>NC_090933.1:624301689-625551689 GCF_040938575.1 Ambystoma mexicanum | reverse complement strand
TGGATGTATCACAGGTTGTTACCAATTCATAATTTTTCAAATTCATACCATATAAGTAGCCTCGGTCTAGCTTACCCTCCAACATCTCTATCTAAACCCTATTGATTTTCTATCCCTAGCGTGCGTTGGTGTGCCGCTTATCTAGGGTGAGGGGAAAGATATAGAGTAACTTGCCCTATCTTACACTAGTCACCCAGACACTCGTATGTCATTTGTCATTTGTCATTTATTTATTTGTAAAGCGCAGCCAGGCCCGTGGGCATAAAGGCGCGTAAGTTAGATCTGGTTACAGTTACAATAAAAGCAGTCAACAGTGGTTACGTTACAATTACAGAAGGTACAATCATAGTGTTGCAAATGCATACAAATATACATAAATTACATGGTGTGCAGGCATCAGTGTAGCGTGCTAGGATCCGGGGGATAGGCTGTCGAGGAGTCCAAATTGTGAAGCCAACACCTCGTGTTATGTTTGAATAGGTTGAATGAGGATTCTGCACGCAAAGGCGCGGGGATAGTGTTCCATAATTTGGAAGCTTGAACAGGGAAGCTAGCTCCACCTGAGTTATGAAGTTTGAATCGCGGTATGGTCATGGTATTAGTTTGTGCTGCCCTGTGTGGTCTTGAGGAGGTGTGGGCTGTAAATTGGTTTGTGAGGTATGCTGGGGCGAGGTTGGCCCTGACTTTGTGTATGAGGGACAATGATTTAAGAGCTATCCTGTGCTCGACAGGGAGCCAGCGTAGTTTACGTCTGGTCTCGGATATGTGTGCTTTTTTGGGGATGTTGAGGGCAGCCCTAATGGCATTGTTTTGGACTACTTGCAATTTGTTGATGTTTTTGTGACTAGTGCCCAGGTAGAGGGCATTGCAGTAGTCTAATTTGGAAAGGACTAGTGCTCTAGCAAGAGTAATGCAATTGGGTGTGGAGATGAACGGTCTACATGCCGTGATCAGCTTGCAGGTGTATGCGGCTGAGGAAGCTACTGCATTGGTTTGTTTGTAGAAGGATAATGTGGCATCAATGTAGATACCAAGAGTTTTAGTGTTATTTGACACAGGGATGAGGTTACCATCTATGGTAAAGGCTTTGAATGAGGGGTTGAGATTTTTAAGTTTGGCATGAGTACCCAGGATGATTAACTCTGTTTTTTCGTCATTGAGACACAGTCCATGGTGTGCCATCCATGCTTGTATTACCGAGTAGATTTCATTGAGGGTGGTACTGTCAGTTACGTAGTCACCCGAGATAGGAATGAGTATCTGGGTGTCATCCGCGTAATTAGTATACGTGACACCCAGAACGTCAAGGATATCAAAGAGTGGTTTAGTGAATATATTGTAAAGTGTCAGGGACACGCAAGAGCCTTGCGGGACCCCACAAGGTACTGGTGAGGGTTCAGCAGAATCTGTAGCAGAAAAGACCCTCATGGTTCTGTTCGCCAGGAAGGAGCTAATCCAAGCCGTGGCTGCGTCAGAAAAGTGTGCTGCAGATTTCAAGTGATGACAAAGTGTTTGGTGGTTGACCAAGTCGAAAGCTGCTGACAGGTCAAGCAATAGAAGGAGTGCGAGTTTGCCATTGTCTTTCAGGGTATGGATCTGAGTAGTAAGGTCTATTAGTGCAATTTCCGTACCGTGTCTTGGTCGGAAGCCTGATTGCCTAAGTCCTAGGAGGTTGTTTGATTCTAAGTAAGCCTGTATTTGTAAGTAGGCTGCTCTGTCTAATATTTTTTAATAAGAACGGTACAGTCGTTATAGGCCTATAGTTAGACGGGTTGGCAGGGTCAAGAGTAGGTTTTTTAAGAAGAGGAATGACCCAGGCGTCTTTAAGGTTATCAGGTACTATTCCAGATTTAAATGAGGCATTAATGAGGTTGGTGATGAAAGGTGCTAGGTCATGCGCGGCCGCTTTGATGATCGGGGCAGGGCAAGCATCACCTTGGCAGTTCGAAGGTTTGAGTTTCCTGATGATGTTTTCCACTTCCCAGATAGCGAGGGGTAAAAAGTTGAAAAGTTTACACGTTGATTTGAAGGTGGATGGTCTGATAGGTGGTTGTGTATAGTCAGGGTCAGCTAGTAATAAGGATTAGGTATCTTCTTTTTGTTTTCAGGTTTTTCAAATTTTTCAAAGCCCCTTGACAGTGGCGTGTGTACTTTGCTTTGCAAATGGAACTGCTTTCATTTAATTAATTTCCTTTGTTCCGCAAGGATCACACCTTAAAAGTGATTGAAGGGCCTATTTGGCTCCTGATATAGTACATTAAAAAGGATCACCATATGTTGGGTTCGCCTGAGATACACAGGATACAAAAATGCCCTCCACTGCTCTAGTCTGGTGCAGTATCTCATTTACAAAGCACTTTCTTCTCTCGCGGGAAGAAAGTGAAAATTAGTAAAAAAATATATTTCTCTTCAAAATGCCCCTTCGTGTTATTCCTTCTCTGCGAACAGGGTCATGTATTGGCCGACAGGTTTCAGGGGTGTCCTTTCGTTATCCACTTTCTTCAGGGCCACAGCATGTCTTACCATGATGACACAATAAAAGAGTTTTTCAAATCACTCTTTCTCCAAAAGCACCCCACCTGTAACTGATATAAAAAAAGGAGGCTGGGGGGAGGAGAGGGCAGAGTCTGTTTATATATAGTACCTCTACTTGTTTGTGCCCTATGACCACTAACTGTACAATGGATAACATATTAAAGCCTTCTTTCATCATTATGCAACGTTCTGACATTTGCTTAACACCTTCTACTTCAAAATTAGAAAAATCTGGAAAATATGCTGTTCGGTTCAATGTCTTCAGCTTCGTTTCAGCGAGACATTATGTCCATCTTCTTACTATGGGCTGTGCACTTCACCACAGCGATAGCCAATGGGAGCTTCATTACTCCAATAAGCTTGTCCGATAGCAGCACATGTTGCACTGGTGTGCCGGCTGCACGGAGGAAGCCCCTCCTTTTCCAGCGTGACAATCCTGCATGTACAGTTGATGTCACATAGGTAGAGTTAGAGTAGCTGCTCTTTCTCATATCTCTGTAGTGCAGTGATCAGTGCCACTAATTCTGCAGTCTGTACTGAACAATGTGAAGGCAATCTCGCACTCGTCACTACTTCAAATTTGCCATTCTTTTTTAACTTCACTAATGCCAATCATGTATGCCTTTCTCCTGTCATTCGGGCAACTTTTGAAAAGCCGTCAATGAATAGAATTTTCCTCCCTCCTATAGCATTTTCTTTAAAATGGGCAATATTGTCATAAAACTCAGTATAGGTTGTACAATCATGTACATAATCCTCCTTTCCTACTGGTTCTGCTATAAATGTTTCTGGATTTAATACTATACATCTAAATATTTTGATCGCTGGGTTTGAAATAATCACCTTATGTCTTGATGCTCTTTATGTATTCAGCGTGCTTTTAGCGTTCTCCAAAATGGCAAATAAGGAATGCTCCTTGAATAACGTCATTGAGCACCCCATTGTAATACTTTGTTTTCAATTAAAAAACCAACAACAGTTAATGCTTGTTCGCAAGGGTAATGCCTTCTCATTACTGGATATTTAATCCCACCGTAATAAGCCAATGGTTTATGTCTCTGTCCTAATGTTATCTTCTGCGCAAGGACTACTGTCATTACCACTCTATTCAAATGTGAGCATTATTAAAAGTCCTCATTATATTTTGGAATCCCTAACACAAGGGCTGTACAAATCACCTTTTTCAACTCTTTAACTCCTTCTGTCATCTCATCTGTCCCTGTTATGTCATTTTTACCCATTTGTGCTTCCTTAAATCCTTCCAGAAGTGGTCTAATATATGTGCTGTAATTAAAAAACCCAGGCCCTTCAATAATTACATAGGCCTAGAATTTGCTGCATGTCCCTCACTGTTTTAGATATGAGAATGTTCATGATTGCTTCTGTTCTCTCAGGTGTCACTTTTCTCCCCTCTTGAGAGATTAGCTGTCCTATTTATAGGACCTCTTCCAGACAATACTGTAATTTCTCTTTGTGCACTTTGTATCCTTTTCTGCCAGCACTTTCATTATCTGGACTGAGTCTTCTCTGCATTTTTCTTCTGTCTCTCTGCACACTAATGTATCATCTACGTACTGAATTATTGTGCTCTCAAGTTGTACATTACCTAGTTCCATCTCAATAACCCTATTAAAGATTGATGGGGACTCACAGGACCCCTGTGGTAATCTTGTATGTTTCCACCGCTAATTTCTGTATGAAAATGAGGTAAAATCTTGTGAGTCCTCATGAAGGGGGATTGAAAAGAAAGCATTCTTTAAATCTACTATTGTAAAATATTTAGCTATTGCTGGGTTGTTGCATAATATCGTAGCTGGATTCAGAACCAGGGGAAAATCTGCTTCAACAATATTGGTTAGGGGGCATAGATCCTGAATAAATCTCCATGACTCCACATTGATTTCTTTACTAGGTACACAGCTGTGTTACGCGTGGAGTCTGATGTTACTAGTATTCCCTGCTGTACTAAGCAGAAATTATTTAAGAAATACCTTCTCCTGTTTCTCTGGACATGGGGTACAGTTTTGATCATGGTAAAATTGCTGCTGGCTTAAGATTGATTTTCACAGATCCTGCTCCACTCAATAGACCCACATCATATGGACTGTTGGTCCATAAGATGCTTAGCTCTTTTTCTAAATCTTCTTGGGACAATGACAGCTTATTTCTTACCAATGCCATTCTCTGAGGTATTTCACTCTTCTCAACTCGTATCTAATAGGTAATGTTTACATTAAATATTAGTTCGTCATCTGAATACTCATCTCTGAACAACTCTTTGTCTGTCAGGTTTGCCAGTCTATACGCATTGTCAAGAGCTGTTGCTGTTCTCCATGCTCTTCCTTCATCATCCGTCCTATGAACAACCACCCTTTCCTCTCTTAGTACTGCTGCTGCTAGGTCTATGGGAATAACCTATCCTTCATCATCATCCATAGGTATTTGTGGTCTAAACAAAAATTAATCAGGTGCTCTCAGCAATTTACCGATCAATCCAGGAAGCCATGTCAACAAATTACTTCTGGGTCTAAGGGAACTCCTCGTATTGCATTTTAACCTTTAAATGATAGTATACATTCTCTTACATTCATATGATGTATCCCTGGAGTGGAGCATATTATCCCTTTGTCAGTGAAACATACTGTCATGTTAAATTTTGTCATCAAGTCATGTCCTAATATGTTAACTGGTGTCTGTCTTGAATACAATAGTGGCATAAACATGTCATGTTCTCCTATTGAAATTGGTAATTCATCAGTAAAAGGAACTAAACTCATAACCCCAGAGAATCCCTGCACTTTCTCAACAATGCCAGACATTGGGTACTTTCCCTCCCAAACACAGGAACAAGTCCCTTCATTGTCTACAAGAAATGAAAATGTCTTGCCTCCTATCGTTACCTTGACCCTTAGTTCTTCTTGTGGGTCTGGTGTCACTGATAGTACTGAACACATCAGGTTTCTCTGTGGGCTTTTGTATTGTGGATATAAATTAATCCCAGTACCCATGAAAGGATTTCCTCCCACCACTGTCACACTCCGTATCGTGGGTGTAGGTTTTTGTGGGGCACCTGTATTCACTTTCCATTGTGGCATCATCGCCTGTTGTGTTGGAGTGTACTGTTGTGTCTGTACTTGTTGCATTTGCATAGGTGATTTCTGTGGTTGCCCTTATGGCAACTGTGATTGCAGCAGAACTTGCTTTGTTTGTTGTGTTTGTGGTGCACGTGTCTGATACTGCATATGATCTTGGGCATAATACTCCAGTGGTTCTGTGATATACCTCTTCAAGCTTGCCAATTCTGCTGCATGCCCCCTCTACTTCTACATGTATTTCCTCATCCTCTATGTCCATTCCGTCTACCACATGGCCAGAAATGGTACCAGCCCTGATCTACTGGGTACCCTAAATTGATTGGCTATGTAGGCTGTAACTCTTGTGTGACCACTCCTTCAATGCTTGTCAATACCGTTCCTTCTATGGTATATTTCCAAAAAAGATTCTAAACTTACTTTGCTTGCTCAAGCTTCCTATTCTTAGTGTTTTTCTTATTCTTCTCTTGTAACAATTGGCAATGATGTAAAATAGTCAACTGTACTTCTGGCCATGGTTTTGCTTCCATCCCTATCTGTTTTTTAATTTGCCTTTGTACTAGATCAGGTAGACCCTGACATAAAATATGATGAAATAATGCTACTGTTTTATCTCATGGTTTCCTCGTCTCAAGACACCAATGTTCTTGAATCTCCTGAATATGAGCACTAGGATCTTCGTTCTCTCCCATTTTCCTTGTCATAATCATGCCCATGACTCATGTATCCAGATACTGTACCCTAAGGGCCCTCCATGCCCTGCATACATATGCTGTGAAATTATTAAATGGTGCTCCATCATGTGTCATGTTTTGGGCTATCATACTCTCATATCCCGCTCATCTCCAAATGTCGTCAGCTCCCCCCCAGCATAGCTGCTAGTAGGCCTTTTCTGTCACCCACTGCAAATGTCATTCACAGCTAATGTCATTCCCACTGTCATGCCTTTTAACTCATAAATCCATTCACCCGCTGCAGGGATCAAAGTAGGTAATTTGCATTTCAACTTATCCTTATCCATCTGTGGTCACGGTATATATTGGGTTTGTCCTCACCTTTTCTCTAATAACTGGAAATGTGTGAATCCTGTTCTACAACTGTATCCACATGCGCTCCTTGTCTTCCAATTAAGGCTAGTTTCACCCGTTCATCTTTGTCCTAGCAATGACCTCAATCTACTTACATAAGGCAGGGACATTTCCCCTACACTATGTGATTACCCTTGTGGTCGTTCGAGATATGATATAGGCTCTGGTGTGTTTATTTTCTAAACCTGACCACTTTACTCATTTTTTTATGTCTGGATCTATCAAAGAGCCACTTGCACCCTCTCCTCACGCTCTCTCATTTTTTTCCCTTTCTTTGTCTGAAATCCTTATACCAAAACTGGTACCGCTGTTATCCCTTTCCTCATCATCAAGATTTAGTTTGCTTAGGAGCAGCGTTCAAGGCTTGGCCATCATTACATCATCCGATCTAACTCTTGTTTCTCTCCGTGGAGACCCTTCGCTAGTCCCTCTGGTCTTGTAACCATCTTTTTCCCTCATATGTCTGTATAATTCCCTAATCCATTTCCCTATATGTTCTGCCTCATGCTCATCAGCCCATGTCTTTGCTCTAGTTATGTCCTACAGCTCCCTTTGGGGCTGTGCGACCTTCTCTTTTCCTCCCATCATTTTCATTCTCCAACTGGTATTACACATCTGTTAATGATGTGATCTATTTCTTTTTCCCTTTGTACTCCACTTATTCCCATTTCCTTTTGTTCTTCCTCCTCCTGTTCTCTAATATCCCTCCTCTCTTCTTCCTCTCGCCTTCTTTGCATCCTTCTTTCTTTCAATCTCCGTGTTACTATTTCCTCACGTTTCTTTTTCTCCCCATCTTTTCTCTCTTTCTCTTTTAGCTGTTCTTCATACCGTCTTTGGTTTTCCTTTTGCTTCTTCTCTTGTGCAATAGCATGCCAAGTGCCGAATGGGATTATCAAATAAATTATCTCAGGCCTAAATAACAGGACAGACTCAAAGAATATGTCAAAATACTACTTTATTATCAGTTCTATAAAGTAGGGAAAACTGGCAAACATATTGTAGCTCACACACTCAGCGCATTTTCATTATGCAAAATGTGCTATACCTCAATGTACATAAACTATGACATCATCCCACGTGGCAAACAGTAAAAACCTATTGGGTGGAAGGATTGGCTAAGGGAACATATATATCTATGGCTCATATACGGGTTAGTATCATCATTGGATGCCCCTTATCTAGCGGGTATGCCTTAAACACCCTCTAACTAAGTAAAATACAGATACTAGCATAATACCAGCAGTGGATATGCTTCTGCAACAATGTATGGTTCACCATTACTTAGACCGTCATGATTGGTTGGCACTCTCTTCCAACCTTGGACATGCAGCTCGTTAGCAGCGTGTAAGCAACGAAAGCCAGGTTGAGTGGAACAAAGTCCGACAACTACCTTTCTTAGCTAATTTGTCTACCATCTATTGTCAGTTAGGCACTAAGCCAAAGCTTCCTCTTTGTAGTTGACCTTGCTGGCCGTTCACTTCCTGTGAACTTTAAAGGGAGTGAAGGTACATTGCTATCAGGGACGTCATTTGGGGGTCGCCAGTGGTCGCAACTACGACCTCTGAGATCTCCCTTCCGACCTCTGTGGTCACCCTTGCGACCTCTAGAAAAAAATAGAAAAAGAGGGTTTTTTTTGTAATGTAAACTCATGGGGTGTGGCCAGCACCATGTGGCTCTTTAGTTCTGGAGTGGCTGGCTTTCTTGTTAAAGCCCCTTAAAAAAAAAAAAAAGAAGAAGAAAAAGAAGAAAAGGAGTGACACAAGTCTAACACTTTCAGCACTGACCCTAAATAAGAAAGATTAGGAATACCAAATAATGTGTCTTTCTGGAATTCTATACAATAATTGCTAGACTTATTAAAGGTTTATTTCAGGCACACTTCAGGGGGTGAGTCACTGATTTAGTCTGTTCTTAAATGCCTCAACTCAGCCTTTAATCCTTCTGAGGTCGATAAATGACTACCAACACAGTTTGGGTGTTATTGGGTGTATATTTTTTCTATAAAAAGCGCTTAAGCGTAAGTGCTATATAATAACACATGATTATCATTTGGTCGTGGACGTCTGCCTGCATTCACAGTAATTTGGTAATATGGGCCTATATAGACTGATCTTGATGATACATATGGCGATCCATTCTTGTATGTAATGTACATCACATTATAGCGATATAGTAACCATATTTTTTGTAGTGTACAATGCTATGTGATAGCACTTCCTGTTTTGTCAACGAGTGAAAGGTCGCATCCCATCACATCCCACAATATCACTTTGGGGTGGGGTCAAATGACATCACTTCCTGTGATGTCACCAGGGGTCAAGGGTCATGTGATGTCACTTCCGCTACCCCTGGCATTTTGGTGAAATGACGTCCCTGATTGCTATATTAGTTTGGAGCTTTATGAATAGGCCTTGTTTCTGGTGTTACACCACGTGTGAAGAGATCATGATAGCATTTAGTGCTATTTGATTCAATTATATTGGGTGCTATTACTCCTCTTGGACTCTGGAGACTTGGTTGTTCCATCCTGTTATGTTATGTGTACTTATATAGCGCCGGCAGCCTGCAGGCATCAGGGCGTTGCATGCACTTTCTGCATCCTTGATTGTTCAATACTTGGAACTCATAATTACTCACTCCTTTACTTAATCCGAGAGAAATCTGTTTTACGTACATGGATTATCCTCTTCGACTACTTTTGTTTATTGCAGTTGCTTCTTGTTATGGCATCCTTGATCCTGAGCCAATCAAATGCCCTTTGTTCTTGCAAAAATCTGTATTCCAGCACCTTTCAGCTATGCAGCCTTGGTCTCTCTCCTCAATATGTGTTGCTTACTATCATAAGATGCTGCTTACTATCATATGATGCTGACAATCATTTTCTCAACATGGCTGCTTTACTCATTGTATAGTTCCTACTTTAGCAAGCTTGTATGTTGTCCTATCTACCTTGCATTTCTGAATATATACTTCTACTACATCTCTTGTCAGTTATCTTCTACGTGAATATGGTTTTCTTCGTATTCATATGTATGTTCACTTCGTTGGTTCAGTTACATCTTCATTCTCAAGACATCCATGAATCAGGCTTAATGTGTCTAAGTATCTTCTCTCTTCATGGCATCACGTCTCTTCTGTCTTACTATTTATAGCTCTTCTCTGTCTAGTGGTGTCTGTAGACTCATCTCTACAGCATCAGTTCGAGGGTACATTTGGAACGGTTGTCTGAGCGCATAACGTCTTTCATTCCTTCGATGTGGTATTGGGATGATACCAGGTGTCATGCAAAGTGTTCTCTTGCTGTTCTTCCAATATGACGGAAGTGAGGGGGTGGGCTATATAGATGACTGCCTCTCTACAGTTTTCTGGCACTGGACAGTTTTAGTCCTTCCAGCGATCTGAACTGTGAATGTTTGGCACCCCTTTACATTCAATTACGTTTTTAGTTCACACTCTACAGACAGTAGAACGTGTTATTTGCTAGATATTTGGAAAAGGTATGAATTGAGCCATCTATTGTGCCTGTAATCCCTCAGTTTGAAATAACAGCCTTTGATGTGGGTTTTCCTATACAGTTGCCCTTGGTTGTAGAAGTGGATTGGGTGAAATGTACTGCGTTCATACCAAGTGTTTCTACAGTACACCTACTGTATTTGCCAATATGATCCATTCCATTATGTTCTCCATTAGTGGTTTTTGGTTTGCATTCTGGGACTTGCAATCCTGTTATAATGTGTGAAAAGCAGACTGGACCTGGATTCCATGGCTTCACCTGCCACAAAAGGTGATGTAGATGATGGGGCTGTAATGGGCCTGCAACCTGAAGGAGCAGCAATGTAGCCATACATGTGTACAATGCAGACATGATATAAATCTGTTAAGTTGTAGGCTGACATGTACGATCCATTACATTAACATGAAGAAGCTTGGAGCTTCACCGTGTAAACACATTTAATGAATGACAGAAATGTCTTCTCTTTTCTAGCAGTTGATTTGTTATTGCAAGTCACAGAAAGCGTTTGCTTTGTAGCTAGGAATGTTTCATTCAGTCATGTTGCTTCTATCCAAACAATGACTGATGTGTTTGTTTTGCCAAAAAAGTAACGTTCCATTTCATGAAAAATTGAACTCTCAGTAAAGTTTGTTATGACTTTGAACAAAGGTCTTGCACATTGATAGAAAACAAGAACATGACCGTATCATGCTGCCTTATTTTTAAAGGTTACTGTTGAATTGTTTAATGTAGAATGTACAAAACAGAGATTCCTCACTGATAATCCGATTAATAATGTTGTAATACTTCGAATTTCCAATATTAAGCACAATATGTACCTGCAATCTCACCCTGCAATCGTGCACATATAACATAATGCACTATTCTTTTAAGTGTAGAAATAACCTGCTGCAGTGCCCTTGAAAGATATGCGTGAGAATGATATTGGATTGATAAACTGTCAGCTATGCTTCTGAACGGAATGAACATTGAATGGAACTGCTTTTTAGAAGAGATGCATTATTTGTGATGATTTTTTTAGATTCCTTGTAATGAAGTGAAGTTTGGGGCAACATCAAAAATCAAATTAACCATTGCACTGTAATATTTATTGAATACACGGTAGTTCATTAGGAAATCATAGCTAATCTTAAGTCACACGCTTTCTTGAGGTTGGAAAGTGTACATGATGCTTATTGGAACCGAATGTAACTATATTTCTGACGTGCATGTTTAATATATGTGCAAAGCAGTGGTTCGCAATTAAATGATTCCCTGTGATATTTGTGCTATGCATTTAGTGAGTAGTGCAGACTTTTATTAAAGATTTACGGTACCCAGTGATTTCAGTGCTGGAAATAAACATTGTTGGGGAAACGATATTTGTTTTCAGCCCTTTCCAACACTTTCCCCACATATTCTAGGACTGGAGTTGGTTTCTATAATTGCACGAGTCTTCAAATATGTTGGTGGAAAGAAATATCGTTCACCCACTAATGTTTCTTTCTGGCGGTGAATTCACATAAAACCGTATTTACAATTGTATTTTTTTCCATGTTTGCCCAATATATAAAACAGGTAATGCTCATTGTTTTGGGAATTATGATGTGACTAAATGTGCTTTTTGAGGTACACCTTTGACAAAGATTATGAGCTATTATTCGAGTTTTGAAGGCCTAAATGTGTTACATAATCTGAACATTGCTGAATGAAAATGAATGCATTGTATATTGTAAATCCATGACCAACTGTTATTGATTATTTGCCATTTTGGTAAACCATAGGAAAAACGTAATAGTACCTTGTTAACCTACCTGTACAATGAGATAATCTCAACTCGTAACTCGCACACGTTTTGATGTGTATTGTTATGCACGCTCTGTGCAATAGAGTTTTACATTTATACGGATGGTCAAATGATGGTTTTGTTTGTAGATTTTATATTATGTGCAGGGTTGATTTACAGTTATTCAGGCTTTTCTTCACATGCAAACCATTCAGGTTCAGATGACCATCAGAATATTCAATTAGAGTATCAGATCAAGTTTCTTAATGTTCTTACCCTGAGTTCAAAACGTCTGGATTTATGTGACGTAACTTCAGGGTCATTATCCTTAAAAGGAGCATGTGGCATTACTCGTGTTTTCTTAACTGAAGATAGAATCAAATGTAGATGGATGGCTAGTCACAATCTGCTGAGAGTGAAATGCTGTACTATTTAGACCTGATATTCCCTTTATTGTTTGACTTTGGTTATGTTCCCATTGTAGAATTGAAACCCATTCAGCCCTTTTTATCAACATTACCCTTACAAAAAGATCCTTGAGTGTGTGGGTGCACATCAGTGTGAATCATGCAGCAATTTTGCGAATGAATTTCAAGGGATTGGTATTCATTTTAGGCGCCAAGAAAAACTGGTAATATGGCATAGAAACGTGGTTGTGTTTTTACGGTAGAACGTGATCTTAGTGGGTTATGCAAAATTACATAGTTGAGATTCTGATCTTGTTGGGGTGAAGTCATCTGAAGACGTATGTTTGGAGCAGTCAGTAGATAATTATCATATTATCTAGACTGTGAACAATGTTTCTTTTAAGTTTTGATAGAGATATCTTATGATTTTTTTCTAGTTGTTTCAGTATCTCCCACTGGGTACTAAATATGTTTGCTCTTTTTTACATTTGTAGTAGTTCACTTTAGTGAATTATAAAGATGTTGCCATTTGGGTTGGTCTATGATATCACAATACATTGATTTTCTAGGAACAATTGGACCATTTTATTGTTACAAGATACATTGAGACTGATTTACACAACTGTTTTTACATAGGAAAGTCCCATTGCACACAGTTTTGTAAAACAGGTCCATTGTTATTACCTTGTTGTTACTACTGTGTTAGCATAAAGACATTGGGAAGTAGTTCTCTTGATTAAGGATTGTTATTCCTGAAACGCATAGAATGTATCCATAACTCTAATGACAGTGGATTTGTTAGAGTAAATGGAAATGGAAATGGTGTAAATGGAAAATGTTCTCTGAACATGTTTTATGTGAACGAAATGTATATAAAGTATAATGACACTGTGGAATAAATTATGTTTCAATGTATTCAATTGGTGTATTCAATTGGTGTTCACAATATGATGGACTTAATTTCCTTATGCTATAGGCATTATACATTTTTTCAACATTTCTGTTCTAATTTGATTGTCTGCAGTTATTGTGTTTAATTAAAAATATGACAAAAATATGACAAGAATGTGTTTCTGCAATTGAATAATTGACTTTAGAATTATTAAATAATTATTTTGGGGATTTTGCTAGTAGTGAGTGTAGTATAGTTCTTGCTGATGTTCACTCCTTATCACTGTTACGCAGAATTATATGCAGTATCGTTTGGTAACACCACACACAATTAAGACTAAAAGCGAGAGTACAAATTCACCTTTGGTGCAAGCCTGTACTACACAGTAAAGTGGTAGCGATGGCTGAGCAGCCAGACTTATCTCAAGAGTAAGTGAGCAGCATCAATAGTTACACAAAGGACAGCAATTACTATGATTCAAACAAACACTGACTCAAGGTTTCTGAGTAAATGAATATACATTTATTTACACATCAGTTATTACACACTTCACTATTATCAAGCAGTTTAGAAATCACAGTTTTAATACATCACACCACTCCCAATAGATTCTGGAAAAGTTAAGCTCAAAAATGAAGTGTGAGCAAAACGGCACTCCAATAATTTAAAAGGGAGGGAAAGACAAAGTTAGACAAAAATTGAGCAGCACCAACAGGTAAGTAAGCAGGGCAATCTAGAAAAAGGAACTACAGTGAGGGAATCAAGTCAAGAGACCTGGGGCCAAATTCAATGGGACAAAAGTATTTTGCTCAAAATCACACAGTTCAGGGTAGTTTGCGGTTAAGTCTTTGCCAAGAGTTCAGAACGAAGTTGGTCAGGTGAAAAGTTACTTTAAAGAATAGAGAAGGACAAGCCCTCGGATTGGCGAAAAGGTTTCACACACTTTCACCGCGGCTGAACGAAACCAACAACCGGATTTGGAACAGTACCTTAAATGGAGAAGAAGCTGTAGCTGAGGCGGACGTTCCTGGCAGGTCCTGCAGTCTCACGGTTCCTGAAGCGACTGATGGACTGACACGAAGTAGGAAGACTGGAGGGTCCTGCACTGCCCAGGGAAGAAACCAGCAGCAGAGCCAAATGGCGAATAAAAGGTGTGCTCCTTAAAACCCAAGCAGGGTCCGACCTTCCTGGCTATCTGGTTCACTGTAGCTCTGTACAGCAAATTCGACCAAAGGAGGGAGGCCTGGCTTGCAATTTGGTGTACTGGTTGTTCCCACTAGCTCACGGGGAGAAGATTCTTTGCAGATCTTCCTTGTCGATGAAGTTTGAAGATTCGTACCCGCAAGCAGGGCTTCACCGGGAGGTTCAGTCGTGGTAGAGGTCCTCTTCTGTCTGCTTCTCTTCGGTTCTCTCAAACCAGTGGCGACTCTGCCATTCCAGGCCAAGAGACTGCTTTTTATGCAGTTTTCGCCGTTTTCCCCCATTCACACAGCCTGGCTGTCAATCACACAGCAAGGTGTCTGTCTTGGCAGAAAAGTCACCTAGCTAATCAAACAGGAGTGCGACTTGGGTTACCAAGGGAACCCATGGCAGGGGTCCTAATACCCCTCACATCCTGCCTACCCAGACTTTCAGGTGCCTAAGGAGGGCTTCTGTGCATAAGCCCGCGAAAGGACGGCGAACAGAGGAACCCAACCTGGTTTAGTGAACAGAGAAAAACACGAGAAAGACTTTTACAAAAAGAAATGGCGAATAAACCCAGCCGGAACCAAATTTAAACGAATATGGTCTAGCGGGTTAAAGTTTGAGGCTACCAAGATAGCCTAAAACAATACCAGGGCTATTTACAATAACCGCGGTAGGAAAAATAGGGTAGTTACCACTGCCACCAGCCAAGTCTTAATGAAAAGGGAATGAAACAATGTTCCATGAGGGACAGACAAAAATGGATAACTAGTAACCCTTTCCAGTACTCTATGTAAGATATTTTGTACTGGGTCTGTGGATTAAAAGAGACTAATAAAGTCAATGGCAACTTTACATGTTCTGAGAGACAGTAGTCAGTCCCAGAAAATGGAGTCTGAGTTGGGAAGTCCAAAAGACAACCCTGTGTCACTGCACTGAAGGTGCTGTGCAACACACAGTAAAAAGATGATGCCTATGGAGTAGGTGAGGCTCCACAGTCTACGAACACAAAAAATGTTAAACACATACAGCAAAACACATGTAAGAGTGGGAAAAAAAGACTCACACTCTTACCAGGTGAAAAAATAAATCCTAGAAATCCAGCAAAGCTGCTGTGGGACTCAGTAGGTAAGGGAAATTAGCCATTTTGGAGAATTCTCCCTAACATTCACAGACAAATACATTATATTAAAGAAGAGAAAATCAAAATCATTGATGACAAACAGGAAGGACTATCCTGAGCTCTAGAAATATGCATTTGGGATAAGCCAGATCAAAAATACAATAGACGTGTGTTTTATATGAAGTTTTATTTTTACTTTTATTGTTAATAGCCAGTTCTTAAAATCATTGTCAGGGGGTTACAATTATAGTTCACTGAAAATAATACTGATTCTGCTACCCTAGGTGGTCAAGTTAAATAATACTTAACATCTGCAGGTTAGATAATTTGACATGGTTTTGTGGGGTGTAAATTCAGCCCCAGAATGGCATGAACTGAAAGGCCAAGCAAGGCCTCAACTGCGTGATTTGAGCTGGCTAACAAAAAAAGACACATTGGAATCTATAAATGAGCTATAACCTCAATACTTTACTGAGGCCCACTGAATGCGAAAAGTGGACCTCACTGAACTTACCAAAATGGAAAGGCACACGGGTGAAGGAAAGCACCCCACAACTTTAATACAGCTACATATGCCTGATAGGTTTCAATACATGTATTTTTGCAAAGGACACTGATTTTATGTAAAAGGGAAAAGGCCCTGTCTGACTGAGTAACAAAACAGCAGTATTTTACAATTGAATCCTATGCAATACAAGGCTTTGCATCTGTAGAAGAAAGGTGAAACTGTGCCTTATATGAAAAAGCAAAGCAAAGAGACACATTTCATTTGAAATAAATAAACACTTACTTTCCAACCTATGAAGTGACATTATGTAAAAGGAAAGGGCCTGACTTTTCCATGTGGACACTATTCAGGTTAAATTGAACTGCCTTTTATGAATCACTCAGAATGAACAGCCTTGTCTTTCATCATGGTTGTGGAAAAATAAATAATAGGCCTAAGAAGTAGAATTACACATAGACAAATGGATAAGATGCAGTGTGGTGAAATAAATGAAAGACTTTACATGAGGAATCCATGTCACCAATTTAAAAGGTTGTTTCTTTCAGAACGTACATGTAGGTTGCTTTGCAGCATCCTTGACCTCGGAGAACGTTGGCCAATGCATACCACGAATGCAGCCTGGGTTGAGGGTCACAAAACCAGCTTGGGACTGAAAAATCCAAAGGAAAATACAGTTTTGAATTTGTGGTTACTGCAAATAGCAGAGGAAGGCCTTATCTTTGAAGACTGTGGTTTGGTGCATACTAGGTATTTACAATGCCACTAAACTGAACCTTAGCTTCAAACAGGGAGCTCTTAATGGACTTAAATTACTGTTACAAAAACATCAATGCCAGCTTGAGAATACAGATGTTCCATACCATGTGACTTCCAAGAAATGGAAACTAAAGGGTTCATATATTAATGAATTATTATTGAATAACATTGCACAATTCATTTTCCTTACTAAAAAGAGAACTGTGTGTTGCACTGAGCTCATCCAAGCGTCATTTTGAAGATCACAACAAGCCTGTCGGCTCTATGAAAATATCAACTCATGTAAGGTGTGTACATTGAGTTATAGATACAAATGTGTCTCTGGCTTTCCTATAAATGATAGTCATCTGAAAGTTGGAGGGTAATAGGACGTGAAATTAATGTTTGGATTATGAAGCTTCATAGTCCCAACTATGTTAGTATTAGTCTATAGGGTGTGCTGAGAACAAACTAGTTTCTCTAGATACGTCATGGGCAGCTGATTCAGAAAATATATATATATATATTACTGTGTTCCGTTGTAAATTACAAAAAGTTGCCATGTTGTGACTTTTTGAGTTGCTGCTGTGCAAGTTTAAAATGCTCATTTTGAACAATCCTTTCTCTCCCCCCCTATTATCCATAGTCTAGATCTCATAAATGCCTTGTCCTATTGGTTGGCAGAGGCCGGCCTAATGGGGTGAGAGGAAAATGAATGTCCAATACAATGTTTCGGAAGATGGGTTTGCACTGCACACATATTCATAATGTGAATGGTGTCATAGGTCCTATTAAGTTCAATACCATACTTGGGATTTTTGCTGGCGTTTGCTGATCTCTTTTGTTGGAGATTTTCGCATGGAAGGCTGGGAGTACCATCTGAGCAAGACAGCCTAAAAGCTGGCTGGACCCTGCTGTGAATTGCTGAGCTATCCTTGCCTGAGTTGTAAGCTGACTCCTACCTGTTCCCAAAAGAGGTTTCTAATACCTGGCTGGCCTTCTGAGCTGATAGCAAAGATCTCACATGTAAGTAAACATATCACAATGCTATTAAATGTGTGGGGGAGAAGGAACTTGCCCTAATCCTTTCCCTTAACTGTGGATGGGGGGCAAAACTGTGTAGACCCTTAGCACATTTTATAAAAAATAATTAATTAATTCCCCTATAGGAAAGATCACGGGAGGATTCGTGTTAAAATTCTAAATTAACAAATCTCATTCTCAGTGTACTTTAACCACTATAGCCTATAAAGTAATTGGTAACACTATTTTTCCTATAACCACAGACTTCTTGACATAGAGGAGTGACCCTGGTCGCAAAATGCAAATCTACAAACCCTGCCTTTCATTTGAATGCGCCATTGTCCCCAAAACAAAAATCCCCATCCATTCCATGGTCCCAAACCCTACCTGTCAAAATAAAAAGTTTTTTTGATCCCAAAGAACATTCCAAATATATGCCCACTCCCTAAATGTTGCCTTTAAACCAAGGAGTGTCACATATAACTGATTCCTGGATTGGGTGCTGGGAGAAAATAGTATTTTGCTAAGTAAATTAAACCAAGCGTGATTCTCCAGTTAAAAGATATACACTCTCTCCTGGGAGGGATCAAGTGACACTCATAGCAGAAAGGTTTGTGACTGCTTTGGGGTAAAGAAGGAACCAGGGTGCTGCCTACAGGTGGCCTTCCAAATGAATGTGTGTTTTCTGAATTTCCAATTTTTTATGTGCAGAGAAACCCCATGTGTAAAGCACTGGAAATGCAACGTGTGATTTGATTTAAAAACAAATCTGTGTTTATTGCAATTTAAATGAATATTCAGAAATATCTGCTAGTTCATTATCACAAGAAGGTGACCCATGGGCTGAAGTTATTGTGTTGTGCCACACGGTTGGTGGCTTGTGTTATTTTCAGTGTCATTTATAATTAATTGCACTATTTAAATAAATCTATATATATTCTTCTATACACCGGCCTGGTTCCTGACTCGTTGGTGGTACAGGGGGAGGGAGGTGGGTGGCATTATAGAGGTTGGGAATTGACGCAAATAGGAATCCATTTGGCGGCTTGTTGAGCGATACCTTTATTGGGGAGGGAAGGGTCTCCCCTTGACTGTGGTCATCCAATATATCATTACAAATTGGGGGCTCATCTGGGATTTGGCTTGCAATGGATACTTGTGACATTTGCATTGGCATCAGTCTATTCATTCTATTGTAATTGTATTGACGTGGATGGAAAGTTGTTTTTGCACTGTTCAGGTGCTGCTCAGAGATTTTGCCACTGCGTACAGAGTAGTTACAAGGTTGCAGAACACATTTGAACATACACACCATTGAAGTTAGAGATGCCAGGAAGCACCTCTGATCCAAATTATTCCTTAGAGGGGAATGGAATGAGGAAAAACATGAAATATGGCAAACAAGAACGATGCTGGGTCTCACTTCTATATGCGATGACATTTGGCAGGATAATGTTCTGTTGCATTAAGTTCTAACAGACTTTTACATGACACAAAAGACTCGTGATGAGCAGATAAAAATGGCTCAGTTCAGTGTATTTGAACTTTTGCTTACTGTTAGTGAAAGAATGTTAGTCAGAATCATGTGCAGTTCCCTTAGGGAACATTGCAAAAAGATTACGACTACAGGAGTAAGCAGTAAACCCAATTGGTAGCAGTCTGCACCACCCAGATTTACCTGGTAGCTGTGGCTCAGCAGTCAGACCTCTCTCAAGAAGAGTAGGGCAGTATATAGAGTATACCCAATAGGGCTAAAAACACAGAAGAGCAAACAAACACTGACCAGAGCTTTGTATAAAAAGTAGATAATTATTTATTTAAAACACACTTTAGGCAATATACTAGCACTCTAAATCACAAGCAAGTTAAAACACAGTCAGGCCCTTGATAACTATTAGACAAGTCAGAGTTAAAACACCACGGTTTGTTAAAACAGATGTGACCGCGTAACCTGATGGCACTCCAATAGTTCAGTTAAAGGGAGAGAAAAAGGCAGAGCATAGAAATAAAACAGGTCCCAACACTTTGAGGAGTTCTCAGTCAGGCCCACTTTAAATGGAGCAAAGCGAAATGTTCCCAGGATCACACGGTTTAAAATGCACTAAAAGTGTTTGCAGAATGTTCAAAAGAGGTTGGGGCAGTTCAAGAAGGTAAAGTTAGAAGGTCTGGTGCCAACCCAGTTGGAAAGCCAAGGATTTAAGGGTTACCTTAGGCAAACCGAAAAAGGGAGGCCAGGCAGGACACAGTACCATAAAGAGAGAGGAAGCTCCAGCGGTGGCAGTTGTTCCTGGCAGTGTTTGCAGTTTGTTGTTTCGACCAGGGGAAGAGAGGATCTCGTCGAGGAGGAAACGTAAAGTCGTTGCACTGCCCAGGGATTAAACCAGCCGCAGAGTTTTGACGGTAAAAGGTGTGTTCCTTTTATTCGCGGTCAAAGTGGTGAAGCTTGGCTATCCGGCCGCCGGGGTGCTTGGCACGGGTGATTCAACCAAGAGACGTCTTTGGAAGGCGAAAGGGGTGAACTAGTTGGTCCCACCAGCTCAGAGGAAGAAGACTCCTCCAGGAGAAGATCTTCTCTTGTCGTCGGGAAAGTGGGGAGGTAGTTGCAGCAGGGCTTCACCGGTGGTGTCGTCGTTGCAGATGGCTCAGCTTCTTCCCTCTTCGGATTCTTAGGTCCTGTGGCGACTTCTCAAGTTCCAGTCCCAAAGGCCCTGCTTTTATGCAGAAAAAACCCCATTCAACAGCATAGCTGTCACTCAAACATGCTAAGTGGTGAGCCGGGCGGCTCACCACTGGGCCAATCAGAACAGAGTGCGACTTGAATTGCTAAGGCAACGCAGTCCAGGGTGCCAATTCCCCTCCCCACATATCCTGTAGAACACAGACAGAGTGGCACCTGTGGAGAAGCCCGCCAAAAAAGTGGAACAAAGGACTCAACCTTGGTTAGAGTTACAGAGACGGACACGAACGCCATTTTAGAAAAGAGTTCTGGCAAAAAGACCCAACCGTTGATTTAATATTAAATAAATAAACCGGCGGTATCTTTAACATTGCACCAAAAAGTGGTGCGTTTAAAATCAATGGGAAAATCCCATAGGAAATATTCCAGTGGAATATTTTGCGTGGTAACCACTGCCACCAGCCAGAAACTCGACAAGGGGGGACTAGACAGTGCCCCCTTGGAAACAGACCCAGGGGCAATCGAATTAACCCCTTCCAGTACTTCCACAATATGATGGTTTGTACTGGTTCTGTTCACAATTTTGGACTAGTAAAGTCAATGGTGACTTTACATGCCCTTGGAGACAGTAGTCTGTCCCAGGGTATGGAGTCTATGTTTGGGGGTCACTATGACACCCCTGTGTTACTGCACTGAGGGTGCTGTGTAACACATACACAAAAACAGATGATACCCTATGGAGTAAAAAAACCTATAGCCCATAAGCACACAAAGGGCCTCATTACACGGATGGCGCTAAGGGATTACTGGCACCGGTAAGGGCACCGGTACCGGTAATCCCTTACCGCCCTACTACGAGGTCCCTTTGCTGGTCCCTACCTTAATGGCTGGTTTTACCAGCCGTTAAGGACGGTACCCGCAAAGGGACCTTGGAGGCAATAACGGTACCGCAATTTGCGGTACCCTAATTGCTGCTTTCCCCATTCCTATTGAGCCCTATGGGGGCTCAAATGGGAATGGGGAAGGGCCAATGGTGAATGGGGAATAACGGCCCACCAACCTTGGTATGGGGCGGTAATTCCGCCATTCACCATGGCGGGATCGGTGAATTACCGGCGGCAACCATGGCGCTAATAGCGCCTTGGTTACCACCTTCCGTGTAATGAGGCCCAAAAAGTCAAAGACATACCTCAAATCATGCCTAAGAGTGGGAGGAAAAGAGTCTCACTCTTGGCAGGAGAAAAAAACAAACCCCAAAAATCCAGCAAAGCTGCTGGGGGACTCACTAGGTTTGGGAAATTAGCCTTATAAGAGAATTCTCCCTAACAAAGAACAATTCCAAAAGAGTGAGCTGTGTGCAGAATCAGACAGTGGTTTTGAAAGAGATCCATCTAGAACTTAAACAGTTAGAAGATAAAGCACAACAGAGCCACATATTAGAATTAAAACAAGAAAGTCGCCTTGAGAAACTAAAAATTTAGCTCAAAACATGGCAACAAGAGAGCGCAGAGCAGGAAATGCATTTTTCTGCACAGCAAGACGCACATAAAGTGTGTGTGGAAAAAGTGCGCACACTGCAACATAAGGTAAATGATCAGACTAGTTATAACAGAGGGCTGTTTGATGACATTTTGGCTATCAAACAACAAATCAGGCAATTTGAGAAGGAATATAGTCAGTGTAACATCAAACAGATGGACTCTCAACAGGAGTTTGATTAAATGCATCAGAATGTAAATATTTTGGCTGGATCCAAGATGGCCGCCGGGTTGGAAACACTGTAAGTGTGGGTGTTCTGCACCCCAGGGCCAAAAAATGAAGCAAAGCAGATTAGCACGTCCGAAACAACATGACAATAACCCGAGCAGAAACCTGCAGAAGCAACAGGGGATTCGCTATCCAGCATTGGCTGGTCCCCCGGATGGCAGTGAGTGAGCTGAGCCCCGCGGCCGATGGCAGTCCTTATTGTCAGGCACGGGAGAGGGTGAGAGAGCAGAGCCCGGCAGCTGGTGGCTGCCTTCTATTTCGGGCTTAAGAGAGCAGTTGTGGGATTTAGCGCCATCAGAGCGCAGCGGGGCTGTTCCCTAGACATCCGTCTCTGAGGAGGAGATTTGACCACCGACTTCAGTTAAACCTTGGATAGGGGGAGTCAGGAGTACAGCAGCAGGGAGCTGAGCGTAAGCAGAGCAGGATTGGCTGCAGGTGTGCTGCAAAGACAGGAACCGGGAGCATAGGCCGGGTGGAGGCCTCCCAGGCCCACCCAGTGAACAGTTATACACTGCATGGTGTAGTGCGGGCCCACAAGGAATAGTGTCCCCAGCCACCAGTGCAACTCCGCAGGCAGAGTGAGTTTACAGCAACAACAAACAGCAAGCAGGGACAGTGGAGGATGCCTCCAATGCAACTCACAGAGAAGGAGGTGAGATCACCCACTTAGGACAACACGCCGTGGGGAGGTTCAAGCAGTGTGCCTCAACAGCAGGGGCAAGAGTGGCAGGGAGGGCATGGAGCACCATCTGGTTGGTGATAGGGAGATGACTTTCACTGCACCTCCATAGTGGCAAAGGACAGTAGAACACAAGTAGTAACAAAACTAGGTAAGATATTGAGTCAATGGACTTTTTGGTCCCAAGTGTGGGATGCACCAATGAAGCAACTAGCCCACTGGTGGAAAGACACCAGGGGCATTTGGATCTGGGTGGAGAGGAGAGGTATCCCTACACTCTGTGGGATGTATTGACCCACTCCAATATGCTATGCGACATCACCCTGCTAGTTATGGTGAAAGAAACTTCACCAATGGCGGCAAAACCCTTGTGTGCGCCAAAAACCTCCAAAACCCTGTGTGGAACACACAAAAGAATGGATGCAAAACCTGCCACCCATGATGGATATGTGGTGGGATAGAGCACATACTGCAGAACAATGTGCCAGTGGCCTCCATGACCAGCAAACAGAGTGCAGAGGGAGAAGCATCACTTTGCAATTGAAACTCAAAAATGTGCCTACAAATAACATTTGCTTTGGTGCTAAATCTCCAAAATGCCTATAACACAAAACCTCTCAACATCCAAAATCTTGCTTGCCGCTAAAATTCATGTACTCTTATGAAGCATTGCAAACATACAAGTCCTAAATGTGAAGAGCAAAACATTTCTTTAGAAAAACCGGACTGTCGGTAAACTGACAGCCCCTGTCAAAATCTGTGTGCAGTACCTTGGGCTACTTGTGGATGACAGCGGTCAGAGGAGCCCCTGATGAAACTTTAAAGTATTAAACTAAAAGTCTGCTGGCTTAGCAAACATAAAAAGGATTGTTGCTAAAAGGATTACAAATCTTAGTTGTGTTTTTGATCCCACAGATTGAAATCTAAGAAAGTAATGTATTTATGTGATTTGATGCAATAAGTTTGGTTTGGCTGGATTGTAATTAAGAATAAATTAGCCGGGCTGAGCTGCAAGAACTGGAAAAGCAGGTTTCTCCCAGGGGGAGGGAAAATCCTCTCAACAGAAACTCACTGGGAGATGGTAATCGTGGGTTAGCCCAGACTTTTGTCTACAGCAAGAGAATGAACAATGGCAGAGTTTCAGCCCAGGAAACGGAGGTGTGAAGGGAGTCGTAAACTGCTCCTGGAAGGGGCTTCCAAGAGGAGGGGGCTGTTCTGGGACTGCAGGGAGAGACAAAGGGGCAGGACCATTTGCTGTTTAGCATGAACAAAGAACAATTTTTAAAGACTCATAACTTGTGATTCAAAGTGGTGAAAAATATATCAAGGACATATCTGTTAGTCTAATTGTTGGCTGCACGTTTTAAGAGGCGACAGAACCGTGTAACATGTTCTGGACAGGAATGGCAATGTATGTGGTTTTATGTGAAATGTATAAATATTAGAATTTTGAAAATGTACACACACATCCCCATGCTGAATGTGCGCATTTGTGGTAATTTGCAGACAATTTGGAAAATGTGTTCATGGTGAAAAGGACAAAATTCTGTAGAAAGGTGAAACAAGATCCCACAGCTGCGGGATTTTGATGAACAGCTACTACATACAATATGGCATCTTGGTGTGTGATTTGTGTAAAGGTGGCCGATGTGGAAATATGATTTAGGATGAAATCCGATTTTGGTACTAGTAGCTAAAGGGAGGTTTCTTAGAACTGTAAAGCAAACCATAAAATGTGACATCATCCGGCCTTGATCCAATCACTCAGTTGCAAGGCAGAGATGAGGTTTTGATCCAATCCCAGCTCACAGGGGCTAGCTTAGTTAAGCCAGCCCATACACCCATTTTGTGATGACATTTTAAAGGATAAATAGAGACAGCTGACAACACAAAGGGACTCACTGATTTACTCACGTTCTTGATTCCGCCGAAGCACTCTGATCCAGCATTCTACATCCAGCTTTAACATCCTTCCAGATCCAGATGCCAAGACTCTTGCAAAGTAGTAGAGAACTATTGATTTCAGAAAGGCCTAAATCCTTAAACTTATCTTGCAACCCAGTGAAGCTCTGTGGTGTGAGAAGGACTTTTGAACTAGTATCCTGAAATTCTCTGGCTAGCTACCACAAGGCTTGCCTGAGGAACTCGCTATCCAGCTGATTGAAATATCCACAAACAAGGAGGGCAGATTCTGTGCAAATCTGGTGACCAGCATAGCTCATCCAGTACTGTGCCTGATGTGCTGTTCTTCCTTGACAGATCCAATCCATGACCAGAACTGTCGGTCCAAATTAATAACTTATTTTGTGAGTATTAATAGGAAGAAAAGTGACCCTAATATATCTGCATTGTATGATCCCTATCTCAAACCCATCCCATCCTTAATTCAGAACCATAATATTGCTAGAACTATCCCTGTGCTGACCTTTCTCTTATCTGTGTTCCTAAACCCTAACTTCTTATTGCTTGTAATTCCCAAAACAAACAGAAACTAGAGTATCACACATGAACTGTTATGACCGGCCGTGAATGACCTTCCTGTGTGACATTCTCCTTTTTGTAGTCTTTAATATAGCATAAGAAAACCTATCTATCATTTCTAAACCCACATTTCTGTTTTCCATCCTTGCACCTATTTTACAAAAACAACCTTTAATAAAACCTCTATAACTCACTCAGTTTTTGTGATAGAAGCAACATTTCAACTCCGACTTGTACCTAACATCCTTAGTCATCCATAGTTTGTGATTGCGTGCAACTGGTCAAATCGGCTCCCATAAGAATTTATAATAAGTTAAGTATTTTTAAGCACATTTGGTGTTTTTGCTCAGTCAATTCCAAAGACAATTTCAAAGCCATCTGACATGTGAAAAGTCAACTCTGTTTTTCTCTTGTGTTTGAAGGGAGAAGGTGGGAGTTATATTCTGTTTGATTTGTGCTATTCCTGAATACCTGCTCTCTCCTCACATCTATTCATTGCCTATTGGGTGGTTGAGAGCTGTTGCAGAGGGAACCTCTAACCATAGTGCCATCTATACCAAACCAACACAAAAGTATTATTTTCTGCGCTGCATTTGTTTTATGGTCATTCCTTGATTCCTAGTGTATTAAAGGTACTATTCAGCGTTCTATCACCCCAATGGTGATTGTTGTTTACCTATTAATTACATTGATTTGAATTCTAAATACATAATTCAATATTTACCTTTGCAAACTAGCGGGGGTGGGGGTTCCAGAAGAAGGGTGTGATACTAGTGGTATATCGTTCAGAGTATTGAATTTATAGATACAAATAAATAAGGGTTTCAATTGCACACTACAGGCTGGGCGTGACTTGGATGTGTGCCGGATTAAAATCACTTACAGCTACATCTCTGGAATGGCGTGGCAAACTGATTGTGGGAAGTTGGTTCTCCCGGGTTTATTGGGAACTTCAGTTCGCACCATAGGGAGAGTGACAGGAGTGGGAGTTTATTTAGGGAGGCGTAGGAGGGGGTGATGTAGGGGTTGGGCACACACAGGAGGGAGTTTCGTGCAAGTGGGAACTAGAATCCATCATTTGGGAGAACAGAGGTAGTTTCAACTATGTGGGGGAGAGGACCCACCAGACTCGACATGGATACAATCTTAAAAAAGCAGGGATCACATAAAAGGAACAGAACCGCAATGTGTACCAAGCCAACGCAGAGGGAAAAATGGGAGGTACCCTTATAGCATTTAGATGGTCACTAGAGGTGGTGGTATTAGAAGTGAAAGGGGACAAGGGGGTAGATATTTATTCATCAAATGTAGGGTGGGAATGCATACTATAACTATAGCCTCAATATATGCGCCGAACGCAGGTCAGGATGATTTCCTGAGAGCAATCCTGGCCACGCTAGGAACCTTTGCGGAAGGGAGATAATTCTCCTAGAGACCTGTACTTGGCATGGGACCCACAAAAGGATTGCAATGCACAGATTGATCATGGTCAAGAGTCACCCTCCAAAGCATTGACACACAAAATAGTCCTTCTGACCCTAAAAGATGTTTGGAGGATGCTTCAAAATGAATCTGCTAGATACACTTGCTATTCACACATCCACCGATTCTTTTTCGAGAATCGATTATGTATGGGCATCGGCAACACTTACGGGCGAGATCGCATGCATAGAAGCAGGCCCCTTCCTCCTCTCATATCACGCCCCACTGACTGTTTCAGTGCGATGTCAGGGATGACTGGATTTTTTATGGAGGTGGTCATTCCCCCAAGAGATATTAAAAGATAAGGACATAACCAGAAATTGGGTAAAGGAATGAGGGAATATTTTGCCATAAATAGAACCCAAGAATAGATGGAGCGACGGTGTGGGATGCCTTCAAGGCAGTGACTAGGGTCCATCCTATAGCGGTACCTGCCACAAGGAAAAAACAACTGAGGTCAATGGAAGAGGATCTAGAAATAAAATTTAAAGAGATTCAGGCATATATGGTGTGGGACCAAAAGGGTAAGCTCAGAGGAGTACAGAAGTTTTAGAGGTCAGCTAGATGTGCTGCACAACAGCAGGGCTGAAAGAGCACTTCTTTCTGGAAAACAATTAGGTTATATAAAAGCTAACAAAGCCGATAGCCTCCTGGAAAGATACCTTATGAGGCAAAGGGCAGAATGGAGCATTATCCAGATCCAAGACCAAGAGGGAGATGTTTTCACTTTTGACATTATAAAGTAGTTTGAGGGCTTCTATTCCAATCTATACCCCTCCGACTACACTGACGGGGAAGCTCAAGAGGCATATCTCCACCAGTTACCCCTTAATAAAAGCACTGTGCACACTAGAGAACGCCTGTGAGCGGATATCAAAGAGGAAGAGGTGTCCCAGGTGATTAAGTCCTTACCGCCCAGACAGGTTCTCGGTGGTCTTCTATAAGACGTATAGGGCATTCCTTGCCCACAAGCTGATGGCCCTATATAAATAAGTAGGGGAACAGGGAAAAATCTCCTCAACAAAGGAAGAGGCAACAATGGTGCTTTTTCCGAAGCCAAATAAAAATCCAATGCAGTGTGAGTCATATAGACCCATTCCACTGATTAACTTAGACTCAAAATATACACTAAAGTTTGAGAGTATAGCTTAGACACCATACTCCCAGATTCAACTGAGCCTGAAGAATCTGGGTTTATTAAAAATAGACAGAACCATGGCAATATCAGGAGACTCTGCCATCTGGTAGAAAAGGTCTCCAAGAAACACTGCCCGGCTGTTCTTTTAGCACTCGACGCTGAGAAAGCATTCAATCCAGTGGAATGGTCCTTTCTTTTTCGAACAATGAAACTCAATGATTTCAGTCTGAGGTATGTGCGTAGGATCAGGGCAAATTACATTAACCCAATGATCAGGTTGCATATCAATGGGTCCCTTTCACAAACTATACATATTAGAAGAGTGTGAGAAACCTGAAGATGTCTCACTTACAAGTCCCCAGGGATCTTTCATCCAGGTGGACAGGACACAGCCATCGCTATTGGATCCAGTTCATGGGGGTGGACCAGTGTGGGAGGATCACCTGGATGAGGGGTCCTTGGTGAGTGGAAGTGAGAAAGCCGACGGGTGAGATGCAGTACCACATTCCCTATAACACCCTTTCCCCATCACATCCCATAGGATATTCAAATATCGACCCCCCGCCCTTTTCCTACACAAATACTATCCTACAATGTGACAGACAATGGACTAACACCAGAGCTGTTTACGTGACATGTCCCAACACAAGGATCAGGCAGAGTCAGGCAATTGCCAATAGCTAAGCACACCTGATGGCCCTTTCCCTTCCCCACAGGGATAAAAGGCAGCGCACGAGAGCACACAGGAAGCATGGCCAACCTCATGAGAAAACAGCTATTCTAGGACAGCAGCTCAAATGGAGAAGAAAGTTGTGAGACCGGAAAGGATGACAAGGAGGGAAGTGCTGTTTCCCTTTTCAACCCAGACCTGCAAAGCCTCCATGACAGGATTTATAAGACCGGGAATTACAGCTCATGTGTGGTGCAACAGATATCAGTGGTGCACTCAGCCCTCCTGCACTGATAGCCAAGGTGGAGAGACTTGCATGCTACTGTGCTATCATCCTTGACTCCAGAGGCAAGAAACGCCAATGAGTTCAGCACAGCCGGTGAGTTGGGGAGAGCTGATAGTAAGCCAGACTGTTTTGAGCCGAAGGTTAAAAGCAGCAACAATATATGACTTCAAAGAACTTGTGTGTAATTGAACTTTAAGAAAGCCTATTGAAGGTCCAGCTGCAGAGCCGTCAGGCGCCTTAGGAGAGCTCATTCAAAGGACTGTGGCTGGCCCCTTTTTTGTGCAACTAGAAGTATTAGGAAGCCTTACGAGAGGTCGACGTGAGGTGTCAGAGTGGTCCTACAAGGGTCACGTCAAATCCCATGTACAATTGAAAGTCTCTGACCCATTGCGAAGAGAAAGCTAGGGGAAGGGAACCCCCTGCTTTCTGGTGAGATTGTGACCATTGTGATAGAATGGCTATGTGAAACCAATAGATGGATGCCAAGGGATAAACTAATAAGAGTGAATCCCATACTGTGATAAAACAAAGTGAACTCTGCAGCTGGCAACCATGAACCCAACTAACGATGCGTGCGCTTCGGGGTGAAGCATAATACACCCAAGAACATTGTGTTGACAATAGTGAACACGACAGAGGGAGGCCAGCACTGACAGAAGGATCGAAGCTCGGCAGAGGGGGAACCATAAGGCGAAGGGTATTCCCTCTAATATGGAAGATTTATTTTAGGAATTGTTTGTTTATTGTTCATGATTCAGCAGCCCTTCCAAGGCAAGAGACTTTTAAGGAAAGAGACTTGGCACTTCAGGTCTTCTGAGGAACGAGTTTTCGTGTGAAAGAGACTTGACCACGGATGGCCCTGATATCTTGAAATTGAACTGTGGACTCCTGCTGAAGAAGCCGAGGCATGTGCTGTGTTCAGGAGCCCCACCTTCTCCTGTGCCTAAAAACATGGGTATGGGATACCCCTGGCCTACCATCCTCAGTTATCATTTCGTGAACACTTCTTTCTTTTCTTGTGACCATTATCACACACTACTTTGTAATTTAGCTGTATGGATTGGCAATAGTAATTTTTAGTAAGGGCCCTTTTTATTTGACAAGAAGACACTAGGACTGTCTTATTATTATTTGATGCTCGTAGCTTGCTTCGTCTTAGATTTAGATTTAGATTAGGTGTTTTTCTCATCCATTATACAGTTTAATAACACCCTTAAACTGTGATCACTTGTGTCTGTCTTTACTGTTGCCACCATGAGTTCCTTTCAAGAGGGAGAAAACAGTGATGCCCTTTGAACCCATTGCTTTATGCTATATATTTAGAATCCCTATTGACAACAATTCAATTGGTGGGCAAAATTAAAGGAATCCCTTTTTGGGGGAGGAGCATAAGATAATGCCATTTGCGGACGACCTGATTCTCACTGTAATGGATCGAGACGCTTCCTTGCCAGGGATATCCTGGGAATTCAGGTTTTGTTAAGCAGCGGCCCGAAAATCAACACCAAGAGGTCCAAATGATTGAACCTGCTGGTGGGCACCCCTCAGACAACCGCATTACAAAGTAGGATCCCTTTTACGATGGCCAAGGAGAGGCTAACATACCGAGGCATCCAAATCACAACATCCATACAGACGCTGTATACAGCAAATTATGCTCCCCTTCTGGAGAGGGTGAAACAGTTATTGGCCAAGTGGAGTCTGATGACAGTGGCCCTCATTAGGACTCCGGCGCTAAACCATGCCGGAGTCCGCCATGGAGAAAGGGGGAATTACCACCCCATTCCAAGGTTGGTGGGGCGGTAATTCCCCCTTTCTCCATGGCCCTTCCCCATTCCCATTTTTGCCCCATAGGGCTCAATGGGAATGGGAAAGGCAGTAATTGCCATCAAGGTCCCTTTGCGGGTCCCTAATTTAACGGCTGGTCCAAACCAGCCGTTCAGGTCGGGTCCCGCAAAGGGACCTCGTAGTAAGGCGCTAAGGGGTTAACAGCGCCGCAGCCTTTTACGGTGCCGTTAACCCCTTAGTGCCAGGGTCGTAATGACCCCCAGTGTCTTGGTTGGGAAGGGTAGCCACCATAAAGGTGGTGATTCTGCCAGAGGTGCCTTACTTTTCTGGATCCCACAGTCATTCTTCAAAGCGCTCCAGATATGTATATTGTCATTAATATGGCTATATCAAAAACCAGGAGGCTCCGCGAGGTACTGATGACAGCTAGGCATAGGGGGTATCGCCCTACTGAATTTTCACACCTACTATGTGCAAGTCCAACTCAGGGTACTTAAGGAATGGTTAGGGAACAGTAAAAACAAAATATGGTGCAGAATGGAAAGGGCGCTAGTGGCGAAACCGTTGGATGAAGTCCTGTGGCTCCTGAACGCCGGCAGGCCGGAAAATATACACAACAGTGCCATCACGTCCCTGGTGGAGTCACTGTGGGACATAGAAGTCAAGAGGAAGTGAATAACCTCATACCCATCCCCCTTTAGTCCAATCTTCATGAGCCCACAGTTCTCTCCCAGGGTGCAGCCAGGTGCATTCAGACAGTGGGAGGGAAGCAGGTGTATCAGACTGCAGTATATGACCAGCGGAAGACAGCTGACTCCCTTCCAAAAATATATAGCAACTAAACCAGGGGACAAGAATTTGATTTCAGCTCTGTATAATCTGCTTTCCTCTGAACCCTAGACCCCGGCTTGGCCATACATGCAACAGTGGGAGGTAGCCCTGGACTGTACTATTGTTCTAGGGCAGTGGGAGCGTCTCTGGGTTGCCATCCCTAAACTCACCAGGATGATTCAAATTAGGGAGATGCGGCTGAAAATGATGGTGATGTGGCAGGACACCCCTGCTCAATACAAATTCTACCCAAACACGTCCAATCTTTGTTGGGTGATGGGGGGTGTGGGGATAGGAAACTGGGTGCATGTTTGGCGGGCCTGCCCGAAAATCACACAGTTCTGGAAAGATGTGAATAGCAGGTTAGAGGGTATGTTTCATCTCCCTGAGAATAGGGGCATGGAGCAGTGTATTCTGAGTCTTGAAGGCCCAGAGCAGAAAGGTATGGCATGACCCCAGAGGAGGGCCTATGCGATATTATCCCTAGCTGCTCTATTGGTGATAGCAAAAAGATGGAAGAAGGCTGAGCCCCCGGTGGAACAGACGTATTCTGTGCACGGGGAACAGTCCAAGTTTAGCACAGAATGGGGGATGGTGCTTTCATTCTTACATGAGGAATACAGTGACTAAATGTGCCCACAAAGTCTGCAAATTCTTGCAATTTCTTAGGCTGAATGACTAGTCCTCAAGTTTGGTTAGTTTTGCATCGGATCCTGGAATGGGGGTGGGGTAGGGGGCAAAATGGAGGAGAGGGTAATTGTTGGTTGGAACATGTTAAAACTTAATAAAAACATGTTGAAAAAAAAGAATGTAAATATTCTGAAGCAACAGAATTTGCAGCTGGTAAAAGACCATGGGCCTCATTACGAGGTGGGCAGTAAGGGATTACCGGCACCGGTAAGGGCACTGGTGCCGGTAATCCCTTACCGCCCTACTACGAGTTCCCTTTGCGGGTCCTTCCTTAACACCTGTTTTTTTCAGGTGTTAAGGACGGGACCCGCAAAGGGACTCTAGAGCTAATAACGGTACCGCAATTTGCGGTACCGTTATTAGCGCCTTCCCCATTACCATTGAGCCCTATGGGAGCTCAAATGGGAAAAGGGAATGGCCCTGGTGAATGGGGAATTACCAGTCCCGCCAACCTTGGAATGTACCGGTAATTGCTCCATTCACCAGGGCGGAGTCGGAACGAGTTTGGAGGCAGCCATGGCGCTAATAGCGCCATGGCTACCTCCAACCTGGTAATGAGGCCCCATGATGCAGAAAAGTAATCTCTCAGGAGCTGACCAGAATTAGAGAATAAAACAGGGAACATGTGGTCCGTGTGAAGCAAGTGAGGCTGACCTGTCACAGGCAGTCATTTGTAGAGGGGCTTTGGAGAAAGAGATCAGTCTCTTGAAAGACAAGCGCCTGGAATCTGCACGCATCATACAGGACCCCCAGAAAGAAAATAAAGCTTTTCAGGAGGAATTACAGTAAATTAAAGCTTGAGTCATGGCTCAGAGCAGGGTGCTTGAAACTACACAGGCCTCGGTTTCAGAGTTAAAAAGCCAGCTCTCTGAATACCAACAGGAAATAAATCGAGAAGCAGGTATGAGGGTTTGATAAATGACATTGAAAAATGCAACCAAGCATAGAGGCACCTTAACCAGTCAAGGTATGGAAAAGCACTCACTGAGAAAGGCGTGATACCCTCTGACCTCATGCCACTTAGCCACAACTTCCGATCTGCTGAATGCAACTAACGTCATGCCTTCCACCTACAAAGAGCCAGGAAACATGAGGCAGCTGGACTCACCAAGGCTTAGCCCAACTGAGCAAAAATGCCAGTCCCTATTAGATACTGACGAATATTCATCTTTTTTTTCTTTTATTTCTTTTATTGTGTATTTGTAAGGTGCTAATAAAGCAAGAAATGGTGTTTCATAGCTCCCACATGGCAGAGGAAGAAACATGGGACAAAGGTAATAGAAAACAATAATGAACAGGATAGAGGTGGTCCAACTAAGCCTTGTGATCATTCGGATCATGCAAGAAAGAGACGGCCAGGTGTGGGGGTAAGTGCTGTGAATTTCCCCAGAGAGGGAAGTTTTAGGGAGTACGTTGCCGGGAACTGGTAAGTGCTTGGCAGAGGTCACATAGTGAGGAGTGCTCCTCTGCCGATGCAATAATTATGGTCCTGTGAGGGAACACAGACTAGTGGGTGCCCAATGGCAAGTGCTGGTAGAGGGAGGGTCTGAAGGTGATTAGGAAGACTGCCAGAATCTAGAATCAGAATCTCATAAGGCCAAGGCCACCAATCTCAGCGACTGAAGGGTTTAACAAGGGAGGGGGAAGGAGGAGGTGAAGAGAAAAGTCTCAAGGCGCTTATGGAATTTGACGAGATCCGGCTCAAAATGGAGAGGGAGTTGGAGGATGTTCCAGATGAGGGAGCCAGCTGAGGAAACACATTGTCCTCCAGCTCACTACTAAGTAAAGCACTTGACACACAGAGTGTTGGAACCGGAAGAGCATAAACATCTAAAGAGAGAGTATTTGGTAAGAGCAAGTTGGAGATAGCATAGTCCCTAGCCCCAGACAGCCTTGTGGCTGATGCAGAGGGATTTCAATTTGATCCTTGCAGCAACCGGGAGCCAGTGGAGAGATTTTAGGGCTGGAAAGATACGGTCCCTGGGCTTGAGGCCAAGGATAAGTCTCGTAGCCCTGTTCTGGGTAAGCTGGAGAGGGCACAGAGAGGAAGAGGGTAGATGAAGGAAGAGACTGTTGCTGTAGTCCAGCGTAGAGAGTACCAGTGCTCTAGAAACATTGAGCTTCTGGGGAAATGTGCAGAAAGGAAGAATGCCTCGGAGGAGGTGGAGTTGGAACAGGGCCTTCTTGGCAAGGTCCATGAGGAGAGACAGGAAAGAAACAGGAGTCGAAGATGACTCTGAGGTTTTTGGCTTCAGATAAGGTGGGGGGGAGCCCATAGAGGGTGGCCAGAGAGAAGGGAGGAAAGTGGGAGCAGGAGTTCCGATAAGAAGGATTTCAGTCTTGCTGGCATTGAGGCAGAGATCGATAGAAGCACACCAGGACTGGATAGCAGAGAGGCAGTCAGGAATGTTAGAGAAAGTGGCAAGAGGGTCAGAGGGAAGTTTGAAGAAAGGTTGGGTGTCATCTGCATAACACTGGAAGTGCGGGGTGAAAGTGGAAATGAGGTGGGCAAGTGGAGTGAGATATATGTTGAAGATTCAGGGTGACAGGTTTGAGCACTGGGGTAAGCCACAGGTAGAGATTGAGGTGGGAGTGGAGAAAGAGTCAAAGATGACCTGGGAGGGACGGTTGGTAAGGATGGAGGTCATCCAATCCAGTGCCCACTCAGAGATACCAAGGGTAGCGTGGAGCCTTTTTATGAGGATGGAGTGGTTGACCATATCAAATGCAGAGGAGAGATTGAGTTGAATGAGAACAGCATGAGAGTTAGAGTCAGAGGATGCAATTGTCCAGAGGTTTCCCAAGGAAGGGGGTGATAGAGATGGGGCGATAGTTAGCCAGACATGAGGGATCAGAAGCAGTTTTTTTTTGGGTGGGGCACACAAGTGAATGCTTCAGAGACAAGCAGAAGGACCCAGTAGCAAGAGAGTGATTGCAAAAGTCAGCAAGTGCAGGAGCAAGGGATCCAATGTTGTCCTTAATAGGTCTGGAAGAGCCGGGGTACTTGTTTAGCGGAGACCTTCATAGAGCGGACAACCCTAGAGAACTCATCCGATGTGATAGGAGAGAAGGAGAGGGAGATTTAGGGAAGATGCAAGGCCAGGGGTGCCGGGGGGTTGGGAGGTGGAGGGGTTAAAGGGGAGCAGTGAGTGCTCAGGATGCACTGGGTTTTTGCCATGAACTGGGTGGTCAATGCAGTACAGATGGCCTGAGAGGGAAGAGGGCAGACTTCTCAATGCGTGAACACCAATATTAGGGAGTTTGTGACCACCTACTTCCATGCACTCCCAAATACATCATGACTCACCTGGTGTGGGATTTTCATGAGCACAGGACCCTGTGTTGGGCGACTGAACAGGACACCAGGATCTATGAGTTCCAGAAGACCACTGAGAGTAAAAACATCCCCAATATCCCTAAACCATCTACTACACCTGCCGCTGTGAATGTGGCGGATGTGAAAACAACCCCTCCATTGGATCTGGAGATGGGGGGCCTAAAAATATGCCTTCTGCCAATGGGCAGAATGAAAGGCAGAGGAGACCCTCTGGCCCAGCCCAATCGAATGGTAATCAGGCGGGATACCAGAATGGTGGGCCATCTGGCCCTGACACCTAAGTAAGCCTGAAATACACGGGTGATAGGCCAATCCGGTGGTATGTATACACTCCTCTGGCACAGAGGGGGGGACAAACTAGTCCTGCCCCGGGTAAATTCCCTCCAAACTTCCCTCGGGAAAGAAGTATTACTCCAGCTCCCAACCTGAACTTTTTTCCCAGGTACCCCCAAACCAGAACTTCCAGCTTGGTCTGCTCTACAGGCTTTCAGTCAGTGTCAGGCGTGTCAAACGGAGACATTTGCCTCACCGTAGGTAGAGGATAACACTACTTCAATGGGATTTTGATGAATGGACAGGGAACTGGTGTGCACAGAACTGACACATCAATGTTTTCCTGTATTACGCCTTCCTGATGTGAAGGTATCCTGTCCTTATAGACTTCCAATGCTCGTCCGAGTGAACTAACCCAGTCAATCTTTACACAGTCACCCTTTGTGTCTGTTCCCAATTGATGAAGTAATCACATGTAACTGGTTCATAACAGCGCCCTGATGCCTGAGGGTTTAGGAGCGTTATAAATGTAAAAGATAAATAAATAAATATCAGCTCAGCAGATGTGATATCTTACTGCAGGAGATGCCAACACACCCTGATGCTGTTCATGCAGACTTGTGCTACTGTGGCCTGTGTTGACCGTGCAACAGGTGTCATTTGGACTGCCTCCAGTACAATGGTCAAGCCCAACTGTGAAAGAATGCCATCTGTGACGGTGTTCTGTGCTTAGATTTTCGATTTTGGCAAAGCGAGGTGATGGTGGTCTCTCTACAGGAAAATGCTCTCTGCTAATCAGACAAATGTTCCACATATGCGCTGTAGCCAAAAAGCAATGCGAGTGGCTACTAAATAAACAAAAAGAGGGGTATGGTTGCTTTACACTGATGAGTAAGGGTTATGCCCTAGCAATATTTTGTAACACGAAAAGGAAAGGGGCTACATACCATGACAGTTGATTGAATCAGCTGAGCATCTATAATGCCCCGGAATGGTTTGAACTATCTCCAGTGGTGAGAAGGTTAGAACAAGCTGGTTTGGTCCTGTGTTATATCTCAAGGTAAAATTAGTTTTTGTGAATTAATGCTAGGTTGTAGGTACTGAGCAGGTCTTTGAAATCAGTCTAGAGGACTATTTAGGACAGACAAAGGGGATAGAGTGAGTACTATCTATACCTACCTGTCTAATACCCTAACCCTAGTTGGCGCTGGTGTGTTGTCTTTCTAAAAGTGGATAGAGTAAGGAAAAGAAAACCTCAATAATTTCTTTTTAAACTGTATATTCTCTTAATGTCAATCTGAGACTTGATCTGTAGGCGTCAGTATCAGTTTCTTTGTAGGTGGTGTGTGCTTAAGACAGGAAAGCCAGCATAGAACATTTAAAAATGATATCAGGTGGGATGGTTCTCAAACAGTATTGTGGCAAAGATGACTTTATTGGCCAATACTGAAGGTGAACATGTCCCCGTTAAAATGTGTGCTCTAGCTGAAGAGCTACACGTGGCTGTGAAGACTTACACCAGGTGCTAGATCTTCTGATTTCTAGATATGCCCCTGGTTTCTGACGGGAAATGCAGCAGGGCCTTTCCTGCTGTCGACTGGTTTTGCTGGGCTGACTGTTGCCACCTTCTTCAGGACTGTCTTCACGGAGAGGTTGTAGGGATTATCGGCATTGATACATAGCTGTGTTCACTTTGGCCATTCTTGTTGTTATTGTTATTGTTATTTTGCACTTATATAGCGCCTTATATACCATTGGTATGGTCTGAAGGCGCTTGTAGGTTGAACGCCCTTGGGAACCGAAGTTCAGATCAGTAGAGAGAGTAGGGAGAGTCAAAAGGTGCGTGTGAGCACCGGGTATGTGTGCAGCTCGTGCGGGACTCGTGTAGTAGCTGCTTCTTAGTGGTAGGTGTGGTGGTTGAGAGATCAGGAGAATGTGTTCGTTCTGGCAGGATTTATCCGGAACGGATGTGGCTGCGTTAGGCCTGAGGAAAACGCCTGGCTGGGGGTGTGGAACCAGCAGTGATTACATAGAATGATGTGGAGTAAGCGGCGGAATGTTGGTATGAGAACAGTTATACCCAATGGTGTCATAGTATCTCTGTGTTCTAGTTGAGTGGTGATGTAAGGAGAGAGTAAGCATGGTGGTTTGGTATGATCGGTTATATGCTCTTTCAGTGAGCACACTTCTAAATGCAACTTTCCCAGAGAGGGTACTGGGCACACTTCTAGATTCAGTTTACTAGAGGCTATTGGGCACACTTCTAAATGCAACTTTCCAGAGTGTCTATAGGATACATTTCTATAGTCAACTTTCACAGATGCTATTGGGAACACATCTAAATTCAACTTTATAGAGCGTCTGTTGGGAACACTTCTAAATTCAACTTTACAGAGCGTCTATTGCATACACTTCTATAATCAACTTTCACAGAGGGTATTGGTTACACTTCTAAATGCAACCTTCACAGCGATGCCATTGGGCGCATTTCTAAATTCCATTTTCTACGGAGAGTCTACTGGGCGTACTATTAGGTCAATTTTCAGAGAGGCTGTTGGGAACACTTCTAAGTTCGATTTCCTAGAGAGACTATTGGGCACACTTCTAAATGCAACTCTCAGAGAGGCTATGGGTACACTTCTAAATTTCACTAAGGGGATATTGGACATACTTCTAACGCAACTTTCACAGAGTGTCTATTGGGAACCCTTCTAGATGCACCTTTCCAGAGTGTCTATTGGGCACACTTCTAAATGCAACTGTCACAGAGGATCTTGGGTACACTTCTAAATTCAGTTTACCAGAGAGGCTATTGGGCACATTTCTAAATTCATGGAGAGGCTAAAGGGCACGCTTTCTTAATGCATCTTTCACATGTTAACATTCACAATTCCATCTAGATGCGACGTAGGCCAATATTCACAACTCCATCTAAGTGTGGACATGCTAACATTCACAATTCTATCCAAGAGTGGACATGCCAACATTCACAATTCCATCCAAGGGTGGACATGCTAACATTCACAATTCTATCTAAGAGTGGACATGCTAACATTCACAACTCCATCTAAGCGTGGACATGCTAACATTCACAATTCTATCTACGCGCGGACATGCTAACACTCACAATTCTTTCTAAGAGTGGACATGCTAACATTCACAATTCTATCTAGGTTTGGACATGCCAGTATTCACAATTCCATCTAAGAGTGGGCATGCTAACATTCATAATTCTATCTAAGTGTGGACATGCTAAGATTCATAAAACTTGAGAATCTATCTAAGTGTGGCATATGCTAACGATCATATTTCTGTCTAGATTTGGCGCAGGCCAAACCCGAGAATCCATCCAAGTGTGGCACATGCTAACAATCACATTTCTGAAAATCCATCTAGGTGTGGCACATGCTAACAGTCACATTTCTGTCTAAATTTGGCGCAGGCTAGTCTTTGTGGTTCACTCGTGGTATGGTTAGCATTATTCCATCTAGCTGCGACGCAGGCCAATATTCACAACTCCATGAGGTCAGAGGGGGAGAGGGAGGCAGCTTCGGTTCTCGCTAGGGCTAGGCGCGCAGTTTTTAGGGAGGGGAAAGGGTGCAGTCGGGCGGGGGGAGGTGGCAGGGGTAAGATGGCAAGGCGGGGGGTGGGTGATTGCAGGGTGGGGCGTGGTAGTGAGGGGAGCGGGCATGGGCAGTGCAGGCGGGTCGGCGGTGTGGTTCAGGGGATGAGAGGTATTGGGGTGAGTGGCGGTGTGGTTCAGGAGATGAGTGGTCATGGGGTGGGTGGCACGCCATCGTGCCCCCCTGGCTTGGTGTTTAGAGAGGGTGCTGGCAGGGATTGCGGAGGAGGGTGGGTTGTCTTGGGAGGGCGGGAAGGAGGGCAGATCGGAGAGTGGAGGAGGTCCACGGGAGTAGTTTCTGACGGGCACTGGTGGAGTTGGTGCGCTCATGATTGGTGTGAGTTTTGGGTTGATTTAGGAGGGTTTTCTGATTGTAGTTCTAGGATCGGTGACTCACGCTTTTAGGCACACTTCTACGTTCAACTAGTCAAGTAACTAATTGGTGCTTCTAAGCAATTGGGTATACTTCTAAATGCAATTGGGTGCACTTCTAAAATGCAATTGGGTACACTTCTAAATGAGAGTGAGAACACTTCTAATTTCAACTTTCACAGAGAGGTTATTAGAGATTCCATCTAGGTGTGGCGTATGCCAACAATCACTGGTTGACATTATACTGCAGGCCATTGTAATGTAGGTTAGAGTGGCAGGAGCTTTCTGGAGTAGAGTAATTGCTCTACCCTTCACCCAAGCCAACACTTACGGTTTTGATGGTGTCTGGTGGCTTCCTTGGCTTCCCCTGCGGACACCTGCTGACACTTCCTGGAGCCGCCTCTGTTGGAGCCGCCCTTGGCCTTGCGGCCCTTCGCCGCAGGGGCTGCCGGGCAGAGGGCTGCCCTGGGAAAGTCGAGGATAAAGGGGAGGTGGACCAATCAGGGCCCGGAGGATGGAGGGGGAGGCGGAACTGAGCAGGGGAAGCCTGCAATGCTGACTTAACTGCGTTAAGTTTGCTTAAGAGGCTAAGGTACAATGAACAACGTGCACCTTAATCCCTGATCTCATAGCCTTTTCCTTGGGCCCTGAAGACTGGTCAGGACCACGTTCTCTTCCCTGTCATTTACATTTGAAAACTAAACATGTGCGGTTTTACTGTTCATTCCCTAACACATGACTTTTTCCCCTGTGCAGTATAATGCCCGCAGTGTACAGCGTATTGTATCTAGTCTGCGTTGTTTGTGTGATTACCTTACCAACAGACCCTTTATAGACGCCTGCTTGGACATTGATTTTACTTTGGCACGCACTCTATTACTGTCGTTTGGATGCCTCCAATGCTGATTTACCTCTCTGAAGAGTACTGCCTGCCTCGACCCAGACTTCCAATAAGCAAGAAAGGGAGCTTTGCCAATCACGTTTCTACTTGCTTGACCATTTCGAATGAAAAGAGCTCCAAGCTGACTGTGGTACAACCTTTGCTTCCGTTCTACTTCTACAGCCAGTTTAGGATTTCTTCACACTTAAAAACATGCTGTGGTAGAGAGCTTGATGTAGGAGCCACAGTTGTACACTACTGGTTGTTTTGGTGATAATGGTGAGCGTAGCTCTCTGGACGTGTGGTCCCTCAGACCGCCTTAGCTTCTGGGCATTGCAAACGATTATGTTTTCTAAATGTGTACCTCGTGAATCATGTTTCCATACAGAACCGTGGCCTTCCGATCTGGTCAATGCATGGTTCTTGCCCATTGGTGATCCATATTTGTCTCGCTCAGGTCCAATTCGCAAACCGGATCCTAACTTGCATACTTACTGGACAATACACCTGTTTTTCCTCCGAATGATGCCACGCTACACTCCTTTTAGCTGAAAGGTCTCGAGGAGACCATGGCCCTGTCTAATTACCGTTTCAGTCAATGTTCCAAACGGTTCCTTTGTTATGTTAGCTAACACAACCCTAGCTGGCCTTTTGTCTTGGCCATTTCACTGAAAATGTGTTTCAAAATACGTGTCTCGATTCTAAATGCCTATATCAATGTGTTTTTTTCATGAACACGTTGTGAAAAGAAAGTTTTCACGAAATGTCTTTGCTTTAAGTATTGCACAATTTAGCCAAACATATCACAAATTAACATTTCTTCTCTCTATCAAAAACATCTTAACTTAACCTATTTCTCAACAAAATGTTCCTACATTTTGTCATCAAAAAATATTGTGCCTTTGAAGGTCGCCGTCCACTTTCATCATCTTTGGTGAACTAGGATCGTTAACTGGGGTCTATCCCCGCCACAACATTGTAACCATTATAACTACCTTGGTGGTTTGTAGAGCTTCACCACATAGCCAATGGCATATGTGTGCGTGGCGTTTGATGCTGTTACTTCTGATTCTTAAGCGATCTCAAAACAGGTGTTTTGGATCAACGTCTGAAGATGGGAGGCTGCCAGTCCCTCGGGGATCAGTACCACGGACTGAGGGTAGCACGAAGATCTGCGAGAGACGAGAGCGATCTACCACTAATAAACAGCCACATGAGGGTGGCATGCCAACTGGTATGACAAATTAATCCAGAGCGCTTGTCAGAGTAACGCTGACGACTCGAAGAACAGCAACACAGGACTCTAGTTCCACAAGCTAATCCTGGCAATGCAATGATAATGATAATGATGTGTTGTTTATATAGTGCCTTAACACCAAAGCGCTTTACAGAGCACATATTTACATACAATATCACCCAACCGAAATTGGTACTCATTTATCGACCTCGGAAGGATGAAAGGCTGAGTTGGCCTTACCAGGATTCGAACATGCGAGGTGCAGATCACGCTCAGATCGCAGCATACTGATTATTTCGAACAACACGAGTTATCACAGCGCCTAGAAGCATGAGGAGTCTGGTATGAAGCGCTAGATAAGAACACGGTACCATTTTATCTGGTCTGTATGCATGCACCTATGCGCTCTGCCTTTTCTATATCCCGATAATATATGTGCAGTAAACAATGGGTGGCTCATCTGCTTTCCATCCTTCTCGCAGGGAAATGAACAAACACAATCAAGGAATATACATTGTGTGAACCTCCAGATGACCTGTTGTAGAGACAAGCGTCGAGAGCAAAAGCAACACCGAGAAAGTCATAGACATCAACTCGGAGCGCCCATGACATGTTTGAATGTTATATTTCCTATTCAGTGTTTTTTCTATTCCATAATTCTGCCATTACAAAAGCGGTAACTGTTCAATTAATGCACACTAGTTAGTTATTATAATGGCTCATTGTTTACCATCTTTATCTATTAGTTTATCTTAGGGCCTTGAATGTAAAAGGACAATTTTTGCAAAACACTTAAGGCAATCATAACTCCATAGAAACCTTCTGTATAACCTATTTTACTGACAAACAATTACATTTTAGATTGAAGAGGTGAAATGATTAAGAATATTTGACTTAGTTGCCATGACAGCATGCATTTTTCATCAGACAGAGTGTAATTACTACAATTTCAATGATGTAAAATCAAGAAAGATGATAACAAACAGCAGAGCCATGGAGATATTGCCATTGCAACCAGGTTGCCATAGCAACTGCGATAATAATCCCAGTGATAGATGTTTTCTCCTGCTCTTTCCATTTTGTACGGTTATAACATTCAGAGCCAGTTTTTGCCACAGCTTTTTATAGTTTATTAGACTGTCAAAATAGTTTATGAGATGTTGTTGCAAAGGAAATGACTGAGTTCCGCAGCCTAATAAAAATGCCAAATCCTCTGTTTACATACTGCACCAGCACTTAACAAACATTAAAACATTGTATGAAAAATGATTTCATATTGTATATCTATTAATCAACTTAGAAGACTTAAGCATTGTCACTGAAGGTCAAATGAATACCCTGAAAATCCTGCTTTTAAAGGACCTGCGAAAGATATTTTTGCGAAACGTTGTTGCTGAATACTCAGATCCGCATTCTCGCACCACGCACTAACAGCTAGTTGTTTTAATATGTAAGGTTATTAACGTACGATATTTATATGTCCTCTATATGAAATCTGTCATCTAATCGTAATGTTTGGTTTACACATTTTAGAAAGACTGATTTGTGAGTAGGTTTTTAAAGGATAACTTTAGGATATACACAGGGTGGAAACAAATTGAGAACATGTACGAATACTTCTCTAGTGCACTATTCAATGGTAAATACTAAATAAAGTTCTGATTTTGTATATACAAAATCGCTCCTTGTACGCGTATAATATGTTCATTGTTATCTTTCCATCCCTCTTACGCTTTTCAGGAAAAGGTAATGCTTCCAGTTATAACTCTGCAGGAGTTCTAAAGCAGCCTGGCTTGTTCGTTTCTTGCTCTGTCAGCTCTGCAAAAAACGACTGGCAACAGTTGTCAAATTGTGATTTTGGTGGTTTATCCTGAAAGGTTTAATATTTTGATAAGGGCACTTAATCGACTATTATGCGTTGTGCTTGCTTCATTTGAAGAACAGTTCTAATAATGAACTATAAGTCCCACAATTCCCTAGTGTAGAGACCACAGATATTGAAGGCCATCTTGATCGTTTTCTCCTATGTGACCTTCGTATTAGTCATTCCTTTTTTTGTGATCTGGTGAATATTTCACCTCATCAATAATCTTCAAAACAAGCCACTATGAGGGCTCTAGAGGAGCAGGTAGACGACTTCTCACTAGTCCACGGCCCCCCAATGCCATCATACTGGAATAGTCAGCAAAGAGCAGTAAATAGGACCCCTGTGTTGTTCATATAGCACCTCGAGCATATTAGAGAGGCTATGCACTCAAACATAATGTAGCCTCGCATTGAAAGTATGGAAGGATGTCAGCACACACTTATGGCCATCATGGAGGGTTAAAGTGAAATCCAACAAGGGCAGAATTATGTCATACAGAAGGTATATGAACCTATCTTGAAACAAACTGTAAAAGTCAAAATGTTATCTACTGCATAGAGTGTCCCTGCGGTCTTAGATACATTGGTCAAACTACACAAGCAGTCCATACCAGAATATCGGAACACAGGCCCAAAATTTGCTGTAAAAACCTATCAGCGCCCTTGGTTGAACATTTCCTGTCTGCCAACCACACTCCTAACAACAATTTGTGGTGGGTGGTAGAGAAAGTCAAAGGAGGACCTGATATCCATCACAGCCTCCTGAAGAAAGAAGCACGATGGATCCATAGACTGGACACATATCATGGTGGTCTTAATGAGATTTTTCAACCTTTGCTATAAAGGTTCACAATGCTGGCTCCAAGGACTCTCTCTCCTCAACTATTTGCTAATTGCAACAACCCCTGAATCACCTCATTATCTCCAACAAACGTTAGGATGTAGCAAGCAAATTCACATTATCACTTATCTCACCCACACTCCGGGGCTACAGACCTCCCAGCCCTTCATTATCTATTGACATATTTCAGATTAAGACAAATAGGCTGAAGGCACCCAATTTAAACATTTATTTTGTGGTTGGTCCCCAATTCATTACTCACCGCATTCTGCCTACAGTGCTTGTCAGACATCCATGTGTGTTCTTAAATTGTACCGCTCAATCGCACTCACTGCCTACTGCACAGTTGACAATTCGCAAGAAGTCGGCAGGGAGCATGCGCGGTTACCATGAGAATGAGTGAATGCACAATCACTCGGGCTAGCGCGCATGCGTGGCTTCCTCAGCAACTAGCACAACGCTAGACTAACGCGGCGCGCAGCCCCACACTTCCGCATTCCCGGAAGCTTGGCTACCATGACAACGAGTGTATACACACTACTCAGGCTACCGCACATGCATGGTTTCCTCAGCAGCTAGCATAACGATAGACCAACGCGGCTCGCAGCCCCAACACTTCCGCATTCCCGGAGGCTTGTTAGTGCGATCCAGTCGCACTCAGTCAGAGCAGACTCGAGCGGCTACCGTCTCTCGTGCCGCACTGAAACAACAAGGTGAGCCGTGGGTCGCCTGACCATGCGCGCACACGTGTTATTCTGGTCTTCTTGATCACTTCACGTGTGCGCTCCGGTCCGCGCTTCCCCCTCTTTTAATCTGCTGATATACTATTCTCACGCCACCTAATTCCAGCTCGCATGCAGCATGAGAATCATCCGCAAACGGATCAGCTTGAGACCCATAATTTACATTTTTCAAAACACAACATTGGGTGCTTGCTCCTTCAGCCTGTAGTTAACTCAACTTCTAGCACCTGATACCAGTAGCCCTGACTTCTTGAACACTATGATAGTCACCTACATGGGCCACTCACCTTGGGTTTGCTCACTACCACTTCATGCACCAGCCCCCAGCGGAGCGACTATAAATCTCAGAAAGTTCCAACAAAAAAGTCTAGAATGTTCGATCCTGCCCCTAACCCATTCATTCTCCCTCCCCTTTCCCCTTTCCAGAATTTACTTCTTCTATGCACTTACCGCCACCCGAACTCAAATGTGGCTGCGGTACCCGTGCACCAGTTACCTTTTGATCTTGATGCCATAATTGTTACGATGGCTTATCGTCACGAATGGCTGTCTTCCATGACTCCTCCCCTTTTTACAGCCTCGAGATTACCTGTGAAACTTCTGCATTCACTGTGAAGTCTATTCACTCGACCCAACACCTGCACTACTGGTCCTGGCGTCTGGCGACTTTCTCCCTATCCAATGCGTGGGCGCACCAATGCGCTTGAGATAATGCGCACTGGCAAGTAAGTTTCCCAACCGGTAGCCATGCGAACCAACTCAGTATTATTTTTTGCCCCATTGACTACGGCATTTGTGGCTCAAAACTCACTCATATCACACCAATGTTATCCTATACAGGGTCCCTGACTCGGAGCCCTGATGAAGGCGGCCTGTACATCCACCTTTGACCGCCGAAACGTGACGATTACAGGGAACAGTGACCTACCTGTACTACAGCCGGTTGGAACTTTCCCTACCAACTAGCATTTAATCACGTTCACGTTGGCAACTGATCAGATATCTTGCATCGAAAGACCCTGCATAACTCATTGACTCTCTTATCAAAAAACTCTAGCCCCACTAATGAGGAACTAATGTACCAAAGAAGGGGGTTTCATGATGCAATGAATTTTTTCACTAAATTGCACATGCATGCATATTTTGTTTTTGTTATTGAACTCAATTTGAAGTATTATTCGTTTTGAGCTGTTTGTTTATGTTGTAAATAGATGAAACTTGTCTGTATTACCTGTTTATAAATCTAAAAATCTGCTGATGTCTTTTACTTTTTAAAATACATTTCTTATCAACTTTTGGTTTAAATGTTGTACTGTTTTGTTGAACTGTTTAGAACCAACCTCCTGAGTGGGTGGTAAAGATTGATTGAGCTGCTGATTCATTTTTGGGATTGCTAAAAAATTAAGCAACTCACTTCTGTTCCAAATAGCCCGAGATATCAGGCCAAAGAATTGTTTTGTCCTGCTTTTCTTGAATCTCTGTGGTTATAGTTACAACAGCGAGGGTCCTCTTCTAGTTTTCACACGGCCCCCAATGCCATCATACTGGAATAGTCAGCGAAGAGCAGTAAATAGGTCCCCCTGTTTTGTTCATATAGCACCTCGAGCATATTAGAGAGGCTATGCACTCAAACAGAATGTAGCCTCGCATTGAAAGTATGGAAGGATGTCAGCACGCACTTATGGCCATCATGGAGTGTTAAAATCATGGAGTGTTAAAATGAAATCCAACAAGGGAAGAATGATGTCATACAGAAGGGATATGAACCTATGTTGAAACAATCTGAAAATACTTAAGAGCAACAAGATAACTGATGCACTAAGAGAAACATGTACCTAAAAGTTAAAGTAATCATGACTACATAGAGGATGAAGTTACTTACTTATCAATAACTGTAAATACACAAAGATAGAAGAGGTATATAGATGCCTGCTATAAAGGTATACATAACGTGGCTAAGGCGACCATGATAGGAAAATGAACGCTGACTTGTGTCTGATTTAACCAAGCTACCTCAGTTACAGGCAAAGAAGGTAGAAGCAGGAGACGCAGAAGAATAGTTACGTGTGCAAAACCGATGAGGAGTCAAGGTTGGCCGAGAATTAAGGATGCTATTTTAAGGAATAATCACAGAGCACAAAGGGAGTTACATGGATACGCTCTGAATGTGGGACATTTCTCATAGATTGAAGAAGAAGAAAACATCTGCAAGAGCCAACTGTTGGTCAATTAAAAGTGTAGAAAGTTCACATGAGATAGAGTTAGAAAGTCTCTAGAAGGTAAGAGAAGCAAGTGCACCCAGCACAATTGAATCAAATAGCAGAACATAGAAAGTTTAAATGGACACATTTGTGGTATGCTAACACATGATTTCGAAGAAGAGAACCAGGGATATTTATGAAGCCGCAGACAAAGATAGTGGTGTGTTTACACTCCCTTGAATGTTATAGGCCAGTGAGCAGCTAGCAATATCACCTACAAAAGAAGACCTTGGATCATGGCCTATCGATGAGAAGTGATGGACTAATTGAGAAAACGGGGAGTAGTCTGACAGGATACAAACACCTAAGATTTGTTTCAGGTACATGCTGCTAATGAGACGAAAGTCCAAGGTTGGGATAGCATGTCAACCAATCAGTGGGTTTGAGGGACAACCTAACATACAATGTTGCATAGACCAATCCACTGATAGTTTGTCCGTTATAATCAGTACTGTACATATTTAGACGTAGTTCAAGACATGCAGATAAGGGGTAGCCAATGATGCACTAATCCTTATATGTTATATAAATATATATGTTCCCTTAACCAATCCCTCCCCTCGAAAGTTGTTGTACTTTGCCAAGTAGCATGACATCATAGATGACACACATTGGGGTATAACACCTTTGCATAATTAAAGTTAGTTGCGAGTGTGCATGCATCAGTCTGATGTTTGTCAGGTATCCCTACTTTATTAACAAAGAATAAAGTAGTGTTTTCCCATATTCTTTGAGTCTGTCTGGTTATTTGGTCTCTGATCTTTATTTGAAATTCCATCTGGCACAAGAGAAGCTTCAAGGTGGTAGAGCACATTTTGGTAGTGATGCAGATGGTTACGGTCTAAATCCACCTAGGCCCAGATCCAGACTTCCAGTCAATCGACTGTTCCTGCCATTAGCTATATTATCGCAGAGCGTTCCGCTGAGTGCGAAGAGCAGAAACCACATGTTAAAAGAGATAGTCGGCTGGTGGCCCATTGGGAAATTCCTGTCCGGTCCCCAAAGGTGCCCCGTGGATTAAAGGTGAACTGGTTGATTGAAGAAGAGTCGATGCTGAGGGACCTCAACTGAGCCACGGACGTAAGTAGAACACCAATATTGTGAAAAATAAAGGGAGGAACTATGTTGCCAATAATATGTATAAAAAGTAACAGGATGTTCTTTTTTTGTGGGGCATTATAAAGAGAAGTATTTGCATAAAGAGATCTGGGAAACCCTCTACCTGTACGAACACAACCCATTGACCTGTTCTTGGGTGGATGACTCAGTGAGCACAGTGAGATTGTCTCGGGAGGACAGCTCAGGGGCAACATGCTCACCTTAGAAACAAGATGTCACGGAGCACCACAGCTTCGATACCCAAGTCCACGCTTAGAAACCTTTGGGTATTAAATGCGTTATAAATAACATATCATCATATCATATCAAAGGGTCCACGTCTGGATTACCCTGGTAACTGAAGGTGAGAACCCAAAGTACCACAAATTTGAATAAAGAGGTCTGGGAAACCCTCTACCAGTACAAACATGGCCCATTGACCTGTACTTGGGTGGAAGGCCCCCGGGAAGGTCTCAACCATGCTTTATTTCACTGTGTATTCCCAGAGGAGACATTTCCATGCACATATCAGTCTTTATCCCACCCATAGGTACTCCAGCACCGAAATGGTAGGCAATTCTCCTCTGAACAAGAGTACCTACAGCAACTCCACACATGTGTTTTGGCCAAGTCGGGCTGCGCCTCTCTAATCACAGTGAGCAAGGGGTCCACGTCTGGATTACCCTAGTAACCTCGGGTGAGAACCCAAAGTACCCAAAATTTGCATAAAGAGGTCTGGGAAACCCTGTACCAGTACGAACATGGCCCATTGACCTGTTCTTGGGTGGATGGTCCCCGATGCGTCAGAAATGATGGCCTGGTCCTGGTTGGAGAATACAGAGGGTGTGGACAGGTAATCAAAGTCCCAGGAATTAATGGAGGAACTGCAGAATTGATGGACCGATATTGGGCCTGTGGATCCAGAGCCTACATTCAGTTGCCTAAGAATTGGGGAGGAAAATGTTCCATGGCAATGATACATGTTCCAGTATTGGTGATCCCCCAGAGTGACCTTCATATTGATGAATTCCCCAAAATGCATGAGCACCTGAGGATGAGGCGGTCCCCTAACCTCCATTGGCCTTCAGAGAGAGAATTATTTCTCAGCAAAATCAATGGATGCCTATGAAAAAAAACAAATGGCTGCAGATTACAAGATGGTTGCTGCTGCAGACGATGCATTTGTGATGTCATCTTTGGTGTCCTGGGTGTTAGTCTTAGCAGTGCTTAGTGGTGGCGCGAGTTAAGCTTGTTTAACCTACCATAACCCATGAATTTCAGGGGTTTTTCGGTTTTACTTGGAACCCTAACATCCCTTTAGCAAAGTTTTTTTTACTGAATATATATATATATATGTATATATATATTTTACATGGCCATGGTAGTGGCCATGCAGTTATGGTTAAGTTGGTGTTTCCATAGGAAGAGCACTTTTTGGGCGGCTTATAACTTCGCTCTCCCTGTACGAATCCTCACTAAATTTTGCAAAAAAGTATTTGGGTCACTCCGAATTCTTTTGCAAAGTTTGGTGATGATTCGTCCAGGGGGGGCAAAGTTATAGGGGGGGTCCCAAAACTTTGTTTTTCCATAGACTGAATGGGAACATTTTTTTGCTCGCGTAAACGGCACAAACTGCTGGACGGATTTTCACCAAATATGAACCAAGACCAGCGGCTTGGTCCCGAAAGCGAGCTTTTGCAAATTTGGTGACAATCCGTCCAGTAGTTTTTTTAAAAATGACCAAAAAGTAGGTAAAAAAAAATTAGTGATATCTGTGTCCGGTCCACGGACACACTTCCCTGTTCGCTCTGCGGACAGTGTCCTGATTGGCCAATCGACTTGCGTGATGTTCGCAGAGATGCGACGTGTTCGCTGATTGGACGGCGTGGAGCGTGAAGCGCGTCAGATTTTAGGTAGCGCCCGCCATCATGGATTCCCGGATGTCCGCAGACAGTGCGGTGAAACTTTGTTCAAAATTTGGATTTAGTAGAGTGTGTTGGTGTGTAGGAGTGTTTGGGGAGGGTGGGAGTGTATGAGATAGGATGAAAGTTTTTTTTTATGTGTTAGACGTTCTTTTTGTGTTCGATTTGTCTGCGGACATCACAGGTGTTCTGAAATGTTCTAAATAAACTGAATGGGGGTGTTCTGAAGACTCAATATGTGTCAGTTTTGTTCGCAAGCAAGCTGAAACTGTTCTAAGAACACTCGCGGTGTCCTGAAATGTTTGCAAATAAACTAAATGGGGGTGTCCTCAGGACACTGTCCGTATTGTTCGTTGTCAAGTTGAATGTGTTCTAAGAACACTCGCAGTGTCCTGAAATGTACGCAAATAAACAAGATGGTGGTGTTCTGAAGACGCTTCTAAGAACACTCGCGGTGTCCTGAAATGTTCGCAAATAAACAAAATGGGGTGTCCTGAGGACGCTGTCCGTATTGTTCTCTGTCAAGTTGAATGTGTTCTAAGAACACTCGCAGTGTTCTGAAATGTTCGCAAATAAACAAGATGGTGGTGTTCTGAAGACGCTTCTAAGAACACTCGCGATGACCTGAAATGTTCGCAAATAAACAAAATGGGGGTGTTTTGAAGACGTTGTCGAACACTTGCTGTGTCCTGAAATGTTCGCAAATATGAATGGGGGGTTGTGGCTGGCAAGTTGAATGTGTTCTAAGAACACTCGCGGTGTCCTGAAATGTTCGCAAACAAACAAAATGGGGGTGTCCTGAGGACGCTGTCCGTATTGTTCTCTGTCAAGTTGAATGTGTTCTAAGAACACTCGCGGTGTCCTGAAATGTTCACAAATAAACAAGATGGTGGTGTTCTGAAGACGCTTCTAAGAACACTCGCAGTGTCCTGAAATGTTCGCAAATAAACAAAATGGGGTGTCCTGAGGACGCTGTCCGTATTGTTCTCTGTCAAGTTGAATGTGTTCTACAAACACTCGCAGTGTTCTGAAATGTTCGCAAATAAACAAGATGGTGGTGTTCTGAAGACGCTTCTAAGAACACTTGCGATGTCCTGAAATGTTCGCAAATAAACAAAATGGGGGTGTTCTGAGGACGCTGTCCGTATTGTTCTCTGTCAAGTTGAATGTGTTCTAAGAACACTCGCGGTGTCCTGAAATGTTTGCAAATAAACAAAATGGGGGTGTTCTGAAGACGTTTCTAAGAACACTCGCGATGTCCGGGGAATGTTCGTAGGGGGTGTCCTGAGGACACTGTCCGTATTGATTTCTGTCAAGTTGAATGTGTTCTAAGAACACTCGCTGTGTCCTGAAATGTTCGCAAATTCACAAAATGGGGGTGTTCTAAAGACGTTGTCGAACACTCGCTGTATCCTGAAATGTTCGCAAATATGAAATGAATGGGGGGTTGTGGCTGGCAAGTTGAATGTGTTCTAAGAACACTCGCGGTGTCCTGAAATGTTTGCAAATTAACAAAATGGGGGTTTCCTGAGGACGCTGTCCGTATTGTTCTTTGTCAAGCTGAATGTGTTGTAAGAACACTCGCGGTGTCCTGAAATGTTCGCAAATAAACAAAATGGGGGTGTTCTGAAGACGTTTCTATGAACACTCGCGGTGTCCGGGGAATGTTTGTAGGGGGTGTCCTGAGGACGCTGTCCGTATTGTTCTCTGTCAAGTTGAATGTGTTCTAAGAACACTCACGGTGTCCTGAAATGTTCACAAATCCACAAAATGGGGGTGTTCTGAAGACGTTGTCGAACACTCGCTGTGTCCTGAAATGTTCGCAAATATGAAATGAATGGGGGGTTGTGGCTGGCAAGTTGAATGTGTTCTAAGAACACTCGCGGTGTCCTGAAATGTTTGCAAATAAACAAAATGGGGGTTTCCTGAGGACGCTGTCCGTATTGTTCTTTGTCAAGCTGAATGTGTTGTAAGAACACTCGCGGTGTCCTGAAATGTTCGCAAATAAACAAAATGGGGGTGTTCTGAAGACGTTTCTATGAACACTCGCGGTGTCCGGGGAATGTTTGTAGGGGGTGTCCTGAGGACGCTGTCCGTATTGTTCTCTGTCAAGTTGAATGTGTTCTAAGAACACTCACGGTGTCCTGAAATGTTCACAAATCCACAAAATGGGGGTGTTCTGAAGACGTTGTCGAACACTCGCTGTGTCCTGAAATGTTTGCAAATATAAATGGGGGTTGTGGCTGGCAAGTTGAATGTGTTCTAAGAACACTCGCGGTGTCCTGAAATGTTTGCAAATACACAAAATGGGGGTGTTCTGAAGACGTTGTCGAACACTCGCTGTGTCTTGAAATGTTCGCAAATATGAATGGGGGTTGTGGCTGGCAAGTTGAATGTGTTCTAAGAACACTCGCGGTGTCCTGAAATGTTCGCAAATAAACAAAATGGGGATGTTCTGAAGACGTTTCTAAGAACACTCACGGTGTCCGGGGAATGTTCGTAGGGAGTGTCCTGAGCGCGCTGTCCATATTGTTCTCTGTCAAGTTGAATGTGTTCTAAGAACACTCGCTGTTTCCTGAAATGTTCGCAAATATGAATGGGGGTTGTGGCTGGCAAGTTGAATGTGTTCTAAGAACACTCGCGGTGTCCTGAAATGTTCGTAAATAAAGAAAATGGGGGTGTCCTTAGGACGCTGTCCGTATTGTTCTCTGTCAAGTTGAATGTGTTCTAAGAACACTCGCGGTGTCCTGAAATGTTCACAAATAAACAAAATGGGGGGGTTCTGAAGACGTTTCTAAGAACACTCGCGGTGTCCGGGGAATGTTCTTAGGGGGTGTCCTGAGGACGCTGTCCGTATTGTTCTCTGTCAAGTTGAATGTGTTCTAAGAACACTCGCGGTGTCCTGAAATGTTTGCAAATACACAAAATGGGGGTGTTCTGAAGACGTTGTCGAACACTCGCTGTGTCTTGAAATGTTCGCAAATATGAATGGGGGTTGTGGCTGGCAAGTTGAATGTGTTCTAAGAACACTCGCGGTGTCCTGAAATGTTCGCAAATAAACAAAATGGGGGTGTTCTGAAGACGTTTCTAAGAACACTCACGGTGTCCGGGGAATGTTCGTAGGGGGTGTCCTGAGGACACTGTCCGTATTGATTTCTGTCAAGTTGAATGTGTTCTAAGAACACTCGCTGTGTCCTGAAATTTTCGCAAATACACAAAATGGGGGTGTTCTGAAGACGTTGTCGAACACTCGCTGTATCCTGAAATGTTCGCAAATATGAATGGGGGGTTGTGGCTGGCAAGTTGAATGTGTTCTAAGAACACTCGCGGTGTCCTGAAATGTTCGTAAATAAACAAAATGGGGGTGTCCTTAGGACGCTGTCCGTATTGTTCTCTGTCAAGTTGAATGTGTTCTAAGAACACTCGCGGTGTCCTGAAATGTTCGCAAATAAACAAGATGGTGGTGTTCTGAAGACGCTTCTAAGAACACTCGCGGTGTCCTGAAATGTTCGCAAATAAACAAAATGGGGGTGTCCTGAGGACACTGTCCGTATTGTTCTCTGTCAAGTTGAATGTCTTCTAAGAACACTCGCGGTGTCCTGAAATGTTCGCAAATAAACAAAATGGGGGTGTTCTGAAGACATGTCTAAGAACACTCGGTGTGTCCTGGAAAGTTCATAGGGGGTGTCCTGAAGGCGTAGTCCATATTGTTCGCTGGCAAGTTGAATGTGTTCTAAGAATTCTCGCGTTGTTCTGAAATGTTCGTAGGGGGTGTCCTGAAGATGCTGTTCGTATTGTTCGATGGCAAGTTGAATGTGTTCCTAAAACACTCGCAGTGTCCTGAAATGTTCGCAAATAAATTAAATGGGGGTGTTCTGAGGACACTGTCCGTATTGCTCGTTGTCAAGTTGAAAGTGTTCCAAGAACTATTGCGTTGTTCTGAAATGTTCGTAGGGGATTTCCTGAAAACGCTGTCCGTATTGTTCTAAGAACACTCATAATGTCTGCGGACATTAAAAGTTTCCATAGTTGAAATGTTTGACTCTATGGATGTCATATGCTGTGGTGGTTGTGGCCAGGGCATAGAGTCTTGGGAGCCATGCACCCAAGACTCTATGCCCTGGCCACAACCACCGCAGCATATCACATTCATATTTCTTTATAACTTTGGGTGAAAAACAAATGTATAAGGAACAAAGGTATTAGATACTGTGGATGTGATATGCTGCGATGGTTCTGCTTATTATTGTATACTTACTGTTTGGTCTAGTAACCGGAGTACATGTATTTCTTGTTAATTTCTGTGATAAAAGAAAATAGCATGTTAGTATTAGTATTTTGTAATGACTTATTACATTGGATAATCAACATATATTTTTTTTTTTGGACCCTCATATTTAGTAGATTACAAATCAGAGTACTGTGCGATTTGCTCAGTTTCTGTATTTGTTGCTAAAATCATTGGGTTTATGGGAGAAAAAAATCCATGTTGGATTTAAAGAAAAACCTTTTTCTGTTATGCTACAGTTTATTTGTTTGTTTGTTTTCAGTGTTCACTTGTTGTTTCTGGCTAATGCTTTATACTTTGGCTTGTTGCATTTTTTTGGAGCAGTAACATATTATTTATTTGTTTGGATATTATAAAATTTTGGAGCAGTTAGATACCAATTGGCGTATTCTAACTGTCTATTTTTTTTATATATTTTAGTGGTATTGATTTATCTATTTGGATATTGTTAAATTTTGGGACAGTTAGATACCAATTGGCGTATTCTAACTGTGTATTTTTTGGTCTAATTTAGTGGTATTCATTTATCTGATTAGTTGTTGTAGAATCTTTGAGCAGTTACTTAGGGTTTAAATACAGTTTAGTTATCAAATCTAGGTTTTAAGAACATCAAATAAGCGTTTGTAAGATTTGCTGGTAATCTCTGCTTTAGAGTAATGGTACTATCATTACATTTAAACCATCCACATTTCTTTTATATATATGCAGTGTAGTGCCCTGAATTGGTTGTGGCTCCTGCGTGGTAGATTATACCTATTGTTGTGGAGGTTTTCTTACCAAGTGATATTTGACCATGTGTGAATCCAGTCAGCTTGCAGTTGTTTTAGGTACCATCTGCATTGTAACGTAGAAGCATTAGTATTATGTATTTACTATGTGTTTGTATTACTAACGTGGAGCTATTATCTGAATTGCAGGTAGAGCATAATCTACCATGGTTTGCATTTTGTACAAGTCGCTGAAATGGAATGGATTCACAATTTGGTATTGATATATATATGAAGCTTTAATGGGGGATTTCTTCTTTTGTCACATTGTTGCAGAGAGTGCATGTATGTTTGCACATGTATGAAATCTGAAAGATTTCATTTATAGGTATGTTTTTGTTTTCCAGTACTTGTAGTAAGTACATTAGAAATTATTGTGGATCTTCCTGTGAGTTTATAGCGAATTTCACCATTCCAGCACAGTAGTCCAATTGTTGGCTTATTCCATAAACACTATACGTGTTGTCAGGATTGTTTGCTGCATTTCTGTGAAGTACTAACATTTGCAAACACAATGGGTCTGTACTATGTAAGTAAATGTTGTCAACAATTGGTGGTAATTGAAATAGAATATTCATTGCTACATTTGCATAGCAACTTACACCAACTATATTTGAGAATTTAAATGGTCCAGGTAGTTCTGTATCTAACTGTTTTTTTTTGGAGTTTGTCTTCCCTCTTTAAAGAAGTACCTGGTTTACTTTCCCTAATTGATTCTTTTTTGCTTGTTGTACTTGATGAAGTATTAGTTTCTTTTACTCTCTTTGGAGGATTTGCAGTGACATCCTGTTGCATTTCTGTTTGATTTATTTTTCTTTTATAACATTTTACTTTTTGTGGAACAGAATATGTGTTTAGGTGGGGGGGTGTATAGTGAGCGAAGTCTATTGTATTCTAAAATGCAAGGAATATCAGCGTTTATTTTACTTGCATCAAAGTTCGTTCGAATTAGACCGTCAAGGGTACGTAAGGGTGATAGTGCTACGTAGCTCATGCCTTCTTTAAAGAATGTGTTACCAATATCTATCATTGCTTTGTCTAGGGTAAGACCTTGTGATTTATGAATCGTGACTGCGTATGCAAGAGTTAGAGAAAATTGTTCTCTGCGTACATACATACCTTTGAAGAGAAGGAATCTAGCTGTTGAGCGTCATATCCTTTATAATTCTGAAAGTTTGTCAAAGAGTATATTGACAAACTGAATTTTGTTGTCGCGTGGGTATGTTTGAAAGCCAACAACTGTACCCAGTGCTCCATTAACTAGTCGTTGGTCCATGTCAAGGTTATGTTTAAGCATTACTCTGCAATTTAAGGATAATTTTAATATCTATTATAAGCCTGCTGTGTTTGAGATTGATTTTTCTAAACTATTTGCAGGCCGATTCATGGAATAATTAGCGCGGCGCAAGTGGCCAAAAACGTGCGAATCGCAGTGGAATAGCGAAAATCGCATTGCAAGTGCGAAAATCGCACGAAAAGCAGCGCACATTGATTCATGGAAGGCCGTGCGCGAGAAAACCATCGGATGTGCGATAAAAAAGTGCGCGGCGCACGTTGGCACACAGGCCATCTAACTGCGTGCGCCAGGTCACAGCGAAAATCGCACAGGCCACAGCGAAAATCGCACATAGCGCGGCGCACGCAACAAAAGTAGGCGTAACACGGGGCGTAACACTCGGAATGGGGAACAACTTGCCAAAATGTGGGCGTCACGGGGGAAGTACAGGGTACAAGTGCGCGGAACGCCCACACGCTCGCCTACAACACGTATTCATGGAATAGAATAGGGCAAAAAAGCACACGCTCAAACCAGCGCACAGGCACAAACACGACCGCCACAAGAAAGCAGGCGGTAGCGTCTCTGCGCCTTTAAGAAATGTGCGCCAAAAGGTGCGCCAACAAATAGCACCTATATACAGCCATGATGAATGTCCTATACTGTGGCCCTCCAGGACAAATGATGTGCAAAGGGGTACCCACAAACACGGCCACCCGCTGACAAAAAATACGTGTGCGTGTATACCGGGGTGCGCGGGAAGTCTCACACGCGATTTGTCAGGATACGTGGATTTCAGGGGTGCGCGGGAAGTTCCACACGCGATTTGTCAGGGTACGTGGATTTCAGGGGTGCGCGGGAAGTTCCACACGCGATTTGTCACGGTACGTGAATTGCAGGGGTGCGCGGGAAGTTCCACATGCGATTTGTCAGGGTACGTGGATTTCAGGGGTGCGCAGGAAGTTCCACACGCGATTTGGCCGGGTACGTGGATTTCAGGGGTGCGCGGGAAGTACCACACACAATTTGTCAGGGTACGTGGATTGCAGGGGTGCGCGGGAAGTTCCACACGCGATTTGTCAGGGTACGTGGATTTCAGGGGTGCGCGGGAAGTTCCACACGCGATTTGGCCGGATACGTGGATTTCAGGGGTACGGGGGAAGTACCACACGCGATTTGTCAGGGTACGTGGATTGCAGGGGTGCGCGGGAAGTTCCACACGCGATTTGTCAGGGTACGTGGATTTCAGGGGTGCGCGGGAAGTTCCACACGCGATTTGGCCATGTACGTGGATTTCAGGGGTGCACGGGAAGTTCCACACGTGATTTGGCCGGGTACGTGGATTTCAGGGGTGCGCGGGAAGTTCCACACGCGATTTGTCAGGGTACGTGGATTGCAAGGGTGCGCGGGAAGTTCCACACGCGATTTGTCAGGGTACGTGGATTTCAGGGGTGCGCAGGAAGTTCCACACGCGATTTGTCAGGGTACGTGGATTTCAGGGGTGCGCGGGAAGTTCCACACGCGATTTGTCAGGGTACGTGGATTTCAGGGGTGCGCGGGAAGTTCCACACGCGATTTGGCCGGGTACGTGGATTTCAGGGGTGCGTGGGAAGTTCCACACGCGATTTGGCTGGGCACGTGTATGACAGGGGTACGCAGGAAATTCTACACGCGATTTGGCTGTGTGCTCCCAGGTATTCCCTGTACACCCTCCATGACCCCTGCAGGCAGCACACACCACAGGGGACTACCCTGCACACCTGCTCATGTCACCCAGCACCCCCACCCCCCAGCATCCAGGGGCACCCTCCACCAGGCCCCCACTCATGTCTCCCACCACCCCCACCCCCCAGCATCCAGGGGCACCCTCCACCAGGCCCCCACTCATGTCTCCCACCACCCCCACCCCCCAGCCACCAGGGGCAGCCTCCACCAGGCCCCCACCCATGTCTCCCACCACCCCCACCCCCCAGCAGTGCAGGGGCACCCTCCACCAGGCCCCCACCCATGTCTCCCACCACCCCCACCCCCCAGCCACCAGGGGCAGCCTCCACCAGGCCCCCACCCATGTCTCCCACCACCCCCACCCCCCAGCAGTGCAGGGGCACCCTCCACCAGGCCCCCACTCATGTCTCCCACCACCCCCACCCCCCAGCAGTGCAGGGGCAGCCTCCACCAGGCCCCCACTCATGTCCCCTATCACCCCCACCCCCCAGCAGTGCAGGGGCACCCTCCACCAGGCCCCCACCCATGTCTCCCACCACCCCCACCCCCCAGCAGTGCAGGGGCACCCTCAACCAGGCCCCCACCCATGTCCCCTATCACCCCCACCCCCCAGCATCCAGGGGCACCCTCCACCAGGCCCCCACTCATGTCTCCCACCACCCCCACCCCCCAGCAGTGCAGGGGCAGCCTCCACCAGGCCCCCACCCATGTCCCCTATCACCCCCACCACCCAGCAGTGCAGGGGCACCCTCCACCAGGCCCCCACTCATGTCTCCCACCACCCCCACCCCCCAGCATCCAGGGGCACCCTCCACCAGGCCCCCACTCATGTCTCCCACCACCCCCACCCCCCAGCCACCAGGGGCAGCCTCCACCAGGCCCCCACCCATGTCTCCCACCACCCTCACCCCCCAGCAGTGCAGGGGCACCCTCCACCAGGCCCCCACCCATGTCTCCCACCACCCCCACCCCCCAGCCACCAGGGGCAGCCTCCACGAGGCCCCCACCCATGTCTCCCACCACCCCCACCCCCCAGCAGTGCAGGGGCACCCTCCACCAGGCCCCCACCCATGTCTCCCACCACCCCCACCCCCCAGCAGTGCAGGGGCACCCTCCATCCGGCCCCCACCCATGTCCCCTATCACCCCCACCCCCCAGCATCCAGGGGCACCCTCCACCAGGCCCCCACTCATGTCACCCTGCACCCAGGTCCTCACAATCACCAACCATGTGCGTAATGGTCAGCCTCCACAGCCAAAAGGCCCTACCAAGTAACCCATTCACCCACATGGAAATGGAAATTACATGTTACACCCCCAACGTACATAAAGCAAATGAACCCATGTCTGTCACACACAATGGTTGCAAATGAATTGGAAAACACCCAACATGACATGCATGAAACCAATGAGATGATACCACACAGTGAAGTATGAAAACAAAATTGTATTAAAAAAATATGAATCCAAATGAAATGAAACAAACTACAATGCCAATGAAAAAAAGGTGCATGTCCGTCCAAAAAAATTAAAAACACCAAATCCCAAAAAAATGTACTTCAAAGTCACATTAAAAATGAAATCAATCCGACAGAAAAAAAATAAATCCAAACACCATTGCTCCATGGAGAAGAAATAAAAAATTAAAAAATAAAACAATCCAATGAAGAACTATGTACAAAATATCCAAGGGTCCGTGAGCCCAACTGAACAAAGGAAATCTACAAAAAACCCTAACAAAAATGCAACTATATACAAAAAGTGGAGCTGTGTCCGTCGACTCCAAATCATAAGAATAAACAAATGAAACCTAAAACTAAAGAACTATATACAAAGGCGGCGGGCAAGTCCAGCGGCTCACTCCGTAGTGTTCCAGGCCAGGGCATCATCAAACTCCTCATCTATGTCCCGGAGGCGGTCCTGTTCCATGGCCCCAAGGGTCCGCAGGGACGATGCCATCTGCTCCTCCAACCCCCTGTGGATTGCCTCGAGGCACTCGGCCCGCCTCAGGGCCCTCCGCATGGAATTCTCCGCCCTGACCATCGTGAGCCGCTCCTCTTCCGCCCGCCGCCGCTCCGCACCTATCTGCTGGCCCAACCGCAGCCCCACGGAAGACACTTCCTGTCCTGGGTCCTCCTGCCCTCCGGCCGATGCCTGCCCCTCCGATGTTGATGGCCCCGAGCCATGATGCATCCCAGGTTGACTCTGCTGCTGCCTCCGACGCAACTGCCTCTGCCAGCACAACGTTATCCAGGCTGATGGAATCCACTGACTGCCTGATGATGCCAGCACATCCTCCATCTGCTGGGGTACAGTTGCTGTGGTGTCCACCCCAACTTGACCTCCGACTCCCGACTGTGGCAGGGATGGGATCCCCACCGAGCTGGCTGCATAGGTCAGGGTAGGTCCACAGGGGGCCCTGGTGGCATCTGGGCCTGAAGACGGCAAGGAGAACGACCGGCGTATAGCCTCCACAGAGGAGGAGAGGGCCGCCAGATTGGCCGACACATGCAGGAAACCCCCGAACATGGAAGATCCCAATTGGGCCACGTCGGCACGGTGCTCTTCGTGATGATGTGCGTGCTCCTCCCGGGAAGCACGCACGTCATCACGAATTGCACCCGCGCGCATCGCAACCCCAATCAGGACCTTCTCCATACGGACACGGGTCCCCTCGTGACATGGACATCCCCTCTACCTGCGGACGGGCCTGGGACGGGGCATCCCTGCTGGTGCATGGTGGTGCACTCACAGGGTCAGGGACAGCGACATGCACAGGCCCCTCCACGGTGACCTGTGCTGCCTCCTGCCCCTGGCCCTGGACTGCACCACTTGCACCAGCAGGGATGCCCCCACCAGGCCCCATGTGTGCCCCTGTGGGGGCCTCCTCCTCCTCTGTGGAAACCACCAACCTGGATGGCTCCTCACCGTCTTCCACCGTAGCAGGCCCCTGTGGGGGCTCACCCACCTCTTCCGCTGCAGCCGTGGGGGCATCCCCGCCGCCTTGCTCCACAGCGCCGTCTCCGCCCTCTTCTTCACTAGCCGCTGCGTAAAGGGAGACAAAGAACACAAGCATCAGGGTACTGTACAATGGTCCCCTAGACAGGAAGCAATAGCAGATGAGTACCACTGTCAAAGTACACTTCCATCATGTCCCTCCACAACACATGGGTCAGTCCAGGCAAAACACACACAGTAACAGGCATGGTGCATGCCATGGACATTTCCATACATGTCCAATGGACTCTTGAAACATACAATGATATGGAACTCACATGCATCATGGGTCATGCCTATCACATGCACACACTTCACCTCAGTCACATCCATCTGGCCCCATACACCCCAAACACAGCCGATACAAGGGTAACTAGGCTGCATCAGTGAATCTGTGCATTGTCACACACATGTGTCATGCATCCATGGAATGCACAAGTCACAGACACGCAGGTCAGGCACACAGACATGGCTACCATATATGTACCTGGCATCAGCACCCACCCCTCACACCCACCCATGTCCAGGAACAGAGACTGGCATGCTCTCAAGTTTAAAATCTGCATAGGGCTCCCCATGTGGCATTTAAACACATGCAACAACCATGTGGTTCACACATCACTGGTCGCACATGCATTACCATGATGTCCCTGCACACATACATGCATACATGGCCTATGTCACACATACAGGCAAGTATCAGAGAACCAGCACAGCGCAACATGCCCTGTCTCACACAGGAATGCTTGGACACTTACCGCTCAACTCCAGACGGGTCTCCCTCTCAAGAATCTGGGCGTGGAGCGCTGGGCGTACACGTTCCAGGACCCTCATCTGGATGGAACTCATGCGGCCCCGGCCCCCCTCCACGAGGCGCCGGGCCTTCACGAGGGTCCTGGACCTCAAGTCCTCCCAGCGCTTCTTGATCTTCTGGACGTCGCGAGTTGCCACCCCCTCCGCGTTGATGGCAACCACACAGTCGGCCCAGATCCTCTCCCGTCCTTCCTTGCTGGCACGGGACGATCCAAAGAGGGCATCATACTGCCCCAGGACATGCTCCACCAGGACACCAACTTCGGTGGCAGTGAAGCTGGTGCCCCTCTGCCCCTCTGGCCTGGAGTTGCCACTGGTGCCAGATGTGGAAGTGCCCGACATGGCAACCCCAGAGGCAGGTGTGGATGGGCAACTGGGTCCTGGGGCTGGCCTGTGGAGCGATGTAATCCCAGTCGGGAGTCTTCAGTTCCAGCAGGGGTGGACACAGCAACTGGACCCCTGCAGATGGCTGATGTGCAGGCACCAAATGGCAGGGCACGGTGGCAGCAGGCAGGCAGGCAGCAGCAGATGGCATGTGGGAGGCTGCTCGGGGCACTGGGGGGCAGTAATTCGTCCTTCTGGGCAGGAGCGTGGTCTTCCGTGTGTTTTCGCGTGGCCAGCTTGATACGGAGTGATTTGGCACGTGAAAATCCTGCACGTCAGCGTGAAATTCGAGGAAAGGCCGTTAGCGCGTAAGCGCGTCAGCACACATATGCGATTCTATTGGACCAAAGGCCCTCAGCGCGTAAGCGCGTCTGTGACGTGACCCGCACGGGTGTTTCCCACACAGCACGTGATGACAGAGCACACGTGGAAAGACTGCACGTCAGAGTCTCATCGCGTGTGATTGGACAGCACGTCAGAGTGTCATCGCGTGTAATTGGACAGCACATCAGAGTGTCATCGCGTGTAATTGGACAAAAGTGCGCGTACACGCGATTGGCCTATGTACGTGTATTTCAGGGGTGCGCAGCCACTTACACACGCAAGTACGTCAGCGCACCTGTATCCCGGGGTGCGCGGGAATTTACACACGCTATTGGACTGGGTGCTGGATTTCAGGGGTGCGCGGGTCACACGCTCGCCTACAACACGCGCAACGCATAAATTAGCGCGCTAACAAAATAACAAGCTCAGACCCAGGATGAACATACTGTTCCTAGCAGCAGTGGCCGTGGGCTACCAAAGGAGGAGGAGGAGGATAGTCAGGGCCAGAATATTCACACCCAGAACCAGCCTTTTCGGGATGCCTGATGACCAGGTGTATTGGAGGTACAGGTTTCCACCACACATAATACTGGACCTGGTGAGTGAGTGGGAGGATGACCTCACATCACCCACCCTGTGCTCCCAAGCACTCAGCCCCCTGGAGAAGGTCCTCAATGTACTGCACTTCTTAGCCACTGGATCATTTCAGTGGACAAGTGCCATAGTGGGTGGGGTATCACAGGCCACCCAGTCACGCTGCCTACACCAGGTCTTGAACATCATCACTGCACGCCCATCAGTCCGCAGGCACATATACCTGCCCAGAACACCTGCAGAAAGGCATGCTGCCGCCCTGGATTTTTACAGTGTGGCACGATTCCCCAAAGTGCTAGGTGCCATCGACTGCACCCATGTGGCTCTACGTCCCCCCAGGGCATCAGAGCACACCTATAGGAACCGCAAGCACTGGCATTGCATCAACGTGCAGGTAGTATGTAATGCCAAGGGAATCATCACCTCAGTATATGCCAACTATCCCGGGTCCACCCACGACAGCTTCATTTACCGAATGTCCACCCTAAGCCGGGACCTAGAAGCTAGGCGGCATGGCGATACATGGCTGCTTGGTGAGTATGAATGCCACTGCACATGCATGAATGTCAGATACTGAGCAAGGTCACAACCCCACCAATGATTCCAATCACCACCTCCACAGGGGACAGTGCCTACCCTCTCAGCCCCCACATGATGACGCCAATTCGGAACCCCACCACGCCACCCGAGGTAAGATATAACACAGCCCATATTACAACCCGGGGCATAGTGGAGCGCACATTCGGAGTTCTAAAGTCACGCTTTCGCTCCCTTGACCGTTCTGGCGGGCAGCTGTTATACGCTCCCCCAGTAGTGTGCAGGATCATAGTGGCAGCATGTGTCCTGCACAACGTTGCAACACGCCGGGGCCTGGCCGTGGACATGGTGGTGGCCCCACATCCCCAACCACATGCACAGCCGCTGCGCATGGGAGGGGAAAGGGCACGGGGGGAGGCAGCCCGTACACAGCTAGTGGCTAATTACTTCACATAGAAATCACACCCCTGTGGAGTGCACACTGCCCTGGCACATTCCATCTGACAATCAATGATGACTCAACCTGACACTGATCCTGAATGTCTGGAGAATCAACCGTGAAAACCATATCAGCCTGAGATTGTTCACCTGGAAGTGTTACAATGTGTGCATCCCTACCCACACAGACACCACCATGGCAGTTTTGTGAAGAAACACATTCAAGCAGCTAAAATGAATACCCACTTGCAAAATGCAACAAGAGGACAGTGCCATGTCAGCCAACCCATCCCCAGCACCGCCACACGACACACCGTGCCATGTCATGCTATTTGCAGGTAAACAAAGTAATCCCCACAACATGACACAAGTGTCACAATGTACAGTGTCCCTAATTGAAACTTGCAACACCTGAAATGCTCACAGTAATGCAGGACCAACAACAAACTTGAGCAGGTACTACCATTAACATGACATCACAAATGTAATAAATTAGTAGTCTCACCACCTGGAAATGCCTGCACTCCCACCACTTCCAACTGTACAGTGTTGGCGCCATGTAGAGTTGTAGGTGCACTGCTGCCAACATGGACCCCATCTCCAAACTAGAGGGACTTGCGTAGACATGAGGAAGGGACCTGCAAATTGGGAGGTAGACACAGATGATGAGTTACACATCAATGCAACATGCAGTGTACAACACAACAGCAATATGCACTAGGAATGTATACACAGTATTGACTAGACTACCCACACATGTAGTGGGAGTCCAATGTCACCATGTACGTCAATGTCACTTGGGCACACCCTTTGCAAGCCCATGGAAACGGGAAGCAGGAGGGGTGTGTGTGACTCAAACCCAAGCATCTGAACCAAATACATGACAAGCCTGCATGTGCCCAGCCACAATGCAGCGTATGCCCACAGGAACCACGGAAGGCAACAAATTGTCCCAAAAAATTTGGGAAAAATAAAAGTAAAAATAAAAATGAATCAAAAATGGCCATTGATGGGCCCGGGGGGGTTGGGGAGGCCACCCAGGAGGTCCGAGGACAGGGTGCACACCAAAACCCACCTGTGTGGATCCTGGGAAAAAAAAACACCTCCATGGGCTCATGGCCCACACGGCTACCCTATTGTGGGAGTATCACTGCTGTCGCTATTATCACCCTGTGCAGCTGCATCCGGAGGTGGTTGCACTATGGGAGGCAGCCCACGCAAGGCCCTAGTCTGCTCCTCCATGGCTGCAAGCATGCGGGTGTGGTAGGTCTTGTTCTGGAGGATGAGTGTGCGGAGGTCCCCATGCAACAACTCACGGGATGCCCGGACCTCCGCCCTCGTTTCCTGCATCTCAGCTGAGAGCGTAAGGGTGAGACGCTCCAGCTGCTGTTCTGTCCTTTGGTGTGTTGAAGCCTCAAGCTCAACAAGAGTCGTCCTGAGGTGAAGGAGCTCCTACCTCAGGGCTTCCCTGTGGCCCTGGGACTCTATGGAGATGGCCTCCTGCAGAGTCGCCAGTGCCGCCCGCCTGTCCCTGTTGGACGCCAACATGTCCTCCCTTTGTGACTGGCAGATGGAGTCGGTTGCCTGCTGTAGTCGCTCCATCAGCCTCTCAGGGGGGACAATGGAAGTGGCCACCCTATCCTTGGCCTGAGCCATCATCTCGGATGATGCTGCCTGTTGGGTTGCCATACCGTAAATGGATTGCTCCCATGCGGTATTGCCAGGTGGCGGCCACCACGTCGGCGGGCACCACACCTGTCTGAGGCAAGGCGAACTGCGCCTTGCTGTGCCGGCACTGCCTGAGGCTGCAGGACTGCATTCCCCCTCTGATCTGCTGGCCCAGGAACAGGATCAGATGTCGCGTAGTGTGACCCTGCATCCGTAACCACCAAAGGCGTAGCTGCCAACACTGACATCCCCATTGAGGGTTCTGACCCTGGTGCAGGTGGGTGGGACAGAACAGAATCCCTCCCTGGAACACTCACCTGCGACGGCACGTAGGTCTCATCATCCGAATCAACACCTGAGTACAGCTCGGGGGAGGTGCAGCCAGAGACACCCCTTGAGAGCACGACCTGCAGCACTTGTGGGTTCTCACCCACCACCACACCACGTCCCTCACTGGTGGTTGGTCGGCCCTCGGACCCCTCCTGGGTCTGCACCATCTCCACAACCCCAGCAGTATCAGGTGCGTCTTCCCCTGCAAAGACATAAAAACAAAGAAATGGAAACAGGCATTAGCAGCATGGCACACAATGAGGGCTGAGAAGCAAGAGAACCAGTACTTGATTGACACATGTCCCACATGACTAAAACCCTCCCATGCATGCACCTTCACTGCATATGAAGGGCAGGCAAATGGCACACACTGATGACACCAAGATGGAAGATGAACACATTTTCTGCATGCTGCCTGGCAGTGGCATCACACATTGGCCTGTGATTGCCAGGTGAAACACACATGCCATCACACAGATGGCATGTACCATTGCTATTGAGTGAAGATGGAGAGGAGGGCAGCACCTATTCATTCAGTCCAGTTCCCGCATGTAATAGCTTATCTAATTCAAACAGGTCAGATTTTTCACCTGGAGCTGCCAGTCCAAAATGGTCCAATTGCACAGGGACATGTGTGAACAAATGATATCCAGGTAACAAAGTCACTCCACTTTACCATAGCCATGTCAGACATGTGACTAGAGGACTGAGAAATGCCTAGTAAAAGTGGTGGAATGCAAACAATCTGCCTGAATGAACAGAGAAAAATAAGCAACAATGTTGTGGCAAGGTGACACTTCAAGGGCAACTGGCGTGCTGTTGGGCTAGATGTCTACTGTTGGCAGAAGGGATACTGCTATGGCCAAATGCAGCTGCGCAGGATGTATTGCATGAAGCACATGGCTGACCCATACGACTCAGGCGCACACACTCTCACCTGGCACAAAAACAGAAGCCCTCACACACACACACCATGCACATGGATGACACACACATGCATGTGCACTCACCGGACAATGCCTCGTAATCAGGCACATCTCCCACGCCTTGGATCTGTTCCTCCGTGACATAGGTCCCAGCGACTGACTCATGTGGAGTGAGTTCCATGTCCACTACTGGAGACCCACCTCCAGTCACTAGAGTTGCGGCATGACTTGAGGCCAGCTTATTCTTTGTCCTGCGCTTTAGGTCATTCCAGCGCTTATAGCAATCATTGGCTGTGCGCCTCACGATTCCAAGGGCACTTACGATGTCCGCAACGGTCTGCCAGTGTGCCTGGCGTTGTGCAGGTGTGGTCTTGGATCCTGCAACAATGACCATCTCGTTGTCATGTCCGGACACATACTCGACAAGTGCATTCAGTTCGTCATCCGTGAAGCTGGGCTTCCTCGACGGACCGGACTGTGTAGCCGTGTCTGGGGCATCAGCCTGTGCCGGACGAGCACTCTTCCTCTTCCGCTTGGAAGGTGGTGGTGATGCTGAGTGTCCTGCGCCGCTCTGGACACTAGGGGCAGGAGCCCTGGTGGACTCTGTATCAGGAGTGTGGGATTGCACACTCAGCATGGGAGTTGGTGCAGGCATTGGCTCAAGTGTAATGGTGTCAGGGGGAATGTCAGCAGGATGGACTAGGACCGACACTGTCCTGGCTGGGTGTGTGAGAGCTGGGGTGGATGGAGCCGGAGCTGCCCCTGCAGCCTCTCCGCCCTGCCTACTTGGGGCAGCAGATGACCTTGCTGCCCCAGATGCACGTGGCATGATGACATCAACGTGCACCAGCGCACGTGTCATAGGCCTGCTGACCTGGAAGTCAGCCATGGAGTCAGCCAGGTCTGGTGCCACAATGGGCTGGTCCAGCAAGGGCTGAGCATGGATGGTGTCAGCCACATCAGCCTCAACGGGGGGGGATTATGGGTGCCCTTGACTGGTCCTCCACACATGGGAGGACAGGCTCACCCTGCAAGTAACGACCACGTCCCCTACCGGATCCACCACGGCCACCACTTGTGGCTCTTCCACCTTTGCCACCCTTACGGAATCCTCGCCTCCCAGCCATGGCACTGATGTTAATGTGCTTATGGGAGTGGCTGTAAACTATTGTCCTGGGCAATTGGGGGTCAAAGGGGTTGGGTACCAGATGGTAATTGTACCCTAGTGCTCTAGCAAGGCTGAATGTAACTACTGGGGAAGGATGACGGGTCACGCTACGCACAGGAGGCCCAAAAAAGGGAGATGACGTGCACGCAACCCCTCCTAGACCATGTGTGCAGAAAGTAAAACCTGCACTACGCTGTGGCACCCAGTAACACAAGAATGAACGTATGCGTGTCACACGCAGCCTAGAATGACCTCTGAAGGGGTAGGCTACACATGGGGCAAGCACAGATTTTAGATACGTGCGTGACTCACCGTCTGCCAGGTAAAAGAGCGTGAAAAAGGAGCGCGTTTGGTTGGCAACACCCCCGCCAAAAGAAGATTTGTAGGCTGTCTGAGGAGACAGGACAACAGTAGAAGGGAACACTGTTTGAGGGAACAGGCCCAGGTAAACCAGTAAAAGAGAAAAAAGAGAAAAAGCTGTCAGAGGTAACAGGGAGTACGAACTTGAAACGCTGTGAAGTAAATCACGTGTGAAACGACAAGAAGTACAGAATTCACCCACTCGCTCTCCACGAAAAGCACGTACAAGGAAATGGTGTTCTACACGTACCTTTTATGCTGGCCCACACGTCCAGCGTCACTTACGTGGCGTGTACGCGCTAGGGCCATTTCCACCAATTACACGCTTTGTCACTTCTGCGTGTAGGGCCATTTCCACCAATTACACGCTTTGTCACTTCTGCGTGTAGGGCCATTTCCACCAATTACACGCTTTGTCACTTCTGCTGTAGGTCCATTTTCACCAATTACACGCTTTGTCACTGCGGCGTGTACACGCTAGGCCCATTCCCACCAATTACACGCTTTGACACTCGGACGTGTCTTTCATTTTTTTCACACGCAACATTTTCCAACGTGTGCCCAATTCAACGTGCACGTGACTTCATAGACGCGCATACGCTGGCGACGCGTTTACGCACTAAGGGCCTTTCCTCGAATTACACGCAGACGTGTTGGATTTTCACGTGCCAAATCACTCCGTATCAAGCTGGCCACACGTTCACACACGGAAGACCACGCTCCTGCCCAGAAGGCCAAATTACTGCCCCCCAGAGCCCTGAGCATGCTCCCACCTGCCATCTGCTGCTGCCTGACTGCCTTCTGTCCACGTGCCCTGCCATTTTCTGCCTGCACATCAGCCAGGGGTGCTGTTGCTGTGACCACCCCTGCTGGAACCGAAGACTCCCGACTGATTTTCCATCGCCCCACAGCCCAGCCCCAGGACCCAGTTGCCCACCCACTCCTGCCTCTGGGGTTGCCATGTCGGGCACTGCAACATCTGGCACCAGTGGCAACCCCCGGCCAAGGAGGCAGAGGGGCACCAGCTTCACTGCCACCGAAGTTGGTGTCCTGGCAGAGCATGTCCTGGGGCAGTATGATGCCCTCTTCGGAAGGTTGCGCGCCGACAAGGAAGGACGGACTCGGATCTGGATGGACATCGTGACTGCCATCAACGCGGAGGAGGTGGCAGTCCGCGACTACGAACGTGTCAGGAAGCGCTGGGAGGACTTCAGGTCCAGGAATCTCAACAAGGCCCGGCACCTCCTGAAGGCAGCGGATGCTAAGGGGCGCCGGGGCCACTTGTCGGAAGATCAGATGAGGGTCCTGGAACGCATATCCCCAGCGCTCCACATCCAGGTCCTTGAGAAGCAGACCCGTCTGGAGTCGAGCAGTAAGTGTACATGCATACTGATTGTAAGCTGTGCGTGTGGTGGTGTGCCAGGAGTGTGCAGGTTGAACATGTATTTTTATGTGGCCAAGTAGGGGGGGTGTACAGGGCCGTGAGGGTGACACATGCGAGGGCTCTCATGTGTGACACATGGATGATGCTTGTGTGTGTGGGCTTGCATGGCACAGGATGTGGAGGAATGATTGTCAGGTGTGACATGGATGTCGATCAAAACACTGCGACAGTTGGCGGAGGTGTACACATGCATGCAAGTTTGGTGTTGTGTGTGCATGTGTAGTGTACTCCCTATGTTGCATGTGATGTGTGGATGACCTTTGGCTGCTCATGCTGTTGTATGTGAATGGATGGTGCTGGCTGTTGCATTATGGCTGTGGTATGGCTCATGTGTGCAAGTTGAAATGACATGTGTGTTGGGGATTATGATGCCATGTCTGAGGTTTACCAATGCCACTCATGTATAACTGTCATGTGTGTATGAGTCCATTTTACAGTGCCCTGATGCCTGTGTTTTCTTTCTCCCTGTCTGCAGCGTCAACTGATGAAGAGGGCGGAGAAGGTGCTGTGGAGCACAGCGGCAGTGGTCGCACCACCAGCCGGAGACGCAAGGCCCGGATCCCCTCCCAGGTTGTGATCTCGTCGGGGAGTAAGGAGTCCGGTGCCGCGTCCCAGGCCGCAGCTGCCGAGGGGAGGTCCAAGAGGCGGAGGTTGGAGTTGGACCCCTCGGCAGCAGAAGGGGCAGCTGGGACCCCACAGGGCCCAACAGGGGAAGATGGCACGGAGTCATCCAGGTTGGTGGGGGGTTTGGTGGAGGAGGAGGCCGTGCAAGCGACAGTGGCGGGGTCTGGAGGTGGGGATTCCACTGGTGCTAGTGGTGCAGTGCAGGATCAGGGACAGGAGGCAGCACAGGCCGCCGCGGAGGTGCCTGTGTGCAATCCTGTCCCTGCTCCTGTCACTGCATCATCTTGCACCAGCGGGGATGCCTACCTCCAGGCCCGTTCTCAGGGAGAGGATTGGCTTACGACACCTGGCCTTCCACTCCCTGCGGATGTGGCTATCCTGCACCAGGTTGTGCCTTTCCAGGGTGGGGTGGCGTTGCGTCAACGGGCCATGCGAGCTGACCTGCAGTCTTTTCATGATGAGTCTGCACGTCTTCTCGCATGGCTCGTTGACCGCGTTGACCCACTGGGACAGCTTACCAGGGCTGGATTCCTCTGTTTCCTGGACCTTGTTCCAACCCCCTTCTCCACAGAACCCCCTGTGCCCCAGTCGTCCTCCATGCCATCTTCCCACCCATGTGTCACCTGGGTGCCCTGTGGAGCTGCCTCCCACCGTGCGGCCAGGCTGGTGGACAACAGATCCCTGCCACAGTCGGGAGTCGGACATCCAGCAGGGGTGGCCACGTCAACAACTGCACCCCAGCTGGAGGAGGATGTGCAGGCACCATCGGACAGGGCACATGGACAGCAGCAGCTGCAGCAGCAGGAGGCTGTAGGTGGGAGCCACGATAGCTCGGGGCCTTCAACATCGGAGGGGCAGGCATCGGCCGGAGGGCAGGAGGACCCTGGACGGGAAGTGTCTTCCGTGTGGCAGCGGTTGGGCCACGCCATAGATGCGGAGCGGCGGCAGGCAGAAGAGGCGCGGCTCACGATAGTCAGGGCGGAGAACTCCATGCGGAGGGCCCTGAGGCGGGCCGAGTGCCTCGAGGCAATCCGCAGGGAGTTGGAGGTGAACATGTCGGCGTCCCTGCGGACCCTCGGGGCCATGGAACAGGACCGCCTCCGGGACATAGACGAGGAGTTCGATGATGCCCTGGCCCGGAACACCACTAAGTGAGCCGCTGGACTGGCCCGCTGCCATTGTATATAGTTATTTAGTGATAGGTTTCCTTTGCAGTTTATTTTTCTTTGGAGTCGACGGACACTGCTCCACCTTTTGTATATAGTTCCATTTTAGGTTTTTTGGTAGGTTTCATTTCTTCTCTTGGGATGATGGACCCTGAATACTTTGTACATAGTTGGACTTTGGATTTGGATATTTTTTTAACTATGAATATTTTTTGCCATGGAGCAATGGTTTTCTATTTCTTTTTTACCTTCATTTACTTTTCATGGACTTAAACTTTGGAAGATATTTTTTCGTATTGTCATTTATTGATTTCATTTTGAAAAGAGACAGCCTGCTTGATTTTTTAATTATTTTACTTGTGTATTTTGGTTGATTTTGATAGCCATTGCTGTTGTTTTTAATACATTATTTTGATTTTTTCATTCTTCAATGTGTGGTTTCATCTCATTGTTTTCATGCATGTCATGATATGGGTTTTCAGGTTCCCTTGCAACCATTGTGTGTGTGTGAGACACATGTGTTGATTTACATTGTTTCCATTGGAGTAGTATCATGGGCACATGTAATACTTGGTTGTGTCTTTGGGCTGTGGTGGCTGGCCATAAGGCACATGCTTGAGGATTGTCAGGGCCTGTGGGCAGGGGGACATGAGTGGGGGCCTGGTGGAGGCTGCCCCTGGTGGCAGGGGGGCGGGGGTGGTGGTAGACATGAGTGGGGGCCTGGTGGAGTGTGCCCCTGGTGGCTGGGGGGTGGGGGTGGTGGGAGACATGGGTGGGGGCCTGGTGGAGGGTGCCCCTGGTGGCTGGGGGGTGGGGGTGGTGGTCGACATGAGTGGGGGCCTGGTGGAGGATGCCCCTGCACTGCTGTGGATTGGGGGTGGTGGGAGACATGAGTGGGGGCCTGGTGAGGGGTGCCCCTGGTGGCTGGGGGGTGGGGGTGATGGGAGACATGAGTGGGGGCCTGGTGGAGGGTGCCCCTGGTGGCTGGGGGGTGGGGGTGGTGGGAGACATGAATGGGGGCCTGGTGGAGGGTGCCCCTGGTGGCTGGGGGGTGGGGGTGGTGGGATACATGGGTGGGGGCCTGGTGGAGGGTGCCCCTGGTGGCTGGGTGGTGGGGGTGGTGGGAGACATGGGTGGGGGCCTGGTGGAGGGTGCCCCTGGTGGCTGGGGGGTGGGGGTGGTGGGATACATGGGTGGGGGCCTGGTGGAGGGTGCCCCTGGTGGCTGGGGGGTGGGGGTGGTGGTAGACATGAGTGGGGGCCTGGTGGAGGCTGCCCCTGCACTGCTGGGGGGTGGGGGTGGTGGGAGACATGAGTGGGGGTCTGGTGGAGGGTGCCCCTGCACTGCTGGGGGGTGGGGGTGGTGGGAGACATGAGTGGGGGCCTGGTGGAGGGTGCCCCTGCACTGCTGGGGGGTGGGGGTGATGGGAGACATGAGTGGGGGCCTGGTGGAGGGTGCCCCTGCACTGCTGGGGGGTGGGGGTGGTGGGAGACATGGGTGGGGGCCTGGTGGAGGCTGCCCCTGCACTGCTGGGGGGTGGGGGTGCAGGGGGACATGAGCAGGTGTGCAGGTTAGTCCCCTGTTTTGTGGGCTGCCTGCAGGGGCCGTGGAGGGTGTACAGGGAACACCTGTGTGGACCCACCCAGCCTAATCGCGTGTGTAACTTCCCACGCACCCCTGTAATACACGTACCAAGCCAAATCGCGTGTGATAATTCCCGCGCACCCCTGTAATACACGTACCTGGCCAAATCGCATGTGAGAATTCCCGCGCACCCCTGTAATACACGTACCCAGCCGAATCGCGTGTAAAACTTCCCGTGTACCCCTGTAATACAGGTACCCAGCCAAATCGCGTGTGATAATTCCTGCGTACCCCTGTGATACACGTGCCCTGGCTAATCGCGTGTAAAACTTCACGTGTACCCCTGTAATAGACGTACCCTGGACAATCACGTGTTAAACTTCCCGCGTACCCCTGTAATACACGTACCCTGGCTAATCGCGTGTATAACTTAACGCGTACCCCTGATATGCATGTTACCCGCTTTGCGTTCCTTGTTTGGCAGCCCTGTAAACTGGTCCAGGGTTAGCGCAGCCCTTTGCGATGATTTTGCGATTTTGATGGCTTTTCCTTGCGCGAGGGCGTTCTTGGGGGCGTTACTGGCGCTGCTGCAGGGTCGCTGCGATACTCTGCACCACGGCTAGTTTGGGAGCCTAAAATCCATGAATACGCTGTGCGCGGAAATCGGTTTTAGCGCATGGACACTCTGCGCCAGCCGCTTGCGACACTTTTCTGCGAAATTCTATGAATTACCCTGTTAGTCTTGTTGTGGCTTGGTCACACATGCGTAGTGTCATACCTTGTACATCTAGTTTGTCTGTGGCGCTAATTTCCATGATTGGTTGCATTTCTTTACTTAGCATGATTTCATTGAATTTGAAACAGCGTGCAAGAGTTGCCATTAAGGCCATACAATTGACATTTTTGTGGGCTAATTGTTCCATAACATCTGTAGCACATGCATTATCGCCATAAAGTGCATTCATGTGCCGGGTTTTCAATATTGCTTCTGCTTCTTTAGAAAGTATACCAACTCTGATACTTTTTAAAATGTTGGTATAAGTGAGATCTGCAGATTGCTGCATGTTTTCTGTTAATTCTCTGTATTGGAAATGTTGCCAAAGGTTGACATATCCAATGCTGCCAACAGTTTTACGGCATAGTTTGTGTCTTAATGTTTTAAAAATAGGCTCACCTTTTAATGGTGTTAATTAATGCAGATCTCCAAAAACAATAATGTGTTTTCTTGCAAAGAGCTCTTCATAGTCTGTTTTGAGTACTTCTTGTAATCTGAGGTGAATCAAAGCTAACATCAGGTTGGAGACCATGCTCACTTCATCTATTAGTAGCATTTTCATTTGTTTCAATACTCTGCGTAGTTCCATTGCAGCTTCTGCAGAAAGTTTGTAATAGTCTAATTTGTTCTGGTGTTCCACTGGTAATAGTAGTAAACGGTGTAATGTAACACCACCTATGTTGTAGGCAGCTAAACCTGTGGGGGCAGTGACAACAGCTGACAGTTTGTTGTTTGTCAATTGTTGAAGGAACTTACTAATGATTTTGATTAGGAATGTTTTGCCAGAACCAGCTTCACCACTGACGTACAGTAGTATAGGTTTATAATTATGGCAGGAACATTCTTTATTTTCATATTTTACACCATGTGCAATTTGTTTTGTTACTTCTTGAAAAATGCTACATTGCTCATTGTTTAGTTTTGATTGTAGTATAGTTAAGTCTTCTTTATCTTCATACTGACACATGGTGTTTTTTACTTCTATCATAGCTAATTCTGCCTCATTTATTATTAGTGGTTCTCCCAGTGGTTCTTGGCTTCCTGTTACAGAAGTTTGACTACTGTCAGGAGTGTCCTTATCTAGTTGGGCTTGGAGTTCTTCTTCGTGTTGCTGTTCATTGTGCAACATTGTTTTGTACTGTGCAAAGTTTACATCAGTTACAGTGCTTTCAATTGCTTTGAAAGCATCCGCATATGAGTCATAGTTATCTAGTATTTGTTCTTCTTTTCTCCATGGTTTGAAGGGTTGTAGCAGGACATCTAATATACTTCTTTATGTTGAGGAGTCTTTAATGACAATTTGATATGATTAATTACATTTGGTTTATTGAGTTTAACTAAGCTGCCTTCACAGTTTGTCACTTTATATTTACCTTTTTTTCATCAGGTTTCATATTATTTTTGTATGTAAGTTTTGGGCTATGTGGTATAGACACATGTTTTCCAAAGTATTACTTCTGTTTGGGTAGTATGTTTCCAATAAATTGTTTTTTAAAATGTTTTGGCTGTTGGGATCACGGTTGGCTAATGTTTCTATATCTTCATATGATTTTAGAACTCTTTTTCTAGATTTAGCTGGACCAAGTCTTAGCCATACTATATTTTCAGATGTCCATACAATGCAGTACCCGTTAAACGATCAGCTGCTTCATATGATCCACATTCTCTATGGGTGAGCATTTTTATGCCCAAGCTGTGTAATTTCTGAGACACTGTTTTATCTGATGACAGGTCATTCCAGAGGTCTTGGAGCTCTGTCTTTTCTGCTTTAGTTAAGTATGCTGTGACATATCGTGCAACTGCAGTAGAATTGTCTGCAATGCACTGCACATCTATGTTTGCATTCCATAAGTGGGCAATGATTGCATTATAATCATTGATATATTTTTCTTCTTCTTTTCTTTTTATGTAATATGTATTTTTAGTTGACTTACCTTTAACACTATGTCTAACTGAAGACATGAGGTTGTTCACTTGACCTGTATTTGTAACTGGTCTAGGGAAACCAAATCAGCATTTGGTGTAGTATTTCCCTTTGTTTTTGTATTTGCGACGACAATATTTTCAACATTTGTGTCTTTGAAATTGTAAAATTTGTGCATGAAGATCACTATTTGTGGCTTCTGATGGAATTTCACAAGTGACATATTTTTCAATAAACTGTAAAACAGTGGCATCACTGTCTTGACCAAATTTAGGAGCATCTTTAATCCATAAAAGCATGTGGATATGTGGTGCTCCTCTGGCTTGGCATTCTTTTCTCCAAAAGAAGTGTTGCACTTCTCCATGGGGATGAACAGTTTTATTACAAATAAAATGTAGCACAGCAATGAAGCGATGGTGAAAATATCTTGAAACATTAACAGGATCCAAAGAACAAAGTTCTCCAGGTGTTAGTATATCTATGTTTGTTTTGTTTTTATTTGATATGCGTAGGAAATCATGTAAATCTTCCCATGCATATTCTGCACAACTTAATGTAACAAACCAAGTGGGTGGGCCAAGGTTTCTGATCATACAACGTACCTCTCCATGACGACGAAACCAGTACTCTTTAGTACCATGCATATTTGCTAATAGATTTGTAATATTTGATTGTAAAACCTCATTCTTTTGTTGCACTTTTTCTAATAATTGTGCAGCTGTCATATTTTGAAAGTGTGATCCTGATTTTAATATGTGTGCAACTCCGTAACATAAAGTTGCTAGTTCACTTTCAAAGAGTAGGTGGAATATGTATTCCACATTTTGTCTAAATCTGGGATCTTCAGAACACATCCGTAATGAGCGGTATTCTGAAGCTGATATTTGAATAGGTCTATCATCATACCTTCCTCCTTTGCCAGTTGGAAAGAGTAGAGGAAAAGCACGTGCTTCTATACTTTTTTCCCATATGCTGATTGGCGATCCTTTTGTTTGATGCATTTGGTACGTTTCCAGTAAATCTTCTATGGTGTCATTAGAGTGCAAAGGATGAATTGTATAATGGTCTAAAGTATTTGATATTGTAGCAGGATCTAGTAGCTCAAATTGACCAGCTTCTTGTGTTTCTTGAATTATTTCAGTTGTATCTTTCAAGTTTTCTTCAATATTAATTTCTTTGTAATATTCATTATTCTCTTTAAGATATTGGAAGGCTTGTCTAACTTTATGTAAATCTACCAGCTCTTGCCAAATTTTTTTGTCTTTTGAACGTACTCCATTTACTAAGATAATTAAAGATTGCTGCATTGGACGTTGCACTACTAGAGTATGCACATTATCTTTTAGATCTAATGGTAAATAAACTACTTTTCCATGAATGCCTTTTACCAATTCAGAGGGAGGTAATTTTGCTGTTTTTGGTTGAAGGCGTATTATTGCTTGAAATGGGTATACTGTTTGAATTATGATGCTCTCATATAGATTAAGTTGTTGTAGGGGTTTTGGTACTGGGTATAATTCCAAATTATTTGTGATGGCACGTGAAGGAGTTTGGTTGTTGTCAAGTTTTGTAGTGCAGTAACTGCAAAGTATTAAGGGCTCAGTTATTTCGTATTTGTTTTCTGCTACAAGGTAGAGAGCTAATTCAAACCATTTAGAATCTTCATTGTCTTCTATTTTGTATGATAGGTCTCCAGTTTTTGTGTTACTTTTATAAAAAGGTCTACGGCAACATACACGTACATGGTTTGGTACTTCAGCCGATGTACTTTTACATTTTAGTATTTCTTTTTTGTATGTGTTTAGCAAAAGGTTGCCATGTGTAGAATTGTTGCTTAATTGGATTAAAGCTATTTCATTCTGTAAATGGCTTTCACTTCCAAAATATTTTTTCTGGATATAGTCAATTCCTTCAAGTAGGTCTTTTGCTGTACCATGTAGAAAGATGTTATTTAAATGTGCTAGTGCTAAAGCAGGACTTTTAGCATAGTACAGTTTATAGACTAGATTTCTTATAGTTGAATGATGTGTTGAAATCCTTTTGATATCATGGAAAGTGGTTTTACAAGTAGATCCTGTAATGCAGGCCAATGAATGTCCTTGTAGTCCTGTGTACTTGCGCACTAGACAGGTATATATATATTTTGCAGTAATTTAATTTTGATTTTGTCTTTGCTTTTTACATATTGATTGAGGAATTGGCGTAAAGACTTGAAAAATTGTTTGAGAATGTTGCATATTGACGTGCATGGCCATTTGTACACTAGACGTTCTGATTCAGTTGAATGGAGGGGTAATTCTAAGTTTTCAGGGCATATTTTTGTAAGGATTACTTCTTGTTCCATTATGATATTATTCATAATGGCAATTGTATTTGTTTGCTTTTGTTTGTACGCTTCTTCATTAAAATATGGTTCTTTCTGTTGACATTTCGCTTATTGAGAAGTCTTTTTTGTAATTTAGTTATTAGTCTTGTTAGTGGTTTCATTTTGTTTAACAGTAAAATAAATAACTTTCTTTTGAGAAGAATTGCACTGTCCATCAACGCTTCTAAGATTAAGTTCCTACGATAGGTTTTAAGCATTGAACCTGATGTCTCTCCTGTTTTTATAAGATTTTGAAGGACTTTGTGACGGTACATTTTGGCTAAATTTCTTGGTATGCTTACTTTGCACTATATTAAAATTTAAAGAAGTAGTTTTATCTGTAGTGATAGCTGATTTTCTGTTAATTGTTTTTTGGTTTGTTTTACATTTTGATAGAGGAGGCAAAGTTTTTCTACTTGACTGTATTAGCTGTTTTGTGTCAACTTTTTTTTACAAATTCTGCTAGAGATGGATGCTTATGTTGGACACTTTTATTTTCATTTGCTCTACTTCTGCTTTGCTTTCTACGGACTTGACTTTTGGTAGGCATTCTTTAGGGTCTGTTGAAAAAAATAAAGAAGGTATGGGTTGGGGTGTTCTGCAATGTATGTGTGCATGAGTGTTTGAGTAAGATGATAAAGATGTATGTAATGGTGTGTGATTGTGCATTGGGAACTACAACTAGTAGGGATAGGTATTCCTGAAGTTATGTGTTACTAAACTGGGGTTCAGATGACAAAAACAAAGTAAGCTAGTGGTGTGGAAAAGTACAAATAGTAAATCTAATGTATACAATTAAAACAGTTGTTTGTTCTATAATATGAAAATTGTCGTGGTTCAGTTGGGTAATTTGTGTGTCCAAAAATAGGAATTTGTGGGCCATTCTGGCTGTAAATCGCTGTTTAAGACATGGATAATTTTGGACAAAATGGTACACAATCTCTATTTTTAGGCACAGAAATAGCTTGTATTAACTTTACAGTATGTTTGAGTAATAATACAAATATTATGGTGATATTCTTCTTACTTTTTTTTCTTAAATTAACAGGTAACTTCTTAGTTCTTCTTTGTTCTTCGAATTCGGCTGCTTTTTTTCAGGAGACTGGTCTTCACTGCAATTGTAAAAGATTCAAATGAGTAACTTTGTATATAGCATTGTTTTTAATTTAGATATTGATTCTTTAATTGAAATCCTCAGCGACTTCTTCAAAACCATTAAACTAATTTATTTACATAAGATACATTGCATCAGTTCAGTACATATGATATGTTCTTAATGAACAAATTGTATTGAATGACTAACTGTAGCAAAAAAAATATCTTTACTATGTCTTGTGAGATTTATAATATACCAGTGAATACCACTATTTCTGTAACTAAGCTGTTCTAGGTAATAGTGCCTCAATGTCATGTCTAAATTAAAGTAATTAAGTAAATAAATAAATAAAAACAAAAAAATATGAAATTGTATAAGTATTTTATTAAAGATTTAAACATAGATTGTGATGTCATCTTTGATGTCCTGGGTGTTAGGCTTAGCAGTGCACGGTAGTGGCGCGAGTTATGGTTGCTTAGCTTACCATAACTGGCGAATTTCAAGGGTTTTTTCGGTTTTACTTGGAACCTTAACGTCCCTTTAACAAAGTTTTTTCCCTGAATATATATATATGCAGTGAAATGTGCTTAAATAACAATAGAATTAGACATTTTCTTTTTCATGATTTTCATTTCATAGGTATCGTGTAGATGCGGCAAAGGCAAGGCTGTTAGACTGTAAATGTGTCCTGTTTTTCATTCTACTGCTTATATCTGAGGTCTTGTAATTGCTCATACTAGCTGGTAGTTGGTGGATGCTTCAATGAGTATGCATGTTGTTGGAGATATTTTGAGGTGAGGAAGCGTGATTCCTCTAAAGTCTCTGGGTGACTGGCCTGTAAGAGTAGCTAGTCCAGCTTCTATCACTTTCAGTCTACTTTCTGTAGTTCTGATTCTATTGTCTTTGTGGTTTCTTTTCAGGTTGTGGAAAGTCTTACTGAACTAGGGGACTAGTTTGTAAATGTGTTGGGTGGGTGGAAGGACAAAGAGGATAAGGGAACAAACAATGTAATTGCCTTGTTCAATTTGATAACCTGAATTGTCATCAGCCTATTAGAACACTTTCCTTGAAGGAGAGCAGTGAGATCATTCTAGAGTTCATTAATACGTATAATAGGGCATTCAAACAGTTGGGTTGCTTTCTGGAACCTATGCAATGGATTCACTGGTAGTACAAGGGATTCATCTAGATTTGTAAATAGTGGCGTATTGAATTAATCTACCAATGCAATGGGCTCTCCTGGTAGAACAATAGATTATTCTCGCTATTCAATGAATTCACAGGTAGCAAAATGAATGTATTGATGCAGCAGTTCAATACATTTACTTTTAGCATAATGGATTAATCTAGCTGTGAAAGTAATTCAAAAGCTATGCAGTACATCCACTGGTACCACAATTAATCAATCTAGCTGTGCAGTGTATACACTGGCAGCCAAACTGATTAATAAACATATGCACATGTTACACAGGCAGCACAATGAAATTAATTTGTATTTGTATTTATTAGGTTTTATATAGTGCTTTAAACCATAGCGCTTTACATAAAACAACATGAATACACTAGAAGCAAAAAGTGCAAGCCATGAACAGTATGTAGAACAATTTGCCAAGAACATTAGGTTAAAAACCTGGGTAGGGAAAGTGCGAGGGGGAAGTAGTAAAGAGCTGTTAGGGGGGAGGATGAAGAAGGTAGGGTTTTAAGGAGGAGCGGAAAGAAGATTATGAGGAGATGGAGCGGATAGGGAGAGGTAGAGAGTTCCAATGAAGAGGGGCAAGGAGCTGGAAGGATGGGAAGCGGGAAGAGGCACAAGGTGAGGGTGGGACAGTGAGAAGGAAGAGGTCAGCTGAACGGCGGGGACGTGAGGGAGATTAGAAAGAGAGGAGGGAGGAGATGTAGGGAGGGGCAAGATCATGAAGAGATTTAAAAACAAGACAGAGGAAGTTGAATTTGAGTTGGGAGTGAAAGGAAAGCCAGCCAAGAGAGGAAAGCGAAGAGGAGATGGAGTCATAAGGAGAAAGGGAGCAGAGAGTGCAGATAGCAGAATGGTAGAGGTATTTGAGGGGGGCAAGATGAGAGGCAGGGAGGCCAAAGAGGAGAGCTGAGCAGTAGGAGGGACGAGAAAAGATAAGGGAAGGGATTAAGAGTTTGGTGACGTGGAAGGTTCTGGATTTTGTGAACTTTGTAGAGATGTTAGCGACAAGCCCGGGGAGGTAAGGGAGATATGGTGAGTAAAGGAGAGGTTGGAGTCAAAATGGAGGCCTAGATTGCAGGCAGAGGTAGAGATGGAGAGATGAGCAGGGTGTAAGAGGATATAGGGAGACGGAGAGGGGGGAGGAAGGGTGTTGGCGGGAAGGAATAAGACTTCAGTTTTGTCAGTGTTTAGGGTGAGAAAGTGGGAGGACATTCAATTTTTAAAAGCAGTGAGACAGGAAGAGTGTTTGAGGTGGATGTCAGGAGTGAAGGAAGAGTCGGAGATGAAGAGCTGGGTCTCGTCAGCATAGAAGTGGAAAGAGATGCCAAAGGAAGAGATGATTGGGGCTAGAAAGGAGGTGTAAAGTGAGAAAAGGAAAGGGCCAAGCACAGAGCCTTGGGGCACACCAAAGTCAAGGGAGTTGGTTGGGGAGGAGCGGCCGCCCCCAGAAACAGCAAAGGAACGGTTGGAAATGTAGGAGGAGAACCAGTTGAGGACAGAGCCTTTGAAACCAAAGGAGGAAAGAGTGTCGAGGAGTAAGGGGTGGTCGACAGTGTCAAAGGCGGCAGTGAGGTCAAGGAGAATGAGAACGGAAGAGTGTTTGTAGTAGCGAGCAGTGAGGAGGGAGTTGAGAACAGAGGTAAAACCAGTTTCATTGGAATGTTTGGGGTGAAACCCAGATTGAGTAGGGATAGGAGAGATAGGATGGAGACAAATGCAGAGAGTTGGGAGTAGACTAGGCGTTCCAGGAACTTAGAAAAGAAAGGTAAAAGAGAGATGGGATGAAAGTTGGAAGCCTGTAGGGGGTTGGCAGAGGGTTTTTTCAGGATGGGGATAATAGTAGCATGTTTGAAGCTGATGGAAAGGTAGTGGTAGAGAGACAGATATTGAAGAAAGAGGTGAGGTAAGGTATGAGAAGGGGTTTGATTTTGGCAATCAGAGGGGTGGGGAGTGGATAAGGGGGGGCAGCGGTAGGGCGAGTTTTGGACAGGAGGAGGCAAACATCAGAGTGAGTGATAGGGGTGAATATAGACATGTGGGAGGAAGTGGGTGAGTGAGGTGGGGGAGGAGGAGAGTATGAGGGGGAGGGAAGGATGTTTTGGCGTAAGGTGAGTATTTTAGAGGAGAAGAAGTCAGCGAAGTCAGAGGGTGAAAGAGGAGAGGCAGTAGGGTGGTCAGGAGTTGAAGGGGAGAGAAGACAAGTTAGGGTTTGGAAGATTTGTTGAGGGTGAGAGGAATGAGAGTGGAGAAGGTTAGAAAAGTAGAATTGTTTGGTTGAGCTAAGACAGGAGTCATGCAGGGAGTGGTAAGAGAAGTAAGAGGCTTGGTTTGCTGGTCAGCAGTGTTTAAACCAAGCTCTCTCAAGGCGTCGTAGAAAGCGGCGCATTTGTAGACGGTGAGGGGAAAGCCAGCGTTGGGCGGGGTTGCGGGAGGGGCGGAAAGGGGAAAGAGGGTGTAGCTGATCAAGACTGGAAGAGAGGGAAGAGAGGGAGGATAGAGTTGAAACACCTGTGGATAGGCGCGTTAAAAATACCATATCATATCATATCATAAAGCTTCATTAGCAGAAAGAGAAGAAAAGTGAGGGAGAGGGTACAGGTTTCATAGAAGTGAGAAAGGTTAATGTTGGGGAGGTCTCGTCGAGAAAAAGAGATGGAGGAAGAAGGGGCATGGGGCGGAGAGACAGGGAGAGTGAGGGAGAATGAGAGTAAAGCGTGCTCTTGTTTGTTTGTTTGTTTATTTATTTATAATGCGCACCAGACCCATAGGTAACAGGGCGCAGAGGTAAGAAAATGCGAAGCTTTCAAGGTTACAATTGAGGTTACAAATAGAGAGATAATTGGGGAGGGTGGAGACAGGGGAGGGAGAGAAGGAAGAGACAAAGATAAGATCCAGAGCGGAACCAGAAGAGTATGTGGGGCAAGTAGGGAGAGGGGTAAGAAGGTAGGAGTCGAGAATAGAAAAAAGAGGGGAGGTTTGGTGGGAGGTCTAGAGATGAAGGTTAAAGCCAGCAAGAACAGTTAGGGGTGAGGGCATGGGAGAGTTGAGGGAGAGGAGGTGGTCAAGGTCTTCATAAAAGGTGCTGAGGGGGCCAGGTGGGCGGTAAATGAATAGAAAGGTTATATCGTGAAAGATTTGTACAAGTATTCAAAAGAGGGGAAGACAGGGAGAGAAGTTGGACAGGGGGTGGACTGGCATTTACTGTGAAAGAGAAGACCAATGCCACCTCTGTGGCCAGAAGGATGGGAGACATGAGTAAAGGAGGAGGAGGAGCAAGTGAGAGAAGCAGGAACAGTAGAGTTGAAGGGGGCGAACCAGGTTTCAGTGATACCAAGGAATCAAAGATTTAGACATAGAAAAAGGTCCAGGACAGCGGTTGTCTTGTTGCAGATAGATCTTGCATTCCAACGTGCTATGTTGATGATGCTGGAGGGTTCAACGATGGGGGGATAGATGAAGTTGGGACGGTGAGTTAGGGTGAGTGTGGAGATGGTCATAATGATGAGGCAAAAGAATTTAAGAAAGGGCCAAGAGGTGGGATGGGGGAGGGGTGAGAGAGCAGAGGATGAGAAAGTGGAGGGAAGTGGTAGGTGGGGTCGCGCATACCTGAAGGAGCAAAAGGAGCAGGTAGAGGCATAATTGATGAGAAGGAGTTTGAAGTGGGTAAGAGGGGAGGAAGCATGGACTGAAGCTGCTGGGGATGGGCTGGATGTGAGGTCAAGGGAGCACAGGGGCGATAGCGTCACGGGAGGGAGGGGGTGGTATCATGAGAGAATTGCAGCACAGCGCTACAGGAGAAGGGCTCAGCATCAGCCGGTGGAAAGCCACAACATTTCTGGGGTAGTATGGTCACAGTGCTCCAGTTGGCAATTCAGGTGCAGTGTAGGCGCTGTGATCATAGAGAAGAAAAACCACGGTGGAGGTGGATGAGAGTAGGGGAGAGGAGTATATGGTGGAGTCAGGTGCAGTTGGGTCACAGAGGGGCACAATGCCTGAGATGATGAAGTCCTGGGTCAGTCGGTTGCTGCCAGCTGTGTAGAGAGTTAACTTGCAGAGGTGACTGATACAGACAGTACAGATGATCCGGGAAGTGGAGCGTTGTCAAGAGGACACTGGAGGAGAGTCCACGAGGTCGTATGTGGAAGAGACTACAGTCTGCTGCAGAGAACAGGGAGAAGGTGGGGGCAGAGGAGCTCCGGAGTGCAACACCACTGAAGGGTGGGAGGTGGAGTCCAGGGAAATTGGGAATACAATTCTGCAGGAGAAGAGTTCAGCATCAGCCGGTGGCAGGGTCCAACAAAGTCAGATTCAGGATTGGGGTGCACAACACTATTCGCTGTAGGACCACAGCAAGATTTAGAGAAAAGCGCTGGGGGAGATGGATTCAGCCTCAGCCGGAGGCAGGCCCAACGTAGCTGGAAGCAGGACTGGGGAGCACAACATCACTCACAGTAAGGACCAGGGGCACAGTGCTCACACCAAGGAGCCGTAAGAGGGAAGGTCAGCAGAAGGTGTCCAAGGTGAACGCGTCAGCTGTTTCAGCTGGGTAAGAGGAAACGCCTGACAATGTGCACTAAGGATCGTGGTGTGGCTCAATAGTCAGGGTGGAGTGCGGTGCAGGTACAGGATGGTGGAGGCCTGCAGGGTGTGAGCGCTGCAACACCAAAGCGAATGTTATGCAGCCAGAGCCTGCACGGCTGTAGAGGTGATCCCCTGCCGGAGTAGAACGCAGGCGAACTCCACCACTCCGGATGACGAGAGCAGGGGGAGCCCGAAGGTCCAGGCCAGGGCGCAGTGGCGATCCGATGACAGACCTTGAGCACGGTGCAGGCACAGGATGGGGGGACCACCTGGATGCTAGTCGTCTCAGCTCACAAGGGAGCACCAGGCTGTGAGGACCAGTGTGCGACTTAGGACGAGCCCTGGGATGCTGATCACTGCAGCACACCAGGGAGTACCGAGCTGTCAAGTCCTGTGTGGGCCCCGGAGAGAGCCCCTGTAAATGCAGAATGCAGACACACTCACTGCATCAGATTTCAGGTGCACGGTGCTCGGCGGCCTGGATCTGTATGCAGCAGGCAACCTGTATAATCCATCTATACAATGAACAAAATTTCTACACAATGACTGGATCTAGCTGTGCAATGCGTTCATGTGTAGCACAACACATTAATAATGGCATGCAGTGGACACACTAGTAGCACAATAAATAAATCAAGCTATGCTGTGCCTATACTGGTGGCAAAATGTGTGAAACCAGAACTGGAATCATAATGACTCCCACTAGCTTTGCAATGTACACAATTGCAAACCAATGATTTAATCTAGTTCTGCAATGGATCTACTGGTGTCACAGTAACTTGATACAGATATGCCATGTATATACTGGTAACACAGTGACATCATTTAGTGCTGCCTTGGGTTCACTTGTAGACCAATCTATTAATCTAGGTATGCAATGGGGTACACTGGTAGCACAACTGATTATTCTAGTCATGCAATGGACACTCTGGTAACACAATTACTTAATCAATCTTTGCTGTTGGTTCACCTACATCCTAGTTGTCCTCATCCCCATTTTCCAAGGAAACCTCCCGAAGACGATGAGCAGAAGCCTTGCCATCATTCACAAGGCATCATGTCCAAGCATCCAACTGGACGCCCCTACCATTGGCTCTTTCAAAAAGCCTCTCCTGACACTTCTCGCTCTCCTTAATGGACATAGCCACCCTCCACCCCATCTGCAGACCACCCAAGATCAAGACCTCCTCCATCCAAAACTTTGTAGACCATGTCTCTCATGCACACTAACAACATGTTCCTCAGCTTCCACAACATCACTCAACACCCATTAACCAAATCCATGAGGGAAGATATCCACTGTCTTCTTGGCTCACAGTTCTTATACAGCACATGAAAGAACCAAACAAGATACAATCCTCAACCTCATCATCACTTCCCTGCCCCCTCTGTCACACTTCTACAATCCTTTTTTTTTCAAATGACTGTGAAAACTATCTGGTCATCCTCTTTGATGTTAGTCACACAGCTACAGTCAAACACATCCACTAGAAAACCAACAAACAAGCCTTCGGATCATTAAAGAATTTTCCAGTGGAAGCTCTCATGGAAGACCGCTCTTGCAACCAACATCACTTTCCATACCCCAGTAAAACAATGCACCCTGAAGCACAAATCCCCCGCCCTAGTACATTTTAGATCTCAATCTCAAAAAAAGAACAATCAGAAAAACCAAAATAGGACTTGATGTCAGTTCTGCAATGGATCAGATCTTGCCCTGTATAAGGAATTATGTGCTACATGCAGATGACTGATCACCATTGTCAAGGCCAACTACTACCAGAACAGGAGGGCCATGCTAACAATGAACTCAGAGCCCTCTTCACAGCCATCAAGCATTGCAGCCCTCCTCTGCCGAACCCACCTGTGTCACATCCCATTAATACATCCACTGCCATGAACTCTTTGCAAACAATAAGACACCAAGGCCACAGCTGACAGGATACCACACATACATTGCACAAAGCGATCCCAAACTGGACAACTTACAAGAAACTCACCATAGTAGACCCGACTGCCTCCCTTGCATCCCTCAAGAAACATTGTATGGGGAAAACCTTCAACCTACCCCAGTACTTAAGGCCCTTTTGACTGAAGCACTCCACACTTACCTGGCAATCACAAACAGCTCCCTCACTCCAGGCTGATTCTCCTCACTCTCAAGACTGGTCAGATCATCCAACTTCTCAAGAAACTAATGCTGGACCCTGAAGACCTTAGCAAATACTGCCCCATCACCCATCCAAGTTAAGATCCTTGAAAAAACAGTAGCCAGGCAACTCCTCCAACATTTCAATGCCAAAAAACGGTTTATGGTCATTTCATCTAAAACCATTGCATCTAATGCCTTTCCATCAAAATGTTTCCATCTATAAAATGTCCATCTAATGCCTTTTTCCCCCCAAACCTCTGTCTTTTACCCTTTAAAATCAACCTGAACAAAAAACAACCTTTTACCCCCCATAGACATGCATTAGATTGACATTTTTTAGAAGGAAACATTTTGATGGAATGGTATTAGATGGATTGGGTTTAGGTGAATTGACTAGATACCCAAAACCCCCATACTGTCCTACCTATCTGGTTTCAGGCCGAAGATATAGCATGGAAACGACTACCATCAATGTGAATGACAAGACCTTTAATATCCTTGCAGATGACCATCCTTGTCACCTGGATCTCCTTGACCTCTCTGCAAAATTTGAAACAGTAGACCACAAGATACTTACCGACATTCTATATTGCTGCATAGATGTCAGTGAGACTGTCCTAAGCTGTTTCAAATCATACCTTGCTAACCACCACCAATTTGGCCAAATGGATTCCTCCACATTACCAGCCTACCCATCTCATGTGGATGACATCCTCTCTCCCTTGATAGTCACCCTTTACATGGAACTGCTCTGAACCATTCGGGCTCCACATAACATCAAAATCTACCAAAAGGACATGGCATGTTGCTCTAGCTTAAGATACCCTCCATCAAACACATTGACAGGCTCAAGGCCTGCATCATATTGATCCATTCCTGGATGCCCAATGCTTATCTGAAGCTCTACCCCCGCAATTCTTAAAAATAATGACCACTCTGACCTTCAGACCTGGCTCTCTACTGTGAACTTTAAGGGCTTCACGTCCAAGCCGACCACTCGGGCCAAGTCTCAGGGGTTATACATTGACAGGCATCACTCCATCAAGAGAGAAGAGTGAAGAAGGGGTGGGCACCACTGGTAGAGTTCAAATTATCTTAAACCATTAGTTACTTGAAGTAATGTGTACTTATAGGTACTTGTTTAGCCTGGAGCTGTCAGAAAAATAATGGTCCTGTTACACAAGACCACAAAAATTTAGCAAACAAAAAATTAAGTGTAACCACCTCATCAAATCTGACGCTCTCAGTTAGCTCCAAAAGGAGCTGTAGTTATTAGTTATCCATTTCTGTGATAATGTTTCTTCAAGTGGCAAGTCCTGAGACAGAAATCTAATGCTGTGGTCTTTTCAGTGTACATAAGCCAATGCATGTCGGTGCATTTATGCACCATCTTCACACATAATCTTGTGTTACAAAAATATATTCAAAGTTATTTTCAAAACAAACAAGTCATACATGTCGACATCCATTTACAGGTAAAATAATGTACATACCAATGGGTGCCAATGATATTCAAATTTGGTGTCATCAAGGTTGCAGAGTAGGATGAAAAGGACATTTCAATCAGTCTCAGTGCCTGAATAACATTCTAATGTTTAAATGTAAAACCAAATAAAATAGCAAGAATCCTACCGCTGTCTACTGTCTATTTGCTGTCATTGGCATCATGAAATTCGTATCTTCCGAATGCCGACTACAGTCATGCATTCAAGTTAGAAACGGCACCTAAATTCAATGAGTCAATCAGTGAATCGGTGCTATTGCTATTACTGTCCTCTATGTTCAATTGCATATGGGTTTACTGTGAAATGTTACCTTAAAGGTCCCGTACGGCTCTCCTGTAAGTGAAACTGCAAGGAAGCGTGCCTTCTCTTTGTTTTTAAACATTGCCATGGAGATGTTGCGAGGTGAATTTGTTTTATTTGATTTTACTACTATTTATAAAAAGCCTTATGTTTGGCTGTAATATATATTTTTTTAAAAGAAACCAATCATACAGTTGAAATTGGCACAGGGTAATATGTATACTTTGTTTTCTGTGGCAGTTTGGGAGCCATGTGGCTGAGATTTTCCATCATGCGTATGGTTGCCTTTCTTGGTAGAAGGGTGTGAATATCTGTCCTTACCTTCCTTTGGTTTACTTTTATCAGAGGCCTTTTCTTCTGATGTGGGTGAGTTTGCCTGAGCTTTTCTTCTGCATGCTTTTTTAGGACATGCTCATTGAGATTAAACATTCCCTCAAATGTGGTAATCTTGTTACAACTGACCCACCCACTGAGATATTTCAAGGAAGAATGTGTAAATGCCTCAAAGGATTGATTCCTCATTCGTCTGAGTTCTCTAAACCTCCTATGTCATTTCTTTTGAGTTTTGCAGAACCTTTTCTCAAAAGCCAACTAAATAATAACATCAGTTCCTGCCTTTGGTAGCACACTCATAAGGGCTGCACACCACAGTTCCTCTTCCACATCTTGGAGCTCTAAGGCTAATTCTGGTGTCTCAAACTACTCAAAGATGTCTTTCCCTACCTCATATGGCTGGACCAAGTGCTTCTGGATATGGCGCCTACAGTACTCTTGAGTGTCACTGCTTGTGCCCTCCACCTCAGTAGATTGTTTGTCTTGTGATGAAGTTACCTGCCTGGAAATGAGCAAGGGTAATCAGGAATCTGGGTACTTAGCCAAGCCAGCAAGCAAGAAATGTCCCTCAGGAACTAAAACAAAACCCCAACCAGATCCACAAATCCGAATGAATAGCTGGGGAAAGGGTAAACCTGGCAAAATACCAAATAAGGTCATTTAAGCCTGGGAAGGCATCAGGATTCCTGTTTGAGGCCTTAAACACCAAGGTTTTACAAGGAAACCACACTAGATAGACTACATCTCCCACAATGCCCTTCTGCCCCAAACAGAAAACCCAGAATGCATCAGGGAAATGAAATGATCACTTCAAGGACACGAAGACCATAGATAAACCCTTGAAGGGCATGAAGACCATGGGGGAATCTAAGCACCCCTATCGCTCCTCTAACATACTCACCTATACTCAACTATAACATTACGGTCCTGAAGCTGCAGATCACATCCTCCCACGGCAGCCATTACCAAAGACTGTACAAACTGCCTTCCTTTGCCAAATGAGCACATCTGTTATGTCCTGGCTATTGTTTATACCCCATGCTTGGTATGGGAGAGTACCTGTATCCCATTAGCAACTAATATTGTCTGCCTTGCCTATTAACAGTACCAACATTTTTTCACTATTGTAATACAAATGTTTGATTACACATGAATCACTTACAAATGCTATTGCTGACCATGATCCGCATTGACTGCATCTGTAAGCGAGTGGCCAGTATTGCAAGCCTGTCACTTTTTTTTTTAAGCACATTTCTTGGTAGAACGAATATTAAGGATATTTTAAGTGTACTGCCTGTGATTTAGAGATTCTCCGACAGAACCATACCTAACCCTTGACATCCCATTGCCTTATCCTACCTATCATCGCCAATCACTTCTGAGATACTTACACAGTACCAGTTTATAATGTTCACCATCCTCCTTTACCTGACTGTTCTTAGGCCTATAATGTCATCTATGAGCCTACCCCTTCAAGAGATGACTACTACTAAAAGCACCAACTGCATTTCCAGACTGGATATGCTCACCCCAGGAAAAACATCCTATCCTAACCCCATTATAACCAACATTCATTGCGACCTCAGACAAAGGAATTCCAAACTACACGCGAGACTACCTAAAATCCACGAACCGCTAGCCGGGCAACTCAATGCCTTTAGCAGAAGTCTTCAGAAGGACACTACAAAACTAAACCGCTCTTCGCTGAATAACTCTACTAATCACAACTACACAAGAGATAATGATCATAAATCACAAACTAAGCCAACCAAACAAAACAGACCTGCCAGCGCAACGTTACCCACACCCAGCCTTACCCTTACAGGAGCACTTATTAATGCCAGGTCATTAATAGCCCATGCTACTGAAATTGCTGACATTATTCAGTCAGGCAATTTCGACTTCCTAGCCATTACTGAAACATGGCTACACCAAGCGGCTAGCCCAGCCTTGATGCTTGCGGAACCGATCAATTACACCATTCTCAGGGAAGACAGAACTAACTTCCGTGGAGGAGGCCCAGCTATCATCACCACACGTAATCTATCAATTCGAATAAAACACCTATGCACACAACATCCTGTGAGTCCCTAACTGTCAAGCTCCTAACAGCTAATTCACAAACAATCAACTTACACCTCATCTATAGACCACCAGGACCCATTGGGACTTTCGAGGAGGACATCTCCACTATCCTTTCAGATAACCTGAAAAACTTCTCACAAGCCCTCTTACTAGGAGATCTGATCCTAGGCTTTAACGATCAAAAAGATGTACAAGCATCAAATATCGCCAATGTCCTGTCAGAGCTGGGCTTCACCCAAAGAGTGACACAGCCGACCCATGAGAAATGCCGGACACTTGACTGGGTGTCTGACCAAAATTGTAACACTACCATCACCTCCATCTGCCCACAAGCCTGGACAGACCATGCCCTTATATCCTTTACTGTAGATGTAAAAATCTTGCAACCTCAAAATAATACTCTAGCACCCCCTACGCTAACAAAAAACAAAAAAATATAACAGCAGACAGGCTATTACCACTCATTCTCCCAACCCTAAACTCGATTCTGGACTCACTAGATCCCTTATCTCTTGTCAACGAATTTAACACTGTCATGACCAATGCCCTGGACACTATCGCCCCATTAAAACTAAGAAATAGCAAACCTAGAGCACACTTAAATGCCTGGTTTACCCCTTACCTAAAAACACTAAGAAAGAAAAACGCAAGTGCAAATCTGCATGGAGACTACTTCCATCAGAAATGAATAAAGCCTCCCTCATTAACATCTCCACAAAATACAAAACAGAAATAAAGCGAGCCAAAAAAGAAAGTTTCGACAACAGAATAATGCAAGCCAAATCAAGATCTAAGGAGCTTTTCACAATCCTGAAGGAACTAGAGAACCCTATCCCAGTCCCAGATAACTGTGACAAAAATAAAACATGGTGCTCTAACATCCAGAAGGCACTAAGTGACAAAATTACCACACTCCAAATCAAAATTGACAAGAAAAAACTAAACATACCCGCGACAACCATCCAAATTAACAACTCACCTACCAATTTACAAAGCCACTTTTCGACAAACTGGACCATCTGGGTGTCACCTACACCAATTATGCAGATGACACCCAGATTCTCCTTACTCTATCAGGTAACTACAACTCCGATGTTGGTCGGATCAACAACGTCTTCACCATCATTCAGGCATGGATGGCCACACATGGCCTCTGCCTGAATGATGATAAGACTGAACAGCTCCTTGTTGGCTCACCCAACAACCTGTTGAAACTTAGCCCCAACTACAACAATATCATCATCAATGGAAATACCATTCCCATTGTTAAAAGTGTAAAAACACTTGGTTTCTACCTTGATGCCAACACCAACCTCTCTAGACAAATTAACAAGACTGCCTCAGCCACTGCCTACACAGGTAAGCTGATCAGGGTCTGCAGACCTTTTTTGTCCTCTAATAGATGCATCATGCTGGCCAGGTTTCTAATACAGTCCAAATTTGACTATTGTAACAGTCTTTACCTAGGCACAAATAAATCCATAATCAACAAATTGCAAGTCCTGCAAAACAACGCTTTACGAGCAGCATTAAATATTCCCAGGCGAGAGCATATTTCTACTATTAGAAAATCGTGCAGGTGGCTCTCCATACAACAAAAAATTTACCTAAAAACCATTTGCCTCACATACAAAGCCTTTAACAACCAAGCCCCTCCAAATCTCAGTAATAAATTCACCTGGAAATCTTCAGCCAGAATCACAAGATCTTCCAATACCTTATGCCTGGTGATGCCCAAATTCACCCTAGAAAGAGCCGGAGGAACCAGCTTCCCGGTTCTAGCCTCCCAACTTTGGAATACTCTACCACTGGACATCAAGTCCATCACCACCTTTCAAATATTCAGAAATCATGTCATTACACGCATAATGAATAATAACTAACACTACCTCGGCTCAATCTTGCCATCTCACAGACATACATTAAGCTTTCACTATCTCTCTCCTATGTGTTTTGACTGTAGTGCTTTGGTCCATAAATGTGTATATATTATATAAACTGTATAAATTGTATATATCGCAAAATGTATACTCTGTATCCTGTAACCATTTACCTAAGCACCCTCTTACCTCTGGGTCTGGTGCGCTATATAAATAAATAAATAAACAAACAAACAAACATAAAAAATACTTTATTTGAGATGACATCTTTTACAGTTTTTTTGTCAGATCGGAATATTTTTAGAAATACCAGATGTTTGTATAAATAATAGAATTAATATTTGGTCATGTTTTATGGTTTTGTGTGAATTGTATTGATAACATTCTAATATGTAATGATTACAATTCCTGATTGAGCTTACTCTCTTCTTTACTAGTGGGAGTCTTCTGTTTATAAATTGTATTTCATGTTGTTCCGTGAGACATCCCCTCTGGTTTATTGGTTTCATTGTTTCTCCCATGTCAACGATGAAGGGGACACCCAGCTGTTTGGTATAACAAACTAATTAAAAACATAAAAAAATCACCCCTGCAAAAGAAACACAGAAAATGCAGATTGTTGATATGAAAGGGCTTTGTAGGTTAATAAGCAGGGATGTTCAGACAAAGGACATAGCAGAAATGTCAAGTTGTTCAAGGATATGTTTTTTTAATGTATAGAAGGTATAGAATGAGAGCTTAAAAGTCGTATATGGTGCTTAAAAAGACTACTGGTGCAGTGCTGCTTCAGAATATCTTATATTTTGTTATTGGATGCTTAGCACTTTCACCACTGTCGAGATGATGTCCACACATTTTGTTTATTGTGCTCCCACCGGGTCTTCGGCCGCAATTTGGTTTGATGTGGGGACTCATGTTAGGTTGAATTTGCAATAATGATATATAATCTTCATCTCACACTATATCATAGAACGGGTGTACTAAACATTTCAATATTCTACTTTGCCTTAATGTCTTCTATGTATTTCTATTAAATTGAAGACAACATGTTATGGCTACCTGCTGCCTTATATTTCAAGTGTAGTGTATTTGGTGTACTATGTATCACATGTATGGGTGACTGACACTATGGATTGTATAGATGTCTTCTTAATTCATGTCAAGAAGTTTTTATGAATACCAATAAAGCCAGTATTATTTTTTAGATCTTGATAGAAATGTATCCATCACAAAATATAATTGGTAAACGTGATAGTTTCACTCATTAGCATGATGATGTCACTCACCAAGCCTCTGTGTGACGAGTGACATCAGGTTGTGACGTGTGAGGTCACTGTGTTTTCCCTGTGATGATGTGGCTTAAACACATTTGGTGATCCTTGATCCTACTTTATATAAAGAATATCCTGCAGGGGGTTGACTGAACGATTTGTGAACTGAAAAGAGCTGACATGGAAGGTTTTCTTTTTTTATTATACTATTTTTTGATTATTTTCTGGAACTTGTACCTTAATTGTGTTATCATTTGACTAAAGAATAATTCTTTTTCCTATGTAAATCCTTGAACTTTTGACAAAGATTGGTGGAATTCCATTTTTTCTGGAAATTATATTTATTTTTCGGTAACTAACCAGGAACATAATTAACTTGGAGGTTTTCTTTATTTTTATATGCCAATGGGCATTAAGCTATGATGAGTTTCCTTGTCTTCTCTTCCAGGGAGGACACTTCTTTGAGAAATTGTACTTTGACAGGTATTAAGCATATGGTTTGAGCGGGGTGAGCTGGTGAGCCTAGTGAACTTTTTTAACTGTACTAAAGCTTATATTATGATTATTTTCTAGCCTCAAATGCTTATAGAAAAAGAAAAAGCGTCAGGCTCTAATCGAAATAATTTTGTATTTCTATGAGGCTATATTTGAAAATATTGTTGTTCTTTTAAGTTGTTTCAATCTTTCACTAGATTACTATGATGCAATTATAATCAGACATTTTTTCTGTTATGACTTTTTTATTAACATAAATATATAAACATACACATGATACTTTGAAAGAATTCTAGATTGTTAAATTGAATGTTTGAAAATGTATTATTCTCTAATCAAAGAAGGTATTCATTTCTTTTAGAACTGAGCATTACATTATATTGTATATTTACACTCTGGGCCTCATCACGAGTTAGGCTGTAGCCCTTAAATGTGGTAGTGCCGGTGTTATTGCTGCATTTAAGGGCTGGCCTTATCACGAGTTGGGTGCTAAATGGGCTGTTTTACCTCCAGCTTTTCTCTGGAGGTGAAAATCCCCTGTTTTCAGCTGTACTACCGCCGGCTGTATTAGCCTGCATAATTAGCACTGAAAATGCCCCATTGAATCCAATGGATCCAATGGGGAATGGGGATTTACCGTTAACACCCAACCCATGATCCAGCGGCAATACTGCCAGACCAGTCGGTGCTAGGGCTATTACAGCCTGGAAACAGCCCAACTAGTGATGAGGCCCAATCTGTGTCCAGGTCTTCTACATCAATGGCTCATCAGTGAATGTACCTATTCTCTTTGCTGTATTTTTAGTGAGTCTCCTTGACTGTGCTATGTGCAGTTCTCCCTCTATATTAGCCTTCTGGTCATGCCTGTGCTTCTTGAGCTACTGGCTTGCGTTCAGGTTCTGGGTGCTTTGGTCCTTGTACCTTGCCATCTTGGATCGAAGATCAAGCACAAAGTCCACTATGTCATGGGTAGGAATTTGGGAATTGCCCCCCCCATCCTTCCCTCACCAGACTTAGCAGACCTTAGCCAAACAGGAGCTCAAAGGGATGGAACCCAACTCATTAAAAGTGTATTACACACGTACATGCTTGCTTTTAAGCATTTGCTTACTCTGATTATTGTATCAAGCGGTAAGAAACGGTTACACTATACAACAAATTCTCTGATGATGTCTTATAATGAGTATGGCATGCTTACCCTATATACTCTCAATAAACTCAGACAATTAGGCATCTACAAAACCAGTGAAGCCTTTCAGTTTCTACACCCTACAACTTCTAATAATCAAATATCACCTCTATATGCCACATTGATTAATGCAAGGTCAGCAGTCAAACATGCAATTGAACTTAAAGAGCTTATTGAGTCCTTAAGGTTAGATATACTTTTCCGAACAGAATCATGGTTTTACATTAGCTCCACTACCAATTTTCATTTATTGCTCCCTGAAAATTATCAAAACAATTGGCTAAATCGAGAGTCACAAAAAGGAGCAAGTATTACTAATATTGCTACATCCTCCCTATAACTGAAAAACTCGGGAAAACATGTCCAAATTGTTTGCCGGCACTCTCCTTCTACCTGCAAATGAATAGTATCAGCTAATTCTTTGTTACAGGCCCCTTGAGTCCAGCCACCTCTTTTTGGTTGGCTTGTATGTGTTTCTTGGAACAGAATCCCTACATTATTCTAACTTGATTATTCTTGGTGACATTAATATGTGGCATGATGTGCCCAATGACACAGACTGCATTAAGCTTAAAGATAGTTTGCAGCCACATGAACTATCTTTGCTTGCAGACTCTGCTACCCATGTAGGTGGCCATTGCCTTGATCCAGCAATGTTTAGAGGTAAAATCCTATGCCATCGTGAAAATATTCTTGTGGTATTGTCTGACCATTTTGCTGTAGTCGTTTCCATTCCAACGTGCAATGTAGACCTTCAGAAAGCTCCCATAGTCACCACCTACTTTTCATGCAGCCAACACAATCTTAATACCCAACTATCTATCGGTTTGACCAACCCTTCTTCTGATGTAAAATGCCTAGAATTGTACCAGACTAACATAACAATTTTACAGGAAAACTGGAACCTTACTGCACAACTTAAAGCCAAAAATAGACCTAGAAATAGGAGCAAACTGTGGTAAAAAGAGTCACTAAAACTCTTCAGAAAGACTATTGGAAGAAGGAAAAAAAAGGAAAAAGACTAGAGATCCTACTGACCATCAGGCGGTAAAGGCAGCTTTGAACATTTATTTAAAAAGTATGAAATCAGAAAAATCTCTCTGCCTTTGGGAGCAGATTGGTCTTGCTATTAACAGACGAAAAGCTCTCTTTTCAGACATAAAGAATTTCGCCTCCCCACCGTGTACTACACCTAGTATTCCCTGACCGACTCTCAGTCAGTCAGCATACTTCTACACAAGACATCGATATGACAACTGTTGCCAGAGTGACAACACCCCTTTTTGTTTTCCCTCCTGTTCTTTCTAAAGAAGTCATAAAACGCATTTCTAAACTAAAACCTAACAATTTTAATTATGACCCGATTCCAGCATACCTTGTTAGACAACATGCCTCCTCATTGAGTGAGTTTATCACTAAATTTATAAATGCATCTCTAGCCCATTGTTGTGTGCCATCTGACCTCAAAAGATCTTTTCTCACTCCTTTACTAAAAAAGTCATCATTGGTTCACAAGGTGTTATCCAATTATCGACCTATGGTAGCCATACCGTGACCCTCCAAGATTCAGGAAAAATTGTTACTACACAATTTCAAGATTTCATGGAGGATCATCATGGTATTCTGGAAATCTACCATCACGGATTCAGGCCAGGGCATGACATTGGATGGGAAAGGGGTGTCTGGGTGGCAGATTGACCATTTTTTTAAACAGAATTACCCTCATCATTTCATTTGCTCATAAAAATAAAATAAGCCAGGGCTTTGCATACTTGCCAGATGGCACACAATGGGTATGTTGACCACTGGAAAGGCAGCAGGTAATATGGGCATCACGGCACACTGGGATTCTTTTTCAACAATTGCACAACAACCTCTTCACCTGTGATTCCAAAGCTTCCATAGTACAAAAGCTTTTCAAGCAAGCAATCTTTACATGTTTTCGAAGCAGAAGACCCATAGAGAAGGAAACATCCTGTCAGTATTCATATCCAAGGTTTTGAGATGGCTTAACCCCAAAGAGAAACTATTCTTGATTTTCTGTCAGGAACAACAGTAAAAATATAATGCATGGAATGGTGAATGTCAGCTTTTACTATGGACCCTGTGTTACTAGTTCAAACTCAAATTATAGGACTTCCAAATGTCACAACACGTTTGGCCAGTTCACTCATTCTTTCAATGCCCGGAAGATGCTGGGAACATTTCAAACCAAGAATGGCATTCTTCTGCTCAGCCTCATAAAAGAGGTATGCACCTGATAAAAATTAACCCTATGTATACTTTAATTCCATATGTAACGCACAGTTATCAACAAGCATTTGATGCGAAACAAAGTTGATGCAGAGTCATCCATGTCGTTCACTCCTACCTAGGTGACGGGATCTCCTGATTTGGATTTCACCAGTTTTAGTGCTTTTTGAAAATGCAACGCAGGCTGTCAACAGGGGTAATAGTACCATCACTTATGTGATCCCTCTTGTTCATCTCCTCAAACACCAGATACAGACCAAGAGGGCTGAGTGTAAGGAATAAGTCACTTTTGAACCACTAGGTCGGCCAATGGCATACACAAGTGCTAATAAACTAATACCAGAATCAATACAAACATACGTGGCTCTGAGGAGGTCCCTTGCCCCACAGTTTGAATTTCATGCATCAGATTTTGATTGTCTAGCTTATTCCAGACGGTCATATGCCCCGAAACAAGACATGGATCCAAATTGTGGCATGAAAGGGAGGGGTTACTGTTATAATGTAGATTTTGTCATGTAATCTTCTTACTGTATATAGTTCTAAAATAGAGCACTCTTCTCGTGTGGTTCTAGAACCCCGTTCGGAACCATACGAGAAAAAGCTGCCGTTGTCGTGGGTGGCTGTGAGAGAGTCTCTCTCTCTATTGTGATTAAACTCATGAAATCACATAACGCTGCATGTCATCTTTAAGAAGGGAAATACAACAAATGGCGACGAGGATCTGTTTTGAGGGAGTCCCCGAGTGTGTGGTCGCACAGGCATACTCGTGAGTGCTCAGGAACAAAAGAAAGAAACGACTTGGACCCACTGCAGTGAAGAGGATTTAAAGAAATAGCAACTTCAGCCACGAGTAGAGGTGTGTTTCATTACTTTTGTGGGGTCGGTTTAGGAGGAGTACTGTGGAACTGATAGGAACGGCGCCGTGTAGAAGGGTGCATCATATAAACGCTGCACGGGACTCGGAAGGCAACAGAGGAATTCCGAGTGAGAAATGCAATTGTTGATGGATTGCTAGACTAATGCACCCTACGACGTGCATTATGTGCCGCCATCTTTATGACCAGTGTTACCGGGGCTACGCATCGTAACAGCATTGGAAGTAATACGTTACGAGTACGACGTAATGGAAACACAAGCGGTTTACTGTGTCTTCAATTAAAGTAATGGTGCCATCCCAACATTAAATGAACATTACAGAGACTGCATTAACTACTTGCATTAATTACAGAGACTATCATAACTATTGCAATTGATGCTAAGTGGACAAACAATTGAAGGCACAACACACTGTTTTCATGCAACGTTGGGATCTTTAATAAAGATTAAAAAAATATATATATTTTTAAATCAAATATCTGGATCTGACCCACACAACATAAGACAGCCACTATCTGAAATAAGAAAGAGAGAAAGAGGACATATGAACTATATGAATGGTGACAACACAGAAGAAGAGACAAGCACTGCCCCCCAAACCATGGAAGACCCTCTCTCTCAGGTAGGAAGAGCGCTTAATGCTATAGGCGCAGAAGGACCCAGCGCAAAGGGCACAGGCGCAGAAAATAAGGAGATGCGCCAAAGCCAGATGCCAGCTGGTCTGTCAGCAGTTAGACAGGTCAAGCACAGAGAAAGTCAAGAGACTTTGGCAGGGCTGAGGGCCCAAAGACTGTTTTAAGGGATTGGTAACACAAGCTGCGACATGGAGGGCTTGGTGCCCAAGGCAGTAGCGATTTGAAGAGGGCTCAGGGTCTAAGTTACACCTAGATTATTAGGAAGCCATGCTGTGCAACTGGGGGCTTGGAGCCCAGGGCAGCAGCATCAGAAGAGGTTGTGAACTTAAGCTGTGCCAAGAAGTGACAGGGAAGTTGTTTGAAGGAGTTTGGGCTAAGGTACAAAGCGCCTGGAGCAGAGGAGGGTTCTGGGGGCCATTCCAGTGTTTTAGAGGGCTTGGAGCCGGTACCTACACCTAAGGGACTTGTAGCCCGTGAATACACTTGGGGGCTTGGAGCCCATGGCATAGTTGGAGGTATTCGAAGTCACAAATGCTGCTTATGAAGGGGCTCAGAGCTAATATGCAGCAACACCATGAGGGAGTTACAGCCCATTACAGCGCTGGAAGGGGCTCTTAATTCTGGCTTTGCTGAGGAGAAAAGGGTGCATATATCAGGCTCTGGAACCAGCTGTTTTCAGGCGGAGTGACACACTTGCAAAATGTGTGCCAGCGAGAAGTGCAGGGAGCGGCCTGCGCTGTGTAGGAGGTTTCCTTGTGCAGAAGAGTGCAAAAATGAGAATTTGGAAGAGTCTGCGCTCTCAAGTCTGCGCTCTCAATTAGGGATCGTATTATGGTGTGCTGCTGTCGGATTGTTATGAAAGCAATATCGCAAAGATGCAGAGCACTGCATCATTGAGCCGGAAGAAGGGCAGTGTCCCTGAAGGTACTTTTAGTTTAAAGATGTGGACATGAGGAGGGGCTGTGTCCCTGAAGGTATTTTAGTTTAATGAAGTGGACACGAGGAGGGGCCGTGTGCCCGAAGGCACTGTTTGTTTAAAGATGTGGACATTAGGAGCAAGGAACAGAGTTATTAGTATTTCTTTGCTTTTGAGGATTTGTTTATTAGTGGAATAGCAGATTAAGTATAGTTTGTTGATAAATGTCATGTGAGGCCTGTATAACATTTAAAGAGCGTGAGTGTGTGAGAGTGTGAGCTTGAAATTGATGGTTGTAGTTTCTTGTGGGATATGTTGTCCAGATATATGGGTTCTCCATCAAAGTGGTCGAATGCTGAGGAGCAGAGAACAAGGTTTACAATTTTGTTTTGAGTTTATGTTTCAAAGTTGTTTGTGCTCAGTCAGCCAGGGGCATGCGGGACTGAGGTGAAGGGTTTTAAAGGAGTTTCAAAGTGACATTTTTGAAGGAAGTGATTGAAACATGTGTAGTTCTAGTGATATTTTGAAATGTTACTCAGTATTTGTGTTTTAAGAACATGTGTGATGGGGGACCTGTTGCAAGTGGCGGCGCATGATATTGATTGGTGTGCACGGATGGAGTGTAAAAGTCATGGCCTCTGTTAGCAAATGCTTAGCGGTGGAATAGAGTGTTAGTGGCATGTTTAACTAACGCACATTTCCTTCCACAGATGGACGTTTTATTGAAGTATAGGTTGCGTAGTCAGTATTTCTACAGTTTGGTATTTGGAAACTAAAGTTGTTTTTCTCCACAGATGGGACTTTTATAATGCAGAATTAATGAGAGTTTGGTTATGTTAAAGTGTATATGTGCTAATGGTTAAGCAAAGTTAATAGTTGTTGTGCTTAGAAACTTTACAGTAGTTGTCATGATAATATGAAGATTTTAGCAGAGTTATTGATGTTTGTGTGTTGCTTGGGTGTATGAAGTGGGGGTTACCCAAAAAGGAGCTTGATGTACTGAGGAATACTTTCAACATGGGCACAATTGGGGTAATGGAGTCACTGAGTAGTGAAGTAGATACCCGAGTATCAGGGATACTCAGCCTAGTTGGAGGTGGCATGTGTTGAGGCACATACCGGTTTGCGATTGAAGGGTGTGAGGGAGTTGTGTGTGTGATCTATTGGATGACGTTGGAGGAAATATATAATAAAGTAAAATTATTATGTGTGTCCTAATTCATTTCTTGTTTTTTTTTTTTTTTTTTAAAAAGCAGTTGGTGTGTCCGCGGACAGTGCGGGTGTCCGGAATGTCCATAATCAAACGAAAATGGGGGCGTCCTAAGGACACTATCCCTGTCCGTACTGTTTGCAGGCAAGTTGAAACTGTTCTAAGAAAAAACAAGGTGTCCGGGATGGCCGCAATTAACCAAAATGGAGATGTTCTAAGAACATTATACCTGTCTGTAATGTTCGCAAGCAAGTCCAAACTGTTCTAAGAACACATTCGATGTCCAGGATGTCCGCAATCAAACAAAAGTGGTGGCGTCCTAAGGACCTAAGGACCTAAGTACCTGTCTGTACTATACGCTGGCAAGTTGAAACTGTTCTAAGAACACACTTGTTGTCCACGATGTCCATAATTAATCAAAATGGAGGTGTCCTAACGACACTATACCTGTCCGTACTGTTCACTGGCAAGTTGAAACTATTCTAAGAACACACGAGGTGTCCGGGATGTCCACAATTAATCAAAATGGAGGTGCCCTAAGGACAATATACCTGTCCGTACTGTATGCTGGCAAATTTAAACTGTCCTAAGAACACACTCGGTGTCCGGGATGTCCGTAATTAATAAAAATGGAGGTGTCCTAAGGACACTACACCTGTCCGTACTGTTCACAGGCAAGTTGCAACTGTTCTAAGAACACACTCGGTGTCTGGGATGTGCAATTAACCAAAATGTAGGTGTTCTAAGGACACTATACCTGCCCATACTGCCTAAAGAACATCTACACACATGCGCACGACACCCGTAAGTTCTCTGAACATTGCGCCTGTCCGTTAGTGTTCACGTTGCTTGTGTCGTACTTTTAATTAATTTCAGGACCCGAACACTGTCCGTAGAACACCCGCACGCATGCGCACAACCGTTCCCATGCATTGGATGTCCTGCAAACACCTCTTCTGTTCGCGGACATGTTCGTGGCACCATCATGTGACTGCACCCATGCTGAGCATGTGTCGTGAATTGCGGACACTGTCCGTGTCCCTGAACATTTTAAAAGTACATTTTATGGCAATCCACAGTATTTTGTAATAAAAATGCACCATAGCACCTGTCCCAGAAAATAACCCTGACTTTCTACATATTTTTTAGAACTTTTTGATCACTTTTTGGATGTTTGTCCTGTCCGTGGACAGAGCGGGTGTCCGCGAACTGCGCACCAGCGCCCCTATAAAAGGCCACACCCCAGAGCTCATCCTCATTGTGTTACTGGTTACCTTACAGAACACAGTGCATTTTGTTGCCAATTTTTGAAAATGTTCTTCTGAATCCTGATGGCATCCATGGCTCCTCTAGTGCCACCTGGTGCTACACCTGCCTCAGCACCATCCCCAACCCCTCCACCACCACCACCTCCCCAAGGGCCTGAAGAGGGGAACAGGCATGAGGATGCAGAGGAGGATGAAGAGGATGATGAGCATGAGGTAGTGGAAGTCCCTAGTACCAGCACACGCCGTGATTCTTGGGTGTGGTGGTTATTTACCATTCATGGTAACGTATCCAAGGCACGTGCAAACAAAGTCACCTTCAACAAGTGCAAAATGGTATTGAGTTGCGGGAGGCCTGGTTGGTACAGCTTTGGTACAACTACTATGAAGCGTCACCTAAAGTCGTTTCACGGTAGGGCCGTTCGTAAGGTTGTACCTTGCAATGAGCGTAGTAGGTTGAGTTGTTCTGCTTCATTCTCTGTTTCCACTACTCTCACCACAAGGGGCACTCCTTTGGGAGAGCGCATCCCTCCAGCTGCCTCACAGGCCCGTCACAATGCTGATGACCCTTACATTTCGAGGGTCACAGTTGTGTGTATTCACTCCGACGCAGTATTCTGCAGGGGGGAGAGACTTTGAAGTGCTTTTGAGACTCTGCTCTCAGAGCACAAGAAGACCGGCTCACTAACTAAGTAAGGCCCACCCTACATCTTCCTCTCACCACCCGCCCTTTCTTATCCCTGTGGTTGGTGTCCCCCCTGCCCTCCTTTCCCCTCCTCTCCTAGTATGTCGTGTGAAAAAAAAAATACAAAGCAACAAAAATTTAAAAAAGGCTCTTTTCAGAGCCGCCATTCACAGTCGAAAAATAGAAGTGGGAAATAAATTGAGCATGCTTCTGATTTTATTTTTGTTAGAAGTCTGCGGACTGTTCGCGTACATCAAAAATATTGGGGTGTTGGCCTATCAAAATTATTGCACTTTTATCTGGGAGGAAGTGGTGGCTCTGAAAAGAGCCTTTTGTGGTATTTTTTGTATTTGAAAAACTTAAAAAAATCAACACCTACTGCAAAAAAGCTGGCTGTAGTTTCACAAAAGGACGCAATGCATCTTGTACATTTCTCAGAAAAATCTGATTACCAGCATAAGTAAGATGTACTCCATCTTTACCAAAAATGTTTGTGCTACGAAACGTAATATTTTCATTGTGAAAAGAGGACATGCCAGCATCTTTTAGAAAGGCACAAACAGCCTTATTGACATTACACCTCGCTTTCTCGATTTGTGGACCAAATGAAGAAGAACGCAGCCACATTTGTCTTTGCGCAATACGAGAAAAAATTACTTGGGAATTTGGAAACATATCCATGATCTTCCCAAGTCCTTCTTTCATCACAAATTGCAAAGAAATTCCTGACACATGTCCCAAACTGTTCCTTCCACAATGAATTATAATTATGTCTGGATGATGCTCTGTCTGTAATCAAGCAGAGAGAGGTAGCAAGTCTAGCCACTTCATTCTGCGTACTCCATGCGAGTGCCCTTCCACATGAGGGAATCCAAGATCTGCAGCTACTCCACAGTGTTGTGCATGCACCTCCAACCAATGTATAATGAGTCACCCAAAATACAGACAATCTGTTTTCTTAACCACACAGCCATAGCTAACTGTTCTTCTCTCAGGAAAAAGACCTTCTGACAAACTGTCTTCTTACACAACACACCCACCAAACTTTACTGATCAATCAATTCCTCTGCTCATTCTCATTTGCATGCCTCTTCACCCCAGAATCCCTGTATGTCATTTGCGGTGTCCATGGACTTCCGTTATGTCCGCGGACATACCGTAACCTAGACAGCCCTTCTACCATTTCCACTTCACTCTCTGTGCCATTCCCTCATTGGATACAGCTAAACAGTCACACAACCATCCACCAATCACATTCAAGACCTATACATCTAACTGCATCATCAGAGTTCAGCACTTGAAATGTACTGTACATTACTCTAAGTACAAGTCTCATATCATTGGAAAGCACCTACTACAAAAACTACTGTACAAGTCTCCAAGATTTCTACTTGCAGCTGCATGCATATCCACATGCATGAATACAAACTACAGGTATGCATATTTTCTGCACAGTACAAATATAAATCTTATGAATGCATATAAACAGAGTAACTGTCACTTAATCTTTATAACCTAAAAAATGATCTTACTGTCATTTTTTCCATCTACTATAATCAACTGTCACTTCCAAACCTGTCTGCTATCTAAACAAATTCTTACACACACAGCTATCTAAAAAATTACAGACAGCCAGGATAAGGTCAAGCACCTTCAAACACTCACACAGATAAACACTAACATTGAAAAACTCCCAACTGCAATAACACCACTACCTGTACATCACATCCTTCTGATTTATTACCCACACCTTCACCAATGCATACATGCCATGCTTTTCTATAGAGTATCTACCATTTACCTTATAAAAATTGCAAAATAAGTTTATCATTATTTCTTCTGTCTCCTAACATCCAATAACACAGCCTTAAGAAACCAAGCATGTTTCATACACTTTCTATTCTACTTATTTGCATAGCATGTTGAACTAACATAATGTAAATAAAATATGAAGGCTGCATATAGTCAAAGGAAACTACATACTATATACACACAACATTACTAACTTCTTTCCTTTACAATTACAGTGAAGAGCACTCTCCTGAAAAAGCAGCAGAATCCGAAGTACAACACAACCATAATATTCTTACTGTTACTCCAACACACTGTGCGGTTGATTCATGGTATTTGTGCACCAAAAAAAAAAGATTAGTGCACGATTCTGCCCGCAAATACCCATTTGTTAAACAGGGATTTGCAGGCAGAATGCTGCACAATCCCTGTTTTTCAGCGCACAAATGACATAACTCAGCCTCTAGAGTGTTATTATTGCAGAACAAAGAACTGTTTTAATTATATACCATTAGATTTAGTATTCGTGCTTCTCCTCACCACTAGCTTACTTTCTACTGTCATCTGAACCCCAGTATAGTAACACACAAATAGAAGAATAGCCTTCACACACCATCACATACTTCTCTACATACTTCTCTACCATCACACTCATGCACACAGCACACATGCATCGCAGAACAACCCAACCCATACCTTCTTTATTTTTTTCAACAGACCCCAAAGAATGCCTACCAAAAAGCAAGTCCATAGAAAACAATGTAGAAGTAGAGCAAATGAAAAAAGAAGTATCCAAAATAAGCATCCATCTGTAGCAGAATTTGTACAAAAAGTTCAAACAAAACAGCTAGTACAGTCATTTAGCAAAACAAAACATGCTTCAAGTACAGAAACATTGCCTCCTCTATCGAAATGTAAAACGAAACAGAAAACGATTATCAAGAATTCAGCTACCACACCTGCTAAAACTGCTCCTATAAATCCTGATATAATGGCAAGTAAACATACCAAAATAAATATTTTAGTAAAATGTTCCACCACAGAGTCCTTTAAAATCTTATAAAAACAGGAGAGAAAACATACACAAGCCTTAAAACCTAACGTAGAAAATTAATATTAGAACCTTTGATAGACAGTGCAATCCTACTCAAAAGAAAATTATTTATTTTAGTGTTAAAAATAATGAAACCACTAACAAAACGAATTAATAAATTACAAAAAAGACTTCTCAATAAACGGGATGTCAAATAAAATAAATTCTTAAATATCTGTGGAGATGAATGGAGTCACACCACAAACACAGAAACATATTTTAATGAAGAAGCATACAAACAAAAGCAAACAAATACGATTGCTATACATAGCAGTGGACGAGGTTATGAAAAAATTAATAATACCATAATGGAACAAGAAATACAGCTTACAAGAATATCCCCTGAAAACTCAGAATTACCTCTCCATTTGACTGAATGAAAACATCCAGTATACAAATGGTCATGCACGTCAAAGTGTAACATTCCGAAAAAATCTTTCAAATCTTTACGCCAATTTCTCAATCAATATGTGAAAGGCAAAGACAAAATCAAAATGAAACTGCTGCAAAATAGGGATACCTATCCAGTGTGTAAATATACAGGGCTACAAGGACATTCATTAGCCTGCAATTCAGGACCAATTTGCAAAAGCACCTTCCATCATATCAAAATGATATCAACACATCATCCAACTATAAGAAATCTATTCTATAAACTGTACTATGCTAAAAGTCCTGCATTAGCACTAGCCAATTTAAATAACAATCTTCTACATGGTACAGCCAAAGAACTACTTGAAGAAATTGACCATATCCAGAAAAAATATTTTGGAAGTGAAAGCCACTTACAAAATGCACTACCTTTACAACAAACTAGCAACGATTGTACACATGGCAACCTTCTACTACACACATACAAAAAAGAAATACCAAACCATGTGTGTGTGTGTTGCCACAGAACTTTTTATAAAACTAATACAAAAACTATAGACATAACATACAAAATAGACTACAATGAAGATTCTAAGTGGTTTGAATTAGCTCTCTACATTATAGCAGAAAACAAATATGAAATAACTGACCCTTTAATACTTTGCAGTTACTGCACTACAAAACTTGACAACAACCAAACTCCTTCACGTGCTATCACAAATAATTTGGAATTATTTCCACTACCAAAACCCCTGCAACAACTCAATTTATGTGAGAGCATCATTATTCAAACAGTACACCCATTTCAAGCAATAATACGTCTTCAACCAAAAACAGCAAAATTACCTCCTACTGAATTGGTGAAAGGTATTCGTGGCAAAGTAGTTTATTACCATTAAATCTGACAGAAAATGTACACAATCTAGGAGTGCATGTCCAATAGAACAATCTTTAATTATCTTAGTAAATGGTGTACCAACAAAAGACCAAAAAAATTGGCAAAAGTACTAGAAAGAAATACATATTGAAGAAAACTTAAGGGGAACAACTGAAATAATTCAAGAGTCACGGGAAAGTGGTCAATTGGAACTTCTGGATCCAGCTGCAGTATCCAATATTTTAGACCATTATACAATTCATCCATTCCACTCTAAAGAGAGCATAGATGAGGCACTAGAAACGTACCAAATGCGACAAACCAAAGGATCACCAATGAGCATATGGGAAAAAAGTATAGAAGCACGTGCCTTTACTCTACTATTTCCTACTGGCAAAGGAGGAAGATATGATGACAGACCCACTCAAATAACAGCATCAGAATACCGTTCATTACGAATGTATTCTGAAGATCCCAGATTTAGGAAAAATGTGGAATACATATTCCACCTACTCTTTGAAAGTGAACTAGCAACTCTATGTTACGGAGTTGCACACATATTGAAATCGGGAACACAGTTTCAAAATATGTCAACTATGCAATTAATACAAAAAGTGCAAGAAAAAGATGAGGTTTTACAATCATGTATTACAAATCTATTTGCAAACATGCGTGGTACAAAAGAATACTGGTTCTGACATCACCTAGATGTACGTTGTATGATCAGAAACCTTGGACCACCCACTTGGTTTGTTACATTAAGTTGTGCAGAATATGCATGGGAAGATTTACATGATTTCCTACGCATATCAAACAAAATCAAAACAAACATAGATATACTAACACCTGGAGAACTTTGCTCTCTAGATCCTGTTAATGTTTCAAGATATTTCCATCATCGTTTCATTGCTATGCTACACTTTATTTGTAATAAAACTGTTCTTCCACTCGGAGAAGTGGAACACTTCTTTTGGAGAAAAGAGTATCAATCCAGAGGAGCACCACATATCCACATGCATTTATGGATTAAAGATGCTCCTAAATTTGGTCAGGACAGTGATCCCACTGTTTTGCAGTTTATCCAAAAATAGGTCACTTGTGAAATCCCTTCGCAAACGACAAATAGTATTTGTATTTTGTATTTGTTTATTACTTGTATCGCGCGCCAAACCCAGGGGTAACTGGGCGCTTGAGAATGTAGGTTACAGGTTGCAAAAGGCTATGCCAATAAATAACAAAAGGAATGACCCTGATTACAGTTGGGTCGATAACAAGTTACAGTGACCCTGGTTATAGTTGGGTCGGTTTACAAGATACACAAGATACACAGATAATAGCAACGGTGTACGATGGTTGTATTGGGATCTGTAACTGAGGTGGCTGGTCCCTTACTGGGAAGGGTTGTTGGTTAGCCACGTTTTTATGCTGGCTTTGAAGGTGAGGAAGGAGGGTTCCTGTTTGAGGGTGATGGGGATGGCGTTCCAGTGTTTAGCTGCTTGAACTGGGAAACTGGCGCCGCCTGCTGATTTACGGTTATATCTTGGGATCATTAGGTTTGAAGAATTGGAAGATCTGGTGATGCGTATGGGTTGGTGGGGGCAGAGTTTGTCTGCGAGATATTTCGGTGCGGAATTGGTGAGGCATTTGTGCGTGATGGCCAGGGTGCGAAGGGTGATTCTATCGCGGATGGGCAGCCAGTTAGCGTTTTGTCTGTGTGTGGAGATGTGGCAGGATCTCGGGAGGCTGAGAGCTGCTCTTAGTGAGTTATTCTGGAGCACCTGAAGTTTGTTGAGGTTATGTTCCGAAGTGCCGAAGAATAGTGTGTTACAATAATCAATTTTGGAGAGAGCGAGTGCTCTGGCTAGAGTTAGGCAGCTACTTGTAGATAGGAAGGGTTTGCAACTATATATAAGTTTGTTTGTGTAGGCTGTGGAGGATGCAATGCTGTTGACCTGTTTTCTGAGGGAAAGGGTTTAATCGAGGTAGACCCCCAGGGTTTTTAGCTCCTTGGAGACGCTGATTGTGTTGTTGTCAATGACGAAAGACGAGTAGCTGCGGTCAAGTTTGTTCAGGCGAGCCTGAGAGCCTACGATCATCAGCTCTGTCTTGTCGTCATTGAGACAAAGACCGTTGTTAGCCATCCAGGTTTGGATTTCGAGATAGATGCTGTTGAGTAATTTAGAGTCATGGTCGTAACAGCCGGTGAGGTGGATGAGGACTTGGGTGTCGTCAGCGTAGTTGGTATAGACTACACCCAGGTTGTCAAGTCAGTCAAAGAGGAGCTTCGTAAAGATGTTATATAACGTGGGTGACACACACGATCCTTGCGGGACGCCACACAGGATTGGAGTTGGGTCTGCGGAGGCTGAGGGTGAAAAGACTCTGGTGGTGCGGTCTGCTTGAAAAGATTTGATCCAATCAGATGCATTGGAAGAGAAAGCTGCGGCAGTGGAGAGGTGTTTGGTCAGGATTTGGTGGTTGACAAGGTCAAAAGCTGCGGATAGGTCTAGTAATAGGAGGATTGCAAGTTTGCCTTTATCCTTTGCCTCGTCCATTTGAATCTTTAGGTCTAGGAGAGCAGTCTCAGTCCCATGTCTAGGTCTGAATCCGGATTGTCTGAGGCCGAGGAGGTTGTTCACATCTAAGTGTTTCTGGATCTGCAAGTATGCCACACAGTCCAGGATCTTTAGGAGAAAGGGGACTGTGGTGATTGGCCTGTAGTTGGTGGGAATATTCGGGTCCAGATTGGCTTTCTTTAGTAGTGGCATGACCCAGGCTTCCTTAAGATTTTGGGGTACCTGATTGGAGGCAAAGGAGGAGTTGATCACAGTGGTTATGAAGGGGGCAAGGAGTTTGGCTCCATCCTTAATGATGGTGGCTGGCCAGACATCACCTTGGCAGTGAGAAGGTTTTAGGCTTTTAATAATGTTTTCGACTTCCTTAGGTGTTACTTGGGAGAAAGTGAAAGGTGGACAGGTGGGGGTTCTGTCGAGGTGGAGGTTAGCAGCTTGGCGGTCCTTTTGAAGGGTAGCCTTTTTAGCTTTGATTTTGTTTTGGAGGAGGGTAATTTTGTCTGCTAGGGCTTGCTGTATTTTGGTACACCAGTCTGAATTTTTGATACAGTCTTGGGTAGGGGTTGCTGGGGACTCTAGCTCTTTTAGGATGTTAAATAATTCTTTTGTTCTGGAATTGGCGTTTTGGATTCTAGTATCGTAGGTATGTTTTTTGGCTGATAAGATGGCTGGTTTATAAGTAGCGGATGCTAGCGTGAACGCTGTTCTATTGGAGATAGAAGGTGTTTTTCGCCAGGCGGTTTCGGCAGCTCTTTTTAAGGTTCTAAGGTTTTTTAACTCAGGGGTAAACCATTTGTTGAGGTGTGCTTGGGGTTTAGGTTTCCTGAGTTTGAGGGGTGTGCCAGTGTCTAAGGCTGACTTGAGGGTGTTGTTGTAGAGGTCCACTAGGTATGTTGGGTCGAGGTTGTTAGCTTTTGGTTTGCAAAGAATATTTTTAATGAGTGGTTCTATGGAGATGTTACGGCAGTTTCTGGCTAGCGATGGAGGTTCGGTGTTGGTTTTTGTGGGGGTGGTCCCGGGATGGAGAACTGGCTCAAAAGTGACCTTCATGCACAAATTGTACAATTTCAAAGACACAAATGTGGCCAATATTGTCGTCGCAAATACACAAAAAAAGGGAAATACTACACCAAATGCCGGTTTGGTTTCCCTAGACCAGTTACAGAAATAGATGAAGTAAACAACTTCATGTCTTCACTTAGACATAGTGTTAAAGGTAAATCACCTACGAACATGTATTACATAAAAAGAACAGAATAATCAAAATATATCAATTATTACAATGCAATCATTGCCCACTTATGGAATGCAAACATAGATGTGCAGTAAATTGCTGACAATTCCACTGCAGTTGCACGATATGTTACAGCATTCTTAACAAAAGCAGAAAAAACAGAGCTTCAAGACCTCTAGAATGATCAGACAAAACACTATGATCAGACAAAACACTATCTCAGAAATTGTACAGCGTAGGCATAAAAATGCTCTCTCATAGAGAATGTGGTGCCTAAGGAGCTGCAGATCGTTTAACCAGTACTGCTTTGTATGGAAAATCTGAAAATATAGTATGGCTAAGTCTTGGTCCTGCTAAATCTAGAAAAAGAGTTCTCAAATCATATGACGACATAGAAACAATAGCCAAAAATGATCCAAACAGCCAAGACATTTTGCAAAACAATTTACTAGACACATACTACCCGAACAGGAGTACCACTTTGGAAAACATGTGTTTATACCACATAGCCCAAAACTTTGCATACAAAAATAAAATAAAACCTGATGAAAGCAAAGGTAGATATACAGTGACAGATTGTGAAGGCAACTTAGTAAAACTTACCAAACCAAGTTTAATTAATCATATCAAATTGTAATTAAAAACTCCTCAACAGAAAGAACTATATTACATGTCCCTCCTACAACTTTTTAAACCATGGAGAAAAGAAGAAGAGTTACTAGATAACTATGACTGCTACGAAGATGCTTTCAAAGCAAATGAAAGCACTATCACTGATGTGAACTTTATGCAGTACAAAACAGTGCTGCAAAATGAACAGCAACATGAAGAAGAACTCCAGGCCCAACTAGATAAGGACACTCCCGACAGTAGTCAACCTTCTGTAACAGGCAGCCAAGAATCACTGTGGCAGACACTAATAGCAAATGAGGCAGAATTAGCTATGACAGAAGTTGAAAACACCATGGGCCTCATTACACTGTAGGCGCTAAGGGATTACCGGCACCGGTAAGGTCACCGGTACCAGTAATCCCTTAGCGCCCTATTATGAGCTCCCTCAGTGGGTCCCGTTCTTAATGCCTGGTCTGACCAGGTGTTAAGGACAGGACCCGCTAAGGGACTTCAGAGCTAATAACGGTACCGCAAATTGTCCTGTGGGGGCTCGAATGGGAATTGGGAATGGAATTTGGCATGGGGACTTACCGGGTGCTCCAGGGTCAGAATGACCTGGTAAGTCCCCATACCGCCTACCCGGACCTGGTATGTGGTAAGGGAGTAGCCATGCCGTTAATAGCGGCATGGTTACCTCCTACCATGTAATGAGGCCCCATGTGTCACTATAAAGAAGATACAGAAGACTTAACTGCACTACAATCAAAACTAAACAAAGAACAGCACACCATTTTTGAAGAAGTAACAAAAGAAATTGAACATGGTGTACAACATAAAAATAAAGAATGTACCTGCCAAAATTGCAAACCTATACTACTATACGTCAGTGGTGAAGCTGGTTCAGGCAAAACATCCTTAATCAAAATCATCAGCAAGTTCCTTCAACAATTGACAAACAACAAACTGTCATCTGTTGTAACTGCCCCCACAGGTTTAGCTGCCTACAACATAGGTGGTGTCACTTTACATCGATTACTACACCTTCCAGTAGAACACCAAAACAAATTAGATTATTACAAACTTTCTACAGAAGCAGCAATGGAACTACACAGAGCGTTAAAACAAATGAAAATGCTACTAATGGATGAAGTGAGCATGGTCTCCAACCTAATGTTGGCTTATATTCATCTCAGATTGCAAGAAGTACTTAAAACAAACTACGAAGAACACTTTGGAGGAAAACACATTATTGTTTTCGGAGATCTTCTTCAATTGACACCAGTGAAAGGTGAACCTATTTCTGCCATAAATGTATTCACAGCACAGGAACTGTCAACCTTTGGCAACATTTCCAATACAAAGAATTAACAGAAAACATGCACCAATCTACAGACCTCACCAACCCCAACATTTTAAAAAGTAGTAGAGTTGCTGTAATATCTCAAGAAGCACAAACAATATTAAAAACCCGGCACATCCATGCACTTTATGGTGATAACTCATGTGCTACTGATGTTATGGAACAATTAGCGCAAAAAAAGTCAATTGTATGGCCTTAATGCCAACTCTTGCAAGCTGTTCCAAATTCAATGAAACAATGTTAAAAAAAGAAATGCAACCAATAATTGAAATTTGCTCCACGGACAAACTGGACGTACATGGTATTACACTACCAATGTGTCAACAAGCCACAACAAGACTAAATACCTTTGAAAATTCAATCTCCAAAACAGCTGGCTTGGAAAAAATATTAAAATTATCGTTAAACTGTAGAGTAATGCTTAAATGTATCCTGGACGTGGAGCAAGGACTAGCTAATGGGGCACTGGGTACAGTTGTTGGCTTTCAAACCTACTCACGTGACAACAACATTCAGTTTGTCAATATACTCTTTGACAAACTTTCAAAAGTAAAAAGGATGGGGCGCTCAACAGCTCGATTCCTTCTCTTCAAAGACATGTATGTACGTAGAGAACAATTTTCTCTAACTCTTGCATAGTCACCATTCATAAATCCCAAGGTCTTACCCTAGGCAAAGCATTGATAGATATTGGTAACACAGTCTTTAAAGAAGTCATGAGCTACGTAGCACTATCACGCTTACATACACTTGAAGGCCTATTTCTAATCAACTTTGATGCAAGTATAAAGTCAACACTGATATTCCTTGCATTCTAGAATATAATAGACTATGTTCATTATACACCCCCAATCTAAAAGCATATCCTGTTCTACAAAAAATAAAACGTTGTAAAAGAAAACTAATTCAAACAGAAATGCAACAGAATCTGACTGCAAATCCTCCAAAGAGAGTAAAAGAAGCTAATACTTGATCATTCACCATAAGTAAAGAAGAACCTATTAGTCAAAGTAACTTAGATACTTCTTCAGAGAGGCAACATACACTCCAAAAAAATTACTTGAACACAGAACTACCTGGTCCATTCAAATTTTCAAATGTAACTTGTGTAAGTTGTTACGCAAATGTAGCAATGAATATTCTATTTCAATTGCCACCAATTGTTGACAACACTTACTTACACAGTACAGACCAATTGTGTTTGCAAATGTTAATCCTTCATAGAAACGCAAAAAACAATCCTGACAAAACGTATAGTGTTCACAGAATAAGATAAAAATTGGACTACTGTGCTGGAATGGAAAAATTCACTATAAACTCACAAGAAGATCCACAACAATTTCTAATGTACTTACTACAAGTATTGGAAAACAAAAACATACCTATAAATGAAATCTTCCGGATTTAATACATGTGGAAACATACCTGCACTCTCTGCAACAATGTTACACAAGAAGAAATCACTAACAAGCACTTTGTGTATGTATCCATACCAAATTGTGAATCCATTCCATTTCAGCAACTTGTACAACATGCAAACCTAGGCAGATTATGTACTAACTGCAATTCAGATAATAGCTCCACCTTACTAATACAAACACATAGTAAATACTTAATACTAATGCTTCTACGTTACAATGCAGATGGTAACAAAAACAACTGCAAGCTGACAGGATTCACGCATGGTCAAGTATCACTTGGTAGAAAAACCTTCACAACAATAGGTATAATCTACCACGCAGGGGCCACAACCAATGCAGGTCACTACACTGCATATATAAAAAAGAAATGTGGATGGTTCAAATGTAATGATAGTACCATTACTCTAAAGCAGAGATTACCAGCAAATCTTACAAACGCTTATTTAATCTTCTTAAAACCAAAATGTAATAACTAATGTGTACTTAAACATTAACAAAACTTGAATTAGAAAACTATAAACTGTTAGAATACGCCAACAGGTATCCTAATATCCCAAGATTCTATAACAACCAAACAGATAAATGAATACCACTAAATTATAACAAGAAAAAAACCGTTAGAATACGCCAACAGGTATCTAACTGCCCCAAGATTTTGCAACAACCAAACAGATAAATCAATACCACTAAATTAAAAAACCGAATAATAACAGTTAGAATACTCCAACAGGTATCTAACCGCTTCAGAAATCTACAACAAAAATGTAGATGGTTACTCTAAAGCAGAGATTACCAGCAAATCTTACAAATGCTTTTTTAATCTTCTTAAAACCAAAATTTAATAACTAATCTGTACTTCAACATTAAAGAAAATTCAATGAAAAAAACTATAAACTGCTAGAATACGCCAACAGGTATTTAACTAGCCCAAGATTGTATAACAACAACCAAAGAGATAAACAGGTATGTAACTGCTTCAGAAATCTGCAACAATCCAACAGATAGAACATTAACCAGAAACATGAAGTAAACACTGAAATGAAACAAATAGACTGTAGCATAACAAAAAAGGGTTTTTTAATCCAACAGGATTTTTGTTCGCACAGACCCAATGATTTAAAAAACAAACACAGAAACTGGGCAAAATACACAGTACACTGATTTGTAAACCAAATATGAGGGTAAAAAAAAAGCTGAAATATCTTTATAGAATACATACACTAACATGCTCTGTTCTTTTACCACAGAACCTGAAAAAGAATACTTCCTCCAGGTACCAAACTCATGTAAAAAATGTATCGAATGTCAACAAATCATGCAGTAAGTATAATTGAAACCATTTGAAAGATAATCAAATCTATAGGTGTGATCTATGGTTGTGATATGGTGCAGTGGTTGTGGTCAGGACCTAGAGTATTGAGTATAAAGTTTATAGCCTACAGCCTTCACCCATGCACCCTGCCACAACCATCACAACATATCACACCCATAGTAGCTTTTAACTTCAATACTTATAACTTTGGTCTTGGGTACACTCTGGCCAAAACTCCAAAACATATCACACCCATACAACACACCCATGTTTGATTCTATGGGTGTGATCGATGGGTGTGATATGCTGCGGTGGTTGCCGCCAGGGCCTAGAGTCTTGGGTGCATGGCCTTCGACCATGCACCCAAGACTCTAGGCCCTGGCGGCAACCACTGCAGCATATCACACCCATCGATCACACCCATAGAATCAAACATTTTTAACTATGATCACACCCATAGAATCAAACATTTTTAACTAGGCCTCATGGCATTTTTAATGTCCGCGGACACCTTGGGTGTCTTTAGAACAGTTTCTACTTGCCTGCGAACAATACGGACAGGTATAGTGTCCTCAGGACACCTCCATTTTCATTTATTTGCGGACATCCCGAACACCGCGTGTGTTCTTAGAACAGTTTCAACTTGCCTGCGAACAGTACGGACATCCCGAACACCACGTGTTTTCTTAGAACAATTTCAACTTGCCTGCGAACAGTACGGACAGGTATAGTGTCCTTAGGACACCTCCATTTTGATTAATTGCGGACATCCCGAACACCAGGTGAGTTCTTAGAACAGTTTCAACTTGCCTGCGAACAGTACGGACAGGTATAGTGTCCTAAGGACACCTCCATTTTCATTTATTTACGGACATCCCAGACACTGCGTGGGTTCTTAGAACAGTTTCAACTTGCCTGCGAACAGTACAGACAGGTATAGTGTCCTCAGGACACCTCCATTTTCATCTATTTGCGGACATCCCAGACACGGCGTGTGTTCTTAGAACAGTTTCAACTGGCCTGCGAACAGTACAGACAGGTATAGTGTCCTCAGGACACCTCCATTTTCATTTATTTGCGGACATCCCGGACACCGCGTGTGTTCTTAGAACAGTTTCAACTTGCCTGCAAACAATACAGACAGGTATACTGTCCTTAAGAACACCCCCATTTTCATTTATTTGCGGATATCCCGGACACGGCGTGTGTTTTTTGAACAGTTTCAACTTGCCTGCGAACAGTACGGACAGGTATAGTGTCCTTAGGACATTCCCATATGGGATGATTGCGAACATCAAGGACAGCGCTACTGTCCGCGGACACAACAAACACAAAGCCTACCACCTAAATAGGTACAATATTCGAACCATCTCTTACCCCCTTCCACCATCCCCAAACAGTCTTACAGACCAACACACTTGCCAAAATTGTATTTCCCCACCATTTGACACTGCTCTGTTTGCGGACGTCTGCAGATACAAGAGCGGGTGTTTACAAAAATCTGATGCACTTCACGCTCTTCACCATCCAATCAGTGGACACGTCGTATGTCCACAGACATGATGCAAGCTGTTTAACCAATCAGGACACTGACCGCGGAGCGAACAGGAGAAAGTGTCCACGGACCTAACATAGATATCACTAATTTTTTTTACATACTTTTTGGTCATTTTTTAAAAAAACTACTGGATGGATTTTTACCAAATTTACAAAAGCACGCTTTCGGGACCAAGCCGCTGCCCCTGCCGCAAATTTGGTGAAAATCCGTCCAGTGGTTTGGGCTGTAGGCGTGAGCAAAGTTTTCCTCCATTCAGTCTATGGGAAAAAAAAGATGTTTTGGGAGGCAACTTGAAACTGTTCTAAGGAAACGTGTGGTGTTAGCGAATATTAAAATTTAGTACATGCCGTAGTTAAACATTTTGTTTCTATGGGTGTGCTCCTGATTTATACACCGCCATGGGTGTGATGGCCGTAGGCCGCTAGGCCCTGGCCACAACCACCGCAACATATGACAGCTATAGATACACCCGTAGTATCGCATATCAATCAGGTGGTTGTGGGGAGGGCCTATGTATCGTAGTGAAGTTACAAGCCACAAAGGGTGTGATATGTTGTGGTGGTTCTGGGCAGGACGTAGAGTCTTGGGTGCATGGCCGAAGTCCATGCACCCAAGAACAATGTTATAAGCACTGAAGTTATAAGCCAACTTGGTTTTTATATACTGCACACTTATTGATTCGAATATTTATGGCCATACATCCAAGACCTCAAGCCCTGGCCACAACCACCACAGCATATCACTGCAATAGCTACACCTGTAGTATCAAACATCTATCAGGTGGTTGTGGGGAGGGCTTGGAGTCTTGGGGGCATGGCCAAAGGCCATGCACCCAAGCCCCAATTTATATGTAGTGAAGTTATAAGCCACAAGGGGTGTGATATGCTCTGGTGGTTGTGGCGAGAACCTAGAGTATTGGATGCATGGCCAAAGGCCATGCACCCAAGAACAAAGTTATAAGCAATGAATTTATCAGACAACATGGGTTTCATATACTGGACGCCTACAGATTCAATTATCTATGCCTACACAGCCAAGACTCTAGGCCCTGGCTACAAGCACCGCAGCACATCACAGCTATAGTTACACCCGTAGTGTCGAACATCGATCAGGTGGTTGTGGGGAGGGACTAGAGTCTTGGGCGCATGGCCGCAGGCCACAGGCCGTAGGCCACACACCCAAGAATCTAGGCCCTGCCCACAACCACTGTAGCATATCAAATTCACACATCACACCCATACAATCGAATATCTATAGGTGATGGCAGGGCCTAACGTCCTGGGTACAAATTGAGTGTATGCTGCAGTTAAAATGTGTCATGCTATTGATTTATAAGCACTATGCGTGTGATATGCTGCGGTGGTTGTGGCCAGGACCTAGAGTCTTGGGTGCTTGGCCGTAGGCCGTAGGCCATACTCCCAAGACTCTAGGCCCTGGCCAAAGGCCATGCACCCAATACTGAGGTTATAAGCACTGAGGTTATAAGTCATCATGGGTGTGATGTGGTGCAGTGGTTGTGTGCACGACCTAGAGTCTTAGGTGCATGGACACAGGCCACAGGCCATGCACCCAAGACCAAAGTTATAAGCAGTGAAGTTATAAGCCACCATGGTTTTGATATTCTGCGATGTTTGTGGGTAGGACCTACAGTCTTGGTTGCTTGGCCGTAAGGTGTAGGTCGTAGGTTATACATCCAAGACACTAGGCCCTACCTACAGCCACTGCACCATATTACTACCATAGATCAGACGTATAGATTTGAATATGTATGACATGTGTGAAATTATACTTACTGTTTACTTTGTTGATATTCAATATATTTCTTACATGACTTTAGTACTTGGCAGAAATATCCTTTTTTAATTTCTGTGATAAAAGAAAAGGGAATGTTAGTGTTTGTATTTTATAAAGACTTATTACATTGCACAATAGACATTTTAGCTTTTTTTTACAATCATATTTAGTTTACAAACCAGTGTACCGTGCATTCTGCTCAGTTTCTGTGTTTGTTTTTCAAATCCTTGGGTTTCTTTGTTTCCTTTGAGTGTTCACTTGTTGTTTCTGATTATTGTTATGTATGTTGGCTTGTTGCAGGTTTTTTAAACAGTTAGATACCTGTTGGCGTATTCTAACTGTGTATTTTATGTTACGGATCTGTGGTATTCATTTATCTGTGTGGTTGTTATACACTCTTTGGCAGTTAGATACCTGTTGGTGTATTCTAACTGTTTATAGTGTTTTACTTGAATTTTTGTAATGTTGAAGTACACATTAGTTATTAAATTTTGGCTTTAAGAAGATTAAATATGCGTTTGTAAGATTTGCCGGCACTCTCTGCTTTAGAGTAATGGTACTATCATTACATTCGAACCATCCACATATTTGTTTTATATATGCAGTGTAGTGACCTGCATTGGTTGTGTCTCCTGCGTGGTAGATTATACCTATTGTTGTAAAGGTTTTTTTTACCAAGTGACACTAGACTGTGTGTGAATCCAGTCAGCTTGCAGTTGTTTTTGGTACCATCTGCATTGTAACGTAGAAGCATTAGTATTATGTAGTTACTATGTGTTTGTATCAGTAAGGTGGAGCGATTATCTGAATTGCAGATAGTACATAATCTGCCATGGTTTGCATTCTGTAGAGGTTGCTGAAATGGAATGGATTCACAAATAGGTATGGATACATACAAAAATCGCTCATTTGGGATTTGTTCCTGTGTCACATTGTAACAGAGAGTGCATGTATGTTTCCAAATGTATGAAATCTGGAAGATTTCATTTTTAGGTATGTTTTTGTTTTCCAGTACTTGTAGTAAGTACATTGGAAATTCTTGTGGATCTTCTTGTGAGTTTATAGTGAATCTCACCATTCCAGCACAGTAGTCCAATTCTTGTCTTATTCCGTGAACACTATACGTGTTGTGAGGATTGTTTGTTGCGTTTCTATGAAGGACTAACATTTGCAAACACAATTGGTCTGTACGGTGTAAGCAAATGTTGTTAACAATTGTTGGCAATTGAAATAGAATATTCATTGCTACATTTGCGTAGCAGCTTACACCAGTTTAATTTGAAAATTTGAATGGACCAGCTAGTTCTGTCTCCGAGTGATTTTTTCAGATTTTCTGTTCCTTCTTTGAAGAAGTACCTGATTTACTTTCCCTAACAGGTTCTTCTTTGCTTGTGGTAATTGATTAAGTTTTAGCTTCTTTTGTTTTCTTTGAAGGATTTGCCATCAGATTCTATTGCATTTCTGTTTGAATTAGTTTTCTTTACCACGTTTTCCTTTTACTGGAACAGGATATGATTTCAGATGGGGGGTGTACAGTGAACGCAGTCTATTGTATTCTAAAATGCAAGGAATATCAGCGTTCACTTTACTTGCATCAAAGTTGATTGGAAATAGACTGTCAAGTGTACTAAGCGTGAAAGTGCTATGTAGTCCATGCCTTCTATAAAGATTGTGTTTCTTATATCTATCACTGCTTTGTCTAGGGATTTATGAATGGTGACTGCATACGCAAGAGTTAGAGAAAATTGTTTGCTACATACATACATGTCTTTGAAGAGAAGGAATCGAGCTGTTGAGCGCCCTATCCTTTTCACTTTTTTTCAAAGTTTGTCAAAGCGAATATTGACAAACTGAATGTTGTTGTCACGTGGGTATGTTTGAAAGCCAACAACTGTACCCAATGCCATATTAACCAGCCCTTGCTCCACGTCAAGTTTACGTTTAAGAATTACTCTACAATTTAAGGATAATTTTAATATTTTTTCCAACCCAGCTGTGTTGGAGATTGAATTTTCTAAGGTATTTAGTCTTGTTGTGGCTTGCTGACACATGAGTAGTGTCATACCATGTACGTCCAGTTTGTCTGTGGAGCTAATTTCCATTATTGGTTGCATTTCTTTTTTTAACATTGTTTCATTGAATTTAAAACAACTTGCAAGAGTTGGCATTAAGGCCATACAATTGCCATTTTTGTGCGCTAATTGTTCCATAACATCAGTAGCACATGCGTTATCGACATAAAGTGCATGAATGTGCCGGTTTTTCAATATTGCTTGTGCTTCTTGAGATAGTATACCAACTCTAATACTTTTTAAAATGTTGGCGTAAGTGAGATCTGCAGATTGACGCATGTTTTCTGTTAATTCTCTGTATTGGAAATGTTGCCAAAGGTTGACATTTCCTATGCTCCTAACAGTTTTACGGCAGAGTTTGTGTCCTAAGGTTTTAAAAATAGGTTCACCTTTCACTGGTGTCAATTGTAGAAGATCTCCGAAAACAATAATGTGTTTCCCTGCAAAGAGTTCTTCGTAATTTGTTTTAAGTACTTCTTACAATCTGAGGTGAATTAAAGCCAACATTAGGTTGGAGACCATGCTCACTTCATCTATTAGTAGCATTTTAATTTATTTTAATACTCTGCATAGTTCCATTGCAGCTTCTGCAGAAAGTTTGTAATAGTCTAATTTGTTTTGGTGTTCTACTGGAAGGAGTAGTAATCGGTGTAAAGTGACTCCGCCTATGTTGTAGGCCGTGTGGGGGCAGTCACAACAGCTGACAGTTTGTTGTTTGTCAATTGTTGAAGGAACTTGCTGATGATTTTGATTAAGAATATTTTCCTGACCAAGCTTCACCACTGATGTACAGCAGTATGGGTTCGTAATTTTGGCAGGTACATTCTTTATTATGGTGCGCTGATCTTTGTTAAGTTTTGATTGTAGTACAGTTAAGTCTTCTATATCTTCTTCATAGTGACACATGGTGTTTTCCACTTCTGTCATAGCTAATTCTGCCTCATTTGCTATTAGTGGCCGTCCTAGTGGTTCTTGACTTCCTGTTACAGAAGATTGACTACTGTCGGAAGTGTCCTTATCTAGTTGGGATTGAAGTTCTTCTTCGTGTTGCTGTTCATTGTGCAACATTGTTTTGTACTGTGTAAAGTTCACATCAGTGATATTGCTTTCATTTGCTTTGAAATCATCTTCATAGCAGTCATAGTCATCTAGTATCTCTTCCTCTTTTCTCCATGGTTTAAAACGTTGTAGCAGGGACATGTAATATATTTCTTTCTGTTGAGGAGCTTTTAATGACAATTTCACATGATTAATTAAGCTTCGTTTGGTAAGTTTCACTAAGCTGCCTTCACAATCTGTCACTCTATATCTACCTTTGCTTTCATTCAGTTTTATATTATTTTTGTATGCAAAATTTTGAGTTATGAGGTATAGACACATGGTTTCCAAAGAGGTACTACTGTTCGTGTAGCATGTGTCCAGTAAATTGTTTTTTTTCTTGGCTATTGGGATCATTTTTGGCAATTGTTTCTATGTCATCATATGATTCCAGAACTCTTTTTCTAGATTTAGCAGGACCAAGACTTAGCCATACTATGTTTTCTGATTTTCCATAAAAAGCAGTACCGGTTAAACGATCTGCAGCTTCATAGGCGCAACATTCTCAATGAGAGAGCATTTTTATGCCTAGTCTTTACAATTTCTGAGATAGTGTTTTGTCTGATGATAGGTCATTCCAGAGGTCTTGAAGCTCTGTTTTTTTCTGCTTTTGTTAAGTAGACTATAACATATTGTGCAACTGCAGTGGAATTGTCTGCAATGTACTGCACATTTATGTTTGCATTCAATAAGAGGGCAATGATTGCATTGTAATCATTGATATATTTTGATTCTTCTGCTCTTTTTATGTGATACGTGTTCTTAGGTGATTTACCTTTAACACTATGTCGAACTGAAGACATGAAGTTGTTCACTTCACCTGTTTCTGTAACTGGTCTAGTAACATAGGGTTGCTAGTTCACTTTCACATTTTGTCTAAATCTGGGATCTTGAGAATACATTCGTAATGAGCGGTATTCTGATGTCGTAATTTGAGTGGGTTTGGTTTGTCACATTTGGTAAGTTTCTAGTGCATCATCTATGCTCTCATTAGAGTGCAATTGATGAATTGTGTAATGGTCCAAAAGAGTGGATACTACAGCAGGATCCAGAAGTTCAAATTGACCAGTTTCTTATGACTCTTGAATTATTTCAGTAGTTTCACTTAAGCTTTCTTCCATATGTATTTCTTTGTAGTATTCGTTATTGTCTTTTGGATATTGCAAGGCTTGTCTAACTTTATGTATGTCCACCAGTTGTTGCCAAATTTTTTTGTCTCTTGTTGGTACACCATTTACTAAGACAATTAAACAATGCTCTATTGGACGTTGCACTCCTAGAGTGTGCATATTTTCTGTCAGATCTAATGGCAAATTAATTAGTTTGCCACAAATGCCTTCCACCAATTCAGAGGAAGGTAATTTTGCTGTTTTTAGTTGAAGGTGTGTTATTGCTTGAAATGGGTGAACTGTTTGAACTATGATACTCTCATACAAATTGAGTTGTTGCAGGGGTTTTGGTAGTGGGAATAATTCCAAATAATTAGTGCTAGCACATGAAGAAGTTTGGTTGTTGTCCAGTTTTGTAGTGCAGTAACTGCAACATATTAGAGGTTCACTTATTTGGCATTTGTTTTCTGCTATACGGTAGAGAGCTAATTCAAACCATTTGGAATCTTCATTGTCTTCTATTTTGTATGTTACGTCTATAGTTTTTATGTTCCTTTTGTAAAATGTTCTGCGGCAACACACACACACATGGTTTAGTACTTCAGCTGATGTACTTTTTTATGTTTGTAATAGAAGGTTGCTATGTGCAGAATTGTTGCTAGTCTGTTCTAAAACTATTGCATTTTGTAAGTGGCTTTCACTTACAAAATATTTTCTCTGGATACGGTTGACTTCTTCTTTTAGGTATTTGGGTGTACCATGCAGAAGAGTGTTATTTAAATTAGCTAATTCTAAAGCTGGACTTTTAGCATAGTACGGTTTATACACTACATTTCCTACATTTGAATGATGTATTCATATCCTTTTGATATTATGCAAGGTGCGTTTGCAAATAGGTCCAGAAATGCAGGCTAATGAATGTCCTTGTAGTCCTGTGTATTTGCGCACTGGACAGGTATCCATATTTTGCAGCACTTTCATTTTGATTTTGTCTTTATCTTTCACATACTGATTGAGGAACTGACGTAAAGATTTGAAAGATTTGTTAGGAATGTTACACATTAACGTGCACAGCCATTTGTATACTGGACGGTCTGCTTCAGTAGAATGGAGAGGTAATTCTGAGTTTTCAAGGGATACTTTTGTAAGTAGTGTTTCTTGTTCCATGATGGTATTATTGATTTTTTCATACCTTCGTCCACTGCTATGAATTGCAATTGTGTTTGTTTAATTTTGTTTGTATGCTTCTTCATTAAAATATGGTTCTGTGGTTGTTGTGTGACTCCATTCACCTCCACAAATATTTAAGAAGTTATTTTTGTTGACATTACGTTTATTGAGAAGTTTCTTTTGTAGTTTAGTACTTAGTTTTGTTAGTGGTTTCATCCTATTGAACACTAAAATAAATAACTTCCTTCGAGAAGGATTGCACTGTCTACGAGAGCTTGTAGGATGAATTTTTTACGGTAGGTTTTAAGGGTTGAGGATGATTTCGCTCCTCTTCTTATTAAATTCTGAAGGACTCTGTGGCAAAACATTTTTGCAAAAATACTTTTTTTTACTATGGATTCTTGCTAATATATCAGGATTCATAGTAGCATTGTTAGCAGCACTGGTAGCCGAATTGTTGTAAAGTGTTTTCTGTTTCGTGCCACATTTTGATAGAGGAGCCACAGTTTCGGTAGTTGAAGCTTCCTTTGTTTTGCTAAATGACTGTATTAGCTGTTTTGTTTCAATGTTCTGTACAATCTCTACTAGAGATGGATGCTTACTTTGGACACTTTTAATTTTATTTTCTCTATTTCTGCGTTCCTTTCTATGGACTTGCTTTTTGGTAGGCATTCTTTGGGGTCTGTTGAAAAAAAAGAAGGCATGGTTTGGTCTGTTTTACAATGTATGTGTGCTGTGTGCATGCATGCATGAGCTTGATGAGGAAGCTGTTTGTGGTGGTGTGTGAATGTGCATTGGGCAGTTACAATGAGTTGGGAAGGCTATTTTTATGTTTGTATATTACTGCCCTGTGCTTCAGATGAGAGTAGAAAGTGAGCTAGTTGTGAGGAAAAGCATTAATAGTAAATGTAACGGTATAAAATTAAAACAGCTATTTGTTTTGTAGTACTAACATTCTAAGGCTTCTGTATGTTATTTGTGTTACAAAAACACAGGGATTTGTGTGCCATTCTGCCTGTTATTCTTTGTTTAATAAATGGGGATTTGTGGGTAGAATGGTTCAGAAATCAATGTTTTTTTTTGGTGCGCAAATTACATAAATAACCCACACAGTCTCTTTGAGGAACAGTAAGAATATAAAGGTAGTACTGTACTTACTTTTTTTTGCAGAATGGCCAGGTTTCTTAGGATATGCTGTTGCAGTGTAGATGCTGTTGATTTTCAGGAGAGTAGTCTTCACTTCAATTGTAAAAGGAAGTAGTTAGTAACTTTTTGTGTTTAAAGCAGTGATGTTAATGTACACGTTCATTTTGCATCATTCCTCGAAGTATTCTCCTTTGATATCTGAACACAATGCATGTGTGCATTTCATTTGACTGTGTGCAGCCTTTATATGTTATTTGCAGTATGTTAGTTGAACCTGCTTCGCAAATGAGTACAATTTTCAGTTCATGAAATTCCCTTGTTTTTTTTAAGCTGTGTTGTCCATAGCAGAGAGGTTTGGAAGTGATAGGTCATTACAGTAGATGGGAAAAATTGGACTACTTTCATATTATAAGTATGAATGCGAAAAATCGGGAGAGCCTCAGAGAGAAATGTCACCAGAGCAATCGGGAACGTTTATTTTTCTCATACGATCGCATTGGAAGTAGCATTAATTTAGGCGGAAGTCAGAAAACAATTGTGCCATTTTCTAATGGAAAATCGAGTTTCGCGCCTAAATCGGGAGGGTTGTTACGTATGTATAGGTTATGCGGGAGACAGTAAGAAGTAGTGAGGTTTCTCAATTAATTATCGGAAATCTTGCACTTAAAGGGGGAGCGTTGGTATGTATTGGCTATGCAGATTTAGTAGAATTAATTTGTTTAAATGGAATCATAAGGGTTGCACATGTTCTCTGAATAAAATATGCATACCTGTACTTTGTACTCATGCATGTGCCTATGTAGAAATCTGCTATACTTGCACAGTAATTTTTGAAGTAGGTGCTTTGCAATGATATGCGGCTTGCATTCAGAGTGATCAACAGTACATTTGAAGTGCAGAACTCTGATGACAGAGTTAGATTTAGAGATCTTGAATGTGATTGGTGGATGGTTGTGTGACTGCTTAGCTGTGTCCAATGAGGGAATGGATTTGCAAGTGATGAGGTAAGGGTAGAAGGTCTGGCTAAGAGTTATGTGCCACATGAACACCGCGCTTGTCCACGGGTAGGGTGTGCCACATACGGGGTTCCACAGCAAATCCAGCATGGAAAGGGGACTGTAGGCATCTGCCAATCAGATGTTCACATTGTTCATTTGTGTCGAAAGACAGTGCGTGTAGTGAAGATGGTAGAGGTGGAGACAGTCAGGGTGTTGGTGCTCGGAGATATTTTTGTCCATGGTTTACAGCACTATTCCGAAAGTAGGCATGTGGCACACAATTTTGATGTCAGAGGAGTGGAGGTGGTGTGGAGCGCTGTGTCTGATTGCAATGTAGCAGCAATTCTCCAAGTTTGCATAGATATCCGTAGGATGAACAGTCCCCATGTGGTAGTTTTGCACCACAGTGCTTGCCATTTGGGCTACGTGAGTTCACCTACTTTGTTGGAAGATTTGGAACAGTTGCTGCAAGCTGTCATTAACATCTTTCCAACTGCGAAAGTAATTTTTTCTGGCTTACTCCCTAGAGGAAAACGGGACAACAGTAATGTTTTTTGTTCTGATCAAAGTATTGGGAGGTGTACCATCAATCACAGCATGCATTTTTTCATGTTACGAGCTGGTATGTTTTTCTGAAGCCACGAGAACATTGTTTCCAGTAATGCAGCTTATTTTGAAGCAGATGGTGTTTCGTTATCTTTTTTGGGAAATGCCATGTTCTTTTGGGATGTAAGGCTTGCTTTGGAGAAGGTTCTGTAATGATTGTAGGAGTAAAGTAAGAAGAAAAAAATCAAAAAAATACAAAATAACAGGTGTCTGTCAGGCATCTGCCAAAAAACAAAAAAAAGGCTCTTTTCGGAGCCCATCTTAAAAGGGAAAAGGGGAATACTATTTAAATGTACAGTCGTCACGCTCAGATCCTCTACGTGTCCGCGGATATGGCGGTAGTCTGCAGGCAGCGCGTATTACCAACAGGGTTTCTGGGGTGGAGACGCATGCAAATGAGAATGAGCAAAGCTACGGATTGGTCAGTAAAGTTCAGTGGGTGTGTTCTGAATGGAGAGATTTAGTGAGAACGTCTTTTTCCTGACAGGAGACCAGACAGCTATGGCTCTGTGTGCACGAAAACAGATTATCTGGATGTTGGGAGACTCATGGATACATTGGTTGAAGGTGCATGCAGAAAGTTGTGGTATATCTGCAGATCTTGGATTTTCTCATGTGGAAGTTCACTGGCATGGAGTGCGTGGAATGAAGTGGCTGGACTTGGTACCTCTGTGTGCTATTTTACAGACAGAGCATCATCCTGATATAATTATCATTCATTGTGGAGGAAACAGTTTAGGGCATGTCTCTGGAATTTCTTTGTAATTTGCAATGAAGGAAGGACTTGTGAAGGTCATGGACATGTTTCCAAATTGCCAAGTATTTTTTTCCTGTATTGCACAAAGACAAATATGGCTGCGTTCTTCTGCATTTGGTCCACAAATGGAGAAAGCGAGATGCAATGTAAATACGGCTGTTTGTGCCTTTCTAAGAGATGTTGGCATGTCCTCTTTCCGCAATGATAACATTTTGTTTTGCAGCACTTTCATTTTTCGCAGAGATGGAGTCCATCTCACATATGCTCGGAAATCAGATGTACATAATGCCATAATGCATTGCAACCTTTTTGGATTCATAGTCACCTATTTTGCATTATGTGTTTTCAAATCCAGAGTTTTTCAAACACACACAACACCACCAAAAGGCTCTTTTCAGAGCCACCACTTACTCCCAGCGAAAAGTGCATTGGTTTTGCTCCGCTTGCACCTTCCATTTTTGTGCGTCCTGTCACTGTCCACAACTTTTTGAAAAATATGCGGGGGCCTACACCGGTCATATCATAGTTCCATTGTTAAACTGAAAAAGGCAGCTCTGAAAAGAGCCTTTTTTGTAATTTTTGTTGTTTTCCATTTTTTTTTTTTACACACAACACACTAGGAGAGGAGGGTAAAGGAGGGTAAGGAAGGGACACCAACCACAGGGAGAAGAAAGGGCAGGTGGAGAGAGAAAAATGTAGGGTGGGCCTTACTTAGGTAGGGAGCAGTTCTTCTGGTGCTCTGTGACCATAGTCTCAAAAGCACTTTGAAGACTTTCTCCCCTGCAGAGTACTGTGTTGCAGTACATACAAAATATTGTGACCCTCGAAAGATAAGGGTCAATAGCATCACGAATGGCCTGTGAGGCAGCTGGAGGGATGCGCTCTCCCACAGGAGTGTCTCTTGTGGTGAGAGGATCAGACACAGAGCATGCTGCGGAGGAACTCAACTGACTACGTTCTTCACATGGTACTACCTTGCAAATGTCCGCACTGTAGAACGAAGTTAGGTGTCGCTTCATGGTTGTCGTACCAAAGCTGTACGTACCAGGTCTCCTGCGACTCAGCACCAAGTTGCACTGGTTACACATGACCTGGTTCGCACATGCTTTTGATATGATTCCAAAAACGGTAAACAACCACCACACCCAAGACTCCCGGCGAGTGCTTGTAGTGTGGAGTTCCTCCACCTCATTCTCTTCTTCCTCGCGCTCTACATCTGCACGCGTATTTCCCTCTGCAGGCCCTTGGGGAGGTGGTGGCGGTGGAGGGTTTAGGGGTGGTGCTGAGGCTGATGAAGCAACAGTGGCCATGGATGCCATTATGGTTTGCCGGCTAATCTTCGCTACAGCAGTACAGGCAGCAAAACTCAATGCGCTATAGCCAGAAGTACAATGAAGATGAGCTCGGGGGTGTGGCCTTTTATAGGGGTGGAGGGTGCGCCTCGTGAACATATCGATCACTCAAAAGCATTTCAAAAATTCCAAACAATACGTTGAAAGGTAGGGCCATTGCATGGGACATGTGAAATGGTGATTTTATACTATAAAATAATTTCCCATATCTGTATAAGTTATTTTGAAATGTTGCGGAAGCTGACAAACTGTGCAAATTGGGCCACACGCTCAGCGTGGGTGCGGTCAAATGATGACATCATGAACATATCCGCGAAGGAAATGGGTGCCCGCTGGACACCAAATGCAGAGTAATGGACGTGCGCATGCGCAGAGGTGTTCTACGGACAGTGTTCGGGTCCTGAAACTAATCAAAAGTGCGACACAAGTGAGACGGACAGTTACGGACAGGCGCGATGTTCGCAGTACTTATGGGTGTGGTCCGCGTGTGCGTGGATGTTCTGCTGACTGTACGGCCAGGTACAGTGTCCTTAGGACACCTCCATTTTGTTTGACTACGGACATGCCGGCCAAAGCGCCTGTTCTACGGACAGTTCCATCTTGGCTGCGGTCGGTACGGACAGGTATAGTGTCCTTAGGACACTCCCATTTTGTTCATTTACAGACATCACGGACACCTGGTGTGTTCGAAGAACAGTTTTATATCGGTTGTGACCAGTACAGAGAGGTATAATGTCCTTAGCACGCCCCCATTCTGTTCATTTACGGAGAACTTGGACAGCTGGTGCGTTCTAAGATCAGTTCCATCTTGGTTGCGAATGGTACGGGTAGGTGTATTGCCCTTAGAACATCCATATTATATTGATTACGGCAGCCCGAACAGGTGCGCTGTCCGCGGACATTTTAACTCTTTTAAAAAAAAAAATTGATCCAAACCATTGCACTACAACTAACAAACATTTTTTTAATACACACACATACATCGATGAAGAGAAAGAAGGGGAAGCAGAAACTGAAATGAATATAGGGGAATTAGGGTTCAACATGGGTTGATTGTGAGGGGATGAAGGGGTGGATGTTTCGTCAAAACGTTTATGTTCTTCTTGAGGGTTTGGGGATGGTTCAAGAAGAAATGGCGAAGGGGACAGGTACAGGTGGCACAGTGATATCTTATTTTTCCTCTCACGTATTCCTCCACAAATTACCTTAACCCGTTAAAATTCTCATTTAGTATGTCCATTTTCTCTTCTATCCATTTCAGGCTGTCTGTCTCTGTGTCCTTTGGTGGAGTTTCTTCTTTTTTTACCTGTTCTTTTAAAATAAATATATACATGTTAAATGCCCATAAAATACTATTAATTTGCTTATGCAAAAAAAAACTTTGTTAAGGGGACGTTATGGTTAAGTTGCGCTACTAAAAACCTGTGAAATTCACTAAAAAAAACTTTACAAACGTGACATCATGGTTCGAAGTAAAACCGAAAACCCCCTGACATTTGCCATTTACGGTAGGCTAAGCAACCATAACTGCCTGCACCAGTGTGCACTGCTAACACTAACACCCAGGACATCAAAGATGACATCACAAATGTCATTGATGACATAACTGATGACATCACATGTGTAGCCCCTTTGTTTTTGTTCACTGCCATATCTAGGCCAGGTGGGTTTATTTACTGACAGCCAGAAACCTAACTTTCAAAAGGTATTACATTTATAGATATTGCTATTCTCAAATGTTCTTACAATTTACAATACTTTCCTTAGAATAGGGAAAAAAGTAGGCCTGAAGCACAGCAATCATTTTTGTACGTGAATACAGTCATGAAGATTATACAGAGTTGCTAATGATACCGCCTTTTGTTTGCTTACTTTACTCTGCACATATAAGCCCCATATTTGTATGCATTGTAGTCTATTAATGTTTTGTGTATATTACTAGAAATATGTAGTAAGTGATGCATTATTAGCAACTTAGTACATGTTTCACAGACCAGAAAAGTCTATTAAAGAATCATTCACCGTTTTATTATATAACTTTGGAAAACTACAAATATAGCACCACTGTAGTGTATGCTGCAGCCAATACCTACATTTCTGTATGAGTAGGTTCCTGTACTAGAAAGAACACTGCAATGGAATGTTCTTTAGAACACTACATTGCGTGATGAAGTACACATGTCCCGATAATTCCTGATACTTTTGTGCCAAAATTACATTCACAACCCCTTGTCTGAAAAGTAAATGCACATGTTATGTCATCAGTGATGTCATCAATGACATTTGTGATGTCATATTTGATGTCCTGGGTGTTAGTGTTAGCAGTGCACAGTGGTGTGGGCAGTAGGGGTGTCACGGTATTAGTTTTATGACGGTATGATAACCTTCTTGCCAAATCACGGTATATCATGGTTATCGCGGTATAGCAGGTGTAGTTAACCAATCTTAACAAATATTTTCTAAAGGGTCATAAATTGTCAGATTTATCATCACAAACAAAACCAGGCACCCAGGGCCAGAATTGGGCTTTTCAACATACTTTCCACTGAAATGCCATCCCTTGCTTCCACCAAACACAAACACACGTGTGGAGAGGGGGGAGGGGCTGCTGCAACTGGCAAAGCAAACTGAATAGCTTTTCTTAAGTGGTCATTTTGGCTTTTAGCTCCCCCACTGGCTACTGGTGAAGATGAACATGTTAAGAGAAGAAAAGTGTCCACGGGCTGTGGAATACTCGCGTCCCCTGCACTCTCGGGTTATTGCCAATGGCAAACAGTAATTTACAAAGAGTAGATCAAGTTTTTTAGAATAGATTTCAATGTAACCATTTGAAAATAAATTGCTTATAATACAATAAACCAGAGTAGGTGTAAAAAAAGTGTTTTGAAAAGTTTTTGAAATAATAGCTTACTGGTTCATCACCAATTGTGTTATACTTATAAAGTCATAGTCACTCAAGTATTCACTGAGTGCTTATTTTCAATAGTAATAAACAAATCACTTAGTAATTGATTTAAAAAAACATAAGATTTACTAATGCATGCCAGTCTATATTCAGCAATAATATCAATTGTTGATCGTCATTTCGTGCCATGTCCTTAAACAAGAAGTGTATACATTTTGAAATATAGTAGAGGCCTAACTACTATCGGTTTGGCTCAACGCGTTTCGGGATGTAATATCCCTTCTTCAGGATCTGAATGTTCTGTGTTATCACAATTCAGTTTTTCATATTTTCATAGGTGAAGTACTTCAAGACAAACTGTTCCCCTTAAAGCATAAAAGATAAGGATGTTTTTAGTACAATGTCACTACATTCTCATAAACATGATAATATATTTAGAACCAAAGCAAAAAAAGGGCTTCTCTACCTCTCATCGGTGCCCCTTAGGTGACTAACTGGAGGGGGTAATCAATGTTGAAAAAATGGGGAGGACCCCTAAACTGCAATGAATCCGTATTCAACGCGTTCTTGTACTGTAGAAAAGTTAAAAAGGATGGACTATGTCTTTTAGAATGGTGCAGTGCTGTTAACAATACTCTAAATTTAAACACTTAAGTGCTAGAGAGTGATGTTTAGAAAAATTGGTAAAAATATTACCCCAACTCAGGGGTTGTGAGAGATAACGTACACTTATGCACTCACCACATAGTAGATGAGATGGACAGTGTGGCCAATGATGAGTCAGTAACTCCCGTGTTGGGAGAAAATTCGTACTTCACAAAAAGAAAGCGGGATAGTGGCGGCTTAAATCATCCCCTATAAAAGACAGAGGGTGGTAATGTCATACCTCTATCTATAGGAAGAAATTGAGCAGAGTAAAAAAAGCCTTGCAGGGCTAGAGGATTGCCATCAGATACGGCATGCTAGCAGAGCTTTTTACCTCTCCTGGGACTCTTGATTCGAGTGGCTGGCATGCGCGTATGGCGCCAAACGCGGGAGGCCAGAGTAAGTATTGTGTTGACGTCGTGCGTCGGCGTAATGACGTCAGATGTAAACATCTGACGCCATTGCGCAGATCGTCACACACATAGAAGATGAACATCTTGCCATCTTTATAACCTGCATGCCACAGATCAATGGAGGCTGATGGTAGTATAAGCTTGTGCGCATACACACACATGCACACGCACGCTCTCTTTACGTTACAGCCTTTAGTTTACTTGCGGGCCAAAAGAAGGTGTTCATGTAATCAGAGATGTTACCCTTTGGTATGGCAGCAGGGAATACCCACAGAGATGAGTGAATTTCGCAGTGTGACTTATTGTATGTAAATTCAATGAAAGAACTAGGCAAATACCCCATTGTCTTATGTTTAGCAAACATTATCCATTATAAATATATATACCCCAAAGCCGCCAACACAAAGTAAACCCTTTCCCTTCTTGGCACTGTATTTATTCTTCCTATTGCTAACATATTGATTTTATGTCAGGCACATGTGGATTATGGAATGGCATTAAAAAATGCTCCAACTGAAACTACTTGGCAGATGGCACATCCAACAGTGCAAGACCAAGACTGTGCAGTACTTGCTTACTGCAGCCTTTCCAAATTAGATAGAAAAGCGCACTTAACGGTATGAACAGTATACCGGTATAAACAATGTGATGGTTATTATTGTTCAATTGAGTGGTTCACGGTATCTTTAACGGTATTCCGTTATACCGTTACATCCCTAGTGGGCAGTTATGGTTGCTTAGCCTAACATAACTGGCGAATTTCAGGGGTTTTTCGGTTTTACTCCGAACCATAATGTCACGTTAGTAAAGTTTTTTTAGTGAATTTCACAGGTTTTTAGTAGCGCAACTTAACCATAACGTCCCCTTAACAAAGTTTTTTTTAGTGATATATATATATATATGTATATATATACAAAAAAAGGAAAGGAAAACAAATTGCACTCCAGGCAAACACGTAGATCTCCACAGATAGTAATCAGTGTACTGAAGAAAAGAGAAATATTTAAATAACGTGCTGTTTATTGTTTTAAAAGCAGAGACAAAAATTGTCACACAGTAGGTCAGTGACAAGAGTTCAACAGAGGCAGGACGCCATCCTGCTAGAAAATATATATTACACGGCCACGCTAGTGGGCGTGTAGTTATGGTTAAGTTGCTAATCCCATAGGAAGAGCACTTTTTGGGCGGCTTATAACTTCGCTCCCCCTGGACGAATCCTCACCAAACTTTGCAAGTATATGGCCCACTCTGAATTTTTTTGCAAAGTTTGGTGAGGTTTGGTCCAGGGGGGGGAAGTTATAAAGGGGGTCCCAACATTTTTTTTCCCATAGACTGAATGGGGAAAAAACTTTGCTCACGCCTACAGACCAAACCACTGGACGGATTGTCACCAAATTTGTGGCAGGGCCAGCGGCTTGGTCCCGAAAGCATGCTTTTGTAAATGTGGTGAAAATCTGTCCAGTAGTGTTTTTAAAAAGACCAAAAAGTAGGTCACAAAAAATAGTGATATCTATGTCCGCTCTGCTGACACATTTCCCTGTTCGGTCCGCGGACAGGACACCGATTGGCTAATTGGCTTGTGTCATCTCCACGGACATGCAACGTGTTCGTTGATTGGCTGAAATGAAGTGTGAGGTGCGTCGTATTGTTTCAATGCGCCCGCCATCTTGGATCTGCTGACATCCGCGGACAGCGCGGTGACGAACGGGGGAGAAATACAACTCTGGCAAGTGTGTTGGTGTGTAAGAGTGTTTGGGGAGGGTGGGGGAGTAAGAGATGGGACAAATGCTGTATTTGTTTAGGTGGCAGGCACCCCTGATGTGTTTGTCATGCCCGCGGTCACCGATGCTGTTCGCGGACATAAAAAAATGAACTTCTTGCTATTTTACTTTAGTTTGATATTGGTTTTAGGTTGTTAGTACATCGTTGATTGTAATTAATATCCTGTATAAGTAGCCTATATAGCACAGTTAAACTGTTTGATTCGATATAAGTAGCCCATATAGCAGAGTTAAAATGTTTGATTCTATGGGTGTGATCTATGGGTGTGATATGCTGCGGTGTTTATGGCCAGGGCCTAGAGTCTTGGGTGCATGGCCTAAGGCCGTAGACCATGCACCCAAGACTCTAGGCCCTGGCCACAATGACCACAGCATACCACACCCATAGATCACACCCATACAATCAAACATCTATCAAATATTTGCAAATCTACAGTTTGTCTTGTGTTGGATTTGTATAGTTTGTATATGATGTTTTGGCGACGTCATGTCATTAAGTTTGTAGAGTTTGGTAAAAAGCACTGCAGTATAACATATCCATGGAAGTAAACATTTTGTATTGTGGTGTATGGTTAGATGTTTGCTTCAATGGTTGTGTTATGGAGACGTATTTATGAGTTGTATTTATTATAATATACTTACTGTTTGATTTTTTGTGATTGGATATATTTTTTTCATGACGTGGGTAACTGGAGCATATATTTTTCAATTTCTGTGATAAAAGAAAAGATCATGTTAGTGTAGGTACATTATAAATACTTATTACATTGCATAATAGACATTTCTGCTTTATTTTGACCCACATATTTAGTAGTTTACAAACCAGTGTACTGTGCAATTTGCTCAGTTTCTGTGTTTGTTGCTTAAATCATTGGGTCTTAGAAAGGAAAATCCATGTTGGATTAAAAAAAAACTTTTTTTTGTTATGGCAAAGTACATTTTTTTCTTTGTTTTTAGTGTTTACTTGTTGTTTCTGGCTAATGTTTTATCTGTTGGTTGTTGCAGATTGTTAGATACCTGTTGTCGAATTGTAACTGATTATAGTTTTGTATTTATAGTATTAACTTTGCTAATATACCTGTTGGGATGTTGCAAATTCTTGGGGCAGTTAGATACATGTTTGTGTATTCTAACTGTTTATTTATTTTAATAATTTAGTGGTATTGATTTATCTGTTTGGTTGTTGCATAATATTGGGGCAGTTAGATACCTGTTGGCGTATTCTAACTGTTTATGTCTTCTTATAATTTAGTGGTGTTGATTTATCTGTTTGGTTGTTGCAGAATTTTGGAGCAGTTAGATACCTGTTGGCGTATTTTAACTGTTTAATTTTTGTTATATTATACTAGTGTTGATTTTTTTGTTTGGATGTTGTAAAATCCTGGGGCAGTTAGATAACTGTTGGCGTATTCTAACTGTTTATTTTTTGTTATATTATAGTGGTATTGATTTATCCATTTGTTGCAAAATCTTGGGGCAGTTAGATACCTGTTGGCGTATTCTAACTGTGTATTTCTTATAATTAGCAAAGTTAATAATATAAATACAAAACTATATTCAGTTACAATTCGACAACAGGTATCTAACAATCTGCAACAACCAACAGATAGAACATTAGCCAGAAACAACAAGTAAACACTAAAAACAAAGAAAAAAATGTATTTTGTATTGTGGTGTATGGTTAGATGTTTGCTTCAATGGTTGTGTTATGGAGCAGTATTTATGAGTTGTATTTATTATAATATACTTACTGTTTGATTTTTTGTGATTGGATATATTTTTTAATTAATCATATCAAATTGCATTAAAAACTCCTCAACATAAAGAACTGTATTACATGTCACTGCTACAACTTCTTAAACCATGGAGAAAATAAGAAGAGTTACTGGATAGATATGACTCCTATGAAGACGTTGTCAAAGCAATTGAAAGCACGATAACAGACAAACTTTACACAATACCAAACAATGTTGCACAATGAACAGCAACAGTACGAAGAACTCCATGCTCAACTAGATGTGGACACTCCGGACAGTAGTCAACCTTCTGTAACAGTAAGCCAAGAACCACTTGGATAGCCACTAATAGCAAATGAGGCAGAATTATCCATGACACAAGTAGTAAACAATATGTGTCAGTATGAGCAATCTAAAGAAGACTTTCCTGTACTGAAATCACAACTAAACACTGAGCAGTGTAGCAATTTCCGAGAAGTAACAAAACAAATTGAACATGGTGTGCAACATGGAAATAAAAACTGTACCTGCCAAGATGACAAACCTATACTGCTATACGTGAGTGGTCAAGCTGGTTCAGGCAAAGCATTCTTAATCAAAATCATCAGCAAGTTCCTCCAACAATTGACAAACAACAAACTGTCAGCTGTTGTAACTGCCGCCACAGGTTTAGCTGCCTACAACATAGGCAGTGTCACTTTACACCGATTACTACTCCTTCCAGTAGAACACCAAAACAAATTAGACTATTACAAACTTTCTACAGAAGCTGCAATGGAACTATGCAGAGTTTTGAAACACATGAAAATGCTGATAATAGATGAGGTGAGCATGGTCTCCAACCTAATATTGGCTTTAATTCACCTCAGACTACAAGAGATCCTCAAAACAGACTACGAAGAGCTCTTTGGAGGAAAACACATTATTTTTTTCAGAGATCTTCTTCAATTAACGCCAGTGAAAGCTGAACCTATTTTTAAAACCTTAGGGCACAAACTGTGCCATACAACTCTTGGCAGCATAGGAAATGTCAACCTTTGGCAACATTTCCAATACAGAGAATTAACTGAAAATATGTGGCAGTCTGCAGATCTGAAATACGCCAACATTTTAAAAAGTATTAGTGTTGGTGTACTATCTCAAGAAGCACAAACTATATTTAAACCAGGCACATCCATGCACTCTATGGCCATAACTAATGTGCTACTGATGTCATGGAACAATTAGCACACAAAAATGTCAATTGTATGTCCTTGATGCCAACTCTTCCAATCTGTTCAAAATTTAATGAGACAATGTTAAAAAAGAAATGCAACCAATAGTTCAAATTGCCACCACAGACAAACTGGACGTACATGGTATGACACTACCCATGTGTCAACAAGCCACAGCAAGGCTCAACTCCTTGAAAAATTCTATCTCTAACTCAGCTGGTTTGGAGAAAATATTAAAATTATCTTTAAACTGTAGAGTAATGCTTAAACGTAACCTTGACGTGGACCAAGGACTAGTTAATGTAGCACTTGGTACAGTTGTTGGCTTTCAAACATACCCACGTGACAACAATATTCAATTTGTCAATATTCTCTTTGACAAACTATCTGAAGTTAAAAGGATAGGATGCTCAACTGCCCACTTCCTTCTTTTTAAAGACATGTAAGTATGCAGAGAACAATTTTCTCTAACTCTAGGATACGCAGTCACCATTCACATATCATAAGGACTTACCTTAGATAAAGCATTGATAGATATTGATAGAACAGTCTTTAAAATAGGCATGAGCTACATTGCACTATCACGCTTACGTACACTTGACAGACTTTTTCTAATCAACTTTGATGCAAGTAAAGTAAATGCTGATATTTCTTGCATTCTAGAATACAATAGACTGCGTTTACTCTACACACCAATCAAAAAACCTATCCTGTTCCGCAAAAAGCAAAAGGTTGTAAAAGAATACTACTTCAGACTCGATCTATGCAGGATTTGACAGCAATTCCTCCAAAGAAAGCAAATAAAGGTAATACTTCATCAAGGACCACAACCAAAGAAGAATCTACTGCTCAAAGTCACTCAACTACCTCCTCAAAGAAGCAATGAACACTCCCAACAAATTACCTGCACACAGAACTGTCAGGTCCATTCAAATTTTCAAATACAACTGGTGTAAATTGATATGCAAATTTAACAATAAATATTCTATTCCAATTGCCACCAATTATTGACAACATTTACTTACACAGTGCAGACCAATTGTGTTTGCAAATGTTAGTCCTTCATAGAAATGCAACCAACAATCCTGACAACAGTTACAGTGTTTCTGGAATAAATCAGGAATTGGACTACTGGGTAGGTCAAATTCACTATAAACTCACAAGAAGATCAACAAGAATTTCTAATGGACGTGTCACAAGTACTAGAAAACAAAAAAAGCATACCTATAAATTAAATCTCCCAGATTTCATACATGTGGAAACATCCATGCACTGTTTGCAGGCATATAGTACAAGACAGAGTTCTTAATGAACACTTCCTGTATGTATCCATACCTAACTGTGAATCCATTCCATTTCAGAAACTTGTACAAAATGCAAACCATGGCAGATTATGTACTACCTGTAATTCTGATAATCGTTCCACCTTACAAATACAGGCACTGTAAGGATATTTGGCGTGTTACAGCACAGTGTACAGCACTACTGCACAGGTAGCATTTTTTTTTTGATGCAGCACCACCACATGGGTGTGGTGCATTGCTATATGTGTTGCCAGAGTAACATGGACATATAAGTAAAGACAGGCTATTCAGTCAAAAACGATTTTTACATATAAGATGCAAATCTATTTTTACAGTTAAAAGCACACATGTGCACATTCAAAATGCACACATTTTTTCACCTGAAATGCCTATGTTGCAAGAGACACATTTGAAAATTAATAACTAACCTTATTAATAACTAACCTGACTAATGAAACTTCATTTAACATAACCCACTAATAAAAATGTGTCTCCACTGCAGAATTAGGCCTACTCTGAAAGTGAACTTTTAAACGCACATTCATTTTTTTTTCTCTGCTGCTCTGTCGACAAAACTACAGGAAGCAAAGAGCACGAAGGAACAGGAAATCAGTTTTGTTACAATTACAACTGTAGAAGTGATCCATTGTGAAGTGAAGGAAGAATATTACATGATTGATACTGATTGGAGTAGCGTCATAGCAATTATTATGCTAGAGGCTGTGATTAGAACTTTGCTGGAGAAGCTTGAGGGGAGTGGGAGGACAATCGAGATCTTGCAGAGCTGGGAGAAGGATCTGTTTCCTGGCTGGGGCATTCCTGCTGCAAAAGCTGAGAGTTCCAGGCAATAACCCCGGTTTGAGAACGGCACACACTTGTTCTCGCTGGGGTTGATTTTCAAGGGAGCCAAATTCAGAAAGAGAATAGCCGGAGAAAACTCATGCTGAACAGATAAGGTAATTGCAGAAGCGAGTGGGAGCTGTGCGAAAGTGTGCGAAACTGTTCAGTCAGTGTATTCGAGGGAGTCTCAGTCTCTTATCAGCATATTTAATGTTACCAATTGAATATATTCTCACAGCTCTCTGTTCATTTTATCACAAATAATGTTGTACCATTTCATTTATTACTGTAAAAAAAGTTAAACTGTGTTGAAAAGAAATGTCTATAATACAAAAATATTTGAAAACAGATAGCTAGTGTGTATTATTTCTCTCTTTCATTTTGCATGGGAAAAGGTTTAAACGTGGGTAGATTTTTAAACAGTGCAATTGTCATTTTAAAACAGATGTGTGCATGATTCTATTCAGTATGGACAGTTGTGAGTGACTGTTTGTAGCATAGCCTGTTGGAGGTACATGAGTCAACGGGAAGAGAGACTCTCTGGACATAGTTCCCTACCGTATATAAGGTAGTGGAAATTACCACAAAAATACCACAATAGCCCATGGTGGCACACAACACTAACACTGAAAATGTGGTATCCCTAAAATGTAGGCCTGAGGTCTCTCTAGTGATCAAGAACAATCTAGATAAAAACAAGGGATGTTGGATATTGGGGCCACAAATAAACCAACCACTATACCAACCAACCACGCAAACTACCGCGCATATCATCTAAATAGGTCTGAATTCTGAAATAATGCAACGTATTATTGTCATGTGTGACCCAATATAAATACAGAGAGTGATTATTGCTAAAGGTATTTTGGCAGTAAGAAAATACCGCAAAGCCACAAATATCCACAAAATACCCAACATATTTATAATAGCATCTGTGGCATCAGGAACAAACGGTTTACCTGGACACATATAATTTTGTTCTTTAAATTTGACACATGTTTCCAGGTTTGGTATTAAATAAACTTCAGGTTGCCATGACTGAAATGCCACCACTTCTGGAGTCTTAATCTTAATAAATGTGTCCTCTTGCCAAAATCCCACGTTGTGTACCCACTTCGTTTGATAAATAAGTTCAAGAGCTACATATGGGATGCATAGCAAAAATCTGATCTCTAGTCTTTCCAAGTCCACGTATAACGGCATTGCATTACCCATTTCAAATGCAATTTTTACCTGTATTATATCAATTTCCCTCCTGGTCAATCTTTCTATCATTTGACAAATAATATCATGCAAAACAAAATACAAGGGGATATGTCCTTGAATCAATTGTGAAACTGCAGTTTGAACTTCTCTCATATAATTCGTTAATAGTCTATCAAAGTTCTGTCATGCTTAAGTATTATTTTAGTCGCCCGTTGCATCACATCTGCTTGTTCATTTAGAATGATTGCAGTTTCATTTATGAATCTTACTTGTTCATCCAGTCCCCCTCTAATCCCATCTAATGTTTTTTGTATTATTTCTAGGTCAATACTTAGTTGTTGCGCTTTAGTACTCAGTGTTCCTACCGAAATAGAATTGGCTGTTGATATTGTGGTACCTATTATGGCTCCAACTATAGACATTACCAATGATATCGCGAGCATCACCGCACCTCTCTTTCCTCTCCTCTTCTTAATGTCTGCTGAATTCACAAATGTTTTCTCCAACTGCATTAATATATCTCTTATTGACTGCTTAGTGTCCTCTTTTCTTATTTCCAGCCACTCTTTAGTCTGTTCAATCATAATTCCGGTATTGTTCAAATGTTTTTCAATCAAAATGTCAGGATTCAATGGTATGCAGATATTTTGGAAAATCATCCTTCTATCACTCATGATGAATCCTGGTGCCTCTTCTACCGCGATACCAGATGCTGGTCCAGGTTCAATGACAACCTGTGCTTCTGAATTCTTGAAGATCCCTCCAAATATCATCATCATTAACCATATCATCAGTACCATCTTCAATGCTGATCGCTTTGCATCCTTGGTCTTCACCCCTCTTTGGGGCTTTCCCGGAATCCGTCCACGTGGGCTCCAGGACTCCATTGTCTCCCGTGACCTCCGGTATAAATAGTTAATGTTATAGTTAATGCTTTCACGTTACAATGCAGATGGTACCAAAAACAACTGCAAGCTGACTGGATTCACACATGGTTAAGTATCACTTCGTGAGAAAACCTTCACAACAATAGGTATAATCTACCACGCAGAAGCCACAACCACTGCAGGTCACTACACTGCATATATAAAAAATAATTGTGGATGGTTCGGATGTAATGATAGTACCATGACTCTAAAGCAGAGATTACCAGCAAATCTTGTTAACACTTACGTATTATTCGTAAAACCAAAATTTAATAACTAATCTGTGTATGAACATAAACAAAACTTGAACTTCAAAACTATGACAGAATATGCCCACAGGTATCTAACTGCCCCAAGAATCTGCAACAAAGAAACAGATAAATTAATACCACTAAAATTAAACAAGAAAGAAACAGTTACAATACGCCAAGATGTATCTAACTGTCCCAAAAATCTGCAACAAGCCAACAGGTAGATGAATACGACTAAAATGGAAAAAGAAATAAACAAATAGAATACACCAACTGCTATCTAATTGCAATGATACCACCACCACTTCTAAATGAAAAACTATACACCTATTCAATTCCTCCTATTGAAATTAATGAAGGGAATATATTGTACCACAACGTAGAACGTTTTTTTTTTAATCCAGCATGGATTTTTTTCCCACAGACCCAATGATTTAATCAACAAACACAGGAACTGAGCAAATTGCACAGTACACTGGTTTGAACTATAGTACTTCTAAAGTACTAACTATGAGAGTCGACAAAATACAGAAATGTCCACAATGCAATGCAATACTCATTGTAAACTACCTAGACTAACATGTGATTTTTTCTTTTATTACAGTGATTGAAATAAAATGTGTGCTACAACTACCCATATCATGAAAAAACTGCATACAACCACAAAAAGTCAAACAGTAAGTATATAATGATTCAACTCACAAACAACACAGCATAACACACCCATTCAAGCAAACACCTGACCATAAACCACAATCCAAAATGTTTGCTTCCATGGTTATTGTATGCTGCAGCGCTTGTTGCCAAACACTACAATCTTGACTGCATGGCCTGGCCAAAACTCTTCATACAGCCTCAACAAAGGAAACAGTAAGTATATAAAAATTAAACTCACAAAAACCGCAACATAACACAGCCATGCAAACAAACACCTCACCAATAAATACAACCCAAAATGCCTAGATTCTTCAATACCAACAATCTGAACACAATCCAACAAAGAAACACACATCGTCTCACTATCCTATAAACACTATTACACTATTACCAATCAGTACTCACATTTTTGAAAACATATCCTCTAAGCAGCCCACATACCACAATCAAAATGTTGGGTAGCATTGTAGAGTAATGCTTCAGTGGTTGTGGCCAGGCCCTAGAGTGTTGGGTGCACGGCCGAAGGCAACCTTCGGCCGTGCACCCAAGACTCTAGGCCCTGGCCACAACCACTGCAGCATAGCACAACCATAGAAACAAAAACCTACCAAATGACCACAAGCCAAAACCATAATACATCCACCTCAAAACTATGCACTTCAATTAACATTCTAAAAAATAATTACAACCAATGTACAAACTCTTCAATACATACCCTCTTCACCCAATGCTCTTCTAACGACCCAAAACAAACATCATACTAAAGTAAAATAGCCGTTTGTGCGCCCAGTGTTTATTATGTCCACGGACAACCGTGGTGACTGCGACACCGCAAACACATCACGGCCTTCTCCCACCTAAACAAATACAGCATTTGACCCATCTCTTACTCCTCCACCCTTTCCAAGCACTCATACACACCAACACACTCCCCAAAATTGGATGTATGCTCACTTCCAGCGCATGTCCGCGCATCCAGAATGGCGGACGCATCGAAACTATTGGACGCACCTTACGCTTCATCCCAACCAATCAGAGAACACGCTGTGTGTCTGCGGACATGGCGCAAGAAATTATCCAATTGGTTACCTGTCTGTGGAGCGAACAGTGAAGTGTGTCAGAGCGGACATAGATATCACTTATTTTTTTAGACCTACTTGCTCATTGCTCATTTTACAAAAACTACTGGACGGATTTTCACCAAATTTACAAAAGTACGCTTTCGGGACCAAGCCACCACTCCTGCCGCAAATTTGGAGAAATCCGTCCAGCGGTTTGGGCTCTAGGCGTGACAGCCATTTTTTCTCCTTTCAGTCTATGGGAAAAAAAGATATTTTTTGACCCCCCCCCTATAACTTTGAATCCCCCTTGCCCAAACCTCACCAAACTTTGTAAAATGTTCAGAGTGGGCCATAAACTTCTTTTGCAAAGTTTGGAGAGCGAAGTTATAAGCCACCCAAAAAGTGCTCTTCCTATGGGTTTAGCAACTTAACCATAACTACATGGCCGCTCATCCTGTTTAAAACTAAAATAAATAACTTCCTTTTGAGAAGGATTGCACTGTCTACAAGAGCTTCTAGAATTAATTTACTACGGTAGGTTTTAAGGGTTGTGCATGATTTCTCTCCTGTTTTTAAATGGTTCTGTAGGACTCTGTGGTGGAACATTTTTTGTAAACCATTTATTTTGGTATGCTTACTACATCAAGATTTATAGGTGCAGCGTTAGCAGTAGTGGTAGCTGAAGTCTTGTTATTCACTTTTTGTTTGGTTGTACATTTTGATAGAGGAGGGAAAGTTTCTGTACTGGAAGCTTGTATTGTTTCGCTTAATGACTGCATTAGCTGTTTTGTTTGAACTTTTTGTACAAATTCTGCTAGAGATGGATGCTTATTTTAGACACTTTTATTTTGATTTGCTCGACTTCTGCGTTGCTTTCTATGGAGTTGCTTTTTGGTAAGCATTCTTTGGTGTCTGTTGGAGAAAAAAAAAGAAAGTGTGGGTTGGGCTGTTGTGCAGTGTATGCATGCTTTGTGCATGAGTGTCTAAGTATGATGGTAAGTATCATTGTGGAGGTGTGCGATTGTGCAATGGGCAGCTACATCAGGTTGGGAAGGCTATTCTTGTATTTGTGTATTAGTATACTGGGCTTCAGAAGACAATATAAAGTATGCAACTGGTAAGGGGAAGCACTAATGCTACATCTAATGGCCAAGTGTTAATATATTTGTTTCTTGTACAATACTAAAATGCTAGTGTGTTTTAGTAACACCTCGAACATTATGTTAGTTTTGTAATTACTTTTTGTATGGAAAGAGTAGATTTCTTCTAGGTCCTTGTTCGTACTTCAGACACTGCTGCTTTTCAGGAGAGTGGTCTTCAGTGAAATTGTAAAAGAAAGAAGTTAGTGAATATTTGTGTTTATAGCACTTTTGATAATGTAGACATTGTTTTGCAGTTTCCTTTGCCTATGTGCATCCTGTATATTTTATTTAGAATCTGTTAGTTGAATATGTTTTTCAAATGAGTATAATAGTAAACGTATAGAGCACACTTCTTTTTTTAATGTTATGTTAATGGATGTTAATGGATGTTAAAAGATAGAAGAAATAATCATATGCATGTTTTGCTATTTTTACAGCGTTTTGCAGAGATTGTACATAAAAGCAATTAATGTATGGCTTTGTGAAGGGGTGGGAAATTAAAGGATTTTATATAGAGGCAGTGGTGTTGTTTGATCTGGGAGCCTTTCTAATGATATTGTCTGCGTGTGTGCTTGAATGAAGATTTATGTACTCATTATGGCTGCGTGTAATTTTATAATACACTGGACAGTCTTTTTCATAATTATACTGTTATTTTTCCCATCTTATAATATGAAACAATATTGTTTTAGATAGGTGTTTGTGTAAACAGAAATTTGGAGAGCTGAAAGGTTTGCAATTGACACTTCATCATAGCAGATGGGAGAAAAATGACAGTAAATTCATTCTACAGTTTATACAGGGTAAGTGGCAGTTACTCTGTTATATTTTCATTTATTTTATTTTACATTTTTAAAGCTCTTACACAGCCCACCTTCATTGAGGTGCTGAAACAGGAATTGTTTGTTTTTTAGTTGTGTAATTATTTTGTCTTAGTTGCGCATTCATAACGTGCTTAAACACCTAGAGTTTTCTAAGCAGGGACCCAGGGATCGAATCTGTGTTGCTTCGTGTCGTTTTGCTTTCAAGGCCTGCATGTTGCCGCTGAGCTATGCTCCTGGGATGCATTGTATTACTAGATGAGGTGTGCATGTACTGTGTAGAAAATGTTCATACCTGTAGTCTGTGTTCATGCATGTGGATGTGTTTGAATCTTCAAGTAGAAATTGTGGGGAGTTTTATAGTAGTTGTTGCTGTAGGTCCTTTGCAGTCACAGCCAAATTGTACTGTGAGTGATCAATAGTACATCTAAAGGGCTGATCTGTGATGATAGAGTTAGATGTAGAGTTCTTGGATGTGATTGGTGGATGATTGTGTGACTGCTTAACAGTAGCCAATGAGGAAGTGGTGCAGAGAGTGCAGTGGAAAGGGTAGAATGGCTGCCCCAGTGTTACTTACAAGCTCCGGGGAAAGTGCGGTTGTTCGCAGACAGGACATGCCACATCCAGGTTTCCGAGCATTAGGTGGGAGTGTATTTTGAGGATTAGCCAATCAGGTGTTGAGGTTCTGCTTCGTATTGAGAGGGGCTGTGTGTAGTGAAGATGGCTGAGGTGCAGAAAGTCAGGGTGTTGGTGGTTGGAGATATGTTTGTTAATGGTTTGGAGCAGTATGCTAAATCTTGGAATGTGGATTACCATTTTGACAAAAAAGGAGTGGATGTGGTGTGGAGCACTGTGCCTGATTTGAATTTGCATGCAATTCTAGTAGTTTGTCAGGATATGGCTAGGTTTCATAGTCCACATGTAGTTGTCCTACACTGTGGTTCTGTGCTTTTGGGCTATGTCAGTGTCCCTACTTTGTTGCAAGATCTGCAAAACTTGGTTCAGGCAATCATGAAAGTCTTTCCAAATGTCAATGTTATTTTTTCTGCTTTGTTACCTAGAGCAGTATTGGACAATAGTTGGGTTTATTTGCTTTGTAGAGGCAGTGGTGTTGTTTCAGCTGGGATCCTTTCAAATTATATTGGCTATCTGTGTGCATAAATAATTGTTGCATGTACTCATCCTAGCTGCATGTAATTTTATACCACACTAGAAAGCCTTTTTCCATAATTACACTGATATTTCTCCCATCTTTTAACACAAAATGGCACTTTGTTAGATAGCTTTGTGTGTTGCGTCTGATTACTAATGTAGTCATTTGTAAAGGAAGTTGAAATGATAGAATGTATTTAAATATGCATAATGTATAGAAAGGAAATTGTATGTACATCTTATGCACTATAATGCATTAAATTCTATCATGCTTGAAATGTGGTTAAATATGAGGCAGTGGTTACAGAAATGATAGAATGAATGAAGAAAATAACAGTTTGCACATTGCAGTTAATAATATGGGTAAATAAAAATGTGGAGAGCAAACAACTTTGCAAGTGACACATGTTCATCGCAGATTACAGTAAGCTTGTTTTACAGGTTACATAGGGTAAGTGGCAGTTACCCTGTTTATATGCATTTATACAAAATATGTACATGTACTATACATGCCAATCCTCCCGATTTCGCTGGGAGGCTCCCAATTTTTCTGTGAACAATATTGTTATTTTTCACATTCTCTCACCGAAAATACATCTTTGCCCAATGCATTCTTATGGCACAAGCGTTGTCTTCCGATTTTTCGGATGAAATATGCCTCCCAGGTAGGAATGTTGGCATATATGATGTACTGTTTAAAAAATATTCATACCTGTACTTTGTGTTCATGAATGTGGATGTGCATGAATCTGCAAGTAGAAATGTTGGAAAGTTTACTAGTAGTTGCTGTAGGTGCTTTGCAGTCACAGTGCAATAGTACTCAGAGTAATCAACAGTACATCTAAAGTGCTGAATTGTGATGATGGAGTTAGCTGTAGAGGTCTTGCACGTAATTTGTGGATGGTTGTGTGACTGCTTAACAGTAGACAATGAGGGAATTGTGCAGATAGTGAAGTGGAAAGGGAAGAGGGCTGCCCCAGTGTTATTTACATGCTCCACCGACAGTGCAGCTGTTCGCAGACAGGACATGCCACATCCGGGGCTTCTGAGCATGAAATGGGAGTGTTATTTTGAGGATTAGCCAATCAGGTGTTGAGGTTCTGCTTCGTATTGAGAGAGGCTGTGTGTAGTGAAGATGTCGGAGGTGGAGAAAGTCAGGGTGGTGATGCTTGGAGATATGTTTATGAATGGTTTGGAGTAGTATGCAAAATGTAGGAATGTGGGAAATCATTTTGATGTAAAAGGAGTGGAGGTGGTGTGGAGCACTGTGCCTGGTTTCAATTTGCAGGCAATTGTAGAGGTTTGCCAAGATATGGCTAGGGTTAACAGTCCACGTGTGGTTGTCCTGCACTGTGGTGCTTTGCATTTGGGTTATGTCAGTGCCCCTAGTTTGTTAAAAGATCTAGAAAACTTGGTTCAGGCAGTAATGAAACTACTTCCAAATGCTAAGGTACGTTTTTCTGGTTTGGTACCTAGAGGGGCAATAATTCTGTTTTTTGTCCTCAGCAAAATATTGCTAGGTGTTTAATCATGTTTGCTTTTATGCTTAGAGCTGGCATGTTCTTTTGCAACAATGACAACAATGACAATGACAACATTGTCCCTGGTAATTTGTATTACTTTAAAGGCGATGGCGATGGCAATTCTTTATCTTTTTGTGGGAAATGCCATGCTGTTTTGTAACATAAGGGTTGCTTTGGAGAAGCTAATGTGAAGATTTTTGGAGGAAATTTTGTTTTAATAATAATTAAAAATAAAAGGTGTTTCTGAAGCATCTCCAAAAAAAAAAACCAACCTCAAAGGGGAAATGGGGCACACTATTTAAATTTTCATTCCCCACACTCAGATTTTTTGATTTGTCTGCAGACAGCGCGTATTACATACAGGATTTTTGAGGTTGAGGGGGATGCAAATGAGACGTAGCACAGCAAGGGATTGGTCAAAAGGGTTTACTCAGTGAGATTTGTGAGCAGAGAGTTTGTCAGAAAGTCTTTTTCCTGAGAGGAGCAGAGATAGCTGTGGCTGTGTGTTTCAGAAAACAGATTGTCTGGATTTTGGAAGATTCGTGATTACATTTTTTGGGAGGTGCATTCAGATCGCTGTGGAGTGGCTGTACAGCTTGGATTCCCTCATGTGTAAGTGCACTGGCATGGAGTGCGTCGAATGAAGTGGCTAGATTTGGTACCTCTTTTTGCCACTTTTGTGACACAGTGTCATCCAGACATTATTATTATTCATTGTGGAGGGAACAGTTTAGGATATGTCTCTGGAATCTCTTTGCAATTTTGCAATCAAAGAAGGACTTTCATGTACATTTATCCAAACTCCCGAGTAATTTTTTACCGTATTGTGCAGAGACAAATGTGGCTGTGTTCTTCTTCATTTGGTCCCAACCGAGGCATGTTTGCTTTCATGCTTTTTGCTAGTTTGTTCTTTTGTAATAATGACAACATTGATTCTGGTAATGTTGTTTATTTTAAAGAAGATGGCATGTCTTTATCTTTTATGGGAAATGCCATGCTGTTTTGGAACATAAGGGTTGCTTTGGAGAAGCTAATGCGAAGATTTTTGGAGGAAAATAAGAAGAAAAAAAACAAAAAATACAAAATAAAAGGTGTTTCCGAAGCATCTGCAAAAACCCCCCCAAAAATGCTCTTTTCAGAGCCAACCTCAAAGGGGAAATGGGGCACACTATTTAAATTTTCATCCCCCACGCTCAGATTTTTCGATTTGTCAGCGGACAGCACGTATTACGTATGGGGATTTTGGGGTTGAGAGGCTGGCCAATGAGATTGAGCAGAGAAGGGATTGGTCAGTAAGGTTTACTGGGTGTGTTGTGTAAGGCGAGTTTGTCACTGGGTCTTTTTCCTGAGAGAAGTGCACATAGCTATGGCTCTGTGTTTCAGAAAGCAGATTGTTTGGATTTTGGGAGATTCGTGGATAAATTGGTTGGAGGTGCATGCAGATCGCTGTGGAGTGGCTGCACATCTTGGATTCTCTCATGTTGAAGTGCACTGGCATGGGGTGCATGGAATGAAGTGGGTGGATTTGGTACCTTTCTGTGCTTCTTTGGTGACACATTGTCATCCAGACACTATTATTATTCATTGTGGAGGGAACAGTGTTTGACATGTGTCTGGAATCTCTCTGCAATTTGCAATGAAAGAAGGACTTGGGAAAGTCATGGACATGTATCTAAACTCCAGAGTAATTTTTTCCCGTATTGCGCAGTGACAAATCTTGCTGCATTCTTTTTCATTTGGTCCACAAATGGAGAAAGCAAGGTGTAATGTTAACAAGGCTGTTTGTGCTTTTTTGAGAGATGTTGGTATGTCCTCTTTTCAGAATGGAAATATTATGTTTTGTAGCACACACATTTTTCGCAGAGATGGTGTACATCATACTTATGCCAGCAATCAGATTTTTCTGCAAAATATACAAAATGCATTGCAAACTTTTTTGGAATTACTGCAATCCATTTTGCAGTAGGTGTTGTCCATTTGAAGTTTTTGAAACACAAAAAAAAAACACAAAAAGGCTCTTTTCAGAGCTGCCACTGCCTCCCATAGAAAAGTGCAATGGTTCTGATAGGGCAGCATGCACATAAAATAAATGTCTACGGATTTCAAAAAAATGCACAGGGCCCTGCATAATTTATTTGTCACTTCTATTTTTAAACTGTGAAAGGCGTCTCTGAAAAGAGCCTTTGTTTTTCTTTTTTTTAAATATTATTTGGGCTTTTTTAAACATGACACACAAGGAAAGGAGGGGAAAGGAGGGTAAGGAAGGGATACCAACCACGGGGATAAGACAGGGCAGGTGGAGAGAGGAAGATGTAAGGTGGGCCTTATTCAGATAGGTTGCAGACCTTCTCATGCTTGTTGACTGCAGTCTCAAAAGCAGTCTGAAGTTTCTCCCCCCTCTAGAGTACTGTGTCGCAGTACAGCACAATATTGTGACCCTCGAAATATAAGGTTTAACAGCATCATGAATGGCCTGCTAGGCAGCTGGAGGGATGCACTGTCCCACAGGAGTATCTTTTGTGGGGACAGGAGCGGAAACAGAGGATGCTGCAGAGGAACTCAACCTGCTACGTTCATTGCAAGGTACAACCTTACCAATAGCCCCACCGTGGAATGACTTTAGGTGTTGCTTCATTGATGTAGTACCAATGCTACATGAACCAGGCTTGCCATGACTCACCACCATGTGGCACTGAGTGCAGATCACCTTGTTAGCATTAGCTGTTGACTATCCATCAAAGGTGGTAAATAAGCGCCACACCCAAGACTCACAATTAATGCTAGTAGTAGGGACTTCCACTACCGCATCCTCTTCATCCTCTTCATCCGTTTCCTCTTCATCCTCACGCCTGTCCCCTTTGCAGGCCCTTGGGGACATGGTGGTGTTGGAGGGGGTGGGGGTGCTGATGCGGAGGCAGTAGCAGCAGAACCAATTTGGGATGCCATCTGGAAGGTTAATAACCAGGAACCAGGATCCAAGAGCAGCAACCTGCACAATTGTCCTGTTGTAAATCTTGGCAATTCAAAAGCAGAATGAGGATCAGCTCTGGGTTGTGGCCTTTTATAGGGGGGCTGGGGAGCGCTTTGCGGACACCCGCGCCATCCCCAAACACTTCAAACACCAAGAACGGGCTCAAAAAGTTCCAAAAAACTCTGTAGATCGGCAGGGACATTGTGCGGGACATGTGCAATGGTGAACTTTTACTGTAAAATACCTTGGATTGTTGAAAAAACATTTTTTAAATGTTCGGGGGCCCAGATAGTGTCCGCAAATAAGGACAAAAGCTCAGCGTGGGTGCGGTCACATGATGACGTCGCGGACACATTTGCAAATGGGACGGTTGTCTGCAGGACACCAAATGCGCTGTGACAGTTGTGCGCATACACGCGGGTGTTCTACGAACTGTGTTCGGGTCTCCGAACTAATTAAAAGTGCGCCATACGTGCGGTGGACAGTTGTGGAGAGGCGCGATGTTCGTAGGACTCAAGTGTGTGATGCGCATGTGCGTGGGTGTTCTACGAACATAGTTGAAGTCCCTGAATAAAATAAATGTGCATCAAAACATTGCGGACAGGCGGAAGGCAGGATATGTGTTTTACGGGTATATTCATTCTGGTTGCAGACATTTTGGGTGATTGCGGAGAGGCGGACATCTTGTGCGTTCTAAGGACATCGCCATTTCAATTATGAACAGTACGAAGAAGTATATTGTCCTTAGGACACCCCCATTTTGGTTCATTACGGAGAGTCTTGTGTGTTATAATACCTCCATTTTCATTACAGACTGTAAGAACAGGTATAATGTCCTTAGGACACCCCCATGTTGGTTAATTGAGGAAACTCTGGACAGCCGTGCTGTCCGCGGACACCCTGACTGCCTTTTTAAAAACTAATTAAGACACAGGCATATACTAAGAACACACTTAAAATTTTATTATTGTTTAACAGTAGAAACATTAGGAAAGAGAGGGGGAAGCAGAAACTGAAACAAATACAGGGGGATTAGGGGTTTGGACATGATGTATGGGAGGGGAGGAAGGAATGGAAGTCTCATTGTACTGTTTTTCTTGGTGCGCAGTGTTTGGGGATAGTTGGCTGGGACATGGGGAGGGGGAATAGGTACACGTGGGACAGTGGTATTTAATGTTTTCTTTAATGTGGCCCACAACACACACACACACTCTTTTAGTTGACTGAAGTGTTTCATTAACAAATCCATTTTTAGTTCCATTCGTTTCAGAGGATTTTCTAATATCTCTTTTTGTATATTATTTTTATTGGTTGTCTGGTCTGTAAATAAAGTAATGTTTATTAATTGGCTTACATAGAAAAATGTTGTGTCTACCATTATTATCACCTTTTTCACTCATTTCCTCTTGTGGGAAATTTTCTTCCAGCCATTCCAAAGTACTGGATATTTCTGTGTTAAAAAAAAATATATATTAATTTTTGTGTACATAATACAGAAAATGTATATGAAATAAATTTAGTGTACTTACTACTTTTTTTAGAAACGTTTGCTGTTACTGCTGTGTAAGTATGCGCTTGCTTCTTGCTGTGCAGTTTCTGTGAGGTAATTCAGTTGGAGGCATATTTATTTTGTTTTGGTATTGTATGGGAAGACAGGTCGTCAGGACCCCCTCCCCAACATTCCCCACCTCCGTGAGGCTCGTGGCTCATCAGCGGACCCCATGCGCCTGACCCAGGAGGCAGGATGCCTGCTGATCGACATATAAGGCCACACGACCTGTACTGTAACACACCATAGACACCATTTTGAAAAAGAAAAGACTCCATTTTAGATGTACAGGCCAGACCCCAAGTGAAATAGCCTACATGCGAAAGCTGTAGCTGCTCCTCCGTTCACCACGCCCAGTGCGCCTTGCACTCCCCCCACGCCTCCACCCCATGGCAGATGCTCTGAAGGCTTGTTCTCACGAGCAACCAGACACGAACAAGTATCAGAACAAACACGGTATTGTTTACCTTCCGCAGTGCATCACTGTCCTCGAAGTGACCTGACTTGCAGCTCGAGTCTGGAAAATAACAAGAACCATCCCAATCAAACAAGTCTTGACCCTGCATCCAACCCCCAACATTTAAAATATATGGTGTCAATAACCTTCCTCTATGAACCCCTGACACTGCAAAATACCATGTGCTTTGAAGGTCTAATGAAAGGGCTTGTTAAGATTCCGCCTTATACTAACTAATGATTGCTGCTAATGTACAAAGGATAAACTGAAATGTGTTACAGAGAATACTTGTGTGTAATGTAGTGAAACACGGTTTAAAAAGTGTAACAGCCGTTGAGGGCATTGAGCCGGTTTTTGCTATGATCAAGAATGTAAACGAACATATTACTTCTCTGATCCTGCGTATACAATCCAACCTGATGCTACCTCACGTTGTCATTCATTTGTATGTCCTATGAATTATCAATATGTGTTCAACTAACGTTATTTAATACATGTGTCGCTGCCAGACCCCCATTGTTACTTATGAAGCAGTAAACTATGTAATCACCCTAATGTTATTAACTGTAGTAACTGTCTCCCCTTATGGTATATTGTGTAGTTCAGGAACAGAGAATCGCTTAGAGCTACAAGGCCATCTTCCCCTCCTCCCGTCAAGGCCCGCCAGGGGTTGCTGGTTTTTGAACGGTACAGCCTCACCTCCCCACATTCCTGCTGGACCCGCTTCAAGTATTTACCTCCCCCATGTCAGAGGCCACCATAGTTTGGCCAAATTAATTATGTACAACCTGATCCTAGATCTCACCGCCTCGAGTGGCCAGAAATGTGCCCTACTGATCCAATAGTACTCCAGTTCACCCGAAGTTAATGGGCCATGGAGACAGTTATTCACCCCTGTACTAACATATTGTAAAGTGATAATTCACCACATCTAACAGGATAAAATTACAAGGCAGCTCACCCCGTGCCCTCTGACAAGACACTTGGACTTAGGATTTGCAGGACAACTGGAGTCATATAATGTGATGAGTGTTTGTGTGTGTGTGGCCACAAAGGCAAAATGTTAGAGTAGCCTCCAATCATCAACACAGACCACGTCCGGCCTGGCAGCTCCACCCCGATGAGCCCAGCTGACCCGTCCACCCCACGTTGGCACCACACAGATGTCCACCAATCCTGGAGCAGCGCATCGATGCACCACCTATAGCTCAGTCACCACCACCCAATCCCTGAGACTTTTGTGCCCCCTATAGCTACAGGATTTATGATGTAGTTTTGTAATAAATATGACTGTCTTCGCTATTGTCAGGCAGAGCGCTCTCGGAGCTTGCAGAGTCCTTTGCATGCCATATATTGGTAAGATAAAAACCCTTTTTACATCTCCCGCACTTTGTCCTGGTCTCATTCCCTCCTGGGTTGTGACCTTTATTGCCTCACATTGTGGGGAGGTTACTGCCCTATGGGGGACGCTTGCTTTCAGTATATTTCATTATATTGGAAATGCTACTTCAGTGGATGGTTGGAGTCTTACATATACAGTTTCGACTTCTTATTTAATATTAAATGTAATGTATTTATGTGGTGCTTTTTGAATATGTTTGTTGTTTTTATTGTATGATACAATAATGTAAAATACCCCCTGAGTTTTTGGATAGTGCTGATGGTGACTGCGTACGCCCACGGACATGCGCACGGTGCGCGGACATCAAAATCACTAGCAGGACAGGGGGTTTAGTATATTCTATGTTATATAAATGTAAGGTAAGGGAGCCTTAGTAATCATTTATCACATTTCCATATTCAGTGAACAAAAACGTAGTTAAAGGGATGTTATGGTTAAGTTGCGCTACTAAAAAGCTATGAAATTCAGTGAACATTTTTTGTTAAAGGGACATTATGGTTAAGTTGCGCTACTAAAAACCTATGAAATTCAGTGAAAAAAACTCTGTTAAAGGGATGTTATGGTGCCAAGTAAAACTGAAAAACCCCTGAAATTCACCAGTTATGGTAAGCTAAGCAACCATAACTCGCACCACCACTGTGCACTGCTAAGACTAACACCCAGGATATCAAAGATGACATCACAAATGTCATTGATGACATCACAGATGACATCACATGCCTGGCTCCTCTTTTTTCCTTTACTAACATATCTAGGCCAGTAGCAGTCAGGAACAAAAAATTATATATATATATATGCAGAAGACAACCCCCGTTGGCCCCTCCCTTACTCCCCCATATTTCTATTACCCTAACCCACCCAGCACATATATAGGTTTGTGCGTCCCTTGCAGTCGAGCCCAGAAAGCATTCCCAATCTAGCTTAGTAGGAGGGCGGTATCGGTAAGCCTGGGTTCACTCCCTCCATGTGTTGGGGCTGTTCGCATTCATCATCTTATTCGGTTGCTCGTTCATGTTACCGTTCCTACCCCCTTTGGAATGTGGCAATGCTAACGCTTGCAATTATTTCGAGGGGTGGCGTCTGCCTTCATTCACAACTCTCTTCGTACCATGCCCCGCCCCTGCCAATATCCAGAGCTCAGTAAGAGTGGCAAATGCTAACGTCAGAGAATGCATTTTTTTGATGAAAGCTCCTGGGCTGTGGCAAGCAACATGTGGCTCTCAACTTCTGGAGTGGCTGGCTTTCTTGTTCAGGCCCCTTAAAAAAAAATAAGAAAAATAAGAACAGGAGTGCCACAAGTCTAACACTTTCAGCACTGAACCTAAATAAGAAAGAATAGGAATACCAAATATTGTGTCTTTCTGGAATTCTATACAATTAATACTAGACTCATTAAAGGTTTATATCAGGCACACTTCAGGGGATGAGTCACTGATTTAGTCTGTTCTTAAATGCCTCAACTCAGCCTTTCATCCTTCTGAGGTCGATAAATGAGTACCAACACAGGTTGGGTGATACTGGGTGTATATTTTTTCTATATAAAGTGCTCAAGCGTAAGTGCTATATAATAACACACCATTATCATATGGTCATGGATGTCTGCTTGCATTCACAGTAATTTGGTAGTATGGGCCTATTGACTCTGATCTTAACGATACATATGGCGATCCATTCTTGTATGAAATGTACATCACATTATAGTGATATCGTAACCATATTTTTTGTAGTGTAAAATGCTATGTGATGCCACTTCCTGGTTTGTCAACGGGTGAAAGGTCGTGTTCCATCGCTTCCCACAATATGACTTCGGGTGGAGTCAAATGACATCACTTCCTGTGATGTCATCAGGGGGTCAAGGGTCGTGTGATGTGACTTCCGCTACCTCTGGCATTTTGGTGAAATGACGTCCCTGGCTAACGTTCACCCAACTTTATACAGGTATGATCTATAGTAGCATTTATCGAGTGGGTGAAGGTTGTTTGCAGGGAGTTGGCTAGGGATGCCGAATTCTGTCCTCATGGGTGTCACTTGTATCCTATTAGACTTAGTGTTGTCTCTCTTGTTGTAGTAAGAGTTTCTTTATTTGGTTCTAGATGTTGTCATTGTTGTCCTAGATTGGTCATCATTTTCATTGTGTTTCCCGTTTGATGGTTTTGTTTTTCATTTTTAATCTATGATGTTGAAGAGCCAGGTTTTTAGTAATTTTCTGAATTGTAGGTGGTCTTTGGTGTTTCTTATTTCTTTCGGGATGTTGTTCCAGGTTTTTGCGGCTAAGTGGGAGAAGGAGGAGCCCCCACGTTTTTCTTAAGGTATGATTTTTCTTCCAGACGGATTTCGTTGCTTGATCTGAGGAGTCTCGTTGGCTTGTAGATTGTTAATTTATTTTGCAGGAATTCAGCTCCTTGTCTGCTGATTGCCCTGTGTGTTATGCGCATTGTTTTGAAGGCGATGCAATGTTTGACTGGGAGCCGGTGCAGTGTTTTTAGGGCTGGATTGATGTGGTCTCTTCTGGATAGTTTGAGGAGGAGTCTGGCTGCTGCATTTTGGATCCGTTGTAGTTTCTTAAGGAGGTATTCTGGTATCCCGAGATAGAGGCTGTTTGCATAGTCGATTCTTGACATGATGAGGGCGACGATTATGAGTGTTTTGTGGGTGAAGGAGAGGAAAGGTAAGATTCTTCTTGCCGTGTGAAGGCGGAACAAGCATTTGTTGATTATTGCAATTTTTTTGTGGTTCTTAGGGCAGGGTGTTGTCCATCAGGACTCCCAGATTTTTTACTACCTTAGATGGAGTTGGTTCAGTTCCCATTTCCATTGCCCATGGAATATAGGTGTTTTTCTCTTGGTTTTTGGGTATAATCATGATTTCTATCTTTCCTGAGATGATTTTCAAGTTGTTGGCATTCATCCAATTAAAGACTTCTTTCAGACACTCGATTAGGATTGAGTGATCTGTTTCAGTGTCTTCCATTTTGTAGATGATTTGATTGTCATCTACGTAGTTGTAGCATGTAATTTTGCATTTTTTTATGATTCTGATTAGTGCAGTTTGGTAGATGTTGACATACAGTGGTGATAGTAAGGACCCTTGTGGTACTCCACAGTCGTTGACTTGTGGTGTGGATTTGAAGGGCTTTAACCAAACAGTTTCTGTTCTGTCTGCTATGAAAGATTTAATCCAGGTTAGTGCTGTGTCTGTTATGCCTGTGTCTTCTAGCCTTTTGGTTAGGGTGTCATGGCTAACTGTGTCAAAGGCCGCAGAGAGGTCGAGTAGAATCAGGGCTGAGGTTGTGTCGGAGTCTGTGTTTGTTTTTAGGTCATCCCAGATGGATACTAGTGCTGTTTCTGTTCCTCTTGCGGGTCTGAAGCAGGCTTGTGCTTGGTCCAACAAGTGGTGTTTTTCTACATGTTCTTGGGTTAATTTGTATACGTAGGTTTCCAGGAGTTTTGCTGGGTAGGGAATGTTTGAGATCGACCATAGTTGGGGAGGTCTTCCATGTCACCACTTGTGTTTTAATATATGCTGATTTGAATGTTTTTGATACGGTTCCTGTTGTTAGTGAGAGATTTAGGAGGTTTCTGTAATATTCTAATGGTGTTCCTTGTGCGAGGATTGATTTGTAGATGTCAGGCAGACACGGATCAATGGGTGAACCTAATTTCTTGCTGTGTTTCACCAGCAAGACGAAAGCCTCTGCTGACATTTCAGGAAGGTTTTGGAGTTTGTGTTGTGGTTCTGTGTTGGGTTTGGTAAGTTGGATGTTATGGCCGATTGGTTTGTTTTGTATGATTTGTCGAGTGTCGTTGATTTTGTTCTTGATGTGGTCTACCAGGTCGTTGCAAAGTTTGTCTGAGGGTGTTGGGGTGTTGTTGCAGCCTGGTGGGTTTCTCATTTAATTAATGACATTGAACATTTCTTTTTGTTGCTTTTGTTGCATTGGTGATTCTGTCGTCATAATGCCTTCTCTTTGCCTTTCGTATTTCCTTTTTGTATGCTCGTTGTCATGCCCTCCATCCGACCCACCAGTGATCCAGTTCCCCCTCGGCCCGAATACACCCCCCACTTACCTTCCGGGGCTCACGTTGGCGGTCCAGACCGGCTCGCACACAGCTACAGCAGCAGCTTCAAGCCACCACTCCACAGTCACGACTGCGACCGTTTCTCCATTGGCAGCTGCCGTGGAGATTAGGCCATCAGAAGATCAAGATCGCTTCTTTGCATCGTGCTGCTGGGTCTATCCGATCACGTGACCTGAACTCGCGAACACGTGACCGGAACTCGCGATCACGTGACCCGGACTCACGATCACGTGATCAGGAAGCAAACGGTACTTAAGTAGTGGAGTGCTTCAGTACCGCGCTTCACAGCTGTTTTCTCGGAGACCCTGTCTGGCCTGCAATTCTCACCTTGTTTCACGATTGACCTTGGACCCGGCTAACTCTTCTAGGAACTCTTTGTGGATTACATTACATCTGTGCTTTACCGGCTTGGACTGAAACACTTGGCTCTTGACCTCGGATCGTTGTCACAGACTTCTCTTTGGATCCCGCTCTTCATTGATCCGTTAGCTTGGACTGATACACTTGGCTCTTGACCTCTGATTGTTGTCACGGACTTCTTGTGGATTACCCCTCTTCACAGAATCTGGAGCATTGAATGAACTATGACTCATCACCACCCTTATCTACTATCTGGTTCAGTCCTGCCTGCAGGTCTTCCACAGGTGGGGTCTGGTGTGACTACCAGTAAGTGTCATCTATTCGGGACCTTTTGCCTACTTGAGCCCCGGAATCCCTTCTTCTGTCAATTCCTGGTAACATCCTTCCTGTTCTTTTGGTTACTCGTGCATTAACCTGCTTGCTTGGTACTTAACGCTGTTTTCCTTCACAGCTTCCGTGGGGCTTCCAGTACTTCTCGGTTCCGGATTCTTCTCCACCTGTGGCCTCAAAGGTTGTATAGGGAGTGAATCTATCATTCTCCCTGTGCTGCACTTGGGGACGGAGGTCTCACATATCTACACGACACTGAAGTTACAACAGTCTGTGAAGCCTTGTCATGTCAGGTATGGAGGGTACCGCGCAGGACCCCATGGCTGCTATAATCCAAGCAATCACGGTATTACGGGCCAACATGGTCGCTGCCAACACAGCAATCCATCAACGCCTTGATTTGTTGCAGAGTGCCCAACACCCCTTGCCCGCGGACCCGGAGCTTGGGGACGCTGCCCCAGTACCCGTGCCAGCTCCTCCTGTAACCCCGGCTCCTACTGCCTCTACTTCCGTCCCCGTCGTTCTGCCATCTCCTTTTCCCTTGGCAGCCCGAGAAAGGTTCCATGGAGAACCCAGAAAGTTCAGGACTTTTCTTAATCAATGCAAACTACACTTTCTATGCCGGCCTCTTGCTTTCCCTGATCCCACCACTAAGGCGGCCTTCACCCTATCACATCTAGCGGGTACAGCTGCGGCATGGGCAAACCCCCTATTAGAAAATGACCACCCCGCTCTCTATGATTTCGATCAACTGGTATCAGAGATGTCACGAGTATTTGACACCAGGTACAAGGCGCAGTCACATGATTTAGAGTTACTAGAGCTCACCCAGGGTAGGGGGTCCCTCATTGATTACATTACTCGATTTAACCAACTAGCGGCCGAAACATCATGGCCAGAAAGTAAGGAGGCAGTGGTCTTCTACAGAGGATTAAGTAATCCCATGAAGGATGCATTAGCTGTGGTCCCGTCCCTGCCCGTCCAATTCCCGGCCCTTGTGGACCTGACCCTTCAAGTAGACGCACGGCATTCTGAACGGAGAGCGGAGGCTGGGTTTCCCCATTCCACAGGCCCTGCCATATCTTCGTCCACCTCAGACACCACCGGGGAGCCTATGCAGATTGGAGGTATCAGGAGCCCCATCACATCTAGGGAAAGGGAACATAGAAGAGCAGAGAATGCCTGTTTTTACTGCGGGTTGGGTGGCCATTTCGTGAAAGAATGTCCCCGGAGACCGAAACCCAAGAACCAGGTTTTTCACACAGCTCGACCCTAGACACGGGGGGAGGTTCGAGCTCCTCATGTTCTTCCCCGGATCCAGTCCCGATGTTCGGTAGAATTAGACCCATCCGAGTACAAGCCACTTTACAGCCCACCCCTGGCATCATCCATCCCGTAGTAATCACTCTTGATTCAGGGGCCTCCGGGAATTACATTGATATTACTTTAGCCCGAGCCTTAAACCTGCCCCTGGTAAACAAGAATCGACCCGAACTGGTACAAGCAGTTGATGGGACAGAACCCGCGTCTGGACCCATCAGACAACAAACAGCACCACTCATACTGACGATCCAGTCCGTCCACAAGGAAACCATACACTTCGACTTGATAGCCATGGCCCAGTTCGGTGTTATATTAGGAATGCCATGGTTACGGGATCACAATCCGGACATTGATTGGGGTTCGGGTCACGTGCATTTTGAATCCGAACTGTGCCAGAATTTTTGTCTCCCCATGAATGGAGAGGAGAACACGCCTGCATCAGCGTTGGGCGCTATTGCCCGACTCAGTATCACAGGAAACAGTGCTCCCTCTGATCCGCGTGTAGTGGGTTTAGTCACCGCAAACATCCCTGCAGAGTACCAGGACTATGCTCCGATGTTCGATCAAGGCTCTTCTGAAACCCTACCTCCACACCGTCCCTATGATTGCCCGATTGATCTGACTCCTGGGGCTTCCATACCCTCAGGTTGTATCTATTCCCTATCACAGTCTGAAGATCAAGCCCTCAAAGAGTACATAGAAAAGTCTTTGCGCCTGGGTCACCTTACGCCCTTTCACGTCCTCAGCTGCCAGCCCGATCTTTTTTGTGCCTAAAAAAGAAGGCGATCTACGTCCGTGTGTGGACTACCGCTGTCTCAATGCCATTACCATTAAGAATCGGTACCCAATACCTCTTATCACTCCGCTATTGGACCGATTGACCCACGCCTCTATCTACTCCAAGTTGGATTTGAGAGGTGCCTACAACCTTGTCCGCATTCGAAAGGGTGACAAATGGAAGACCGCATTCTGTACACGATACGGCCTTTATGAATATATGGTCATGCCTTTCGGACTATGCAACGCCCCAGCCACCTTCCAGCACTTTAGGAATGATGTGTTCTATGACATATTGGACATATACGTGGTTGTATATCTTGACGATATCCTCATCTTTTCCCATACCCTAGAAGAACATGTGCAGCATGTTCGAGAAGTATTGTCCCGGTTACAAAAACACTTGCTCTATGCGAAACCTGAGAAATGCCAATTTCATGTGAGCAATATAGAGTTCCTGGGATTCAGCATCACACCTGGTGGCTTGGCGATGAATTCTTCCAAGGTTCGAGCGATCCTAGAATGGCCGACCCCGCAGACCCTGAAGGCATTACTGTTGTTTCTTGGTTTTGCCAACTTCTACTGGCGTTTTATCTCTGGCTTCTCCTCCATAGTATCACCTCTCACCTCCCTCACCAGTCCACATGTCCCTTTCAAATGGCTGGAGGTACATCAGCAGGCTTTTGAAGATCTAAAAAACGCCTTCACCACCGCCCCTGTCCTCCAGCATCCTGATCCTGATCTACCTTTCATTGTTGAGGCAGATGCCTCCTCTTTTGCGTTAGGGGCAGTTTTGTCACAAGTGTGCTCCGCTACAGGACACCTACACCCTGTGGCCTTCCATTCCCGCAAATTCAACTCTGCAGAAGTCCACTATACTGTCACTGAGAAGGAGCTTCTGGCAGTGATGGATGCTTTTCGCACTTGGTGACACCATCTGTTGGGGGCCAAACACAGGATTACTGTGTTCACAGATCACCGGAATCTACAGGACCTGGCCTCCCTGAAATGTCTGAACAGCAGGCAGGTCAGGTGGCACTTGTTTTTTGCAGCCTTCGACTTTCAAATTAAACACTGTCTGGTCTGACGCACGGTAAAGCCGATGCATTGTCTCCTTCCCCCGGTGGGGTTTCGCTACCTATCTTTCCCGACACTCTCTTGTCTCATGAGAACGTTGTATGCACATGTACACCTCCGTTGGCATTGCTGGACGCAATCCGTACTTGGGTCCAGCAGCATCCCGAGCAGCTGTCCGAATGGGACCCAGTGTACTGTGACGGGCTGCCATATGTACAGAATCGCCTAGTTCTACCCACCACTGATACCAGAAATCTGGCTTTGGAATGGTCTCATGACGCCCCCTTCAACGGCCCTCAAGGCCAGGTCCATACCCTAGACCTCTTGAAACGCTGGTGTTGGTGGCCATCCATGAAACGTGACGTCGTCTGCTATGTAAACACATGCGCAGTATGTGCTCAAAGTAAACACCGCAGGGGTCTCCTGCTTGGCCTCTTGCAACCACTACCTATACCACCCAAGCCCTGGCACACATTGACCATGGATTTTGTGACTGATTTACCTAGGGTCCAGTGTTACGACACAATCTGGGTGGTGGGTGATACTTTTACCAAAATGGCCCGTTTCATTCCCTGCCGGGGTATTCCGTCTGCCCCTATGTTGGCCAAGCTGTTCTTTGAATCTGTCTTCTGTCTCTTTGGTCTGCCTTCTGTGCTCATTTCTGATAGGAGGTCCCAGTTTACATCCCGGTTCTGGCGTGCCTTGACCAGGTTGGTTGGTATTGATGTATGATTTTCCTCGGCTTACCATCCCGAGACCGACGGTCAAACCGAGAGAACCAACCAATCCATGGAACAATACCTGCATTGTTTGACGCTGCAACAACAAGCAACCTGGTTGCAGGTCGTTCACTTTGCCGAATTCGCCTACAATAATGCTGTACATTCCTCCACCGGTTCTTCCCCTTTCTTCACTTTGTATGGCCAACACCCCCGTGTTCTCCCAGTTCCTGACTCTTCTTCCTCTGTCAACCCAGCCTCAGCTGCCTGTGTTAGAGATATGTCCTCTATCCATGCCCAGACCGTAGTTCACCTCCAGGAGGCCCAGTCATCCATGAAAGCTTTCGCTGACTCGAAATGTAGTTCTGCCCCGTTATATGCGGTGGGTTCATGAGTCTGGCTGTCCACCCGACACCTCCGTTTGGTGGGTTGTCGAAAGCTTCTGCCTCATTTTGTGGGCCCTTATGTGGTTTCCCGAGTCGTCAGTCCAGTGGCCTACCGCCTTGTGCTCCCGTCTTCTTGGCGGATTCACCCTGTTTTCCACACATCTCTTCTCAAACCTTGTCCTGCCTCCTCCCGCCTCCGTTCCCCGGTTGCCCCAGTGTCCTTGGATGCCCCTGATGTCTTGGAGGTTTCCGGTATTCTGGGTTCCCGCCTCCTTAGGGGCAAGCTGCAGTACCTGGTAGACTGGTTGGGCTACGGTCCAGAGGAGCGGTCTTGGGTCTCGGCTTTGGATGTCCAGGCCCCCCGGTTGGTTGCTCGGTTCCATCGGGAGCATCCTTCCTGCCCACGCGTTCGTGGGCCTTTGCGGGGGGGCTCTGTCATGCCCTCCATCCGACCCACCAGTGATCCCAGTTCCCCCTCGGCCCGAATACACCCCACACTTACCTTCCGGGGCTCACATTGGCAGTCCAGACCGGCTCACACACAGCTACAGCAGCAGCTTCACGCCACCACTCCACAGTCACGACTGCGACCGTTTCTCCATTGGCAGCTGCCATGGAGATTAGGCCATCAGAAGATCAAGATTGCTTCTTTGCATCGTGCTGCTGGGTCTATCCGATCACGTGACCTGAACTCGCGATCACGTGACCGGAACTCGCGATCACGTGACCCGGACTCACGATCACGTGATCAGGAAGCAAACGGTACTTAAGTAGTGGAGTGCTTCAGTACTGCGCTTCACAGCTGTTTTCTCAAAGACCCTGCCTGGCCTGCAATTCTTACCTTGTTTCACGATTGACCTTGGACCGGGCTAACTCTTCTAGGAACTCTTTGTGGATTACGTTACATCTGTGCTTTACCGGCTTGGACTGATACACTTGGCTCTTGACCTCGGATCGTTGTCACGGACTTCTCTTTGGATCCCGCTCTTCATTGTTCCTTTAGCTTGGACTGATACACTTGGCTCTTGACCTCGGATTGTTGTCACGGACTTCTTGTGGATTACCCCTCTTCACAGAATCTGGAGCATTGAATGAACTACGACTCATCACCACCCTTATCTACTATCTGGTTCAGTCCTGCCTGCAGGTCTTCCCCAGGTGGGGTCTGGTGTGACTACCAGTAAGTGTCATCTATTCGGGACCTTTTGCCTACTTGAGCCCCGGAATCCCTTCTTCTGTCAATTCCTGGTAAGATCCTTCCTGTTCTTTTGGTTACTCGTGCATTACCCTGCTTGCTTGGTACTTAACACTGTTTTCCTTCACAGCTTCCGTGGGGCTTCCAGTACTTCGCGGTTCCGGATTCTTCTCCACCTGTGGCCTCAAAGGTTGTATAGGGAGTGAATCTATCATTCACCCTGTGCGGCACTTGGGGACGGAGATCTCACATATCTACACGACACTCAAGTTACAACACTCTGATTTTTTTCTGGAATTTTTTTTTTCTCTTCTCTGAATTGTATTCTTTCCTCGATTCCAGCTCCATTTTCTTGTTCTCATTTTTCATGGTGCTTAGTAGTGGGGTGAACCATTTTGCCATTGCTCTTTTTTTTGATGGGATGAATGGATTTTCCAGGGCGATCCTTTCGATTGTATCAGCGATCCATTTGTGTAGCAGTTCCACTTTCCTGTCTAGGTCAGCCATCTCTAGTTCTGTAATTGAGGGTTTGGTTGTCTCCAGTTGTTAGAACAGGTTGCTTGTTTTGACAGTTCTCCAGTTTCTTTTGGTGGTGGTTGTGAGTTTGGGGGCCTGGATGCAGAGTGGAGTTGGTAGTCTGATGATGAAAGGGATGATAAGACGGTCGCTCCACAGTCTTTGTATTGGTGGTGATACATTTTTCCTGGGCAAAGATTGCGTCGAGGGTGTGTCCTTCCGAGTGTGTTGCTCCTTTGACCAGCTGTTGTAGTTTCATGGCTGTAAGTTGTCCGGTCAGTGAGTTGTATGAGTTGAGGTGACTTGCTACAAACCAGATGTTGAAATCCCCCAGGATAATTAGATGTTCGTGCTTCATGGCTATGTTGGTGATGGCTTCTATGAAGTTATCGACAAAGGTTGCATCATATGACAGTGGTCTGTACACCAGGATGAATGTGACATTGGTTTTTGGGTTCGCTGATAGGTTTATGACCATGGTTTCACAGCTGACAATGTTGAGAGGGTCTGTTTTTATTTTGAGGTGTTCTTTGAATGCTATTGTGAGACCTCCTCCTTTTTTATGGTTCGTGTTTATTTGATGGCATTTGAAGTTGGCTGGGAGGCAGCTTTGGAGTGTGATTTTGTAGTTGTCATCCAGCCATGTTTCTGTGATGAATAGGATGTCAATGTCGTTGTCATTGAGAAGGTTGAAGATCTTTGTTGAATGTTTTGACATGGATCTTGCGTTTAATAAATTGCAATAAAGTTTAGAGGTGTGGTTTGGTTTGGGCTTTATTGTTGGGGTCATCTTCTGATTGGTGTTGGGGTTTCCTTTAAGGTCGATCTCTAGTTGAGGTGTTGGCACAGGTGCGTCTATGTCATCAAAGAGTTCTTCTAGGTTCAGTCTTAGGTTTTGGTTTTCCTCAGGTTCTTCTTGCAAAAATGATGGGTGGCGAGTGGAAGTTACTCTTGATTTGGTGATGTAGGGTGTTATTGCGTCGATTATATTTTAGCTATTTCTAGCGTTGTCTGATCTTCTTCTGCGCGGTTGTGTTTGGTTGTGTGTTGTTGCTGAACCTCCCGTTCGGTTGGTTCGTTCTGGTGACTGATTGTTTGTGAGGTATGGAGTTAAGCACAGGTATTTTTCTCTTCTTTCAGCGTTGGTTCGAGTGTCATTCCTGTGAGTGTTTTCTGCAGTTGCGTATCTTTGTTGATGTTCCGGTGTGTTTGTTCTTTCTACTCTTTTTCTTCCACTCAGCATAGGTCATTTGCGTGGCATTTTGGGGCTGAGAGCTGTTTTTGCTCATTATGTGTTTTTTTTGCTTTGGTCTGACTGTCTTGTGGTGTAGTACTGGGTGAGGGGAATTGTCTGCTATAGGTTTGGGTACTGTCTGTTGGTGGTCAGCTGCTGGTATTACCGACTTGTTTAGTCAGTGTTTTGAGTAAGGTAGTGGAAGTTAGTTAGTATTTGTATCATTGGGTTAACGTTGGCTGCCCTAAATATGAGTATTCCTGGACAAGGTTCACTGCTGTGAGCCGACTATGTGTGGTTGGGAAGAGTTGTTCTAGGTTCATCTCAAACAAAGGCCCACTCACATACATTGTCACATGCTGGATAGCATTTTCTGTAATACAAACATTATCACTGTTTGTTCTCCAGCCCACCTTCCCTGAGAATACCACTGAATCATCACATTCACGATATTCACAGAGTCATCCCGACTGATGTAAACATCCAACAAACCTATGACCTTTACCAGATGCACGAAAGAAGGATGAATTAACACACTATTAGAAAGGCTTAAAGCAAAAAAAAACAGATCTTTACTGTTGATCCAGCACCACATTCCCTGGATGAGCAATTCCCGAATATTCATAACTGTATTAATGCTGCCATGGACAGCATTACACAAACATTTTTGAAAACCTACACAAGAAGACATTTGCAAAACATTTTACACCAAAGCTAAACCACATGAAAAAGGAAATTCAGAAATTGAAGAACACGTGTAGAAAATGCGATCTGATTAATTTGCCTACCATCAACAGCTGAATTTCTACTATGCAGAAATCATAAAAACGAAAAAGGCACACTATTCCTGATGCATAAAACTGACACAACACAGTTAATAAAATGTTTAAGATCCTCCAAGAATTCCTAGAGAAGGATTTCCGCAAGACAACCCCGAACTCCAACTCAAGAACTCTGAGACAATATTGATGCATCTCCCTACCTTGCTGTGGTGACTTTACCTCTGGCTCCAACAACCCCTTTCTAACCTCATTCTGCCTCTGTAGAGTACCTACTTGACACCATTGATTCATGTGATCCAGTCGGATCACAAGATCTATCAACCCTGTCTCAAATTATCATGGGGAATAAATATACATGTATTAATTCTGAATAAACGGAACAATATTCATATTACTTCAAAATAATAATAATAATCAGGTTGAATACAAAACTAGTAATTCATGTAAATACAAATGACAACTAATTAATAATAATAAAAGATGACATTCATGGGAAATAATATAATGTAATTGTTCATGAAAAATACCACAGTAATAAAAAAAAACAAATATTAATGAGAAATAATAATAATAATCAAGTTAAGTATAAAAGTAGTCAATAGAACAATACCAATGTGGCAAATTAATCATTTATATTGGTCAACATTATTATTATTCAAGATTAATAAAACATTGTAGCAAATCATGAAAAATATTACAGTGATAACAAATATTGTTGATCAAAATAATGATAACCATTGGACATAAATTGCAGTAATTCATAATAGAAAATTGCACAGTTACTACAACAAAAAATAATGCTGATATAAATAATAATTAGAATAACAATAATAATAATAATATTGATGACAAACATCACATACGTCCACATAATCCAACAAAAAAGGAAAATTCAAAATGCCACAAAACATTAGCACACACTAAAACAGATCTGCATTTCTTTGTGTAAAAATCAGGAACTAAACAAACAATTCTGCAAATTTGATTTCAATTACAACACATTGTATAGTATACCTGAGAGCTAATTTAAATATATATTTGACTTTATTTTATTGTAGGCAAAGACCATACAACTAAAACGGATTCCATTTTAAAGTTGCATTTTGACCAAATCATTTTACTTTCAGCCCGACAAATTAATGTTTGAATGAAAGCTCCAATTTAAAATCATATAGAAGAGAAATGTAACTAACTGCATTCTGATACACACATATTTCACACAACCTATAGATTAAAAACACATGAATTATCCTGTTACAAAATAACTATGTTGACTCCTTTCTATTCACCCTCCATGTGACCCACAAATAACTTGCTACTGCTTATATTACTCTGTGATCATCACTCTGTCGCCATAATGCTAGGGCTTCACTTGCTGTGAATAACCTACCAGCAAAAATGTGTTTCAGCCAATTCGTCCTAATATATACATATGCTGGACATGTGAGTAGAAGGTACAACTAACTCTTTTTTTGTATAGAAACTCTATGTGAATGAATATATCTCTGGCAACGCCATTTGTCCAATATGAGGAGAATCCTCTTAAAGCAAATTTGCCTAATGTTATTCAATAATGAAGGTAACAAATATATATATAAAAAAATAATAAAGAAATAATACATGATTAGTAATACAAAACAAATGTAACAATAAAACAATGTATGTTTAAAGAATAAGTCAACTGAAATACACAATTAATAATCCATGAAAAACACTGACTTTTTATGGAAGGCGCAAAAGGCACATAAGGCATACAATATCAGATGTAGTTTATTAAAGGGAAATTATGGCTTCAGCACAAAATCATAAAAGTCTATACATTCTGCAGTTATGGTAAGCAACAGAACCATAACTAATTGCCCCACCATGCATTGCTCATACCAATGCACTTCACATCAGACATGGCATTACAAATGGCCGTATTAGTGATGAGACTGATAACATTATACATATGTTTGTATTCATTTGTTTATATTGTAGTTTTACCAAAGCACTGAGCATGGTTAGATAAAACAGTTTAAAATGATGAGGTGAACATTCAAAATAAACCCACATTTAAGAATGAAGAAAAAAATATGATAAGATTCCAATGTTTATGAGTAAGGAGATGAAAACAGTGAAATCTTGTTTGAGCACAAGGGGGACAACCGAAATGTATAAGATATGTTGACTGAGATCTAAGAGCATGAGTGGTACAGTAAAGGGACATAACAGAGGAAGTTTATGGTGGGCCAAGCCCATGGACACAATGACAAAGAGAGTGGAACAAGAGATGATGATCAAAAGGCAATTAGTACACAGATGAAAGGGTTTGGGGGATCAAATTGTGAGGGTAGAGGTAGAAATATTGAGTAATTGAAGAAGTCCAGAAAGAGTGAAGGGAAGCAAGTTGGTAGGCAGGAATTCAAGTAATAGGGCAGAGCAATAGTCCAGATGAGAGAAAATTAGTAACGAAACAAAAAATATATTAGCATGAAAGGAAAGTAGTGGGCACATGTATTATACCTTATACAGATGGAAATGACAAGACCAGGCAGTGTTGCTAACATGAACACGAAATGAAAGGGAAGAATCAAACACTGTACCTAAATTACAAGAAGTGTCATATAAAGGAAACAGGTTAAATATAGATGACAGAGGAAAGGGAAAGGAGATTGAAGACCTGGAAAAGACAAGTACTTTAGTTTCAGAATGATTGAACGTTTTAGCAAGACTGGCTTGCTGATAGACATGAAGAAAAAGTAGAAAGGAATGAAAATGAATCAAAGAATGAAGAAAGTACAAAATAAACATGGGAGTCTATGGTGTAAAAGTGGTAGGAAGATGGATAGAAGAAATATGAGGCAAAAAGAGAACAGTGTAAAGAGAAAAGGGAAGGGGCATAGCACAAAGCCTTGAGGACTCCTATGGTGTAGAGCAAGTTCTGAAGAAGTTATATCAGGGTAAGTGTGACCAGCAAGGTGGGAACAGAGCCATTTATGTATAAATCCAGAAAAAGAAGAACAAGTGGAAGGAACAATAGAGTGATCAACAATATCAATAGCCAAACAAACGAAGTAGTGTTTGGCAATTTAAAGCATTAATTGAAGAGCAACTAACATATAAAAAAGCAGTCTCTGTGGAAAGTAAAGGACATAACCAGGATTGATGAAGAGGGAGAAGTGAAAGTTGATCAAGATAAGAAGATATCTGCTTCTATAACACTTGTTCCAGAACTTCGCAATTTAAGGGAAGAAGACAAGAAAGACAACCTGAAAAAGAAGAAGAATCAAGAGAAGGATCAAACAAAAAAATATAGGACTGATAACACTAAGTTAGAAAGCAAAATATAGAACATATTACCCCGTGCAGCAAAGTAGGAGAAACAGTAAGGGAAGCTATAAGATAGGTGTGGGTCCAAAAGTGAGGAACATCTTGCTTATTAAGAACAAAAAAGGTAAACATAGAGGCAAAAGCAGGGAAGAAATATCAATGACTAAAGTCAATGTTAGTGTTGGATTAGACATAAGAATTTAGAAGAACCATATGAAAATGCAGTGGTTGCTTTGTAGTAAGGAAGCAATGTGTTCACTACCTTCAATATCTGGTTAACAGAGATCACAGTGACATGTGGAAAAGATCTAGACACTTATGTAAACACATCCATAAAGGTAAATGTAAGGACACCACACCAGAAAATGCCAAAATTAGGTATGATTGAATTAATATCTTCCAAAGACATGCCCTGTGTTTAACTAAATATAGCAATGAGTCTTTCCTGAGGAATATTATGTATGTAATGGATGTAGGTAGTCTTAATAATATGCTTTAGTATGTCATAATGTTCCCATACAACATTCAGTACACAAACATACACATCTTTCTGTTAGCATCCACCTGAACAGGTGGCAATAGGGAAGTTCAAAAACACTTCCTGTACAGTTTAATAGTACTAAAGACAAGACTTGTAGAGAACAAAAAGTACTTAATATGATCAAATGTGTGCATGTTTTATTTTGATAGAAAAATTAAACAGAAATAGTTCCCATATTATAATAAAATCCTCTGAGTGGTATCGTAGACTGAGGTAAAGTGGATGCATTTCGAAGCAATTTCCTTCAATACCTTACAAGTATTGCAGTGCCCAATTAGTTCATATTAGCAGCTACAAGAATATTTTCCTTTTAATAATATTTAGGAAAGTACATTTGTGAATAATTAAACTGAAGTAAATTGAATTCAGAAAGATTGTCAAAAAAGTGAGATATGAAAGGTTTGCACATTCTATTTTTGAAAAAAGCTTTCTCAAACAATTCTTTGGAAACTAGAGAAAAGAACACAATTTAGTTTTGTTCAATGGTACCTTGTGTGAAAAGCAAAAACTAAACAAACAATTCAGCAAATTTGATTTCAATTACAGAATCTGCATTATAGCAAATATATTGTAAAAATAACTGCAATGTGAAATATTGACAAGGAGTCTCTTTTCAAAGGGCGGAAATAGATGTGAATGAATTAAGGCAATCATAACATGTAGGAAAACATATGTATACATCGTAAGGGTGTGGAAGGAGGACACTGACACACAGGTGGCATGTTTTTGGGCAACGACTTTATACCAAACGAAAGTAGGACACCTAGCTATCCCTTACACTAAGAGGGGTTTCACTGCCTCAATTATATAATAAAGAAATGTCGGAATGTCTGTTAAGAAAGTGTCCACCATCCAGGGACAACATACTACTTCTATTCCTCACACTTGTAATCAAATAAACTAAGTTTGCCTCTTTTGGCTCCAAACGAATGACTACCTTCTTATGGATGGGTATAGTTCACAAAGTAGGGGAATGTCTCCCTCCCCATGGCCTTTCTCATGCTTCTCTTCACAGTTAAATATGGTTGGGGAATGTCTCCCTTCTCCTGGCCTTTCTCAGGCTTCTCTGGGCAAATCTGTGTGGTTGGAGGAATGTCGCCTTTCCCCTGGCCTTTTCTCAGGCTTCTCTTGGCAGTTCAATGTGGTTGGGGGAATGTGTCCCTTTCCCTGGCCTTTCTCATGCCTTTCCTGGGAGTTCAATATGGTTGGAGAATATCCCCCTTCCCCTAGCCTTTCTCAGGCTTCTCTTGGCAAATCAATGTGGTTGGGGCAATTTCTCCCTTCCCCTCGCCCTTTTCAGGCCTCTCTTGGCAGTTCAATGTGGTGGGGCAATGTCTCCCTTCCCCTGGAGTTTCTCAGGCTTCTCTTAGCAATTCAACCAGCGACCCTTGTTTACTCTCCTGTCAGGGATTGTCTTGGGACCCCAGCTCCCTTCACAATGATTTGACAGTTCAATAGGCAACCCTGATGTACTCTCCAGCCAGGGATTTCCTTGGATCCATACCCCTTCACAATAGTTTCTCGCACACAGGTTCCAAATTCCTTTGTATTGATTTATTGTCTTTGGGTTGCTGACCCCTTCACAATGGTTTCTCACACAAGGGTCCTAGACTCTTTCATATTGGCTACTTATCTGTGGGACCAAGACCCTTTTGCATTGGCTTCTCAGATACAATTCCCAGACCCCTTTACATTGTGTTCTCTCAAGATCCGGAGGTCCCCGGCCAACTCCTGTACCTCTCTCAGGGCTCCCGGTCGCCCGTCTCCTTTTTAGGTCTCTGTAGGTCTTCTGTCTGCTCTCCTTCACTCTTGTCTGTGTTCACACTGTGTTACTTGCCTCCGCCCAACATCCATGGAGCAGTGCAGCCCATACCTGCTCGGCCACGCTGTGCAAAACGCTCATGTACTGGGGCAGACTGGTGTACAAGTTTTCAGCACTTCTACCATTGGCGGAGCAGGAAAGTACGCCTGGACTTCACTCGCCATGTCCCAGTCCACTGCTATGGGCTCTGTTCACCCTGACATGGGAAATGACCTCTGCTCGTGGTGCCTTCGAGGATGGACTGCCTGCAATGTTAGTCCCTCTTCCATCTTGAAGCCACTTGAGGTTTGACTACTAGAATGTCCCACCCCTCTGAGTGTAACATGGTGACTCTGCGCCTCTTTCTTGTCACAGTTGTTTGTTCTAGAAATCAAAGGTAGTGAGCCTTGCTCTTCCTCTTCCCAGTTCTACAAGTATAAGCGCATTGGCCAAGTACATGGGGAGGCTGTCAGGTTTAGAGGAAGGTAAGGAGGGAGGTGTGAAACAAATGGATGAGTGGTGGGAATAGCATGTTTGCTCACAATATCCTCCCAGTGTCCGAGAGGGGGAATCCCCCCTCTATGAAATCCCTTTGTAAAATCCCAGTGTAAGCAGAAACCTTTCTAAAAGTTATTCCTGAGGAAAAGGATAGGAAGAAAGAGGGTCACTTCTTCATCTTAGAACATGGGTTTTTATATAGTAGGGACATTAGTAACAAGGGTAACCATCACACTCAAATAGTAGTTATCTGTAGTCACTGAAGGGTAGTTTTGGAGATTGCACACAACTTCCTTAGTGCTGGTCTCATAGGGGCTACATGCTCTCTGTATCAGAAGACTACTTTACATCATCCTCCACCTGCACCTCTACGATCCTTACTGATTATAGACGTCCTATTTCCAAAATAGGAATGGATATTTTGGGCCCATTGAAACCCTTTAGGCTTGGGAATAAGTATATCCTGGTGATATTGGAACACTACCTGTTATCCTGACACCTTCCCTATGTGAACAAACACATTGCAACAGATTTTAAAACATCTGAGCCCCTTTCTGTCAAGAACAGGTTTTCCTAAAGAAATCTTGACAGACCAGGGAACAAACTTCATGTAAAATAATAATTTATAATAATAATAATTTATAATAATGGCAGTGGAAAGGATATTTTACAGATAACTAATGTACGAACCTCTGACTATCACCCTTAGACAAATGGTCTGGTCAAGCATTTCATATACATATACTTAAAACATTAGTGAAAGCCAATGGAAAGAACTGGGATACAATGATTCCTAGGGCCCTGTTCGCCAACTGAAAAGCACCCCATAAGGGTTTTCACCATTTGAATTATTGTATGGACGAGACCCCAGAGATTTGTTACAGATGTTACAGGAGACTTGGGAGGGAAGGGAAGACGCTATCCTGCTCTTGTCCCATTCCACACAATGGATTAAAGAACAATGCATGCCATAAGGAAAATAGTCCACTCCCAGTTAATCAAGACTCAAGAACATCAGAAGGCACAGCATAATCGCAAGTTATGACCAGGTCTTTTTTGATTGGGCAAAAGGTTCCGGTACTATTACCAACTTCTGAGCATAGGATGCTATCAAGGTGGCACAGATCATATGAGGTTGCAGGGCACACTTGCCCATATAATTACAGAGTTTCCCAACCTGATAGGTGAACCAAAACGTTGATCTACCATATCAATATTTTGAAAGAGTGGAAGAAACACCCACTGGCATCATCCAGTTAATCAAGACTCAAGAACATTAGAAGGCAGAGCATAAACGCAAGTTATGACCAGGTCTTTTTTGATTGGGCAAAAGGTTCCGGTACTATTACCAACTTCTGAGCATAGGATGCTATCAAGGTGGCACAGATCATATGAGGTTACAGAGCACACTTGCCCATATAATTACAGAGTTTTCCAACCTGATAGGTGAACCAAAACATAGATCTACCATGTCAATCTTTTGAAAGAGTGGAAGAAACACCCAGTGGCATCATCCTAAGTAGTAATGGCTAGGTCTCCTGGCAGAGGCACCAGATTAATTCAAACTAGTTCCAACTGATCTTCCACGACATGCAGGACCTTTTAGTACAATATCCTAATCTCTTCAGTTGCAAACATGGTAAAGTGAAGAGGGTGTATCCTCATATACGTACTCCCCAATGGACTGTAGAGGATCAGTTGGACGTACTTTCTCTAACTCCTGTCCCCTCACGGCTGTCATACTTTAACAGTAGGAGAATAACCCTATATGGGACTCTATGTGTTAAGCCTATACCGCATCTAGTGTACGACAGACGATATCCACTCTGTATCAAATGCATCATGTGCACTGAGAGAGTAATAGGATATAATTTGGAAGGATGTCAGCATGCACCATTTGACGTCATGTAATGCTGAATGAAATCTGACGAGGGCAGAGTGATGTCATGGAGAAGATGTACAAAGACATACTGAAACGATATGAAAATACTTAAGAGTGACGGTGTAATTGAAGCCACAAGGGAAACATGTACGAAATGATAAAGTGATCATATACAAAGAAGCCAAAGTAACTTGATGATCAATAAGTGCAAATACACAGTGGCGCAAGGTAGATGAGATATATAGAAGCTTGCTAAAGAGGAAAATATAATGTGGCAAGGACCGCCATGATAGGAAAATGGACGTTGGCTCATATGAAGATTCATTTCAGCTACATCAGAGACAGACCAGAGGTGCAGAGTCAGGAGATGCTGGAAAACAGTGTTGTGTGCAAAACGAAGAGGAGTCTATGTTGGCCTGGGATCAAGGATGCTACTATTAAGGAATAGCTGCAAAGCACAACAGGAGGCAGACTGATAAGTCATGGACGTGAGACAAATTTCTCTGACATTAAAGAAGCGGAAAACATTCACAAGAGCCAAGTATTGCACAATTAAAAGTGTATCAAGTATATACAAGATGGAGTGAGCAAGTCTCTAGAGGCCAAGAGGAGCAATGACACCCAGCATAATTGAACTAAATAGAAATAAATAAGAGGTCAAAATGGACACATTTGTGGTCTTGTCACACATTATCCATAAGGCAAAAACAAGGGCTACTCATTAATCTTTGGATGAAAATAGTAATGTGCTCAGACTCGATTGAATGTCCCGGAAACAGAGCGCAGGCTACAAGGTCAACTACAGACAGGAAGCTTTGGCTCATGGCCGGACTGTTGAGAGATGATGAAGTGGGGAGTAATCTGATGTGACTCAAGGACCTGGGTTTCATTTTGCTTACATGCTGCTAGCTGAGCATAAAGTCCAGGTTTGGATGGGGATGCCAACCAGTCTGTGGGCCTATGAGGCAACCTGCTGTACAATTTTACATAGACCAATCCGCTGCCATTGTGTCTGCTATAGTCAGTATTATGCATATTTAGAGTCAGTTCCAGGCGTGTCTTACAGATAAGAGACAGCCAATGGTGTACTAACCCATATGTATTCTATAAGTAGATATTTTCCCCAACCAGTCCCTCCCGTCAACAGGTCTTACAGTTTGCCACATTGGATTATGTCATAGATGATGCATATTGGGGTATAATCAAGTTTAATCAAGTGTAATCAAGTTTGTGGGTAAGTGTGCAAGCATCTGAGACGGTTAAAGGTGCTGGAGCACAGGACCACCATTAATCTCAAACCCTATTGGAGGAAGAGTAAATGTTAGAAGCTGATATTATCGAGCCCTCCCATCATCATTGGTCCTCGCCAATAGTCCTAGTTTCAAAACCTGATCAATCATGGAGGTTTTCTATAGATTTCAGGAAATTGAATCAATTTCCCAATTCGGCAACTGCCCTATGCCCCCGGATCGATGAGCTCATTGACCGACTGGGCCCCGCTGTTTATCGCTCCACGATTGATCTCACAAAGGACTGCTAGCAGGTCCCCTTAAATCCAAAGGACAAGAAGAAAACATATTTCTGTACCTCCAGAGCACTATTTCAATTTAAAGTTCTGCCATTCGGCTTACATGGTGCACCTGCAACCTTTCAACCTTTGATGAATCAGATGCTACCCCCATACTCTAGCTTTAGTGGAGCATATCAAGATGACGTTTTCATATATAGTAAGACCTGGGAAGATCATACGTTTCATTTACACCAAACTAGCAGGTGTACCCATGCTTCGCACTGTAATTCCAACTTCAGTCCTAGTTTGAAGTTAATTTAATGAAGTAAACCAATGCTTCTCTGTAGACAATACTGCTAGTTTTTCCTGAAGGAGCTAGTATGAGCAAATTGTCTTTAGTTCGAATTCTGGAGCAAACCACATAAAGCTGACCATGAGAAAAGCAGGAACCCCATAAATCAGTTCCTGCTACTTTAAATTGGAGCATTGAGATTGCACAGCAACATTATTGGTGTCCCAATCTACAGCCGAAGCAGCAGCAACATCAACATAAGTGCTGTATGTGTGGGGCTGAAGCATGTAAGCTTTGTATTGTTGAGATGGCATACATTCATCAACGTCTGAGGAAATGTAGTTTCTGTAAATATCATGAGAGATTTGCCATGATATGACAGACAGCATCATTGCGGACACTGATGAAGAGACATGCATTGTTTCCTGTCACCTAAATTACTACAAAAGTACCATATTGTGTCACCCGCATGACTTCAAAAGTGAGTGGCTCTAATGTCAGCTAGAATGTTGATTGTGTGGAAAGTTTAGGAACAATGAACTGCTGAAGTTTTCATGAACTGCTGAACTTTAGAAACAATGAGCCTAGAACTACAGCAGGAGTACGGCAAGAAGAGCCATATGGCAGGGGTAAGCATTGCACACTGCTTGCAAAAAAATCCGACTGCATTACCACCACATTAGCGCACTGCCAAACTACATGTTTCGTGTTAAGGTGGATGATAAACCCCCAGAAAAAAAGCTGGAGGTAAAACCTCCACCTTATATGATATAATATGATATGTCATTTATAACGTGGCTGTTTACAAGTGCCTATATACACCTTACTGCCAAAAATCAGCAAAATTAGCGGAATTACGGCAGGCGGAATGATGTACGGTGGTAATTCGACCAAAATCCCATGGAGTCCTATGGATTTTAAATATGGAGATTTTCAATGCCCTACAACCACTTGTAATCCCTTTTTAAATCTGCGGGATTAGATGGTGGTAATGTTAATCGATTTTGGCAATATTTTCTGTATGTACTGGCAAAAAACGCCCAAACACGCAAGTCATTTAAAGAAATGTTACTTCAATTTATTTTTGTCGGACACCTATTTAGCTTCTGATTATGTATACCATATCTATAGAAAATAAGAAATTTTAAAGTGAAGAACATGGACATGATTACTGTAAATTTTGAATGTATAGCTTTTGTTTTTCATATCAATCTGCCAGGGAGTGTTTGTTGTTTGGACAGGAGGTTGTCTGTTTTCCATGAAGCTCAGTGCTCGCCAGTCTTTCTACAGTGCCTGCTGTGTGGAGGAAAGAGAAGAGGCAGGGTTACCACATTAAAACACTGGCTTACCGCAGAGCGCCAGAGTGTTTGGTGCTTGGACAGGAGGATGTCTGTTTCCCGTGAAGCTCAGTGCTGGGAAGTGTTTCTACTGTGTCTGCTGTGTGGAGGAAAGAGAAGATGCAGAGTCACCACATAACAATAATGGCTTACTGCGGAGAGCCAGAGTGTTTGGTGTTTCTACAGGAGGCTGGCTGTTTTCCGTGAAGCTCAGTGCTAGGCAGTCTTTCTATGGTAAAAAGAAAAGTGATCTTCCAGGTTTAGGAGACAAAAACAGGGCACTCTATAGGCTAACAATGCACTTGTTTCTTGAGTGTCAATAGTGACTCATTTCTTTTTTAATAAGCATATTCAATAACGCAAAATAAATGAGAGCTTAATACATATTCTTTTCATATGGTGCATTCAATGTGTGCAAGTTTACATTAATAAAAACAAAAAAGTTTTTCACAACAATAGATTCCAGTGCTAGGTATTTTCACATAGAACAAAATGAATCAAAATAAGTCAATTATTCATGTGAAAATACTTGAATTGGAAAGTCCATTTGTGTAAAGCACTACTATCTCTTTCAAGGAGACAATTGTACTGTAGTAGATCTGTTTAATCCAGTACTCTCCTTGTGTGTGTACAATATGAGTTTCGGGCTAATGAGCCCTTCATAAGGTGTGAGTAGTAGCATCATTTTCTGTGAGAGAAGTAAATAAGAGCTAGGTCATATTACCTAAATGTGTGTATTTAAATAAATAAATCATTCAGAAATCAAAATTCGCCTGACCTGAGTGTTCAGTATCTATTCCCGCATGGGTTAGTTTATGCCAGTGAAACGAAGATACCACCTGCATGGTAACAAACAACACGCAAGTGAACATTTTATAGAGCACTTGGGATCGATGTAACAAGTCAGTCCCAATTAAGCCAACTACCACAACATCAGCGCAAGTGCATCATGCTTTCGCTAAAATCACCAATTACTTTGTGCCTTAGCCGGAGAACAAAAATGGTGAATTAAGTAACTGGGATGACTTAGTGGCTAATACAGGGGGCCACTGGAGTCTGTGTCCATAGACAACAATAACTCACTACTAAATGTATGTTTATCGCTCCATGCAGGGATTCAGCACGGACCGCTAATGCAAAGCCTCCCGTTGGAAGGAGGTAAAGACATAATTACACAAAGCCCCTGCATAAATCTGACCGATCAGTCCCAGCGGCAACCTTCGTCCATCTCCCCCTGTTTGAAGGGCCTTATCGAGGAAACAACTATTGGATTCTGGGAAAATGCTACCTTAGGTAGTGAACAGTCGGGCTCCTCTCCATGCGATACAATCGATCAGCTTAATGTACATAATGAAGCCACGTACTTTGCGCTCAAACATTTATTAAAACAATGTAATTCTCTATCAAACGAGTTATCTAAACACATATCCAGACTAAATCAGATTATAACATTGATTAAAGAAGAAACAGACAAGACGTAGACATATGGGGTCAAACCATGTAATTGCTTTGAGGGACACAAATACTATAAACAATACGGTGCACCTTACTAACAGTGAAAACCAGCTGGAGGATGGGCCATCAGAGTCAACAATCGTGGACCAACAAAAAGAAATAACTTAGGACTCACTCATGTCCCAAAGAAAAAAGGATAAGAAGAGAGAAAAGGAAGGTAGGTGCACCAATCACTACTGTGAAACAAACATTGGTCAGTGTGGATGCTGACATGGAAATAATCACCTTATGTACGCAGAAGAGTGTGTTGCCAGAAACAAAAAAGGCCCAGAAGAAAGCAGCAAGACGCAAGCAAAGGCAAAAAAACAAAGCTGGGAATGTGACCTCCTGGTTGTTGAGTAAAAGGGACCAGAAAAAAGTGGTTCAAATGGCATCTCCCGTGAGTAATAACCTAAGGGCTGAAGAATATTCAAACATACAGGAGATCTTGAAAGAGTCTTCATCCTCTGAAATTATTATTCCTGCGAATAGGATGTCTGCGGGGGTGAGAAGGGGAGACAAATCTGTTAAATTTTGGGTCCAGTGGCAACAGAGTATGGGAGTAAGTATTTGCCTCAAGTTGAAGTAGTAAGAAGGAAAATTGAATAATGTACTACCAATAAACAGAGGAGCATTGTTAACTTTAATTGTCCACTTACCAGCAATGAGAGTACTTCAAAGCAGGGATTTCGACTTTGTTGAACAACTAAAAGGTTGTGATATTGTTTGCTCAAAAACACATTGTCGATACGCTGAGGTGGTCAATTTGGTAAGAGGCAATGCTCCCTCACTATTGAAGTGGTGATTTGACCTGGAGCAAATGGGAAAGCCCAAGAAGGATCAAAAAGTGTAGTCAAGTAAGTCTACAGTGGCTCTAAATAATGGCCTGACAAAGCCAGGCCTTACAAATATCAAGGGGCTAAGTCACATTAGGGATGGTTGTTTTCATTCTTACCGGTCCCTACGAAAAGCTCCTAACAAGGTCATGATTATAAATTCATGGAACTCTATGGGCTATACTCCCTTATTTGTAGAGAAGGGATCCTTTGAGAATTTTCAGCAGTCAGACATGATACTAATACATGAGACTTGGTTCATAGGCAAAGTGTTTTTTGATGGTTTTAGACGTTTTAGTAACCCAGCTAAAAGAGGTGTTAAGGGCCGACCATATGATGGACTGCTGAACCTGTGTGCAAATACATATAGTGCATATGAAGTGAAAGTGAGTGAACAATGTCCAAATTAACTTTTGTTAATGGTTGAGGTGTCTTTTGACTCTCGCATTTTGCTGATAAATATATATGATCCCCCGAAAAATAAAAACACTGAGGAAATCCAGGATAACATCCTTGAAGCAATACCAACACAGGGTGTGATGCGAGTTGATACCCATATTTTAATTGGTAAAGATTTAAATGCAAGATGCTTGGAGTATAAGGTTACAAATAAAAGGGACATCTGGCAGGCTGGGTATGACCAAGAAAAGGGATAAAGATAAGGAAAAGGCAGGCAAATGGATCGACTTCTTAGAGAGGTTGAACGTAGTCATTGATAACGGAATCCAGGGGTATATGCCATCTGCAGTGTCATGGAGAATGGGAGATAAAGCTTCTACCATAGATTTTGTCTGTGCATATGATAAACTTTATCAAAAAATCCAATATAGGTCAAAATAATGCATACAGGGTTATCACAAGTTTGGCGGTAACCCTTAAATGTGGCAGTAATGCTATAACCGCAGAGTAATACCGCCGACGGACAGCCTCTTGGGAAAGATCCCAGAAGAGCACGTGAAGACGAGACTGGTGACGTCACATGAAGCAAAGTGACACACCTCAGAGGAGATGACAAGAAAGAAAATGAATATACCATATTGAATCTGATGATGAAGTAAGAATCGAGTGAACTTTTATGCAACAATGATCACACATGTGAAGAGTACGGAAGAAACAGACAACCATTTTATAATTGCACAGATGCAGTAATGCCAGTAGACAAAGTAATCATAAGGCTGGCTATGTAGTGAATAGATTGCAGTGATGCGCCAAGGTATATATATATATATGCATAGGAATCTGGAAGTTGCACATCGTATTTGGGCAAACTGGACCGCGTGAATAGAAGGGATGGAAAAGTGTGGCACAACAAAATAAGCCTGGCTGTAGATGGAAGAAGAATCAACGGATTAGACAGCCGAAAAATAAGTTAATTATAATGAAAATATACAATGGACAAGAAGGCGAGAGCCGAGGTGCGGCGGAAGGACATTGAGTGCCAGGTTTTATTCATTTAATATTATTAAATACAGCAAGGAAGCTCAAAAGGTGCTCTCCAGTCACATGATCAGATAAAATTGACTTTGGGCAGGCTACTCCGAGACCAGAAGATAAGGTCATGCTCACACTCCCTTTTATTCCCAGGAGCAGTGATACTTTGCAAGGCTGAGTTCAAAGACTAAGTCTCATGGTATACATCTTGAGTGATAATGGATGATGGGCTAATTGGGAGGGGAAGCATGACCAGGCCGAAACCACCAGCACCTGGGTTACCAGTTTGCATTCTGCTAACAAGTGAAATATTCCAGAATGGTGCAAGCGTGCCAACCAATTATAAATGGGCCACGTACCAAAGAGCCCTATAGTTTAGAGGTCCAATGAGATGTTGTGTATTTTATGAGATTCACAATGACTTACACTAAGGGGCAGAGTTGCCCACCTGACAGTAGAGACCCAATCACAACACCAACCCTCATAGAAAGTATATCTCGATGACTCCTGTTACCCAACCATAGACACACATATGTTGTCTCAGTTTGCCACGTAGTGTGACATCAATGAAGACTAGATTTTAGTATATACATGTGTTTTTTATGTTTTGTGCTGAGATCTTGCTTTTAGACATCCGACGATGTCCGTTGCACTCCCTGTTTTAGATAATTGCTATTAAAACAGACCAAGTCTTTTGCCAACTTCCAGAGTCGGTTTAATTATTGATGTTTGAGTAATTTCTCCATCTCCATCCACCCTGTAGAGTGTTACCTCGTCTTAAAGAGCCTAAGGGTTCACATGTTATCAGAAAGAGGATGGTTTTAAAGGCCCATCGATAAGTAGGTCTTTGGGGTAGTCAGAATATCAGACACCCTCCACCATCCAGCCAGAGGAACACAAGATTTCCTTTGGAGAACGGCCGATATAGTCAACTTGCATGTAAAGAAATACAGGTAGGACGGGCACCTCTTTCACAAAATCCCTCCTGGTTTCCAAAGGCGCTGAGCAGACCGAAGGTGATGTTGGCAGATTGGAGGAGCGGGCGATCCCGAGATTCCAGAGCCCAAAGGCAAATGGTGAGTGTATTGAGGAAACTGGTAAATTGTTGGAGTGGGTTTGTGATACCACATAAATAAATAACAGAGGGTTGGTGAATATAAAATGAGGAGTGTCAAAATGTGTTTTGGACGAGGATAGTTCCATGAGAAAAGCCCAGAGTCCTAAAATCAAGGAATTAGAAGGAGTAGTCTAAAAACCGAAGGGCGTAAAATAGGCTTCACACAGATAGATCTGTGATAGAAGACAATTCAACCTCCCATCAGAGTATTTTAGGGGCTAAGATACAAAGGAGTATATACCATGGTGTGCATGTAAAGAGTCAACTAGTTTGTTTGTTTTTATATTTTTTGTCTTTTAAAAGTGTTGAAGAGTGACAAAGATAGGCTGAGTTACGTAGAGAAAAAAGTCATTATTTACCCTAAGATATTGTTGGTACCGGCCATAGGGCAGATTGAAATTATTGAGAAGTAGTGGCTTTGAGCAATGATTATTGGTGCATGCTCATATTTGTTATTTTCCTGAAACATATTCTGTGTTAAATCACTGCTAAGTATAGACAGTCAATTGAGACTTGTCATAAAGGGAGATGTTACACCACTGATGCACGTGTGCAAGACACTACCGAAACATATGCCCAAGATAAAACAGTACAGTGCAGAATGGGTAAAAGGCACAGCAGATAAATAGCTGATTCATGGAATGATTTGCGCACCTTTCTGTCTGAAAATCCCCATACTTCAAACAGGGATTTTCGGGCAGAAAGGCACGCAAATCTGCGTTTTTCACGCAAATAATTGCATGAATAAATGTTTATGCTGTGGCCACAGGGGGGATTTCTAGCAAAGGCAGTGTTACAACATATGACCACATACTTGCACGCAGTGTACACAGGAAAGAAATTAGAGAAGAGATTGGCTATTTTAGAGCTTTGGAAGATGTACCAGGAGGAGCAGGAAGATCTGCCCCCTGAGGAATGGGTGCTTTACCAGAGAAGGGAGGAAGGTGTTGAGCCTTCTGCTCCCCTTACTAGGAAGTAAATGGGGATAGTACAGATGACGCAGGACTGTTTCCGTTAAAGGACCTAAAAGCAGCAGCCTTGTATAGCAACCCGCTTGATGAACCGCCAGCTTATGGAAGTGACAATAATCAAGAAAACACTAAAATAAGTGATCTTTAAGGTCTTACAGGGCATGGAAGAGAAAGGTGAACGATCAAATGTATCTTTCGATATAGAACAAGATATTAAAATACAGAAAGGAGAAAAAGGCAAAGCTGACGAGATTACGCTCGTACAGAATGAATGGATGGGTGGACAGATATTATTAAAGCTTGATAGGAAAAGCCTTGAGGAGGTTAGGCAAAGGAAAGACCAAGACGAGCAAGATAAAAAAGATTGAGGGAAGATGAGAACAAGAGGAAGAACAGACAAACACGAGAGCAGATGTATCAGGAGCAACAACAAAGAATGCAGAAAACTGTGCAGTGCATAGGAACGAAGGGAAGAAAGAAAATGAGAAGAGGAAAGGGAAGCAAAAGGAATTAGACGAAGAAATGGAACAAAAAAGGAGGCAGAGGGAACACGACATTGAGCATATTCGAAAGGGGTTATTGGAACCATGTCGACCGATATCATGGAGTCATATAGAGAAGTTTCTCCTGCCACAGGGAGCAATGGCAGAACCACTTGAGATACACTTAGAAAAGTTTGCCACGTTAAAGGAGGCAACGCTAGGACCATCTAGTGTAAACCTTGATAATAATTTTGACATACGAAGCATCAGAGATAGGATTGATAAAGTTTATCAAGAAATGAGGGCAACAGGTGAATCAGGAAGCTGAGGAAGAGAGGATCGATCGTGAATTGACTGGTCACAAGGCAAAGAAGGAAGCTTGTTCAGTCTCGAGCAAAGAGCCTTGTCTTTCGACAGGCTAACTGGGAATAGGGATGAAAGAGATGGCAGCCATACTAACTGGGGACTAGATATGTCAGACAAAGGAAGAGAAAACTTCCGTGGGCAGGAGGGAGAAAGTGCATGTGGTCCCAAAGGATGCATGTCGTCAGATTATGAAGTAAGATGGTCCGATTTAGAACAACCTAAGGATAGTATGCCAGATCTCATGGAATATACTGAGCGCCCTAAAGGATGATCACGTAGTGAGAAAGGAGAATCACCACCATATGTGAGCAAGTCAAGGTCATTGCCAGGTAGAAGGCAATGCAGAACCATTGTCTCAGCTTTAGATAGGCAAACAATGGGAGCTGATTGCAAATTTGGGTTCACGCAATTTCCATTATTGGACAAGGGAGGAGCTAGGCCACAGTATATTCCATGGTCACAGATGGATAAGGATAATCTAAGATGTAAACTCCTAGTTTAACAGTGGGTGCGGGAAAATAGATTTATGAACCAGGAAAAATGACAAAAGGAAACACTCTAGCCATAGGGGACATTAAAGGTCTCATAGCAGCTATTCTTGGGGAGAGAGCTGATGATATTTGGACACAGGCAGGCTACACAAGTGTCACAGCGCAGAATACAGCTCATGATGGAGCACCATTCAATAATTATAGAGCAGATGTGTGGAGAGCTCTTAGGGTGCAAAATCCAGACATGTCAGATATGGGTACAATTATGGCACGTAAGAAGATCCGCTTGCTTACATTCAAAATAGTCAGGAACAGTGGACTTTGGAAACTTGCGAGCTGTGGGGGACTCAGTGGTATATTTTACCACATTTTATGTCAGGGTCTACCAGAGTAAGTACAGAGACAACTTAAGACATTAGTGGGTATGGAAGCAAGGCAGCAGAGATACAGTTGACTATAGTGTGCCACTGTCAACTATTGCAAGAGAAAAACAAGAAGAAGGAAGAGGCTAGGAAGCTTGAGAAAGCTAAACAGTTAGGAAGAAGTTGTCAAAATACACTATAGAAGGTGCGGTATTGATGAGCGGCGAAGGGCTGGGAAGTCAGCAACAAGCTGTGGGTGCATCACAGTCAAAAAATCCACACCAGATGGACCAAGGCGTAAATGGGTTTATGCTGAGAGGCCGAGGAATGGGCTACAGAGAGAGAGAGGTAATTTTTTTAAAGAATAATCAGAGTGGCTTTCAGAATACGCAGAATGATAACTAGAATATGCAAGGAGGGGAAGTTAGAAGAGCACCTCTTCTATGTTGAACATGTGGCATGGCAAGTCACGTAGCATGCATGTGTAGAAGCCAAGGGTTTGTACTGAATGGCCAATTTTCAAGAGGGGGGGCAGCTTACCCTCCTGCATATAGCCAACACGTTAGGACAGTGTATCAAGCACAAGTGACGCAAATGCAACAAGCAACAAAAATACAGCAAGCACAACAGCCACAGCAAGCATCATTGAATCCACCACAAGGACAGTCACAGTATTAACCCATGCAGATACAACAGAATGCAAACACAGTGTTCTTGCTGACTCCTAGAATAGGAGGTATTTCTGCAGTGGGAGGAAGTCCTTTCACAGGTACAGGGATGAGCATAAATCCACAATAGGACAGCTCACAGGGCAACTTGATGTGTTCAGTACTATCAGTGACACCATACCCCCAAAAGGAACCAAGGGTTGATGTGTTGATACGAGGCAAATCTGTTTCTTTTTTAGTAGACACTGAAGCAACTCACTCCTGTATATGAGAGGGAACATTTCCGTTATTGGGAAATGACATGAATACTCAAGGCTTCTCTGGAGCTACAAATAGAGTTCCTTTTACTGACGAGTTGCCAGATCTCTAGGAGAGTATGACATGTCTGTTCCATTATTGTATTCACTGCAGACACTGGTTAATATTCTGGGACGAGATCTAATGACAAAGCTTAATATGACAATTTCTTTCACTGATGATGGAATAGTGTGTTCAACTCCAGTGATACTCCATTTAAACGTGGGTGAATTTATTATGGCTGTGGAGAGTGCCAATGGAACCTGAAGTCTTTCATTATGGGGTATGAATTTTGTTAACATGGCTACCCGGCTTAGCGGGAAAGGCTATGAGAATACCTGATGAGTTTTTATTTAGACCACAGATACCTTTGGACGAAGAGGCGGGACCACCAGTTCCTCTAGAACTACTTGCAGCCATAGTAGGAGGGGAATTGGCCATGCTCGAAGGATTTGACAAGGGCAGGCCATGGAGAACTGTCTTTACCACTGGAGAAGGGTATAGACTGACAGACGTCAGAGATGAGGATATGTTTAGAGACGGTCCAGCAGATGATGAAGTAATATTTGAAATGAACATTACCTATTGGATCAAAATAGAGAAAAGAGAGGTCCCAAAGCAAATGATGATAGTGCAACAGCGTCCAGTATATTTTGACGATGGGGGAGGGGAATTTAAGATGGCACTGAAGCCTGGAGCAATTTTACCTCGAGCAAGACAGTATCCCATGTCTCAAGAGGCGGATGAGGGTATTTTTAAAACTATTTCCGCACTGATGGAACAAGGTATCTTGGTGAAGTCAGAGTCACCATGTAATACCGCAGTGTACACTGTGAAAAAATCAAAGGGGGGGTGGTAATGGACATGGTGTTTAATTCAAGACATGAGTCCAATTAACCATATTGTAGAGGCAGAGTTTTCTCCAGGTCCATATCCTGCGACGATATTATGTAGTATCCCTGTTGAAGCATGATATTTCACAGTGATTGACTTGAAAAATAAACTTTTCTCAATCTGCTGCTGAAGATCGGACGTCATTTACTTTTTGCCAGACCAAATTGAAAAACACTTGCTTACCACAAGGGTGTTGTGAGTCTCCAGCGATCTTGAATAGGGTCCACCAGAAGGATCTAGGAAATATTGATTTGAAAAGTGTTGTTTTGCATTACGTAGATGACATTTTGATTTGTAGTACAACAGAAGATGAGTGTAGGCAAGACTCAATTCAGTTAATGATTATCCTAGCAGACAAGGAATATAAAGTGGACAAGGAGAAGTTACAGTATCGACAAGAAGAGGTGCTGTACATAGGCTAGTTGATTTCACATGAGGGAAAAAAGCTTACACCTGAAACGGCTGAGGCAATTTTGAAAACTGCACCTAGTAAAGCAAATGCAGCAGTTTCTGGGACTATGCAACTATGTTAGAGCACAGGTATTTGATTATAGTTCATTCATGAGACCACTTTTGCAAGCTCTAAAAAAGGCACAAGTGAATAATGAGAAAACAAGTTGGACTGAGGAAATGGAGGAAGAGTTTGAAGAATTAATGAAAGCAATTTGTACCACCCCAGTTTTTGGAATTTCCAATTATTCTGAGGAGTTTCACCTATTTTCGCACCCAAATGGGACAGTTATGACAGCAGTGCTTGCACCGAGGACTACACTGGGGTATACACCTCTGACATAATATAGTGGGATTTTAGATCCAGTTATGAGAGGACATTTTCCTTGCAAACAATCACTGGCAGCAGCCACATTCGCTATTGAGAAGTCTATGAGTATAGTGATGGGGTGTTCCATGACATTATTTGTTGGGCATGCTGTGTTTGCCATTTTGGGAAAACCTGAGGGTACGCTGCCATCCCAGAGAGCATCTGCATATAAAGTTATTCTATCAAATCCTGCGATTAAAATAATCAGGTGCAGTATAGTGAACCCTGACACATTTGTAGCTGAACCAGTTGCAGAGGATGAGCATGTGCATGACTGCGCAAGTTATGAAGAGTCATATGAGGACATACCGCGTGTAAAAGAACACGCGCTGTCCGGAGGATAGATACGCTTTATTGTCGGGTCATCGAAAATGTATCAAATGAATGGAGAAAGATTGACTGGGTTAGCTGGGGTGAGGCAGAGAGAAAACAGGGAATTTGAAATTGTGGCAAGCATAAGGCTGACATCACATTTTTCAGCACAAGTTGCAGAATTGGTGGCACTTATTATCACGCTTGAGAAATACAAAGGAGAGGAAGTGACGGTGTACAGTGACTCCACCTATGTGTTGTCAACCGTGCATGCAAGGCTAGCACATTGGAAAATGAGGGGCTACCTCAGAGTGGACGGCACTCCTGTGCAACACGCAGCATTATTGGACAGATTATTAAGAGACTACAGCTCCCAGCAGCCATTGCAATGGTTAAATGTACAGCTCATACTAAGAGGTCTGATTTTATCTCACGCAGAAACAAAGACGCAGACAAAGAAGCCAAAAGGGTTGCAACTTCTTCAGACATCTCGAGTTTTGATACTACTCATATAAGAAAGGGGGACATTATGGCTGTGGTAATGCAGGAAGGTTTTCATCATTTGCCGAAAACACAGTTAATGGAAATTCAAGGCAGTGCACTGCAGAAAGAGAAAGACTTGTGGAAACAGAGGGGATGCTCCTTATCCCCTTCTGAAGCATTGTGGTGACAGGACAGCACGAGTAAACCGGTGATACCTGTAGCCTTATTAAGGATGGTGTTAGAACAGCTGCACTACCCTGCACATGTATCTAGGGAAAGCCTCACAGCAGCCATTGCAGAGAATTGGTTTGTACAAAATCTGTTATAACACGTTGCATTTTATGTAGTAAATCGCATCGTGTGTCAAAAGATTACTGCTCGGCACACATTGCGAACAATCAGGGGAGTGATCTCTCGACCGAATGGTCCTTTTCAGCATTTACATATCGATTATGTTATGTTGATATCTTGCAAGGTTGTAGTGGATACAGGTATATGATAGTGGTGGTGTGTCCCTTTTGGAGATGGATTGAAGAAGATCCATTTACACACCCTGATGCCACTTGCACTGTGAAGGTTTGTTCGAACAGATTAGCTTGTTATTGAACATAAAACACAAGTATTCTTCTGCTTATCACCCGCAAGTGAACTGGATATGTGAGAGACTCAATGGTCTTCTCAAAGAGAGAATTGCTAAATTGAAATTGTCACTAAAGAAGGGACGGCTCTATTGACTGCCCTTAGCATTATATGCATTAAGGAACCAGCCCGTGTTGGACCACCATCTCACACACCATGAGCTAGTAACAGGGAGGCAAATGAGAACGCCTCTGACTCCTCCATCGAGTAGTAGGAGTGATGCCCAAAGACAGCTGAAATGTTAGGAAATGAGTTACTTGCTTACTTGCCATGTATGACCGCTGGTATCTCTGTCATTTCAGATCAATTCAAGAGCAAGGGGTGTCAGTATCAGTACACAGATGAAGACCATTCAGCAACTGTATCTAAGGAATTTGTATCAATGCCTTAGCTTTTTGAGGGAGACGCTGTGCTAATCTCTAACTTCACTAGGAAGTGGCACAAGCCCTTGTTCAGTGGTCCATACATCGTGGAAGACATTACTCCCTCAGCAGTAAAGGTCCAGGGATGCCACACATGGATTGACCTTGGCGTCATTTAGCCATATTCTGAGACCCCAACACCCCAACCCAATTTGGAAGCAAGTCCACACAAAGTAGTTCAGCACATGCAGACTTGATCGATGACAAGGAAGAAGGACGATGAAACTACTAGTTGAATAAATGCAAGTATGCTTTTGGACTGTGGCTCCCATGCTACACTCCTTATAGATATTATAGCAGGAAGAGAAAGCAAAATTGTTCTTGAGCCACAGGAATCTTTTGAAAAAATGAGCTTTAGAAAATTGACGACACGTCATGATTATGCCTAAACGACAACATTTGGTTAAAAATTGGAAGAGGGAGCAGTGTCCCGACTCTTTTCGTACTGAATTTCTCTTTGGACACCCAAATGGTCCTATCTGATGCCGACAGTAACTTGCTCTTGCTTATTGTTTTTATTTTTATTCTTCTGGCATATCCTGCACTTGTGGGGAGAAGTACTGACATTCAGGTGTTCTTGCACAATCCTAAAAATGGTCCAATTAGATTGCTCTCTACAATTATTGAGCAAATCCTACAACTACCTCAGCATTGAACACATTTGCCTGATTAAAAGGGTTTTTTCCTTCCTTAAAAAATAGTTCACAGGCAAAATGTGGAATCCTGAAAATGATGCAGTGGAGGGAAATGAGCGAGTTCAACGACGTATGGGAAATCGCCACTCGTGGGGACTAATGTACTGGTGCCTAATATATGTTTGCACCGCATCTATTATTGTTTTCCAGTTTCTATGAATCTATGCTGCTTGCTTTGCTGGTCCAAAGAAGGCAGCAGTGTCAAGACCGGTGGGGGGTCTGTACTTCCGCTCTCTATATGGTAGAGGAGAGGCACAGAGGACCCCAGCCAAGATTCTCAATTGTGGTAGCAATGGACGAGCAATCAAGGCCTAGCTTCTCAGGAGGTGATGCAGGCTGGTTCTTAAGTACAGTGTATCCCCAAGCCCCCACAAAGGAATGTCCACACACTGTATTACTGAAAACACAGTCTTTATATAATTAATATTCAAGGGTTATGTACACTTATCACAACAACGCACTTTGTGCTCAGGAAAACCAATAATGATAAATATCTACAATTCTAAAGTGGTACCACTAATATTAGACCTCATAACAGTGCATTCACAATACTGTAGCAATGGCACGCGGATCAATAAGAAGGAAACCAGCAATAGAGAGAGGAGAGATACCAGAGGGTTGAAACAATAGGCAGAAGACTGGCCCTTGCTACTGGACACAGTTCTGTGTGGAGATCCCCCCACCTGGGCAACCTGTAAAATAAAGGGATATGACACAAGCCCAGTCCATATATTGTTCAACAGTCTTATTCTCTCCTACAATGTTTTTACCCCCCCAATGTACCTGGTGGAGTCGAGTTCTTCGAAGAGGCGTCGACAGATCCTTCTTGAATGACCCCCTTTAAAGCAGGAGTCACGGATCGTCGAGAGGCGTCGAGAAACGTCGAAGACCTCGGGGTTCGGCGACGGGGAATCGACGGCCCTTCTTGAATGCCTTCCCTTTCAAGCGGGAGGCACGGGGCGTCGAACGTCCGTCGACGAACGAGGTAGAACGATGTCGAAGAGGCGGCAGCTTCGTCCGAGCGGTGCTCGTCGGCGTCGGGGCGTCGGCGTCCTGCACGGCGGAGGTGTGCGGGGCACCTCGATGACAATAGTTCTGGACCGCAAAGATTGTAGAGACGGGAGCCCAGCAAGGGCGTCGAGTCGCTCGAGTCTTTGGGATCGTGAGGTGGCGGGAACCCCACCGGCGGATTCTCCTCGGCGCGTTGGTCGTCCTCGACTTTCTCCGGCAGGGCAAAAGCGGTCGACGATGCGGACGAGGGAGTCCTTCAAGGCAAATGTTCTTAGGCAAGGAGCGGACGGCTCCGGTCGTCGGCGGCACGGCGTCAAGTGGTTCCCACGGCTGGGCAACACAACTTCGACGGGCCTCCAGCGGTTACACAGACCTGCGAACCCTGGTCGACGGCAATGGACTTCGACAGCGTCGAGGTCCGGGTGCTTCACTTCGATCTCCTCGGCGGTCCCGTCTCGGGTCGGCAGCCTTTCGAGGGTCTGACTTCCAGGGCGCTTCGGCGAAGATTCAGCGGTGCTCGATGGTCCCTCGGAGCACGGGAAGAGGGCGCCTTACCAGGTCCTCTCTCGGGTCAGTCCTCGACGATTTCGACAACCTTCAGTTCCGTCGAAGCAAATGCCACAGCAAGTCTTCTTCTTCCAGCTGGACGTCGAGGATCAGCAAATCCAGTTACTCTTGAGTGGAGACTCAGCTTCTGAATGCTTCTGAACAATTTCCAGTGGTGAGAGGTCCCCAGATATACTATTCTGTCTCTCATCCACACTGCTGGCACACACACAGCAGCCAATCACACAGAAGGGCATTCATGCAGTCAGTCAGCCAATCAGGCACACAGTGCATTCAGGCCACACTCCTCCCTTTCAGACACTCACAACAAGGAATGTGGATTGGGACAAGTACCCAGCCATTCAACACTACACACTGCATTCAGGCCAGTTTCGGGCAGGGCTGTCTCAGTCTTTGTCTCTCATGCCAGAAACCAGACAACCACAACAAGGAGTGTATATTGGTCACACACTCCATTCACCCAGGTCCCACCCACAGGAGGTACCCATAACATACAGTCACTGGGAAGGCTCCAGTCAGTCTAGCTGGGCCTTTACAACAACACCATATATGGAACTTCCACCCAACAGCCAGTCAGGGGGAAGGGACAGAGTCAGGGCTTCCCAGGACTTTGGGAAAAACAAGATAACAGGCAATAGAAAGCAAGAGGCCACAGGGGCCATCTTGTTTCCTATCAGGAATCAACTGATTCCAATGGCAGGGCCTGGGTATCCCAAAATGGAGGACACCCAGAGCACCTGTCAAATTCAGCATGGAGCTGCCACCAGCCCATACCCTGCTCTGTGGGCCACCCACAGGTGCCCAAAAACATACACTAGGGGCACAGGGTTGTACCCCTACCCATGGGTGCCATAAGGGTATCCCATGGGTCTGTTCACCAAACCAAAAGAGAGCTGCACTGCCAGGAGTCCCTCATGGACTCCTGGGCAGAAAACATGACAGAACACACGGTAAAAACAGAAAAAGGACAAGGATTCAGAGGCCCTGTCCCTCAGATGCATTTCCGGCATCACAGTCGCCCCCCCCAGACTGAGGTGGAGGGTGCCTAATCTCCCACGGGATAGACACCCTCATCCAGACGGTCAACATACCTTCTGGAAAGGCCATCTGCATTATCGTGACTCTTCCCTGGTCTGTGCTCTATGGTGAAGTCTAGCCCTTGTAGGCTAATCGACCACCTGAGCAATTTCGGATTCTCACCCTTCATCTGCATAAGCCACTTCAGGGGCTTATGATCTGTTTGGACCTTGAAGGTGGACCCCGTAAGGTAGGGCCTAAAACGCCTAAGGCTCCAAACTATACTAAAACATTCCTTTTCAACAGTAGCCCACCTAAGTTCTCTACCCTTGAGTTGTCTACTGATGAATATGATAGGATGTTCTCTCCCTTTGTCATCTAACTGGGACAAGACAGCTCCAATTCCGGTGTCGCAGGCATCCGTCTGGACGATAAAGGGTCGGCTGTAGTCAGGCGCACTCAACACAGGTGCCCTACACAGACTTTCTTTCAAGCCATCAAAGGCCCTCTGACAGTCTTCAGTCCAATTAACCTTCCTAGGCTGTTTGGGTGAAGTTAGAGCTGTCAGGGGTGCAGCTATGGTCCCATAGTCTGCCATGAAATTGCGATAGTACCCAGTGAGGCCCAAAAAGGCTCTCACCTGGGTTTGAGTAGTGGGAGTCTCCCAGTTCTGTACGTCCTGTACTTTACTGGAGAGAGGTTGGATTTGACCCCCTCCTACCTCATGACCAAGATAGGTAACTTTCCCCTGAGCTATCTGGCACTTGGTGGCCTTGATAGTGAGGTTAGCCCTTTTCAAGGCCTGCAACACCTTATCCAGATGTGTCAAATGCTCTTCCCAGGTGGAACTGTAGACGGCAATGTCGTCTAAGTAAGCCACACAAAAGGCTTCCAGCCCACTGAGCGCATGGTTGACCAATCTCTGGAAGGTGGCAGGGGCATTCTTCAACCCAAAGGGCATGACCCTAAACTGGTAGAGTCCCTCAGGTGTGGAGAATGCCGTCTTTTCCTTGGCATGGTCCGTCAGAGCTATTTGCCAATAGCCTGAGGTAAGGTCAAAGGTGCTCACAAATTTGGCAGCACCTATAGTGTCCACGAGCTCATCAGCCCTGGGCAATGGGTGCGCGTCAGTTTTGGTGACGGCATTGACTCCTCGGTAGTCCACACAGAACCTCCAATCCTTGGTACCCGCCGGGGAACTTGCCTTGGGGACAAGGACCACTGGACTGGACCAGGGACTGGTGGAGGGTTCAATAACACCCAGATCCAACATCTTGGCGACCTCAGCCTGGATGTGGTTTTTGACGGTATCTGACATACGATAGCTCCTGCTTTTGACAGGCACACTGTCACCAGTGTCAATTTCGTGCTTACACCACGGTGTAAGGCCCGGTGTCAGTGAAAACAGAGGGGCATACTGCTGGAGCAAAGCCCGGCAGGCCCTCTGCTGCTCTGTTGTCAAATCGGGAGAGAGTTGTACTCCCTCCACTGAGCCATCCTGAGGGTTGCTATGCAGCAAATCAGGAAGGGGCTCACTCTCATCCTCTTCTTGCCCTGAAGCTAGCAAGAGACATGAGACCTCTGCTCGCCTGTGGAAAGGCTTGAGCCTGTTGACATGGAATACCTGGGGGGCTACCCCAGAGGCTCCCATGTCCACCAGATAATTGACTTCGCCCATCTTGGAGATGATCCTGAAGGGTCCAGTCCACTTGTCTGCCAAAGCTCTAGGCTTGGTAGGCTCCATCACAAGGATTTCCTGTCCCGGAGTCCAATCCACTTGCGAAGCTTTCAGGTCATGCCAGTACTTATTCAATTCCTGGCTGGCCTTGAGATTTGCTGTTGCCTGACCCATCATTTGTGTCATCCTCCGCCTGAGGCCTAACACATAGTCCCCCACTTGCTTGGCGGGACCTGGAGGGGTGGCTTCCAAGCCTTCTCGGATCAAGGCGAGGGGCCCCCTCACGGGATGTCCAAAGAGTAACTCAAAGGGGCTGAAACCAACACCCTCTTGAGGTACCTCTCTGTAAGCAAACAGCAGGCATGGCAGGAGGAGATCCCATTTCCTCCTTAGGGGCTCTTCCAAAGCACCTAGCATGCCCTTGAGAGTTTTGTTAAATCTCTCAACCAGACCATTGGTCTGGGGGTGGTAAGAGGTGGAGAACTTGTAGGTTACCCCGCACTCTTTCCACATGGTTTTCATGTAACTAGACATGAAGTTGGATCCTCGGTCAGAGACAACCTCCTTGGGGAATCCAACACGGGTGAAAATGCCCAGGAGAGCCCTGGCAACCACCTTGGCAGTAACAGTCCGAAGGGGTATTGCCTCAGGGTACCTGGTGGCATGATCTACCAAGACCAGGATGAACCGATGTCCACCTGAAGTGGGAGGGTCAAGGGGACCGACTATGTCGATGCCCACCCTCTCAAATGGTGTGCCAACCACTGGTAATGGCTGCAGTGGGGCAATGACCCTGCCTCCAGTCTTGCCAGACAACTGACAAGTTGGGCAGGTCCTGCAGTGGGACTCCACCTCTACTCCCATCCGTGGCCAGTAGAAATGGGCAGAGAGCCTCTGCTTAGTCTTCTTGGTCCCAAGATGACCAGCCAAGGGCACCTCATGCGCCAACTGCAGTAGGAAGGGCCTGTAAACCTGGGGTACCACCAACCTCTTGCGGGCACCAGGTTCGGGCTTAGTGGGCTCACTAACAAGGAGCTCACCCTCCCAATAAATCTTGAATGTCCTAGGCACTTCACCTTGTGCCTGGGACAGGGCCTGTTTCCTCAGGCCCTCGAGAGAGTGGCACTCTCTCTGTCCCTTACAGAAGTCTGCCCGGGAGGGTCCCCCTTCAGCTAACAAGCATTGAAGGTCGGGATGATCCTCCGGGTTGAGAACCTCTCCCACAGGAGAGTCTTCTGTCTCTTCTCCCACAGGAGTTGAGTTTGGGTTTTCCGCTGGACCCAGCCCGTCCGGAGCATGGATCCCATTGGGTGCTGTCGGAACAGCAGGAAGAGAAGGTGTTCCCTCCACAGAGGTGGCCTTCTTGGTCTTCCTTCTTCTTGCCTTAGGCCTCGCCTTTGGCTCGGATACCTGACTCACAGCCAGACCCGGTGTCACCTGTGACCTAGTGACTGCAGCAGCAGTCATGGGAAGACCATCCGAGATCAACCCCAACTCTACTAGATCATTTCCTAACAGAATGTTAGCAGGGACATTGTCCTGAACCAGGACAGGAAGCTTTGCTGTCTTGTCTCCAATCATGAGTGTGACTAGGGCTACAGGCGATAATTTGGGAGGCCCACCAGCTAACCTGGTGGTTTGCAGAGGAGCACCTTCATAGTCCTCTGGCTTGAGCAGGGTCCTGTCCACCACTGTCATGCTTGCCCCAGTGTCTCTCAAACCAGTAGAAGGCTGGCCATTCAAGAGGACACTTCTCAAAAATCTACGGGTGTTCTGTGGGATAGTCGCCAGTACTTCTGCGTACTGGTCCCAGGCCCCAAGGGACACTAAGGAAATCTCTACTGGAGCACCAAATGTGATTCCTGTAGAGGAGGGGAGGACAGTGGCCTCCACCTCAGACACGGGGTAAGGGTAGGTCAGGCTGACAGCCTGTACTCCAAGTGCCTTACCTTTACACTTGGGGTCACCCCTTTTGTGATCCAGAGCCCCACAATCCCAACAAGTGCCAGGAGTGCGGGGTACGGTACTGGAACCACTGGGAGCCTGCTTTGCAGCAGGTGGACCACTACTCTTATTCCCACCCACAGAGGACTTATCCCCACTAGATTTTTGGGTCTTAGGAGAGGAAGGTTTTGGCTTACCCGACTGTGACTGCTTTTGGGACTCCTCAGCTTTCTGAGAGGCCCCCTTTTCTTTGTCCTTGTCCTTCCCACTGGAGTCCTTAGGGGACACCCGGTGGGAGACCCACTTGTCAGCCAACCTAGCCAGCTTAAAGGGGTCCAAAATGTTCTGGTCAGCCACATACTGACGCAGCTCTGGTGAACAGGCTTCAGAAAAATGCTCAAAAAACAAGAGGTGGGACAACTCAACAAAAGTTTTCACCTTGTATCCATCAATCCACCCCATCATGTTCATGTGCGCAGTACTCACCCAGTCAACCCAAGACACATTCTCTCTTTTCTTAAATTCCCTGAACCTTTTAAGGTATTGGGCAGGTGTCTTGCCAAACTTGGCAATCAAAGCAGACTTCATACACTCATACTGACCCCTTTCTTCCACACTCAGCTTCAGAATACAGTCATATCCAGTTTGAGGCACTCTGCTTAACAAACACTTAGCCCAATCTCTTTTATCTACATCATGAATTGCACAAGCCATTTCAAACGCTTCAATCCATTGGAGGATATCTGAACCCTCCACAAACACACCAACCAAATCTTTCATAAACTTGGTGGCTGGGGACCTGCCACTCTCAATTGGTCTAGCTGAAGTCTCCACTCTAGCTCTCTCTAGCTGGATTCTCTGACATTCAGTGTCCTTGTCTTTGAGCGCAAGATCCCTATTCTTGAGTTCCACTTGCTGTGCCAGCTCCTCTTTCTTAAGCTCAGCTTCTATTTCCAACTTGCGATATTCAAAGGCCAATTTCATCCTTAATAACTCAAGTTCCATGGAATTGCTGGGGTTTGGAACAGAGGCAGCAGGAATGGTGGCATTCCCAGAAACAGATTCAGCGACAACCCCAGGGGCAGAGTCCTCACTGGTTGCATCCCCCCCTTCATCAAGGGTTTCACCATCAGTCTGGTAGTCCACCAGGGCAGCTATCAGCTCAGCCCTAGACTTATCCACAAAGTCCAACTCCCTGGCTTCACAAGCACTCTGGAGAGCCTCTAAGCTCATCCGAGTCAATTTACCATTTGCAATGGGCTCCATTGCCTGTAATGCAGTTATTTGGTACACACCCAAACCTTAATCTAATAAAGTGCGGATATTTTGTAAGTGGCACGGTTATACACTGAGTCTTAAAACCATAAGCATCCCACCGCTGCCACCAGCTTGTCAAGACCGGTGGGGGGTCTGTACTTCCGCTCTCTATATGGTAGAGGAGAGGCACAGAGGACCCCAGCCAAGATTCTCAATTGTGGTAGCAATGGACGAGCAATCAAGGCCTAGCTTCTCAGGAGGTGATGCAGGCTGGTTCTTAAGTACAGTGTATCCCCAAGCCCCCACAAAGGAATGTCCACACACTGTATTACTGAAAACACAGTCTTTATATAATTAATATTCAAGGGTTATGTACACTTATCACAACAACGCACTTTGTGCTCAGGAAAACCAATAATGATAAATATCTACAATTCTAAAGTGGTACCACTAATATTAGACCTCATAACAGTGCATTCACAATACTGTAGCAATGGCACGCGGATCAATAAGAAGGAAACCAGCAATAGAGAGAGGAGAGATACCAGAGGGTTGAAACAATAGGCAGAAGACTGGCCCTTGCTACTGGACACAGTTCTGTGTGGAGATCCCCCCACCTGGGCAACCTGTAAAATAAAGGGATATGACACAAGCCCAGTCCATATATTGTTCAACAGTCTTATTCTCTCCTACAATGTTTTTACCCCCCCAATGTACCTGGTGGAGTCGAGTTCTTCGAAGAGGCGTCGACAGATCCTTCTTGAATGACCCCCTTTAAAGCAGGAGTCACGGATCGTCGAGAGGCGTCGAGAAACGTCGAAGACCTCGGGGTTCGGCGACGGGGAATCGACGGCCCTTCTTGAATGCCTTCCCTTTCAAGCGGGAGGCACGGGGCGTCGAACGTCCGTCGACGAACGAGGTAGAACGATGTCGAAGAGGCGGCAGCTTCGTCCGAGCGGTGCTCGTCGGCGTCGGGGCGTCGGCGTCCTGCACGGCGGAGGTGTGCGGGGCACCTCGATGACAATAGTTCTGGACCGCAAAGATTGTAGAGACGGGAGCCCAGCAAGGGCGTCGAGTCGCTCGAGTCTTTGGGATCGTGAGGTGGCGGGAACCCCACCGGCGGATTCTCCTCGGCGCGTTGGTCGTCCTCGACTTTCTCCGGCAGGGCAAAAGCGGTCGACGATGCGGACGAGGGAGTCCTTCAAGGCAAATGTTCTTAGGCAAGGAGCGGACGGCTCCGGTCGTCGGCGGCACGGCGTCAAGTGGTTCCCACGGCTGGGCAACACAACTTCGACGGGCCTCCAGCGGTTACACAGACCTGCGAACCCTGGTCGACGGCAATGGACTTCGACAGCGTCGAGGTCCGGGTGCTTCACTTCGATCTCCTCGGCGGTCCCGTCTCGGGTCGGCAGCCTTTCGAGGGTCTGACTTCCAGGGCGCTTCGGCGAAGATTCAGCGGTGCTCGATGGTCCCTCGGAGCACGGGAAGAGGGCGCCTTACCAGGTCCTCTCTCGGGTCAGTCCTCGACGATTTCGACAACCTTCAGTTCCGTCGAAGCAAATGCCACAGCAAGTCTTCTTCTTCCAGCTGGACGTCGAGGATCAGCAAATCCAGTTACTCTTGAGTGGAGACTCAGCTTCTGAATGCTTCTGAACAATTTCCAGTGGTGAGAGGTCCCCAGATATACTATTCTGTCTCTCATCCACACTGCTGGCACACACACAGCAGCCAATCACACAGAAGGGCATTCATGCAGTCAGTCAGCCAATCAGGCACACAGTGCATTCAGGCCACACTCCTCCCTTTCAGACACTCACAACAAGGAATGTGGATTGGGACAAGTACCCAGCCATTCAACACTACACACTGCATTCAGGCCAGTTTCGGGCAGGGCTGTCTCAGTCTTTGTCTCTCATGCCAGAAACCAGACAACCACAACAAGGAGTGTATATTGGTCACACACTCCATTCACCCAGGTCCCACCCACAGGAGGTACCCATAACATACAGTCACTGGGAAGGCTCCAGTCAGTCTAGCTGGGCCTTTACAACAACACCATATATGGAACTTCCACCCAACAGCCAGTCAGGGGGAAGGGACAGAGTCAGGGCTTCCCAGGACTTTGGGAAAAACAAGATAACAGGCAATAGAAAGCAAGAGGCCACAGGGGCCATCTTGTTTCCTATCAGGAATCAACTGATTCCAATGGCAGGGCCTGGGTATCCCAAAATGGAGGACACCCAGAGCACCTGTCAAATTCAGCATGGAGCTGCCACCAGCCCATACCCTGCTCTGTGGGCCACCCACAGGTGCCCAAAAACATACACTAGGGGCACAGGGTTGTACCCCTACCCATGGGTGCCATAAGGGTATCCCATGGGTCTGTTCACCAAACCAAAAGAGAGCTGCACTGCCAGGAGTCCCTCATGGACTCCTGGGCAGAAAACATGACAGAACACACGGTAAAAACAGAAAAAGGACAAGGATTCAGAGGCCCTGTCCCTCAGATGCATTTCCGGCATCACAAGCAGTCCCTCTGATTCTTCCCACTCCAGTGACCCTTACAGACTTGCACGAAGGCCAAGACCTTACGTGATTATCCCTACACCAATGACACGTGCAAAGTTACCTATCTCTCTGACAAGGGTTCCTATGATTCTCCAAGAAAGAAGATCCATGTTTGATACATTACATGATCATTATGTACAGACTCACTGTGCAAGAAAGACTCCCAAGAGGAGTGCAAGAGAGGATGATTATGAGTTGAATAATTATCTAGACAGTACAGCACACTTGGGGAACAACATGTGGTATCAACACATGAAAGAGGTGGGAATGAGAACCTCTAAGGAGAGCTGCTATGTTTGTGCTCTCCTACCCTGTGCATTGGGGAATTTGAAAATATCCATATCTATAGAAATAGACGTCCAAACTGCTCATTGCATGACGCACCAAGCACTCCGCCATACGAGAGGTCAATTCCAGGGTTGAACATTATCCTTGGTGTGAGTGACAGAATGGTCAGCACCAGAAGAAGACAATTATGTTCAAGATTTGAAGAGCAGGATCACACACCAGAGATCATGTGATAGGATACGAACAGCCTGGACTGAAAGGAGCAGGAATCAGATGGGAGGTAAACAGAAAGCTAAATTGCCGAAGAAAGACTGATGAAGAAATAAGAAGATGCAAGGAGGGAGGCCATATGCAGATTTGGGGAACAGTGTTTTCACCAGATGGCTGGGAAGAAGGCAAAGTCATATGCAGTGGTGGGGCAGTAACAGGACATCATAAACCAGTTATTGAGCATGTGGAGAAGGGATGCAAACCTCTGTGGCTGAAGCTTGCCAAACTGCTCACATGGTTTGAAAATATAGGCGGCCCAGTACAGATAGTGCCTCTGGCAAGTGCAGAACTATGCTTCAGAAAAAATGGCACAAGAAAAGTTGGAGAAAACCAATAATGTGGATGAATCTTTGATGTACTAGGAATGAAGGATGGGACAGTGGTGATAATGGACCACTACTGGGCCTGTGGATCCATAGCTTATATGAAGCTACCCAGAGACTGGGGAGGACTGTGCCTCATAGTGATTATTCATGTTCCAGCGTTAGTGATTCCTAAAAGTGACTTGAACATTGAACATTTCCAAAGGCTGATGCTCATCTAAGGAAGAAGAGATCACTTCAGATTTACAAGAGATCAAAAAGGGAGCACTATTTCTCAGCTAAATCGATAGAAGCTTTTGAGGCCATTCCATATGAACAGTGATTGTTCAGCCAGACTTCAGCAATATTCACGCCAATCTTCATGCAAAGGATCCAGGTGATTATGAATAGAAAATGGTTACGGATAACCAGATAGGAGCTCCTGAAGACGATTAACACTACCATAAAGGCATTCAATGCTATAAAAGAAGAGCTGAGAACCATAAAACTGATGATACTCCATAAGAGATATATCTTGGACATGATAACAGCCATGGATGGAGGAGTTTGTGCCAACATTGGAGAATCATGTTAAACATTCATACCTGTTCACGATGAAGAGAATGGGACCTTGACAGAGGCTAGAACGTTGTTGATAACTCTACATACCAAAATGGACGATGAAGTGGAAGATATTGCAGATGACAGCTAGTTTGCAGCAATCTTCTCATGGGTATCACAATGGATGGCGAATATCTTCATGTACCTTCGAGAATTACTGCTGATGATAATGTTTGGATTCTGTGTGATCATGATAATAATCACACAGTGAAAGAAGACAGCAATGAAAGCAGTAGGAATGAAGATTATGATCGATGTTGAATCTGGATTTGTACCTAAAGAGCTAACTTATGAATAAATTAGAGACTGTATAAAAGCTAGCATCCATGCACCTGAGGGAACAAAGTTCCTGTATCCAAGAGACCAAAAGAAGTATGCGGGAAGATGGACCTACTGCAGCCCGAGTGGACAGTGTAGCCACATGACCTGTTGATGAAGATATGGACTCCTAAGAAGCACTTCTTCAAGAGACGGGGGGTCATTACAAGGTTGGAGGTAAGTACCAGGCTTTACCGACATGGAGCAAACAACGTGTCCGATCTGGTAACAGACCGCTAATTGCGGGCTATTACGACTTTGCGGGCACAAGCTTTGCGCCATGCCGGTAAAGTACCTAGCACCATGCCACAAAAGGGCCCGAAAAAGCCCTTACCGGCATGAAGCGCACCGTACTTAACAATACCGCCATAGAACAAAGTGGAAACAGCGATGTCCGTAAATAATGGTGGCCGTAAATTACGGTCACCGTTAAACAATGAACCGGAAATATCATCATCGCACAGGAACGGGAAGGAGCACGGCGGCCATCTTTAAAAACACAATCCATTGCCACCCTCAACAGGCAGCCCCCTTGGGAGCATTTTGAAACCTGGAAAAGGCCATCAGAATCTGCAGAAATGCCAAAAGCACCTAAGAAGACAGCAGACCGGCTCCGCAAGCAGCGATTTAGCCCGGATGAATTGCAGGTCATGGTTGACACCCTTGAGGAGCACACTGACATCGTGTTCAGCGGGAACATGCGCAGAGAGCCGGAGCTCCGGAAGAAGAACATCTGGGCACTAGTGGCCCAGAGGGTGAGTGCAGTCGGCACCAACCCCCACATCCCCAAGGATTGCCGCAAGCAGTGGGATGACCTGCGGCTGACGGTGCGGAGGATCCTCTCTGCCAACCGCACCCAGGCCCAGGATTCCGGAGGGGGCCCAAGTTCCCCCATGAAGCTGATGCCATGGGAGGAGACGTGTGCCGGCCTGATCGGACAGGAATCAATAGAAGGCGTCGGCAACATGGAGTGTGGGGCACCGTTGTCAGCTGATGGAGGTGAGTGTACAAAGTCAACACTGCCAATGCCAATTCCATGATATACACTCTCAAGGCCCGGCCAAGGAATTACGGCATGGTGCCCTCCCCCCCATTAAATCATGCCAAACCAACTGCGACCCAAGCATGTTCCAAGTGCAAGGGCATTAGGCACATCACACATAGTGCACGAACTGGCACATCCCATGATGCACACTGTGCAGCTGGTGTGGCCAGTGTGCGAGTCAGACTGCACAGTACCCAACCAGGATGAGTGACACTGACACCTGCATACATATCACACCCATAAATAGAATGTAGTGCTGTTGCATACCCAAATGCCCATAAACCCCAAATGACTGAATATGTGTATATAGCCATGAATGTAAGTTGCGTCTCAAATCATCACTCATGCCGTCGCTCTCTTCTACCCCAAAGGCAGTGAGCATGACAGCGAGGACCACAAGACCAGTTGTTCCACCACCTCCAGGGGCAAAGGCAGGGTCCGCCGCATTCCAGCCAGGAAGGACACACCTACACCAGCTCCTGCAAGGCCCATGGAGGGTGCACCACCCCCACCCCTCCCTACATTGGCGGAAGGTACATTGTCCACCCCAAGGACTGCGGAGTCCAGAATCGCTGGGGAGGTGGCAGCCACGGCCCCCCTGGAAACCGTGGACGGCCCCTTGTCCATCTGTGGAGCGGCAGAGGAGGACTCATACCCAATCATCCACACCCCAGAGCCCAGCAACTACCCACAGGTGTTGTGCAGCGACTCAGAGGAGCCGGACACACCTGGCCGATGTGCCAGTGGAGAAATACAGGAACAGGCCAATCCTGTACCCAGTCCCCCAGCCAAAGCCCTGTCAGGGCATGGAAGCCCAATCCCCTGCATGGATGACACCCCATCAGCTGATGCACAGCGTGCAGCACAGCTCACTGCCCTCATCACAGAGGTGATGCAAGACAATCGCCATGGAAGGAGGAGTGGCAGGAGGAACTAAGGGCAATGCAGCAGGTGGTGACGGACAGCACAAACCGCTTATGCGAAGTCCTCGGACGCATTGCTAATGCCCTTGAGGCTGCGCGTCCTTCTCAGCCGGCTCAGCAGGAGGACACCCCCTCCACCACTCACTCAACCCGAACAAGCCCACTGCGTCGTTCACTATGTTCCCAGCGCTGCCAGGACATGGCTCCCCCAGACCCCAGGAGCGAGGAGTGACTTGCATACCTGCCACATGTGGCCTGGATGGACACCATGGGACTACTGTTGGGGAGTTGAGGGGGGTGAGGGTGTGTTGGGGAGTTGGGTGGAGGGGGAGGGAGGTGGGGTGGTGGAGGGTTTGTTATACAGTTATGCACCTACAATTTCAATACACCGTTTGTGTTGCAAAGGTATACCTGTGTGGACATTCATCATTGAGCATGTGTATTCTGATTTTTGACAGTGCATGGTGTACATGTATCCCCACACCCAGTGCCCTATGTCCCCATGTCATGTCACCCTCTGCTGACTTGTGTATCGGTATTAATGTCCAATCAATGTTTGCCACATGGCATGTCCCTCCTGTGCATCGGCACCATGATGCTGTCCTGCCCCTTCCTCCTCCTCCTACCCTCCATCTGGTGGTAGCAGTCCCATGTCAGGGGAGAGGGGCACGTTCCAAGGGATGCACATATTGTGCAGCATTACAGATGACATGTGGAGCGTGGACACCTTCTCATTGCAGTAGATGGGTGCCCCACCCGACCGGCTGAGGCAACTCATTCGTGCCTTCAACAGGCCAAGTGCCTGCTTAATCACCACACGTGCACGGGTATGGGCAGTATTGTAGGCCTCCTCGGGCCTGTTCTGTGGGTTTCTGACAGGGGTCCTGAGCCACGGCGTGAAGGGACAGCCACCATCACCTGCATGTGTAGGGAATGAAGGTAAGTGTTTGGACTTACATGGTGGATAACTGAACTAGTCTTACATGACAGCAGGTCATTTCTGCCCATACGCACATGCCCATGGATGCATTGACCCCATTCCTGGCCCCGCTATGTGTCCTATGCAATGGAATAATGTAGGGGGTAGCATCTTCGCGATGGTCTATGGACTAAGGCACGCACATCTTGTAGAACAAGCATCATTTATGCATGCAGCAGTCTTTGGGCAAGATCCTTGAAGTGCTGTGTACTGTGAGATTGCGTAGTTGGGTGTGTTGGCTGTAGTCAATAGCATATTCATCATACTGCACTGATCTGTACTATGGTGACTTCCAGCACTCCTATGGGTGTGCCGAACCGGTGATGCGGTGTGGTATCCCTGCTGGCCTCAGTTCAATGCTCTCCCATGGATGACTCTCCGGTGTGCTGATATGCTGGAGGCAACCACATAGTCCATATGCAGTGTGTTTTCCTACATGCCCTTACGGTGTGTGAGGGCCACTGATGAGTGGTGCATGTGTTGTGGAATGTGGCCTTGTCACCTGTTGGTCATGTAATGTTAGGTGTGGGCCTTACTTCATCAATGTGGGATTCTGTAGTCCTGTGCCGTTACACTTGGTCTGTGGCACAGTGTTTGGTGGGGTGCACATTGTGCACTGGCGTCAACATTTCCACCCGGTTTGAGTATGCAGGCACCCAACTCATGACACCGATGCACTGCCATGGCACAGTCAGGCAACTCACCAAGCAGCCAGGCACGTCGTCCTCCATGTCACTCCATGTGGCGAAGTAGCCTGCAGTTCAGCAGGACCATTGAGTCATGAGTTGATCCTGGATGTCGGCCCCACCCGTGGGTGATGATCTTGCTTGTGTTGCATGCCGTCTGCACATTGGTGGAGTGGTATTGCTTGCGGTTGCAATACGCCACCTCCACGGCATGCAGGACCGCCAAACCACGTGGGTGCAGTAAGGGCACCTATGTAATTTGGCATGCCTGCCAGTGCATGGGATGCAACTTTTGTATCATACGTCTCCTGGATAGTCCATGGTAGGGATTTGTAGTCCCTTGTGTGCTTGAGGAGGTGATCCAGCACTTGGTTCAGTGTCCGTGAAATGAACGGTTGTGATATGCCATGCATGTGCCCCACTGTGTGCTGGTAGGTGCCTGTGGCATGGAAGTGGAGCACAGACACCACCTTCAGTTGAGGGGGGATGGCGGTGTGTATTTCTATGATGCTCACTATGTCGTCATGTCTCAGGTCGACTATGGTGGTGATGCTGTCACAGTCAAGCTGGTACAGGGTGTGGATCTGCTCAGATCCAGGGACTGGACCTGAAGCTTGGGATTGGGGGCTGCCGGGGTGGTAACGGTGTCTGCACTGGTGGTGCATACTGGGCCTGTCTCACCCTCCTTCTCCTCCTGTGTCTCCTCTGTGGTGGGGCCTGGTGTTGTTGGGGTTGTTATTGTAGTTGGGGCCTTGCAAGCAGGGCCTCCTGCTTCAGTAATGCTACCACTATTGGTATCATCTTAGTGTTGGAGGTGGTGTGGTGTGTGGGTGTGATCCTTTTCTGCTGTGGCAGACTCCATTGCCTTCACCTGTGCTGATTGTGTGCACCTGTGGCTCTGGGAACCACTGCTCAGGGTTCTTAACACCTTCTCTGAGATGCCTGTATGTACTCCATGCCGGTAAGGTACATTACGGGCTTAAGGAGGCCGTTATTTACATGTGCGCATTACTTGTGATCAGCTCCGATGTGATGTGTAATTTTCATATAGGTTATCCAGCTTAAATATACTTAAGATACATTGCATGCTTTAAACCAGAACGTGTAGGTCACAATTCCTTGTAGTTCAGATTACCAGCTTTTATGTATTATAATAGTGTTTATTCAATACACTATATCTTTCTTTACTATTCGCACGTTGCCACAATTCTGCCGCTTTACATGGCAGCCAATGCTGCGTTGCTTGCTTTGCGCGGTGACTGTGAATGGTGATGGATGTGCATCCTTAAGGTAAACAATGGGGAAATTAGATTCTTCCTACTTGCTATCACTTTCTGTTCATTGCATACTGACACTTGCTAATTTCCTTGGGAGCGGTGTTGGTGACAGTTTTTTGGGGAAAACCTTACTATAAGACCGACGCTGATCCTGTGGGTAAGCGGCTGTAGATTATCTTTTATTCCTGTTCTTGAACATTTAAATTGAGCACTACTGTACAGCCTAGGCAACATTAGAGCATTTGCATTTTTACTGTTTCAGCTATCTATAGAAGTTGTATCTCTATCTATACTAAGGCACCATTTGCTGACAGCACCCGCCTTTGACAAACTACTGCCCACCTCTGTGAGGGGAGTGATATTTTCATTTAAAACCAGGTACTTAGTATCATTCCAGGCAGACTTGGTATTAGATCATGTACTTTTTATCCTTTTTGTAGGCGCTACATAAGAAGAAGATTTGTATTAGCAGTGTTTTGTTTACCTTTTCACTGACAAGCCTCCATTCTACTGATGCTGGACATACGTTGAGGTATTATACCGATCCATTTTGATTTTATTTGTATCTCTTTCTTTGTAACACTTTATATTTACAATATATTGGCGATTTGCATTGATAAACATGTACTATAATTTTACTGAACTACGAAGACAGATGTGCTCTTTAGGAGGACCACTATGGTCAAGATAGAGTGGATTGCAGGATTAATGTATGACCTGTGTTTGTTGACTTATGTATATTTGGCTATAAATCACTGTGATGGCAGGATATGCTTTTCAAAGTTGAGAATTATGTTCCCTTATTTAATTATTCATACATTAAATTGATGATTTTTTCTAGATTGATGTTGAATTGAAGACCACTGATGAAGAGTTATTGGACCTCATTACGGGGTTGGAGGTAACCATGCCGCACTTAGCGACATGGTTACCTCCTTACCGCACACTGGGTCCAGGTTCCTCAAATGAGGACTTACCAGGCCATCCCAAACTTGGAGGACCCGGTAATTCCTCGTTCGAGGAACCCGTAACCAGTACATCCCCATTCCCATTCGAGCCCTCATAGGGCCCGTTGTTAGCTCCCTGGTCTCCTCGCAGAATCTGGTAAGGACACCTGGTTTTACCAGGTGCCCGTTGCGGGTCCCGCGAGGAGACCTCGTAATAGGGCAGAATGGGTTTACTGGCACTGGCACCATCACCAGTGCCGGTAAACCCATTCCGCCCACCTCATAATGAGGCCCATTGTCTTGAAACACATTGGGTCACCCTGTTTTTGATGAAATAAAAGCTTGTGAAGTGAAAAACACTGTGTAAAGCCTTGTTAATTGGCTTAAAGACACTGATCTACTTTAATACTTGAAATTTGGACTTGCATATGTACTCACTATACTAATGTATTATGTATAACATCCATTGCTGTTTGGCTCTTTTGAGGAGCCCTTGATAGAGTGCAGGAGACAGGAGGTCCCTTATCTTTGGGACCTTTTTTCTGTTTCTTTGTTACTTTGGGTCCATGTGCCAGGAACTACATTCTCCCATGCACCTTAAATCCTCATTCTTTGACACTCCTTCCTCACTGGAAACCATAAAGAACACTTGGTTCTACGACGACATTCTTGATGCTAGATTAAAAAAAAAAAACTCTTGAAAGAGCCTGGAGGAAGGATCTAAATGACAACACCTTAACTGACTATAAAGAATCCATACTAACCTATGACAAACTTATCATTGAGGCCAAAGCCAAACACTATAATGAAAGAATTGTGAACGCACAATCCAATGCTGGCGAGCTATTTAAAATCCTAGCAGAGTTTCAAGATCAGCCTCCACCTTCTAATAACATCATCAAAGATGATAATTGGTGTCAGGGCATTCATGATGCATATTTATCTAAGATTGATTCACACAAAGAAAAAATCAAGAAGGCCCTCGGTAATGTAGTACCGGTGCAAACTCCGACTGAAACAATCCCTCCTAACAAAGCGGATATTACCATCCCTCAATTTTCATTTACTCACTATATTGAAAAGGAAGTCTCTAAGGTTATACAAGATCTTAAGGCCACTTTTTGTCCTGCCGATGACTGTCCTAGAAGCATCCTTAAGGAGTCCAATGACACCTTAGTCCCGTGGATTACCAAGCTGATAAACTTGTCCTTTGAAGAGGGTCTGGTACCGGACCTGTTAAAATCTGCATGGATTACACCTTTATTAAAGAAAGAAAACCTGGACCCCACCAACAATGATAACTAAATGCCCATATTTTTTTTTCTTTTTTTTATTGTATATGGTTTGCAAGAAACCTTTACAAAAAAGAGACTTTAAGAAGCAAAAAGACATTCATTACATTTAAATTTCAATTATGCTAATAAGCATTAAAACATAGATCCAATTTCCAATTAAAATTTCCGGAGAATAAGGGACAAATTTTAATTTAGATTTGGAAGGTTCAATGCGAAGTTCAGTGCAGCATTCAAAAATATACCGACATTAAAATTTTAAAATTTTCAAAATTCTAATAGAAATAAACCTGCAGAGAAAAAGAAAACATTTCATAAAGACAAGCATAATCATAACAGGCATAATCATAGCAACGGGACATATAAATCTAAAGCTTTGATAAAACCAGCCACAGCAAGTCCATCCTTAATATTTGAAGTAGAGAGACACTGTGACCAGATCAGATTGTCCGCCCCATTTGCCCCATTACATTAAAACGACCTAAATATTTGTCCCTTAAAGATGTCAAAGCAGTACAGTCTAAAAAGAGATTCTGAGCAGTTTCAATCACCCCCAGAGTTTTGCAAAAACGACAGATAGGATCTAAATCAGAAAACTCCTTCCTTTTATGTAGAACTTCCCGAGTCGGAAGGAGATTCCATCTGAGTTTAATGAGAAGGGAGCGATAATATCTGTTGGGAAATTGATTCAGAATAAAAGACAGCAGGCCTCTTTTCTTATGGTCAAATTGTAAATCTCTCAAAGAGGAATACGAATGTAATTTTTCAATAGTGTTACTCCAGTCATGACTGAAGAGACACTCCCTGACCTTGTTGGGATTTGTTAGTAGGGTGTCCCTATCAGACGAAATATCCAGCAAGGTCTTGTCACAGAGATCACTAAAAGCGTTAAGATATAAATTCTGGACTAGAGGTCCCTGAGAAGAAATCATGTGGCCCACATCAGCATAGAGAGTATCAGGTTTAGGAGAGAGCAAAGCTGAAAAAAGTGAAAGAACCCTCCAGAGAATCCTGGCTCGGAATGAGACTAACCCTAGTTCATACCTAATAGCCACTGTTGGAATGGAATTTGGCAGTTTCAGAATTTTCCTCCAATAGATACCCTCTAGAGAGTCCCAGAAAATCAAAAGTGCCGAGTAGTGGAGTTCCATTCCATACAGAAGCTTTGGAGTGACCTTACCCTTAAAGAAATCTACGACAGGCTTAAGGGAGGACATGCCATATTTATTGTCTAGTCTAAGGGATTGGGAGATGAGTGGGAGCAATTTGTCTCTAAGAAATCATCTAAGTTCGATCGCCGAGGGTTGGGCCAAAATCAAATAACCAAGATAGACTATTTTATTTGCTCTGATTATATTTTCACCACCTATTTTCCATACTTTGTTATTCCCCATTCTCCCCTTTGAGAAGACCATAGTAGGTGTTTTGCTCGGGTTAATCTTAAACCCATTAAGAGTGGCATATTCTTCAAATTTGCAAATGAGCCTCTGCAGGCCCACTTTAGTTTGGTATAAAAGAAGAAAATCGTCGGCATAAGCCAACCATGAGAGCCTCATATCCCCTAGTTTAGCACTCACCATGCCTGCATTTCTCAGAAAGTCATCAACATCAGCCATATAGAGAATAAAGAGACAGGGAGCTAACGAGCAACCCTGTCTCACCCCAATACGTGTCCTTATCCTTCTGGAGAGGGTTCCTGCCAGGTCAAGCCTGATATGGGCCCCAGAATATTCATACATAGCCATGATAAGAGTTAAAAGCCCGGCCGGAATGCCCCATTTAGTTAATTTTTCCCATAGTCTAGACCTGATAACCAGGTCGAATGCATTTGACAGGTCGATGGACGCAACGTAAAGAGAGCCATCATATTTACCCCAGGTGGAAGTCTGCAGGGCGCTGAGAATAAGACCATTGAGATTAGTTGAGTGGCCTGTCCTAAAGCCTGTTTGATGTTTGGGGAAAATATGATTTTCCCTGATCCAAACGTTAAGGTGTGAGAGCAACAAGGAGGCAAAAAGCTTACAATCCGCATCAATAAGCGAGATAGGCCTATAATTTTTGACCTTGTTACGCAAGCCTCTTTTAAAGATTGGTAAAATATGAGCAGTTTGCCAACTAATGGGTACCTTCCCAGAGTTAATGACATCTTGAAAGAGCAAAGAAAGAAGGTTAGCCCAGAGTTCTGGCTCAGCTTTAAATGTATTGTTAGTGAGGCCATTAGGCCCCGGAGCCCTAGATTTCTTGGCTTTGGAGATGAGTCCTAGTACTGTCTCGGAATCAGTAGGAGGCTTCCATGAGTCCCTAGAGGGGTTGTTCCCCAGCAGACAGGAAACTAATCCCTCACCCCAATGTCAAAGAGTTTAGTGTAGTGCTCAACCCATTGAACCTCAGGGATGGCATTCAGCTGGTCGTCCACCGCCGCATTGTCTAAGCTAGATACCGTAACCCAAAATGCCCTCAGATCTCGTTTTATGAGCACTGCAAGCATATGCTCTGCATCATTTTGTAGCATAGTAGCTTTTCTAGACTTACAATATTTTTAATATTTTTGGCGAATAGTTTTAATTTTTGTTTTTTTGTCAGCCCATTCAAGATCTAGGGCTTGTATATCTCTAATGAGTTTCCTAGTGAGACCCTTTACATTGGCCAATTCTTGGTCAAATCTATGAGGGTGAGATAATTTAGAAACACCTTTCCTGAGCTGGCCATGAATACTACACTGGAGAGCATTGAGAAAGCTATCAAAATGAACTGTATTAAAAACTGCTAATTTCCAACTGAGAGAAGTATGGTTAAAAGAAAGAATCAGTTTACGATTAAGTACACTGATATTAAGAGGAGTCCAACGTACCCCTGTCCCTTGTCCCACAGTTTGGAGATGGGTAGGGCCCCCCACGGGCAAAATCTTAGTGGGAAAGGGACAGAGAAATGAGACCCGGAGGATACCATGATCACTCCATGAATTGAAAGAAACCTCAACATTAGAGGAGAAAGGAATAAGAGAGTGATCTACAAACACGTAGTCTAAGGTAGATATTAGTGAGGATCTACGCCATGTGGGACGAGGTAAATTAATAGCGTCATAAAAACCATTGATACAAGTTAGACCCACTGAATCCAAGGCGAGATTCCAACGGCGACCCCGTGCGAATTTCAGGCCTAGGCGAGAATCATCCTCCATAGCCAATCCCAAGTCGTCATATTTGGATTTGTAAGAGATGGATCAATCCGAATTAAGATCACCTGCCAGGATCAGTTTACCCCTGGGGTACAAAGATCTCCAAGAAAGAAGCATATCCGTTAACTCTTGCAGAAACGGCTCAAGAGGAGAGATTCCCTTGTGCCAGTATACATTAACCAGAAGTAGAATAACCGTTAGATCAAGAGAGAACACCTCCAGGGCCAAGATACCAAAAGGCGTGTCCACAAGCACCTTAGTACTAAAACCTAAAGAAGTTCTTAATCCTATAAGAAGACCACCCGGCGGCCTCCCTCCCAAGCTGGGTTTAGCATTTTGAGAAAAGATATCAAACCCATCTAAAACGGGAGTTGAGAGCATCCAGGTTTCTTGGAGAAAGAAACAATGTGAAGCCCTAATCAGAGTGACAGTGTCTAAGTTCGTAAAGAGGTGGGAATTACCTCTAGAATTCCAGGAGAGAAACCCAAAGCTATTCACTGGAGTAACATCTGGAGAGAGTTCTGAATTAATCAGAGGGTACTCATTTCCACAGACCTGCGGTAACCTGTGCCCAGTTGCGAAAGTTTCCATTTGATTTGGGCATGCATTGCCTGCGTTGGGGCTGTGGGGTTCTTTCCGGATGATATACCATAGTGAGATTACCCCTATATTCTGCACCCCCTCCATTGTTACTGGAGAACTGAGTGGGTTGCAGTAAATTTGCTTCAAAGCCAAGTTGCTTTAATCCTTCCCTATGCCCCATGATCAAGTCCAGAACCACTCTTGATTTAAGAATGATATTACTTACATCTACCCGATCCAGAATGGGGAAGAAAATGCTATCCATGTCATAGCTAGAGATGAGCGAGAGCGAGGGAAGTTGATGAAAAATCTTTAAAATATTACCACGATTTAAACAGATTGGCGTATCTTGACCCCAAAGGCTGGTAAACTGTATAATGTCACGAGGAACTTTCGATTCTGATAAGTCAGGTAGAGAATCAGAGATCTTTTTAGTAAACTGAGTTAAAGAATCAACCGCCAAGTCGGGGCCACTAGCACCTCTTAGTAAAGTCCTATTTTGAATAACATTTGGACCCACAGGAAATCTTTCACATAACTTGAAAGGAGTGTTGTAATGAACAGAGTCGGGCCCAGAGGGGACACCTTCACGGCCCATAGTCGGGCCCGCAATAGGCAAACTTAAAGAGGATGGGTTAAAAGAGAGAGGGGCAGACGAATCCCTCTGTAGTTGAACTCCCGTGCCACCGTCCCTCGTTATAAGCTCAATATTAGCAAAAGGACCCTCAGTAACAGAAATGAGCGATGGCACCAAAGGTAGGGGCGGGGTAGAAGAAGCCCCATCCTGGGACGGGCATATATTAGGCTTAGGCACCGCCCCACATACAGTTTTAGGAAGCAGTATCTCCCGGAATAAGTGTTTGACCATATCAATGTTAACCAAGTTTGCTGTAATCGTTGGCAGAGTAGTCTCTGAACGGCTCTGATCTATCCCTGATATGCAATTAGAAGGAATAATAGGGAGTACTGCAGCAGAAGAGGAATCCTTTGCAATGATATTGGTGGTTAGCACCGTAGAGGCATTGATGGGGGTCGGCTCTAGTGGAGTTGGAGCTGTTATCAAAGTACAAGAAGCCACAGAGTCCACTGCCCCCTCAATATTAGGTCCCACTACTAGAGAAGGAGTGTTGTTAGTCGAGGGACCATCGGCCAAACCATCCGGTAAGGGAGATAGAGCTGCTGTAGTGGGAAGTAAGTCAGCAGTGGCCGCAGTAGCCACCATAGTAGGAATAGGGGTCAGAGAAACCACTGGTTCAACAGAATTCCCGGTCCCCTTAGGAACGGGAGTCGTAGATGAGGAAGCTAAAGTATTTTCCAGGAAGAGATTTTTGAAAAATTGGTTCGTATATGAATTTAGATTTTTCACGTTCTTCTGATTTTTAGTTTTCTTCATTTGCTGAGTAATTTTCCTTTTCCTTCCTATACAGGGCAAAACTTTTTGATGTAAAATGTCTTTGATGGGTTCAGTGGAAACAGATGGATTCTCTAAAGTCGGAATAGATATGAATTCCGATGAAGAGGCGGTAAGGGCACCCTTAGAAGTATCTACTGGTTCTAAAGACCTACCCACAAGGGGAAGACCTTGAACAATAAGATTAGGAAGCAGACCAACCGATTCCTCTTGAACTTTTTCCTCCATAAGTACCATAGTGAGTTTGGTGTGAGGGGTAAGATGTACTGCCTTCGATCAAGTGACCTCTCGCATACCCTCGGGAATAGTTGTCAAAATCATAGATGGATGGCTACAGAAATCCAAAGCTGGGCCTTGAAGGCCTGTAGGAGCCAGGCCGTTAACTAAAACTACATCTTGTATACTTGGCGTGGTCGCAGTGAGCCCTTTATGTACGATATGGGCTTCAGACAGTAGTTGATTAGGAGAGATTGGGTCAGGACCGTGTGTGGTCAAAAGTGGATGTTCTTCCTTAATAACTTTAACTAACTCTTCAAATCTGTCAAGGCCCTCTAACCTAGAATAGATTTCCGATAGGAGGAGAGAGTGAGATCTGACCTCAGACCATATACTATCATACAAACTCACAAAGGAACTCAGAACCATATTAAGAGCCGAGATAGTAGGTTGAGAAAGTTTAATTCTTTCATCTGCCTCTTTAAGGGTATGATGTAAGATAGATTCGCTGCCCTGATCCTTTTTTGAGTCTGGGGGTAGACCCCTTTCTTTCAACCAATTTTGTTTCTCTGTGTATTCATCAATAAAATTGATGAGATCAGAAGGAGAGCCTGCAAAGGAATCATCACAGATTTGCTGAGTGACAATATTTGTATTATTACAATTGGGGCCCAGGTGACTATCAGCAATTGCGTTGTCTCCACATTCTATAATGCTGATATTGTCAATATCCTGAGCTAAAGGGTCTTCAATCTCCAATTTCTTAGCTACATCGACTAGATTAGTGTGGTCTAATGAAGACACTGTTGGAAGTGAGTGTAGAGATTTAACAAGGGTACTAGATGTAGTCCTCTTTCCAAAGAAGTGTGAAATATTTTTCCCTTGAATTGGTTTCCCTAGGGTGCCCAGAATGGATTTTGTTTTGAGGATGGGATTATGGGTTTTGTTGAATGGAGTTTTGAACAAATTAGGTATAGACCTCCCTGTAGGAGTGTATGGAGTTCCAGCCACATTAGTAGACAGATTGACATGAATAGTCGAAGTATGGTTAATGCCCCTAGCTGCGGAATTAACCTCTGGCGAAGGTTCAGTGGGAGGAGAAACAATGTTCCCATTGACCGTCACCATAGGTAATGCAGAGGCATAAGCTACAGAGTCAGCCGCCATAACAGATAATATAGGCATCCTGGGATGAGGGTGGGCAGGTGTTGATAGAACAATATTAACCATATTGTTGTTAGAGTAATCCAAGTGGCCCTTATCCTTTTGAAGAGTAGCACCTTCCGCAAGATTAGAGGCTAAGGTAGCTGCTAGACGTTCTTCCTGTGTATCTATCGAGATATCATGAGTTCCATTAAAAATACAGCTATTGTAAGCTGTATTGCGTGGAATAATACCCATAGCATTGAGTACCTCAGACCTATTGCTGACATGAATTTGAGCCTGGGCCAGGGTTTTTAGGAGTAAAGGGTTATAGGGGACAGCTACAGGAACATGATGTAAATTCCCCAGTATAGCCGGGGAGGGAGCATCTAACAGAGTAGTAACTGGTGAAACAGAAGGTAAATTAAGAGTTGAAGCCAGTGAGGCCTCCATAGCTGTCTGACTTCGCAGTCCCTTACGTGTCATTCAGAGAGAACCAAGACCCAGGAGGGAAATACAGGGGACTTGTGAAAATAACAATACTAGGTTAGCCTAAAACTAGACCTAAGATACAATGATTAATTTTTTCCTTAAAATACACAAAAACAACATACACAACAGTCGATAAAATTATGAACACTGCGATCTAAAAATATAGCACTAAAAAACCAGAGGCAACCTCAGGCAAAAATGACAATTGTCCCAAGAACACTCTTGGATTAAAAATATAAAAGGAAATGGATCTATGCAGCCCCCCCACCCAAAAAATAAAAAGAACAGATGTATTATGAACTAGAGTTGATAATATTCTTAATCAATACATAAACAGAATATATTGATTTTTAGGAATAGCCACAATCGTCATAAAGAACCAAGAGGAGCGCTCAGTCTCAGGGTAGGGAACGCCCGACAGCTTGTGGAGCTGCCAGAGTCCGACTCTCCACCTCAAACCCTTAGAGCTGAAGAGGTGCTTGAGAATGAATTATACAGCCCAAGTTCCAGTTACTCACAGGTCACAGCCAAACAGCACAACAGCGGCTCCAGCCCTTACTGCCTCCAGGGCTTAACGCCGCAAGGGTGGTTAGTCCGTAGTTAAAAGGACCTTCAAAGTTACGTGGTCCGCCACGTGACCACAGTCAGGTCCGCCTCCTCCAGGAAGCAGAAGGAACGTCGGCAAGAGCCTCGCTCGCAGTGCCGAGTAAACAAAAGTGCTGCAAATGCTGCCGTGGAGCACAAACGTTCTGGCAGACAAGCTCTCCTTCCAAACAATTGTATAGCACCCCACAGGGGTGGTTAGACCGTAGTTAAAAGGACCTTCAAAGTCACGTGGTCCGCCACGTGACCGCAGTCAGGTCCGCCTCCTCCAGGAAGCAGAAGGAACGTCGGCAAGAGCCTCGCTCGCAGTGCCGAGTAAACAAAAGTGCTGCAAATGCTGCCGTGGAGCACAAACGTTCTGGCAGACAAGCGCTCCTTCCACACAATTGTATAGCACCCCGCACGGGCGGTTAGTCCGTAGATAAAAGGACCTTCGAAGTCACGTGGTCCGCCACGTGACCGCAGTCAGGTCCGCCTCCTCCAGGAAGCAGAAGGAACGTCGGCAAGAGCCTCGCTCGCAGTGCCGAGTAAACAAAAGTGCTGCAAATGCTGCCGTGGAGCACAAACGTTCTTGCAGACAAGCGCTCCTTCCAAACAATTGTATACATGCCCATAACAAATGTGCCTTTTATCCTCAAGATACTAGACAAACTTGCATACCTGCAATTACAGGCTCATGTCGAGAAACATAACATTTTCGGCACCCGACAGTTGGGTTATAGAGCTCGTCATGGGACTGAGACGGCCATGCTCGATCTTAAATCCACCCTGACTGGCATAGCAGATAAAAACCAAGCTGCACTGCTTATGCTACTGGACCTCTCTGCAGCCTTTGATCTGGTTGATCACAGCTTACTGGTGTCAAGGCTCGGAGAGGTTGCCAACTAGATGGATAGCCTCCTTTCTAGGTCCTAAAATGGTAAGGATATGTGTAGGCAACAATCAATCCTCCCCTATCTCTCAGACATGTGGAGTTCCACAGGGTTCCTGTCTGTCGCCTCTGCTTTTTAATCTGTATATCCGCCCTCTTCTCGACCTCTTAAGTAAACTAGGAGTGCAATACACAAACTACGCAGATGACACTCAGGTACTCATACAACTGAGTGGCTCATATAGTAATGATGTCGGAATCATCAATAACATATACAAAGCCATACAGGACTGGATGGCATGTAATTCCCTGGCTTTGAATGATAAAAAGACTGAACACCTAATAGTGTCTTCTAAAAGCACCCGGACTAAACTTAATCCTAACTATGCCAGCTTCCCTATTGCGGATAATATCATCGCCATCCAAAAGAAAGTTAAGAGCCTAGGAGTTGTCCTTGATGAAGAGCTATCCATGAAGTTCCACGTCTCTAACATCAAGTCTAGCTGCGGACTGATCAACAAGCAAATATCACTGAAAAAAACTGTGCTCTTCTGTCCACGGCACTGATTAATTCTAGATTAGACTACTGTAATAGTCTTCTAACTGGTACCACAATTACCAACATTCAATCTCTGCAGGTGGCCCAGAATAACGCTGTGCGCATTATTTTTAACCAATCTCGTCGCACCCACATCTCCACCTTCAGGGAAAAACTTCACTGGCTCACGGTAAAACACTGTTTAACACACAAGGTGTTAACTACGACGCACAAATGCCTGAGCCTTAGCAGCCATATATATCTTTATACACGCATCAGTATCAAGTCAAATGAGAGGAACCTTCGCTCATCTACTGCGGTCGTCCTCAAACACCCCAGATTCAGGACAGCTAGATTTGGAGGTACCACCCTTGATGCATAGGGTCCCCTTCTTTTGAATACACTACGAGTTCGGATACGGCAGATACAAAGCTACACTGTGTTCAAACGGGCCATAAAAACTCATCTCTTTAACCTGGAATAACCTGCTTATGATTTCTCTATCCTCTTCTGCTTTTGTGTTTGTCTGTTCTTGTTGTGTCTTCGTGTACTCCCCGAGGCCCATGTGCATGTGGCGCGTTACAAACATTAAAATAAATAAAAAATAAAAAACTGTGGACGTGCACTCTGCGTATTAGATATTTGATTCCTGTGTTATGTTCCCATGTTCATTTGGCAACATCCCTTTATTTGTGTCTCCTTGTGCCTCAGTTTTCTTACTACATCTATGTTCAACTGTACAGTAATGACTATTTATTATTGTTCATGTCACCTGTTTGTGAACCTTTCCTCTTGCGGCTAGTTGAAGGTTATGGGCTAAAAGGTGCATCAAGGTCGCTATGCGCATGGTCTATGTGAACGTAGGCATGCAGATGATAGGTAAGAGGCCACATAACCTGTCTTTTTGAGATCCTATGTCTTCTCTGTGCAATTGCATGTAGGTGTATCCTTGACTTGGTTGGTACAAGGATGTGACATGCCATATCAGATGAGTTGTCATGTTAACATAGAAACCGTATGATCTATATGCATGTGGGTACTGAGAAAAGATGTCATGGGTCCTGCCAATCTTCATATATTGTAGTGGAGTATGTCTTGCCATTTAAGTGCACATTCTCCCTATAATCGTGGGTCAAAGAGCATTATTATAAGTAGGTGCTCCAGAGCTGACCCCGTGTTCTACAAAGTGAAGCAGAAGAGCAAAGTGTGCATGCACACACTAAACAAGATGGCAATGTGCTTTAGTGAATGTGCATCCTCTGCATGTGTTTCCATGTTGACAAACATCTGAGCACGGGCATCTCAGGATATTATAAGTGTGCATCTAGCTTTGCCCAACTCTCATCCTGTCATCACACAAACACACTCACCAGCTGTAATTTGACATATTCAAAAACTCTCATGGTAAGGTAGAAAAAGCTGTGGACCAGATGATCCCCCACTCACACTGCACTGTCCCCACGGTCGACAGTTGGAGGTGGCCAACCACGTGGCTGGGGCCTGAGTGCAGGTTCTTAGTCAATGGCCTCATTATGAGACCGGCGGTAGCCGTGCCAGTAAAACTGGCACGGCTACTGCCAGTATAATTTTTTTTCTGGCGCCCGCGAATGAGCAATTACCGGGTCATTACGGCACTGCCGGATCGCGAATTGCCCATTCGTGGGTGCCAGAATAAAATGCTCCCCATTCCCATTTCAGCTCCATTGGGCTCAACGAGAATGGGGAAGTTGAATGCACCAGCACCATTCGTGAATGGTGCTGGTGCATCCAACATGCTCTGCTTGCGGGTGTCGGTACGCCCGCCAGGTCAGACCTGGCGGGCGGGAAGGCACCCACGAGCAGAATATGTAGTTTGACGGTCCGGTAACAATGTTACCAGCAAGCTTACCGGTACCGTAGTTACCGGACCGGCAAAACTTGAGGCCTAATGTGTATGCTCCTGCACACAGCAATGTTCTGTAGTACATAACATAGGAGGATGATGGCACACATAAAATCAGGCCTGTACGGGAACTCCCATGAGTGATTAAGGCATCTGAAGCATGACTTCATGCTACTAAAGCTCTGCACGATGATGAATCTGGTGACCCTGTGGGCTGTGTCAATATCTCCCAAATATATCTCCATACAAAAATATCACCATATTTTTCTGGCAATTTTAAGGCATGGAACCTGCGGGGGGCACCCCCACAACCCCTGCATTACTTTTAAAGTTGCAGGAGTCCCAAAAACCCCAAAATGTATCCCCCCTAAAATATTGCCTATGGCCATTCCAGACGGCAATATTTTTGATGGGGATAATGTGTAGTGATCCCGTGATGGGTTATGCTTATCATTGTCAGTAAATATGGGACAGATGAAGGTTGTCAAGATACAGAGAATGTAAACAGAATCACCTGTGTGACAAATAACGTGATTCATTTTATGGGGCGTGGGTGGCATATGAAGGTTTTCCAGGAGCTTATACATCGTTATTAGTGTGGGTGCTGTGCAATTGTCCATGTGTGGGCTTGTAGTTTTGCCCCATGGACCCATGGGCTGTGATGCAGACGAATACCTGATGTCATGAACATGACAGACTGGGCAGCCAAATACCACTCCTCCTCTAGAAAGAACCAGTGACAAAGAAATGCAGGCCAGTTTCAAATGTGCCCTGAAGGCATGAGAAGATCTACTTCACCCTGCGGCCTCATGCCCAGAAGCACAGAAGATGGAAGCAGTGCACCTGTAGAGCTATGATTCAGAGCGTGGGCTTCTGGGGGGCATGGTAGGGTGTAGTCCTGACTCTGTTGGCATGATGCATGAATTAGCACATCCTGCTTTTCAGAGTGTGACTTTTACATACTTGAGCATGATGGAAAAAGTGATATTTATTAGTGCAGGCATTAGGTACATGTCTATGTGATTGCAATGACCATTGACAATTTAGGAGGCTTTCTTATATTTGTTTGATGTATATCATGATTTTTTCCATGTTTTGCTGTTAGATTTGTGATGTGCGATGTCCAATATTTGCATAACATTTCAAAAGATGTAGGGCCTGATTTATAAAATGTTTTTCAAGGGATTGTCCCTTTGAAAAACGCTCATGTAAAGTAGGACCGTACACTTTTCGATTTGACTTACATCTTCCATTAAAACAGGTTTAAAACCTGTTTGTGATTGGTCAGAAGCTAATATTTGACACAATAATAGTTTTAGCATAAAATATTTTTGAGTAAATATGTCGCCACACCCACTTCCTTTGTTCAGCAGTAAGCATTAGCAGAATCTGAGCTTTGGTTACAGCAATTTGCAGAGAGGAAAATTGTTGCCCTTTCAGAATACACTTTACAGTGCTAATATCAGACTTGGTGTGCCCCTCTTGGCATAGACTTAGATTAACCCGCTGTTTCACCTTTTTCTCTTGCATAAATGCCCCCTCTCCCGCTGTATATGGGTTTAATTTCTGTTAAAAAAAGCGGTATAAATTTGTCTTCCAAAGCATATTTTTGTATTTTTCCCTGCAACCACGTCCTGTCCATTATTTCCATGTTTCCCTTGATAGCCCAAATAGATGTATCCATCAGAGAATACTTTCCAATATCTGTGATAAATATCGCTTTTCAAAATTAAAATGCCTCACTTTTAGTGCTCCATCATACCAAAATGGCTCCAATTTCAGCCAAATATGCTTTGCTTTTTTAATACACTGATTGATGTTGCAAATATTTCGCAATGTGTTCCATAGCAGGTTAAAGAACTGCCACTCTCTCGAATAATAGCACGCCCCATCTACTGAACAGCATTATTCAAATTTTCCTATTTTCAGTGCAATAAATCCATTGCTGTTTTAATAAGAAACCCTTTCTGCACCAACTGATATATTCACATCTGTGTTGCATTTCACGTTGATGACATTCAAACACATTCCAATACCCATTTGACAAAGCCCTAAAAACACAAGTAGATGTTGATGCCTGGACCATTTTTTTAAAGATGCCATGAACTGAATCTTTCTGAATCACATTTGCGCGTGAAGAGGATCTCAAGGATGCTGTTTTTGATTAGATCATGGCAGTCAGCCGCTTCTTTACAAGGTATTTTCATTTTATTCACACCAATAAAAATCGATCTCTAAATGGTGGATTCCATTCTTCCTGTTTGGCTGACAGGAAGACTTTGCAGAAAAAGGCCTTTCTGATATAGTTCAAAAAGATTTTTTTTAGAACTTGGAAGGCGACAGGACTTTACACAGTAAAACACGCTTTGTTCGTGAATCTTCAAGTCTCGAAGACCCTTGTAAAAATTAAAAAAAATACTTTTTTTGATTAATATTCAAGGAATAAATAAAAAATAAATAAAAGAAATTCCCTTGAAAGTGGCTTTGTCTTCTGCCTTGTTCAGACATGGACATGCCAGTGGTTGTGCTGGTCCTAGATTTATCGTACCCTGCATTACCTGATGTTGGGAATAATTGGCTTGTTGAACCTGAAGAAGGTACAATTGAAAAAGGGCAGTTAACCAATTTCATTACAAGTCCAAATGAAACATGCTGCCATGAGATCCTATCCATTAGTGACAGAGATCAACAGCGGTTCTGTAGCATAAAATAACAGAACGGTGCATCGCCAGAGCCTGTGAAAGCAAAGTTATCAGTATCAGTGGCAGCTCTGCCACTTCATGATTGGATGGCTAGAAGAAATCAATGAAAATGTATGTTTTGAGAAATTTCATTTAATTTCCCACAGATCGCCTTTTCCCCTTCGTCGCTTACTTAGGAACATATATATCAGCAGACACTCCTATGTATCCCTTAGTAATTCCAGAGTGGGCATTACACAGGGCATGTGTAGACTTTGATAGATTTGAGAGATGCACCAGTACTCATTAAAACCCAGCTGAAGTGAGAGATTGCATTACAAAGTTTCAGAGAACTGCTGGATTTGGTATCCTCTCATTTTGTCAAAGACATCAAACCAGCACAATTTGGAAACACAGCAACACCACAGTTTTCCATATTTTGCATGTTGTTGAATTCTAATTTCATTATTTTGAATCTTATTGTGACTATAGCAGTGTATGCATGATTCAATCACATTACACACTAAAGATATATTCGGACAATGAACCTCTTCACTACACATGTCTATTTATGTTAATATCCTGAACTTGTTGGTACAAAGCCTGTCCTTAACTACTTTTCACAGATCTAGTTTATTGTCCTCTTGGGCAAACCTCCTTAATGTCTCACCCACGCTATTCACCCAAATAACTTCTTCAACATTGTCAAATGGCTTGCTACAAGCAATGCATATGAATCAATAGAATGGACTTTCTAAATCACTAAGCCTGGGTGAACCTCTGTCCAAACTTGCACATGGCTAAAACCGAATACAGTTAATGATATTTACAGATCCTTCGGAACAAGCTGACAACCAGTTCTGGTGCCCAAACACCTCCCTTGGGTTTGGACAGGTGAAGTTCTGTTTGGAATGAAAATCAAAGACACCCAATCACCCTTTGAGATTCAATGGTTTGAGAACTCTATTAAAGCACCAAGACTTTCACTTTCTCTTTTTGTTTTTGTTAGTTTGCAGGAACAGGGTTATACAGGGCAAGTATATACATTTTGTTTATATACATTTTGGTAAATTGGGGTGGTGGCCTTTCTTGACAGAGCAATACATTTCAGTGTTCTTTGCGCTCTCTCTCTCTCTCTCTCTCTCTCTCTCTCTCTCTCTCTCTCTGTCATCTATTTCTGTGTTTGCAGACATTTTTGCGTTCCATTTGTTTTTTCTACCTAGGTGTTTCACCTAAAAAGTTTGAATCCCCTTTATCTTTGGAATTCCCAATGTATTTGGCTGTGTGTTGTGCTTCTATATCTTGAATGATTTGTTCCACACGTGTCGACTTTCTTGTAATTATTCCCCAAAATAGAAGAAAACACTGTCTCCTTTTACATTTCCGCTTGTTAGTTAAAACCCATAAAAGCATAAAAGCATCCTACTTGTGTGTGTGGCAAAGAATCCTTGCTCTTTTAGTCAACATTTGCAAATCGATGTGTTCCCTAGTCAGTTACTTTCCTTTGTTGTTATTGTGTGTGAGTCCTTCCTCAAAAGAAAGACATATACATGATGAGGTAGGGAAGGGATTTGCAGAAGAGAGATGAGGTTGACTACTCATCGGATGAAGGTATTGCTTTCTAGGTGGAGGTCTCAGGGAAGAATGATAGGCTTAATACGGTTGTGGGTACTGTATATGCTAGACACATTTAGAGCAGGTTTTGCCTAAGGTCGGAATGTCATTGGTCAACTGTTCTTGAAGAAGGGAGGAGGCAGGCCTGATGATGGGTTTAACACTGCAAAATGGGGACGAGATCGAGGATGAGGATGCAGGTCTGAAAACGGTGGGTTTGCCACAGTCACAGGTAGAGATGGTGGATGGGGAAGTGGAGGAGGCAATGCCACTCAAGGGATTCCTTATACCAGAGGTGAGATTAGACAACCTTCAGGAATATCTGAAACTCAACGACATAGAGATCAACACAAAAGAAAAAAAAAGTGATGGGTCTGGAAAAAATAACAAGATGAAAAGACAAAGACAGCTGGGTTCTAGCGAAAGAACGTCTAGAAAAAGTTGAAACTTTCAGGTACTTGAGGGTTACGATCAGCACAATGCTCAATAATTACCAATGCAAGAAACTTTGAAGCTCAAAACAAAAAGCTTGACGATTATGCTGGATAGAAAGTTTGCTCGTTTTTCCTTAAAAGTGGCATTGACCTTCTATAAATCCAAAGTGGTCCCAGCATTAGTTTACGGAGCCGAAGCCATGTCAGCGATCCCGCAAACTATCTAGAATAAACTAGAAGGATCACTTTGGAGGAAACTGTTGCGTCTCCCCCCCTCCAAATCGGTTGCACTTATTCGAAGAGAACTAAGTCTGACATCACTTAAAGGAACCGTGGGCCTTAATGGTCTGATGTTGTACAGGAAATTTCGATCATCAGACCAAAAAGTTCACTTACTAATTCAGGAAGAGATGAACAAAAGAACAAACAAAATGTTATCAAATTGGGCAAACAAAAACTCTGCTCTCCTTGAAGAAATTGGAAAAACCACACAAAAACTCAAAGAAAATGATTTTTGGAACACCTTAGAGAAGGCCTTGAGCCACAAGCACTCAAAACATCTACCAGCAAATGCCCCAAAACTGAATGAACCCATAAACTATTTGGTAAAATTTCCAAGTAAAAGGACACAATCAACTTTCTTGAGAGCCAGGTTAAATACCCTGAAAACCAACGAGATATTGGGTATTAGAAATAATACCAAAGAAAACTTGTGCCGCTTTTGCACTAATCCAAATGCAGTTGAAACCTTAAAACACCTAATTTTAACGTGCATGGGCCTACCGACTAACAGAAGGACATATTTAGGCCACCTTTATACTAACTTTTGTCATCTCGATGAAGACTATTGGTGGTCATACCTTATGAATGGGGCAAACAGAAAACCAGTGATCGCTGTTGGAAATTTTCTGGAGAGCCTTTATTTGGACAAAATTTGTACTACAAAGAATGAATGAACAGTAGAAACAGACAACCTAAGAAAGAAAGAAAGAAAGAAAGGAAGAAAGAAAGAAAGAAAGAAAGAAAGAAAGAAAGAAAGAAAGAAAGAAAGAAAGAAAGAAAGAAAGAAAGAAAGAAAGAAAGAAAGAAAGAAAGACAAACTCATGGCACTAAAGTGAGACTTTATTTTTGTAAAAGCTGGTAAAACACAGCTAAACAAATAAAATAAAATAAAATACCAGAGGTATTGTATATGATTGGGGAAGACTAATGGGCAGTCCTTGGGCCTCATTACGAGTAGCGCGGTAAAAACGGGGTCATTACCGGCATGGAGGAACGAGCGGGTCCGTGCTCGTTTGACGCCCCTAATAGCGGGTGATTACAAGTGCGTGAGCACGCGCGAACCCCCATGCCGGTAATGGCCATACCAGCATGCCACTAAAGGCCCTCCAACCCCCCAATAGCGCCATCACGGGACCCGCCGATACCACCACCGCCTAGGAGGAACCCGTAAATACCGACCCGGTAATACCAACATGCTAATACTGAGCTCGTAATACCGGACCCGGAAATAACGTCATTGCGTCCGAACGGGAAATGGGCCGGCGCCCATCTTTAAAAACACAATCCATTGCAATCCTCCCAAACCACCAGTTGTTTCCAGGAGAGCTCTGTGGCAATACTTTGAGAATGTCTAAGGCAACCCGGAAGACCACCCCCCGGCTGCGGAAACATCGCTTTTCCGATGCTGAATTAAATATGCTAGCGGATACCCTTGCTGCACACGCTGATGTCATCAAATCCCAGAACCGGAAGCATGAGGTGCAGCAGCAGAAGAAGGACATCTGGCAGGAGGTAGCCCGCAAGGTGTCCGCTGTTGGAACCACCCCACGTAGTGTCAAGGATTGCAGTAAGAGGTGGGAAAACCTCCGCCTGAGGGTGCATAACATCATTGCAAGCAACAGGAGGGAGGCCATGGCCACAGACGGGGGTCCCCCTCTCCTGCCAAAATGACCACCTGCGAGGAGACCGCAAGCACCTTCATAAATCGAGAGTCCATCGAGGGATTTGGGGAGATGGAGACGTTTGCAGCATCATCACCAGGAGAGGTGAGTGACCCTGCAGATCCCTGTAGGGGAAACCATGACGTAGCACAAGTGATGTGGAAGAGAGTCTAGGCAAGGCAATGCATGTCCCAACACCCACATGAACATATCCAAATCCAGATGGTGGACCAAACCCTGCCAGACAGAAATGCATGCTGAGTGCCAATCCCATAACCAACACACAGCCAACACACATGGACCGTGCCCATGTAATACATCACACAAACCCCAATTCAATGGCATGCCACCTGCCAGGCAGCAAATGCCAAAATGCCCCCTCAGACTGCCCTGTGTGACACACCTGTAAGGCATGAATGCATGATTAAATGAATAATGAACAGCACCATAGTATGCTTCTGGCATGTAACACCATCAATGATGCCCTGCATCTCTTCTACCCCCCAGGCACCGATGGAGAAGATGCCAGCCAAGACACCAACGCGTGGGCATCCACGTCCCACCCAAAGAAAAGGGCTACCGGCAAGACACCTCCGGGGCAGCCACACAGCCCACACCCACAGCCAGTTTGCCTGACATATTCGAGTCCCAGCTGCCCACACCCACACCAGTGGAAGGGGAGTCCCTACAAGCCACCAATGAAGATGACTTGGAGGAGAAAGTGGACCAGGAGGGAGTCATGGAAATGACATGTCCACCCACCCCAAGCCCCGTGTCCACCCTCCAGCCCCAAACTCAGCCCTCACCCACCTACAGCAGTGCTGATCCCTGCCTCCATGATTCGGACCTGAGCCCCTTCCTGGAGGACAGAACTGAAAATGCAGGCCCTGTGAGTGCACCACCCACAACTCCTGCTCCCACCAACACCCACGAGTCATGTCTGGCGAGGGTGGAGGCCCGACAGGAGTACATGTTGGAGCTTCTACAGCAATACATAGCAGATGGCGAGGAGATCAGGTGGGAAATTGCCACTGCCATAGCGTGGACCACTGCCGCTATTACAGCCATCACAGCCGCAGTCAATGCATCGGCAGTGCTGATGAGGGACTGTCTGGGGGCAATAACACAGGTACTAACATCCATCCTGCTCCACATGCAGCGGCCACGCCTTGCTGCAGGCGTGCAACCTGCCACTGACTCCTCATCAGCCACCACACCTGCTTCCTCAGTCCCCACCAGCCCTGTGCGTCCTACCAGAAGGAGTGCAAGGCACACCAAAATGGGAGCATTTGGTGGAGTTTATTGCAGGGTTTGGAGTTAACTGGGGGGTTTGGGAGTTCACTGGGGGGTTTGGAGTTAACTGGGGTGGTTTGGGAGTTCACTGGGGGGGTTTGGGAGTTCATTGGAGGGGTTTGTGGGGGGGGTTGTCACATGTTTGCAGTTTGATCCAATACACCCTTTGTGAGAAAAAACATAATGGCTGGACATTGGTGATTTGGTGTGTATCCATTTATTGTATGACAGTGTTCAGTGCCCAAATCCCAACATTCCCTATGTGCATGTCCACATGGAGCCTGTGTGTCACTGACACATTTCTGTCAAAGTCCCTGTGGTTCAGAAGTATTTGTGAATCAGTGATTGGCGTACTACATGGTCATCCTGTGCATCACGTACTGGCAGGGGTGCTGCTTCACCTCTGTCTCCATCCTCATCATCCTCACCTAGGCCATGCATGTCAATGTCAGGTGGCAGTGGTACATTTCTCCAGACGCACATGTTGTGCAGCATGACACAGGCCATGGTGATCTTTGCCACCTTCTCAGGCCTATAAAGGAGTGCTCTACCAGACCTGCTTAGGCAGCGGAACCACACCTTCAACAGGCCAAAGGTCTGCTCAATCACAACACGGGTACGGGTGTGTACCCATTGTACTGCTCTTCATGGGTGATCTGCGGGTTCCGCACAGGGGTAAGTAGCCACGGCCTCAAGGGATATCCTCCATCACAAGCAAGCAAATACAAATAGGTGTGTGTCACTCTGAGCTGCCACCTTCAGGAATCACAGTCATGGCCGCAGCTATTTGGTCATCTAGATGCATACTATACTGCTATGAGGTGTGGTAGTCTGGATGGCATTCAATAGATGATGCAGGGTGAAATGATGCATGCTGAGGGGGATGTACTGTGGTTGTACGACAAGGTTTAGCCTCCCATCTATGCTGTGTATACTACACTGTGCATGGACACAGTAGCCACATTGGCACAGTTGCAATCCTGTTTAATCATGCATTGCTTGACATACACATGGTGGTCAGGTTGTGCGTCTTACATGTGGTCATTGATATGCGTTAATGGTCAGTTGTGTGCCAATGATGTGTCCTGTTGGGGTTTGGGGGTCAGGTCAGGTGTCATTAGTTCTGGGTGCATTCTCCACTCACTGTCCATTCCCACCCAGGTGGGGTATGCATTCTCCCCCATTCCCACCCAGGTGGGGTATGCATCGCAACACATCCCTACCCCAATGCACTGCCATGGCCCACTCACGCAACTCACCAAGCAGCCAGGCACGTGGTCCAGCATGTTGCTCCATGTGACGGGGTAGCGTGGAGTACTGCAGCAACATGGCATCATGTGTTGATCCGGGATATCAGGCGCAGCAATGTGTGATGATCTGGCTGGCGTCACATACCATTTGCACATTGATGGAGTGGTATTGCTTGCGATTGGGGTACACCGCCTCTATGGCATGGGGGACAACCAATTCAACATGGGTGTAGTCCAGGGCACCAACACAATTGGGCATGCCTGCCAGTGCATGGAAGCCTACTTTGGTGTCAGCTATCTCCTGGGCAGTCCGTGGTAGTGATATATGTGTTCTAGTGTGCTTCAGGGGGGCATCCAGCACTTCGGTCAGCATGCGTGCAAATATTGGTTGTGAAATGCCATGCAGCTGGCCCACTGTATGCTGGTAGGCGCCTGTGGCCAGGAAGTGGAGCACAGACACCACCTTTAGTAGCGGGGGGATGGCAGTGTGTATTTCTATGAGGCTGGCAATGTCGTTGCCTATCATGCCCACTATGGTGGTGATGGTGTCCTGGTCCAACCGGTACAGGGTGTGGATCTGAGCAGGGGTTAGATTGAATGGACTGGGTCTAATGCGAGGGATTGGCGGCTGCCTATGAGGGACTACTGGCTGCACTGGTGGTAATTGCTGCGCCTGTCTCACCCTCCTTCTCCTCCTGCGTCTCTTCTGTGCTGCCTGTTGTTGCTGCTGTTGTTGTTGTTGTAGTTGCTGTTGTTGCTGTAGATGTAGCAGTATAGGCATGTCCTCCAGCGCCATGATTGCAACAGCTAGTGGTAGCATTTTGGTGTAGGAAGGGGTGTGGTGTGTGGGTGTACTCCTGTTATACTGGGCCAGACTCCATTGAGTCCACTGGTGGTGACTGTGTGCACGTATGGCAGTTGGCTTGATTGCTGATTGCTGTTTGCGGGTGGTCTGCGATGCCTGTATGGCCGGCATCGTGCAGCCCCTGATTACCGCCTTCGGGATGCCGGTATTTGCATGTCTGCGTGGGTTGTGATGTCCTCCTATTACCGGCATGCCAGTATTTGTTCCCGAAGGGGCGCGTGTACGCGCACATGCCGGTATGAGGGGGCACGGTACGGGCGGTGCCGGTATTGGCGGGTTGTCGTGTCCGAATGCCCCAGACCCGTTAACGATGCCGCTATTACCATTCTGCCTTCCTTATTTCATTACCTGCATCCTCGTAATGAGGCTCCTTGACTTAAGGCAGGAGAAGGGTTCTGTAGATGCAGATCCTGTAGAGTCACTGCTTGACAATACCATGACTGGAGCAAGAAAGCAGGTCTTTCTATGCTCTTCTGGAAGTATGGGTGGTGCCAGAGGTGGCAGATGTGATGCTTTGGTTGGATACACTGGCACTGCGGACTAACTTTGAAATACTCTGTACAAAAATGGAAAAATACATTTGTCCTTTCCTCCTATCTCTGTAATGTTGGCGTTAACTTCCTCCTTCTCCTCTTAACTGGTTGACAAAACCATGTGTACCAGACAGACTTGTCAAAATTAGCTCAGATTGCACAAATATGACTGCAAACACTGAGAGGGTGAACGTAGGATGCATATAATTACGACGAATTACTCTCGGAATTTTTGGTCACCGAATAATTACCTAACAAGGTCTCAAGAGAGTCTACAAAGTAATTCAGTGCATCAGGCAGCACGGAGCATTCACATTAGTAATCCATATATGCCACCAATGCAGGGTCCCATCATACAGGTCCCGGACTGTGCATGGTCTTTAGTTTTTGAGGTCTCATTTGTAGGGTCACTGATTTAGAAAGCTTCAACGTCAGGTGATCCTGGGCCCAATGGTTTAAGCAATGCCATCCTGTAGAGTGTTGTCACCCTTTGGACAAACATTCTGTACATGCTCTTTATGAATATATTGGCTAAAATAAATTACCTAAAACCAGGAGTCAGACCATATTAATACAGATCTACCAAAAGGGAGATAGATCTGATCCCATCAATTATCGACAAGGGTTTCTGTTGCTGGCAAACAGTGCACACGGCAACCTCGAAATTGAAGACAATTAAGTACAGTGATGCCTGAGTATATGTTTTAGTTGTCAATTGATTGATCAAAGCAAATTAAATTCTCAACATCAAATGACTCAAATTCAAAAAGATAAATATCAAAGATTTAATTTTCAAATGGTCAAGAACAAGAGTTCAACCAGTCCACATGCGTTTCGACCTATGCGTCATCTTCAGGGAAACCACATGTAATTAAAAGACACCTCTCAATGGGTCAGCTCTTCTGTACTCTCTGGTTATAAGCAATGTATCCAAACAGGCTATGTTGTAAACAATGTTGGTGGAAAGCAATATTTAAAAACCAAATGGATAACAAGGTCTCTATGGCTATTTGAACCTGTATAGCGTGTATGTACGAGCTCACAGCCTCAGTGGGCAAGTGACAGAATTCTGTGCTGACATCTATTGTTAGGTCGCACTCAGGTGGGTTCAGTTTCTGCTCCATAAATTATCGACCCATCACCCTGCTTAACGCTGCTTGACCCTGACAGCAAAGTCTCTGCTTTGCTAATTTGAGAGAGATTGGAAGAATGGGCCATTTCCACTAATAGACTGAGTAAAATTCAAACAGGGTTTTGCAGGGGAATGAGTAGCACTACCAACGGTTTCATAATGAACTGCCTCCAGGAGAAAGAAAGCCTGTAGCAAGGGAGGTTGCCGCAATTTACGTTGCATCATGATTTTTCCCAAGCGTTGCATACCATCAACAGAGCATGATTGTGGATTAAGGTGGGGGCACTGGCAGCTCCCTGATTACTTATTAGCACTGCTTATAAAAATTCATGAAAATGCACCAGTGCAGTTGAGATTGAACGGGCAGGGGTGCCTGATGGGGAACCTCAATATATACCGAGGCTTCGACCAGGGATGCATTTTGGCCCCCTTGTTTTTCCGATCTCTATCTTTCTGATCTTGAGACGTATTTGGGTCTTGTGTCCTTGGACCCCCGAAAAAATTGGCAATTTACCATCTGCTGTATGTTATATGTAGATAATGTCATTTTGACATATCGAATGTAGATTGGCCTGCAGCGGCAAATAAACAAAGCCGTAAATTATGCGTGTGACAGTGATCTGTCATTAACAAGGGAAAAATGAATATTATTCGATTTTCAGGAAGGAATACAAAACCATATGCTTTTACCTGGTCAATTGCTGAAACCGTCAGTATTCCAGTGAACCAGATCAGATACATGGGGTGCGACCTTGATTCACATCCCAGTAAGGCAATTGTGATTGAACGGTTGAAAATTAACGAGGCCCAGAGTGTAGTCCAGCTGAAATGGGTTCAAAATAGATACAGCCGCTTTACCATCTGACCCCTTATAGAGTACTACAAGCTACACATTTTCCCGTCTCTGTTGTATGGACAGGAGGTTATTCATCTCTCAAGAGAAATAGAATAGGATGAGATTGAATTGATAATCTGGGAAAAGGCGCTTAGTTTACCAGATTGCATGCTAATGGCTGCACTGCACTTCCAACTCGGTTTAGTTTTACTAAAGGGAAGGTCCCTCTATAGAAACATCTTAGTACCAACATTGGGGTCACCTCTTGTTGACCTTCATACAATCTCGGCCGATAAAAAGCTATTAAGTGCTGTTGGCCGCTTCATTGCTTATGAAGAATTTGTATTAAGCAATAGTCACTTAAACGTCGACATTTTGGGCGACAACGCAGTCTTCACCAAAAAACGTCTATTGTGTGAACACTGGGTAACTACAATTAAAGTGATGCAATCCTATGTATTGTACAATAGTCTTACTCACTGTGACAATCCACTTGGAGAATTGCCAGAATATCTATCACAGTTCCTTAGCCCTTACTGGCAGTTGCAATTCCTTGGAATTAGTTTGAATGTTAAACCCTACAGGTGAGATATTTGCTCAGGAAAGGGCTTTACCTACGAACACTCTTCCCTATATAATGATAAAGGTATTGTCCAAACCAGAGAATATTTAATTTTGGGATGCAATGCGTTACGGGACAAGAGATGTGTGATATTTGGCAGGTTTGTACACAACAAATCATGGTTGCCGACCAGAGAATTCTGGGACAGGGTAATCAGTAAGCTTCACGATAACTCTGTTGAAGTTCTTGGGGTGTACAGGACAGTGTTTTATTAATGAGACATTCATAACCAGAGCAAAACTATTAAGGCTGACACTGCATTTTAAATGTGCTGACCTCTGATATGTATCTTGTTCATCTTGCCCCGCTGGTACTTAAGCCTTGTTTTATTCTGCCTTGCTAATCGTTTTGATATATATTTAACTGTGATAGTAATGAAATAATGATTTTATAATATGTTTGTATTAATTCACTTTATGGTGGTATTTGTATGTAATTACGTTGTTTTGAAATTTGTACTGGTTTTCTTTTGTTTGCAATTTATTTAAGGCTAACTTGGTTTAGGCAATTCAGAATACAAACAATTTAAAGAAAACATCCGGCCATGACACTACCTTTTTCTTGTGTGTCATCATTATAATCATCATCATCATCATCATTAACAACATTAACAACATTAACATCATCATCATCATCATACTCCTCCTCAAACTCAACATCAGAGGGTGAGGATGGAAATGGAGAGAACCAGTAAATGTCCACAAACTGTGTCTCTGTAGATACACTCGGTATCTCTGCCTCCTTTATTCACACCAGAAGCAGTGATGTGAACTCAATTCACATTTCTCCCTAATACACATCAGTGTTTCGTCGTTCTGTGCAAGTCGACACCCAAAATGGTATTTTCTCTGTAGCCATAAGAAAATTGCCAGCTGTAGACTGAGTTAGATCCACTAAATATAATGTCACCCTTCATATCAAGACCTGTACGACTTTCTTTGCAATGAATAACAAATTGTTTTGTTTTATATCTCTTACCGCCTGTGTCTCTCCCGTTTTTACTGAATATAGCCACTGAATATAGCTTCCTCCTGCCTATTACAAAATAATAGTTGTTATATCTATGCACCTAGTATGTGGTAAGGTCACTAAAACACATCACACTGAGTTATTGAAATTGAAAATAATCTCCCCCTTCCTACCAATAAATATACATGTATTCTCTACAACATATATTTAGTATGGTCGGTCACTGAAACACAATGCAACCCTTTGCACGCTCTGAATATAATTATATCCTAACCTCCAGAGCAAGATAAGACCTTTCTCTGCAATTTGTATTTGGTATGGCTAGGCCACTGAAAGATAAAACACTTAGGGCTCCATTCATGGCATTATTTGCACAGAAAATAGGGGAATCGCGCGCAAGCTCTTGTTTGCCGATTCATGGAACAAAATGTGCGGGGCTTACCAGGGACTTGTGAGGAATCTGCTCCGGTCCAACACGTAACTGTGACACCATGAATGCCTTGCGGGAGACTCCAAGCGAAGGCCCGGGGGGCAGAACATATGGAATGGGGAGCAACAAGTGAAAATGTGTGTGTTACGAGGGAAGTCCCACATTAAAATACTCACGATGCCCATACGTGCACTAAAAACCTGTATCATGGAATTGAACAGGGCTCGCCGGTGGCGGAATAATCCTGAATCACGTACGGCACGCAATAGCTAGCGTAAATGTAAACACGCACAAATACAAATGCATCAAAAGCCTGCGCGATCAACAAACGCACGTATACAGCTACAATGAATGTACCATTTCTCGCAGCAGTGATCGTGGACACCGCAGGAGGAGAAGGATGGCCAGGTCACCGATTTTTCTACCTAGGACCAGCCTTTTTTGGGATGCCTGATGACCAGGTCTATGGCAGGTATAGATTTCCACCTCATATCATATTAGACCTGGTCATGGACTGGGAGGATGACCTTACATCACCCACCCTGTGCTCCCAAGCACTGAGCCTCTTGGAAAAGGTGCTCAATGTACTGCATTATTTGGCCACTGCATCATTTCAGCAGACAACTGCCATAGTTGGGGGCATTTTACAGCCCACGCAGTCATGCTGCCTACACCAGGTGTTGGCAATAATGACTGCACACCCCTCAGACCGCAGGCACATCTACATGCCCAGAACCCCTGCAGAAAGTCAGGCTGTGGTCCAGGACTTTTATGGGGTGGTGCACTTCCCTAAAGTGCTCGGAGCCATCGATTGCACCCATGTTGCTCTACGTCCACCTAGGGCTACAGAGCACATAAATCGCAATCGCAAGCACTTGAATTCCAAGGGCATCATTACCACTGTATATGAGAACTGTCCAGGGTCCACCCATGATAGTTTCATATTTAGAATGTCACCCCTACATCGGGCCCTGGAAGCTGGGAGGCATGGCAACACATGACTCAATAGTGAGTATAAAGGCCCCTGCACATGCATGCATGTCATACACAGACAAATACACACCAACGAGAAACATTTTCACCTCTAGAGGGGACAGTGCCTACCCTCTGAGCACCTACGTGATGACGCCAATACGGTACCCTGCCACACCACCCCAGCTAAGATACAACACAGCCCATATTGCAACTCGGGCCATAGTGGAGCACATATTCACAGTGCTGAAGTCATGTTTCCGGCTCCCTTGACCACTCTGGTGGTGAGTCGCTATATGCACCACCACTAGTGTGCAGGATCATTGTGGCAGCATGTGTCCTGTACAATTTTGCAACACGGCATGGCATACTGGTGGACATGGTGGTGCCCCCACATCCACATGCACACCGCTTGCGTATAGCTGGCCAAAGAGCATGTGGAGAGGCTGCCCGTACCCACCCTGTGGCAACATTTTTAACATGAACTCCATCCCCTGCGGAGTGCACATGACCATGCCACATTTCATGTGCTATTGAATGATGACAATGGGCCAATCAACAGTGCCCACGATACCCCGTTGAGAATGTGCTCCTGGAAGTGCTAAATTGTGTGTATCCCTTACAACTTAAAAGACATTTCTCTCTTACCACCACAAGTAAGACAATGACACCACTACCAACATGCAAAACCTTCCATTTACTCACCTCTGTGTCACTCAACCCCTCCCATATGTCCTGTAAAATTAACATCATACTGTGTCACGGTATGGCACATCATGTAAAAGGATCCACCAAAATGACTGACGCACACGGCAAGTTTCAGAAAGAGCCCAAGGATTTATGGAACAAGGGGTGTAAAAGAACACTTGTACAGAACCCTAGAATCACTGAAACCGCAATACCCACTTGTGTCCGCCTCTGTGCATGTCACACAATCAATAGCAGTGGCAACAGTGATTATGTTTAATGATGAAGTGTCAGTTTCATCAAGTGCATGAATGTGCCACCATGCTGGGACCGAGGACAAGATGGAACCGACAGACACTGTACATGCATGGTGCAATCAGAAGGAGCAAGTGTGCAGATGTTTAGAGGGGTGTGGTATTCGGAGGTTGATAGCAAGTCCAGGGGTGTTTCAAGTGTAACCAGTCAGTGGATGTTTGGGTAAGTGCAGCGAGATGCAACTCTCTCAGGTCATTCCCCAAGTGCAGTCATGATGACACTAGTCCACGTCACGGAGGCAACTGCCACACAAATTGCTGGCTGTGCCAGGGGCATGCGAGACCTTGAGGTACATCAAGCGGACAGTCATCAAGCAGCAACGCCACAAGGAGTGGAGAGAGTGACAGAGCAGATGGATTGATTAGCAGGGAAGAGGCAGGGAGAAGGAATGGTAGAAGATGAAAAACATGAGTAGGTCATGGAATTTAAGGATATGATTCCCCAAACAGAGGATGGCTGGATGGGTATCCCTGAGGTTGGCCCCTGCTGGCAACCAATATCCCCTTCCAAAATTCACCATAAAGAACTGGCTCACCTGAAGAAGGTCGGAGTAACATGATGAAATGGCTCTGGAGGGACAGCATTGAGGTATGAATATTAGCAGATAGGGAGTACGCAGGCCTCAAAAATCACAGTGCACAATGCATACTTTCTATCACTCGACGCGGTCTGCCACGGCTAGACAGTGGAGGACAATCAGTGGCAGACAGATGTGTTCCCTGGCCTTGACCTCAAGCATAATACTTGCGGTATTGTCCCGATAGAATTACACAGAGTGTGGATTAGAAGCATGGAGTTGTTGCAATAGGCAGTAGTAGTAGTGTAGCCTGGAGAGTACCACCACATTTATAACATTGCACCTCTGTGTGATGTTGTGGAAGTGCACATTAACTGGGTGCATCAAGACTTGCAAGTTGGACTCCTTCACAATCACACGAATGTGTGGCAGTAATGGACGTGGGTAGTTGAACATTAATGCAATATTCCTGCCTTGGAATGAGTGTGCAGGGACTCTGAACATGAAGGAAGGACTGAGTCAATGGCAGAGTAGGCTACATTGTAGCCAATTGAATCATGCACATGTGTGAATGGCACACAAGCCAAGGTCATTTTGAGGGCACCAGTCCAGGATGGCTGTGTGGCAGACATGGTGAATTAAGGTGCCAGTGTGTCACTAGGAACAGTGCTGAGTACTCTGTTCTCATCGTAGCACATTTATTACAATGAAAATGTCTCAAATATGCAATGCAGCAGGCAAATTCATATGTCAAATATGCATGGAAATGGAATGGACACCTGCATTAGGCCACAGGTGGCGGCTCAAGTAGGGCAGAAGAAAGGACAAAGTATGGGGTTTTCATGGAATGGATTTTCTGGAATGACATAAGCAAGTACACTGTCCGTTCATGGTTCATCAAAATGAGGATGGAATGCATCACTGTGTGAAAAGCAAATGAGACATCAAGGATAATCAGGACAGCATGCCATCATGAATGTAGGGGCACCACTATTTATCATGTGACCCTAGTGTATGTTGCTCCCGACTGTTCCAATGCACACTGGTGTTGACGTACATCCCCAAGAATGCCCTGATGGGCGTACATTTGTGTGTGGACCAACTTCGCTGGCAGTTACTCCCGGAAGGCTATCAAGCTATTCAGTATTATGTTGGTGGTCAGCAAGGCTGTGCAGATGTAATATCAGCAATGTTATGCTGAAGTGAGAGCCTGATGGAGGATTGAAAATGAACACCAGCAAAGGAGAGTATGCATAGATCAGTGAGAGCATTAGACCTAGAGGAGAAGTTTGCAATGATGGTTCTGTAAGAGCAGCTGTACACCAATAGTGATGACACCTTCATGTACTCTTCAACTTGGTTGAATACCTCAGGGAAAGACATGACTGAATGAGGAGAATGAACAATGATGATGGTGTCCGGGTGCGTCAAGGTGCAGAGGGTTGTGTTTGAAGTGTCTCAGTAGTTGGTTCATTCAGTCACATGTTTTATGAAGACATATGTAGTGCGAGCGCATGACAAAGGTACTGTGAAGGAGGTCTAGGAAAATATACAGTGGATGTCTTCACAATAAATCAGCCTCTCCTTCGCCAGAACCCTGATTGATGGCACAAAGTAATCCTGCACACCTATGGTGGAGCGTCAAGTGAAGACATAAGCCAACAACAACAAGCAAGCATATAAAATCAAATAATGGTAAAAGTACACTGTACAGCACAAGACCACGGTCAATGCAGACTTCATTGTTACTGCATACCAATGGTGTAATGATGCATCTATTCCAATGCCGCACCACCATGCACCTAGGCGCGTTGCCCTAGTAGCTGCATACACCATGTTGCCACATGGCTGATAAAAGGAAGAAAACCCACTGACAATACGAAACCTGATGTACTGTAAGGCCAAATAGCCCACATACCAGCAGACATAGCAACACATTTGTGGATTGACGATGCGTGAGCACACAATAATAGTTGAATCATTAATTCAACCCAGAAAATGTGCGAAGCATCCCTAATCCCACGAACCCTGATAGAGATCAGATGTGTCACTCATTAGACCTGATAAAAATTGACTGAGGCACACCTCCGCTCAAACATCTGCACCTGCCACAGTCCACAAACCGTTGACCTTGCTACACACTTCCAAACAACCATGAAAGCTGGACACACAGTTAGAAGGCACAGTTATAATAATCAGTGAACATTGGCCCCAGCAATCCATCAGATTAACATGACCACAACCACCATTGGAATCACCCTCGGTGATCAATTCCACCCTCGAGCAATAGCGATAGAGCCCAAGGTAAGTATGTCTGGTGTGAACACACGAAGTGCCCCACTCCGATGCAAACACCACTAAAGTGTCTGCCAATGCCATGCACTCACCTGTCCGTGGAACTCACCCGCATTGCATATGATGCACACCCTTAGGAGACGCTTTACCTAAATGGAATGCAATGCAGTGTAACAGCACAAAGTACATGCACATACATGATCATAATTGACCACCGAAAGAAAATATGCATAGAACACAGAGTGCAGGAGCAACATAGGGTGACACAGGGTGAATGGTTATAGATATTGATTTGTGCAGGAGTAAAGTGTACCACCCAAGCGAGAGGGAGAGAGAGCGTGACACAGAGAGTCAATACCAAGGAAATGACAGATCAAGGCGTCCATGGCCTGGTCTTCCAATGTACAATGCCATGCTGCACAGCGTAGTCGGTGCGCCCATAGAGGTAACCACATAGGTAGGTTACACAGTGACATGAGCTATAATCTACTTACCATAACACCATGTGAACATGCAAAGGAAATATAAGACTACCGACACATGCAGCAAAGATGCCCAACAATGATGCATGCTCAACATGCAAGACAGTGCAAAAGCTTACCCAATTACTGTGTCTGCATGTTGTAAATCCCACATGACCTTCGCCAGTAAGCGTTTTTTCTGATTTGTCAAAGGAAGGACAGTGTCTGGTGTAGGGCAAGAGGAGCGTGGACTTCGAATGGTGCAGGGTGTCTCATCCGCGACAGCAGCCCCTGCCACATCACAGATTACTGCAACAACATGGGAGAACATATTAAAACAGCCATTGTGCATTACCATTCACATAGCACACATGTGCTAAGGAACAACAAATCTATAATTACCTGCACATGCCATCCTGCGCACCCCTATGCAAACATGATAGTTGCCTACACTAGCCATGCCTGCACATACACCACTGCACACGTTTAGTTCATGAGGAGTTAATGGCACACCTCAAGGGCTATCAATATGAAAAAGAACAAACAACACAACCAGGAAAGGGCAAAACAATTTCATATGCCAACTTCTGGCCAGGGGGGTGTAAAACAAATTAACTCAAGAAGACCTGGGAGGGGGGGCTTTCCCAGGACGGGGGAGGGGCAGGGAGCACATCAAATCCCACATGGGTGGATATTGGAAAAAACAATTCCCTCCATGGGCTCATGGACCGCGCAGTGTTAAGGATTTCAATTTGGCGACACACACCTTGGTCTCGGCCTAGTATGTAGCGCATGACTGAGATGCCGTTCTACCTATTTTATGCAGATTCAATTTGAGATGGTATACAACTCGTATCACATCCCCTTTTTAAAATACCCTGTGTCGCAATGGACCATGAACCAGGCTGGTTTGTGAAATGCAATATTTATTTATTTATTTTAAAATGCAAAAGAAATCATGCAATTATTTAATTTGGGGCAGCAATCACCAATGGGGTGATAAACACAATGAAAATGGAACCAAGACACTTGGTTACCCTTCTCCTAGAACATATACACAGAACAATTAAATAGGAACACTTTTTGATTAAGGAAAGATAGCACCCAAGTTAAAATTTCCCCTGCAATGTTCCCTCAACCCACAAATATCGAATTGAATTCTGAGGGGATAGAAAGAAGCATTAGGTAATTAGGAATAAGAGGCAGAAGACAGAATAACAATCCGATCTTCCCTCACAGAATAAGAGGTGAGAACTAAACCCCTTGCAATGTTATGAAATGACACTCGGAAATGGAGAAATAAATAACTAATGTGCGGTTAAATGTGTGAAGCAAATATGATTTCTGACCATGGCAACAATGCATAAACACTAGCAATCATAAGACAAAGGATCAACAAAAAGCAAACAATTCAAAAATGAGTGGAAAGTTTAGAGCATGCTGCAGCCAAATGACATGTGGGAAAACACGGTTTTTAATAAAAATGGGTGAAATACTCTGATTTGGAGTGTGTTTATGGGCTGGGGGATACATATGTGTCACAGGTACAACATAGAGGTGAAAATAGGTCTCTAGCTATGAAACTGGATGAAATATGCAAGATATAAAAAGGGTTGAGTTGAGTAAAATGAAGCCATGAAATAGAAAAGGAAATCAGTTGTGACAAGAACAGTTTTACTTAAAACTAGAGTATTCAGACTAGACCACCAAATATGGACACAGTAAGGTCCAAGGTTGATTTGCGAGTTCAACCCTGTCACCCTAGTGCCCAACCCTGGCGGAAGCCAGTCAGATCACTCGAAATATGACTAATGGTTTAGGATTAAACAAGACAAAATTGGAAAGAGATGGTGCTAGCACTTAAATGTTAAGGACAAGATACAAGGATAATTCTAACAGTTTGAACAAGTTATCTGGGTAAGATAGGATTGCATAGGTAGTGGGAAAGAGACAAAGGCAAGGCAAGGTAGGCTATGTATTTCTATGGGGTAGGGATTATGCTCACAGTCCACTTTTGAGTTTTGGGATTTTCGGACAGTCAATAGGGTCTGGTCACAACACGGCTGGCACGCCTGGCAAAAGACAGCTGGGCAAAAGACAGCTGGGCAAGATCTGGTCACCGGGTAGTGAACAGCTGGGCAATTCGGGTCACTAGATGGTAATTCTCCTGGCAAAGGACAGCTGAATGGCAGGATTGCAGTGGGCATGCAGGTAATGGGCAGCTGGCCAGGCTGGTTCAGGATGCTTCCCTAAAGAATACCACAGCTTTCCACTTTGGTTATTTTGGATTTTAGTGGGATTTCAGAATTGAGGCCTTGCTGGAAGGGTCAGCACTGCGTAGGCCTTGCAGTTGGGATCTGCAAGGTGGATGGAGCAGATTAGGAATGCAGCACAGGAACTTCAGGAATAGTGTCTGTGGAGTCCTGTCAGGGACTCTTCTTTATAATGCATAGTGATATTGTATATGGCTGGGCAGGCTTAACTAATTTTAACGATTTGGCCAACAAATGGTACATTTTTCAGTTTAAGTCTCTTAGCAACTTATATAAACAGGTTACATATGCAGACCATTCCACTCGAACTCTGAACTCTGTGAGACATTGTTTTGCCCTTCTAATACCTTTTGGTAATTTTGAGTATGAAAGATTTGGCCTAAAATTCTGTAACTGTATATATGTGTCTGGATTATCATAAGGGATGTAAGTATTAAAATTTGTAATGGCATCAGGGATACTTTCCTTATAATACCCAATTTTAAACTTGAAGATTTTCACATTTTTACACAGTCCTGCTGCAGAGATAAAAGTCTTTACATTTGTATTAATAAATAGTCTTTGGAAACAAATGTCAGTTTTGCTCTCCGTGTATGGGTATGCATTTCCAAGGCTACCCACCTTCAGGGTGAGTATCCTCAAGGAGATTCCCTTGAAGCTTCCTGTAGAAATCACAAGGAAGTGTAACTTTCTTTTCACATGTCCTTGTCCTGGAAGTTCCATTGTCAGAGGGCTCAGCCCAGACCAGATTCTGTCCAACCTAGTAATTGTCACGGAGGTGTTAGTATCTACTGAGAGAGGCCCCTTTTGTTTCAGTCACACTCTCCGCAGAAACCGGAAAATATATGATGGTTCCCTTTCTTTGAGGGAAGCCTTAGCTTTGCCAACTGGAATAACCTGTTCTTGGGAGCTTGCAAAATCCGACCAAGGCAGTTTAAAACCTTTATTTTCTTTGATTTAGTCCTGAATCAAAAAATAAACCTGTTGAATAAACAGCCCATATGTGTTTCCCAGCAGCCAACCCCTTCACATTGCTAGGCACAGACAAGCTTTCATTCAACATTTTAGTTTTTAAAACAGGATTTTTTTTTCTTTAGTTTGCACAAGCCCATTTTGACACATGGGGTGAAAGCTGGCATTTCTTTTTAAATTTGGTTTTTGCATCTGCCTTTCCAATATGGTTCTATAGCTGTAGCCAGCTTGTTTTACACAACAGTATGTACAAGGCAAAGGTCTCCATGAAATTGACATGTTCACAGAAAGCTATGATTTATTTTCAAACAGTGATTTTGACACTTGGTAACAAAAGTTAAGCGCTTTTCCGTGCTGCTGAAATAAAGCTTTTGTGGATTTTTCTCAGATTTGGGTTGACAAGGCCTGTCATTCATAAGTCATGCTTGTCTGCTGGATTGCAATGTGAATGTGGATAGGTATAGCAGGGTCTGATTAATAACATGTTGTGATAAGGAATCAGAGGAAAAAAGCAACTTAGCAGCATCATTATTAAGTGTGAATAATTCCCTTTTTCCATGGAACTTTGGGCTGGCAGCAAAGCAGTGCTGCTTTTTCACTCTATTTCTTTTGTACATGTAAGAACACACTCGCAGGCTTCCTCAGTGTGCCCCCTTGTTCCATACTGCCCAATATGTGCTTGGCAAGATGGTGCAGCCATCTTTTTGTCGCTGCAACATGCAGTTTTGAGGCCATGGTGCGCACAGAGGCCAGCACCGCCATTTTGCTGTTTCTGCTGAAATGTAGCTTTGTTATGGATGGGAGGAATTCTGTTCAGTGGGTCAATGTAGCCCACAGATTCCCCCCAACTCTTCTGAGATCCTTGTTGAGGGAGAGTAGGGCAAAGTGGGCTTTGTCAGTTAGGGGTCCTTCTGACATCAGAGAGCAGAATGCCTCGATCCTCTTGCTGTCTCTCGTTGGAGTGCGGAATGACACCCACAGCTTTCTCTTGGATCTTCCTTTATGGTGATGAGCGACAACCCCAGATTTTCTTTGATTTCCCCCTTGCAGGTCACTGGGAGGTCCTCCTTGGTCATTGAATAGGCGCAACCAGTACGAATCTATTAAATAAATAAGAACTGGTTACTTCATTTTCCCACTAACTGCCTTCCAATAGGGTTGACAGCAGTGGGACAAGCATGCATTCAATAATGACAATTTATAGTGAAGGAAAATACTCTCTGTTACATAATTATAATTATAATCCATCGTTCCCTTCTGATTATTCTTTTTCTTATTCTCATGCTTCAGATGTCTCCTCTATTTGATTCTCTCTTGGCTCCTTAATTTGCTGCAAATAGTGCCTAGGGTGACAACTCTTTAGCTGATTAACATGGACCCATTTCTCTTCTGTCAGTTCTCCTTTGGGGATGTGGATTCTGTAGGTGACAGGTGAGATTTTATCTACAATTTCAAAAGGACCCCGCCAGCTTGGCAAAAAATGTACACTCTTTGATCTGGTTCCTTTGGACATTGTACAAGGAGACCCTGTCTCCTACTTGGTATTCCTTTTTGGTTGTTGGTAAATCATTTTGAGTCTTCATACCCTCTGCCGATCTTTCCAGATTCCGCTGATCGTAGGCAAAAGCATGTTGAAGGTATTTTCTTAGATTCTCAACATACTCATTAGTTGTGGAGGCGTTTATCAGTGTCTGCTCTTGTGTTCTATAGAGCAGATGCTGAGGTAGCACCATCCTTCATCCAGTCATCAGCTCAAATGGAGACATCTTGGTTGCAGAAGAAGGTGTAGATCCCAACTGGCCCAGACTCTGCCACCATTTTTTTTTAAATGCTCTCAATGGTTTTATTGTGCTTCTCAACTCCACCACTAAAGGACTGGTGGCATGCAATGTGAAGTTTCCTTTTTACCCAAAGTATCTCCCACATATTTGTCATCACTTTGCTGGTGAAGTGACTCCCCGGTCTGACTCAATCCTTTGGGGTAGGCCAAAACGTGAGAAGATGTGATTGATCATCAGGGCAGCTTCTGTTTCTGCCTTGCAATTTGGGGCCAGGAGACATTCCACTCATTTGATAAACAAACATGTTACGGTTAACATGTACTTGTTCCACCTAGAGGAGCGAATCACAGGACCAATTAAATCTGCTTGTCAATCTGACCAAGGCAGTGTCATCCCCCTGTTCTGGAGGGGAGCTCGGTGTGAGCGATGTTGGCTGAAATTGTGCACACACAAGATACCCCTTCAGGTATTGGTCGAAGTCCTGCCCCATGTGTGGCCAGTATGCAACCTCTCGTAAGATTTCTAATGTAATGTGAAACCCCCGATGACCGGCTGTGGCCGCATCATGGGCATGACTTAGCATCAGGCTTCGGAATGATGTAGGGACCACCCACTGGTCACAGCCAGATATGGATCTCCTCACCAATAAACCGTCTTGGATTTGGAACATTTTTGGACATTTCATCAACACCCTGAAGTCCTCTTTCCCAATGTAATCGGTTTCCATCAGGGGAAAGTTCTCAGGATCCTCAATGTGTTGATAAAATTTACTGATAATTGGATCCCCTTTTTTTGTCATGATTAAATCAGCATCCTGGGTCTCCATACTCCACTGGGCAGTTGAGAGTTAATTGTGAGCATTTGTCTGGGATCTAGTGATAGCAGTGACCTGTATTTCCCCCAACCGGGACTCGATTTCAAGGAGATTCCCCAGAATGGCTCTGGTTTTGGCCAACTGATCAGCTAGATAGTTTCCAGTTTTCTCTGGCCACTCTATTCTGGAATGACCCTTGATCTTCTTCCAATAGATGGTCATCCCACTAGAGGTGACCAGATCATCTATATTTTGGATTAACTTGCCATGTTTCAGCAGTTTGTTATTAGCACACAGCATGCCTCTGGTTTTCCAATTAACCAGGTGCTTGACAAACTCGTTACTGACATAATCTGAATCAGTGATTAGGACTAGTTTGTGGAGTTGGTGTTGGACGGCAGTGAGGATGGCCCGATGAACTGCCATCAACTCCACCACCTGACTACTGCGGGGGTTCCGGAGCATCATTTACCCAGGCATTCCCAACGCCGGCCACCATTTACTTTTCCCGGTTGTTGTCAACATGGTAGGAGCACCTGTCCACATAAACTGTGGGCATTCCCTCGCACTTGTCTTCTTCATAGACTTTGTGTGGGGAATTCAGGTATGCCTCCATGTTGTCCCGGGGTTTAAGACTTTCGTCCTCGAGACAGTTTTCTCTGGCACAATCATGCAGGTCAGCCAGACCTTGCGCGAGGGGACTCTTCTTGTTTTGGCCATATCTGACCTCCGCAGGAAAGCCTTGCATTGAAAGAATCCATGAAGTAATTCTGGCCCGGATTCTGTCACTTTGGAGCTATTGCAAAGGCTGGTGTGGAGTCTCCACTAGTATGTGTTCCCCCTGGATGAATGGGCAGTAATTTTTCAATGCCCACACCATTGCCAGGAGTGCCTTCTCACAATTGTTGATTTTTTCCTCCACAGAGGATAAAGTCTTGCTTGCATAGGAGATGACTTCATTGATCTTGTCATGCTTTTGATATAATACTGCTGTTAAGCAGGTATTTGAGAACCCTGTCTCCAAGAAGAACTCCTTGTTTCTGACAGGGTAAACAAGACAGCTTGTTCTGGACCCCACTCCCACTTGACCCCCTCCTTGACCCCCCACCCTCAACAGGTGGATCAGGGGTCTTGTGATCTCTGTGTAATCCTCAATGAACTTCCTACTGTAATTATTCAGTCCAAGGAGGCTTCTTAGCTCCCACAGAGATGTGGGGTCTTTAAGTTTTAGGAGTGCTTCCACTTTCTTCTCCTGGGAAAGAGACCCTCAGGAGTTATTTCATGTCCCAAGAAGCTGACACAGGTTCTGCACCACTGTGCCTTTTGGAAGGATAGATTTGCTCCGGCAACCCTGAACTGTGTCAGAACATAACGGATTTCCGCTATGTGTTCCTCCACAGTTGAGCTTTTTATCAGGACATCATCCACATAGGCCATGTTACCCCTTTCACCCAAGTCAGGCATGGATTTATGTAGGAAGATAGTTAATTTGTTGCCGGAGTTGATGTATCCGATGGGAGTCCGGTCCAGGTGTACTGCTGCCCCCCCGAAGGTAAAGGCCAGCCTGTATTGGTCCTAATTACTGACGGGCATGGTCCAGTACCCATTGGTCAGGTCAATGGCAGTGTATACATTTGACCTCTGGATCTGGGCCAGCCCCTGGTCAATGTAGGGGAGAGGCCACCGGGACATGTGGACCCGTTTATTCAGCTCCGTCAGGTATGCAGAGAGGCTCCACTGGCCATTTGGTTTTAAGATCTCCAGCACTGGATTGTTAAAGGTGCTGTGGACTTGGCGAATTATCTCAAGGTTTTTGATGATTTCGGTCAGGGACTCCATGGATGCGAGAGGCAAGCGATATTGCTTCACAAATACAGGAGTCATTCCAGGGTCCGTGGGAATAGTTGTAGTCTGGATCTCGGTGTGACCACAGTCGTATGAATCCACCGCAAAGAGATCTTGAAAATCTAAGAACATCTGTTTCAACTTTTGCTTTAGATCTGGGGTCTCACAGGCATCAGCTAGGTTGACCTGCTCTTCAACCATTTGCCTGAAGCCTGGAAAGACTTCTGGTTTTGCTAGCTCAGCGGCCTGCTCCAGCACAGTAGAGAAGTCCCTGGTTAGAGTATTGACTTTGTTAGGCAGAAACACATGCAGTACCCTTTGGGAACACTACATGCAATTAGGACTACAAGTGTAAGCACAATTTCACCTTTCGTACAAGCCAGCACTACCCAGTAAAGTGGCAGTGATGGCTGAGCAGCCAGACTTATCTCAAGAGTTTAAGTGAGCAGTAGAACAAGGTACACAAAGGACCAACTAATACAGTTATTCAAACAACACTAACTCAAGGTTTCTTGGTAAAGGAATGTACATTTATTTACTCAGTCAGTTAGAAAACATTACACTAGCAAAAGGAGCTCAATATCACACACTAATAGACCACAAATACACAACCGGCAAGTAAATGAACACATTTAGCTCCAAAGAAGGGGGAGCAAAATGGCACTTCATATACTTTTAAAAGGGATAAAAAGAGAAGGTTATGTGAATCAACAGCACAAATGGATTCATAGCCAGGGCAAAGGGTTTCAGTAACTACAACCAGCAATTCATCTCATAGGCCTGGGTCAAAGTCAATGGTTCAGTGTCTTTGTATTGGATAGTACAGTTCTGGTAGTATTGGTAAAGTCTTTGCCACAGAGTTTAGAGGAATGTGGCTAGGCACAAAGTATGACGAATGTTTAGGGAAGGACAAGCCATCCAAGTTGAGGAAAGTTTCACGCACTTTCTCGATGGCCGAAACGAGTTCCAGACCGTGTTTGCACAGTACCTTGTTATTGAAGAAAAGCTGTTGCTGAGGCTGTTCTTCCTGGCAGTTCGAGCAGACCTCGCTGTTCCTGGGCTTCAGTCGTGGAGACCAAGTTAGGTTTCTTACTGAAGCATTCACTATATCAGCCCTCTGATTCCCCCAGGAATCGTGCACATCATGCTATGATCTCCAGTCTCTATAGCTCCATTCTATGTTATTAGGCACTAATCACCCTCCACACCAGCAAACCCCTGCTTTTTTGCTCATGCGTTATTGCTTGACCTTACCAGCAGTGCATACCAGTCCAGCCGCTTTGGGTTCTTATGCTAACTCAAGTCCAACCCCTGATTCTTCATCTCCCGTTTTTCGTACCGAAGGGCAGCTCCACTATACTTTCTGCCAAGAGTTCCAGTGGGCAAGTGCAAACCGAGCGACACTGATCACTAGATCATGAATGTCTTCCTTGCCAATTCTACACCGTTCGATTGTACAAGGAGCACGTTTTGCTTCAATCGCTCTGGGCTCATATGCCCCTTTTACTTAGCATGCAAATCTTTTTTACCCCGAGTCCACACATTACCACCAATTTTTCATATCAGCGGCTCTGCTGAAACCCTGACGGGCTACGCAGACGTCTCCATGACAACCAACCCAGCCATTGCAGAAAGGCACCATTCTGCGCATGCTCCCTACTGAGCAGCTTCCCACTGCTCACTGTAGAGGACGCTTGCTTACTGCGGACACAGCTCCTGGACCAGCAGCTCCAGTTCCAGGACAGACCGTCCTGGCACCACAGCGAGATCTATATTGTAAACCCACACCCAGATCGAGGGTCTGTCCATACATATATTTAAACATATATCTCTCTGAGATACCAAGCACATTTGCCCTGCCTCTGTTAGTAACAGATTCAATCTGTTTGTTGTCTTTTCCTTTCCCCAGCGCCTAGGTCTTTTCTATACGTGGGGATTCTGCACGAACTCCATAGAACACTGTATCTCGAACAGCATCACCCAACTTGTGTAGACTCTTCGTCCACCTTTCCCGTCTGAGTTTCACTCCATGAATAAAGATCTGGTTCCTCCACAGGTAGGAACCGCTAAACTGCCATTTATAGGACCATGAACATTCTCTAAAAACAGCCTCTTCTTTCCCAACCTAGACTAAAACCTGTGTTTCACCTTAGTGAGAGTCCGGTTGGGAATTTGGGTTTTAACTGCCCCTTCCAAACTGATCTGATGCACTACTTTTAATTCTACAGGCAGAACTACTTATGACCTGCCGGGGTGTCTATCCTGGGCCAAGTCACATACCCCACTAAAGTCTGTTATTCGGAACTAAGACTACACCTGCCAAATACCCCTGTTCGAATTTCAAGGCGAGTATAGAGGTGACCATCTTTTTGTAAATAAATTTTGTAGCATATGTCTACACCTTTCCACAAGGAAAAAGTAATTAAAGCTGTATCCTTCATGCACTACTGATACCTCCTTGTATCTGTATTTTCATTCTACCTTCCCCCCCTTCCCGCTCTCTTCTTTTAGGAGACTGAGGTCCTTCTTTTTGCCCCGAGGAAGGCTGAACTTTGATGCCACCAATTCAGGCCAGCCAAAACATGCTAAAGCGCTTCACCTAACCACCACATTACCCTTTTCCTTCTTTTTTTAATAGATTGTGGTTTACTACTTTAGGAAGCTCTATTATTAATACTTTGCAACACAGGCAAACACGTTTGCCGATTTGGCAAGTCAACAAAATCAGATATGACCAGATCCTGGTCATACACACACACGCACTACCTCTATATCCACATATGCAACCATAGATGACTTAATTATAACCAACATCAGTGTTGGATAAAAATACCTAACTATCTTCTGAAACTTTTTGTATTGTTTTCATCACAAAATTATTTCATGTGACTTTCTCAATGTTGTTTTGTTTAATAATGTTTTTATTTCCGATTAACCTCATTTAATTATTTACTTGAATGTTTTGCATACCTATTAATGTTTGAAATAATTTCTATGTTGATCATAAATTTATATAATCTTGAAGACACACCTGTATATTTCTCCTTTTCCTTTTTGATTACTCTTTTTGAGCATTGGTTCTGGTCTTTTCTAAACCTTTATGACTAACACCTCCAAATAATTTGGTGTTTATATGTGGATTTCCCTTCTTCTATTTGAATACTGCCCAGGGATGAGGCCAAAAGCTTTAGCAAGACGTTGGTTTAAGGTGTGAGTGCCTTAAAGACCACAAGCTAGTTTCCTTCCCTCTGGGTAGCCGGTTTTCAACAGCACTCAGATGAAATATCAACCAAATGGCTTACGAGTTGGTTGTTCCCACCAAACTCAAGGGAAGAGTTAACCTTGAAGGGCTTCTTTGTCGATTGGAGTCTCAGGCAATTTGGACCTGCGGCAGGGCTTCACCTGACATCCAGGAGTTGCAGCAGTCCTCTTCCTTCAGCTCGTCTTCTGTTCTTTCGTTCCAGTGGTCGACTCTGATTTCCAAGTCCCAGAGACCTGCTTTTAAACAGTTTTCCCTCATTTATTCCAGCCTGGCTGTCACTCACACAGAAGGGTGGCTCTCTTTGCGGGATAGTCAGTCAGCCAATCACACCAGAGTCCATTCAGGTCTCCTGATCTAAGCACAGGGAGTTTAGGGCACCTCCCTCACATCCTGTCCACCCCAGACACTCAGGTGCCTGAGGAGGGTTTCAGCACTGAAGCCCGCCAAAGGCCAACAAACAAAGGGACCAAACCTGGTTTGGCACGCAGAGACAAACACAAGAAGGACTTATCCTAAAATAAATGGGGAAAGAAGATGAAGGAGTCTGTTTTTACAGATAGGTCTTGGGCGCCGTATTGAAAAACATGGCTGATCCGATTTTTAGCTACCGTTGTTAGCAGTTAGGAAAAATCATGGTAGTTGATCGAAACCGCTGCCACCACCCATTTCAAGTAGGAAAAGGTAACAATATCCCAGTGGCCTCCATCCCTGTGAACCCAAATCCCTCAGAGCAACACCCCTCTCCTGCCCACCAACCATCCGACCCTACCACATTCCCTCCTGGTACACCTTTCAATATCCCTGTGGCCTTCATCCCTGTGAACCCAAATCCCTCAGAGCAACACCCCTCTAGTGCCCACCAACCATCTGACCCAGGCACATTCCCTCCTGGTTGTTACACCTCGACCTTCGCCGCATCACACTCCCCGGGGTCTGCCCTGTTCCTCTTCAGTCTCCCGCGTTAACAAGGACAGTTGGGGAGCTCTATGTAAGGCCAGAAAGAGGGACAAGAAAAAGAATGCTGATCGTCACAGAAAACCGGCACCTGACTATAAAGTGGGCATGAAAGTTTGATTGTCCACCCGCAATTGGCAAATACCTGGCAAACGCTTGTTGCTGCCTAAATTCGTGGGTCCTTTTTCCATCACAGAGATTATAAATCCGGTGGCTGTATGCCTTTCTTTACCTACCTCTTGGAAACAACAGCATCCTGTATTTCATGTCTGTCTTTTGAAACCTTGTCCGCCCTCTATTCGGCTGCCCGATCGCCCCCCTCCGGTTCAGGTGGACGGGGGTTACGAGTATGAAATGGCAGAGATTCTGGACTTTCGTCTCCGCAGGGGGCACCCCTTTTATCTGGTTGATTGAAAGGGTTCGGTCCCGAAGACAGATCCTGGGAGCCATTATGCAACATACATTCTCAAGCACTATTACGCCATTTCCATGCTCGGAGGGGGTCTGCCCCGCCTTTGGGGGTGGATGCTGTTACACCTCGACCTTCGCCACATCACACTCCCCGGGGTCTGCCCCGTGCCTCTTCAGTCTCCTGCGTTAACAAGGACAGTTGGGGAGATCTATGTAAGGCCAGAAAGAGGGACAAGAAAGTGGTTGCTCTTCATAAGGGGCTACGGCGACGTCATGCACCTTTTTTCTCACGCTGGCAGCTGCCATGGAGAATAGCTGCAACAAACTACATTTCCCAGAAAACCTGCCATGGGTTGTAGTTCCCTGCATTAATACAGGAGCCTCATTTTCGATTATTTCACGCCTCCTTGTTGTATTTAAACTACAGCGGTTTTCAGAATGCCGCTTCTGTTTATAGTTACAACCAGCATTTTCTGAAGTGCTACTTCTGTACCTTAATTCCGTAAGTCTCCTGTTTTTTCCGTGTACCTTGCCTGCACACGGATTCCTACATCTTGATTCTACTTTGGTATTGTTTGCTGACCGTCTGTGTACCAGACCCCTTGCCTGCTCCCTGGACTCCTGGATTGTGATTTTGTTGTGTTTGCTGACCGCCCGTGTACCAGACCTTTTGCCTGCTCCTGGACTCCTGGATTGTGATTTTGCTACCGCTACTTCCTGTTTGAAGACCATATCTCACTTGGCCACAGACTCTTGAAACCCTTCCTCAGAGTGCTTCCGCTCTTCTGGGGAATAACACTGGTAAGAACAATTCTTCATTTTGGAATCCTGTCTTCATCAAACTGTTACCTCATCTTTGGATAACATTGCTTCATTTCTAAAGTGCATTTTGGAACGCTTTGCTGTGGTGCACCATCCCGAAACCAGTGCGACCCTTGTTCCGTCCGGGATAGCTACCCTACTAACCTTCCTTTTTTTTGTTTTATACTTTCGTTGTTGCCCAGGATTCTTTACACTACTCTTACCTCCACCAGTGGTAAAGTATATTTCCTTGATTGCCATCATTGGGCAGTTTCACGTTTAGCTAGTATCTAACGTCTCTTCTGCTTTATAGGTTGCTCCAGGTCCTTTTTTGTGGCTTAAGGGGAACTCACTCAGGTACTCTATTAAGGGTAATAGTCTTGGGGAAAGCCAGGGTTGAATCCGACAGAATATTCATCTCTTGTCTTTTCTTTACAGCTGGGTCCGTGGCGGTGTGTTCTCCCCGCTCTTTCGATTGATCGGTCCCCTTGTCTGTATAGTTCAGCAGGTGGTCATATCAGTTTAAAGAGTTCATTCCCTCACAGAGAGGAGGCTCGGGTGGAGGCTCCAACCTGAGCTCCTTCAAGCAACTCTCCAGCACAAGAGGACCTGTCTGTTTTTACACACTCCCCATACCGGTGAGTAACACTGGTACACCTTTCAATATCCCAGTGGCCTCCATCCCAGTGCACAACACCCCTCTCCTGCCCACCAACCATCTGACCCTGCCACATTCCCTCCTGCTATACCTTTCAATATGGTCGGGAGAGAGGGACGGCACTGAACCATCCCTCTCTCCCGACCCACTAGTCATCTGGCCTGGCTGGCCGCCGACCTCCCGCCCGCACCATGCACATGCACTGCACTACTGCAGTGCAGTGCAGTACAATATGCTCGGGACGGGAGTGAGGGACAGCACTGAACCGTCCTTCTCTCCCGACCCAGCACTTGACCTGGCCCTGTTCTAACACAGATTCATCTAACAGGAAACCAATGAGCGGTTCTCTAATGGCATTCTTTAAACTTCTCTGTCTCGGGAGGATAGTCTCAGGGGCAACGTGCTCACCTTGGAAGCAAGACGACATGGAGCACCACAGTTTTGATCCCCGGGTTCGTGCTTAGAAACCTCTGGGTATTAAGCGCGTTATAAATAACCTATCATATCATATTAGCCTTACCTTTTTTATTTTTCCTCAGTTTAATTAGATTACTATACATGAAAGCATAATTAGATTTAGGCTTACAAGGTGCAGCATTTGTTTGCTTTTTTTTTCGATCTCAGCATTTTCTTTATGGTGTACCATTTCCAATCCAGATGTTCTGGTGCTGCGTTCACATCCTACTTTCCGCCCAATGTTCATACTTTTGTGTAATAGCAGTGCCTGTATATCAATTTTTGATTCTAACCGTGCACATTTTGCCAAGAGATCTGTCAGCAGGTTCTCAAAGGCATTCAACATCATACTAGATGTCATAGTGCTATCGCCAATACTTTCATTCTTACATATACTCGGGTCAGGCAAAGCCTTTGACAGTGGAAGCGCATTAGGTGCAGAATTGTGCATGCCTGCACCCCATGACAGACCACCAGAAATAAACCCATCTTAGTGCATTAGGTGCAGAATTGTGCATGCTTGCACCCCATGACAGACCACCAGAAATAAACCCATCTTTCAAGCCACTGAGAAAGCTAGGAGCGTTCATTGACCCTTGTGGGAACATCACATCCACTGCTAATGGGGACTTTTTTGATATCAACTAGAGGAGTGGAGAACTCACAAAAGGATGTGGACATGTTCTGCCCAAGAAACTGTACTCCTTCGTCCTCTAACTCACATATGGGAAGATCTCATTTTAAGTTTACACACTGACTACTTATAATAGTCCTATGTACTTGGGCTATTGCGCTTAGGCTATTCCCTCCCAACTTACGTGGTGGATACACTGCGATCACCTCAGTTATGCAATTACTATTGCTGGATCTCTCATAAATAACGGAATGTGCAAGGCCAGTAGACCCCACAAAAACAATTGACCTCGTAATACAAGGAAGTGTTAGTTATCAGGGCATTTGTTACCTTTTGACTACACAACATTTGCTGCCCCTCGCCACAAATGACATCATCTAACAATTTCGAACTTACACAGCCAAGATCAGAAGTGAGTTCGCCTTGATTTCCACATATTATATGGCACTGCACTGCACTGCAGTAGTGCAGTGCAGTCAGGGCTCAAGTCGAGGGTACACGCGGGGGGGCGGAGTCCACCCACTTTTTTCAGTGGGTGGACTCAGTCACCCCAGTTAAAATGAGAAACATTGAATGTGCTCTTTTAGTTTCTGAATTAAAGCCGACCTCACGGATCGAGCCACAGTCGTCAGGTTTGCAGGCCTGACACTTGACCACTGCACTATATAACTTGATGAAAAATAACAAATAACTAAAGGTGATATTGCCCACTTGGGTACCGCAAGTTCCAGGGAAAACATTTGTTTTGGTTCTCGGAGTTTAAAACATGCACACCTTTTAATGTTTTTAAAAACACTATTCGAAGAAAATATCTCTTGGTTTTGAGTGGGTTTTGATTTTATGAAGGGCAAATGCCATTCGTCTTGTGCAATTTGGGTGGTTATGCAAAGGCAGTTAAATGAAATGTGCATATTTCACCTTGATATGCTCATTTCTGGCAACGTCACATCCCATTGCGTTTCTTGATGAGTCCCCCCACTTCTATTTTTAGGACTTGACCCCTGAGTGCAGTGCATGTGCATGGTGCGGGCGGGAGGTTGGGGGCCAGCCAGGTAGATGACTAGTGGGTCGGGAGAGAGGGACGGTTCAGTGCCGTCCCTCTCTCCGAGTCCCGACCCCCTAGTCATCTGCTGGCTGGCCCCCGACCTCCCGCCCGCACCATGCACATGCACTGCACTACTGCAGTGCAGTGCAGTGCATGCAGTATAATATGCTCGGGTCGGGAGAGAGGGACAGCACTGAACCGTCCTTCTCTCCCGACCCAGCTCCTGGCCTGGCCCTGTGACCTCCCTCCCGCACCAAAATAAAATATGCTCAGGTTGGGAGAGAGGGACGGGCAGAGAACCAACCGTCCCTCTCTCCCGACCACTATACACTCACCTTTATCTGCCCCCCCTTTACCTACCTGTCAGCGCAGTCTGCAGGAGGTAATGAAATTCTAGGCCTGCCTGGCGAAGTCCATCTCCGACAGAGGCTGCTGGCTGCTGGTCACTGGCCCACGCCTGTGCATATTGAGGGGCACGTGCAGAAATGAAAGGCACTGCACCTCAATGTGCAGGCGTGGGCCAAGGCTCCGCCATCAGCCTACTGTGTGCAGCCTGCATCAGACAGTGCAATGTTGCCACGGTTCCTATACTTTTACTTTAAAAAGGAGCGCTCCGGAGCGGTTTCTTTTTAAAAGAAAAGTATAGGAATGGTAATGAAGAAAAAAAAAAGTAGAGGAGCACCGCTCCCATCCGCTCCCGCTCACTTCGATCACAGCTGATATGTAGTGGAAATTTCTCTTCCGTGAAAGTATGGTGAGCTAAAGACTCTGGTTGAGGCTCTATCTCGGGATATAGGCCGATAGTAGAGAAACTCCCAGAACCCCCTTTGTATGTGCAAAGTTATCTCAACCACGAGACATACACTTAGTAATACAAAATATACTTTATTATACAGCACTACACATATGTATATAAATACAGCACTACACATATGTATATAAAACATCACATATCAACAAATTCGCAAAAATGAAAATCGAAAATTAAACACAATGGGGCTATTCAATGGCGGTTATGTTGACATCCTATAATTCATCATCAACATCATCAATATATATTGAAACATTCGAAAAGCTCTCAGATTACTTTTGACAAGAGTCATTGATGACAGGTATTTTTCTCAATATTTTCAATCACATAACACGTAGGCTTAGCCTCAGAGGAACTTAAACTTGATCTCTGATCATAAGAAGACTTTCTGATGTATAGTCTTATGGATAGTCAACATGTTTCGGCCATATTGTCTATTAGACACTATACTTAGTGTCTTTTTCCAAATATTTTACTTGGACTTCTCCAGGACAGGATCATTTCTTTTGTTGATACATTTATCTTGTATAACCATTTGGTATTAGATGAAGGGTTACAACACAGAGTGAGGGCATCAGCGCAGTATGTTAGGAAGAATTCTCTGTTTAGGCTGAATTTCCTAACCTAGTGAGTCCCCCAGCAGCTTTGCTGGATTTCTGGAGGTTGTTTTTTCATCCTGCCAAGAGTGAGACTCTTTTTCTCCCACTCTTGGACATGATTTGTGGTATTTCTTTGAATGTTAATGTATTCTATGGGCTATGGGGTCTTTTACTCCATAGGGTCTCATTTGTTTTGCTATGTGTGTTTCACAGCACCCTCCGTGCCGTAACACTGGGGTGTCCTAGGTGACCCCCACCATAGACTCCATACCCTGGGACTGACTACTGTCTCCCAGGGCATGTAAAGTCACCATTGGCTTTACTAGACCTAAATTTACTAACAGAACAGTACAAACCATCCTATTGTGGACGTACTGGTAGGGGTAATTCGATTACCCCTGGGTCTGTTGTTCGAGGGGGCACTGTCCCGTCCCCCCTCATCGAGTTTTGGCTGGTGGCAGTGGATACTACTTTTTATATTCGACCGCAAATATATTCCTATGGGATTTTCCCATTGTTCGAGGCTAATACTTTTTTACACATTAGTCTCTAACATACCGTCGGTTTATTTATTTAAACTAAATTGACCAGTTGGTATTTTCTGCCAGAACTCAGTTTTAAAATGGCGTATGTGTTCGCCTCTGTAACTCCAAACCAAAGGTTGAGCCCTTTGTTCCACTTTTGGCGGGCTTCTGCACAGAAGCCCTCCAGAGTGGTGCCATTCTGTCTGGGTACCACAGAGGTTGTGGGAGGGGGTTTAGGCACCCTGGACTGAGTTGCCTTGCCAACTCAATTCGCACTCTCGTGTGATTGGCCAAAGTAGTGAGCCGCCCCGCTCACCACTTAGCATGTTTGATTGACAGCTAGGCTGAATGAATGGGGGTTTTCTGCATAAAAGAAGGGCTTTGGGGACTGGAACTTCAGAAGTTGCCACAGGACCTAAGAATCCGACGAGGGAGAAGCTGAGCCGACCTGCAAAGACGACACCACCGGTGGAGCCCTGCTGAACCGACTCACCACTTCCCAACGACAGAGGAGATCTCTCTGCTGGAGAGTCTTCTTCCCTTTGACTGGTGGGAACAACCAGTCCCTTGCTTTTTCTTCGCTTCTAGGATGTCAAGTGGTCGAATTGCCCGTGCGGAGCACCCCGGCAACCGGATAGCCACTAACCACTGTATCGCGACCAGAAGGTGGTGCCTTGTGACTGAGCACTCTGCGGCTGGTCTCTTCCCTGGTGGTGCAACGATCTTCAACTTTCCTCTACGATAAGATCATCTCTTCTTCTGACAAAGCCCCGACTTGCATCCACCACCAGGAACAACTGCCCCCGCCGGAGCTGTCTCTCCACTTTCAAGGTACTGTGTCCGCCTGGCTTTCCTTGAAACGGTTAGCGTGAGGTGTCTTAAATCCTTACCTTTCCACTGGGTCGCCTCCAGACCGTCTTAACTTTTGTTCTAAAACTGGTCCAACCTTTCTGTGACATTTTGCTACAAAGACTTGAAGTGCATTTCCACTGTGGTATTTTTGGGACATATCGCCTTGCCTCTCTCCGAGTGGTCATGGCCTCTGAACTTTGTGATCTACAGTAGACCATGCCTTGCTTGCCTTGCATTTGCTTCGTAAAAGTGTTGGTACTGAGTTGGTTTCATACCCTGCCTTTTTCTCTCCCTTTCTAACGAATACTAGAGTGCCATCTAGGTCAAGCACTCACCTCTGTCTGCAAATAAGTGGTGTCTTTGAACCTAGACTTGTCGAAATATTGTTATGGGATTGATATATACTTATAGTAACTGTGATTGAAGTTGTTTGCCATATTAGTGCCAGTGTGTTTTTCATAGATGTGTTTTTAAATAAATAAATATATACCTTTACACCAAAGCTCTGATCAGTGTCTGCTTGTTCTACTGTGTAAATTGCCCTATATTGTATACTCTAAATAGTGCCTAACTCATCTTGAGAGAAGTCTGACTGCTCAGCCACAGCTACCAGGTAAATCTGGGTGGTGCAGACCGCTACCAATCGGGTTTACTGCCAACTCCTGTAGTCTTAAACTTTTTGCAGTGGTCCCAGAGGGAACTGCACAGGTTTCTGCCTAACACAGTAATATCTCAACAATTATTGGAAGCATAAATATTCCAAGATGGTGAACGTCCACCTTGGTATCCTTGTTTCTTTTGGTATTTTTCTAAATGTATTAAGGGTCAGTTCTTAAACGCGCCCATCTAGATCTACAGGCATTGGTTTGCTTTTTTCAGCAGCCGTTATTTTGTTTGGAACACGGTCTCTTTTAAATGTGTTCTCATTCAACTTGCCTTTCCATTTATGTTGGCCACCCCTTCAGACTTTGATTGATAGAATACGTTTTTCCTTAAGGAACTGGGACTTATTAAGAGTAGGTTTTACTACGTTTACTTCACTCCATGTATCTGCAATAAAAGAGTGAACTTCTCTTTCGTGTATTTGTTTTCTATGGCCTCCTGCAAAATAGTCATGTAAAGTCAGGTGGTTAATGTAAAATCACTGGACTATGAACTACAGTATTTATTGAAATCACAATGGCAATATAAATGTTTACATTAAGATAGCTCTGGTAGAATAACTTCAGAAGATGCATTAATTGTTATTGCATGATTTGCAAAATATCGGAAAATACACGCTTACTATACCATAAGTGGATCTCAATCTGAAACCAGCATGCTGTCATGGCCCTCTCAAACACAGATGGAACAGTGAAGGGGTCATTTGATGATTGTCCATTGTGAGGCAACTGTTTTGAGATATTTTTGGTATGTGCACGAAGGGTTGTCCCGAGATTCAGCCTTGATCTGACACTAATAAGAGCAACAGCCAAGGATGCTTTACAACAACAATTTGCCTTAGGGTAAAATGTGGGCGAAGGTGAATGAACAAAGTCACCTTCACCTCTCTTCCTTCTCTCTACATATATTTAGTGTGTGGCCATGGACATTTGTTAGGTGCATACATGGTTAGTTGTGCAAAGAGTACTACAGTGCATAGTATGAAAGGACAGCCGGAAAGATAGACTAAAGATGGTTACTCTTTTGTGGCCCTCTGCATCGGATAACCCTAAGGTCAGAAAAAAGCAAGTGCACACAATTTACCTCCAAATTGGGCAAAACGTAAGACTTACAATTATATGGAATGTAATTGAACAACAACATATTGTTAGTACTGCCATGAACAATGTCAATATAACATTTAAGACAATGAAAAAAACAGTCTAATGATTGGCTGCCTCATCACAATATTAATTTCATTAATACAACAATTTCAATCATTGACATATTAATGAAAAGATTAAAAGCATGAAACCATAGCAACATCTAATAAAGTTATGATAAAGGATTTTCTCAAACGTTGTGGTAGTCAATCTCCTTTCCATCAAACTTACATTCCACTGAATCCTTCCTGTAATATCCCAAACTTGCCGGAACATTCTAGTAAACAAGGTTGGCTTCCTCTGTTACTGATAATCTGCTGCCTCCCTAGCTAGCCACTGACAACAAATTGAGCATTCACGTAAGTCACACAATGTGGTCTTTGGAATTCTATTCTCCCAATTAGGAGACCAAAAACATGGTTCATTGTAACATCTTATTAAATAATTCCACAGCTCACTTAATTAAAACCTAGTTGATGTTTGTACTTCCCCTTCAACTGTTCTAGCAACCTCCTGCCTCTGACTGCAAGGCTGATCACAAACAACTGAGCATGCGCAATTTAACCTATGATTCCTCACTTACTACAGCCAACCTGCCTGAAACCAAAAAAAAGTTACGGAAAGTTCAGTTTGGCTGAATCGTCATTAAATCAGATGATTCACTCTTCACGCCAATACGTTCTCCTAGGGTTGCTGAGAAGGGGTTTTAATGTATATTGATAAAATAGCCAACATGATGTGATTAATCGTTTTAACTTTGGTGGTGGCAATGTAACGTTAAAATGGGGATATTCGACCTCTTTGTGTATTCATCCTGTTTTCACATTAACCCATACTAGCATATTGACACTAGTTTTAAATGTTCAACCAACATTTGCTGTGTGGGGGGTTTTGCTGTGCAGATGCAATTATTATAAGCGTTTGCTTTATCTCTTTCCCTTCTTATGTGGACAGTTGAACGAGGGATTACACTGCCTGATTACGAACATTCCAAATGTGAAGTGCAACTACGAAGATGCAAAACACATATAAAATTCAGAAACACCATTTGAGGAAACAAGGCATACAGATGGCATAAAACAAAAACCTAGACAACACGTTCCTTACATCCAGCCACCAGAGAATAGGAGCCAATCTGGCACACCTGCCAGCATTCATTCAGTAAGTCATCTGGAATTAGAATACCCCTTCACAAACCCATCTACTCAAAGGGGCTGTAAACATGAAGACCTCTGCCAGTGGACTGACTACTGTGCAAATGAAAAACAAGACACCCTCCTCCGCATTGCTCACCACACTCCTACTACACATGCAAGGTTTATCCCACCTTGCCAAGGTCTTGCATGTAGACAGATATACAATCCGCGCAGAGCCAAAAGTCAAGGGAAAGACATTCTCACACAACCAGTGTGGGTTTTCACACAGCAAGGATGCCACCCTTGGTTTTGTCCAATCAAGGTGCACGTTTGCATACTGAATGTAAAAAAAAAAGATCACTGTGCACCCACAATGCCATGGCTGACACGAGTGTGATAAAGCTAAACAAAAAAGCAACACAATGCCACCTACACATCACATATATGTGCAGCTGGCACTGAAGAAGCATGAATTCGTTCTCAGCTAAAGCGGCCACAGTCACTCTGATGTGCACCAAAACATTGGCATCCTGGTAAGTCTCATTGCACTTCTCTACGAAGGGTTTGCATGTGAAGCAATGCAACCGTGTGGACGCACGCCATTTCAACAAAACAGAGCGAGGAGGTGGTGGTTTGTGGAAAGGAAAGGTTGAGTGTAGACAGAAACACACTGCGTCATTACCTGTATAAATTGCTAGACCAAGTACATGCATATGTTTGTATACCTTCACGTGCCATTGTACAGTACGCTTTGATCAGAGAACAGGTGTACTCATGATTTTAGCTAACACATAGACATTTAATGGTACTGCCGAATAAAGAAGGCTGCAAATCGAACTTGGCAAACAATTATGAGCCCAGTCATGTGAAACTCATGCTTGTAGAACATGTCCATTCTAGCCCTTACCATCACCTTACACCCTGATTTTATAGTATCCGACAGAGGTTAAAGATCCCAGGGATTTGCAAATATGCCCTATTCTCTCGCTGATGCGCCCCATGCTTGTGCAGTGTGTCAGTCCATAATCCATTGTAACAGGCATTTCCAACCCTTCATTTCTCTCTCGACCACACAGATTCAAAGCCCACAGGTACACGCTCCCCATGCAAATAGTCATGTTGTCCCTGAAGAGTCATATGGAGCCTCTGTTAAGCAGGACAGGGCATTCATATTTTTTGTCTGACGCAAGTAAAGTAGAGTGATATTTCAACATAGGGCATCTTGTGGCTGTCACATATGTTTGTGTGCCTCCACCAAGGGCAGTGTTATTCAGTCTGTCACGAAAAGCATCTATTTAACAGATTACAAAACTGATATGTGTTGATTAATGAAACATGTGTAGAGCAATCAGACTCTATGACCATTCCATCATTTGGTTCTCATTAGTGTTGTTTCAGCAGTTGTTTCATGCCATCAGTCATTTTGCCTGGAATCATCGTTTCGTGCAGCCTTCACGACAATAGCTTGGTTACCCTGGGTGAGTTGTACTCCTCTAAGCACTTTTTAGTTTTGGATATTAGGTGGCGCTAAAAGCGCTACCTTTAAAGCCAAAAATATTGTCATCAAAATAGAGCTTTAACATAAGAGCTTGAAGTAGGGGCTTTGAATGTAGGTTTGTAATGCTTTTCAATGCAGATGACTTATGAGGATGGATTTATGTAGTTTAGCTAATTGTCCCATCCATTTCACGCCCATTGCTAAGTGAAATCTATTGGATTTACTTCCCATTCCCACACATCTTCCCTCCAACCACACCACTTTTTTCACTCTTTACCTAAATGTGTACCGTGTGGTGAGTTTGTCAGCCATTTGTACTTCCAAAATGACGGCTGCCATCTGTTAATGCGCACATAAGTCTTTTGGTGTTACATTTATCCTCAGTGAAATTTAGTTTATCGTTTGAACAAACCTCACTATAGAGGGTGGTTTAGCATCAATGACCAGTTGGCATAGGTCCTCATACAGCGAGTTCCTTGGCGATTGATAATTTTGACATAGGCTTTGCCGATGATTATTTTTAACAGTACTTCAGTGAAGGAAATGCATAGTGCTTATATGTCGAGTGGCTGAAGGCACAACTGGTTAAGACAGTTTTATTACACCAGTAGCACATGTACAGCTCCAATTAAGTCATTCATTGTCAAAAGACTGCTTTGAAAAACACTGACAAGTACTTTGAATTGCAAAGTTTGATGGCACAAGTGCCACCAAATAGCCCAAACTAAAAATGGGCCTATAGTAGCATACTGGTGCATGCCCCAATGGGTAGAATAATCACCTTTACATAAAATGAAGCATTGAAATTTTGCAGAAGCTGTGCATCGAGTTGGCACATCTTTGAATTTGGGAACAGGGTATGGACAGGTTTGCATGCCTGACCAATCTTTGTGACATTGGACCAAAGGAAAATGCAATGTTGAAAAGCTTGTCACCTGGCATCCTTTGAAAGAACTACACATTTCCCCAACATGTGTAAAAGCCAACTTTGAATATTTTATTTTTAAGTTCTAGAGGTGGTGTGTCATTAGACACATGCACAATTCAAAGTTGGACATTTTAAATGTATGAAACGAAGATGTTCAAAACCATACAAGTTATACTTTGAAAGATTCCTAAAGTTCAGTTAAGGGAGGTCAAAATGAAACATTTCCAATTCCCATAGGAACGTTTTGCTGAATTGTGCAAATATTGCTGGGTGGATAGACGGATTGAGGCAGCATTTGGATGAAGATGGGAGGTAGGGTCACTGCTCTAATGTCATGGCTGGGAACTGTGACCCCTAGCTGTGTCAGTAGGCCATGTCCAGTGGTCAGTGCATGCATGTATGCTGTACTCAGGGTATGCCTAAAGGCCACACCACACATCGTGTCTGCTGGGCATAGTTCCCGGCCAAACCTAGTGGGTACTGAATTTAGGTTCACTGATTCTGGAGCATGGCAGAATTTCATGCCCTTTAACAAGTGTCCACTGGACATGGCTGCATGCTGTGCCCAGCTAGCATTGGAGATGGATGTTGTACATGCCCCCCTGGGTACAGTGATTGCTGAGTGTGGCATTGGATAATGCCCAGAAAGCATGGAAGGCAGGGTCACTGTGCCCAGAGAATGACCGGAAGCTATGCCCTGGGCATAATTGCCCCTGAGTATGGCCACAAGACCGAAGTCCAGAGTGTTGGAGGTCATGGGGTATGTGTAGGATGCGTGTGTGCATTTGGCCAAGAAAGGCTTAACAAGACTGGCCAAGCTCCAGTAGAGAAGCAACCCGTGTGGTCAGGCATGTGGATGGGTGCTTGGAGGATTTGGGGATGGCTTCAGTGCTAGAGACTCGCTATGTGTTCAGTGTTCCCGAAATTGCCATTGGTCTGCACTGAATTCTGCTGTCAGAGGTGTTGAGGCATAGTCTAGTGTAAGTAGTCTGAGAATTATGTGAACAGCATGACCACATTTTTACATAGTCCTTGCTGTATGCTAATCTGTGTGGATAGCCATGCCTTCGGCCAGTGATTTATTATGCATACCTTGTTGAAACTGATGGCACTTTGTTGTTTGGGTGTCCGCTCAGGTGATTGGCTTCTTCTTGCGGCTGTGATAAAACGGTTAGCAACAGTGACAGTCTATTCTCAAACTATTTGCTGCAGGAGGCGGACAGGTTGCACTACAGATTCTTCTATGTGGCTAGGGCTGGGAATCAGCCCAGATATCGAAGGCTTACCGATCATTGTTGTGATTTATCTCGTGGCACTTGAGGGGAAATAGGGCTCTGATAGGTGAATGATAGTGTGTGTGGACCGGCCCACCGGCAACATCAGGAAACTTTGTCCAGCGCATTGGCTTCACTAGTTGCTGGACATGGGACAGGCCATACCCATAATGATGTGCAGGTAGGAGGAATGTAAACACGGCATGCCCACAGCCCCAGGCCATGTTCTGCAGCCACTTCATGTAGGGTTACTGGGGCTGGTGCAAGGCCTATGGACATCCCCTGAGCACAGTGTTCATTTTACCCATGAGGCACTACAAGTATGATTAGCATGTTTGTGGCATGGCCAAAAGCCACGCCCTGGGCTCAGTATCCGCTGAGCATGTCCATGGGACGTTTTTGGTGTTCCCCCGAAGGTAGGTTCACTGTGTCCAGGCATAGGAAATGGCCATTCCTGAGCAGAATTCCCAATGGACTTAGAAACATGTTGGTCATGCTCCATAGACTGGTGGGTATGGACGCATGTTGATATAGTGTTTAATCAGAAAAAATGTATATATTTACTGAAAAAAAAACACGTTTTCAAGTAAAGTAATCGTTAACTTCCTATTATAAAAAGTTTTGAAATTCACGTTATACAATTTATTTGAAGGGATGTTATGTTTACAGTGCGGAACCTAAAAATCACTTAAATGTGTCAGTTATGGTAACCAAAACGCTACCGAACTGAACATTTTTATTTCAATCTGGAATTTGTGTGGTTACTTCTTTATAATAGAGCAATAATACATGTTTAAAGAAACATCTCTATGCTGGTTAGTGGGACTAGTATCTCCATTTAATGCATAATTAAGTGTCACTGCTAACTCCTCACTCATAAATTGAGGCCTATACTGTGGTGGCGGTCCCATGTGAATGACAGCCTGGACTTGGTTGCGCGCCACCACGCGCAGCAAAGAATTAGACGGAGCTGAAGTGCTCTTTCAACACGTATTTATTTCTCTGCACGTACTACCTCGATCACCTCCCTCCGACCCTCACTACCCTCCATACTTCCCGTCCCGCCCTCCTGCCCCATGAACACAACTGTCAATGTGATATATACCAAGCCAACTTTAAGTGCTGCAGTAGTGCAAACTGGCTAAGCCTAAATATATTTACAAATGAAGTGTTCACATGGAGCTATTTCTGGACCATTCATGGCAGTACTCTATGTTTCTGCATCATAAATGTGCATCCTTTCACGTTTCACATTTACTATGCAGTGGATTGTGGGAGTTCTATTATGTTGACCACAGTTCTGATTTGGAGCTTATACTTTCAGTTTGCGCACATAGACAAAAGAGTAAAATCATCACCATAAAGCAGTACGGGTTGAACTTCGGCACATCTTGTGTAGCTGTGAGAATCGCTTAATGCCTGTTGTTAGTGAACAAATTGAGGAGCAGGGACACTAATAAACCACGCTGTGTGACTGCTCTGTTTGGATTGAATTTTGGACATGATGTCTGAATTCGGCTTGTGGAGCTGTGTAAAGCTTTCTGATTATAATCAAGTGGTCGATGGGCATCTAAGTTCTTTGGCACTATGGGTTGGTTTCATTTGAACAGATCGAAACACCCAGAGAAGAATTACAAATGAGACTTTCAGAAGCTTATTTCTCCTGGTATTTGTCAATGACATAACACATGGCGAACAGCTGTTGGATTATTGACATCATATTCCAAAACTTTCTGATTGAAATTCATGTTATTGTTTTGTGTTTCTCCTTATTTTTATTTTATTATTGCAAAGGAAAGGTGATTCGTCTAAAGGAAGAGTGCAAAGTACATATTGATGGCTGAAGATATGCAATCATGTGTTGACAATAGTTGAGGTACATTGAGGGGGATGAGGGAGGTCCACAATAGCAGTATGTTCAGCACTTCATGGAAGAGAACAAACTCCTTGGACTCCGCCAATCTGGTTTCCGCCCCAGACACGGGACTGAAACCGCCATACTTGACCTGAAAAACCAGATGGACGATGCCAGAGACATGGGTAAACCAACACTTCTCCTACTCCTTGACCTATCTGCGGCCTTCGACTTCCGAGATCATGGCATCATATGCCACCATCTATCCTCCACTGCCAAATTCTCCCGAGAGGCCACAGCATGGATCCCTTCCTTCTTACAAGACAGAACCATGCAAGTATTCTCTGACCTAGCCTCCGCCTCACCAACCATCGTACTCTGTGGTGTGCCCCAAGGCTCCTGCCTCCCCCCCACCCTTTACAACATCTTCACACGACCCCTCTTCCTCATCCTCGACGCTATGGGCATTTCCTACACCAACTACGCCGACGACACTCAGATCCTCCTCACCCTCACCGGTAACTATGACACTGACTCTTTGACCCTCAGCAACCTCTACAACAGCATACAAGCCTGGATGGCAGACAATGGACTATGCCTCAACTCCGACAAGACTGAACTCCTCCAGGTAGGGTCCCCCGACATGCTAAAAAATCTAGATTCCCAATTCAGTCACTTCACCATTGACACCATTAAAATACCTGTCTCAGATTCTGTCAAAACACTTGCAGTCTACCTGGATTCCACTCTATCCATGGATAGACAAGTCAACGCAATAGCCTCCGCAGCTGCATATCATGCTAAACTAATCAACGCAGTCAGGCCCTTTCTTTCCAAAGAGAACTGCACTAACATAGCCAGAGCCATCACTGGCTCTAGGCTAGACTATTACAATGTACTCTTTCTAGGAACCTCCAATAAAAACCTAGAGAGACTACAAGTCATACAGAACAATGCTCCCCGGGCAGCCCAAGGCATTGCTAAAAGAGAACACATTTCTGAGGCCAGAAAATTAGCCCACTGGCTCCCAATAAAGGAAAGGATCGTCTTCAAAGCTCTGACACTGACCCACAAGTGCATTCACCTCACTGCTCCTGCCTACCTCTCACAAAGGATCCACCCCGTCTCCACTACTAGGCCAACCAGATCACCGTATACCAACATGCTCTCTGGGGCACTAGTAAAAAGAGCCAGAGCGGGTGGATCCAGATCGCACCCACTCACTGGAATGCCCTACCTCTAACAGTCCGAGGTGAGGCCTCCCTCATCACCTTCCACAAAGCGATTGTCATGATGCCTACCCCCAGGCATCCGGACCAAGCCCATCAGCCCCGCGAGTAGACATTTAGTAAAACCTCAGCAGCCCTGGCTAAGGGCTATCTGGGTTCCGTCCTGGCGCCTTAGGCGTCAGGCTCATAGTAGGAATCAGTCCTGGTGCCTAAGGCGCCAGGCTCATAGTCATTACTTACCTCAGGCAGACCATGCTGCAAATGACTCCAATCGAACATGAAGCCTGAACGGGACTATTTTTCTACAGGGACTATTTTTTACTCGGGTGTGGTTCTAGGGACTTCTTACCTGGGACTACTTTTGAGGCTATTTAAACCACACCCGACCAGCAACACACGCTTCGCGTTATTCTGCATCCAGCAGCGTAACACTCACCGTGCCTGCAGCCTGCTGTTACGCTCACTTGGACCCCATAGGGGTGTTGATCGGACCTGGACAGCTCCGGTTCCGTCAACGTGATGCGTAGTGCAGAGATGACTGTCTGGACTGGCCCGCCTAGTCTTGTCTGCTGAACCCGAAGAAGTATTTTCCTGCAAGTGGAGACAGGGATTAGCCACCTGTGGGTTTTAGTGATGGCCTCCCAACTGTTCTTGCTCTCCCCCACTAATCATCTCCTATATCCCCTTAGTAACCTCACCTTATGTTTGTAAAAGATGAGCTCTCCATCCTGTGTATCTTGCAGGGGTGCGTAGATACCAGTTACTTCACTGGTTTGAAGGCGTTGGGAGAGTTCCGGTAAGCATTGACTCTGAAGTCCCAGGCGGGATTGTTAAGTATCAAGTTCAAAGAGTTCAATGTGCCTGATGTTCACTCTTGTCCCCTTCCTTCCTTAAGTTGCAACTGAGTTTGTGAGAAGAAGGTCTCGTAGCTGCTGCTGGCGTTCAGGTAAGAGTCTGTGTTACCCAACGCTGTCTGGTAACTATTGCATGCTTTAACGTGTTGTTTTTCTCCCTCTTTACAGATGCGGCATATGAAGATATGGAGAATAATACCGCCGGTGGTAAATCAGGTAAGTCTATGGTGGTAAGAGGTATCTGTTGATTCCCTTGGCTCACCTTGTTATTCTTGTGCCCCTAGGTGCCGGAGTACGGCGAAGAAATGATGGAGACAGTGCCGGATCGAAAGATGCTGTGAGAACTGGTGAGTATGGCGCCGTGCTGGAGCTGGCGAAGCGACGCGTGCAGGACTGATGTACTTTCCAGGTCGGGAGATAAAATGGATCCGAAATCAGGTGAGGAATTTGAAATAAGTTTATTTTCTAACCTTGTCCTTTTCTTCCTCTTTATTCTAGGAGCTCCGGATTCGAGGGGGGCGTGGCAGAAGACTGGATGCTGGCTGCAGGTATGCGGGCGTGGCAGAAGACTGGATGCTGGCTGCAGGCACGGTGAGAGTCACGCTGCTGGATGCAGAATAACACGAAGCATGTGCTGCTGTTCGGGCGTGGTTTAAATAGCCTCCAAAGTAGTCCCAGGAAAGAAGTTCCCCAGCACCACATCCGAGTAAAAAATAGTCCCTGTAGTAAAATAGTCCCATCCAGGCCTCACATCGGCTTGGATTTATTTGCAGCATGGTCTGCATGAGGTACGTATTGTCTATGAGCCTGCCGCCTATGGCGCCAGGACTGATTTTTATTATGAGCCTGGTGCCTACGGCGCCAGGACTGAACCCAGACTGCCCCTAGCTGGGGCTGCTGGGGTTTTTGTAAATGTCTGGAAGCATGCTCCTGGGGCTGATGGGCTTGATCCAGATGCCCGGGGGTAGGCCTCATGACACCTGCATCCAGTCTTCTGCCACACCCGCCTCGAATCCGGAGCTCCTAAAACAAAGAGGAAAGAAAGGGACAAGGTTAGAAAACTAACTTATTTCTATTCCACACCTGATTCTGGATCCATCTCGGCTCCGGACCTGTAAAGAACATCATTTCTGCACGCGCCGCACCTCCAGCTGCAGCGCCGCGCCATACTCACCAGTCTTCACAGCATCCTTCGGGTCGGCACTGCCTCCATCATTTCTTCGCCGAACTTCGGCACCTAGGAGACAAAAGAAAACCACAAGGTGAGCCGAGGGAACCAACAAATATAATTCTTACCACCATAGACTTACCTGATTTACCACCGGAGGCATCCTTTTGTGACTCTCCATATTTTCACGTGCCGCATCTGTAAAGAGAGACAATGTGCAACATTTACCGGACAGCGCCGGGTAATACAGACTCTTACCTGAGCGCCACCAGCTGCCACAAGAGCATCTTTTCACGAGCCAGCTGCAAGACAAGAAAGGAAGAGGGGAACAAGAGTGAACATCGGACAAATTGAACTCTATGAACTTAATGCTTACTGGTCCTCACCAGGAAACTCAGAGTCAATACTCTCCAGAACTCTCCCGAGCCTTCAAACCAGTGAAGTAACTGGAATCGACGCGCTCCTGCAAATCCACGCAGGATGGAGAGCTCATCTTTCAAGAATATAAGGTGAGATTGCTGTGAGGGCATTTCAGAGGTGATTAGTTGGGGAGGACTGTGGGGGTGCCATCACTTGAATCCACAAGTGGCTAAATCCATCTCTCCACTTGCAGGAGAATATTTCTACGGGTTAAGCAGACAAGATTAGGAGGGCAGATCCAGTCAGTCATCGCTGCACTATGCATCACGTGGGTGGAGACCGCAGCTGTCCGGGTCCGACCGACGCCCCTGTGGGAGCCAGGTGAGCGTAACAGCTATGAAAACCATATTCTTCACATAAGGCCCTTCACATTAGCATGAATACTCATCATATGACCAACTGCATGAATTATAAAATAATGACCAAGTGCAATATCTGTAACAACAGTATGATGCTTTGTATTATTCATGATGTGTCAACGACCGCTACCATACATGTACCTGTGTAACTAAGCTCTTGCAAGTAACAGCGCCTCAATGCCCCTGGGCTGCTTGTGCGCTATATAAAAATAAATAAATATGTGACTTTGGGACCCACCCCAGGTTGGAATCTGGTACTCAGGGGCAATTTGGATCCATTCACGGTTTCAAATGTTTCTAAGAGTAGGGAATTCCAGTGACAGGGAGCCCAGAGTTTGAACGAGAGGAGATGGGAGGCAGCACTTGGTGGATGAGCGATGGTAAGTTTCAGGAGACCTTGAGATTGCAGCGTGTGATGGGTTGAGCAGCAGGTAATGGATGCAGCCAGGCATGGAGGAAAGCTAGCTAATAGAAGAGGGAATGATTTTTCAAAGGAAACTTGCACACATGAAAGTAGATAAAACACAGTTCATTGCCCTCTCGAGATGAGCATAGGAACAGATGGGGAGGGCAAAGTTATAAAGTCCTCTAGTACCTGCTATTTTGCAGAGTATTATATTACTTCAGGGTTCATTAGGAGAAGCCTGGCACTGATATTGTGTATGATAATGTATGATAATGAAGTACGGACGATTTTGATTGCTGTCAAAGAAACCTTCATTTTCCTTCTGGATATGGGATAAAGAGGTCAAGGGAAATGAAGTAAGCGAGGGGGTAAGGGATATGGCATTTAATTCCAACCAAATCAGTGCTTCAGTTTTACAGGAGCTGAGCTTTACTCCACAGTGCCATCTAGTGATGAATAGGCAGTTATTGATTCAAAGCACAGGTTGAAGGAGTGGAGGCAGGAAAAAATATGAGTATCTTCACCAAATATATGTCATGATAAGCTGAAGGAGGAGTTGAGTTTTCCAAAAAAGGAGGGGTAGCATCTGAAGAGGAAGGATTCACAGACAGAGACGTGGACCCATATCAAGACTGGGTGGCAGGGGAAGTTCCAATGTTCAAGAACATTGAGACATAGTTATCATTCGTATTAGATACGGTCAAAATAAGGATGGTGCTTGGAAAACCAAGATGTAAGGGAGTCTGAAGGATTAGGGGATGATCAACTGTGTCAAACACAGGTGAGAGATCATGGATGATTCTAATAGATGACAGAAGGAAGCACGTGGCAGTAGTGTGGGAGTTAGAGATGTGGGTTAGTGCTGTATCTTTGAGGTTTCTGCTGCAGAACCCAGATTGGAGTGGGTCGCTGACCATATTGATTTCCAGTCATTCCATTATGCTATTCAAGCCACCTGATTCAAGAACTTTGAAAAATATGAAGAACATGAACAATGAGACAATATTTATCTCAGTTGTAGTGGGTCAGATCTGGCTTTTTTAAATATAGGTTTGAAAGTGGCCATCTTGAAAGAGGATTGAATGATGTAAGAGGAAGATGAACGCTTAAAGTAAAGTGTGCCAGCTCTTTGACTGTTCACAATGTGAATGGGTCAGAGTTATAAAAGCAGGGTTTTGCAGACCAGCGAGGATAGGTGACAGGCTAGCTTGAATTATGAGTGGGAAGCATGATAATGAAACAGAAGTGTGGTGTATGCTAGCGTGAAGAGAAGGCAGGAGGAGAGAGCGATTGAAGGACAAACAGGGTGCCCCATATCACAGTGATTTCTATGGAGTAGTAGCTGACAAAGGCATCAGAGTTAGGATGACAAAAGTAGCATCCAAGGAAGGGACTGAAAACCTGCACCATGATGCGAGTTAACTTCTTAGTGTAAAAGTAGGAGATCACAGTTTTAGCAAGAGCAAGGTTTGAAGAGTGGGTTTTGTTTCATATTACACTCATGGTGAGATGAAGTGCAGGTTTAAACACGCTCATCGTTCTCAAAGGTAGTGTCCATCCAAATAAACACAATTAATGTCAACTCAGTGGGGATGGCAAGAGCTGGAGGAAGAGCAAACAAAAAAGCCCTGCCATGGTATGTGTAGGGTGCCATGGAGCCATGTTTGAATTGTTCACGGTTTTAGAAGGATTGAAAGCAAGAGTACAGGTACGGCTGAGGTAAAGAATTGTGATCTGAGTGTTTAGGTGCTGATGGGTAACCAGCAAGGCAGAAGGTCTGAATGAGGAGGTGAGAAGATTAAACAAAACCACATCTCTTAGACAGAAGTGTGGGGTGAAACGGGTTGCAAAGCTACACAAATGGTAGAGAAAGAAGAATTATAGCTTGGTATTTAGACAGAGGCAGCCACAGTCACAGAAGTGTTGCAATAACCAGCACAACTAAGGAAAAGAGCAACAAGGAACAGGAGATGTGCTCCTTAATCATTGGATCTTGGTGTTAAAATGGTTAAGCTTGGGCGACCACTCAATTTAACTGTTTTCTTCATCTGTCCTTTTCTGTTGAGCAGAGGGTCTGGCTGAATTAAGGAGCTACACTCATCCCAGGTTAGCTGTCCTAAAATGACTGGATACATTCCCGGGGTCCTGAGTTTAAATAGAAACAAAATAAAACAAATCATAGTGCCCAATCCAGCCAATGCAAAGAAAAGGGAGAACCTTCCTCCTCTTTTTGTTTTAGTAAATTCCACAGTGTTACCAATTTTATGACAGATAAAAAAATATTTGCAGTCCACTTTGATCATCATTAAAAATTCCCCCTGAAGATTCACAACAAACATAAGAAATCCACGTGGCCATCCCATTGTTTGAACTCGTTTTTGGAACATCTTTACAAATGTGCTGATGTGTACCTCAAAAGATAGATGTTTCAGATATCAAGAACCTTTGGGAAAATGTCAATTGTATTCTGGTCAAAATGGGCATGTGTTACAAACATTGCTTAGCTTTTGCGGATGACCTTTTTCTACTATGCCCATTTGAATAACCTAAGAATCAACGTTGGAAAATTAAAGATCTTGATTTCTACTAGTAAAAGGACACCTAAAATCATGAATTGATCTGTCTGCAATATTTATTAAGTTAGAGAGGGTTAGCTCCCTTGTTTATTTAGGTGTCACCCTTTCTAATTCCTGGCCCCAGGGGTTAATTGAACAAAGAATTGTCTCGGCCATTTGTTAAAACCTATACATTATTCATTTGGACCTTGGGGTTTTCCTCAATACACTTGAAGGCATAGGGCCTCATTACAACACTCCTGCTAAAATGATGGTAATTCCAACGTGCCAATATTACTGTTTCCGGCAGGCCGACCGATGAAATTACCGGCACATTACAGGTCCTGTGCGCACGGTAATACTGATACGCTGGAATTACCAGCGTCGACAGCAATGTTCTGGTGTTTCCGTCAGGCAATCAAACTGACGGAATCACTGGCATCGGAAATAGCATCACCACAGGAACGAGAATCTCGACAGTGGCTATTTTGAAAAAACTCAACCCACTTTAAATCCCCCACTTTCTTCTGCAATCCACCAGAACTGGAAGTGGAAACATGTCTGGTAGTGGTAAATCCAAGTACCTGAGGTCCGACTAATGAAGCTGAGGTTCATGGAGCTGGTGGTTACGGCACTCGCAAACAGAATGGTGCGGCATGCTGAGGCCCTCATTGGGGCTGGCAAAAGGAGGGCCAGCCAAAGGAGGAAAACAGGCATCTGGCAGGAGGTGGCAGACAGGGTCAGGGCTGTGGGGACTGTCCCCTGCACACCAGGAGACTGCCACAAGTGGTGGGACAACATGCGGCTGAGGGTCTGAAATATCCCCGGTACTCACAGGAGGGAATCTGCTGCCACAGGAGGAGTGGCACACCAGACTCTCATGCCCTGGGATGAGATGTGCTGCTCCATCATGCACATGAAGGGCATCGAGGTATTTGGGACAGAGATGGCAGGGGCTGGGACCCAAGGTAATGGTGGTAAATCCAACAAACACCCATGAAATGCAAACGAGTTTGCATTTCATTGGTGTTATACATACATATGTATTTCATACATACATCCCCAGGCAGAGAAACATCAAACGATCAAGGCAACAGGTCTAACATGTGTCAGTCACAGCAAGTGGGCCAATCGCACACACATGCCAATGGAATGTGGGCAGATGTAGCCATGCACAAGCACCATAGCCAAAATGTACAGCCCCACACAATTGCCCATGTTTTTCAAGGGAGAACAGGCCAGGAATCATAGGCCTTGCAGGCAGACCTGCAAAGGACACACCACCACCTGCAGCTGGGCCAGCACCACCACTGCCACCTGTGCCAGCACAACCACCAACAACTGTGCCAGCACCACCACCTCCTGCTGTTACAGCACCACCATCGCCTGCTTCACCAGCACCAATGCTGCAAGCTGCCATCAGAACCACACCTGTGGTCGTTGGCCCACCATCCCTCCTGTGTCCTCCACACCACCATGGGCAGACCAGCCACAAGGCCATTGTGACAGGCAAAGATGAGGAGGAGGAGGATGATGACACTCTCTACACAACCCCGTTTTTCAGCCCAACAACACCACAAAAGCGCCTCTCTTCTGCATATGCCCTGCATCCAGGCCGTGGAGGCATGACTACATGCAATGAAGGACAAGCATGTGGAAATGACCACACTCGCTCAGCAGTAACTCACTGAGTTGAGGCTACTGTGTGAATGCTCCAGGCCAGCAACTGTAGGAGTGCACAAGCACAAGGCTGTTTGGCTGCTGTCCTTCTTATGCTGGCCCAGAGGGTCCACAAGCACAATGAGGGGATATCAGCCATGTCTGAGTCCCTCATGCACTCCATGCAACTAACTCTTGAGCACTTCTAGGTCCAGTGGTCTGACCCGCTATCATCCACCACTACCCCTGGTGGGAGATCAAAGAGATAGCACATATGACATTCGGCCTAACACTTGAATTCACTTTGTGCCTATGGGGTGTTTTGGGATAGAGACAGGAGTGCGCAGGGACGGGGTGTTTGGGGATGGGTTGGGGGTGTTAGGAGGGGGTTGTTTGGGAACGGGGTGTGTGAGGAAGGGGGTGTTGGGGAGTGGGTGTAGGTGTATGGGTATTGAAAGGGAGCGTATGGCATTGGGGCATGCAAGTTGGTTTTCAAGATATGGTTTTCACTAGAAACAATGAGTGGACATTCCTTTTTTGGTACAAATATGTATTGTGTTTGTGCATCATATGCAGTTAAGTGCAAGGGAAGTACCGCGTGAAAGGCGTACTCAGGAAAAGTTCTCTATGATTTCGTCATGGGCCATGAGCCCATCCCTGGCCTCCATGAGCATGTGTATGGGCCGGGCTGGCAGTGCATCATCAGCATCATCTTCTGGCGGAGGAACGTCCAGATCAGGGGGCAGGGGTATGTTGTATCTGATGCAGATATTATGCGAAAATTCACAGGACAGGACTATCGTCCCACCTTCTCTGGCCAGTACATGAGCGTACCACCAGACCTGTGTAGGCATCTGAAACATGCCTTCAAGAGCCTCAAGGTCCACCAGATGTTCACCCTGGTCTTCACATGTGCCCCGTTGTATGCCATTTCAACCTGCATCTGGGGATTCCTCAGATGGGTCGTCAGCCACAGAAGCAGCAGGCATCCTGAATCACCTGCAAGGGGCAAGGGCACATATTTAAGTAATGGTGCTCAGCAGTGGTGTTGCCAGTGACAGCGGAATCTCAATAGGTAGTCTGTGCATGCATGCCACATATCTCACCAGGACATACATCTCATGACCCTTGGGGGCCTGGTCTACAGATTCATTGGCATTGGAGTGGAGGTGTTGCATTCTAGTACCTATAGTGCCTTACAGGTGGATGTTCTTTTGAAATGGCCTGGTCAGTGGCTGCTACATCTCCAGTCATGTACTACTCCTGTGTGGTGTGGCCTGTCAATTGAGGCATGCTCTGGCTGGTCCTGCATGTGCAGGGTACTTGCTAGACATGCATTTGGGGCATAGCCCACCCCTTTGCCTGTTGCCCATGCTGCAATGTAGTTGTAAATATTCATGTACTCACCCAACCTTCAGGTCATTTGTACTCTGTAACGTGGCATGTAATCAGCAAGGTGCTGTTCCACAGGACCATGGAGTTGTGGGTTGATCAAGGGAACCGAGCACAGCAGTGTGTGATGGTCAGGTCAGCCTCAAAGGTCACCTGAACACTGAGGGAATGGAACTGCTTCTGGATCCTGTAGACCTCCTCTAAGGCATGGAGGGGCACCAGCTCTATGTGCGTGCAGTCCAATGCTGCTAACACTTTGGGCATGCCCTCAATCACATAGAAACAGGCCTTGGTGGTGTTTAACTGTTCTTGGGTGGTGGGGTGGGTGATGTGCTGGCACACATGCCTCAGGAGGGCCTCCCGTACCTGCACCATCAATCAGGAGAAGGCAGGCTGTGAAATTATGCTGGCTCGCAGAGTGTTAGAACGTGCCACTGGCCAGGAAGTGCAGGACCGACACCAGCTTCAGCAGCAGTGGTATGTACTGATGCCGGTCCTGCTCTCAATGTCCTCCTGGATGTGGGTCAGGAGGTTATGAATGGTTTCCCTGTTTATTTAGGTGGTAGAGGGTAAGCATCTTGCTGTCTTTGAGAGCCCAGAGTGTGGCCCATGTGCAAGGATCAAGGCACACCTTCACCTCACCGACTTCATCACTTGTATCTGCATCTTCCTCCTCCTGCTCCTCTTCCTTCTATCCCTGGCCTTAAGTCACCACTGCTGCTGCTCCAGCATCTGGACATCAGCCGGGAACACGTCCATGTCCATGGTAGCAGCAATGAGTGGCAGTATGGTTGTGTTGGAATGTGATCTTGGGATAGGTGTGTCCCTTTAGTGCTGTTCCTGTGTGCATTGGGTGTACCTGAGCGGATTGGGTGCACCTGTGACCTTATTTCCTTCAGCTGTGTCTATTTGCCGGCTGCTCTGAGGTGGTAGTGTCTCCGGCTTAGTTTTGCCGGCATTTACCGGCTACTCTGAAGTGGTAGTGTCTCCGGCTTAGTTTTGCCGGTATTAGCGACAAATACATGCTCGTAATGTGCTGGTCATTCCATTGTGCCATTATTAGCGGCACGTGATTCCGACCCATCCAGTATTTTCGTTGCTGGTATTGCTGGCACCAGTAATTCCAGATGAGGCAATATTTGTGCTGGTAGTTCTGGAAACTGTGTTCTGGCAAACTCTTACTTTGCTGGACCAGTAAAAGTGCCAGTGAACAGTATTACAGGCACTTTTAATGTGTTCCGGAAACTTTGTAATGTGGGCCATAGTCTGGAAGAAAACACTTAGATTTGTATACTCTAGCCCAAATTCAGTAATACACCATGAGCTGGGTCTGACGTCTTCTATGCGAAAATAACTGATCCTCCATTGGGCTTTCTTTTCTGCAATCTTAATCTAGCATTTAGGATTAACTCTCATGCCTTTTTGATGGATTTTGATATAAAACATGAACAAACTCGTGCTTGAAATAGAATCCAATGAGAGGTAATTGATATGTCAGCCTTTATGTGTGAAGCGAACACTTTGAGAGACTGGAGACTCCCTATTGAGAAGTGGGCTTCATACTCCCTTTATGTGGAATCTTCCAAACTTCCCAAGAAACAAGGCTCACTTTCGGAATACATTACTCTGTATCCCTGTGATAAGGCCATGAAAAATGGATTTTAGATTTAAGCTCATTCAGATACATTGGGCCTCATTACAACCCAGGTGTTTAGGGTTTAACGGCGCTGTCGCCGCCGTTAACCCTTAACACCTGATTACCATTTTAACGCCTGCTTTTAGCAGGCGTTAAAATGCAAGGCACTAACCCGCCTTGGTGCTAATTACGGCACCGTAATTTACGGTGCCGTAATTAGCGCCTTCCCCACTCCCATTATGCCCTATGGGGCAAAAATGGGAATGGGGAAGGGTAAATGGGGAATGGGGATTTACCGCCCCACTCACCTTGGAATAGGGCGGTAAATCCGCCATCCATGTTTACACCATGGTGGTAAAGTAGGGAATTTACCGCCTGGGTTGTAATGAGGCCCATAGTTTGGAATGTTTGGGGCCTAGACAGGGAATTACGAATGCTAAATGAACTTGCAGACTTGTAGATTGGAATCCTTAGAAAACACTAGACATCTTATTGTCCCCATACTACTAACTTAAAAATGTTATGTCTCTGATTTTATGTGTCTAGTTGCAGGCGAACATTTATGGTCGAGATATAAGGTAGGAGAGAAATTATCGCTATTGCTAGCTCTGATTAGATTTCTAACGACATTTTATGATATATTAAAGAAATGTGATTTAGTTAAAATGTTATACATGTTTTAGACTATATACATTCATGTTATTTCCAAAGAAATCAAACTGTAATTGGAAGTATGTTGTATACAGTTTATTCAATAATGTTTAGGGTTTCATATGTTATATTGCTATATTGAAAAATGTAGTATGTCTGTGTAATGTTTTATTACTAAACGAATCACAATAAAGAAAAAAAGAAAAAAGAACCGATTTACACTTGCATCCCTCAACATTCAGCCCTTACTTTGGTGCATGAGTATTTGGAATATCGTTTCAGTAGGATTTCCAGTCCTTCAATATTGATGTACAGAAATGTCAATGACCGAGAACTTCTTTAAGGTTAATGGCTAGCTCTACCATCAAACTGAAGGGAGTGCAACTCTACCATCTGACAGCCTTGAGGGCAACAGTGGCACCCAACATTGCAAACAAATATGTAGAGAACTTTGCGGAAACACACATGTATTGTGTGGATAATCCCTTTCCCCAAAATATGATTCTATGATGCCGATGCATAAATTATGTATTTGCCGTCTGAGAAGGCTCTCAACAATGGGCCTTTAACTTTGTCTGCTGGTTTAACAGTTGAGACCCACAACATATAGTAACCAGTTACATCCATCCAAACTAAGTAAACTCTCTACATATAACTTTTTTTGTAAAATGATGGTCCTTGAAGAGTGTCCCTCCAGTATGCAATCAGTTATCAATTTGTTACTCAGGTACAACAGTTTCAATACACACCACTCTTTATGAGGCAACTTGCCATAAGGGCAATTTTTCGTCTTCATAGAAAAAGCAGGAATGTGAGAGATTTTGAAAAAGAGTCACAACTCTTATCTGGAAAACATTTTCAGAAAAGTTATACTAACAAAATCATTAAACAATTACATCAACAAGCCTACAATAACAATTGTCAAAGCTTATTAGAAGAACACAAGATATTTAAAGTACAAGATCGCAAAATCGTATGTTTTAACACTTTTTCCCATGTCTCTTACATGTTAAAAAGCATCATTCTGAAGCATTGAGATGTATTGAAGAATTATCCACCAAAATCTGCTACTCCTTTGTTTTCATTTAATCACAATCAGGATTTAAGAGATCAATTGGTTCATTCAGAAACTACCAAGATTAAACAACCCCACAATACACTTCACACTTGCTCGGGTCTTCCACGTGTCTATGTGCAAATTTGCCACAAATAGCACAATCGTAGACTTAAGATTCCCCCACTCATGCTCACAAACTACCTTCACAAATTGTAACACTACCAGAATTGCATATCTTATCAGATGTCCTTGTAACAAACTTTAGATTGTAATGACCATGAGAAGTGCAAGGTCACACTTAACAGAATGCTGCAGCTACATTTGCGCAGGCAACAACAGCACACCAACGGATCAACATTTTGTGACTTATGGACACACCGAGAATGACATCAGATGGTCTCTGTTTGCATTAATCAATGCTTCTCCACACAAAGATTAACAACTGCTTGCCGTGGAACTGCGATTGATTTTTAAAACAAAAAGTTACGTTTCTAGAATCCGTGAAGATTTTACACCAGTATGTGTTGTTATGTATCCTGAGATTGTTATTTTCCTTTTTACATACCAATTGTGCATTTTCTATGAAACAGGTTCTTTGTATATGCAGAGTTCTGTGTATCAACGTATGAAAAATCCACAAGCACTAGCTTATGTCACGTGGAGGGGTGTTGCTAGGTCTGGAAAAGATCAGGGGCTGAGCTAATGTCAGGACTGGTGGGACGGTCGGGACTCGGGGCTAGCTAGCATTTTAGTTGTAGCACCTGAGCTTCTATCCGGGGCTACAAACAAAAGACCCAGAGCTATAGCCCCCTCAGCCCTCACCTAGCAACAACAATTAATATGTTGCCTCAATTGCAAATACATGTTATACAGTTTTTTTTTTTTTTGCATAGATTTATAACATGAGTAATATATGTAATATCTATTTTTATATAGTGCTACAAACGTATCTAAGCACTGAAATAACAGTTGATATTACTATCCCACTATGTGACCCTTAATGTATCCAACTCAGAAAGATGAAAAGCTGAGTTGACCCTCCTAGTATTCAAACCTGCATCTGCAGGCAGTGATTAGATGTAAGAATGAGCATTCAGCTCTCTGCTTTATCTTTAGCCTCTTCCATCATGGCTTCCGCCGTCTACTGGTATTGAGTTATGACTTTAATAGACATTGACATACGACTCTTTTCCACATTTATTCATTAATTTAGTTTTTCTACAACGTATCAGAAATAGATATAGAGCACACCACACGTTTCATATTAGGGTGTTGATGAAGCTCTATCACTGGAGTTTTTTGATGTAATAAGTCCCTCATAATGTGAGGTTCAACTCACCAGTACCATATTTTGTCATATTAATATTTCTGTATGTCCTTGTGAACAGATGTCATTTAGAAAGAAAATTAATGTGTTGCCTTGACTGCATGTATCTATCATATGCACCTTTTTCCATGGTGCAAGAACACGAGGAATAGTTTACATTTCAAACATGGTCTCGGGTTTGATGTGCTTTATAAATATCAAAATAAATAAATACATGTCCCCCGCCTTCTATTGATATTGAGTCACTATTTGATCAGACATTGATGTAGGACATCTGTCCTCACACATCTACCCAATCAGGTGTTCAATGTCCTATCAGGAATAGACATAGGACGTGTAGTGCTCTTCACCCTTTTCTCACCAAAGCACTGACAAGACCTTGCCTACTGCTGGAGCATTTTGATGTTATACACTCTACATCATGTGTTTTTTGCACTATACTACCATTAATTGCGTTCAACGATGAACCCGCCTCATTAGTAATATATACACTTTATTAAGCATTGTGAGCAGCAGTTCCCAGAGAACTCTACCAATTCCAGAATGTTGTTGTTTAATATGTTCGTTTTCATCTTCTGAGGGTTAATAATATTTTCCTTTTTAGTACATTAAAACAGTAGGGGTGTCATTGGCCCCATTTTCCCTTTTCCCCAGGTTTGCCTCTCAGGATTCCTCCCCGGGCCTTCATGGACGCTCATTTGGAAACAAACTATTAAGTTTGGACATAGACATATACATAGAGGTAGGACATAGTTTGATGCTCCTTCAAAATGTATATCAATAGTTGCCACCCGACATTTACACTTTCCACATCTGCAGCGAATCAATCCTCATTCTTGCTTTTAAAGATACCCCTGAAGGGTTTGTGATAGTGGAATGACACTCACGTCCGAGATGTGTCTTTATAAAGTTATACCTTAATTTGCTTCTTCACTTTTTTAAAGTTTGTTTGTTTTTTCTGTTTCCGATATTTATGATTTTGTGATATATTAGGGAGATATTATGTACATAACACATGTCGTTTACCTGATTAAAATATACTCTTTTGCGGAACTAAATACCCTTGCTTATAACTAATGGTTTTATATGCACATGACAGCTGTATAAATTAAATGTATTGTTTTACATAATATTAGATGTGTATTAATCAGACATTGTTTATCATGGGCATTTACTTATGAAACAGTACAAAACTGATGAAAGCATCAGAACACACATTTCAATTTCTTAAAATGGATAAATAGATTAATAAATAAGTAAAATATTAATAACCTCACTTTTTATTGCTATCAAAAAGGGACTCTAAGTCCACTAGCAGCAATGCTGCCACTGACATAGGAACTATCATAAACCGAGTAAATCATTTGTTAAGGAATTATCAATCATAATTAGCAATGGGATAGCTATAATCATACTATTTACTTCTGAAGCATCTTATACCTATTACAATTGGTAGTAACCAACTTGCACACTTCTAGGGAAATCAAAACACATAGGCTCCCATAATTTCTTCCCCACACACTCCTCCATGCGAGTCTAAATATATTTATTTGAATAGCCATCTGCATTAAAAGGAGTCAGGGACTATATTTCTTGCAGCAATACAATTTCATTTTCAGTCATAAGAGTCCAAAAAAATCTCCCCATTCTTTGGCTGAAAAGCTGGCGATGTTCCAGGACATCACTTTTTTAGATTGAAGGACACATTTAATTCAGAGGAGCTGGAGTAAAAACATTCAGGCCCGCCAGTGTTGTATGGTTCAAAAGTGATGCAGTTCTAGACACGTCCTCTATTTTGCGAAATGATGGTTTATATGCCACCTCGGTTTTGGGTCCTTGGACTCAGACAAGGGTTCCCGGGCATCTTATGAGGGCACCCTCTGAGTTTTGAATCAGTCAACTACAACTTTAGAATATACATCTTCATAACAATTATGATCAGCATAATGGGAGACATACCTCAAATGATGATTCTTCATATTACAAGAGCGTTGGAATTTGGGGGAAATAAGAAGCATGATTGAGCACTAGATGATACTCTTCTTGGATGGCTGCTTCTCTGTGCTCTACTTTGCAGTCTTTTCCGAGAATCCACTGTGTAGAAAAAACTCAGTGGTAAAATTAATAACTTACACATTAGATGATAATAAGAATTGCACTGCCCCTGTGTGTCTAAGTGTCACTACAGTGCAGTGGTCATCAATTGATTTTGGTGTGTGGACTATCCAAGCAACCCTCTTTACCATGATTACCAGCTGTGGATATATTGCAGGGCCATGGGTTGTTGTGTAACTTGTGTTTAGCCAATGTGCTGATATGTTTATTAATGAACTGGTTGGCACACGTATATTTTCCCTAAAAACGGGAACACAGTCAATTAGTATGGTTAGTGGCGCTAGTAAATTGATTCCGACCAGAAACTGAGTTAGTTCTATTCTTGGATGATGTAGTCATTTTTTCCTCAAACTTTTTTTGAGGCAGGGGCAAAATGCAATATGAATTTGCCTGATGCTTCAGGGACAATCATCGGCTGTGTGTGGACCATGCCTACGCATTCATCCCCACATTTGGCCAATTGATCTTTGTTTAGGTGCTGGGTGTTGAGCGGCATTAGATGCATGTTGATGGCATATTTTTCAGCTTGGCAGTTTGCTCTGTCATTGACAGCAGCACAGATGCTGTCATACCAAGGGATTTGCAATTGTGTGGTGGAGCAGCTCCAGACAACTTGAATTTTTCACAAAGCTGAACCAGATTTTCAGCACTATCTGAAATGTCGTCAGGCCTAGTATGATAGTGGCTTGTTTTGTTCCTCCCCTACCTTTCTGCACCCCTCTCCCTCACCTCTTGTTTTTTCCCGGCTCTACCAGAAATGTCGTCAGGCCTAGTACGGTAGTCGCCTGTCTGTTTCCATTTCCTTCCCACTCTCCCCCTCCCTTCCTTATCTATGTCTTAGTTCTTGCACTATCTGAAATGTCATCAGGCCGAGTACGATAGTTAATTTCACATCCTTACTGTTCATGGCCTGTAAGAATGTGGTTGTATTTTCCCTTGTTCCCTCCCTTGCCTTGAAGCGCTTTGAAACACATTGTGTATAGATGCTATATAAATAAACTATCATATCAGATTGGGCTAGAAATGGTGCAAATTCATCCTTTCTTCTTCCCTTTTATCACCTGTTCACGATTTGTCCTTCAATTTTCCCTGGCCTTTAGTACTGCCTTTGCCTTTACCTTTGTTCTTTCTGGGCACAGTATATGAATGAGGGACACACACATTGTGGATTGGTTGTTTTTTTGTTTACTAGCTACTTCAGGAAAATCTTATCTAAAAAAAATCCCCAGGTTTAGCCTTTATGGTCTTGTATGACTTAGCTGCTCTTCCAGAAATTTGAGAACACACTGAATTTCTCTGGGTCTTATAGATTGTGCACCAGGCATTACTATGTAAAGGTCTTATGTGTTTTATTTTTCCTTTCATTGAAAGCTTGCTGATTACTTTTGAACATTTGATTCCATATACCTCTGGGAATAGACTATATGTGCAAGATTCTCAAAAAAGTGCAAATGAAAGGAGCATAGAAATTGTGCTCATTTAATTTGCGCTATATTAGAAATGCTCAGGTCAACTTATTCACAAAGGTGACCTGAATATTTCAGGAGGGGCTGGACAGTGGTGCAAAGATGTGGTGTCCAGACACCTTGCATGCATTAGTTTTATGAGAGCACTAAAGTATGACAGGCTAGTGGTTGCTGGGAGTACATTGCACAAAGACAGGCCCATGGAGAATAAAAGCATTCCCATTCCTGTTTGGATGCTGGTGTGATAGCCGTGGTTTAACGACGGAGGACAGCAGGGGTGGGGGTCGTCATTGAACATGGCACTGCTTGCATAAGGTGACACAGAAGCAGGTGCAGTGCGAAAAGTACCATGTTGGAACGCAATGAGGGATGGGTACTTTAGGCGTATTATGGGGTACTGTATAGAATGGGCACCAGGTGGGGGTGAAAGATGTCCTAGGGGGATATACGGTAAGGGGGCTTTTTAGCAATATATGAACAATAGAGAAGCCCTTGTGTTTGTAGGCCAACGTTGGGAAAGCATTTCTCGCAGACAGCTCATAAGAAAAGAGCTGCAGGCCTTTGTGTGAGAAGCAGTATGTATTTCTTAAACTCTCAGCAGAAACACTGTGCTGAAATGTTCCACGGCTGAAGTTTCACAGGAGAACACAGCCCCAACAAAGTCGCTCTAAGGGATACTTTTGAGGACACATGCTAGGCACGTGGTTGCACAAGGAGAATTGGCAGGGAAAAAGAAATAATTTAATACAGTTAATTGAACTCCAGCCAATGTGTGGTATAGTTTTTTCAGACTACACTTGGCAGCAATGTGTGAGAAGGGAGCTGGGGGTCCAGAGCGTTCGGTAAGGGGTTATGGGATGAGTGACAGCGAGCCAATTACTGGAGAGAAGTTTTGGTGTCCCTAGGGTGCAACATTGTACAGTGTCCTCGCTGATGTCTGTGGGGCCCATCATTGGTCAGACTCAGTGTGAATATCTTGCTCCTTGCCATCTCAAGCCATTCTGTATATTGGACATTGCCAACCAATGATAAAAAAAAGTGTTTTTGACTGATCAGCTTAATCATGTAATTGAAGGGCGGTGCGGGAAGGTCCATGATGTCACAAAGGGTGTTAATGTGATTTTTCCCAAAGAAAGGTTACACCCAATCGGGGCCACTTAACAAATATGTACATATAGGGGACTGAAATAGCTCCTCCAATCAGACTCTGTGATCTGCCATAAAAAAATGTAACTAAAATGTTGTATGATAATTCTGTAATGAGAGTATACAATGTGTAGCTGCATTCAGTGGTGCTGACAGCTCATTTCATTAAGTTCAATTCCATAGGGCTGCCTGAACAGTGGTTCTCAGCATTTTTGGGTCCAATACATTTCTGTTACTTCTTGCTTGGTGTACGCTCCTTTTTGGTCCATGTGACTTCTACCAGAGTTCCCCTGGTATACACTTATCATAACTACCTGGATCTAACTGACATTTATGGAACACTCACACTTTGCATCAGAACCTTCATGACATCAGACCCCACTCATGCTCACATGCAAGCATACACATAGAACATAACAAACTAGTATTTGTTGACTTGGATTCAGCTGACAAATTCCTAAAGAACACATTTTGTGTTGTGTGTGGTGACAGAAGAGCAATTCGTTCTAAGCGTTTTCACAAGTCATCAAGATATATGTGTTCATCCTGCAAGTTAAGTGCATTTTGCCAGAAGAACATTGGAATGTTTGTAATTCTTTCAAAATGTCCAAGCAGGTGTAAGTTGTCCATGGTGCATCTTGAACAAAAGCTACATTTGAAAGATGTTTTCAGGATGTCTTACCACAAAATTATTCATATTGCACAAACTTTATTCCTGAATCAATCTGGACATACTTGATAAAAAATTAGATTACATTTTCAACCATTGTTAATGAACAATATATAATATTGGTTTTGCTCTTTTAAGGGTATATATCTCCTTTATATTGCCTTTCCTTGATCTCTCTGAATCCACAGCACTCATGCAGATAGTGGTATTGTTTCACCACTGTATAGGTTAAGTTCTTGCTGATACACACAATGTGTGCATGTGTTCATTTACACATATGTGCAATTGCAATTGTGAAGGATCTCCATCTGGTAAGGGTGCAGAGGTCCTGACTTTTCTGATTTGTATTGATAATAATATGATATGGGTAACCCATCTCGTAAAGAATAGTCTGCCAATCAGACCAACCATTCAGAATGATCCATGGCAAATGCATATTGAACACATGTGCCCTGCTGCATCAGTCTTCTGATCTGCGACTCCTGCTTTTCAGTGTCACATAGCAGGTTCAAAGTTTGCATTTACCCTGTTTGACAGGTGCTGTTACACAAAAGCACTTCAGTCAAAACAATGCTTCCAGCGGCTTGAGTCGAGGTACGGGTGAGTTTGATGAGAAGATCCTGGTGTTTTGAGGTACTTTTCAGTGATGGCGCAGTTTGTAGATTCCCACACTGGTGAGCTTCTTGCTCGAGCTGGAGCAGGTAACATGCAATGCTGACATGATGTGGGCAAAACAGGTTCAATTCAATAAACCATCGGTTTGAGATTCAAAGAGAGTGTTAAAGGCAGCGCCACTGGTCCTGAATGCTTGATATGCATTTGAATGCAGTCCACTGGGTCGAGAACAGTTTGAAGTTGTGGAACAGGAATTCAGAGGCTTGGGCTTCTATAGTGCTGTGGGTCCCACCCAGGGGCTTAGGCACAAGATAGATCCTTTTCTCCTTCACCCTCAGTCTAGTGAGGCTGGCTGGCACCTGCAGGAGTACTTCACCTCCAGTGAGGAGCATGGCAACTGGTGCAGATCTTGGTCCAACAGCATTCCCTGCCATTGATCCCTAGGGATGGTTAGAGGATAGAGCTTTCCTCTGCCTTCAAACACCTGCCTTCACCTCACAACTGGAGGACTTTGGAAAGGACTGCTCTCCCTACAGGGTCCAAACAAATTCTTCTTATCTTGAATTTCCAAAGGGAATCAAAGAAGGAGTACAATACCCCTTACTCATAAAAGGTAAACAATCTGGGGGATAGAATAAAAGCAAGCTTAAGAGGGCCAATCCATTTTGTTCTGACAAGTGGATTTTGCCTTCATGCATCACACCCAAAGTGCTCTACTCTGCAGGAAGTGGAGACAGGGAGGAAACAGAAGCCAACAGAAAATCAAAATGGAAGGCTCCTTACTCCAGTCGCTTCTGATCTGTTTGACTATTTTACTTTATCCACTTCCTAAAACTGCAGCTTTGGTATGTAAAATCCTGTTGTGAGGCTGGGCCATTTGATGTCAGTGGGCCTCTTTGAGGCAAGGTTCCCAGGAACACCCTGGCTAAGGGTTTCCTCTGCTCTAGAGCGGTGTTACCCATCCTCCCAGAGGATCAAAGATAGACTGTTTTCTTGCCTTTTCCTTTCTTGCTGAAGCCAACACAGCCAGTCGGGCTACACATCATCATATCCTTTTCATATGAGAGCTGGGCTCACAAGGTGGAAATGGGCATGAAACAAATATGGGGTGGCTTTAACAATTGTTTGTAATATCATTTACTATTAAAAGAAAAAACAGGTATGGCTCATTCTTAGGATTTGCCCTGCTACTAGATGGATAGTGTCACAATTATTATGGCTTTGTGACAGAGGTGCAGGAATTATTTCCCTTTTAAGTGATACCTGAATATATTCAGCCATATAGTTGGCCTTCAGTGCCACATGAGTATATATTTAATTAGACAAACACAATGGGGTCATTATGACCCTGGCGGTAATCGTGCTGGTAAATATCGGCACGGCTGCCGTCGGTATATTTTTTTTATGCGCCCGCAAATGGGCAATTACCGGGTCATTACGGCCCTGCCTGACCCAGTATTTGCCTATTTGCGGGCGCCAAAAAAAAATGCTCCCAGAATGCACCGGCACCATTCAGAATAGTGCCAGTGCATCCGACATGCTCTCCTCGTGGGTGCCAGTACGCCCGCCAGGTCAGACCTGGCGAGTGGGAAGGCACCCACGAGCATAACCTGTAGTTTGTCGGTGCGGTAACAGCATTACCAGCAAGCTTACTGGTACCTTTGTTACAAGACCGGCAAACTTATAATGAGGCCCAATATGTAGTTAACATCATTTGCATTGCAGACCAAACTATGAATAACTATGAAGGCCAGAATGGCCCCAGAGTTTACTAAATTTCATCAGTTAGGGTGAGGCATACAACTGAACCAGATTTCAAGGATGAAGAAAACATTCATTTATTTATTTATTTATTTATTTATTTATTTGCACACTGGCAGCCCAAGGGAATCGAGGCACTTTTACATAAATTGATTTATTTACATGTTACGGCATTGCTTACATCAATTGACTTAATTATATGTTACGGCATTGCTTACTGGTTACATGAGGCGTAGCAATGTTAGATCAGGTTACAAGAATTCAAATAAACAGACGTGTTTTAATTTCCTTACGGATGACTATGTGGAAAGAGATGCCTCTGAGGCTGGGTGCAGAGCATTCCACTGGGTTGCGGTGTTGAACGGGAAACTTGAGCATCCTACCCGCGCTTTAGTGACCTTAGGCACTGATAGAAGGTTGCTGTATGGGGTTCTGGTGGGTCTTTCTGTGAGTGGTTTGGTGAATCTTTGAGAGAGGTATTGAGGTGCTGCGTGGTGGATGCATTTGTGGGTGAGTGACAATGTTTTGAAGAGAACACATTCCTTGATGAGTAGCCTGTGGGCCTGTTTCCTGGTAGCTGAGATGTATTCTCTTCTAGGGATATTCATGGCAGTCCAGAGTGCATTATTTTGGAGAGTTTGTAATTTTTCGATATTCTTTGTGGAGGTCCCAGCCAGGAGGGTGTTGCAGTAATCTAGTCGGGCCCCAATTATAGCTCTGGCTGTAGTCAAGCAGTTTTCATTAGTAAGGTAGGGTCTGGCTGCGGTAAGGAGTTTGGAGTGGTAGGCCGCTGACGAGGCGATGGAGTTTACTAAGTAGACTCCCAGGGTTTTAACGACCTGGGAAAGTGGGATTAGTATGTTGTCGATGGTAAAGGCATGGTATTGGGTGTCAATTTTCTTTAGCGTTTCAGGAGACCCAATTAGAAGAAGTTCCGCTTTGTCTCCATTTAGGCAGAGCCAGTTATGGGCCATCCAGGTTTGTATAGTCGAGTAGAGGGTTTTGGAGTCTGTCTCAAAGTCTCCTGTAAGTGCTATGAGGATCTGTGTATCGTCGGCATAGTCTGTATAGGTGATGCCTAGTGAATCAAGGATGCGGATCAGAAGCCTGGTGAAAATGCTATATAGGGTAGGTGATATGCAAGAGCCTTCGGGGACTCCCTATTGGATGGTGCTGGGGTGTGTGGGGTGTGCGTTGGCTAGGTCTGAGAAGACTCTCATAGCTCTGCCTTTGAGGAATGAGGTGATCCAGGCTGTAGCTTTGGGAGAGAAGTGTGCGGCAGATGACAGGTGATGGCACAGGGTTTCGTTGTTGAAGAGATCAAAGACGGCTGAGAGGTCAAGGAGGGTTGTAGGTCAAAGGATCGACAACCAAAGGGTCAAAGGGTCGAATGGCCAAAGGATCGACACCAAAGGACCGAAAATGAAAGGATCGATTTTTTTTTAAACTTTTTTTTTTTTAGGGGGGGTTCTCCCCCAACCCCTGTTTTTTTGCTGAAAAAAATATATAATAAAAAAAAAAACAATTCGATCCTTTGTCCTGTCGACCCTTTGGTGTCGATCCTTTTTCCTGTCGACCCTTTTTTTTGATCCTTTGACTAGACACCGTCAAGGAGTAGTAATAGGTCTGGTTCTCCAGAGTCTCTAATGTTGTCGATTTGATTCTTGAGGTCTAGTAGGGCTGTTTCAGTTCTGTGACCTGGGCGAAAGCCAGACTGCCGGAGACTGAGGAGGTTATTTTCTCCAAGGAACTGCTGGACTTGCACGTAGGCTGCTTTGTCTATTATCTTCAGGAGAACAGGGACCGTGGTGATGGGCCTGTATTTGCCTGGTGCGGTTGGGTCTAGCAAGGGTTTCTTCAAGAGGGGGCAGAGCCAGGCTTGCTTGAGACAGGCTGGGACAATGTCAATAGAAAAGGAGGTGTTGATAAATGCTGAGGGGAAGGGTGCGAGGGTGGAGAAGCATTATTTAATGAGTGTGGCTGGGACGATGTCACCTTTGCAGTTTGATGGTTTGATGGATTCATGAGTGCTAAGATTCCTGTTCTGTGACTTCTCTAAAGGAGAATAGAGGTGAGTTATCGGAAGTGTCAATAGGGATGTGAGGCGTTTGGTGGTTAAGTGACTGTTGGTTGCTTAGGATTTTGTTTAATGTATCAAGTTTGTTGAGAATGGCAGCTTGGATGCTGTTGCACCAGGCTTCATCTTTAGCAATGAGTTGGGGGGGTGGGGTAGGTGAGAAGATTTCTTTGGTGTTGGAGCTCATCCTGGTATTGAATGAGGTGGCGTTGGCTTTAATGATGGCTAATTTGTATTCCTTTGCAATTTTATTAAAATCGCTTTTAGTGGAGTCACAAGGGTTAGCTTTCCAGGTACAGAGTGCTTCCCTTTTTTTCAATGAAGTTCGAGGAGATCAGGGTTCTACCAAGCATTGGCATGCTTGGTGCGTTTAGCTTTCCTGAGAGTGAGCGGGCGATGGTGTCTATACCTTGGGTGATGATGGTGTTAAAGGTTTGTATTAGTGATTCAGGGTCTTTCGAGAAGGGTGGTCTTAGTGCAGGGACCATGAGGTGAGGTATGAGTCTCTATTTAGTTCATTGATGGGCGCTTCTGGTAAGGGCTGATGGGAGAGGTGTCATAGGTCGGTGGACTGTGTTGGCTGTGGGGATATCAAAGAGGATGGGGTGGTGATGAGTCCATGGCAAAGGCATGTTTGCCTTGACGGTAACTTGGCAGTTGTTGGGCTATCCTGTCAAGGGTGCGGCCCTTAATGTGGGTGGGGTCAGATATAATTTGTTGGATTCCTAGGATTTCCAGTGCTTTGTTGAGAGACTTTGCTGCAGGATCTTTTACGCTGTTAAAGCCGAGGTTGAGGAGAATGGCCTGAGTGGATTTTTTTAGGTTGTCTGCAAGGAGGTGGGTAAGGGTGGCTTGAAAGTCTGTTGCGGGTCCAGGTGGGCGGTAGACGATGTGGAGTGTGATGATGCAGCTAGGGGAGGGGTTGAGTTTGAGGAGTAAGTGGTCACTGTTGTTTTCAGTTGTCTTTTCCACCTTTTTGATGGGGATCCAGTCTTTTACTATAAGAACGACTCTGCCCCCTTTGCAGAGGGGGTAATCCTGTCTACAGATAGTGTAGCCAGGAGGGATGGCAAGTGAGAGTTCTGGACCAGAGGCTTTGTGGAGCCAGGTTTCACTAATTGCCAGGAGATCGAGATTGTTGGTGGTGATGAAATCTTGAATGTCAAGGGAGTGGGCTGGGAGTGACCGGCACTGATGAGTGTAGTTGAGCAGTTGGGATGGCATTTTGCGCGAGGTGGTGGTTTGAGGTTCTTGTTTAGTTGTGGCGATTAAGGGTGTAAGTATGTTCATGGGAAGGTTGGAGGTATTGATAGTTATGGGCATGCTTTGAGTGTCAGGTGGTGTGCCATGCTTAGTGTATGGTACATCTAGAGTGGTTGAGGTTTGAGGCAGTACAGCATGTGCAAAACAGGCAGTGTTGTAAGGTCATGGATGGTCTGTTCAATAGTATAGCTGGTCTAAGGGCAGGTGATACTCGTAGAGCCCCGTGCAATACCACAGACAGGCAATTTGGTGGCTAGTGGCGACTGTGTTTGTTGGGTAGCAAGATTGGTTGTGGGTGTAAGTGGTCCTTTGGGCAGATCGGCAGATGGAGTAGTGGAGGGGCGGTATTTGGACTTCCTTTGTGTTTGAACTGGTAGTCTTTCTTGTCTAGTTGCCCTTAGAATAGGTGTGGAGGGGGGAAAGTGTCCTAGAGTTCTAGAGCTAAGGTATGAGCATCTGTTTTGGCCTAAACAAGGGATAGTAAGGATTGTGCAATCAGGGGTGTTGGTGGTTGTAGAGGTTGAGGTGAGGGTGACAGAGTTCCAAGTAAGAACCTTATCTGAGTTCATCTTAGAGGTTGTGCCTGCTTTTTGGATTCTATGTGTCATCCCTGCATAGAGAATCCCTATTTTACAACTGAAGAGGCTATAGCAGTGTCACATATTTGAACAAGGATGTAAGGTTGGAAATGCCTTTCGTGCATATGCCAAAATGTCTCCTGCATTTTTTGCTTATTATTGATGATAACCGGATCATTTTTCCTGATGTATTTTCATCAAGACCACACTGAGGATGAAACACTTACATGTATGTGGCACCAAAGATGGGGGGTACCACCCAAGTGCCCAGAAATCTCTCTGTGACAATTACCTGACTCAATACAGCTGTACTGGTCCTGGTTGGTGTCTATGCATTTTAATAACTGCATGCACAGGTTGTAACCATGTTGGCTCACAGGAAGCCTTTTTTTTCGTTTCAGCAGTTTCCTGAAATGGAGTATCTAGTTCTTTGACGGTCCAACTCTACTGTGTTACCCTTGTGTAATATTTATTTGTTTATTTTAAATCTTGGTAGAGTGCCAAATCACCCGCAGGCCTCACGGCGCACGTAAAACAAGACAGAATGAACAATCAGAAGTAAGAGAAAAAGTTAGAAACAGAGAGCACAGAACTAGGGATAGGTAAAAAGAAAGGTCTTCAGATTCTTTTTAAAGTCGACCAAGGAAGGGGGGGACTTGAGGTGAAGTGGGATGGAGTTCCACAATGCTGGAACAAGGACGTCAAAGTTTGTTTTTCCAAATTTGGCCAGGCGGAAACCAGGCTGGGAGAGTCTTGCCTGTTCCACTGACCTGAGAGAGCGTATTGGGATGTAGCGATGAATCCGCACTGAGAGGTAGCTTGGTGCAATGGCATTCAGGTATTTGATTGTGAGTGTTAGTATCTTAAAAGATATCCTGTGCCTGAATGGAAGCCAGTGTAGTTTTTTCCGGGCTTCGGTAATAGAATGCCGTCTTGGTAGACCAAGCACTGCACAAACGGCGCCATTTTGAATGGTCTGAAGGGCTACGATGTTAGCAGAGGATGTACCACCCAGAAGGCTATTGTAGTAGTCTAGCCTTGAATTAACAAGGGCGGATGACATGAAGGATGTGTTGTTTACAGAAAGAAAGGGGCGTAGTGAACAGAGCTGTTTGTTTATCTAGCCGCATGTGGCCGAGTTTTGGCCGCTTGAGGGCCCATAGTGAGTTTGGCGTCAATATTGACCCTGAGCATCTTAACGCTGTGAACAGCAGGGATGCAGACATTGGCTGTAGAAAAGGAGGCATAGTCAGCAGAGAGGTTCTTGAGCATGTCACTAGAGGCAGCGATGAGGAGCTCGGTTTTATCAGCATTGAAAGCCATAGAGTTCTGAGCCATCCAGGAGTGAATGATTGAGTAAATGGCTGAGATGGCCTGTGCATCAGTGGGGTAAGAGCCAGAGAGTTCAAGGATGACCTGGGTGTCATTGGCGTAGTTGGTGTGCAAGACACCCAGGTTATCAAGCAACAGAAGGAGGAGAAGTATATAGAGGTTGAAAACGGCGGGAGAGAGAGAAGATCCCTGAGGCACACATTGTGTCAACAAAGATGGAAATGATGAGGAATTGTGAATAGCAACTCGGCGTTGCGAGAGCCAAGGAAAGAGACTAACCATTGGGAGGTTAACTCAGTGCAAACAACAAGTGATTGCAGCCTGGAGGCCATGAGCTTGTGGTCGACTAAGCCGAACACGGCAGAAAGGTTTAACAGCATAAGAAGAGCTGGCTGGCCACAATCGATAATAGAAGACAAATTCAATTTTAAATCAAGCATGGCTGTTTCCGTACCAATGCAGGCACGATAGCCTGATTGGCAGGGTCAGAGTATGGCATTACCCTCAATTAATTTTTGTAACTGAAGGTATGCCACATGGTCCATGACCTTCATTAAGAATGCAAAATTGGTTATCAGCCGATAGTGCTTGGGTAAGAGTGGATCGAGGTTGGCTTTCTTAAGCAAGGGTGTGATCCAGGCCTCCTTGAGATCAGCGGATACTCGACCCTCAAGAAAGGACTTGTCAATCAGTTTGGTTATCCACTGGCCGATGGTATCAAGACACTGGACCAACAGCATGTTTGGGCAGGCGTCACCCTTGAATGAGGTAGGCTTCATGCCAAGAATGATCTTGTTCACCTGTGATACAGTGCAGGGGGAAAAAAAAGGAGGGCTTGTCGGTTTTGATGTTGTCAACTAAGCATGGCAGCGATGGAGGGGGCAATGATGACATCGGGCTGGAACAGAGTTGCTCATAGACCGCTAATGATAACAGCAGAAGGTTGGAGTGACTGAGCATGGAGGTAGCCATTAAGCCTGGTTCCGGCAAGGAAGGGATAGGACTGACGTTGGTAGGTGGTGAGGCAGTAGCCTCCAAATGATAGGCGATCTTGGTGGAAAAGGCATCATGAATGGTTTGACATCAGGCATCATTGGGTAAAACCTGAGCACTAGTCCACACGATGGACTATGGGAATTACCTCTTTTGGTAATTTCCTGATTTTAACTTTGCCCAGGATTTCATAAAAGACAGTGTAGTTGTGTCTGAGGGCAATGGCTGTCTTGGATAGTGCTGTAATCCACATTTCTTGAATTTATTGGGGAATATGACAGCAAAGCTATTGTGGTGGCCAGCACTGATTAGCTGGCTGCTAAATATTTCAATGGTGCATGGCTTTGTGATTTGAGTTTAGGATTGGGCATAAAAGCTGGCACACTGCACTAGTCCTTTGGTGGGATTTGATTTTGAAGCATGCAGAAGGGTGGTGTGGCAATCCCAAGAAGGGTTGAAGATGTTGCATTCACACTGTGCCTTTGTTATTGTGTTGCATGATTTCAGTAGATCCGTCTGCTACCACGTGCAGTGTACATGATAGCTTTCATTTAACACTAGGCATTGAAAGTATGGAAGGAGTTTCCACACCTTTTTATCAACAGATATAGTGTGTTCCTTCTTTAACTTTCTCAACACTTGGGTAATTCTAAAGGGAAAATAGAAATGTTTACCAGTGTGTCACGAGGATAAAATAAAAGTGAGAGAAGAAAGTTATTGGGTGAAACAGATGGAGAGCAGGGATGCAGGAAGAAGGAGAAGATACATGTTGAGGAGGCATGCTGTATCATCACCTCTGTGTACCATTATAGTCATGTGGTTCAGAATGCTGGAAAATAAAGATGGCATTTTAAATTAGATGAGGTCTAATAGATCATGCATGATACTCTACTCAAAGTAAATGGCCTACTTCACAACGAAGCACTTTTGTTGTCACACATTGCCATGTGTACAGTTTACACCTGAGTGACAAGTTCTTTGCAAGTCAACCTAGAGTCACTACAAGTTAATATTGTGGCCATATAGGAACAATGTGCACAATGTACCAGCTCTAAGTCATGTTTCAAGATTACTATCATGCATTGGTGCAACCATTACCGGTTTGACACACTGCATAATCTGTTGAGATATGTGTTGCTATATCACTCTTTTCACTTGGTGGCAGTCACTAATCTAACATTTTCTGGTATGCACCACCCCTGCACAATTCCAGTTTGAAAAACAAGCTGCGTGTATCATTGAAACTATAATGTATTTAAGTAAAATACAATAAAATAAAATAAAAGTGACCACAATAAGATACATAAACTATTTATTTACACAATTAGAATTGGCCGTCCAGTGACAACCTTGCCAGGAAGTGGCACATACACATTCAATCGCTGTAATGACAAGTGAATATATTTCAAACATTTCTAATCATAAATGATATAAGGCCACCCCTAAGCAGCATTCATAATTTTATGACAGCCATGCTGCTTATTGGTTAGCAAATTACAGCTATCTTCCATTATCATTTATACAAAACTACGCTCTGTTGATCAATTGCAGATTCAAACTTTTGTTTCCTTCAATATGAAAATCCAGTATTTTGTGTTAGAGAAAGATTGCGTAGAAAAATTACATTTATGTACACATATTTACATCAATTCACCCACCGTGTGACTTTGGGGTTGTGGATTTTTGGCATGTACTTGCAACTTAAATGAAGACTATAATGAGTTTCATCTAATACTGCAGGTTTGGTTTTGAAAAAACAGCACTATCAATTTAGAATGAACATGATCACCCACCAATGTAGAAAAAGGATTTTATGTATCTCTAAATTAGGGATGAGTACTCCTCCCACTTCTCTCACAAAATGGATCCGACAGGTGCAATGTCAGGAGAGGAGGATGTATTTATATTGGTATTATTTTCCATGGGAGTTGAATTAGGATGGATAATCTCCCTTTCACCTCTCCAGTTACCTTTTAATATCTATGGCTTTCGCTTTCACGGTCCACAAATTATCAAGCAATTCTCTATTTAGGCTATGAAGTATGGGCAATAGTTGGACGCAACTTTTCAGGACCACAATAGAAAGGATAGTGTTAGTTTGAGTTGCATGGTTGAATAGTTATATGTCATATATAAATAAAACAGGGTGTATTTCTGACAATTAGGCCTGCTGGTATAATGTTGGCCTTGAGATATTTTAAAATGACTATGAACTTTGGTCTGAAAACACGTCTTCTTGAGCTTAATCAGATATTCACTAGATAGTATGGCATTGAAGGTTTGTGAACCCATTTTCATGGGATGAAAAAACAATGTGTGTTCAATTATCTGTTGAATGTGTTCTGCCTTGTAACTCACAGTGGGTAGCTCTGATATATTTCATGGCTTTACCATTTATAAATGTTAATTCAATTCACAGCTTATCCATTTTGATAATGTCCTACACATTTTCTAACACAATCTATTTTTTTTAGGTTTACAAACATTGGTTTTGCTTGAACATATGATACTGTGATGGACAGTTGTGCTATGTCATCATATTATTGCCTATACAATACAGCTATGGCATGTTACCAAGGGACCGCCAGCAGTTTAATGAAACAAGAATGGTGGCACCATGCAGAAGTGTTGAAGCATGGGTGAACCGACCAAATAAAATTCTACTCTGTAAATCAGACCAGTAATGCCGAAATACATTGTGGTAAACTAGTGCAATCTTTTTGTAGACATGGCTTTGTTGGTTTAAACCCCAGATACGTTTATGGTTCTCTCTTCTTTTGTAGAGGAGGCACATGTTTGAAAACATCCACATTTAATAGTTTGGGTGAACTGGTCGTGATTAAAGAAAACGTAGTCCTGCTTCATCTTTTTTAGATAAAAGATATTTTTCCAATGATGATTATGGTAAGTGATAACATTTTTCTTTAATGTTGGGTTCTAAGTAACTCAAAAGTGTGTATAGTCCTGAGGAAGAGTTTATCAAAACATATATACACTGAAAACTAGCTGTCTTGTTCTCAAGGAATGACTTGGAATCCAGTCTGTTCCTGTGCTATATCAGAGGGCCTGCAAGCAAGGCACATCAAATAAGTATTGCTTAGACTGGCTAATTTTTACTTACTTAACTTCTAAAAGTAGTGTGGCAGCCACTCTACTGAGAATGAAAATGGGTCAAATCCTGTGTTCTTTGGAATTTCGTCCACCCAGGTGGGTCTACAAACACTTTTTTTTTAATCTCACGGCATCCTTCACAGAGTAGAAATATCAATTTGCATATCAGTCTTTGTCCCACCCACTTGGGCAGTCCAGCACCGAAATGCTAGGCCTCCTCCGTGCGGTGAAGCTGAGTCTCTCTCAGGCACAGTGAGCAAGGGGGCCACACCTGGATTACCCTTGGTTGCAGCATTTCGTGCTGGACTGCCCAAGTGGGTGGGACCAGACTGATATCCAAATGGATATTTCGAATCTGTTAAAGGTTCAGTGAGCTAACACTTGATTGTAGACCCTCCATAGTGGGAACCTACCCAGAGAACAAGTTATTTGGTGGTGTTTGTTCTTGGTAGTGGGGCTCCCAGACCTTTTGCATATATGTTTAGGGACTTTGGGTTTCACCCTAAGTTACCCTGAGTAATCCAGACCTGGACCCCTTGCTCACTGTGCTTAGAGAGACACAGCATTACCTCACTGATGGGGCCCAACAAGGCCAAAACATGAGTCTGGGGTTGCTGTTGGTACTCTTGTTCAGATGACAATTGCCTAGTGTGTTGGTGCTGGACTGCCCAAGTGGGTGTGACCACCTCCCTAGTGGGACCGTATCCAGAGAACAGGATATATGGCCGTGTTTGTTCTTGTAGAGTGGCTACCAGACCGTTTACATATATGTTTATGGGCTTTGGGTTTCCTCCAAGGTTACCCAGGGTCAGGGCCTGTCTTAGACCAGATTGCACCCCAGGCAGATAGCATGGTTGGCGACCCCCAAAATGTTGGCAGAGGTGCTAACTTCAGAAACGATGGAGGAGGAGAAAACGTACTTGTGTGGGGGCATCTAACTGATTTACACATTCTAATGAGACTATTCTAGTGTGGATTCAATGTTACAATCAGTTAACTCTCTCCTTCACATCTGAAACCAGAGAAACCACACACTTAAGCACTGCTGTGAGAATGAACAGTCTTCTGCCCCTACCCTTCCAATCACTCCCCTGACATGCAAGTACGAACACCCCTCCTCTTTCATTCGCCTAAAAATGTATTCATACGAATGCATGTGCTAACAATGAAACATTTTACATTAGTAATCGCTGGACATTTGTTAACTGTGCAGCCCCAGCACCATTTATTGTCTGTGTCCTGTTCTGTCCATCTACGGCTCTGTTCTCCTTATCATAAAAGTTGAACGGAAGAGTGGGGATCGCTGAAGTCTGAAATGTCTTATTAAGGTAAGCAGAGGGGTCATGGGGCTTGATGTGTTTTGCTTAAGATTCCAGGTGTCAGATCTGTATCACTGAAGCTGACCAGGGGTATTTGCCTGGGCTCTGCTTGAATCACTCGAGGTGGGCGGTTGGGGAGGAGGACATGGGTGGGTGGTCTAACTAGTGCCTGTGCCCCCCGTTATCCCTTCCCTCTCATTTGTGTCTGATCTGGTTCTTCTCCAGGGCCTCTGTGCGCCTCGGTGTGTGACCGGGTGCAACACAATGATTGGTGCAGCTCTGTGTCTATGTGTACCGTGTGCAGTCTTTTAGCAAACACCACATTACGGGGAAGCCTGACCTGTGGGCACCTTTGTGACACATTGCAGAGTGCTTGGGAAGCAAGGACGACCCGCAAAATATATAAGCATATGTGGGTGCTGTATCAGTTCGCTGCATGGCCCATTTAGCCTGCAGTCATTAATTTTCAAGTTGATTGCATTGTTTCAGAGACACCATGGATGGCGAGGCAGAGATGTAAATGGTGGACTTCAAATATATAGATTGATGTTTCTGTGGTCCGCAACCCCAACCTTACTTTGTGGTATTACAGTGTAATACTAAATTCCGAATGCTCTATCCTCTATAGTGTTTATATTGGTTGAACAATATTAATATTAAAAAGAAGCTAGTTTAGGTTATTTTACACTCATAATTTTGGAAATTAAATACTTGATGTTTATAAATTGCTGTGCTTGTGCTACATCCAGAGCACAGCAAATAAAGAGCTTTTCATGTCTGTGTTAAAGTGGCGACCATCATTTTAATGTAGGGTATTTCAGTATTTCTTAGTATGTGAGTAAAAAACAATAAAATGTTAAAGGCGGTTAATCATTTAATGAAGGGGCTTTGTAGTGCTCCATTACAGTGACAAATTAACACCTTTGCATTAATAATACATACAGCCTATGATATGAGCCACTCTTATATCACTGCGTTACGCTCGTACTGCGTGGTCGTTGCATCACTGCCCCACACCCACCTGCACAGCACTGGCCTCACAGAGCAAGATGCAGAGCTACAATAATATAAACACACACACATCACCTCTTTGCATCCAGACCGTGTGTCCCACACTGGCAGGAAGAGTTGCATGTACCCGAGATAATAACCACTCAAGCACAACTTTGCAAGTGCTGTCTGTATCCTACCAACCAAATCAATCAATCAGCCCCAACTCTGTACAGCACATGCGCTGAGGAGGAGGCACGTTTGATCAACCAAGTATCGGCCTGGGGACTGAAAAGCAACACATGTTACTTTTAAGGCCCAGCCGGAAGGGTTTGCAAAGACCCCCGAGTGGCCTGCTGAATGGAGAGTGTGATCGACACATTGCAACACTTCATCAAAGAGAACCAACTCCTAGGCCTGAGACAATCTGGGTTCCGCCCCAAACACGGAACCGAGACCGCCTTACTGGATTTAAAAAAAACAGATGGATGATGCCAGAGACCTGGGCAAACCTGTCCTGCTCCTCCTCCTCGATGTCTCTGCTGCATTTGACTTCGTGGATCACGACGTTTTATGCCACCACCTAACCTCCACTGCAAATTTTTCAGCCCACGCTAGTGCTTGGATCACTTCCTTCCTACATGGAAGGACCATGCAGGTCTTCTCTGATCTAGCTACTGCATCCCCAATCATTATGCTGTGTGGGGTCCCACAAGGCTCCTGCCTCTCTCCCACCCTTTACAATATATTCACTCGCCCCCTCTTCCTCATCCTTGACGCCATGGGGATCTCATACACTAATTACGCGGACGACACGCAGATTCTCGTGACCCTGACAGGCGACTATGAGACTGACTCCAAGACCGTCAACACCATCTATAACGCAATCCAAACCTGGATGGCTGCCAACAGCCTCTGTCTCAACTCTGACAAAACTGAACTCCTACTTGTAGGCTCCCCCGACACCCTAAAAAAATTTGACGCGCAGTTCTCCCACTTCACCATTGACTCTATCATAATTCCAGTATCTGAGTCAGTGAAAACCCTAGGCGTCTACCTGGACTCCAATCTGTCCATGACCAGACAGGTGAACGCCATTGCCTCCTCAGCTGCCTACCAGGCCAAACTCCTCAATGCAGGTAGACCCTACCTCTCCAGCGACACCCGCACAAACATAGCTATGGCTATCACGGGATCACGGCTGGACTACTGCAATGTCCTTTTCCTAGGGACCTCCACAAAAAACCTTGAGAAACTGCAAGTCACTCAAAACAACGCCCTCCGCGCAGCACAAGGCATCTCCAAAAGAGAGCATATATCTACTGCCAGAAGAGCCTCCCACTGGCTACCTATAAAAGAGAGGATCATCTTCAAAACCTTGACCCTCACCCACAAATGCATCCACTCTGCAGCACCAGCCTACCTGGCACAAAGGATCCACATGGCCATGTCCTCAAGACCAACCAGGCCCCCTTACACCAACCTACTCACTGTACCCAGGGTAAAAAAAGCAGGAGCAGGGGGTGCCAGCTTCCCGTACCTTGCGGCCCTACACTGGAATGCCCTCCCCACTGCCCTGCGAGCTGAACCTTCTCTGACCACCTTCTGCAAAACCTTGAAAACCACCCTGTTTGCTTGATTCTCTACCGTCTCTCATGTACACCCGCCATATGTATACCTGACCTGTGTACGCCTCTATGCATATTATGTGTTACGCCTATGTACCCAATCTGTAATTTATGCATATTGTAACTAAGTTGTCTGCAAGTAACAGCGCCACAATGGCCTTGGGCTGCCTGCGCGCTATACAAATGTAAAAAATAAAAATAAAATAAATGATTTAAAAGGTTTCACTTTGTTTTTTGTGTACTTTATGTAAAGGTTTACAATAATTAAAATGATGACAATGGTGTTTTTGAAGTCAGACTTGCGCCCCCCAGAGCCTAGCACCTCAGTCGCCTGCATTGCCTGATGCAAAGACCGGCCCTGCCCAGGGTAATCCAGACATGGACCCCTTGCTCACTGTGCTTGCAGAGGCACAGAATCACCTCACTGATGAGGCTCAACAAGGCTGGTACACGTGGCTGGGCTTGCTGTTGGTACTCTTGTTCAGAGGAGAATTGCCTAGCATTTTGGTGCCGAACTGCCCAAGTGGGTGGGAACAGACTGATATACAAATTGTTATTTCTCCACTGTGAAAGGTACAGTGAGCAGAAATGTGGTTGTAGACCCTCCTGAGTGGGATCCTACCCAGAGAACAGGATATTTGACTGTGTTTGTTCTTAGTAGAGGAGCTCTCAGATCTTTTACTTAACATCTAGCATCCAATCAATTTCATTTGAGTTTCATAAGAGTTTCATAATTTTTTTTCCAATCAGAAAATTGCCAGAATCAAGCTTTTGAAAGAGGACCATCCTAATTCAGTTGTCCCATACAGTCTATAAAACTATGGCCTTAATCTAGTGGGGTATTGATGATGGTGTATTACTGTTTTGTAGATGTACGAGCCCATAAAGGACTGTGCCATTGGGCCTGTTGGTGCCCGAATGTGCCCAAAAGCGATGGCTGTCTGGAATTCCACTCAACATCCCCTGAGTTTGTTTGGGATGATGCTCACACAATTGTGCTAGTTCTCATTTGCCTGCTGGAAAATGATCAAATGGTGCATGAATGAGTGAGCTACGGGCAAAAATGCGGACACTACATCATTTCTTTTTCAACTGCTTGTATTCAATCCTGAAGCATCCAGAGAGAGGATTGACATAAGGATGATGATGAAAGTACTGCAACAGTATTGTTTCCATGCAAGAATCCTGATGATGATGCTTCTCTGAAGGCCATAAGGAACATTTTGCAGTGTTTCTTTCCCATGATCTAGTGTGGAAAGCCAGATTCCTTGTCCTGCTGCAGACTGTTTCATGCTCCTCCAACTTCTAGGGCTGACCTGTGCTGCTTGACCCCAGAATCTGATAACTGAATCCTTCTTGTGTGCCTGCATGGCTGGCACCTGCACGGGGCGATGACAGCGTTACACTGGGTTGTGCGGTTGAATTAGTGCTGCATCACAACCTGGAAGACACCACCGGAATGGGAAGCATCCTGGCAGACATTTTGAAAAACACTATCCATTAAATATCTCCACTTCCTGCAGCCATCCAGCACTGCAAACCATCAAAATGTCTTAGAAGAGGCTAAGAGGCAAGGGGGCTGAACATCACCCCAATTTAGCAAGGGTGAGCTTGTAGTCCTCACATATGAGGTAGTGGCCCACAGTGCTGAGCTGCATGGAGCCAGTCAAATAAAGACCAGTGGGCAGCGGTGGACAGCAATATGGCACAACATCACCAGGGACATCATTTGGGTGTTGTCAGATGTCGCACCGGCAAACCTGGAGGTCTCCTTTGTGCCTCCTTAGTTCTCCCTTGCTACCCCTAAAAGAATTTGTACAAAAAAATGTTTTCTTTTTTTAATGGACCTCCTGGTCTATGGCCAGCACCATGTGGCTCTTTTGGAGTGGCTGGCTATCTTGCTCAGGTTGCTTAAAAACAGGGGCTTCCACACGTTTTGAGCAGTGACCCTAAATAAGAACGAATAGGAATAATAAATGGTCATTCTGTAATTCTATAAAATAATTCTTAGACTCATTAAAGGTCTATTTTAGCCACACTTTAGGGGGTGAGTCACTGATTTAGTCTGATTTAATATGTTCTTAAACACCTCAAATTCACAATGCAGACAAAAACTATATGTATTTTGCTTTTCGCAAGTTGCAGTTATGGCATGTTTTTTCTGGTGTTGTCTCTGTTATGATTATCACAAGACATTCCATCTCGGTGTCCTCGGTCACTTGAAAAAATCCTTGTGCCTGAAAGCTTGTGCATTGTAGAAATGTTTGACAATAGCACATCACGCGGCCAATGATTTCATTGTGCCACAATGAATATTTTGTTGTAATGTATCTATCTTTCCTATCTCCCTAGCATGCTGTTCAGGATGTCTGTTTGCACGTATGAGGTAACGATTACCCAGAGTACAGGATGCCCTATGAGTGTGCTGCTATCCCTGCGCTACTCTGAATTCTGTAATACACAGTTATGAACCCTCCCAATGGTATGCCATTTGCCAACCTCTGAAGCCTGAAAAGTAGATCCATGCAGGCTTGACATGTGGCCAACTTTGCACCAGACCTGCAGATCAAATGGCCTGCTAATAAATATCAGTTACCTGTTTAATGGTATCCACTACAGAGTGAAATTTGCTTTCTGACTTTGAGAACAGTAAGGCATTTAATTGCTCATTTTACTATAGGCGGTTAGATGGCTATAGCTGGTTAGATAACTCAGTGGGTTGAGTGCTCACTGCTGTGATGTGTGTGTGATCTGCAGGTTGCAGGTTTGTATCCCGGCAAGGCCAACTGAGCCTTTCATCCTTCTGAGGTCTATAAATGAGTACCAACACAGGCTGGGTGGTATTGTATGTATATTTGTTCTATATAAAGCGCATAAATATAAATGCTTTATAATAATACATAATTTACGTTTGGCCCTTGGACGTCTGCTTGCATTTACAGTAATTTGGTAATATGGGCCTCTACACACTGAAATTAATGATATATATGGTGATTCATTCTAGTATGAAATGTCTATCACATTACAGTGATATCTTAACCATATTTATCATTTTTACTTACGCAAAGTCCTCCCTAGGCATCAGACATGCCCCCAGCCAAATCTTTCCATCAGCCAAACACCTAGCCTAAAAAACTATCGCTTTTACCCACCCAGACCATCTCAGCCCACTTGATCTACAGACCCCCTGGCCCACTATCCTCTTTCGATGAAGACCCATCACTGCTGTTCACAAACAAAGCTAAACCAAGCTCACAAATTCTCCTCCTTGGAGACTTTCATTTAGGGCTTCATGACATTAATGACAAAAATGCCTCTAACATCAGCAGTAGCATAACTGATCTAGGCCTCACACAAAGGCTTGCACAATCCACACACGCTAAAGAGTGACAACTAGACTGGATTGCCAACTGCAATTGCAACATCTCTATCACGTCTAACCACCCTCTTGCATGGACAGACCACAATGCCATCCTCTTCTCCATTCCAAGAGACACACACAACTATGAGAAATCCATAGCCCCTTTGATATTATCTAGAAACACACAAAACATAACATCAGACAACTTACTGCCACTTCTCCAACCGCTCCTACAGGCAAAAATAGCCTCAGAGCATAGTGAAGACCCTTTGCAACTGGTAAACCTCTACAACACTACCATACTAAACACCATCAACAACAAAATACCACCTCAAAAGCTGTGCAAAGCTAAACCACACGCCCACCTCAATACCTGGTTGACCCCACAATTGAGAACTCTGCGGAAAGCAAAAGAGCAGCCGAATCTAGCTGGAGAAATACCCCATCATCTCACAATAAAGAAAACTTTATATTAGCCTCTACCACCTGTAAATCTGCCATTTTCTTAGCCAAATCAGACTCGTACAACAAACATATTCAAAATGCTAAATCTAACACTAAAGAATTGTTTAACATTCTCAAAGAACTAGAATCACCCGCACCCTCTCCCACAACTTGCCTGAAGGACACCACCTGGTGTCAGAACATCCAAAAAGCTTTATCAGACAAAATTGAGCTCCTACAAAGAAAGATTGAAAATAAAAAACCCTCTATGCTCCCACGACAACTACACCACCCTCTGCCCAACCTAACTTATTCAAATTACCACACTCAGCATCAAAGAAGTAGAAGAAATAATACTAAGTCTCAAACCATCTAGCTGCATGGGTGACATCTGCCCAGCACCTATTATAAAAAAAACAGCAAAGGAGATTGCCCCGTTTATCACCTCACTCATCAACGCCTCCTTCAAATCCAACACCGTCCCTACTAACCTCAAGGATGTGTCAAGAAACCATCCCTTGACCCTAACAATCCATCCAATTACAGACTGATCACTACCGTACATTTCCTTTTGAAAATCATAGACAGAGCAGCCTATTTGCAGATCCAACACCACCTGGAAAGCAATAATCTGCTAGGGCTACGCCAATCCAGATTCCGACCAAGACATGGAACCGAAGCAGCCATTATAGATCTAGTAACCCAAAACGAAAACATCAAGGTCTCAGGCAATCTTGCCATCCTTCTCTTACTAGATCTATCAGCAGCGTTTGACTTGGTCGACCATAAAACCCTCTGTAATCATCTCTCCACAGCAGCCCACTTTTCCAATGAAGTAATCATCTGGATCCAGTCATTTCTAAACAATAGAACAACCAGAGTGTTCACACCCTCTGCCTCTGCACCCCCTTCATGTGTCACTTGCGGAGTTCCACAAGGCTCCTGTGTCTCCCCTACACTCTACAACATATTCACAAAACCTCTTTTTGACAAACCTGACCAACTGGGCATATCTTACACTAACTATGCTGCCGACACGCAAATTCTAATACACATAACAGGCAACCACAACACAGACACACAACGACTCAATGACATCTATCTTATCATCCAAGCCTGGATGGCACAACACAGACTCTACCTCAACGATGACAAGACTGAGCGTCTCCTTGTGGGTACCCAAGCTAGACTCAACAAACTTTACAACAAATTCGACACGTTCAATATTGACTGCAACAATATCAAAGTATCGAAAGATGTCAAAACTCTAGGCATGTACATAGACTCCTCCATCTCACTTGGCAAACAAATCAACGCTACCGCCTCTACCACTGCTTATACATGTAAGCTCATCAACGCAGGTAGACCTTTCTTGACAACTGCAAACTGCATCACCCTGGCTAGGGCACTAGTACTAACCAAACTAGACTATTGCAATGCGCTGTACCTAGGCACTAGTAAGCACAATCTAAATAAATTACAGATCTACCAAAACAATGCCCTAAGAGCAGCCACCAACTTCCCCAGAAAACTTCATATCTCACTGACTCTAAATCAACCAAAGAATCAACTCAAAACTCTTTCCCTCCTACATAAATGTATACATGATCAAGCACCTAAATACCTCTGCAACAAATTCAAACTCCAACCGTAATTAAGACAAACGAGATACTCCAATTCCAACTATGTCATCACACCAAAATTCAAACTGCAAAAAGCAGGAGGCAAAAGCTTCCCAGTCCTAGCAGCCAAAACTTGGAATGTACTACCTCCCAACGTCAGGTTAGAACACTACTTCCACAAATTCTGACATATGACCAAATCCTTGCTCTGTCTGAACGAAAACTAATCGTCCTCATCTCCAACTTACAAACACTGCTTAGCTATAAAGATTCTATTCACTAGCTATCTGTACTGAATATACTTACTGCTGTGTACTATTCCCATCTAGGCTCTTAAATGATGTGATATACTATTCATGTAATTGTAATCGATGTGATTTTCTATGCCTGTATTTGTAAATATAATGTTGTTCCTATATGTACCTAAGACATGTGCCCAGTTGCCTCAGGGCTCGGTGCGATATATAAATAAAATACAATACAATACAATTAGGAGCAATGCTATGTGATGCCACTTCCTGTTTTGTCAAGGGTTGAAAGGTTGGGTTCCATCACTTCCTGTGATGTCACCTTGGTATGGGGTCAAATTACATCACTTCCTGTGGTGTCATCAGAGGTCAAGGGTCATGTAATGTCACTTCTGCTACCCCTGGCATTTTGGTGAAATGACGTCCATGATCATCGCCCAGAAGCTCATAGCAGTTGACAGTGTACCCCATGATGGTGAGGACTGCTGTAAAAGGTGGAACGACCTGAGGGTAAGGGTAAGGGGACTGCTGTCCCAACACCGCTGGGAGCCCCTGGTGACAGGAGGAGGCACTGTTGAGCCACTGGTCCTCACTGCAAGTATAGTGCTCGACCTCAAGCGGATAGAGGGAGTCAGCAGTTCAGAGGTTGGAGCCTGCAGGCAGGAGGTGAGTGAACCCCCCCAATGCATACACAAATGACAACATAGTATAAGAAAGCTCAGTGGACTGGGACACAAGTCAGAAGACCCCAAAGCTGGGCATGTTGACAGGGCATAGTGGCGGGGCTGCCACAGACACTGAAGAGCCACAGGGGGACAGCATCCCAAAGTCACCACATGCTGAAGGCCAACAATCCCCAAGGAGCCCTCCTTCCTGTCAGCGTGTGATGACACCCGAGCTGGATGTGAGCACCCCAAACTATGGCTCACAAGGTGTAGCCCTGGTGCAGTGCAGACCCTTCTCCCACACACTGTAGTCCATCTTGCAGCATGCTGCTGCAAAGGCTTAATGCGATATAGCGCAGGCAGAGCAAGATGGAAGCAATTGTGCACACTCACTCTGCACACCTGCAGGTCATCAGGCACTGTATTCAGGAGCCACCCGCAGGGTAGCGTATCAGATGGTACAAAACAGGGCTGAGATCAGTGCAAACACTTCCGCCCTGACACTCTATGCACAACATGTCCATGAAATGACAGAGGGAGTCTGCCCTTGTGGAAGCGTACGGCACAGCAATGAGATGCAGCAGAACCTTGTGACGGAGTCCGTCCCATCCACCTGCACCACGCCCATGGAGGGTTCACAGCAGGGCACGGAACAACAAGAGGAACAGCGACTACTGCGCGCAAGACCACCTGAGACCAGTAGGGGGGAAGAGGCTCCTACTGAATGACACTGGGACACCGTCTGCCATGAGTGGACATGCCGGGAAGTTGGTGGTGGAAGGGGGGAGGTGGGATAGTGTGCTGGGGAGTTGGTAGTGAGAAGGAGGAGGGGGGATAGTGTGCTGGGGAGTTTGTGGTAGGAGGGTGGTAGTGTGCTGGGGAGTTGGTGGTGGGAGGGGGCATATTCAGAGCACATAGTTATAATAAAACAGTTGAACTACATCAATGCAAGGACATTCCTGATTGTGCCATTGTGGAGTTTATTTACAGAAGTGACAGTCACACAGTGGTGCATGGCATGTCAATCAGTGCTTGGTGAGCGAGTCTCCCATCCCTCATGTCATCTTTAACGGTGCCTGCAGCAGCCCCTGCCTCATTCACTTTGTTATCATCTTCTGAGAGTGGCATGTCCACATCAGGGGGTAGGGGCCCATTCTTCCACATGCAGATGTTTTGCAGCATGGCACACAAACGTACTATTCTTCCTATTTCTCTGGAGTAAGGGCTCCACCTGTACAATCGAGGCAGCAAAATCATGCCTTCAGGTGTCCAAATGTGTGCTCAATGCACACATCGGTCCTGCTGTGTGCATGGTTGTAGGTTATGTCATGCAGTGTTTGTGGATCATGCTCAGGGGTCTTTAGCCAAGCAGCTGCTTGTATCCAGAGCCAACTGCATGGAAGAGGCACAGATATAAGTCACTGTGCAATGTGTGGTGGTGGACTTACATAGCATCATGGCAATGATCATCATGTGCATGCATATGGGGCTCCATCCCATGGCATGTGCTCATACAATGTCTCTGCATGCTGTCACTGGTGTCATGCATTGTATTGGCATCAGATGTATTCCTGCTTTTACCATCAGCGGTATTTGCGCCAGCTCATGAGCTGGCTGATCGCTATTGGTGGCGCTATTATCATTACCGCCACTTTTAAGGGTAACCGCCAGACTTGTGATGCCCTAAATGTGGAAATTGGTTTCCTTTGGTTTGTGGCTATAAGGCTTCTCTGGGGACCTTGCAAATCCATAACAGAACTACATTAGTTCCTGCCAGGAATGTCATTACTTCATCTGGCGGTCTTTTTGGGTCTTTCTTGACCCGGAGTCTACATGTGCAAAACTATATTGCTCAACATTGGCTCACTGACGCCTTTGGACATTTACACTAACACTGGGACTTTGGGATAATTGTTCCTCACTTGCCTGTGAGCCTCACTTAAGGTCCAGTTGTGACTTGTGAACATTTCTTGACCCTGTGCTTTCATCTTTATTTGTCTTCTAACTTCTGAATCGTTATTTTAATTTACATAGCTTTCAATATTTTGTAGTTTCTGTTGCATAATCTATATAGATGTGTTAGCGATGTATTTTGTGGACATTCTTTTATTTTGACTAACCACCTTTGAATAACACCTCTGCACCTTCTGAAGTGTTGCCTTCACTGCTTTGCCAATCTACCCCTGGAACAGTCAGGAAAACTGTAAGGAAACACCCTGTTAGTAAAGCTGGTTGATATGGATCCTCGAAATATGTCCCAAAAGTAGACATATTGCACTGTTATACCGTTGTCGGTTCAAAATCCTAGAAAGTCCTAGGTGCCCTGATGAGTCTCCTTTGTGGTAATGTCTTCCTTGAAGCGTTACTCCCTATCACCTCTCAGCTGAGTCCAGCAGTTATTCTGAAGAAGAAGTTAACCACCGTGCACACGTGAAGAGCTGTCAAGGGATGTAGGTGCTGAGGCGCAGCGCCCTAGGTGTGCTATTCAACTAAACTGCCCAGGGTTCAATGATCTTTATGACCTTTAGCCTGCTCACTCTGGCAGGATATGTTTTTCTTGGAAAACATCCTCGGTGCATCTTCGACAATGAGGAAGTGCCCTAATTGGGCCTTTATAGTATATTCTAGTGAGCTATTAATAACTGCCGTACACCCGTTTTATTAACGTACACACAGTGTTCGGTATAATCATATATTAGCTCATTGTAGCATTCACATTAAGAACAGCCAGAAGTGTTTTTTAACCCCGCCCCTTCCTTAATCCACATGAAATGATACTAAAGAGTTAATGTACATGAGTGTGACATGTATACATATAGCTCTATTTTCTTGCCCTAAACAGCCATTTCATTAACATATCCCCACAATTTTGGAAACAAAATATCCCAAGATGTGGCTGTTGTTGTTCTGCCACAAGCCAATTCCTTGTGATTCAACACTTTTCATTCACCAGGGATCATCATTGCAGCACATGCATGCCCTCTTTTCAATCTATGTATCTTATGTGCTCAAGCAATCATTGTTGTTCTTTTTTCTCTCCTTATAATTAATTATTCATTATAATAATTATTTGAATGCTGTCAAAATCTCTTTTTTGGCTAGCATTGTTCTTTGCATTCTGGGGCTTTTATTCCTGCATGTAGAAAGGGGGAACCAGCAGTACTAGAGAAGTTGTTGCAGGAAATGCATCTGTAGCATGAAATGGGGTATCGTGGTATGTGTGTGATCATATGTTGCAAGGCAATGGCATTCTTTCTACTGGCTGTGTAACTCTGCCAATCTCGTGATCTCATTTTGTTTTAGCCGACTACTATGAGGTAAACGGTCCAGAGCCTACTCTTCTGCACCCCCCTCCCCAACAGAGGAATGTGCATGATAGAACTTTGTTTCCATGCAGTAGTTCATCAGATGCTGAAGCTTTTATATAAGTGCTACATTGCAGTGAAACACTATGTTTTAAATACCCCTCTTGTGCGTATCCACCCTGCATAAGGTAGCCATGAATATAAAGCCTGATTCAGAGATGTTGGCAGGTTGTCAGAGTGTCAGTACTGCAGCCTAGGACTGGCTATGGCTGAAGAGCCTAAACACGTACATTGTTCAGAGAGAAACTGGCAAAGACACTTAGAGGTAGTCCATCCATCAGACAAAATGGTCTAGTTTTACTTCCCCAGATATAAAATGTCCTTTTCATTTTATTATGTTGTGTTGTGTATAAATAACTACGATAAACTCAGGCATTCTACCGCATGCTGTTGATTAATCAATCTACTGATTTGTGAATATGACCCATACAGTTAGTCCTGTGAAGTGCTGATTCCCCCACTGCCTTGGAAGGTGCAGATGTGTTGCATAATCTTGGCAGTTTTTGCATTTAACGTAAGTTGATTAAGATTGTAACAATCCATTATACATCACATATAAAAACAGTAATACATAATGAAATATAACGCATGTTAATTAATTTGAACAGTTAAAACACAGTCAGAATATATTAAACCATGAGATTTACATTTCATAAGGCACCACCACTGGTCAAAATACACAAAAAGAAATAAAGCCATAGAGAGTACAATGACTGAAGAGGCTCATTATGAGTTTGCCGGTATCCTGATGGGAAATCCACCAGGATACCAGCAAACGGAGTTACTGATACCAGCAGTTGGTCTGGCTGAATTACTGCCAGATTACGAGTGTCAGTAGCTGGAGTAAATCCTCATTCCATGGAGTCCCAATGGACTCCATTGAGAATGTTGCCGGTATTAGCAGCACCGGTAATACTTTTGCCGGTAATACCAGCGATTTCTGCCAAAAAAGGATGGTGGAATGACTTCCAGCTATTAGCTGGAGCTCATTATGCCATTTCACCGGCTAATTCTGAGTTGGACAGTGTGGTAACGTGCTGGTGTATATTTATATCGGCATCTTAATACCGCACCAGCCAACTCATAATGACCTGATTGTCCACTTCATACGATAAATGCCGAGGAAAACAGAGAACACACTAGATTAAAATCATCATGATACAAAACAGCTAGTCAGTACAAACCAAGACATCCAGCAGCACATAAAGGACAAGAGGGCTACACACTAAGGATCTGGGATGTGCAAGCCCAAGCTCCTTTCAAATAGCTGGCAAGGGAAAAGGCAATTCCCACATTGGAAGGGACAACAGCCTGAGAAAAACTTGTGTGCAGTGGCAGAAACCAGATTCGAGGAGGAAGTTTGAGAAAAAACATTTTCAGATGTCGTTATAGATTAGGCAAAAGAGAGAAAAATATTCAAGGGCTTACCACTCTATGCAAGTGTCCCTGTTTTGCTCCCTGGACCACCCCCGGACCACTTGCAAGTCATAGACATTTGATGGAAACCATTTAATTGGGCCTTGTTAAACAACAACTGGTGGAAAGTATTGGGAACCTTAACCAAATAGTCAGCTGACCACCCTACTGGAGAGAGCGGAAGGTAGCACTTAACAGAGGCCTTGCACAAGTTTGCATCCTCTCTCATGTAGGTCTGTAATGTCCCAAATCTCTCCTTTATCAGCCTAATAGGAAAACTATCAATTCTCTCTAGATTCCTGAAACATTCGCCCATCCCCCAAAAATTCAGGGCTTTTTTAATATAGCCATGTCATTCAATGTTCCAATATATCCCCAGTGTAAGAACATTCTTAAGGAGCAAACTAATTGATGAACCTTCTTCATTTGCCCACACGGACCATCAGAACAAGACTGGCTGGGGGGATAGCAAGTCTGTCAAATGTTCAGAGCAAAATACAACATGTGTCATGGTATAAAAAAAACAGATAAACCTAGGAGACATGCACAATAATAATCATGGACTACCAGTACATTTAATATATGCTACTGCTCACCTTGAGCTCCTATCATCCCTACACGGTGGCCATTGCAACAGAAGCCCTGCCCAGCTTTGCACAAAGCTACATGATTAGGGTCAATAAGGGTACTTTGTTTATGGTGGCATCGAAGTTGACAGGAACAGGTTTCCTACAGTGTGTTAATCAATGTCTCCAAGGTGCACTATCCATGGCAACCCAGCAACACAACAGAAAAAGAGACAAATGTGCACAATATAATGTCTGTTTAGCTGACTGTGATCTTTGTAGTGCTCATAAATTAGAGGTTGATGTCTGAAGTCAGTATATGCAAAAACCTGATATGTTAAAGGGATACAGATCCTAATGGGGGCCACAAAATTCTACCCTTGTCAGACCAGGCCTCACATACAGCAGATGTTACTGGAAATCAATCAGGAATAACACTCAAATACCTGTGCTACCAGCAAGGACAGTTTTTTATGAGGGAGTCGCAGTGAAACCAAAAAGAATGATACGCTTACCTAACCTCTCTCTTGTTAACTACAAAACTACTACAACAGGTCTTGGTTTCAAAAAGTGTCTCTCCTTTTTTGGTAATTAAAAACACTGGTTGCGCCTTTAATTGATGCAAAAAGAAGTTCTATTTAATACCAAACTGCATGAGTTCACATTTTTATAGTAAAAAGAACTAAGGAATCAAATCAAACAGATTACATGCACAAAATTAAAGGTCATTAGCATTAGCCTTCATGCAAATCAATATCTGTCAAAAACCATTACCAAAAACAATTGAACAAAATGAAAAATCGAAAAAGAATGATTACACATGAAACACAAACATGACATCAGATGACAAAACACTCTATGAAAAAACACAAATAATTATTAATTAAAATAAGTCAAAAGAAATTCACAAGGATAGTAATTAAACATGTTATACATGTTATATGTACGTGATGAATAAATATTCTCTAATTAATGAGTTGTGTGAACACCTCCACTTGGACCCTGGTATGTAATTGAATGTGTTCTGACATGCCTCTGTGTTGATCTGTGGGAGCGTTCTCTCTGAGTTTAGTTACATGAACATTTAAAACACTGCAGAGCAGTGCAATATGGTGTTACCTGAATGTGGATAACTGGTCAGTGTTCTTAATATTTCACAAGATATAGCTTTTCGGAGAATGATTCAATTTGACCTGTTGTTATGCAATTATAGAAATGGGAGGGTGCATAACTTCCAGAATAAATATGACCATAGATCACAATCAATTAACAAAAACTCCAGCAACTACACCAATTAGTTCTGATGCAGTGATGTATGACGATAGTAGTGAAGGGTAGACATCCACAACAAGTTCAGATAAATGAGTTCAAACAAATTATAAATGGACACATTTTTTAGAGGAAATCAAATGTCACAAACATGCAAATACTTTAGAAGGCAGGAATTACCAGAGAAAGAGGGTTACCTTCTCAGATCCACCAGTCCAAAAAGACAATATTGTAACAGACATACAAGAGGAAAGAGAAGAAAGGGAAAGACCAAAAGGAAAAGGAAAGGAAAGAGTGCATGCAAGGGCCACCAGGTTGAGAAATAGCAATAGTCAGTAGTTACTGATGGTCAGGCAGGCTTGATCTTGAATCTGTCTGACCATAGTCTAAATGAATCAGAGAGATCAATCCTCAACAACGATTTGACTTAACTTTAGAAGCCATTAATATCACTGATACATACATAGATATGTTCAGATTCACAGGGAAATTAATAATGAGCATTGTTTTATGAAAAAGAGGATGATCCTGGTGTACAATGTCCCATGACACTTAGTGAATTAGAGCACAGTAAATTATTGTTATCTTTAAAAGAAGGACAGGCGATGGATACCATAATTCCATTAGGACTTTTAGATATAGAATTTTTATTTTATTTAATTTATTTATTTATATAGCGCTAAAGCCCGCAGGCATCAGAGCGCATTCCAAAAAGACAGGACAGTGATTACAAAAACGGGACAAGAATAGACACACAGAAGATCATATCATGGGGAGCTGAGAGAGGTTGCTAGGCATTTACCATGTGCCACTGATCTTAAGAAAAAGTCAAAATGTATTCCCCCTAATTCTGAACATAATTTGGTGGATATCTTTGAGTTATTAAACAAAGATTTAGAACGTCTAATAGACCACCCATAATATAAGATGTTTTGAAGATAATTTAAACAAATAAGAACAAAGATCTTTGAACTGCATCAAAGAAAATACAACCATTATATAATCATACAAGCAGACCAAGGGGGCAATATTGAGGTCATGAACACCAAAGAATATGTTGATGTTGCCAAAGAGCATCTTAAAACCCCGGGCTGTTACTCCCAACCAGAGACAGATTCCACTAAAAAGGTTATTAAAGAGGCCAGCCAAAGTATCAACAAATGGCATGGGCTGTGATACTTAATGATGATGAGGAGTTTCTAATGTCTTTAGCAGGCAGAATGCCTGCAATATATTTTCTGCCAAAAAATGCACACAAAGTATGTGAAAATACTAGAAATTAGACAAACCATGTCAGGTATCAGTTGAGTTACAGAACCAATATCGGAATTTATTGATTCATATTTGCAAGAGTTTTAGCATCAGCACGACTGTGCCGGTCCAGTAATAATGGTGCCGGTAAGCTACCGGCACCGTTGTTATCGTTACGGCACAGTACGACTCTGCAGGCAGGTGCTGTGCCGCCCGCCAGGGTCTCAGCTGGGGAGTGGAACAGCACCCGTTTCTAATGATGCTGGTGCTTCTGTGGTTCCCATTCCTATTGATGAGAATGGGGGTTTACATGTACTGGCGCCTGTCTTCCCGGAACGCTGGTGTTGTAATACCCCAGTGTTTCAGGCAAGCCAGGCGCCGGTCAAATTCACAAGTCCAGTGGTGTCCTGCCAGTTTTACCGGCACGGTTACCGCCGGACTTGTAATGAGGCCCCATGTCTTTAAACTCAAATCAAACACCAGAAATTCTATGGATGTTCTCAAGACACTGGAGGCAGTGGAATGGCACGAAGGATACACCGTAGTGGTATATGATGTCAGTGTTTTATACTCATTCATCAGAAATGACTTGGCATTAGAAACTGTACAATATTAGTTGAGTGAAAGGTCAGCTTCACATTATCGATTCTGTGAAATGACCATGAAATGTTACAGTTTTCTCTTTCAAGCAATGATTTTCTCTTTGACTCTCAATATTACACCCAAAGCAAGGAAGTTGCTATGGGAGCCAAGTATGCCCCCACATTAGCCATATTGTTCATGGGTGGGTTTGAGACCACCCATGCCCTTGCATGTCCCAAGTTTAGAAGGCAGTGAAAAACATGTTCTGATTTGGAAAAGATTTCTTGAAAATGTTTTTCTTATTTGGACAGGGAGTGAAAGTGACTTATAACATTTTACAACTAAATTGAATAACAGATGTTCCAAATAAAATTAGCATGTATACATAGCACGAATACCATTACATTTTTAGATTTAGTGATCAGTATTAGTAACAACAAAATTATCAGGACACATTTCAAAATTACAGAGGTAAACTCCATTTTACATGCTAGGAGTGGACACCAAATGAGTGTTGCAAAAAACATCCATAAGGGAGAGATGGTTAGGGCTAAACCAAATTGCAGCAACACATTTATATTTTGAAGAAGAGGTTGTGATGATCTCTGAAACGTTCATGAACAGAGGCTATAGAGCACATGCTATTCGGACAGCTGTTGTTAAAGCAAGGGAACAGAAAGGATCACACTCTTCACATTCAAATGTAAACCCCAGAGGGACCAGAATAATGTAGTTTGATTTATTATTACATTTTCTGCACAGAATAAAGAAGTCTATAGGATACTCAATAGACATTGAAGCAAGGACCTTAAGAATGACATTAAGAGCAAACCAGAAGTAGTCATTACCAATGTCAAGAATCTAGGAAATTTGATCAGTCATTGTTTTTTTAACCCTTGCTGGATTGAACCACAGCAACATTGATTACAAAAACTTGAAGGTTTTACAAATGTGCCATGTTTAATATGTGCAGTTATGCATTTAATAAAATCATCCAGTACAAGACCTATACCAACAATTGTATACAGATTCATGGTTTTGTAAATTGTAGATTTGCGTTTGTTATATATTGCACCATCTGTATGTGTGACACATTCTACATTGGAAGTACAAAGAAAGAATTGAGAGTGAGGTAAGTGAGTAAGCACCTCTATGCCATCAGGACAGGAAATCTACAATATACTTTGGTGCAACACTGGCTTTTGGAACTTCACAATGATGACAGCAAACAAATATGTTTCTTTGGCATGAGGAAGTTACACCGTGAACCCAGATGCGACAATAGGGAATCTGTTATGAGTCAAAAGCAAGCCAAACTGATATTTGAACTCAAGGCAACCAAAGATGACCTAAACAGAGACAATGAGCTACATGTTTTTTTATATCAATTAATGATCATACCAACACTATGTAGCTGTTTTCATTCCAATGCATTTTAAATATGGTGTGCGCATTTTATAAATGAAAGAAAATATGTAGGCGGCTATGACATCCTACTTCACTTCTGGAAACATGACACATTCAAATACATAATATAATGTATATGCCACTATGAATACCACAGGAAGCTTAATTTACATAATGGTAACTTCAGACACTATCAATACAACAAGGTTTACATTTTAATTCGTGAACACAACGCACAATTACATTCTTTGGTCACTATGATTTTGTCAACCCACATTGAATAAAGAAAAGGAGAAGAATTTGGCTAATAATACAAGTGTGGATTCCAATATGGCACTCTTCCTTTCATATCCAACAACAATCAGGGAACTTATTTAGGCCAAAACCAAACACAACACCTTCAAGTTGTACTTGCCCTACTGTTAAGTATTTAAGTACTTGTTATCACATAAGAACAGTCATAGGGCGTCTTTCCTATTTTTTATCGTGAGTGATTCAACAGTAGACCTTCCATGTGTACGCTAGCACTATCCCTGGGAGGAAGCACACCCGATCCCTATAGGGTGATGCTGTCCCTAGATCAGAGCTGTGTTTTTGAGTATATACCCTGTGTGTACCTTTGTGTTGTTTGAATTTTTACACCTTGTCAATATGTCTTTGTGAATCTTGAAAATTGTTATGGGTAGCTGCAGCAACTCACAGTTGACCAGACCTGTGGCTATCTATGCTCCAATTAAACATTGTAGTTTACAGTGTGCTTTGGTAGCTGTGGGTATGAACCCGCTCGTCGTACCCGCGGTAATAGTGATTTGTATTTTCATGCAGTGATCATAGTATTTTATGGATGTTTTAGCACACATTTGTAGATGTCTTTCTGTTTGGATTTCTCACCTCAGGGCATGTGTGATTTAAATTTGAAACCTATACAATATGTTTTTTCAGTGCATTTGAAACATTTACCTGTACCGGTGGTTATTGGAGGGTTCTCCCGGTGTAACCAGGGTTATAGCCGCCATTATGTAATTGACAGATTTGTTTAAAAATCAGGTTTATTAAATTGTGGTTCTACTTGTTCTATAAAGTATTCTTTAGAAGGATTGTGTTGTGGTTTATTGACTGCTACAGGTTATAATAAAATGTGTTGATCATTTTACTTGTTTGCTTTGTACAGTCCTTTTTCTGTGCTGAAAGCTATGAAAGTGACCTTTTTGTGAACTTTTGTCATTCTGATTCCAGAACTCAGACAGAGTGTGTACATGTTCTGTGTATTGTGAAGATCTATTCATTATTTGGGGCAGCTGAAGGTCAGTGATTTTGTGTTTTTCTATATTTCATGTATAATATGAATTATTGTTTATATAAGATACATTAAGTAAGTTTAGGTTTCTGATTAAGTAAAGTATTATTTGGAAAGTAGGGATTTCCATATTTGACTTCCATGTTTTCAGGCGAGTGATCAAACAGTAGCACATGTTATGCTATGGTTATGTGTGAGAAAAAATATTTTTCCAATTAAAGGTTGTTTGTCACTGACATTGGAAGATGTGAAACAAACTGGGGTGCATAAGAAACCCTAGCATCAACCAAGCAGCATAATTCTACCCTTGACAAATATTGCAGCTGTGTATGCGCTTTGTAGTTGGATATGAAAGTGTTTCCTGTTACCCTTTATTAGGCGCCTTTTACTGTGTTAGTGTTGTGGAAGTGTTGGAATGTGGTTTAAATTTGAGAAGTCTTAGGAGGCAGTGCATCTGAGGAATACTAACTTGGTTATGATGTTCACCAATGTTCTTTTGCTTATTTGTGGATTCTGCCAGCTTACTGGGAAAGTTCATTTTAATTGGTAAGTTTGCAATGTACATTTCTTCTCTGGACAAGAGTTTTGGAAATTGTAATCTGACGTTATGGGTAGAGTATGCCTGGTAACACTAAGGTCTTTTGGTGTTTCAGGAAAAATACACCAGGTGAATAGTTTCTGAGAAATTATGAAGCAACGTGAAGAAGGTGAAAACATAGTGGCTAAGTGGCTAAGGCAAAACATTGTCATAAGGTGCCAAGGGTGCACAGGTGAAATCTGTGACTCTGGCATTGAAATTCACTATATAAAAATGGAGACAGCTTGGGTGTCCACAATTATGGACACTCCCGTCCCATGCACACCTATATGTACTGAAGAAACTCTTCAGTCAAAGTTTACTTTAACATATATTTAAGTGTTTAGGTAGCTGAAAAATTTTGTTTGAAAATAATTTTAACAGTTTTTCTAAAATAGTTTTCAAATAATACAATTTCATCATATACAATTTGTGAATCTCATGTTGATATTACTCAATACCAACATTTAGTGTTTTTAAATTAATTTCATCATTAGTGCAACGCAAGCTGCTCAACAACTGTAGTTACAATTCAGTTATCAATGGTAATGGAAAAAGAAAATTCTATAGAATTTTCAAAATAAAATAGCTTGACGCATTTCAAGAATTAATCTCTTCTTCAGGAGCAAAAACATTTCCTCTTCTGTATTCAATCCATTTTCTACAAAAAATTCAAAAAGTTTTAATCAGTATTTCTGACCTCATATCATTAAAAGCATTTCTAACTTTTAAATTGTATAGTATGTCTCCTTGTCTGATCTCTATACTTCACCTATTATTGTTTAGTGTAATTGTGCTGAGTAGATCTGAGGAGAGTCCATTTATTGCATATTAGGGAATTAGACCATCTGGTTATAACTTATTGAACTCTATATTTGTGGCACTGATTCCTCAGTGTTTAGATTACCTTCACATGTTTTGTTGAGTTACATAGTTTCTGTTATTTCTGGATGATTTTTTGATCTTTTTCTCATCTGCCGGATATTAGCCTAGGGTTATTGTGCTTAATAAGTGAACCATTTACCTATTAGTATGATGTAGAGAATATTCTGCGTTTATTATAGTGTTTAGAGTTGGTTTGGTTTATACTTACGGGATCCGTATATGAGTATGCACCTGTTTCACTTGTCTGCAGGACCCAGTAACTCATGATCATGGTGCTTATCTGTCATTTCCATCCGTGTACGGTACTGCAAACTATGAATGAATGCTCTGTTCAGTATATATTATTTGAGAGCATTATCTCTGTCAGTCTGATACTGCTTGTGATTAGAAGTCAAGATTAAAGAATTTACGTTTTATGAGCTTTGGTCTTTGCACATTCAAAAGCACTACTTCTGCTTTAACTGTGGGCATTTCTAAAACAAAATACACGCAGCATTTTATATGTGATAATAGCGATCCTAATGGCGTCTGTAAATAACTGGTGACTCAGCTTTTTGTTGATTGCAGTTTAATGGACTTACAGTTTTCACAATCTTGAATATTTCTGGCAAGGATGCACAGGACTTGCCAGGTGATCTCTATGGGGTCTCCCGTAAAGAGTCTACGCAGTGCTTACCATTGACAAGCAACTGCTGATAACAAGCGCAACGTCTTGATGCCTCCTTCTCTTGTTGGCTTTTGGGGAGTGTAGTTAATATTGCTCTCGAGTTAGTATTTTGAGTTATCTGGATGATTAAACGGTGTCATTATAGATAGTTGTTTCTTGTAATACGTTTTAACCATTTATATCTCAGTAATTTCATAGATTTTGCCAAAGAACTGTTTAAAAAGCTCATTAGATTCCAGTTTAATTAAAAATTCAGTAGTGTCCTTGCACGTCTACTGTAGCAAACCAATATATTCTGTATTGTGCATTCCTGTGATTTTCTTTTGTTCCTCATACTCTTTACTTTCTGTCAGTGGTAATGATTTACTAGATAAGTTATGGGTTGCTGTATTACCTTACATTGGTTGTTTTCCAATGGTTTTAACAAATCCTTATCAGCTGTTGTTAAATGTATTGATTATAGGAATGGTGTCACTGAGAATTCATCATTCATACCTCGGGGTACCAATGAGTCTGTTTATGAACCAAAAACATCTCTCTTTGGGCCATGATCTCACTCATATTGCCAGTTCTTGGTGGCCTTGTGATTATTTCCAGGATCACAAACTTGAGTTGGGTTAGTGAATGGTGTTTTGATTCAAAATGTCTGTAGACTGGTGATATATTGTTCTTAGTTCTTATGTTAGATTTATGTTCTGTGATCGCTTCTTCATTTTCCTTGTTGTTTGGCCCACATAGAATTGGCCACATGGGCAAATTAGTCCATAAATAACAAATTTACTGTTGCATGTAGCAAAGGTTTTTACTCTGATTTCTTTTATCCTGTGTATGGATGTCTGATAATCTCACCTTTATGTACGTTATTACAATGGCAACAATGGAGACAGGGGAATGCTCCCATCTTTGGTTTGTTAATAGATTGTTGTTTATGTTTCTCAACTCTTTCTGCTTTTACCAAGCAGTTTCTCTTGTGCATGCCATTACTGGTGGTTTTGGAAATAATTTACATAATTGTGAATCTAATCTGGTGATTTTCCAATTTTTGTGTAGTATTCTTGATATTTGCATACTTTGTTGTGAGAATTTAGTTAAGTAAATCAAAGGTGGATCTTCTTTAAGTCTGGTGCTAGGCCTTAGAAGACTTTGTTGATTTTTTATTTGGCTCTTAGTTCTTGCAGTTTTGAGTACATTTTTGGAAAACCTCTCTCTTTAAATCTCTGGATTTGTTCATCTGCTGCTCTGTTGTAGCTGGATTCTTCTGACTCAAGTCTTCTAATTCTTAGGAGTTGACTTAATGGAAGGTTATTCTTGAGTTGTTGTGGATGGTGGCTAGTGTATTGTAGACTGTTATTCACATCCGTTGGTTTCCGAAAAATTGATGTTTTCAGTCAGTTGTTCATTGGTGTGATCTTAACATCTAGAAAGTGTACCGATGGAATGCCAATTTCAAGTGTAAATTGAATTCTCGGATTACAGGTGTTTAAGTAATTTAAAAAATAGTTTGCATTTCAGCTTTTCTGCAGTAATCCATCAAGTGTGCTTGTCTTTTTTTTTTATATAGGTACGACCTTGCAAATCACATGGTTTATGCATATCTTTCTCTTAATATGTGCATGCTTTATCAGAAATTGTTAGGTTGTGAAAGAAATGGTTACTGTGGCATTTAAGATTAGCTCACTTTTTATTTAGGCTTATCATCCAAAAAATGCCCTGTGTCAACCACAGATAGTCACAACCCAACAAACTCAGTGCCCACCTAGTGAAACTCTACTTTGCTTCTCTTATTTACAATATATGAGCTGCTCAATACCATCCCGAAATTATTCAAGCGCTTAGAGCAGAGCTTGACAATGGGCATTTGTTTTATTCTGCAGTATTTATATTCTCATCTAATTGTTGCATTATGTAGCTCAGCTATGTACGGTTTCCTCTCCAACAATATATGTGGAATTGGGTCTAACATTTTGGTCACAGATTCCATCACTGCATTGTATGTACAACAGTATGGGTACTATAATGTTCAGCACCAGCACATCCACAAGACTAACCTGTGTGGTAGAGAAAACAACATGTTGGTTGTAATTTATAAATAATAAATAGCAAACATATTTGGCAGTTTCACAATTTGCTTGGAAATGGTATGCTTTGGAAGGGCACAAACCTACTTTGGTTTTATGCTATGTAATCAAATATGTTGTTACACAATGCTCAGAAACTGGAAGATGTAAAATAATGGGTGTGAATAGTAATTTCTATCCTTAAACAAGTATCATACCTCACACCTCTACCCTTGACAAATGTTTCAGCTTTGTTTGTGCTTTGAAGTTGAATATCAAGCTCTTGCCTATGATCCCATATTAAGTTTTCAGAAGGTTTGCAGTTTTAGTTTAGTTTAGTTTAGTTTATTACTTTAGTTTATTATTTGTAAGGCGCGCCTTGCCCTGGAGCCTCAGGGCGCACAAGACAAGAATATGCTCAGCTCCGATGTCCTGTCCTCTGCACACAGTTTTAGTTTTGAATTAAAATATTGCCTGCAGACTGGTGCATGGTTTGTGGGAGAACCAAACTCCAGGGTTCTCGAGAGTTTACGTACTAGGTGAGGTGACAAGCCTTGTTGGTAGTTGGCACTGGCAGTTGGTGGTTATCCACTTTCTGTGCGGATTATCCTGATGCCAAGTATAGATAATATGATGGAAAATGTAGACACATCAGCCAAAGGTCGTTTCTGTACATGCTTTTTAATGTACTCAATAACACGTGACAGATTCTGGCAACATGAGCCATGTAAGGTGAAACAAAAAGCCGACACGCGTTTCGACCGTAGTCTTTATCAAGGCTGTGGTAGGTGATGTGTTTGGAGTGAGAAAAAGTGCACGAATTGGCGGCGCAGTGGTGAGAGACGAATTACAACATTCAAGGTTGCAGCATAATAATAAATCGTTATAGGCCACAAGGTTATATTACACAGAGAGACATGTAAGCATTGTTGGTCAATTCAAATGAATTTGTTCATATTTTACAGTGGTGTGCAGTGAATTGTGGTGATTGGCCATACCAATGTAGGGTAACTATAAACATCATAAGTGTTCAAAACGTTACAGGATAATGATCATTGAATAGCATTTGGGCAATTAAAGCATGAATAGCACAGTACCAAGGAAAGAGGAGACACCGGGGGAGGGTGATAAAGGGAGTTAGAACTGCATTTTAGCTGCATGGGATCAATGCTGCTGGTGCTTATTTTATCTTATATTATCTTGCAACACCTTAAGGAATGTGAATTAGCAAGTTATGCTAATCTACGCCATGCTTACTGTGCTCAGGACTAAGATGGCCACTTTACACCTTCAGTTTATAGTGATCAATGAATGTAGAGAGAGAAGACCATGTGCCCTTCCTTCAAATTTCTGGTGACGGAATGGCTTTTGCCTAATAGGCTGTCATACCTCTTGTAGATTAGCCTCATATGATTGGAGAAAGTGTGTGAAGGATTGCATGTAGTGTAAATAAAATGAGCAAAGTCTAGTTTCAATGGATGGTAACTGAGTTTCTCAGTTTGTGATGCATTTGTGTTTGACACAGTACATTTTTAAGATGCTAGGACTGAATGGAACCTGAGCTAATTGCATAGATCATAGAGACCATTAATTTCACAGCCTAAGAATTAATGATAAGGTATGCATATATGGAGTTAAAGATATGAACCAACTGTGGGATTTGCCAGGTCATACCTATAGAAAAAGAAGCAAGGACATTTGATATGGAAAATATATTTTTCTCACACTCTTAAAAAAAACACTGAAATAAAATATGGAAAACCCTACTTTCCAAGTAATACATACAAACAGTACTAAATTACAAATCTAATTATACTGAATATATTTAAATAAACAGCCATGGATATAATAATAATAATAATAATAATAATAATAATAATAATAATAATAATAATAATAATAATAATAATAATAATAATAATTTCACATTCATATAGTGTTACAAACCCTCAGGTATCTGAGCGCTGCTTATTATTACCCACAGTGTGTGCTCAACTGAAAATTGAAAATAGTGACCTTCAGCATCCCAATTATATTTTGTGTACAGCTAAGATGTCATCAAGCAAGCAACAACAATATGCCATAAGGAAGAATCATATGAAGGGAAGTAAACATTTACATTATAATATTTTGAAAAGTACTGATCTCAAATCTGTGCATAACAATTCTGTAGATAATAAAATAATACATGTTATCGATAATACTTTTGAAAATGTGAAATTTCAAATAGGAGATGTGCCAACTGAACAGAATGTTTTAGTGAAAGTAATAAAAGAAAACATGTATCAAATCCATTATTGGTAAGTTTTAAAAAAAAACTAAGATTTTTAGATGGATAGGTAGGAAATATGCTATCAATTTCAAACAGAGGAATAAAGATATATGTAGGAAAATGTCCCACTATCGAGTTTTTACAAATCTTTGAAGAAGTGTGAAACCAATATCTAGATGTGTCGTAAAGAGTTTTTTGCAAAAGAAAAAATTAGAAGTACTCATTTAAAAAAAGAAAATTGTTCATTTTTGTATTGAATACACTTAAGAAATTACTTAAGGTGACTACACCATTCCATAGAAATATAGAAACAGTTCATGTGCTTACACATGACAACTTTTGTGACACATTTGATGGAGAGTGGAAACACTTCTCATACAGATAATGAGGAGCATTACATTCAAGGAAACAATGTGCCCCTTGCAATTGATGAGAGTTGGAAATAGCTGTGAAAGTCAAAACAGTGTGATTTCTAAAAAAAAAAATGGTCTGATAATACATAAATTCAAAGTTAAGGTCAGTCTAGAATAAAACCTAAAAAGCAAAGTGAGGTATTGAAGGGTAATTTATTGCACAATATTGATACATTTTCTTGTAAAGTCTTAAAGAGATTTTTGCAAGTTCTGCACACAAATATTAATGTTCAAAGACAGATCAAGATGCTGCACAGAAACAGAATAGATGACTGTGAGGTTTAGGAAAAACAGGACTTTTGGGTCATTCTCTAGCTTGTCTTGATTTAACTAGATGTAAGAGTCAGTTTCATCATATACGAATGCCAGCTGCACATCCTACTAAAATGTGATACCTTCTAGTTAAACTAATGAGTGCAAAACAATGAGTATGTCACTTGCACATTTAAATAAAACACTTTTGACTGGAAGAGTAGAGATTTTCATTTCTACACTGCAAATGATAAATATAATGCATTTAAAAGATTGTGGACCTCATTACAACCCAGCCGGTTTGGTAACAACAGTGCCGGTAGGCTTACCGGCAGTGTTGTTACCGGACCGGCAGAGTACAACTTTGCAGGTCAGATGCCCTCCCACCCGATCTGACCCGATCTGACCTGGCGAGCAGAACAGAATCCACTCGCAGACTTTGACGGTAGCAGCGGCACCATTATGAATGGTGCTGGTGCTACCCTCCTCCCCATTCCTATTAAGTCCTGTGGGACTCGAATGGGAATGGGTAGTTACATTTTCTAACACCTTGCTTCATGGACTGCTGGGGCCGTAATGCCCCGGTGATTCCCTAAAGCCAGGCGCCGGTAAAAAACACAACTCCGACGGCCGCCTGCTGTTTTTACCGGCATGGCTACTGCCGGAGTTGTAATGAGGACCTATGTGTATGTAATTGAGACACTTACAGGAAGTGGAAATGTTGATCCTATGCTTTCAAAGGATCTGCTTTTTCAACAGTATAAAAAAGTATTGCAATATTTGAGTTATCTGCTAAAAGATCTGCCATTGTATGCGTATCTTGTCGAAACACTTTTTATAAGTCTCAAGTGCAACTAGTGTACATTGAAGAGAACATTAAACAGAGTGTAGAAGATGTTTGGAAATTAACTTTCTGTGTATTTGTTTGTAGAAGGATTTGACAAAAGTGAAACACATTATGTTTGTGGACGCTGTGTTGGGTTTTATAATCAAACAAGTATTCATGAAAGAAGTGTCTTGAACGACATGGTAGTGTCTGATATCCCTGCAATGCTTTAAAAACAGAATGTGCTTGAAGTGATTGCATTGCAAACTGTTCATCCTTTTCCAGGTTATTGTTATATTACAAAGATGTCAAACTTGCCTAAAACATCATTAGTGCTAGGTATGAGAAGCAACATTGAATATTTACCTCTCAATTTGGAAGAAAGTGTGGCATTGCATATACTTTGTTTGTTTTAGTAAATGGTGTTGCCACAAAAGATAACAACATTTGGAAATGGCTTATAGATATTGGAAAGGTGAACAATGCATTGGCGTTTCTAGTGGAGCAGAAAGGCAGTGTAACTGTACCAGACTTGTCTATGCTTAATGTTGAGTCAACAAACAAAAGCAGTGAAGGTCATTTCCAACATTTATCTGTTGCAGAAAGAATTGTTTATATTACACTTTTTATCCTCTACACTCACGTGAAGGAATGAGCGAAAGTTTAGAATTGTATCAAAAAAGCAATGAAAGATGCACCAATCAGTGTCTGGGAAAAGATGTTAGAATCCATTACGCTCACCTGATCTCTGCAGAGGCATTGGGGCATGGTTCCAGACCTCCCACGGATGAAACTCTGCTTGTCTGTTTCTGCCTCTGTGTCTGTGTGGGGAACTGAGGTGATGAGCAGTGTGGTTCCTGCATGAATATAAGGGTGGGTCATATGAGTATGCAGTCTGTGGTCCCTGACCCCTTCTCCAGACCTCTTCTCCCTGGATGTGGCTTCCCTGGGGTTGCACTATTCTTGAGGCTCACCTGCTGAATGATGATGACAAGCTCTCCATCCTGCTGCTTCTGGCAGGGGCGCTTGTTGAAGGGAACCAAGTTCCGTCATTGGTCCCTTCTCGTGGATGTCCAGGCCAGCTGCGACTAGTCCACTTCTCTTGTAAGTAAGTGTTTACTTTGTTTCTACTTGCCCGCTTGTCTTTTGACTGTTGTAATTGTATTTGTAAAGTTTGTTCTCTGTCCTTTGTATGTAATGTCTCTTTTCTGTGCTCTCTCCCCTTGCAGGTGGTGTAGCAGTGCTGGCGGCAGCTGCGGTAGAAGAAGTGGGGCCAGCGGTACAGATGAGCGGGGCTGAGATGGTCCGGAAGCTGGTAAGTAGCCTTTAATGGTGCCCTAGTGTGCGCGCTGAGTTTCAAATGCGCTGCGACCCTGGGTTGGGTGTTTTCGGGAGTTCTAACCAGGACTTTGGCTTTGTGGGACAGAGACCGCAGGTACTGCGGCGTGGATCCGGGATCTACCAAGAAAATGGAGTGTTGCCGTGAGATGCGTGCCAGGGTCCAGCTAAGGATGCTGTTGTTGCAGGATCACAAGGTAAGTAGCTGGTCCAAGCGGCGGTTAGTGTCATGTTGTACGGAGCTGCAAAGTAATGCAAAGTGTTTGCTTGAGGGATCGGTGGGTTTATATAGTCTATTTTCCGGCCTGCCTGCTGCCATGCCCTTCCACACCTGATGGGTCAGCACCTGAAGACCAGGCCTAGGGAGCCACGCCCGATGAGTCAGCACATGCAGATGTTCTCTGGTTAAAGGCTTTCATTACCTAGAAAGTTATTGTAAAATAAAAGCACTGCTGCACTGAAATAAAGTGTGCAATGAAGTAAAATGAAAGCACTCCTGCACTGAAATAAAGTGTTCCTGCTCACATCTCTATAAAGGGACATAAATGAGTCAAGTGACCCATTGCCCCTGTCACTAGATAGTGTGGTTTTTGTGTTCTGGGGCTTGTGGCCATGACAGCACTCCCCCTCAAGGCCCCTCTCAAGGGGGGTACGCCCCTTGCCCTGGTTTAGTGGGGTTATTGCAGTGGAACTGCCTGATTAATCGTGGAGCGTGGACTTGTTAACTGGGCTCCCAGGTCCGATCTTGGTGTCCATAACCCTTCTAGTCTATAAGATAGTATAGCTTGGACTGGATCATCTTAGAGTCTAGGATTCTTTTAACTTCATATTCTGGTTCTCCTTCAACTATTTTGGGATCCGGTGGAGTATCGATCCCTGTACCTGGTCTCAATGCTTTTAGAAGGGAGACATGAAACACCGGATGAATCCACATCTGGGCCGATAATTCTAATTTCATGGCCGCAGGGTGGTATCTGGGATGGTAGATTCATGGCCCCTTCAGAGAAATGTTTCTGGAAGCTAACCAAACCTTGTCCCCGACCTGATAATTTGGAGCATCCTTTCGGTGTTGGTCTGCAAACTGTTTCTGCTTTTCTTTGGCTCTGGTCAAATGTTCTGCTGCCTGCTTAAGGACTCAAGTGATGGTTTCATGTAATGTTGTACCACTGGCATCTCCAGTGCTTCAAGCGAATGAAAAACAGATGTTCGTGGATGTCAACCATATACTGTGTAAAATGGCGTTTGTCCTGTACTGGTATGGATGGAATTGTTGTATGCATATTCGGCCAACCAGAGTATGTCCTTCCAGGTATCTTTGGTTTGTTGTAACATTCACCTTAAGTACTGCTCTAGAGTTTAATTGGTCCATTCGGTCTGGCCATCAGTTTGGGGATGATCACATGTGGACAATCGAAGGTTGATTTTGCCGATTCTGCAAAATCTCCTCCAGAGAGCTGAGACAAACTGAGCTCCGCGGTCTGATATCAATATTTGTGGGAATCCATGTAGTCAGACAATTTGTTCCAAAAAGACTTTGGCCAGAGTAGAGGCTATCAGGACCCCTTTTAGAGGAATGAAATGGGCCATTTTAGAGAACAGATCCATGATGACCAGGATGGTGTTTTATCCGTTGCACAGGGGATTGCACAGGGGAAGATCAATAATAAAATCCATAGACAGCATATGCCAAGGCGCCGGGGGCACCATCAAAGGACGTACAAGGCATGCAGGACTTTGTATTTGAGACTTGTGCTGAGCGCAAACACCACAGGTCGCGATGAACTGGGCAATATCTTTTCGCCAAGTGGGCCGCCAGTAATTTTTCTTCACCTTAGCTTGAGTTTTAGCCATTCCTGGATGTCCTTCTATTAAAGAGTCATGGTAGTTTGCTATCATTTGGTTTTGCAGGTCTTTATCCGGAATGTACAGTCTCCCTTCAAAGTGCGGTAGATTGTTCACAATAGTGTATTGGTCTCCTCTTGACAGCCTTTCCTGCTGTTCTGTTTGGTTCATCAAGTGTTGAAGGTCAATTGTTTGGTCGGCTAAAGTGGCAGATGCTGCAATCGTGTTCAGGATTCGTTCTTCAGGGATGATTGCTACGGGGTCTGGTGTGGTGAATGTCTTTTCATCTTAGCTCATTCGTGATAGGGCATCCGCTTTTCCATTGCATGCTCTGGGTCTGTAGGTAATGACAAAGTCATATTCTGCAAAAAAGAGAGCACAGCGGAGTTGACGTGATGATTGTGCTTTTGCAATTTTCAGATACTGTACGTTACGATGGTCTGTTATGACGGTGACTGTGTGCCTGGCTCCAAGAAGGTAATGCCTCCATGCCTTGAATGACGCTTTTATTGCTAACAGTTCTTTATCTGTGATCGCATAGTTCAATTTGGGAGCGGAGCACTTACGAGACCAGAAAGCCACGGGATATAATTGTCCCGTTTCGGGACTTCGCTGAGACAAAACCGCTCCGTTGCTATGTTGGAAGCATCGGTTTCGCCGACATATGGCAATTTGGGTCAGGGATGCAGTAAAATGGGTGCTGATGTGAATGCTCGTTTTGGGGTCTGGAAGGCTTCTTTTGCTTCTGTGGTCAACTGAAATTGTTTGTTCTTTCACAGCAGGTTTGTGATGTGGTGAACAATCTGGGAGAATCCTGGGATGAACTGACAATAATAATTGGTGAACCCGAGCACACTTTGTATACCATTCATGGAAGTTGGTGAGGGCCATTGGAGGATGGTATTTACTTTGTGCGTGTCCATGTGTACCCCTCGCGATGTGAGTATAAACCTGAGGAATTCAACCTCCATCACATGAAAGAAGTATTTCTCCAACTTGGCATACAGCCGATGTGGTTGAAGTCTTTCTAAAACAGCTCGGTCATGTCGAACATGGTCCTCCTTGGTGGTTGAGTAAATGAGGATGTCATCGATATATACAAGTGCGCACATGTCCAATAGTTCACAGAGCACATTGTTCATAAAATATTGGAACGCTGCAGGGGAATTACATTGCCCAAAGAGCATAACCTGATATTCGTAAAGGCCATATTTTGTGCGAAAGGCTGTCTTCCACTCATCCCCCCTTTTGACTCTTACCAGATGGTAGGCTCCTTGTAAATCCAATTTGGTATACATGTGCATGTTTTTTAGTTAATCCAGAAGTTCTGGAATGAGTGCAACGGGTACCGGTTTTTTACCGTGATCTGATTGAGGGCTCTGTAGTCAATGCAAGTTCTCAGGTCTCCCTCCTTCTTAGGCACGAAAATTAAGGCTGAGGAAGCAGTGTATTTTGATGGGCGAATGAAGACGTTGGCTAAATACTGATCCAAGTATGTTTTTAAATGTTGGTTTTCTTGCTCTGTTAGGACATAAATCCGACTGCAAGGAATCTGGGCTCCGGGTACAAGATCAATTTGGCAGTCATACGTTCTTTGCGGGGGTTCGGTATTTGCTTGCTCCTTTTGAAATATTTCTTGGAAATCCAGGTATTCAGAGGGTAAAGAACTGGTGAGACCTAATACGATTCCTTTCTTTGAACTTGGTTTAGTGTGATTGTTTGCTAAGCATTGTTTGTTGAAACAAGTCTTAGCACAGTCTGGGGGAAAAGTCAGAACTCTTTTACGCCAGTAAATCTTGGGATTATGGGTTTCCAGCCAAGGCATCCCTAATATCATTTGGAACTGAGCAGCGCCAGTGAGATCGGAGGTGATGTCCTCTTGGTGACCTCCCTGACACAGAAGCCTAACTTTTTTGGTATAATGCCTCACTGGGCCAGATGATAACTGAGATCCATCAACCGCTGTAACATTTTCTGATTTCTGCTTCTGTCGGAGAGGAAGACCTATCCGGACAGCCAAATCTTGGTCAATGTAATTCCCCACAGCTCCACTGTGAATATATGCTTCTAAAGCATGCATATTCGATGGGTGTTTGTGGTCTACCAAAAGCACCGGGATGACTAGGTGTGAGGTCTGTGTTGGTTCCTTTTCACTGCTTGACAAGTGGTCGAGCGGCGCTGGAGTTTCCCCCGAGTCCAGTTCTTCTTCTTCACTCTTGTCAGTTGCTCCGACTGTTCTCCTGGGTGGTTTCACCGGACATTCTCGGAGAAAGTGTCCTGCTTTGCCACAATACAAGCAGAGCTGTTGCTGTCTTCTTTTTTCTCTTTCCGCCTTGGTGAGAGGGCTCCGAAAGCCCCCAATCTGCATTGGTTCTGACCGTTCATGAGGCTTGGCCTGATTCTCCCGGGGTCGCACATAGACCAACCACCCTTCAGCTCTGGCCCTATCCATTTTCCGATTCTGCATTCTACGATTGAGTTGAACTTTTAGGTCAATATATTCAGCACACCCCTTTGGGGGATTTAGTACTTGGGCTAGAACGTCCTTAAGTTCCCCTCATAATCCACGGTGAAAGAGCGTACGTCTTTTTCCCTCTGCCCAATTTGTTTGGACTATAAGACGGTTGAAGGAGACGATGTAGGTTAACAAGTCTTGGTTACCCGGCCGGAGTGACAATAATTTGTTGTCCAGAGCCTGACATTGGGCATGCCGTCCAAATAGTTTCTCCATTTTGTGCTGAAAACCCCCAAAGTCCCAAAGAAAGAGGTCATCTTGAGTTAACAAGGGTATAGACCAGTCCGCCACCATCCTAGATTGATCTTTGGGGAAGGCCCCAGTTCTGCACAGGAAATGAAGGTGGCATTGATTCATGAATACAGCGTACTTATTTGGATCACCAGGGAATCTTTCGGCAGAGCTAGTGGAACCGCCCCTGGAAGAACCACATGTACGGGTGTTGGCGTTGACTGTAGTGGTGGAATAGGGTGGGCCAGCCCCGGTAATAGGGCTTGGCCAGCCTCTGTTTGGAGCATCTGTCTTGCTAAATCGTCTGTGCGTTCTCGATTCACAATGAGGTCCCTCCCTAAGGCATTGGTTTCCTGTCTTGAGGCATGAACTTCAGCCCATAACTCTCCCAGTAACTGGGCCAACTGGTCCATTTCTGAAGTTTCCATAATGCCCAGGCAGAGATTCGTAGGAGGCTTTGTGTTCTGTTACGCTCACCTTGTCTCTGCAGAGGCATTGGGGCATGATCGTAGCCCTCCCAGGGATGAAACTCCTCTTGTCTGTTTCTCCCTCTGTGTCTGTGTGGGGAACTGAGGTGATGAGCAGCGTGGTTCCTGCGTGGATATAAGGGCGGTCATATGAGTATGCAGCCTGTGGTCCCTGACCCCTTCTCCAGACCTCTTCTCTCTGGATGTGGCTTCCCTGGGGTTGCACTACTCTTGAGGCTCACCTACTGAATTATAATGATGAGCTCTCCGTCCTGCTGCTTCTGGCAGGGGCGCTTGTTGAAGGGATCCAAGTTCCTTCACTGGTCCCTTTTTCGTGGAAGTCCAGGTTAGCTGCGACTAATCCACTTCGCTTGTAGGTAAGTGTTTCCCTTGTTTCCACTTGTCTGCTTGTCTTTCGACTGTTGTAATTGTATTTGTAAAGTTCGTTCTCTGTCCTTTGTATGTAATTTCTTGTTTCTCTGCTCTCTCGCCTTGCAGGTGATGTAGCAGTGCCAGTGGTAGCTGCGGTAGAAGAAGCAGAGCCGTTGGTACAGCGGAGCAGAACTGAGATGGTCCGACAGCTGGTAAGAAGCCTTTAATGGTGCCCTAGGGTGCGCGCTGGGCTTCAAATGCGGCGCGACCCTGCTTTGGGTGTTTTCGGCAGTTCTAACTTTGTCTTGTCTTCTTTTCTCGTTTCAGGACTTTGGCTTTGTGGGACAGAGAGTGCAGGTGCTTCAGCGTTGATCCAGGATCTGCCAAGAAGATGGAGCGTTGCCGCGAGATGTGAGCCAGGGTCCAGGTAAGGATGCTGATGTTGCAGGATCACGAGGTAAGTAGCTGGGCCAGGCTCCGGTGAGCATCAAAGTAACGTGAAGCGCTTGCTTGAGGGATCGGTGGGTTTATATAATCTTGTTCCTGGCCACGCCCAGTAGCTCAGGCCTGCCTGCTGTCACGCCATGCCACACCCAATGAGTCAGAACCTGAAGACCAGGCCTAGGCAGCCAAACCTGATGAGTCAGCACATGGGGATGTTCTCTGGATAAAGGCTTTCAGCACCTGGATAGTTCTTGTAAAATAAAAGCACTCCAGCACTGAAGTTAAATAAAAGCACTCCTGCACTGAAATAAAGCATTCCTGCTCACATCTCTATATAAGCCTCGCACCAAAGGCACCAGGACTGAGTCCAGCCAGGGCCCCTGTTTTTATGAGTCCCAAAGGGACATAAGTGAGTCAAGTGACCCATTGCCCCATCACTAGATGGTGTGGTTGTTGTGTTCTGGGGTCTATGGCCATGAGAGAAGCTTGTTGTTTTCCTTTCCTACTGGTAAAGGAGGCAGATTGGATGATCAGAATGTTTCAATTTATTCTTCAGAGTATCGTTGTACAAGAATGTATTCTGAAGAATCCTGATTCCGCACCAATGTTAAACTTCGTTTTTACTTATTGTTTGAACGTTAATTTTCAACATTATGTTATGCTATTGCTCATAAACTTTGGACTGGAGATACTGAAACAGGCCAAGAAAAAGTGAACTTTTAGAGGGTAAACTTACCAATATTCTTGCTACAACAAGGGGAACAACAGAATATTGGTATAGGAGACACTCTGAGATCAGAAACGTGGGTTCTCCAACTTGGCTTGTGACTTTAAGTTGTGCTGAGTATGGTTGGGATGATCTTGCAGAATGGATTTGTGAAAGTAATCCACAGAAAGAAGACACAGAACACATGACAACAGGAGAATTGTGTCCCATGAACCCGGTAAGTGTATCACAGTCCTTTCACCACAGGTGTTTAGCCATGTTACACTTTATATGTAATAAAAAAAATGATATTGTGTTGTTGATTACAGATGCTCCTTGCATTGGTAAAGAAAGTGGTGGCTGTGTGATGGAGTTCATAGAACACTATTTTACTTGTTCCATTTCTGCTTAGCATGTGAATGATGATATATGGAACATGTGGAAATATTGCAAAGGCAATCATGTGGAAAGTACTGTCAGAGAAAATACAAAAGTAAAGACAATTAAAGACAAGCACTACACTCGGTGCAGATTGAGCTTTCCAAGGACTGTGACACAGTTGATTAAGTGAATTGTTTGATGTAATCTGACACCATGTTACTGGTAAGTCACCAAGAAATACCTATTATTTAAAAAGAGATAAGGAATGCCAATTGATTAATGATTACAATCCTGTCATTGCTCAGTTTTCGAATGCAAACACTGATGTACAGTATATTGCCGATGATACAACAGCTGTTCCTAGTTATATTACAGCATAAATGGCAAAAGCTGAAAAGAGCAATGCAGCTGAGGTATGGGCAGATTTATCAGCAGATAACAGTCTTAGAAACTTTTAAACTTTGGTCTGAAGAAGCTCTCACATAGAGAGTGTGTTAGCTACAAAGCTGCAGATCGACTAACTAGTTTTCCTCTGTCTGGCGTAGCATTAATGTACTTTTGTTAAGTCTTAGCCCAGCTACTACTAGAAATCTGGTACTAAAGCCTTTGAGTGAAATTGAGCAGTTAGCTGAAACAGTAACTGATAGAACAGAGATTTGGAAAATGAACTTGATTGATACATTTTATCCAAATCGATCAGTAAAGTTGGAGGATCTCTGTTTATATGATGTAGCAGAATGCTACTCATATCAACATATTAAAGCAAACAGTGACAGAGGATGTTTTAAAGAACATGGATGTACTGGTTGTCTAGTGAGACATGAAAAGGCAAGTCTGCTCAGCCATATGAAACTGTCTTGCCAAACTGCAGAGAAAATGTAATTATTTCATTTTTGTCTTTTTCAGTTGTTCTTGCCATGGAGTGCAGAGAGGAATTGTATTGGAAGTTTTGAATCTTTTGAAGAATCATTTTTTTCTAAGAAAAGCTTAATTACATATCCAAAATGTGAGCAGTACCTGGAGTTACTGGAGAAAGAATTACATCAAGAAGAACTTTTGGCAGCTGAATTGGCAAAAGGGACTCCTGAGGGAAGTCAAGATTCTGCAGCAGGAAGTCAAAATGTGCTTAGTGAGCCAATTATTCAAACTGATGTGGAGCGTGCCATGAAAAAAGTAGACTGTGCAATGCAACAAACTAAAGTTGCAGATACAAAGTATGGTGAACTAGTTATTAAACTTAATATAGAGCAAAAATAAGTTCATTATAAAATCAAAGATAGGTTCTTACATGGTTTACATCATGACAAGCATCAAAGTTCTTGTGCCCAACACAAACCTGTATTGTTGTAAGTCAGTGGACACGCAGGACCAGGTACATCTTTTGTAATTCATGCAATGAGAGATATGATAAAAAATGTGACTGATTGCTCTTTGTCATGTATTGTAACTGCTCCAACAGTTTTAGCAGCATTCAAAGTAGGAGCTGTTACTTTAAATCGGCTGTTGATGCGACCAGTGGAGCATGACAACAAACTAGAGTATCAAAAACTTGGATCAAGTGCAGCACAAGAAGTAGGAAAAGATCTTACAAATGTAAAAACCTTGATTGTAGATGAAGTAAGCATGGTGTCTAACTTGATGCTAGCTTTCATTCACTTGCGACTGCACAAGGTTTTGAAGACTGACTAAAACGTTTTGTTTGCAGGTAAGCATGTACTTGTTTGTGCATACTTGTTACAATTAACTTCTGTGAAAGGTCAACCAGTTTTCAAAATGCTGCAATCTAAGGATAGTCAACAATGATAGGAAGTAGTGGTAATTTCAACCTTTGGAATTGTTTTGAATTCCAGGAACTTACCAGCCCCCACGTACTTTTCCCTTTCCCCCTTCCCATGCACTTGCGCAAGCTGAATGACATCTGGCCTAGTAAGATTGTTGTCTGTCTTCCCTTTGTTCCCCCTCCCTTGCCTCGTTGTGCCTTGAAACACTTGTGTATAGGCAGGTTATAAATGCCATATCATATCATTGATATGAGGGAGGCAATCTGTGGACTTAGAGTATGCAGAAATGCTTAATAAGATTCAAATAGGTGTTCTTGAGGAGAACTTGAAAGCAGTTTTAAAGTGAAGACTTTTATCTAACATCTTTCATACAGATTGCAGTCTGTCTGATGTCATGTTGACTCTTCATTGAAAGAACTAATTCTTGTGTTGCTTGTGTGTAACAAGTTTAATTCTACAATGCTACTGTCAGAGAAGCAACATATTGTAGGGATGAAATCATGATGTTTTAGATGGTCATGGTCAAATAGAGTTGGATCAGAGAGCAAAACTTGATTAACTCAATTACATTTCTAAAACAGAAGGTCTAGAAGCAGTTTTGAAACTGCGCATCAATGCATGAGTAATGTTAAAGAGGAACATGAATGTAGGAATTGGTCTGTTCATTAGATCGATGGGAACAGTGATTGCATTTCACACTTTTCCTCACATTACAAATATTGAACATGTTGAAGTAAAGTTTGATCATGTAAAAGAAAGTCATTTGATTTCTCGGACCTCTGCATGTATCATGCTTTTTAAGGATACCTTTGCGAAGGGGGCATCATTTCCATTGTGTTCTGCATCTGCAATTACTATTCAGAAATCACAAGGGTTGACTTTAGAAGCGGCGCTTATTGACATTGGTCAAGCAGTATTTAAAGAAGGAATGTTATATGCAGCTCTGTCACGTGTGAAAAATAGTAAAGGTTTATTTTTAATACATTTTGATGAAAGAAAAGTAACAGCAGACATTTCTTGCATTTAAGAATATAATAGGTTACATGTACTGTATGCTCCTCAACTGAACTTTATACCTTTACCCACAAAGCACTTAGCAGGAAACATAAGGAGTCTGTGAAAGTACATTCAAATGAAATCATTCCTTTTAAAACTAAAAACAACAGAATCTATCATAGTTGGGAAGTCATTCAACTATGACATACTCTCATTGCAGATTTAGTAATTTAGCAATGAAACAGGTGTTGAATGCTATTCTAATGCATATTTGTGTATGTTGTTTCAAATTAGTTTCGAGTGGAATCAAACGTGTCCACAATGTAGCAAAGATTACACTACTCATGATATTTCTGAAAGATTTTTATATGTTCATATCCTTGATCCAGTGTACATTTTCTGATCTTCTAACTAAAGCATTCCATAACATGCAATGCAGTGACTGTGGTTGTAATTTAGAATCTACACTGCACAATCTAGTTTTCAATAAGTATGTTTTGATTATTTTTCAACAGCACTGTGTAGATGGTAGTCAAATTAACACGTCAGCAATGAATTTTGCAAATCGTTTCTGTTAGTAAGAAAATGTTTAGGATGTGTGCAATTATTTTTCATGAGGGGGCATCCATTCACTATGAACATTTCACAAAATGGGCGAATAAAAAAGTAGGTTGGCTTGTTTGTAATGAATTTATAGTGACACATCAAGCTAGATTGGCAAAGGGTTTAAAGAATGCTTACTTATTGTTGTTTGAACTAATGTTTTAAAACATCTGTTTTATATTCTTTGTGTATATAAACATGCAAAATAAAAGGGTGTAATAGAAGAATAGTGTAATAACTGCTTTATGGCAAGCAGAAGATGGGTTGTTACTAGGATGTATTTAACAATCAATACAAAATACAAGAGGTATTATTATGAAGATTACATAAATTAGAAGAGCAAACAGCATTTTGCAATATTGTACTTCTGTTTTATTGTGTAAAACAGTATATATTACAATATGTACAAGTGTTCCCTATAAGTAATAGGTTACATAAATTGTTCAATGTATATTATTTTGACTGCTAGGGAGTGTAGAAGGTCATGATTGTTTACATATGAAACAAGTAAACAGCAGGATGTAGATACAAAAACTATTAAAGTACAATGTTTGTAAAATAAATTATATCTAATTACTAATAAGAGTTTTACGGATGATTTACATATATTGTTTCTAACTTGTCATGTGTGTAGGTGGTGAAAATAAGGATGCACACACCATTTTAAAAAAGAATTCCAATTCAATAAAAAAATGAAAATAGCTTACTTTAAGTGGTAGTTTGTTCGATTTTTTAAAGATCTATTACCAGTGTGAATGTTTGTAGAACAGCCGTACAATGTATTGTGCTATTACACCGGGAAAGTTTTTTATTTTTTATAGTAGTTTATGCAACATTTGTCATGATTGTTACGTGTGTAGGTGGTCATAAAAATGACACACAGCAAATTAAAAAAGATGTATTTCAATGGCAATGTAGAGATAATTATTATAAATTTAAATGAAGTTTGATTTCTTTAAAAAAAAGTATCCCACACTGCTCATAACTATTTGTGCAAAAATAAGTTATATAACAATTTCCAGTTTTAAACATTTCAAACATGATGTATATATTTGGAAATGTCATTATTAACTTCTTATGTGTGCACATGGCCAAACAAAGGACACGCACAGATTTCAAAAGAAGTATGGAAATGACATTTGTTAGGTTCTAAGTGTAGCTTTTGATAAGTGTTAATATGCGTCCACACAAAGGTTTGTATTGTTTATCTATTATTAGAATAATTGCTGTGACTACATTTAAAAAATCTATACTCAAAATAATGTTACAATGTTTCCTGGTTAAGGTTGCATACATTAATCTGCACATGTGTCATCATTTTATATGAGATAACGTTTGTACAGTATTGCAACTCATCTTCATTGTAGTGGAATGCCTTTATAGGGGCATGAACTTTGAAGATAGTTTAACTACTTTAATGTTGCACACCATGTTCAATTTGTTTTGTTACTTCTTGGAATTTGTTACCTGTTCATTGTTTAGTTGTGATTTTAGTACAGCAAAGTCTTCTGTAGATTGCTCATACTGACACATGGTGTTTTCTACTTCTACCAAAATTGGTGCACTCCTAGTACTGCAGACTTTTAACAAAATTTGTCAAGAACAATTGTCAATATAATTTAAGGTGCGGGGGAGGAACTGAGATCCTGGCACAAGACCTCCACAAATAACAAAAGAAGGAGAAGGAGAAGGCTCAAACTTTGAACCCTCCCGTCCCCTGCACACTATTGTGTGTTGGCTAAACCAACTACTATAACCTCGGAATAGTTAGTTCTGTTTGTAAATATCAATAATAGATCACAAACAAATTTTTGTAGAACACATAGGTGTGTGTATTTTGCTTTTAGGTTACAAGTATAATTTAAAGACAAAAACAATCACAATATTTTTGCAGAAAAGGAACAATTTTGAAGAAGTGTTGCTAGTAGTCTGTTTTTCATTTGGCGACGCGTTTCGAGGATGAAAACCTCTTCTTCTTAGGCCTAAACAGACTGTAAACAAATGTATAAATAGTAGAGAAAATGATGCATAAAACAGTATATTCATACTTAAATAATTGAAGAATTCAAAAGCTAAATGGGACAATTCAGTTATATCACTACTTCCACAATATATGTATTCATAATGTTGGTGTATTTACATTCACATTAGTGTATGTCGCATGAGGCTCAAGTGACCACAATAACTCATTAATAATTTGATTCCTAAACAGTCAATAGTGGCTCCTAGCGAATGCACAAAGCCTGTGTGGAGGGAGATCCCAAGATATCCACTGATCATCACCCTGAGTAAAAATTTTGAGAAACAAAGTGATCTAAATTACCTGATAGTATAGAAAAAGTAATGATGTAAGTGCAATGTCTATCAACCCGAGGAGAGGAGGTGGCAGTGCGTAAATCAAGATGTGGAAAGCTGCTTCCCAATAAGCGTGGTGGCGGTCAACCAAATAAACAACCTGGGCTTCCTCAATCTGAAAGATATGGAAATATAATGGAAAAGAAATGTCAAAGAAAGGTGGCGTGAACCCTAGTATTGGTATGAAGAAACATATCCTGTGGTTTCCAATAGTTGCTCCTAATTTAGGTGCAGTATTTCCCTTTGTTTTTATATTTGCAAAAACAATCTTTCCCACATTTGTGTCTTTGAAATTGTAAAATGTGTGCATGAAGGTCACTATGTGTTGTTTGATAAGGGATTTCACAGTGACATATTTTTAGAGGAACTGCAAAACAGTGGCATCACTGTCCTGACCAAATTTAGGACTATCTTTAATCCACAAAAGCATGTGGATCAGTGTTGCTCCTCTGGCTTGGTATTCTTTTCTCCAAAAGAAGTGTTGCACTTCTCTGAGGGGAGGAACAGTTTTATTACAAATGAAGTGTAGCATAGCAAAGAAGCGATGATGGAAATATCTTGATACATTTACAGGAGCTAGAGAGCAGGGTTCTCCTGGTGTTTTTATTTCTATGTTTGTTTTGTTTTTGTTTGCTATGCATAGGAAATCGTGTAAATCTTCCCATGCATATTCTGCACAACTTAATGTCACAAACCAAGTGGGTGGGCCAAGGTTTCTCATCATACAGCGTACATCTCTGTGACGTCGGAACCAGTATTCTTTTGTACCACGCATGTTTGCTAAAATGATTTGTAATGCTTGAATGTAAAACCTCATCTTTTTCTTGCACTTTTTGTAGTAATTGCGTATCAGAGGTATTTTGAAAATGGGTACCTGATTTCAATGTGTGTGCAACTACATAGCATAGAGTTGCTAGTTCACTTTCCAATAAAAGGTGGAATATGTAGTCCACCTTTTGTCTGAATCGGTGGTCTTCAGAATACATTTGTAAAGAGCGGTACTCTGATGCTGTGTGGGTCTATCATCAAACCTTCCTCCTTTTCCATTAGGAAAGAGTAGAGGAACGGCACGTGCTTCTATACTTTTTTCCCATATGCTGATTGGAGATCCTTTGTCTTGTCGCATTTGGTACGTCTCCAGTGTATCATCGATGGTGTCTTTAGAGTGTAACAGATGAATTGTATAATGGTCTAAAATATTGGATTCTGTAGCAGAATCTAGAAGTTGAAATTGACCAGTTTCTGAAGTGTCTTGAATTATTTCAGTGGTTTCCCTCAGGTTTTCGTCAATATTAATTTCTTTGTAGTATTCATTGTTGTCTTTTGGATATTGAAAGGTTGGTCTAACTTTATGTAAATCCAGAAGTTGTTGCCAATTTTTTTTGTCTTTTGTAGGTACAATATTTACTAAGATAATTAAAGATTGATCTATTGGACGTTGCACTCCCAGAGTGTGTACATTTTCATTGAGATCTAAGGGCAAATAAACTACTTTGCCATGAACGCCTTTCACTAATTGAGAGTGAGGTAATTTTGTTGTTTTTGGTTGAAGGCGTATTATTTCTTGAAATGGGTACACAGTTTGAATTATTATGCTCTAATATAAGTTGAGTTGTTGCAGGGGCTTTGGTAGTGGGAATAATTACAAGTTATTTGTGATAGCACATGAAGGTGTTTTGTTGTTGTCAAGTTTTGCAGTGCAGTATCTGCAAAGTATTAAGGGATCAGTAATTTCGTATTTGTTTTCTGCTATGAGATAGAGAGCTAATTGAAACCATTTGGAATCTTCATTGTCTTTATTTTGTACGTTATGTCTACAGTTTTTGTGCTATTTTTATAAAAAGTCCTGCGGCAACACACACACACATGGTTTGGTACTTCAGTAGATGTACTTTTAAACTTTAGTATTTTTTTTTTGTATGTGTGTAGTAGAATGTTGTAATCTGTACAGTTGCTGCTAGCCTGTTGTAAAGCTTTTGCATTTTGTGAGTGGTTTTCACTTCCAAAATATTTTCGCTGGTTATGCTCTATTTCATTGAGTAGTTGTTTGTACCATGTAGAAGATTGTTATTTAAATTGGCTAGTGCTAAAGCAGGACTTTTGGCATAGAACAGTTTATGGACAATATTTCTTATAGTTGAATGATGTGTTGATATCATTTTGATATGATGGAAGGTGCTTTTGCAAATAGGTCCAGAAATGCAGGCTAATGAATGTCCTTGTAGTGGTGTGTATTTGGGCACTGAACAGGAGTCCATATTTTGTAGTAGTTTCATTTTGAATTTGTCTTTGCCTTTCACATGAGGAACTAAGAAACTGGCGTCAGGTTTTTTGGCTATGTTACACATTGATGTGCACGGCCATTTGTAGACTGGACCTATTAGTTCAGTGGAATGGAGAGTTGATACTGAGTTTTCTGGGTTTTTGTGAGCGGAATTTCTTATTCCATAATGGTATTATTACGTTTTTCATACCCTCGTCCACTGTTATGTATGGCAATTGGGTTTATTTGCTTTTGTTTGTATGCGTCTTCATGGAAATATGGTTCTGTGCTGGTGGTGTGACTCAATTCACCTCCAGAGATGTTTGTGGAGCTATCTTTGTTGATATTCCATTTATTGAGAAGTCTTTTTTGTAGTTTACTACTTAGTTTTGTTAGTGGTTTCATTCTGTTTAAAACTAAAATAAATAATTTCCTTTTGAGTAGGATTGCACTGTCTCTGAGAGCTTCTAGGATACATGTTCTCTCCTGTTTTTATAAGGTTCTGAAGGACTCTGTGGCAGAACATTTTGTGTAAAATAATTCTTTTGGTATGCTTACTTGCGGCTACATCAAGATTTATAGGTGCAGTGTTAGCACTAGTCGTAGCTGCAGTCTTGTTAATCACTTTCTGTTTTGTTTTACATTTTGAAAGAGGAGGCACATTTTCTGTACTGGAAGCTTTTTTTAATTCGCTTAATGACTGTATTAGCTGTTTTGTTTAAACTTTTTGTACAAATCTGCTAGAGGTGGATACTTATTTTGGAAAGTTTTATTTTGATTTTGTTTACTTTTGCGTTGCTTTCTACGGAGTTTATTTTTGGTAGGCATTCTTTGAGGTCTGTTGGAGAAAAAAGAAAGTGTGCGTTGGGATCTTTGGAGTGTATCTGTGCTTTGTGCATGAGTGTCGGAGTATGATGTTAAGGATGTATGTAGAGGTGGGTGATTGTGCAATGGGTTGTTACAGCAGGTTGGAAAAGCTATTCTTGTATTTGTGTGTTACTATACCGGTGCTCAGATGACAATACAATGTATTAAGCTGGTGATGAGAAGCACTAATACTGAATCTAATGTTGCAGGGTTAATATAATTGTTTGTTCTACACTGCTAGAATCCTACAGTGTTTGAGTAACAGTTAGAACATTATGGCAGTATTGCACTTACTTTTTTGGATGGAAAGAGTAGGTGTCTTCTGAGTTCTCGTTCATACTTCAGATGCTGCTGCTTTTTAGGAGAGTGGTTTTCACTGCAATTGTTAAAGAAATAAATTAGTAAATATGTGTGTTAATAGCACTGTTGTTAATGTAGACATGGATTTCTTTGTTTTTGCAGTAGTAGTGCTTTCTGATAACTTGCATAGCATATACATGCAATTTCCTTTGCCTATGTGCTTTCTGTATATTTTACTTAGAATCTGTTAATTGAACGTGCTTTAGAAATGACTACAATAATAAGCGTACAGAGCACTCTTGGCTTCTTAAAGCAGTGTTATTGAATGTTAAGAGATAGAAGAAATACTCTTATGTTTTGTTTTGCTGTTTTCACAGGGTAAATGGCAGGTACTAAAGGGAAAAGCATGCAATGTATGCATTTGTGAAGGTGTGGGAAATAAAGCAGAAGGGTTTGATGGGTTCAGCATCTTAGAAGGTGATTACCAAACTACTGGGTGATCCTGTAGTGCTTGGAGTTGGGAGAGTGTAAAATAAAGTAAGGATTGCAAGGAAGGATCTGGTATTTGCGTTGCAGTCTGAATGGAAGGGTGGACATGTTGTATGTCTTGCTTTACAACACTGTACATAGATGTACATGATGTGATAGACATGACTGCACCTGTGCATAGTTGAATGCTGTTGTAAATTCTAGAATGGAATGGGCAACCAGCTGAAATGAGAGAACTGTCTAGATTGGAAAAACAGTTGTAGAGGCAGTGGTGTTGTTTCAGATGGAAGCCTTTAAAATGATATTGGCTATCTGTGTGCATGAATAAAGATGCATGTACTCATCTTGGCTGTGTGTCATTTTATGAAACACTAGAAAGCCTTCTCCTATAATTATACTGTCATTTGTCCCATCTTTTAAAATGAAATGACATTTTGTTAGATAGCTGTGTGTGTTGTGTCTGATTACTATTATAATAATTTCTAAACCAAGTACAAATGGTTTAATGTATGTTAAAAAAGCAGAATGTATAGAAAGGAAATTGTATATACATCCTATGCACTATAATGCATTAAATGCTATTAGGTTGAAATGTGGATAAATAGGTGCCAGTGGTTATACAAATGATGGAATGAATGAACAGAATAATAGTTTGCACATTACAGTTAGTAATGCGGGTAAATACACATTTGGAAATATATAGGTTTGCAAAGTGACATTTGATCATAGCAGATGAGAGAAATGACAGTACGCTTATTTTACATGTTATACAGTGTAAGTGGCAGTTACTCTGTTTATATGCATTTATACAAGAGCTGTACATGTACTGTGCAGAAAATATTCATACCTGTAGTTTGTGTTCATGCATGTGGATGTTCATGAATCTGCACGTAGAAATGTTGGAGAGTTTTGTAGTAGTTGATATAGGTGCTTTGCAGTCACAGCCCATTTGTACCAATGTACATCTAAAGTTCTGAACTGTGATGATGGAGTTAGTTGTAGAGTTCTTGGATGTGATTTTTGGATGGTTGTGTCACTGCTTAACAGTAGCCAATGAGGGAATGGTGCAGAGAGTGAAGTGGAAAGGGTATAAGGGCTACCCCAGTGTTACGAGCTCCGCGGTCACCACAGGGGTCTGCAGACATGGCGTGCCACATCTGGGGTTTCTCAGCAAATCCAGCATGGAAAGGGGACTGTAGGGATTAGCCAATGAGATGTTGAGGTTCTGCTTTGTATTGAGAGAGGCTGTGTGTAGTGAATATTGCTGTCCGTGGACACTTTGAACACCAAGAAAGGGCTCAAAAAGTTCCAAAAAGTATGTAGATTGCCAGGGACATGGTTTAGGACATGTGCAAGGGTGAATGTTCCCAGGAAAATACCTTGGATTGCTCAATAAAACACTTTTTAGGTGTCCGGGGGCCCAGACAGGGCTTGTTACACTTAGAGTGTGTGCGGTCAGATGATGATGTCGCGGACACGATCGCAAATGGGACGGCTGTCTGTAGGACACCAAATGTGCCTGGTCAGCTGTGCACATGCGTGCGGGTGTTCTACAGACAGTCTTCCAGTCCCCATATGAATTAAAAGTGCGATACACATGCAACGCACAGGTGCAGACAGACGCGATATTCGTAGCCAAGGGTGTAATACGCATGTGCGGGTGTTCTACGGACAGTGTACAGGTCCCCGAACAAAATAAATGTGCATCACAACTTTGCGGACAGGCGGACGGGAGATTTTTTCTACGGACATATTCATTCTGGTTGCGGACAATGCAAACAGGGGGAATGTTCTTAGGACACCTTAATTTGCATAGTTACGAACAAGCAGACATTTTTGGTGTTCTGTGATCCCCCCCATTTTGATTACGGACAGTGGAAACAGGTATAATGTCCTTAAAACATCCCCATTTTGGTTAATCATGGACAGGCGGACATCTTGTGTGTCCTAAGGACACTTCCGTCTTGATTGTGAACAGTGCAAACAGATATAGTGTTCTTAGGACACCCCTATTTTGTTTAATTGGGGACAGGTGGACATCTTGTGTGTCCTAAGGAAACCTCCAGTTTGATTGCAAACAGTGCGAACAGGTATAGTGTCCTTAGGACACCCATTTTGGTTAATTGCAGACATCCCGGACACCAGCGCCTTCCGCTAACTGCCTTTTAAAAAAAATAAGACACAGCGGAATATAGTAACAGCACACATAACACTTTATTAGGATATACAAATATAAAAATTATAAAAGAGAGGGGGAAGCAGATGTACAAATACAGGGGAATTAGGGGTTTGTACACGATGGCGAGGAAGGGATTGAAGTCTCATCATACAGTTTTTCCTGCTGGGGAGTTTTTGGGGATGGTTAGCTGGGACATGGAGAAGGGGTACAGGTAGATGTGGGACAGTGATATTGATTATTTTCTTTTATATGGTCCTCCACAAAGTTTTTTTAAAAGAATTAAATTTGAAATGAATAGATCAATTTTTTGCTTCATTCGCTGCAGATGATTCTGTATTAGTTTTAATGTCTGTATGGTCTGTTTAAAAAAATGTGCTAGTAGTAACACTGTTTTCACTCATTTCATCCTGAGGAAAATTTCTTCCAGCCATTCCAAAGTACTAGACATTTCTGAGTTAAAAAAAATAATATTACTTTTACTGTACGTAATAAAGAAAGTTTATAAATATATATAATAAATGTAGTGTACTTACTAGTTTCTTTCTAAGCATTGCTGGTACTGCTATGTAGGTGTGCTGTTGATTTTTGCTGTGCAGTTTCTGTGATGTAATTCTGTTGGAGGCATATTTATTTTTATTTTGGTATATTCCATTATGTTGCATACGCTATGTAATTGGATGGTTGGTGTCTTATATATACAGTTTCCACTTCTTATTTATTATTGAATGTAATTTATGTGCTGCTTTTTGAACATGTTCAGTATTTGTATTGCATGATACATCAATGTAAGATACCCCCTCAGTTTTTGGATAGTGTTGATATTGACTGCGGCCATCCGCGGGCATGCGCAGGGTTCTGCGGACATCAAAATCACTAGCGTGGGTAAGGAGTACAGTATGTTCTATGTAATATGTATACAAACTAAGGGAATCCTAGTAAACATTTATCAAATTTACATTATCTATATCTATATTCAGTGAAATAAGTTTGTTAAAGTGATGTTATGGTTAGGTTGAGCTACTAAAAACCTATGAAATTCAGTAAAAAAACGTTGTTAAAGAGATGTTAAGGTTCCAGGTAAAACCGAAAAACTTCTGAAATTCGCCAGTTATGGTAAGCTGAGCAACCATAACTCACGCCACCATTGTGCACTGCTAAGACTAACACCCAGGACATCAAAGATGACATCACAAATATCACAAATATCATTGATGACATCACTGATGACATCATATGTCTAGCCCCTTCTTTTTTGTTCACTGCCATATCTAGGCCAGGTGGTTGTATTTACTGACAGTCAGAAACTTAACATTCAAAAGGTATTACATTTATAGATGTTGCTATTCTCACATGTTCTTACACTACTTTCCTTATAATTTAATCACATTTTATGATGTACATATATAGAGGAAGAGGCAGGCCTGAAACACAGCAATCATTTTTGTGCGTGAATACAATCATGTAGATTATACAGAGTTGCTAAAGATACTGCCTCAGTTTTCACTTTCTTCAGAACATATAATACATTGAATACATCATATCATATTGTATAACATTTTAAAGACTCTATTTTCATTTGTGTCTTGTTGCCCATCTATTGGACTAAGGAGGATTCTCTCCGGGTTTCTATCGGGCATTGGTGGTTTCTATTCACGTGTCCTGAATGGAGGGGAGAAAAAGATAGAATGGCACACTATCAGTTACCCTATGATTCTCTGTTTCAATGAATCTGCACTAATAAAGGACAGGTGTAGATTGCTCACCTGGCTTCATGTCAAAGTATGGCCCACTTCTTCATGTGCTGCCACACGTCGATGTTCTTGCTGATCAAAAGAACAGTTAGCCCTGGTTATTCTTGCCTATTCACCATACTCACATTTTTGGTCACTTCTAATGCCAATATTCCAAGTTGTTACCTAGCAAACATGTTGTGTATGAACAACTTTTGCATCTGTTCTGGCTCGTTTTCTATGTTTTCCAAAGTTCTGTAAATTAAGAACTTAGTATTATAGTTTATCCAGAGTGCTCATCTCTCTGCGCACTCACTGATTGGTGAGTGTGAAGGCATTTACCTTTATATGGCTTTGCTTTGGCTCTATCTATTTTATTCTTTCTTTTTTCTTAATGTTTGTCTTGTTCTGTGTCCCAGCAAGGCTTTCAGTGTTCAATTCTCCGGTTTCATCTGGGGTAATAACATGCATGTTGGTTAGTGTACTATATGGGTACTGCATTCATAGTATATAATGTTGCAGCATAGTCTGGTCCTGTGCATCACGGTAACCGTTCTCTACAGATCCTCACTGGTGTTACATGTAAATCACAACGTATCTCTTTTAGCAAATGTTGAGGATGCTTCCAGCACCGCGTGGCTCAGATTGAGCACGATGGTGTGGTATGGCAACTTTCCATTTTAACTGGAAAATCCACCGTATCATCTCGCAAATGTATTATTCTATTGCTAATGGCGTTTACATGTGCACATACGTGAGAGCACACTGGTTTCCACTTACCTATTTCTTCTGTCTTGCTACTGTCAGCGTCTCCTCCTAGTAGGTCTTGTGCAGTCGCCATTTTGGATATGGCAGTGTTTATACCTCTGTCGGTCATCTGATCTGCCGCAGTGTGATTATTATTATGTACAACAAACAACTGCTCGTTAGCAGTATGTATGTGCCTAGTTTGTATTGTTCTATTTTACAATATTTTTTGTATATCATTACAGTCACAATGTTCTGGAACACGTGTGTTTGATCACAATATGGGATATGCCTGTTCGAAATTGTCCTGCGTACTGCTGGGTATTGTAGTTTCATGCAGTCTGAGGTGGCTCAGGTGGAAAGATTTGTTTCTCTTCTTGCATTTTGTGTATATGATAGCATTTTGGATCTGGTGGTGTTTATACCTAGGTCAGTCACGTGACCTGCCGCAATGCGATTATTTTGATGTGCAACAACCGACTGCTAATTTGCAGTTTATATGTTCCTAGTTTGTGATGTTCTATATTTCAATGCTGTATGTATACAATTACAATTTTCTGAGATACGGGTGTTTGGAGTCTTCCCGCGTGCTGCTGGATGATGTATTTTCATGCAGCCTGAGGTCATTCAGGTTGTAAATGTGGTTTCTAGTCTTGCATTATATGTTGGCATATTACCGTAGCCATGTGTTCTACATATGTGGTTACAACCTCTTTGCTGCCCCCAGTGGTACTCAGTGTTGTAATTTCAATCATTAGTGTGCGACTGCACACTATTATGTCGATTGGCACAATCAGCACTTTTGTCATGATTAATATTGTTGCTTCAGGTGTTCCTTGTGCTGCAGTCTTAGTTAATCAGGCTAGCTACCTCTTAATAGGAGAAGGGCATTGGGCCCTATTGAGATTCCCCATTGTCTGTGGTGCTCGGGGCACTATGGAATCCACCTGGTCGTTGTCTTAGCATCCATTCTGGTGGCACCTCTTGTGCCTCCTTGTTTCCTGTGTGTCCTTGTGAGGGTTACATAACTGCTAATGTTTGCCAGCAGTTCTCCTAATTTAATCCTTCCTGATGTGCTGTGTTTCTTTTAATTCTAAGGTTGGATCTATGCTCACATAATCAGGTTTTTAGAGCTCTTGTAGTCATTCCTATATATTTCTTATTACATGGGCATTTAATAACTACCACATTGGTAGTGTTACAGCTGGTCAGTGCTCGTTGTTCCCACGGTGTCCGCCAACCTATATCAATAGGGGTTGTGCGCTTGGTATACTGACTTACTGAGCAGCTTCCACATGGGGTGTGGCCAGAAGCTCTTGATGCATTCCAGATTCTGGATCTTTCGTCTTGTTCATTGTTCCTTTCTTTATAGGTATGTACCAGGCCATCCCTGATGTTTCTCCTTCTTTTAATTACAAATAATGGTGGTTTGAGCTTGGTGTTTCCAATGTTGAGAATGTGCCAGGCTTTCCTTATTTCCTTATTGAGTCTGTTTATCACTGGTGAGTGACTGAGGACTGCTGTTATTTCATCCTCGCCTCTGGTTCTTTTTCCATGCTGTACGAGTATCACATCGATGGGTATGTTCCTAGCCCTTTTTCTGGCCTGCTTGATGATTCTTTCAGGGTAATTCCCTTCCCTCCAATTTTCTGTCAGTCTTTCATCTTGGATGTCATATTTGGTTTGTGTTGTGCAGTTTCTCCTGAAGCAGAGGAAACTCTAGAAACATACGTATACAAAACACCACTTGCTAGATCAAGCACAAGTCGGTTTCAGACCCGCAAGAGGAACAGAATCGGCACTACTATCCATCTGGGACAACCTAAAAACAAACACAGACTCCAACACAACCTCAGCTTAGTTCTTCTCGACCTCTCCACATCCTTTGACACAGTAAGCCATGACACCCTAACCAAAGGATTGGAAGATATAGTTATAACGGACATGGCACTACTCTGGATTAAATCATTCCTAGCAGACAGAACAGAAACTGTATGGATAAAACCCTTCAAATCTACTCCATTAGTTAATGACTGTGGCGTAGCACAGATCCTCACTATCACCACTATACTCCAACATCTACCAGACTCCAGTAATTAGGATCTTGGAAAAAATACAATTACATGCTACAACTACGCAGACGACAGTCAAATCATCTATAAAATCAAAGATACTCAAGCCGATCACTCAACCCTAATAGAATGTCTAAAAGAAGTCTTTACTGGATGAGCACCAACAACTTGAAAATCAACCCAGGAAAGCCAGAAATCATGATTATATCGAAAAACCAAGCGAACAACACCTACAATTTGTTTTCGCCATCCTTCCATGCATTTATTGTTCAACCTACTGCAAAATGCTTTCTATATTTACAAAAAGTGCTTTAAAGCAATATTTTGCAGAAAAAGGTGATTTGCCAGCATCAGTAAGATGTAATATTGGTAATATCAAATTTAATATTTTCGTTATCGAAAGACGTCATGCCAACATCTCCCAAAAGTGCACAGACAGCCCTGTTGACATTGGGCCTCGCCTCCTCCATTTGTGGACCAAAGGAACTGGAATGCAGACACATCTGTCTCAAGGCAATGAGAACAAAAACTAGGCAAGAGTTCAGGAACATTTACATCATTTTGCCAAATTTCTCCTTCATTGCAAACTACAATGAAATACCAATTACATCGCCTAAACTGTTCCCTCCACAATGATCAATGATAATGTGTGGTTGTTGGAGCGTGAACAAATTGACACAAAATGGGAGAAAGTCCACCCACTTCATGCTGCACACTCCATACCACTTCACATCAAATATGATCAAATCTAAGATGTTCTGCCACTCCACACTGCTCTGCATACATCTGCAAAAGGTGGATCCAAGAGTCCCCCAAAATCCACACACTCTGCTTCCTGAAAGACACAGCCATAGCCATCTGCACTCATCTCAGAAAACAGACCTTCTGCCACACTCTCTCATTGCAGACCACAACCAGGAAACCAGATTGGCCAATCCCCTGGACTGGCCAGTCCCATTTCCATGCCTGGCACCCTCAAAGGGCACGGATGTGGCACATGTTGTCCACAGATTACTGCAGTGTCCGTGGACAGCTCGTCCAATTCAAGGGACTGGGGAGAGAAATGAAACACAAGGTAAGAGTGGTGGCTCTGAAAAGAGTCCTTGTTTTATTTCTTTTATTTGTTTTTGGGGGTTTTCATATTTTTTCAGCTATACCTACTGAATGCACTCTACATGATTTTACAAGAACTTTCTAAGGGCATTCTGAATGTTAGCAAGAAATATTTAATTGCGAGAATCCGTTACCACATATATCTGTATGCCTCTGCAGATTAGTTATAAAACAATCTCCCGCTATACACACACTGAGTCTCGCCATCTCGGCAACCACAGCCATCTTGTAGAGGTGGAGCCAAGTACCCCAACCCAAAGCTCCTCGCCCATGATGCATATATGTTCGGAGCCAGAATGTGAAACACGTGCATTGCCAGTGAGAGTACCTATGCCAAAGACAATCCTGGAAGTAAGATTTCCATTGAGAAAGCCGTACATGCATACGCAACAATATGATGGCCATTTCAATGAAATCCCAGAGGAAATGGGAAAAGCAAGCGAGAAAGCAGACTGGTGATGTCAAGAAGAGCAGAATCGATGCACCCAGAAGAGATGCAGAGACGGGAGAACATAAATATTTTATAAACTCTAAATTCAAGGTGCTAAAGATGAGCAAAATTTTGGGCTCGAGATTATTATAGAGGGACATGTTATAGAGAGCCCTATAGTTTGTGTAACCAATGGGACATTGTGTATTTGATTACGTTTTTAGTGACCTGCACTAGAGGAGGGCTTAGTTGCCTCACCTGATGTTAGACACCCAATCACTTTCCCTGACAAGTATGGAATGCATACTTAGATGTTCCTTGTAAGCCTATCACCATTCCAAATAGGTTTTTGTAGTTTGCAACATAGATTGACGTCAATAGTGCCAAGTTTTAAGTATATAATCCGTTTTTTTAATGTTGAATTGAGTGTGAAGACCGAGCGAACGCGTTGATGTTCATTGTAACTCCCTGTTTTAGATCATTGATATTAAAACAGTCACAATTTGCCAACTTCCTGAGTCAGTTTTTATTATTGATGTTTGAGTAATATTCTGCATCTCCATTCTCCATATGTCCCTAAGTATTGCTACCTGATCTTAAAGGGCTTGGTCGGATGCCTCAGGTCACATGGTAGCCGAGCTGATGGTTAAAACCCATTGATCTAGTAAGCTTTGGGGCCCCCGGTAATATCGGACGTCCTCCACCATTTAACTGGAAGAATGTAAGGCTCCCTGTAGAGAGCAGCGGTTAGTTAAAAATCTTGCAAGTATAGGTGGTGCAGGTCCCTCATTTTCAGGCAGAATCCTCTCGGGACATCTTCAGGAAGCTGAGTGGACTGAAGGCTGCAGCAGCTGGTTTGAGGAGGAGATGATCCCGAGGGTCAGAAGTCAAAGACACAAATGGTGAGTAGCTTGAGTGAGGTGGCAAACTGAATGAGTATTGAGAGAAGAAGAGTGATAATGGGGATAGAGTAACGAAGGGTTGGTTGGGGTATTTTATTATTTATTTATTTGAGACGATGAGCGTCACAGTATAAAGAACATAGACAAATAGTGATCTATATATGAAGCTTGTTAACCTACGTCAAGGATGTTTAGAAGGAGCTTGTCCTACAATCCAAGTGGATATCTAGGATACACACGACCAAGGTGTCATTAAGGAGGTCAGCTTATACTCCATAGGATACATTTTAGGAGCAAAAGTGGTCACGAGGAGCATTGAGTAAAATACATGTGGGACGGCCAGTTTGTCAGTACTGTCTGTCTGTTTATATGTTGCATGAGATATATGTGGTAAGGAAATGAAAAATTGAGAAATAAGGAAAACATTGATTGTGGGTGGATTTGAAGAAATCTGATTTTTTCATTAGTTAAACTGATAATGTTCAATGAATAGGTAGACTGAAGTAAAACATAATACAGAGGCTTGGAGCTGTGACAATTAGTGCACGTTCATATTGTATTATTTTTCTGGAAAGTTTTTATTTTTGTGCAATAATGGAAATTGGTGATAGTCAATTGTGACTAAGCCATGATGGAGAATATTACTGTGCTCATACATTTGTGCAGACAGCTGCCAAAATGCACCCAAGCTTAAGCAATATAGTGAAAAATGGGTTAAGTGTACGGCAGATAAAATGTTCATGCCATGGGCACAAGGGGGATCGTTGTCTAAAACAGACACCCCTCGATCATGGGGAAATGTACTATGTTGGCCGAAGTGTTAGTAATACATAATCATAAGCTTGACCGAAGTGCAGCCATTTTAAGGTGACAGAACTCGCCATCTTGTTTTCTCTAACGTTTGCTTATTGCTTTCTGTTCTAAATGCTTTGCTGACATGATATTCTGCTTTAACAGTGTGCAATGCAAGGCCAAGGGAAATATGCTGAAACATAACGTAGCAACCCTGATAGAAATACCCGGTCTCCTCCCGCACGCTATCCTTGAAAGAGGGCAGCGAGGCATCCTAATTAGCCCACAGGTGACAGTGTGTCTCAAAAACACAGTGATAATACACAGACCGAACATTAAATTGCTTGAATTTTGTTCTTCTTTGCGGGCCCCCTTCTCGAGCCCTGTAGAGTCCTGGGGTCAAGAAGGCGTGGAATGTGGCTCTCCCCCCCACATGCAGCTTGCTAGCGAGAACAGAAGCATTCTGTTCTTTTCAACAAAGACTTATGTCTGTAGCCTTACAAAATTGCAAACTGTTGATAAAACAAATGTTTGAGGTGTCATACTCGTCACGATTGTCAATCATCGTGCTCAGTTCAAAGGAGACGTTTTTTATATATGTAACTGATGTATGTGTCTCGCTCTCTTGCGTCTCCCAAGGTCTGTTAGACACATGGGGCGTGAGACTAGTTGGCCAACTGAGACTATTTACTTTGCAATAAACCCTAGCTTTATGGAATACAACCTCGTGTCTGGCGTATCAGTTTGTGTGTGGTGACTGTGCCTTGTTTCCACATTCAAGGGTCCTTCAGGGGCCCCTTCACAACAACATATGATGACATACTTGCATGCAGCATATACAGGAAAGAAGTTAGAAACAAGGTTAGCAAGCTTAGAGCTCTGAAAGATATACCAGGAGGAACGGGAAGACCTGCCTCCGGAGGACTGGATGCTTAGCCAGTCTCAAGAGGACCTGATGAAAATGACGATAGTGTGAAAGATGATGTCCTTTAAGAGAGCCCAAGGCAGCGACATGGTATAGTAATCCAATATATACGTCACCTGCATGTATCAGCAACAAGAGTCCTGAAAAGAAAAGAGATGTGATTCTTAAAGTCCCATGAGACAAGGAAAGAAGTGACCGACCAGGCATGTCTCTAGACATAGAGAGAGAAATAAAAAGATGGAACGGAGAGAAAGACAAAGATGACGAGGTAGCGCTCATACAGAATGAATGGATGGCCCGTTAGATATTGCTCAAACTTGATGGAAAGAGCATTGGGGAAGTAAGGCAAGAAGAAGGTCAGGATGAACAAGGCAAAAAAGGCAAGGAACGAGAAAAACGATTGAAAGAGGAAGAGGCTAAAAGAAAGGACAGACAAAGAAGGGAACAGCCGTATCAAGATAAACAGTTGAAAAAAAAGAAATAGCAGAAGAACAAAGAAAGCATGATACTAGACAAAGAGCAATCAAAGAACGAGATTAGCTAGAAAAGAAGAGTGAGGAAGAGGAAGAACAGAAATTAAGAGATGGAAGGATACATAGATGAAGAGATGAAGAAATGCGTAGAGCAAACAAGAGAAGAGAGGTGAAAAGACAGGAAGAGGAAAGGGTTAGACAAGAATCTAAGAAACAGAGGGAAGTCAATGAAGAAATTGAATGGAAGGGAAGGCAAAGGCACGCGACATTGATTGCATAGAGAAAGAATTAATGGAACCTAAATCAGTACTAGCATGGTAAGCCATAAAAGATTCCTTCCTGACACATGAGCCAACCCCTGGTCCATCTAGAGCTAATCTAGAAGATGATTTTGATATCAGAAGCTTTGGGGATAAAATTGATAAGGTTTATCATGACATTAGGATCAAGAAAGAATCAAAAGGAAAAGGAAAAAATGATCGATTTGAAAGTATGCAGTTGCAAGGCAAAGATAGTTTGTCTAGCCTTGAGCATAGAGCTTTGTCTTTGGACAGGCTGACTCTGAATAGAGACAAGAAAGAAGAGAATCACACAAGTTGGGGACAGGATATGTCAGACGAAGATGGAGAAACCTTCCATGGGGGGCGCCAATGCATATGGATCTGAAGGGTGTTCTATGGACACAGGAGTAAGATGGGCAGATCTAGACGTACCTAACTCTAAGGCGTCAGAGACTGTGGTGTGGCTAGGTCAGTCTAAGAGATGATCCAATAGTGTGAGAGGGGACTTGCCACCTTATGTGAGTAGACTAAGGTCATTACCAGGAAGAAGATGGTTTAAACAGGCAAACGGTGGGGGATGAATGTGAGTTTGGGATTTCGCAATTCCCATTGTTAGAGAAAGGAGTGGTCAGAATACTGTATATACCGTGGCCCCAGATGGATAAGGATAATCTAAGGTGCTAATTCCTGAGTTTAACGTCAGGTGCCAGAAAATGGATTTATGAATTAGAGGAAACACGTTAGCTATAGGGGACATTAAGGGTCTTCTTACAACTATACTTGAGGAAAGAGCTGATGACATTTGGTCAAGAGCAGGATATGCAGGCGTCGCTGCTCAGAATGCTGCTCATGACGGAGCACCGTTCAATAATTGTCGAGCGGCAGTCTGGAAAGCCTGTCGAGTACAGTATCCAGAAACATCAGATATGGGAGATATAATGGCACGAATGATGCAGGATGGAGAGGATCCGTTGATTTATATTCAGAATTTCCAAGAGCAATGGAGCTTGAATAAGTGTGAGCTGTGGGGAAAATCTATACCTGGATTCTATCATATATTATGTCAAGGGCTATGCGACAAGGTACAGAGACAGCTCAAGAAGCTGGTGGGTATGGAGGCAAAACCTTAGCCAGAGATACAGTTGACAATAGCGCATCATTGCCATTTGTTACAAGAGAAAGGCCAAAAGAAAGAAGAAGGTAGGAAGCTTGAGAGGCTAAATTGGTGCAGAAAAAGCTATCAAAGAAGGGGTGATGTTAATTAGTGGAGAAGGGAAGGGAGCACAGCAGACAATGGGTGTGCCCCAGGTGAAAAACCAAAGGCAGGTCGATCAAGGAGGGAATGGATTTGCATTATGAGGAAGGGAAAACTTCCACGGAAGAGGAGGCTTCCAGAATAATCAAGGGAACTTTCAGAATAACCAAGGTGGGTTTCAGCCTGTACAGTGTGATAATTTGGGTATGGAAGGAGGGCAGATTCGGAGACTTCCTCCTGTATGTTGGTCATGTGGAATGACAGGACTTATAGTGCGAACATGTGGGAGTCAACGGTATGTATAGAATTGGCAGTTCTCAAGAGGGGGGCCGCTTTTCCACCTGCATATGGCACTCAAAATAGGGATGGGTTTGTAAAAGATCAAGCAGTGTATCAAGCACACGCGCCGATAACACAACAGGCTTTGCAACCACAGCAAGCATCATTGAGTCTGCCACAAGGGCAGTCACAGCATCCCCCCATGCAGACACAGCAGAGTGTAAACACGGGACAGTTATTGACTCCTAGGATAGGGGGTGTCATCATAGAGGGAGGAAATCCTTTTACAGGCACAGGAATATGCATGTACCCACAATAGGACAGCTCACTGGGTGACTTGATGTTTTCAGTACTATACGTAATGCTAAATCCTCAAGAGTAACCAAGGGTTGACATCACAATAGGAGGCACATCCTTTTCTTTTTTAGTAGACACAGGTGTGACATGCTCATGTATATGGGAGGGAACATTTTTACTCTCGGGTAATGCCATGAATGGTCAAGGTTTCACAGGAGCTACAAGTAGAGTTTCTTTTACTGAAGAATGACCAGTCTCTATAGGAGAATGTGAAATGCCTGTTCCATTGTTGTATTCAAGGCAGACACCACTTAATATACTGGGTCGAGATTTGATGACAAAGTTGAATATGATGATTTCTTTTACCGATGAAGGCATACAGTGTTCAACATTTTGTTAACATGGCTGTCTGGTTTAGTAGGTAAGATTATGAGAATACCTGATGAGTTTCTCTTTAGACCAGAGATTCCCATGGACGAAGAGGAGGGACAGATTTTTCCCTTAGAGCTGCAAGCAGCTGTAGTACGAGGGGTCTTGGCTATGCTTGTAGGATTTGATGACAAGGGCAGTTCATGGAGGACAGTAATCTCTATATCGGAGAAGGTTACAGATCAACTGACATCACTAATGAGGAAATGTTTAAGGATGACCCATCTGATGACGAAGTAGTGTTCGAGATGAGCATTACATATTGGGTTAGAGCAGAAAAACATGTGATTACATGTGAACATGTGATTCCACAAAGGATGATGATAATGAGACAGCATCCTGCATTTTTTGATGAAGACATGGTGAAAGAGCCAGTTTCTTTATGGACTTCAGGCCCTTATGACGTAGGGCTATTAAAGGGGGTTGGAGAAGTTAAGATTAAACTGAAGCTAGGAGCAATTTTGTCTCAAGCACAACAGTATCCTATATCTTGAGAGGCAGACAAAGGTATTTTTAAGACGATACCCGCCATGATGGATCAAGGCATTTTAGTGACGTCAGAGTCACCTTGCAATACCGCATTGAAAAAACCGAAGGGGGGGGTTGTGGTATTTAGTGCAAGACATGCACCTAATTAACCAGACTGTAAAGGCAGAGTTTACTCTAGTTCCTAACACGGTGACAATCTTAATGATTGATTTGAAAAATTAATATTTCTCAATCCCGTTGCATAAAGATTCTCAGGATCTGACGTAATTTACATTCAGACAGACTTATAAAGTGCATGCGAATACCTCAGGGGTACTTTGAGTCTCCATTGATTTTTAAAAGAGCCCTGCAGATTGACTTAAGCAATATTTCTTTGCCAAGTGTTGTGTTGCAATACGTAGATGATATTTTGGTCTGCAGCACATCAGAAGAATGCAGACATGACTCAGTTCAGCTAATGATTATTTTTCCAAGAAGGGATATAAGGTAGGCAAAGAGAAACTACAGTATTGTCAAGAAGAGGTGTTATACATAGGACTGTTAATTTTGCATGAAGGAAAGAGAGTTACACCTGAAAGAGAAAGGGCTAAGGCCATTTTGAAAACAGCAAAACCGCACACTATAAAGCACATGCAGCAATTTTTGGGACTGTTCAATTGTGTGGGGGCATGGGTATTTGATTATAGTTCATACACAAGGCCTTTGTTGCAAGCCATGAAAAAGGCTCAAGCATGTCAGGAAAAGATTTTCTGGACTGAGGAAATGGAGGATGGGTTTGACGAATTGAAAAAGGCAATTTGCACAGCTCTAGTTTTTATTTTTGCATACAAATGGAACAGTTATGATGGCAGTACTCACGCAAAGAACTACGTTGGTGTATAAGCCTTTAGCATATTACAGTGGGATTTGGGATCCAGTAATGAGGGGTCACTTCCCCCGCAAACAATCTTTGGCAGCCGCCGCATTCGCAATTGAAAAAGCTGCTAGTATAGTGATGGGGTGTTGCATGACAATGTTTATTGAACAGCTGATTAAAATAGTCAGATGTAAAACAGTGAATCCTGCCACGTTTGTAGCCGAACCACTGGCAGATGACAAACAGACATATGATTGCTCCAACTATGAGGAGTTCTATGATGAGATTCCGAGGGTGAAAGAAAATGCTCTAGCAGCTGGGGAGATTCTCTTTATTGATGGCTCTTTGAAAATCGATAAAATGGATGGGTAAAGATATACAGGTGCCTCTGTGGTAAGGCACATGGCTAATGGGGAATTTGAAGTATTGATAAGTACATGAGTACCACTCCACTTTTCATCAAAGGTTGCAGAGTTAGCGGTGCTGATTGTTGCGCTTGAAAATAACGCAGACCAGGAAGTAACTGTGTACAGTTACTCTGCCTATGTTACATCAACAGTGCATGCAGGGTTAGCACGTTGGAAAAGGAGGGGCTACCTCCAAGCGTTCGGCAGTCCGGTGCAACATGCTGCCTTATTGGACAGACTTATTAAATCACTACATCTCCCAGTAGCCATTGCAATAGTTAACTGCATCGTGCACACTAAGAGAACAGACTTTATTTCATGTGGAAACCAAGCCGCAGATGAAGAAACAAAACGAGTTGCATATTCAGAGGATATCATGAGCTTTGAAAAGCCTGATGTGAATGAGAGAATGGTGGTGATGATGATTATAAATTAAAGTTTTAATAACTTCTCGAAAGACACAGTTAATGGAAGTTCAAGGTGAAGCACCACAGGATGAGAAAGATCTGTGGGCGCGGTGGTGGTGTTATTTATCCCCTTCCGAGACATTGTGGAAATAGGAAAGCACTTGTAAACTAGTGATGCCTGTACCCTTATTAAAGGTGGTGTTGGATCAGCTACACTACCCTGCGCATGTCACTAGAGAAAGCCTTGCAGCAACCATAGCGGAGGAGTGGTGTGTACCAAATGTGTTAGAACACACTGCATTTTATGTAGTAAATTGCATCGTATGTCAAAGATTTACTGCTGGGCACATGCTGCGAACAGTCAGAGGTGTTATTCCTTGACCAAATGGTAATTTTCAGCATTTACATATTGATTATGATTACATGTTTCAGGTCTTTCATGGTTACAGATATATGATAGTGGTAGTGTGCCCCTTCTCAAGGTGGGTCAAAGCTGGCCCGTGCACACATCTAGATGTCACTTGCACTGTGAAGTTCCTAGTTCGAGAAGTATTTCCTAGATGGGGAATATGTGAGGTATTAAGATCAGAAAATGGCTACATTTTATGAATTAAGTGTTCGAGCAGATTAGCTTATTGCTTGGTATAAAGCATATGTTTTCTTCGGCTTATCACCCGCAAGCCAACAGGGTCTGTGCAAGACTCAACGGCCTGCTAAAAGAAAGGATAGCCCAGCTAATTAACATAGAAAAAAGGATGTCTGCATTGCCTGCCTCTTGCATTATATGCGTTAAGGAATCAGCCAGGATCTGACCATCATCTTATGCCCCAATAACTAGTAATAGGTAGGCGAATGAGAACACCTCTCACTCCTCCATCGAGGTTAAGAAGTGATGTCCAGACAACAGCAGAATTGTTTGGAGATGATCTATGTGCTTACTTAACATGTATGACTACGAGTATCTCTGTCATTTCGGAACAAATCAAGCGAACAGGGTGTACGTCTCAGAACGCAGATGAAGACCATACAGCAACTGGATCAAAAGAAATTTTATTGGTAAGTCTTTTCCCTGGAGACCAGGTGCTGATCCGCAATTTCGTCCGTAAATGGCACCAACCGAGGTTTAATGGCCCGTTCATCATGGAGGATGTTACTCCATCAGCAGTGAAAGCGCAAGGAAGACGCAAAGATCTACAGCGGCGAGACCATCACACCCCCACCCCATTCAGAAGCAAGTCAAGGAGAAGTAGTTCAGCAGGTGCAGACGAGATCGATGATTAGGAAGAAGGACACAGAGACTGTCCGGTAAACAGATAAAGAGTTAATTTGACTGTGGTTTGTTTGAGACACTCTTTGCAGCTGCCACACAAAGAGTGAAAGGGAAAAACTATTGTTCATGAGCCACCAGAATTGGTAGACATTGAACAGAGACATATTGAAGTCTTAAAAAGAAATGCCGGACCTAGAGTTCTTCTTTGACAATTGGAAATGGGAACAGTTCCCCGATTCCTTTCTCACTGAATTTCTCTTTGGAAGTGTCCATGGTGGTGCCTAATGGCAACGTTCAGCAGATCATTCTTGCTTTTTGTCTCTTCATTCTTCATGCGTATCCATCATTGGTTGGGAGAACTACTGATGTTCATGTTTTCTTGCAAGATCGTAAAAATGGTCCAGTCATGAGAAGATTGCTCACAGCTATAATACAGCAGATCCTCAAACTACCTGAGTACTGTATGGAAAACACAAATGACTCTGTCTGATGATGACGCAAATAAACTAGTTAGAATGGTCTTTTATTTCTTGATTGAAGAATGCCTGCAGCTTGTTGGATGACAAACTGACACTTGTATATTTCTGAGAGATCCTAGAAATCAATTGGCAATCAATCAATTGGTATGTGACATAGTTGAACAAGTGCATTTATTTTCTGAGATAACACAGCGAGCATCTTAATGGTGTTGACGAATGAAGACATTCAAAACTTACTTGCTCTAGTCTTTTATTATTTACTGGAAGCACATCCTCATTTGGTTTGGAAAAAGGACAATTATTTTGTATTCATCAGGAACCCTATCAACTGTCCTGCCATCAGCCAGTTGCTTGTGGAGCTCATAGAACAGATCCAGTTATTACCAGAACATTGTATGAAGTTACCTGATTAAAGTTTTTTTTCTTCCTTAAAGGTAAAAGTAGAACATTGATAACATTGACAATAACAACAATGTGGCAAACAATGAGAGACCACTAAGACATGCACAAGGCTATTGTTGCATACGGATGACATATTGGTATATCATATATACATGCATTATGTTTATTATTATTTTACCATCTCTCACAGTACATACTTGTTGAGACTTGAATGTCGTGTAGGCAGAAGAGTCCTCTGCCCCCAAATGCCACACAGAGAGAACTCAAAGTCACTCCCTGTGCGACCGTTGAGGCCACAGGTGGAGATGGTCAACTCCGGAACCGCGAACCTCTGGGACCCCAATCCGCTGCAAGAAAATACTGATTAAGTACCAAGCAAATGACAGTAAATGACAGTACCAAATAATGTGAAAATGTCTTACCAGAGGGATCAGGAGAAAGGTAATGAACCTATGAGGTAGGGGTCCGGGACTCACGTGGGCAGATAGACAGTAGTCCCAAAAATGGCGTGACAAGAACATGATTTGATACTGTGAAGCTTGAAGCAAGAAGTTCCAAGGAAGGCCAGATGCAAAAAGGGAAATCCATTTTGCAGTCCAATGAACAGTCCAAGTTCGATGCACAGGATGATCCAAAGTAACAAAGCCTGCATGATAATCCAAGCGAAGTCCAAGTAAACAGGCCGAGGTCAAAAATCCAGAAAAGTCAAGAAATCCAAAGGAACACGTAACGCCAAACAGGTTGCAAAGAACAGCTGTGAAGCAACGAGTCCACGGAAAGCTGCGTTTAAATACTTGCGGTTCTGGCATTACTTCCCGTCACATGACGTGCTGCCGCATCACGTGATTGGTTTTCCGGGTCGCGTGAGTATACAGCGCTGGTCACGTGACGCGGAAGCATAGTAGCGTTCCGCCGGTAACCTAGGCACCAAGGAAGCTGCCAATGCAAGAAAGGACGCAACCTGGAGAGCGTTCTGTTGCGGCTGTGGCGTGCAAGTGCACGCAAGTCATCAGGGGGCCCACGTGAGTGCCGAGATGTGAAAGGGAAATGAGATGGGACAGAGGGAGCGGGGCGAGCTATAGTGATTCTAAAGGTTTGGCCATGGTGAGCACGGGCAGGAGTGGCAGTATTGTCAGGTGTGTGTACAAGAGTGTGTGTGACAATACTGTCTAATATGTAGATGCGAATAAGGCAGTAGTTCCTGTGTATCTTCATATGCAGGAGGAGGGTACAGAAGTGGCAAGTGTAAGATCACCAATGCCTTATTTGATTGTTCCTACTCCAGTAGGATATGTGGAGGCACCTGGTTCTGAGGCAATTGCCACTAGACATCCATACTGGGAATGTCTCTTATCGATATTAATACTTAGCACCAGGTACAGAACCTTAGAGAAAAGCAAAGAAAGAGAAATGTTGTGACTTATCTTACACCAGTAGCACATTTAAAGATACCAGTTCTACTGACAAATCTTTATATGATTCCCAGCAAAAAGGAACTATGCATACATACTTCATATGATATGATTATGAGAGCTCGTGAGGCAAGGGGGAGACCTAAGAGAAGTACAAGGGAAGATGATAATAATTGAATGATTATCTAGACAGTACAGCTAATTTGGGAAACAACATGTGGTATCAGTACATGAAAGAGGTAGGCAAAAGAACCTCGAATGCTATGTACGTGCACTCCTACCTTATAGTATGGGAAAGTCTAAGATATTCATAGCCATTGAAATAGATGTTCAGACAGCACACTTTGTATCTCACATTGCACTTTGCTGAACGAGAGGTCAATTCCTGGGCCGAACAGCTGGTTTAGCATGGCCACTGGAATGGACAGATCCGGATGAAGATGACTATGTGCAAGACACAAAAACAAGAGCAATAGCCCGCACGAGGAATCATGTGATAAGATATGAACAGCCTGGAGTGAAAGGGGCTTGAATTAGATGGGAAGTGAACAAAAGATTTGAAAGTCCAGGAAAATCTTCAGAAGGCATTTGAAGATCGAAGATCTAAAAACAGAGGCCAGATGCAGATTTGGGGATCAATGCTATCTCCAGATGGATGGGAAGCAGGAGTGGTAATCTGCAGAGCATGGGTAGTGATTAGATGCTAACAACTGACCATTGACATTGTAGAGAATGGATGCAAACCTCTGTGTCTGAGACTTGCTAAACTACTGACATGGGTCAAAGATAACAGAGGGCCCCTGCAGATAATACCTTTGGATAGTGCAAAGTTTTGCTTCAGAAATAATGGCACACAAAAACTTGGAGAAAACAGGAACTGTGGTTGAATCTTTGACATGCCAGAAATGAGCATAGGAACATCAGTGATAATGGATCACTACTGGGCTTGTGGATCCAGAACATATATGAAGCTGCCCAAGGATTGGGGAGGACTGTGTTCTATAGTGAATGTTCATGTTCCAGCATTGGTGATTCCCAAAGGTGACCTGAACATTGGCGAGCTTCCAAAAGCAGATGCTCACTTGAGGAAGAAGAGATCGGCTGAGCTCCTAAATTGAATGAAAAGAGAACTCTTTCTCAGCCAAGTCAATAGCAGTATTTGATTCTATTCCATATGAGCACAGACTGTTCAGTCAGACTTCATCGATATTCATGATAATCTTTATGCCAAGGATCCACACTGAAGCAAATACCAAGTGGTTACAAATAACCAGATGGGAACTTCTACAGACGATCAACATGACTATCAAGGGACTTAATGCTATTAAAGAAGAACTGAAAGCCATACAACTCATGACTCTTCAGAATAGGTATGCCTTGGCCATGATTACCGTCATGGATGGGGGTGTTTATGCCAAAATTGGAGAATCCTGTTGCACATTCAAACCTGCTCATGATGACATGAATAGCACCCTGACAGAGGCCATCGAAATACTGACGAAGTTACACGTCCAAATGATAGTCAAAGTGGAAGACGTTGCTGATGACAGTTGGTTCGGATCACTTTTCTTGTGGGCTCCACGATGGATGGCAGATATGTTCAAGTTCCTTGGAGCCCTGTAGTGATGCTGATGCTTGGATTCAGTGTAATCATCATAATAATCTCACAATGCAAGAAGACTGCCAAAAAAACTGTGGTAATGAAAATCATGATTGATGTCGAATCAGGATGGAAGACTAAGGAGCAGAGACTAATCAGAGACTATGTAAAGGCCAGAATCCATGCATCTGAGGGGATGAAGTTCCTGTATCCAAAGAACCACAGAAAGTATGTGGGGAAATGGATGTATTGCAGCCCCAATGGACAATGCATGTGTATATCTTGGAATAAGGATGAGCATGGGAATCAGCAGAAAGTCTGAAGGGAGTAATAAAGATATGGGTCCCGAAGAAGCATTTCTTCCGGTGAGGATGTCTATATAGGAAGACTGATTAGAGAGTGGCTGATGAATCGCCCAGAGGGGGGAGTGTAGAGGTGGAGCCAAGTACCCCCACCTTAAACTCCGCCCCTAGGATGCCTATATTTTGGGAGCCAGAATGTGAAACACATTTTGGGAGCCAGAATGTGAAACACATGAATTGCCAGTGAGAATACCTATACCAAAGAGAATCCTGGAAGTAAGATTTTCACTGAGAAAGCCGTACATGCATACATGACAATTTGAAGGACATTTGAATGAAATCCCAGAGGAAATGGGAAAAGCAAGCGAGAAAGCAGACTGGAAACGTCATGAAGAGCAGAATCGATGCACCAAAAAGAGATGCAGAGACGAGAGAACATAAATATTCTATAAACACTAAATTCAAGGTGTTAAAGATGAGCAACATTTCGGGCACGCAATAAAGCTGCTCATGCTACAGAATAAATAAAGAAGATATTAAGTCATTTCACAATTGTACAAAAGCAGCAATGCAAGTAGACACAGTATTCTTTGAGGGTGGCTATGTAGTGAATAGATTGCGGTGATGCGGCAATGTATATACATAGTTAATGTCAGGACTATGGATGATTCCACAATGCACTTTAGCAGAGATGGATTCCGAAAGCAGAAAGACGTTTTTAGTATGTCGCAGTTAAAAATTGAATACTCAACCATGGAGGTGGATCTAGGAAAGGTTTGGTTGGATCAAGACCAAGAAGTCAAGGCCGCCTTGGGCCTGGATGTGCGCACAAACAATAACAGAGCTCTAGTCTCTAGTGAGGAGCGAGGGCATTGAAGATGTCAGAGGTTCATCAAAAATTAGTATTTTAAATGCAGTAAGTCTCGAAATCGTGGTCTACAGTCACGTGGTTAGATAAAAATAGACACTATGATGAGCTGTATCAAAACCGAGAAGACAGAGTATGCTGTACTCCCTCATATTCATCAACACAGAGAACATTTCCAAGGCTGAGTTCAAAGCCTTAATTGACTAGTAGGCTTCAAGTGTGATGATGGATACCAGGGCTAATTGGTGGGAAGCTATAGTTGTGACCAGCCCACTGGCACCTGCATGCCTGTGTGCTGCTTACGCATGTGGAGGGGTACAAGGGTGCTAACCAATTATAGAGCGACACGTAATAGAGAGCCCTATAGTTTGTGTAACCAATGGGATGTTGTTTATTTGATGACGTTCATAGTGACATGCACTAGAGGAGGGCTTAGTTGCCCCACCTTATGTTAGAGACCCAATCACTTTCCCTGACGAGTATGGAACGTATAACCAGATGTTCCTTGTAAGCCTATCACCATCCGAAATAGGTGTTTGTGTGACGTCAATAGTGACAAGTTTTCAGTATACAATCTGCTTTTTTTATATGTTGAATTGAGTGTGAAGACCGAGCGAACGCGTTGATGTTCGTTGTAACTCCCTGTTTTAGATAATTGATATTAAAACAGTCACACTTTGCAAACTCCCTGAGTCAGTTTTGATTATTGATGTTTGAGTAATATTCTGCATCTCCATCTGTCTCTAACTATTACTACCTCGTCTTAAAGGGCTGGGTTGGATGCCCCAGTTCAATCTTCACTACACACAGCAATGAAAAAAATGATTCACCTCTCTTCCTATAAAGCACAACCAGAACACCTGATTAGCTAATCCCCACAGTCCTCTTTCCATGCCAGGCATCCTGAAAAGACTGGGATGTGGCAAGCCCTGTCCGCAGACTACTGAGGTGTCCACGGATCCGGTAACACAGGGCATCCCTTCTTCCCTTTCCAATTCAATCTTTGCAGTACTTCCTCATTGGCTACTGTTAAGCAGTCACACACCCATCCACCAATCACAGCCAAGAATTCTACATCTAACTTTCATCTGGGTTGAAAACTACACATGTACTGTTTAACACTCATATTACAGGTCTCTTATTCCCAAGCACCTGCATCAAAGAATACGATAAAACTCTCCAATATTTCTACTTCCAGATTCATCCACATCTCCATCTATCAAAAGAAAGTGCAAGTATGCGTGTATTTTTAAAATTAAATTTCCAAACTCTTTTACAAATGCATGTCAACAGGGTTCCTACCACTTACCCTGCATTCACCTATTCAATAACCCTGCTCTTGTTTGTCCCACCTGCTAACATCAAATGGTACTCACTGACAATGCTGTGCCGTTGCAAACATTTCTTTTCATAAAGACTATCATAACACTTTCAAAACACATATTGGCCCTCATTACGACCCTGGCGGAAATCGGAAAACGATGGCGGAGATGCAATACCGCCATCAAATAGCGCCCGGTGCGACTATGACCCGCCACCGCAAAGTACGAAGCCATTAGCGACACCGCAGTGAACGGCAACGCTAACTGCACCAAGTACGCGCGCGCGCGCCATGCCAAACCGTAAATACCACCATGGCGCAAGGGTACGCGAATTCCGACCCTAGCGGACATGTACCTAACGCCATCAAGCATGGCGGAAAGCACCATTCCGCCATGGTGAGAAGTACGGCATCGCGAATCAACCGTAAACGGCCCCACTGAGTGCCTGTACACCGCTCCCTGCCCACAAAGTACAACTCCCCGTAGGTGCAATGAAGTCACAATGCAACCATTGAAATGTACAAGTCACCCATGCATGCCAACGAACAAAAGACTCACAAGAGGGGCCAATGGGAGCGGCAGGGCACAGATGGCACGAATACAGAAGCCATTCCAATGGACATGACCACAGTCCCCCCCCGAAACGCACGCAAACACAGGCACCTGTGACCAGCAATATTACGAAAATCACATCATTCCACCAGTCCACCTGGCTGACCGGCGTCTGTTACACAAAACCCAATCCCCCGCCCCTGAGCATGACAACATTCAAACAGTCATATTGGCAGCCCCCATCCCTGACCTCACTGGGCTCCGTAGGCAAACGCGCCCAGCACAGTACCACGCGACTATACTCCGAAACCGGAACCCAATGCAGATCTCCTCACAATACATCGCACCCCGAATAGGAATATGCCACATCACTCGCAAAGAAGAATGCTACACGGCCCATATCAGAATAGAAATTTAATGCACAACTAAATCACCAAGCTCATACAGCCATTAGTCCATGAACTCCAAAACACATATCACCATTGTGGGCTGCATCCGCAAGGAATGACCAGCTACTACTTGTGTGACGCCCTGTTCCATCATGGTACACAGAGCCACATTCACGTACGAAAAGGCAACATAAAAGCGCACAGAACCGCAGGCCCGTCCCAATGGGGAGGCACTAGTCCAACTGAAAGGCCGAAATGTTGCTCCGAGCCACTAGTACTGCATAAGGGCATGTGGCCCATTGGCGATCGTCCCATAAGATCGTAATGCTGCTCCACTGATTAACACGAAGCAGCAGGTGTCGTGAGTAAACGCCATCTGCAGGAGTGGCATACAGATGGCAGTGGCAAAAGGGGAGGAGATACCTGTCAACCAAAAGAAAAGAAAAAGAACAGAATGGCCATCAGAACTACATTCGAACAACTCACTCCAATGATCACACTAAATCCACAGCCATATGCATGCTAGCCCACTCCAAAGGATCATCACCACCCCAAAACCACTTGCGACTCATAACCATCTATATCGAGGTGTAAACACCATCACAAACGAGTGTACCTGTGCATGCGACTGTCAAAACAGATTCCATCAGATGGGAATGTTAACGTGCATGGACACAAGTGTCTGAAGGCGCGTCGAGACAGGGAGGGCTCAACAAGGCCAGATAGACGATGGTCCCACTATGGCAGCCCTGCATCACATAGCGCAGGGGAGGCGGATAGATTCCAAGAAGCACTGTACATGGCAAACCCTGTATCAAATCACCTGCCCATGCATCCATTCATCATTCCCTCATCCTGTTATAAAAACGCCTGAAAATTTACTCACAAAACATTTGATTTTTCCATTGAGTCTGTGCGTTATGCAGCCTGCAAAATCCACAGTGCCCCAGCCCGTAATTCCAGTGTTGTGAAGTTACATGTATTTGGGAACGTCCGGCCTCATCGGCCACGTCACTATTGCGCATCCCAAACTATTCATATCAATCATTGCTTCCTCGCCATGGCCTCTGTCTCAAGGACATCGAACAATAGAACGTTATATTTGCAGTCAGACCTGTGGGCATCTCCTCTCCGCTAGCCGAAAACCGAAAGCGCCGGCCTTCGAATTCCTCATTTGCAACATCACGTCGAAAAGGCATCTGTGGCCGTTTGAACTCACAAATTAATCCATCTAGTGCGGCTGTGTGTGAAAATGGCAACTGCCATCACCCACTAATGGGACGCCCCGCCCGTCGTTGCAACTCGGTACAGTGATGCATGAGGGCCCACCGTTACTCGAGTACTACGTTCCACTGACCCATCACAAGTCTGTTCGCGACTGCAAAGATTGTATGTGAAACAATGGGACCATAGCCGAATGTACATATCAACAAATGTTACACGGCCATCGGGTACAAATACATGATTGCAATAGCAAGATGCCATTCCTCGAATAGCAGCGTTGTGTGCGGGACGTGCTCGGCCAAAGGGGAGAGCAGCTTGCACAGGTGGAATGAATCACCACAGGTGGAGGCCATACAGCCTGAAAACACATAAAGTGCACACCCAGTCTCCTCCCACAACCACACCCACTCTGAAATGCTACCGGCAGGACTCGCGATGTTGGCCCTGGGGGACCTGATAGCACTGCAAGTACTCCAACTCCAAGAAGAAGACGAACACCAACTACAACCGGCCGCACGGAGGAGACGCAGGAGGAGGAGGAGGCCAAGGCAGGGCCCGCAAGGGCCGCCAGCACAGCCACTACCACCACGCAGGCAGCCCGCAATCCCACGCCTCCGAGCACATCCGTTCAACCTCACTGATGAGCAGATCCACACCCTCTACCGTTTGGACCGGGACACCATAGCCGCAATAGTGGACATGACACAGGCTGACCTTGTCAGCATGATAGATAGCCCAACCGCCATCCCACCCCTACTGAAGGTGGTGTCTGTACTCCACTTCCTGGCCACAGGCACCTACCAGCACACAGTCGGACAGTTGCATGGCATTTCTCAGCCACTGTTCTCACGGACACTAATGCAAGTGCTCGATGCCCTCCTGAAGCACGCAGACGACTACATCTCTCTACCACGCTCGGAGCAGGAAATTACCAACACCAAAGTGGGATTCCATGCACTTGCTGGCATACCGGGTTGCATTGGTGCCATCGACTGCACCCATGTGGAATTGGTCGTCCCACATGCCATGGAGGCCCAGTACCGCAACCGAAAACAATTTCATTCCCTGAATGTACAGATGGTGTGTGACTCCAACAGGATCATTACACATTGTTGTGCCAGATTCCCTGGATCAACCCATGATTCTATGGTCTTGAGGAACTCTACTATACCACGCTACATGGAGCGACACGCAGGGAACAGATCCTGGCTACTCGGTGAGTCTCTTTTCATGCATGATGATGTGGGGTATGTGATGCGGCAATGACCTGGCAGGAAGGGGGGGGGGTGTGCGTACGTAGCAATGGCATTCCACATCAAACGTTTATCGTCCACATACAGGTGATGCTGGGTATCCACTGAAGAGATGGCTCCTCACACCAGTCCGGAACCCACGGGACCAGCAAGAGGAGGACTACAACCATGCCCACTCACGTACCCGTGTGGTCATTGAACAGGCATTCGGCCTACTGAAGACTCGTTTCCGCTGCCTCAGCAGGTCTGGCGGGGCACTCCTGTACCGCCATGAGAAGGTTGCAAAGATGGTGATGGCATGTGTCATGCTCCACAACATGTGCGTACGTAGAAATGTGCCCATGCCCCCTGATGCAGAACTGCAAGCACCTGATGATGGTCATGATGAGGGTGGGGATGTGGCAGCACCTCAAGGAGTCTGCGAGGCACCGGAGGGCCGTGACATTCGTCAGCATCTCATTGATGCATGCTTCTAGCACTCACGCCTGGTGGCTGATACATGGACACGGGACTCGTGGCACTGTGTGTGTCTGGTACCTGCACAATATGGACTGTACGCCTATGATGGCCTAGTACATAATGATCATTGTCGACACATCTCATTGGTTGATCGTGCACTTGTTTATGGCATATGTGATATCATGTTGAACACCCTATCGACCCGCCACCCAAGTGAGCCCAACACACCCCCTCCACCCTCCTACCTCCCCCCCGAACACCAGTGTCCAAAGATGCTCATTGTCAGTGGGCTGTCGCTATTGCAAGCCCCCTCTGCGGGTATCAGGGGCACCCCTGCCTGTGGAGCGCAGGTTCCTCCCAGATCTACGTTGGGGGCTGCCCTGGACGGAACTTGCAACGGATGATTTCTCTGCCTGCTCACGTCCATGCATGTCCCTAAGGGTTTGTGAGAGCTCAGTGAGCACACGGCGCACTGCGGCAAGTTCGGCACATACGTCTTTGGACGTCGCATGCAGTTCCCCCCTCAGGCTCTCGGTGCTTCTCTCCATTTGGACTCTCAGGCTCTCGGTGCTACTCTCCATTTGGACTCTCAGGCTCTCGGTGCTACTCTCCATTTGTGCCCTTAGTGTCTCTGTACCTCTCTCCATTTCTGCCCTAAGTGTCTCAGTTGATGTTTCTATGTCTGCCTTAGTGCCCCCACATTCATCGGCATGGTCCTTGAGGAGCGTGGCCAGTTGCTGCTGTTGCACGATTAACTGGTCGAGGGACTGTTGCCTCTGCTGGGCCATGGCCATTTGCGGGGGTGTCACAGAGGGGCTGTTGACCTCATGTTGCCTTGCCACAGGGCTTGGGGGGGATGGCCAGTCGTCGTCTTGTGGGTGCCCCTGCGTGGTATTCTCATGTTGTACGGGATGGGACAGACAGGGGGATTGGGACAGGTCATGGATGGATCTGACTTCGACATCCCCGTCTTCTGTGTCGGAGCATGCTGCCATCAATGGGGTGTCACCTATGGTGCTGCTGCCACCAGAGGCAGTGCCTTCTGTGGCATCCGTTGGGGGGACCTGTGGTGGTGGTGTTGTGGGCATGCTGGCTGCTGGGGTGCCTGTTGATGTTCCCTCCTCTGTGCTGCCACCTGATTTGTGCTGCTGCCGTGTCTTGATGCGTGCAGCTGAGGTGGAGGGTCTTTGGCCGTTGGTCTTGGCCCTCTTTGCAGGTGTGCTGGTAGGGGTGTCCTGATGCTCGTCGTTTGGATCGGACCCTGTGGTGGAGTAAAGGAGGGCGAGGGTTAATAATGGGTCTGTGGGTATTGGAATGGCATTGTATCACATGCATTGGGGTGGTACATGAGGGTGATTTGGGTCGGGGCCTTGGAGGTGCTTTCATTTGTGTGTGGGGTGAGGGTGCAGTTGTTTGGCAGCCTGCAGTTAGGGTGTGCCTGCTGGACGTGTGGTGGGTGTTTTAGGGGTTTTTAATTATTTATGTATTTATTGTGGTTTTAAAGTGCGCTATAAGGGCGATGTGTGTGTACGTTCTCCTGGACATGTGTTTCTGTTGCACTATGTGGACACATGGTACTTCACATGATTGGACATAGTGGATTTAGCATTGTTTTATCTGGCCCACCTACCTGATTCTTCTGATGTCTGCACTCCTTTCTCCATCCCTCCGACTCCCTCAATGCTCTCCATTCCGATGGTGGAGGCACAGATTTCTTCCCAGGGGGTCAACTTGATGGGTGATTCAGGACCTCCCCCGGTGGCTGTGGCAATGTTGCGGTTGGCAGAGAGTATGCTGCGGACGCGTATCCGCAGGTCGTCCCACCGCTTTCTGCATTGCTGTGGGTTGCGGGGTGCGGTCCCCACCGCGCTTACCCGCTGTGCCACCAGAGCCCATATGGCCTTCTTGTTCGCAAGTGCCGTCCTGGTCATTTGCGTGGAGAAGACGACAGCATTCTCCTGGAGGGTCTCTGTTAGCACGGTGAGTTCCTCGCGGGAGAAGTGGACCTGGCGCTTGCGGTCGCACGCTTTCTTCGCTACTTTTCCCATTTGTCTTGGTTTCGCTAGGGTGGATGACGGGTTGGGGTGTGTCTCGGGGTAGTGTTTTTAGTGGTTGTGTGGTTTTAGTGGTTTTATAGGTGTACGGCGGGATGTTTCCCGTTCCGGGCCCATGTTTTTACTTCCGTTTCCGTATATTTCCGGTCACCGTACTTTCCGGTAGGCGCACTCTGCGGTGTCCGCTGTGTTGGGTGGCGGTATGGCACCTAGGGCGACGTACGGCGGCGGTGTGGGCCGTTTTGGGGTCATTTCCGCCATCGCGGACTTTGCACTTCCGCCATGGCGTGGTGCTCGTGCCCGATGGGTCGGAATGGACCGCTCTTTGCTCCTTCGTGCAATGGCGGAAACGCTATTTACGCTGTTGCGGTCCGGTCAGTCACTTTCCGCCAGGGTCGTAATGAGGGCCATTGTCATGATTCCTGCCCCTCATGTCCACAGCCCTCCAAGATGTCAGGCTGGAGCCAGACCACGATCACCTACATGGCCCTCAAGGGCCTCTCCATCCCTCCAAAGACCCACTTGGAGTCAGACTTGGCACTTGTGGCACCAGACTCACTCACTCCCATAGGATAACATTGGGGATTGGACTTGTAGTGCATTGATGGGGAAAAGATGGATGCCCCCACATATTTCGGTTCCCAGAACTGCATGTGCAGTCTAGTCTTTTGGGTGTGGTTCAGCCCAGAGACACCTGGGATACCCAGAGACTATTTAAGCCATGGCCAGGCTGAGAAACATGGTTTGTGTTTTCTGCACCTGCAGCGTGACACTCACCGTGTTCGGATCATTCTCCAGTAGGCCTGCATCTTTCTTCTGCCCTCAGCTCCTGCAAGAACAAGAACACTGTTAGGAACAGCCTTACCTTGCCGCGCTTCTGCCCATCATTCATCGCTCCTTCTGTTCTGCAGGCATCTTCGGCGGTGTCATTCCCATCCCGGCATGCCGCTTCCTAAGTAAAAGGGAAAAGAACAGAAAAAAGGCATTAGTAAGCATTCAGCAAATCTTCGCTTATTTTTAAAGACTGTACGTGCTTCAAACGGTTACCTGAATCCCAGCCACTCTGGGGGAACTCTGTCTCCGGAACTTCTCATCCATCTGCAAGAGGGAAAAGACACTCCAGGTTAGCGTGGAAACACCTAGAGCTGCTGCATACCGCGCTTACTCACCGCATTTCTTCTTCATAACCGGCATCCACGCTGAAAACATCGCGGCACCTAAAAGACATAGAAAAAGTACTCAGTTCAATACAAATACGAAAGGGTCGCATTGTGCATCGTGCTCTCACTCACCTTCAGCGCTACTCATCTCAGCAGCACGTCGCCATCCCCGGACGCCAGCCATCATCTAAGGAAGGAAAGGAAAGAAGTTAGAGAACTGTTAAAAAGACTCATTATACTTACCTGTCGGACTCTTGCCAGTGAAGTAAATAGGCAGCAACGAGCCTGCATCAATCAACGCACCCCTGCGCTGAAAGCAGGATGGAGAGCACACTTTCCAAGAAAACAAGGTGAGCTATGGATCAAAGGGAAGGGTTGGACCCCGGGGAGGAAGGGGTTCAAGCACACAGAGACAATAGGGAGTTAAAGGTCAGAACAGGCTGAGTGACGTCCCTGTGGATACCAGGTGAGCGTTACACATATTCGCAATTTTAGCAGTACTGTCTATCTTTTTTGTGAAACAAAAGAAAACCACATTTGAAACATTTCCACAGCATGTTTATGTGCCAGATCCTATGTGAAACTTCAATATATCACCGAGACATGCATGCTTGCCCATATCACCCATTCTAATGTGCAAACCATTATTTTCTTCTTTCATTCTTTCACTTTTAAAACTACTTCTCCCACTAACAAAGCTGCACTAAAACTCCCACAATGCACACACAAAACAAAAACTGCATGTATGTTTCTAAAGCATGGCATGTACATGCAATGGAAAATTACAAAATCCAATGCATTGAAAACTATTCATTTCAGCACTATTTCAACAAAAACAAATAAATTGATGTGTACATTTACAATAGTGCTGTGTGTAATTTTTAATAAATAAATGAAACAATACGGAAACGATTTCTCCAACATATTGCAATAACACTCAATAACTTTCTCACACATGCACACTTGCTACCTAACATTCACCTTTGTAATCTGTACATGCTTCTTAGCTTCTCGATTTTTCCCTGCATACTGGGACTTGCAGTGCATCATTTCTAATACAAACAGTGCAATAACAACTCCCACACTTTCAAAAATCCAGCCTCGTAGGGCATACTTATCATGGGACCACCGGCCCCATACCAATGCTGCCGGTGCTCCCATGTCCCCATTCCCACACAGTGCTATGCAACTCCATAGATATAGACACAAACATTTTCCACCACCTGACCTTCCAGGCCAACATGACCTGTTATGTACTAGTGACACTGGGCTAGCTGCCAAACAATTATTAAGAAATTTGTGGCAACCCGTCTGCAGCAATGACAGTGTTACAACCATACTCGTAAGTGCGTGCAATGTTACTAACTCTTCTTCCCAAGAACTCCCCCTACAGTGTAAAATAATGTCTTCTTGTACTACAATTACTTTTCCATTGCCACACAAACCCACTAATCTTCTTATTTCCCAATTGCAGTGAAGCACAGCCTCTTGAAAGACAACAACCTCTCTCCTAGAAGGCAATGACCTGAAGAAAACTACTCTTCACATCTTACAAAGTAAGTGCACTAGTTTAGTAGTATTCTTTCTGGTACTCATAAAGTACAGTGTAGCCATATACTAGCCTACAAAATTCTTTCCAAACCAACAGAATTTACTTCACTTTTACTCATTGCACCTCAGCACTCTTTGTATTGTCATCTGAACACCAGTTACCATGAAAACATTGCAATGTCCTTACTTATTCATGCACAGTACACTATCTTAAACACTAACCAAAGCCCTTCATACATCTACACACACAGCTACTCTTACAGCTGTCCCAATCAGTACTAACAGCCCTTTGCACAATCACACAGCCCTCTATCTATGGCTGCCCTCATATTCATACACTCATTCACAATACACACAAATACATTCCACAACTTTCAAACCAACACTTTCCTTTTTTCTCCAGAAGACAGAACAGAATGCCTACTAAAAAAGCAACTCTGTAGAAAACAACAAAATATATAGCAGATAAAACTAAAAGCATACAAAATACTCATCCACTTCTAGCAGAATTTATAGCAAATGTTGAAACGAAACTGCTAATGCAGTCTGTCAACAAAACTGAACCAGCTAGCAATGAAAAAACTTGGGCCACTCTTTCAAAAAGTAAAAATAGAAACAAATGTATAAATAAGAACAAAATGACTAATAGCGCTAGCACTATATTTACGAATGTTAACGTTGCCACAGTTAAGCATTCCAACATTTTTTTTTACAAAAAATGTTCCACCGTAGACTACTTCAAAACCTCATAAAAACTGCAGAATAGTCACGATGAATCCTTAAAAATTACTGCAGAAGAATAATCCTGGAAGCTCTCATTGACAGCGGAATGCTCCTCAAAAGAAAATTGTTTATATTAATTTTAACCAGAATTAAACCACTAACAAAATGCATCAGTAAACTACAAAAAGTAGTTCTAAACATGCACAATGTCATCGTAGATACCTTTGCAAACTTCTGTGCAAATGAATAGATTCACACAAGCATCGCAGAACCATATTTCAAAGAAGAGGCATATAAACAAGAGCAGGAAAACCCAATTGCCATACATAGTAGTGGCTGAGGATATGAAATGGTAGACAACGCCATTATGGCACAAGAAACACAAAATGTCCCCAACAAACTTGCAATCAACTCTTCATTCCAGCGAACCAATCCGTCCAGTCTACAAATAGCCCTGCACCTCAATGTGTAACATATGGAAACAATCCTTCAAAGCTTTATGCCAATTCCTCAATCACTATGTGAAAGTATAAGAGAAAATTAGAATAGAAACTTTGCAAACCATGGACTCCTGTCCAGTGCGCAATTACACTGGACTGCGAGGACATTCATTAGCCTGCATTTCAGGACCTGCTTGCAAAAGCACCTTCCCCCACATCAAAATGTTAACAACACACCATCACACTATGTAGAATCTTCTCCAGAGACTGTACTGTGCCAAAAATCCTGCTTTAGAACAGCAACATTTTAATAACATTCTCCTTCATGGCACAGCCCAAGAATTCCTTCAACAAATAGACCACATCCAAAGTAAATATTTCGGAAGTGAAGATCACTTAGAAAATACAGTAACTTTAGAGAAGAGTAGCGAAGAACTTACAAATGCCAATCTTATAATAAACATGTACAAAAAAGAAATAGCAAAGTTTAAAAGCACATCTGATGAAGTACCAATCCAAGTATGTGTGTGTTGTCGCAGAACTGTAGATATAGCAAAAAATAGAAGACAATGAGGAATCCCAATGGTTCCAATTAGCTCTATATCTTATAACAGAAAACAAATACAAACTAACCAATCTCTCAATACTTTGCACATACTGCAATACAATGCTTGATAATAACCAAATGCCTTCATGAGCTATCACTAATAACTTAGAAATATTCCCACTTCTAAAAACCTCTCCAACAGCTTAATTTGTATGGGAGCATTATAATCCAAACAGTACACCTCTTTCAAGCTATAATACACCTTCAACCCAAAACAGCCAAATTGACTCCTTCTGAATTACTAAAAGGCATTTGTGGCAATGCAGTTTATTTGCCATTAGATATTAAAGAAAAGGTAGACAGTCTAGGAGTGAAACGGCCAATAGATCAATCTTTGATTATCCTAGTGAATGGTGTACCAACTAAAAATTGTCAACAACTAGTAGAATTAAACAAAGTTAGAAAAGCCTTACAATATCTAAAAGAGAAAGATGAGTACTACAAAGAAATAAACATTGAACAAAACCTACGGGAAACCACTGAAATAATTCTGGATTCCCCACCAACCGGCCAATTTGAATTTGTAGATCCTATCACGGCATCCAATATTTTAGAACAGTATACAATTCACCCACTACACTCGAAAGACACCATGGACAATACACTTGAAACCTATCAAATGAGTTAAGCCAAAGGATCTCCAATCAGCATATGGGAAACAAAAGTGTAAGTGTAGGAGCATGAGCCTTTCCTCTACTCTTTCCTACAGGAAAAGGGGGAAGACATGATGAAAGATGTACACAAATAACAGCATCAGAATACCGTTGTATTCCAAAGACACCAGATGAAGACAAAATGCTGAATACATATTCTACCTCCTGTTCGAAAGTGAACTAGCAACTCTAGGTTGCAGAGTTGCACACATATTGAAAACAGTCTGCTATCCAACTACTTCAAAAGATAAAAGACAAAGATGAGCTTTTGCAGTCAATTAACACAAATCTCTTGGCAAACATGTGTGGTAAAAAAAGAATACTGGTTATGATGTCACACTGATGTATGCTGTATGCTAAGGAGCCTTGGCCCACCCACATGGTTTGTCACTTTGAGTTGTGCAGAATATTCATGGGAGGACTTGGATGACTTCCTTTGCATAGCAAAACAAAACAAAGAAGTGATAGAAATAAAAACACCAGGACAACTCTGCTCTTTTCACCCTGTAAATGTATCAAGGTAATTTCCCCACTACTTTATTGCCATGCTGCACTTCATCTGTAATAAAAACATGACTCCCCTCAGAGAAGTGGAACACTTCTTTTGGAGAAACGAATATCAATCCAGAGGAGCAGCACACATCCACATTCGTTTGTGTATAAAGGATGCTCCTAAATGCGGTCATGACAATGATGCCACTGTTTTGCAGTTTGTACACAAATATATAACCTGAAACATCCCTTTAGAAAACACTCATAGTGAGCTACATACACATATTTTACACTTCCAAAAACATAAATGTGGCAAAGATTGCCAACACAGATATAAAAACAAAGGTAAATACTACACCAAATGCTGCTTCAGTTTCCCTAGACCAGTTTCAGCAAAAGGACAAGTAAACAGCTTCATGTCTTCAGTTAGACACAGTGTGAAAGCAAATCGCCTAAAACACATACTGCATTAAAGGAAACAAAGCATGAAAGTACATCAATGATTACAATGCAATTATTGCCCTCTTGTGGAATGCAAAAATATATATACAATATATTGCAGACAATTCCACTGCTGTTGCAAGATATGCCACAGCCTACCTAACCACAGCTGAGAAAACAGAGAAAGCAGAGAAAACAGATTTAAAAGACCTATGGGATGACATATCATCTGACAAAACACTGTCACACAAATTGTACAGCTTTGGCATAACAATGCTCCTTCATAGAGAATATGAATGCTACAAAGCTGCAGACCGTTATATTGCAAAGCTGAACATATAGGGCCTCATTACACGGAAGGCGGTAATGGTTAACGGCCACCGTTAATGGTAACGGTGACCGTTAACCATTACCGCCTTACTACGAGGTCCCTTAGCGGGTTGGTGCTTTAACGCCTGCCTTTTGCAGGCGTTAAAAACCAACCCGCTAAGGGACCTCGGAGCTAATTACGGCACCGCAAAATTGCGGTGCCGTAATTAGCGCCTTCCCCATTCCCATAGAGCCCTATGGGGCAGAAATGGGAATGGGGAAGGGCAATGGCGGAAGGGGGATTTACCGCCCCACCAACCTTGGAATGGGGCGGTAAATCCCCTTTCCGCCAAGGCGGTGCCGGTAATTTACCGGCATGGTCCAGGGTGCTAATAGCACCCTGGATCACCGCCTTCCGTGTAATGAGGCCCATAGTCTGGATAAGCCTTGGTCCTGCTGCAGCCAGAAAAAAGTATGGACATAGAAACAATAGCCAAAAATGTTCCCAACAGCCTGGACATTTCGAAAAACAATTTATTAGACACATACTTCCCAAACAGAAGAACTGCTTTGGAAAATATGTGCCTATACCACATAGACCAAAATGTCGACTACAAGATTGTTAAACCAGATGAAAAAAGGGGAAAATACACGGTCAACGATTGTGAAGGCAGCCTCGTCAAACTTACCAATCCCGGCCTAATTAATCATATGAAGTCATCATTTAAATAAAACTCCTCAACATAGAGAACTTTACTACATGTCCCTACTCCAACTTTTTAAACCATGGAGAAAAGAAGAATATTTATTGGCCACCCATGACTTATTTGAAGCTGCATTCAATGCAAATTCCTCCAAAAATGAAGAAACAACAACCTTTCAGCTGCTGTAACAGCCCCCACAGGTTTAGCTGTCTACAACATAGGAGGTGTTACTTTACACCAACTACTGCTCCTTCCAGTAGTACACCAGAACAAATTAGAGTACTACAAACTAGCAATAGAAGCTACTACTACACAGAATTCTGAAACAAATGAAAACGTTCCTTATAGATGAGATGAGCATGGTCTCCAACCTAATGTTTGCTTTAATTCACCTCAGATTACAAGCAGTCTGTAAAACGGACTCCGATTAATGCTTTGGAGGAAAACATGTTATTGTTTTTGGAGATCTCCTCCAATTAACACCAGTGAAAGGCGAACCTATTTTTAAAACCTTAGGACACAAACAATTCCGCAACACACTTGGCAGCATAGGAAATGTAAATATCTGGCAACATTACCAATGCAAAGAACTCAAAACATGGGCCAGTCTGCAGACCTCACCTATGCTAACATTTTAAAAAGCATTGGAACTGGTCTTCTTTCTAAATGAGTTATATGGGCATGACACATCTGCTCCTGATGTCATGGAACAATTAGCACAAACAAATGTAAAATGTATGTCCTTAATGCCAATACTAGCACACAATTCAATGAGTCAATGTTAAAAAAGGAAATGCAACCAATAGTGCATATTAGCTCCACAGACAAACTGGAAGTGCATGGCATGACATGCCCTATGTGTCAACAAGCAACAGCCTGACTAAAAAAATGTATCTCCAACACAGCTGGTTTGGATAAATTGTTAACATTGTGCTTAAACTGGAGAGTATTTCTGAAACGTAACCTTGATGTGGAGCAAGGCTTAGTCAATGGAGCAATTGGTACAGTTGTTAGCTTCCACACATATTCACATGACAACAACAATCAGTTGATAACAGGGCCGTTGCTGCCATCCGGTAATGCTCGCGGGTGCCGCTTTGCAAGCCTGGTCTGACCAGGTGTTCTAGAGCAGCACCCGCAAGCATACTTGGAATGTTGCGGCAAGGTAACAACAGCACTGGTAGCACTACTGGCACCGTTGTTGCCTTACTGCAAAACTCTAAATGAGGCCCAGTGTCTCAGTAATAAGGCAAGAATTGCAATACTATGCAGGAATGGTAAGATTCACCATAAACACACAAGAAGTTCCACAAGAATGTCTAATGTACTTACTGCAAGTATTAGAAAACAAAAATATACCTATAAATAAATTCTTCCAGATTTCATACACCTCGAAGCATACATGCATTTTCTGCAACCATGTTGCACAAGAGCAGATTCCTAATGAATGATGTGTGTATGTATCTATATCTAATTGTGAATCCATTCCATTTCATCAGCTGGTGTAAAATGCAAATCATGGCTTATTATGCACTGTTTGCAATTCAGACAATCATTCCACTTTACACATAAACTCACATAGCCAATATGTAATACTAATGCTTTTAAGGTACAACGTAGATGGTCCCAAAAACAACTGCAAGCTTACTAGCTTCACACGTAGGCAAGTATCTCTTGGCAAGAAAACCTTCACAATCTACCACACTGGTGCCACAACCACTGCAGGTCACTATACTGCATACATTAAAACAAGATGTGGTTGGTTTGAATGCAATGACACTTCCATTACTCTAAAACATAGATTATCAGCAAATCTTGACAAATGCCTACTTAATATTCCTTAATCCTAAATGGAGTCACTGACCTGTAAAACTATCGTATGTTAGTGCACTTCAGACACCAACAGGTATCTAACTGCTTCAAAAAGTAACCTTCAGAACTGTAAAACTATAAACAGTTACAATATGCCAACTGGTATCTAACTACATCCATAGTGCTACAAAAATGTTTGTAAAATAGAAAACAGTTTCAATATGCCAACATATGTAAATTTAGTACATTGTGGCTAATGCTAAATAGATTTTTTCCCCAATTACACAATATTATGCAAACTGAAACAACAACTGTGCAAAACACACACTTATGTTTTTTCACCTATAGTATTTAAAATGTACTGATTATGAGGGTCTACAAAGTTTAATCACTAACCTGTAAAACTATCAACAGTTAGAATATGCCAACTGCTATCTAACGGCACCCATAATACTGCATTTTTACTTTCCAGTAGTGAAATTGTTAGAATCCACCAACAGGAATGAAAGTGCTTCAAAACATACCGTTCAAAACTGCAAGACTATTCACATTTAGAATACACCAACTGGTATCTAATTGCAGCCACACCACCAGCACTTTCGAAAAGCAAAACACAAACACAATTACATTTGTTCCTACTGCAACACTGTTTGTAACGAAAAATACACTTATTTGTGCACCTTAAACATTCCTTTAAGTACTGCACACTTCAAACATAATGTGACACGTAAAGTCAAATAAATGTACTAGGGTTTTTTTAATCCTACATGGATTTCTTTTTTCCCACAAACCCAATGATTATGCAAACAAACACAGCAACTGTGCAAAATGCACAGTAATGTTGTTTGGAGCATAATACTTGGAATGTACTAATTATAAGGGTCTAGAAAGTGCACAAATATCTGAAATTGTATTCAATGCAACATTGTGAACTATCCTACCTAACATATTATGCTATGTTTTTTTCACAGAGAAAGAAGGAAATATTTCTCCTGCATTACCGTGTACAGCAAAGTCAACCTGTACCCCCAATGGTACATCAATCAAAAGTACCATTTCCGCTTCAATGGTATTGTGTCACCATGTTACGAATACTATACACTGCCAACACACTATGTATAATTACTATACCCATATTATTATGATGGTGGTTTCCAATGGCCTGATTCCATTTCTGTACACATACGGCCATGCACCCAAGAATCTAGGCACTGGCCACAACCACCACAGCATAATACGGCAGTGCACCCAAGAATCTGGCCACTGGCCACAACCACCACACCACAACTTACCCTTAGCTTACCAATTCAACCGCTATCTTCAGACATCAAAATAGACCGTCAACGCAACTTTTCACCAATGGCAATATCGCCATATCATCTAGATTCCACTCCCCTACTCTAACAAGCTCTATTGTAGTCAACAAATAACCCCAAACATGGCTCTCCAACACTTACTATTACAATGGTTGCGGCCAGATTCTTGGTTGCATGCCCGTATTATACTGTGTTAGTTGTGCCAGTGACTAGATTCTTTGGTGCATAGGCTATTTTTAACCTATGCAAACATCCTTATATCATCTACATTCCACTCCCGTACTCTGATAAAGCCTGCCTGCAGTCACCAAATAAGCTGCCTACCCAAGGCTCTGTCTGCGGACTACCATGGTGTCCACGGACTTCCGCGGCCCGCACGCTCTTCTTCCACCTAAACAAATAGCCCCATGTCATCTTTCTTCCACCAGCCACTCTTTCCAACACCAAATGACCCAAAATGTGTTTCCCAGCCTTGTCCCCCCTGCACTGTCCATGGACAGCCGCAGCTATACGCGGATAGAACATGTGGGCGTTTCCGAAAAATTTGACCCACATCACACTTTTCAACAGCCAATCAGTAGGTGTGTCATATGTCTGCAGACATCACGCTGACCTCTGGACCAATCAGAGTCTTGTCGCTGAAGGAACTGGGAAGTGAGTCCATGGACCGGTACAAGACACCACTCATTTGTTTTTACCGACATTTTGCCCATTTTAAAGAAAACTACTGGACAGATTTATACCAAATTTACAAAAGCACGCTTTTGGGACCAAGCGGCCACTCCTGTAACAAAGTTGGTGAAAATCCGTCCAGTGGTTTGGGCTGTAGGCGTGAGCAAATTTTTATTTCCACTGCATCTATGGAAAACAAGTGTTTTGTGTCCACCCCTATAACTTTGACCCCACCTGACGAAACCTCACCAAAAAGATTCAGAGCGGCCCATAAACTATGTTTGCAAAGTTTGGTAAGGATTCGTCCAAAGGGAGCAAAGTTATAAGCCGCCAAAAAGTGCTCTTCCTATGAGTTCAGCAACTTAACCATAACTGCAGGGCCACTACCACAGACCCTGCAATATATATGTATATATCTCTATGTTAAAAATATTGTCTTATCCTATATCGATATTGAAAATATTTGATATATATCTCCAAAACTCGATATATTGCCCAGCCCTATTCTCTTATTTACTTGGACAAACACATGATGAGAATAAAATATGTGTAGTTTGATAAGTAGATTGAATACATTGCAGTATAGTATTATCCTGCTCAAGTCAAAGGCACAGTGGTGGGCAGGTATAGCACAATCTTGGGGATGCAGGCTCACATGTTCGTCATGGTGCCATTCCGTTTATTGACCACTGGCCAATTGTTCTACAGAACATGTCTTTGGAAATGAAATGTAACAAAAGCGTAGGTGGCTTTGTGAACATACTTCTAATATCCATTCAATTGAACCAACCGAGTCCATGGCACTCAACGAAGGGTCCAACAGAGGAATGTTTTGGGTCATTGTCCGTAATATTACATCATTTCTGGGTGCCTGTGGTATTATTCAGTGTCATATGTGGCACCAGCATCCCAAAGACAATGTTGACTTTGATGAATTCTCTGTCCATTATCCCTGCAAAGATTGCTATGGGTCCTGGACCATGCTTGAGATAACACCACATATAGATGTTTCAGTTGCTGCTTACCAGAAAGCTGTCCTTCCTTCTGAAATGGCATATTATTGAAATATTCAAGTGCATTAGCTGTTTCATCTGTGAATACCATGTCTGTGAATTCCTTACCTGTCTCATTCCAGTGTTTTGAAAGCTAACACCAGCTTCTCTTTGTTTATATCACGTATCATAGGGGAAGGACTAATCAATCCCACAAATGCATCATTACTGCACACAAACAATACAAAGTTCATTGTTTTGACTAGTTTTGTTTAGACAGTACTGTCATCCGTGATTTATGTTTTGGGATTTCATGTAACTGACTGAAAAAATTCAACTTTGATGGATAAACTACTCAAAAACAAGATCAATATTATTTTAGAAATTTAAAAGCAGTACATGCTAAGCAGTGCTGACAGCAGACATTTTATACAAGGAATTAGTACCCGGCGAGGGTCAATGGGCTTGTAACAAGCAAGCTCATTGGCCCTCGCTTGGTCGTTACCAGCCCGACAAAGCCTTTGTCGGGCCGGCCTCATTTGTGTCCTGGCAGCCATCAAAAGGGAAAACGGACTACATGAAGTCCTGTCATCCCGTTCCCTGGCGGCCATCGTTTTTTGTTACTTTTTTCAATGGCCGCCATGCAAAGGGAAAAGGGACTACTTGTAGTCCCTTGCCCCCCTTCCATGGTGGTCATGTTGTTTGCTTTCTTTTTTTTTCTAGATTTTTAATGGCCACCATGGAAAGGGAGAAGGTGCTACATGCAGTCCCTGCTCCCTGATCCCTTTTGCTCTTTTTTTTCTCGAGTTGAGAAACGGTTTCAAAGCTGTTTCACAACTTGAGAAAAATGCTATTAGTACCGCAGTACCCCTTGCAGGGGGGGAATTCACGGGTCATTTTCAGTGAGCAAGCGATAGAGTGGATGCAGTCTTTCTTAAGCAGTAGGACAATGCAGGTGTGTAGCCAGCAAGCAGAAGCTGACCCTGGCCCAATGTGCTATGGCGTCCCACAGGGACTCTATCTCCCGTTTCTCCCGTTCCTTACAACATCTTTACGTCGCCTCTGTTTCAATTATTGGAGCAAAAAAGGATATGCGTCTCTAATTATGCAGATGATTTTCAATGCCTCATCCCGCTGACAGGTGACTATGAGAAAGACTCCATACTGGTTTCAGAGACCTACACTTGATACAACAGTGAATGGATATGAGTTGCCTTTCCTTGAACCATGAAAAAACGGAACTCATGTTTGTAAGTTCTACTTAAACTCAATGCGGAATATGACTCATTCTGCATTGCGAATGTTGACATCTCCACGAAATAAAAAATACAAATATTGGGGGTGGTATTTGACCAGACACTCAACATGATAGCACAAGTTAATCAGTATTAGCCTACTGCATACGGCTTCTGTCCCACATTCTCCCTTTTCTTTCCCAAAAGATGTGTGAAATAGTGATGCAGGCTATCATATGCTCACAAATTTACTACTGCAGTTCTCTACAGGTAGGCATAGGCAAAGGGGAATTGGCCAAACTTCAAGTGGTGCAAAATAGCACCATCAGAGCTATTATGGGTATGCATAAATGTGAGCATGAGTCGGAGGTGCAGAGAAGTCTGTACTGGTTGCCTATTGTTTCCAGGATAGACTTTAGGCTTCTTACTATTACCTATAAGCATTGGCAGGGCTCTTTCCTAAGTATATAGCCTGAAGACTTAAAAATAAAGTTGAATCTTCCGCCCTACACTCAAGTAGTCTTAAATTGTTGCATATACCGAAAGTGTCCCTGGAACTAGTAAGAAAAGGTGCCTTTTGGGTGGCTGCTCCCTACAAGTGGAACGCCATGCCAGTTGAATTAAGTAATTGTGCGTCCTTGGAGAGAAACTTCTCAAAACGTACCTGTTTGTATAAAGCCCTGGCCTGGGATTGCCTGGCCTTTACATCCACATTCTGCCCCTTGCGCTCCTTTTGTCAATGCTCGTATGCCTCTGGGGCACTTTGGTAGCACCTAACAAATAATCAAAAGTAAAGTAATGGCCTTGGGGCTAAGTTAATGCGCCCCCTCTATTGCTTAAGATGAAGTTTATTTCTGGGCTGCAAAAATGGGACTTGTGTTGCAGATCCCTATTTTCAAACTGGTGCTCACCAAGCATGATATAGTACAAGCCACCGAATGGAGAACAGTAGAGATTAAACTGTAGTACAACTCGTTCAACTACTTGAAGACGGGAATCAGTCATCTCGCACAGGTATCTAAAGTACATTAGTACACGGCTAGGGGGGTGTGGCGGCCTCCCAGCCAATGAGCAGGCTGAGAACGGGGACATAACCAGATGCAAATCCCACTGCTTTCAGCCTCCTCAAGGCTGGAGAGCACCATCTTCTCTGGAAGTTAAAAAGGTAAGTTCCCTGCTCCCTCCTTCCCTCTACCCCTCTTTTACAGAGATGTTCCTCCCTCTGCCACCCCACTCACCTTCTGCCGCTTTTTGTTCCTTTTCGGGAGCAGACGCACTCGGTACACTTCTGTCCCTGGCACGTCTGCTCCCAAACTGCGGCACGCCACTATGTAAAGGGACTCCCGTTCCCTGCGGCTATCTTATTTGTTTATTTTATTTTACTGTTTTCAATGGCTGCTATGGAAAGGGAGATCAGGCTTCATTTTCCATTCCAAAGCAGTCATTCAAAATGTATTAAGTTGCAAAATGCCGGAGCATCTCGCAACTGAAGAAAAAAGCTTTTAGTAGCCCGATCCAACAGGCCGGGTGTACTAATAGCAATACGCCCTTTGCTGGGGAGGGACATTACCTATGTTCAGTAATGCCCTGGGGCCGTCGTTAAGGCCCTCGCTTTGCGTTGGCTTGTAACTATGAGTCCAGGGGCATTACCTGAGATGGTAATGCTCCTCCGCCTCAGGGCTTATTGCTTAATGAAAGCAAAGTGAAATGTAACATTACAGTTCAAAACCATTCAAGGCATTTGATACCACATACTGCACAGCACTGTGCTACCTCCACTTTCTTAAGCATACTGGAGAACTGGCCCCTCTTGAAGCTTAATTTTCCCCTTCTGTGAGGGCATTTCCCCCACCTTACTGTGGTAGTTGATTTTGATCCGTGTAGGGGAGGTTCTTAGAGTTAAGAGCTATTACTCGATTTCTATAATGTGAGTTGTAACATAAATGTGTGTAGTGCACCTCTGTCATTTTGGCAGCCTTGCTTCATTATGCCTTTGCAAGAAAAGAGGAGGGCTGGGATGTTAGTGGGTTTGAGTGGGACGGGACTGATGAATGTAAGATAGACGTGCATCACCTGTAAACAGGCACAATCAAAACACCATCTTCCGAGCCCAGCAGACCGGCAGAAGCCATAAATTGGCCAGATGGGAAACAAAGAACTACAAGAGGGAAATTAACTGCAAACAGGCCTTTTCTTCTATGCTAAATACAGAGAAAGGTAGGAGAATGGTAAATGTGAACAGTTACTCTCTATCAAGAAAGTTTCATGCTTTTTTCATAAAATATACATTTATTTTTAATAATTTCTGAATAAAATATCTGACGCTGACCTGAATGCACACGGTCGCAATACTATCACAGACAGTTTTTGGAAACAAATAGTCATATGTACCGGACATAATTGTTAAGTGCTGCAGCTATCGTTACTAACAGAAACAGATTTTTTGAGACCCCGCCTCGGCCTATGGAGGAGTTTGTGGAAGAATTATTCGTCCCACTGAAAAAATTGCCAAATTAATAAGGCCATGTTTTTCCTCCATTGAGGGATCAACTACACTTGGAAATTCAGTTGCTCCCCTTACAGTGAACAAAGCTTCAATAAAAGAAGATTTTTACTACTCAAATATTGTTAATAACTACTCCTGAAGAAAGTCCCACCACCATCCAGAGGACTGAAACATATCGAGTTTACAGTCCAGGAGTTACCCTAGACTGATATAGAAAATATTTAGAGATCGTGATTGATCTGAACACTGACCTAATAGGATTTTCTCCTATAGACACATCCATCCATTAATGAAAGTGAACATTTTTTAAGAAACATTGATTATGTTTTTTTTGTCATTGTTGTTTACATTCTTAGAGTATTGTGATGAATGTATTTATTTAATATGTATTTTTTCTCCATTTTATGAGATATTTTATTCAGAAATTATTAAAAATAAATGTATATTTTGTGAAGAAAGCATGAAACTTTCTTGATAGAGAGTAACTGTTGACATTTACCATTCTCCTACCTTTCTCTGTATTTAGAATTCTCTTTACCCAGAACCAAGGTAGGATTCCATTCCCTCGAAGGAATGGATTTTGGGATCTCCTCTAATGTTTAGTTTCTTTTCCTCTATGCACCTTGTCACTAGAACAAGTCACCAATGCAGAAACATTATTCACCCTTCAGCCTCCATTATACATTATTCATCCTCCATCCAACACTTCAGGAAGGCCATGAAGACCCTACTATGCAACATCTTGCAAATCATTGCTCACTTGACTCAAACTTATTCTACCCCACTGGAATTCCCTCCTCATCTGCTCCCCACTACCAATTACAACTCCTCTGCTGCCACTGCACCATACTTGTAAACCCTCCATGTGTGTGCCCTTTGTAGACCACTGTGTTGCTTGCAAGACAGGTTGGTGCTTTATAAATCCCAAACATACATGCATAAGGGATTCCTGCAATCTGGTAAGGTTCCATTGTGCTTTTCTTGGTGACGTATGGGTATGTGTTTTAGATCTGTGTCATATCCCAAGTTCTTTTAAATGAAAGCATTGAGCGACTGTGCTACCTGCTAATTTTGTGATTGTGTGATTGAGGTTAGGATGTGTGTGTTGGGATAATGCATCAACGTTAGCATGACGTTAGTAAATGTATAGCTGCCATGTCCAAAGGGGTCCTGTGTACATGCATGTGCGTGTGTGTACGTGTGTGTGTTTATTGTAAGAAAAGAGTACATGAGAAGTGAGTCAGTCATTTAGGGAAGAAAAGTATATTCGGGATTAGTAGTGGCTCATTCATATGAAGTTTAGTACTAGATTGAGTTTCAGTCTGTTGTTGGCAGCATGTTTTATGTGTTGATCTCCCTCGGAAAAGAGTTATTATAGTCCAGCCTGAGCATTATCTCCTGAGTTTTTATTATTAAGGGGATGTCCATGGGTATATACTATCTGTTGGTAAGACTAATCAGAAAGATTCCCCAGCTCGGTTACATCCTGGTTTTTGCTTTTGTTGTTCCCAGCATTCATTGTGGCAATAATTTTGGGTTTAGGTCAGTAAATGTTATGTTTTAAGATATCTGAAATGGTTTGCCTTTAGGGTTACTTGTAAAGGGACATCCTCCATGATGTTTCCATTCGGGACATGACACCCGTTTTACGTTTTAAGTTTCGGTTGCTGGACCAAAGTATTGTTGTTGGCTTGTGGAGGATGATTTTATTGTTGGTAGATTCTGGCTCTCTGCTATGGAAAGCACTGTGGGCAATTCAGAGTGTGTTTAATTTAATCCTAGATTTCAGTGGGAGCCTGTGGAGTGTTCTGAATGCCTGGGGAATGTGTTCAGATCAGATAACCTAGAAGCTCTCAACCTGACAACTCATTTCGCTTGCCACCCATACTGCAGGCCATACCCTTGAAGCGGTTTTCAACACCACAAATATATCCACTCTGCTTCCACACACCCCAATGTGGACGGATCACTCCCTTCTCCCTGCCAACCTGACCCCCTTCCCCATCCCAGGTCCACGTCCCACCTTTGCCTACCTCTGTTCCCCTCACGCCACTCGGAAATAAAGTCATTATCACCCTGGACCTAGCCAATTCCCTCCACAACTCACTCCCAGTACTCTCTCTCTCCAGAAAGGCTCTCCCTCCATTAAACTCTTTGATCACTGGTTCACTGGTGCCCTCACACCAACAAAATAGACCTCTCATAGATCAGGCCCCACCACCCAATGGTACACCAAACCTCCCTAGCAATGCTAACAAGGGTCTGCCGGTCAGAAATTAGAAAAGCCCAAAAAAATTTGATGAGGACAGAATCTTGAATTCTTGTAACCCAAGAACGGAACTGCACAAAGTCATCTCTGATTTCAATTTGTCACGTTGCCCAACCCCTGCCCCAATTAACTCCCAACCCCTATGCAATGCCTTGTCTGAACATTTTCATAACATCACTATCGATAGACATAGTGCCATTCACTCTAAAATAGCAATGATGCCCCACCCCTACCCTGCTTTCCTCTCGTCTCCTGCCCCATTTCCCTCCTGATGAAAACCTCCTCTTTCTCCCCAGCTCATACCACAAGCTTCCTACACTCCTAATGCAAAGCCATCCGCCAGGCTCTCCTGGAGCCCATGCCCACCCACATTCCTCAAGAACATTCTAACATCAACCTGCGCAGCATTGCACGGTTAATACTGAACCAGTCCCTCACCTCAGGAATCTTCCCAGAAGCCTTCAAAACCACATATACCAAACCTCTGCTCAGAAAATCCATGCTTGGCCCACTCATTCCCCAGAGCTAGCAGCCCATTTCAAACACCTGATGCATGGCCAAACTCATGGACCGTGTTAGAGAGAATTCTCATTCTATGGCTGATTTCCATTCTATGGCTAATTTCCCTTACCTATAGAGTCCCCAGCAGCTTTGCTGGATTTGAAGGGTTTATTTTTTTTTCTCCTGCTAAGAGTGAGACCCTTTTTTTCAACTCTTAGACAGATTTCCAGTGTGTGTTTTAGGCTATCTTGTGTGTTTATGGTCTATGGGGTTTTTCTCTCCCCCTCATAGGAATCATCTTTGTACATGTGTGGTACACAGCACCCTCTGTGCCGTACCACAGGGGTATTGTAGCGACCCCCAAACATAGACTCCATACCCTGGGACTGACTATTGTTTCCCAGGGCCTGTAAAGTCCCCATTGACTTTACTAGTCAATTCTTATGAACAAAACCAGTACACCCCATCTTACTATGGAAGTTCTGGGAAGGGTTAATAGTTTTTCCCTCGTGTTCATTTTCGAGGGAGTACTATACAGTCCCTCTCTCAAAAGTTTCTGGCTGGAGGCAGTGGTCACTACTGTAAATATTCGACTGCAAATATTTTCCTATGGGATTTTCCCATTGTTCGAGGCTACCACTTTTTCTACAGCCTCTAACATACCACCGGTTTATTTTAATACTAACTTTACTCAGGTAGGTTTTTATTGCCAGAACTTTGATTAAAATCCTTTCTCGTGTCTTTCTCTATAATACTAACCCAGGTCGGGGATCCTTTGTTCGTCCTTTTGGCGGGCTTCTGCACAGAAGCCCACCTCTCGGCGCCACTGAGTCTGGGGTAGACAGGATGTGTGGGAGGGGGAATAGGCACTGTGGACAGGGTTGCCTACACAACCCAAGTCGCACTCTGCCCTGATAGGCTGGGGGGTTCTCCCGCCTGGAGAGCCACCCCACTGTGTGAGTAACAGCTAGGCTGTTTGAATGGGGATCTTGCTGCATAAAAGCAGGGTCATGAGGACTGTTGGACAAAACGTCACCACTGGAACTACGAAACCGAAGAGGAGAGAAGCTGAATACATCTGCAATGACTGAACCATCAGTGAAGCCCTGCTGCAGATCCTCACCACTTTTATCCAACGACTTGAGAAGATCTTCGCCTGCAAGAGTCTTCTTCCCTTGAGATGGTGGGGCTAACCAGTTCGTCAATCGCCTTCCAGGACCTGCCTTGGTTTAATCGCCAGTGCCCTGCACTTGGAGACCGGATAGCCAGGCACCCATATACCATGACCGCGATTTAAAGGAGCATACCTTTTAATCCGTTTCGGCATCACGCTGGCTGGCTTCTTCCCTGGACAGTGCAGTAACTCGAACCTTCCTCCACGACGATAGCCTCTCTTACTCTGCTGGACAACACGAACTGCAGGAACTGCCGGGAACCACCACCACCGCCGGAGCCGCTTCCACTTTTTCAGGCGCATTGTTCCGCCCGGCCTCCCGTTTCGAGGGGTACTGCTAAAGGTGTTTGAAATCCTTTACCTACCTCCTGGGTTGGCCGCCCCTTCTGTAAGCGATATTCAATCAACACTACAGCTAAATCAATGCCTAGTCTGGGATGCTGAGGAAAACCCTTATTGATGTATTTTTATGTCCAGTTCAGTACTCTGGATGACAACCCTTGTATAACACCCCCCTCTTAGAATCCCCCTGACCCCACTGAGCCAAGAAGTAGGTTTGTTTTGCAAATTAAAAGGTTTATTTGAAAATTTAAACTATTATATATATATATATATATATATATATATATATATATATATATATATATATATATATATATATATCACACTTCTATAAATAAATTGATAATGGATATTACACTTGTGAATATGAGCAGTAATCAGCAAGAGGTAACTTATGAATAGGAACAGAAGAATAAGGTGGGAAAGAATGCTTTATATGGTTCAAGGAAACGCAATGTTGAATGAAATGCAGTACAGAAGATAACTTATTATGGTTCCAACAAAAGACAATGTAATCACTTTTCCTTGACAATTCACTCCCGACCTATGCAATGTAAGAAATGGAAGGAGAGCACACAGTCTTCACGAATCCCAACAAATTCAATACGAAATGCAGTTCCCCCCCAGCAAGCTTAGAGGAAAACAGGTAGAGGTTTGAAACACAGGCCCAAAATGCTTTTAAATGTGATGGCAATGGATGGGAAAATGTGCCAACTGATTTTAATTCCCTCTAGAGATTCAGGGTGAGTGGGAGATGCGTGCTGGTATTAGTTCAGGCTCACTTTAGCAATGCTCTATGAGTTATTACCAAGTTGCAAATGGATTTTAACAAAAGAAAGAATGAAGCTGCTATTTTGACAAGTGGAGAAATTGAGCCAAAATCGCAAATCGCGGTAAATTTCGCGAGTGCGTGTCTCGCGATTACGGAAAAAGTATAGGGAGTAGGAAGTCGTTCCTAGCCCAAACGGTTCCAGAGATACGGACAATTTAATTAAGGTAGATTTTCGGATTTAAAGTAAAACTCAAAATGACAGGTGACAGCTTGCAGCTGCAGAATTGACAGGTGACAGTTGTGCAGCTTTAAAAATGACAAATGACACGATTTCTAGGAGGCTGTTCTACTTAGGTTAAAATAGTTTGGATTAGATTATTTTAACTAAGAGATTGGTTCTGCACAGTTCTGCTAGGTACTCACAATATCAATTTGAAATAAGCCTCGTCACGGTCTGGTCAGGTTGGACGGGACTTCCGGAGGGTGGTTCTGAAGTCCCGGCTATCTGGGTCAGCTCTGCTCTCTGGGTCTGTCAAGCACCGGATCTGCTCACAACAGTCTGGTTTGTGGTTCTCTCGGGTTCCAGATACAGCACTGCTTTCTGGATACTGCTACAGGTTCTTGCAAAAATTCTTGGCAAAAATTCAAACAGCTCTCGCTCGGCTGTTGAATAGTTTGGTTGGTTTTGAGGCCTACTGAAGAGGATTCAGCTGGTGGATTCAGGCCTCTCTGCTACAAATTATGGAGTTAATTTCTGCTACAGGTTCTGGAGATTGATGGATTTGAAGTCTGGATCTCTGGATGTGAAGTCGTCGGTCAGCATGCTCCGCAGCAAATGGAATTGAATGTCTCTACCTGTCCCAGCAGTCTCTTTTTATGTGTTTTGAAAATGGGTGTGTTCCTGGGCCTAGCTAAGCCTGCCCCTCTCTACTTGTCATTGGCCCAATTCTCCCCTCTCCCATGATTGGGGGGAGGAAATGGATTGTCATCATGATGAGGTCTGTTTATGGGTCAGAGGATCCTCCCCTGGTCAATTTGCACACAAATCTATTTCTGACCCAAATACATATTTATCTATGTACCATTTTCCTAATATTATAGGTCCAGTTAACATATTTTCTGTAGCACCAAACCATCCGATCCCTGTCTTTGTACAATGTCGTGTCCACTGATGACAGAATTCTCCCCTTTTCATCCAGATAACGACCTCTAAACCTTTCCAGATTTTACACAAATGTGCACCAGGGAGATGGGTTTCAGATGATAAAGTGTCAGATTTTTAACATGCATACATTTGGAGTGAGACCCTATTTTCCGCTAGCAACCCCCCAGAATACACCACAGGGTCCTAACGCCTCTTAAAACGTGCACAGAAAAATCACAAGAACAATGATATTAATTATATAATTTTGACCAGTCCGCACTATGCGTTATCTATCTTTTTTAAATTATGCTCTGGTCAAAAAGGGGTGTGGCTTCCCACATCACAGGTTTCCCCCAAGAGGAAGCCACTTTACGGCCCCCCCAATATAACATTTGCCTGAGCCAAAGAAGGCCCATTGTTCAGTTTCCTGCAGTCCCCAGCTGCCACTCCCCTTTCAATCAACAGGGACATGTGACCTCCTTTTTGTGGGGCAGCAGAATGCAGCCAGGCCTGGGAACACAGCTGTTGATCCAGTTCCAACTCCTGTCGGGGGTAGTTGTCAGGCAGAATCCAGTTTCATTAAGCCAGGTTTCAGCTAAATGTCACTTTTTGTTCCCAGTTTTCTACATTCAAATCAAACTGACAATTTTTACACAGTGCTGATTCTAAGTTCAAAACTATGACATTTCAACAGTTACAAACTATGTGACACTCAAAAATAGGTCCCTCATTTAATTTAAACATTTCGATTTTATTGGTTTTCAGTTCAGTTTAACTTAAGCTGCTGACCTCCACAACTCAGCCAGTTTTGTTATGAACATTGTTTTGGGCTCTTTTTATTTCCAGATTTTGTATGCACACAAAACTTCATTCTGCCAAATGTCTGCTGGTGTTCAGTGAGATTTTTGAATATCCTGCAATGTTTGGCATAGGCATTTTTAGCTTGCATTCAGAGAAACTAAGGTGATTTCAAAGGGCTTTTTAAGCTAACAGGCACTGCTGTTTTTCCTTTGGCACACATTCCACTCATGGCACCCCTTGCCCATCACGCTCGCACTGGTGGGTAGAAGGTTAGGCGACCTTTTTGGTGTGCGCACAAACTGCGCGGTTCTCCAGGATTCTGGTGCACATGTGGGCTTTTTGGCCATCTTGGATTTTCTAAGCCCACAGCACCAAATGTTGCAGCTTAATGACTCAAACGTGGGTCAATACACCTGACACTATCGACTAACATTATATTCTACCTTCTGCACCCTCCCTTTGAATCGTTAAACCAAAGACTTGACTGCAGTTACTAGAATAGTTTGATCCTGGGCACATTGCCCTGTACCACTAACTCTGGCACAGGCCTATTGACTTTGGCTAAATCTGTTACAACTGCCTTCATTAGATTTCTTTTCACCCTCAACTGTGTTGGTGCACCAGAAACTCTCATAACCACTCTTCTTTCCCTCTTAAGTATTGCTGAAGTGCCATTTTGCTCGGTTTTCACCTATGTATGACTATTGCTAACGTGCTACCTTGCCTAACTTGTTCACAATCTACTTGGGAAGGCTTGTGTGTTTAAGAGGTTAAATATGTATAACTTGTCCTTTCCCTTCCTTTTGAGAAATTACTAGAGTGACATTTTTGCTTGGCTGACCCTGTGCCATTTTGCTCAGTTTTCACTCTTGCTCAAACTTGTCTATAATTTAAATAGGGAGTTGTGTATACTTTTCTTGACTGTTTTAACTTACTTTGATAACTGTGATTCATGTGTTGAACTAGAAGTGTGTAAAATAAATATGTATATATTTTCTTTTTAATACAAAGCTTTGGTCAGTGTTTCCTTGTACCGTAGTACTGTAGTCCTAATGTGTAAACCCTGAATACTGCTCATCATCCTCTTGAGATAAGTGTGACTGCTCAGCCACAGTTACCAACTAAATCTTTGTGGTACAGACTGATACCAAAGGGAATTTATTGCATATACCTGTAGTGTTAATCTGCTGTAGTACTCCCCAAGGGAACTGCAGTGGATTCTGCCCAACACTGCTGTACAGCGCTGAGGATAAAAGTATTGGATTTACATTTTAAAGTACTGCTAGGTACCTTGGTTCAATTAACCACAAGGCTTAACAATCACTAAAAAGTTAATTTTAAAAAGTCAAAAATGGAAAGCTATAGCCAGGAGACCCTTCTTACAAATAATGCTGATTATTTAAGGGATCTGTGTAGACAGGAAGGTCTTCCTGTCAAAGGCAAGAAATCAGAAATGTTTGAAAGATTGTTAGAAAAACAAAGCCTAGAGCGTAGGGCTGTAGTGCCTACCCCTCCAGAAAATGTAGCAAACCTTGAGGATGATAATGTTGAAAATATTATTATTGAGACAGATGAAGAAGAAGAGGATGACAATGTAAACCTCTCTGGGCCCCTGCCTGCTCAAAGGCCTCAAGCCTTGTCTACTGGGCCTATGTCAGGTTGCACATTAAGTCCTGAATTTATCACTCTAGAAAAAAATGAGACTTGAACTGGAATTCAAAAGAATTAGTGCCCAAAGTGAACAGAGACATCAGGAACTAAGGCTCAAAGAAATAGAGCTCAACCATGAGCTAGAGATCAAGAAATTGTCTTTGGAAAATGCTTCTCTCCCCGAATCATCTAGTCCAAAAAGACCCTGGATGCCTAAAGAGATTGTGGGTATGTATGAACCCAAATTGGATGTATTAGACTGGTTAGCTATGTTTGAATACAATCATGGGCTCCAGGAAATCACAGGGAATCAGTTGATTCCCTGGTTGTTCTCTAGACTCCCGCCTGTTGCAACTGATGTGGTAATGGAGTTGGGGGAGGTAGATAGGATGGATTATGAATGTGTGAAGCTAGCTTTGATCCCTTTTCAGTACCTAAAGAGGTTTAGGACCCTCAAAAAGCATGTTAGTACCCCTTGGGCTACTTGGGTGAATGAGTGTTTGAAAAACTTAGAAGGATGGATTAAGGACTACAGAGTGAACACTTATGAGGGAACGAGAAATCTTGTAATGTTGGAGTCTATCTATGATGCCTGATCTCCTGAGCTCAGACAGCTCTTGGCTGATTCAAAAGAACTAGATTCTACGAAGCTAGCGAATATTGCTGACTTGTGGGTTGCCAATAGGCATACTTACAAGGATTCAGGGGTCACTCAGAAAATGGATGAGGGAAAGCAGCCGAAGATAGACAACAAAGAGAATTCAAATAATTCCAATTCCAAAGAGGGCCACAAACAAAATTCTAAGGGTAAGCTGTTCCGGAGGAGAGGAAATCACTGATGGGCCCATAGGTCAGCGCTCACCCTCTAGAACTTGTAAGACAAGATAGATGCACCATGTGAGGAAAGGGGGTGCAGGATTCACTTACTCCAACACGACTCAATAATGAGGACTCAGTAAGTTGGCAAAGGGAAGTCTGTTTAATGACAAGTACATCAAACAGAGAAACAAATGGAAATCAGCAGCATTGCGATCACCTGTCTCGTTCCGACTTCCTCGAACTTCAGTCGAACAGTCATTGTTATAGGCAAAACTCGTCATCACTGACGTCCAAATCTATAAAAAATCATCATGCAATATAATTGGTTAGGAAAGGTAACTTAAGTACATGTGTTATGTCTTTATATGATAATAGGGAATGCGGATTGGATAACTCATTGGGTGGGCGTCTACGCCCATCCCTCTACATCACGCGTGTTAGACATCACTACAACTACGACGTCTTATTGGTTCTACTATCTATAGGACTCCGGATAACTTGGTCCATTGTGATTGGGCAGGTTACACCCCTAGACATAAATTTCCACTTTTAATTAGCAGCATGCAGAATGGACACTCCTGTGCCTGGTGTCCCAAGTTTCACCCTGCCTCCCTTCCATCAATCAGTGTTTTAGGGTGATGTGTCAATTAGTTGGCTATGGATGGCCTTGAAACTGTAGTCTTTTATCGAGAAAAGTTATGGCATCTTCGGGTCCCGGATGACATCAGGCGGTGGTACTTCTTAGCGCCTGGCTGGTCACGTGTTAGTTCACCATGAATCTGCTTCAGTTTCCAGCTTTTAGTGCATTTAATTCTGTTTCAGCTTCGCCACCTGCATGGGCCCCCCTTATCTTGACCTTCATGAGGCAGGCTGGTATGCCTTGAAGTTTGAGTCTTGTTAGCTGACGCTCTCCTCCCCTTCTCTGGTTGACCTCGATTTCCTAGGCATGAACCACTCTCTGTTGAGTTTCGATTCCGCTCCTTCTCTTGCCTTTTGCTGGGTTACAAAACTTGGCCTGTCAGGCCTCTGGCAGCCTGGGTACATTTCTGCTTTTACAAAATGGAGTCGCACTTGTATAATGTGCCTTATTGAGGTAGATATATGGTTGGGGCTTGCCGCTCTATCTTCTACTAAGCATTGCAAGCAATATCGATTTCTTAGCATCTTGCATTTCAAGCCTATTTACATACGTTTAGCAGGGCTGTTGCTTCCATCTTGTCTCGTAGCACTGTTTCCTCACATTTTAATATTGTCTCTTCTCTGTGTCCATTATGTTTATTTTTGTAATTACTCGCACTGGTGTGTTATCTTCGATAGCTGCTTTTGTTCATTCACGAGTCTGCTCAGGCCCTTAAGCCATTTCCACTGCCTTCCATTAGGGCTCTTTGGGTCTCTTCATGGACCGTCTGTATGTACTCCTCATTTCGTATCAGCGGCTGGTATGGCTGTCTGATAGGGTACTGTGCTGCCCAGGGTTGTCTGGTTATGGGTGCTTCAACCGGTATGGATCTTCTGATGTATAATGGGCAGAGTCCCAGTGCAGCTCTTTGTAGGTTCATTTGCTCTTCATACGTCACATACCTTGGCGAGTATGCTCATGATACCTCAAAATGAGGGGAAGGGGTGCAGGCCATATCTGGGACCTCCTCTGCACTCCCCCTCTGGTCGGTTCATCGACCACTTCTGCAACCTCATTTGCATTCATTTCTTTTGATTCTTGCGTGTCATGCTCATCGTCTTCAGCGTTTGTACATGATGGTGTGAATGTGTGAGCATTTGGAGTCAATATTTTTATCACTCCCTTCAAACTCCCTGCTGTTTTCATATGTTCGTCTTTGTTCCATGTCATTAGCTGACATTGTCCATTTGGGCTGCAGTAGATCCATTTTCCTTCATACCTTCTTCGTTTCTTAGGGTATGTGAACCTTGTTCCCTCTGGCGCAAATTTGCTGGCTTTCACAAAGTCTCTTATTTCTTCATCAGTCAGGTCTCTGGGCTTCCACCCTGGCTCGACATCAACCATTATTTTAATCTCTATGGCTTTCTTCGCAGTTTTCTGGCACTGTGTAATGATTATCTTGATAACACAGAATCCTAGCAATACCATTGCTAGTAGAGCTCCCAGAAACTTGAATATATCTGCCATCCATTGTGCGACCCACGAGAATAGGTCTCCGAACCAGCTGTCACCGTCCACTTCATCACTTTCATCGATCATCTGGTTTTTCAGGCTTGTCAACATGCTTATGACCTCTGTTAGGGTTCTGTTTTCTTCATCGTGTGATGGTACAAATGTGCAACATGATTCTCCGATTTTTGCACAAACTCCTCCACCCATTGCAGTGATCATGTCAAGCACATATCTGTTTTGGAGGGTCATCGGTCTGATTGCTCTCAGCTCTTCTTTGATCACGTTGAATCCTTTTATAGTGGTATTGATGGTCTGCAATAACTCCCATCTGGTTATCTGCAACCATTTAGCATTCACTCCAACTTGGATGTTGGGCAAGAGTAGTGTTGTGAATCCTGTTGAGGTGAGGCTGAACAGCCTGTGTTCATACGGGATTGCATGGAATGCCTCTTCTGATTTGGGAGAAAAGTAATTTTCCCTCTTCATCCTGGAAACCAGTTCCACAGATCTCCTTCTTCTTAGATGAGCATCTGCTTTTAAGAAGTGTTCAACTTCAGATCATTCTTAGGGATCACTAGCGCAGGAACATGAACATTCATTAGTGTGCATATGCCTCCCCAGTTTTTCAGCAGCCTTATGTATGCCTTGGATCCACACGCCCAGTGATGGTCCATAATGACTGTGGTTCCTTGTGTCATTCCTGGAGCTTCAAAGATTTGTACGCAGTTTTCATTCTCTCCCATCTTCCTTTTGCCATTGATTCTGAAACATAGTTTCGGGCTCTCCAGTGGCACTATCTGCAGGGGTCCCCCTCTATGTCCGACCCATGTTAGTAGCTTTACTAACTTTGGCCACAGAGGTTTGCATAACCTCTGCAAATTCTCTATTGCTTCCTTGCAGGCTCCAAGGACCATCCACGCTCGGCAGATTACTACTCCGTCCTCCCATCCATCTGCGGAGACCACTGACCCCCAGATCTGCATTTGGCCTCTGTTCTTCCAGATTTGAGCCTCTTCTGCAGTCTTCCCTTGAACGTTCAGTCTTGGGTTAACTTCCCATCTTATCCCTGATCCTTTGATGCCAGGGTTCTCGTACCTGATCACATGATTTCTGGTGTGTGCTCGGTTTCTTGTTTAAATGTCCTGGACATAGCCATCTTCATCCGGGTAATCTTTTTCGTTGGCCCATATCAACGAGGCATCTTTTCCCATAAATTGTCCTCTGGTGTTACACATTGCTACATGTGACATACAGTGTACTGTAGGGACATCAATTTATACAGCCACGAAGATCTTGATTTTCCCATGCTGTATGGTAGGAGAGCACAGACGAAGCATTCTCCTTCCGACTGCCTTCGTTCTACTTCCTTCATGTGCTGGTACCATATGTTTTTTCCGAGATGGGCTGTGCTGTCCAGGTAATCATTAAGTTCATTGTTATCTTCATGTGGGATTCTCTTGATTCTCAGCGTTCTTCTGTAGTTTGCTACAATTATGTCTCTAAATGCGTCTGTGCTGCTTTTCCTCTCTGGGTGTCTCGGTGGAGCAGGCTGCCTCGACTGCATTGCTGTGGTAGGAGAAGGTTTTGTGTTTCCTTTCCTTCCCTTTTATATTTTGTCATAGACTTCCTCTAACCGCCATTGGCTCCCCAACCTCCCAAAGCGTGGTCGTGTTGTAGGCCTGAGGCTTGTTCCTTGCATTGGAGCAGGTGTGCTTGCTGTTATAGTCTCTATAGTCCTGCCTTTCAGCTCCCCGTGCAGTTTCTTTGCTCTGACTATGAAAGGGAGCAACTAGTCTATCAGCCTTTGTGTTTTCTCTGTTATTCCTTTGTCGCTACTTCTGTTTTTTTGAGGGATTTTGCTATGCCCTCTCTCTAGTGGTTCACTTGGCTCCTTTTGGGTACTTCCACTGTTTTCTGGAACTGATTGTTCGGTAGGCAGTCTCCCCTTCTCTGCTGCCTTCGTTGGAGGCCCTGTAGCCATTGACACTTGCCCTCGTCTGTGTGCATCCTGTGTGTGGGTGCGTGCAGTGGTCAATGCAGCGTTTTCATTCATTACGTGCTGACCCTGTCTCCAGCATTTCTCTTCATTTGTTAACTCAAATGTGTCTAAATCATTGCTCATTACATTTAAATTTAGTTTGCTAATTTTATCATCAGGTTTTCTTGGGACTGGGATGACTATATAGGGTCTGGGTGCTTTCGTAGGCCCCAGCTGTTCATTATCTGGTGGGTGCACTGAGATTGGGACACTTCGTAAACCAATAAAGAAAGCAGTTATGATTGTTAACAACAGAAAAACAATAATAATAACTATACATATACACATAATTGTTCGGAACGACAATTTGCAGTATTTTCTTCCAGGGAAGTGGGGGCACCCTTCTGTTGGGGGTATAACCAAGTTACTATTCTGGGCCCCCATTTCGAATGAGTTCATAGTGAGTTATTTATTCCTTTTCTTGCTCTGGTCTCGTAGTTCAAGAGTTCTTTACTATTAAAGTGATGAGTGCTTCTCCAAAGGTCCCCCCTCATGTGAGTGATGACGGTAGTCTCGGGGTACTCAGTACAGTTCCTGTGCTAGACTATGGAAAAGGGTTAGGCTAGCAACTTTGGTACATCAGATTCATTATGCATATCTATAATAGGTGAGGTCCCAATGTACACCTCGAATTTGCCTTGGCCCTGAGGAAATGCTGGAACTTGCTCAATGTGAAAGAATGAAAAGATGGAACTGCTGTTACGCTCACCTGGGTTCCACAGGGGCGCCGAGCGAAGCTGGACTGCAACTGTCTCCACCAATGGGACTCGTAGTGTAGTGATGAGTGATTGCGCTTGCCCACTGACAGGGTAATTCATAGAATTTCGCAGAAAAGTGTCGCAAGCGGCTGGCGCAGAGTGTCCGTGTGCGATTGTGTGCGCCAGGCACGTGCGCTAAAACCGATTTCCGTGCACAGCGTATTCATGGATTCCATGCTCCCAAACCAGCCGTGGCGCAGAGAATCGCAGCGACCCTGCAGCAGCGCCAGTAACGCCCCCAAGAACGCCCTCGCGCAAGGAAAAGCCATCAACATCGCTAAATCATCGCAAAGGGCTGCGCTAACCCTGGACCAGTTTACAGGGCTGCCAAACAAGGAACGCAAAGCGGGCAACCTTCATATCAGGAGTACGCGGGAAGTTTTACACGCGATTAGCCAGGGTACGTGTATTACAGGGGTACGCGGGAAGTTCAACACGCGATAGTCCAGGGAACGTGTATTACAGGGGTACGCGGGAAGTTCAACACGCGATTGTCCAGGGAACGTGTATTACAGGGGTACGCGGGAAGTCTTACATGCGATTAGCCAGGGCACGTGTAATACAGGGGTACGCGGGAATTATCACACGCGATTTGGCAGGGTACGTGAATTACAGGGGTGCGTGGGAATTATCACACGCCATTTTGCTGGGTACGTGTATTACAGGGGTGCGTGGGAATTATCACACGCGATTAGGCTGGGTAGGTCCTAACAGGTGTTCCCTGTACACCCTCCACGGCCCCTGCAGGCAGCCCACAAAACAGGGGACTACCCTGCACACCTGCTCATGTCCCCCTGCACCCCCACCCCCCAGCCACCAGGGGCACCCACCACCAGGCCCCCACCCATGTCTCCTACCACCCCCACCCCCCAGCAGTGCAGGGGCAGCCTCCACCAGGCCCCCACTCATGTCTCCCACCACCCCCACCCCCCAGCAGTGCAGGGGCATCCTCCACCAGGCCCCCACCCATGTCTCCCACCACCCCCACCCCCCAGCCACCAGGGGCAGCCTCCACCAGGCCCCCACCCATGTCTCCCACCACCCCCACCCCCAGCACTGTGGGGCACCTGCCAGCAGGCCCCCACCCATGTCACCCACCACCCCCACCCCCCAGCAGTGCAGGGGCAGCCTCCACCAGGCCCCCACTCATGTCTCCCACCACCCCCACCCCCCAGCCACCAGGGCAGCCTCCACCAGGCCCCCACTCATGTCTCCCACCACCCCCACCCTCCAGCACTGTGGGGCACCTGCCAGCAGGCCCCCACCCATGTCACCCACTACCCCCACCCCCCAGCAGTGCAGGGGCATCCTCCAACAGGCCCCCACCCATGTCTCCCACCACCCCCACCCCCCAGCAGTGCAGGGGCAGCCTCCACCAGGCCCCCACTCATGTCTCCCACCACCCCCACCCCCCAGCCACCAGGGGCAGCCTCCACCAGGCCCCCACTCATGCCCGACTCATGTCTCCCACCACCCCCACCCCCCAGCACTGTGGGGCACCTGCCAGCAGGCCCCCACCCATGTCACCCACCACCCCCACCCCCCAGCCACCAGGGGCACCCACCACCAGGCCCCCACCCATGTCTCCTACCACCCCCACCCCCCAGCAGTGCAGGGGCAGCCGCCACCAGGCCCCCACCCATGTCACCCACCACCCCCACCCCCCAGCAGTGCAGGGGCATCCTCCACCAGGCCCACACTCATGTCCCCTATCACCCCCACCCCCCCGCCACCAGGGGCACCCTCCACCAGGCCCCCACTCATGTCTCCCAGCGTGCTACGTGTATTTCAGGGGTGCGCGGGAAGTTCCACTCGTGAATAGCCTGGGCGCATGCATTTCAGGGGTGTGCGGGAAGTTTTACACGCGATTTCAGCAGGGTACGTGTATTTCAGGGGTGCGCGGGAATTCTCACACGCGATTTGGCTTGGTACGTGTATTACAGGGGTGCGTGGGAAGTTACACACACGATTAGGCCGGGTGGGTCCTCACGTGTTTTCTCTGTACACCCTCCACGGCCCCTGCAGGCAGCCCACAAAACAGGGGACTTGTCATATTCCATAGAAGAAGATGGTCATTGTGGCGCCGTTGGGCCCAATCACGGGTGGCGGCCATTTTTTCTCCCAAGATGGCGGCGCCGTCCGAGGGAGGTGTTCCAGTCTTGCAAGAGTTGCGGGCTGTGGAGGCTCCTCCTCCTCAGCAGAGATCCGGATATCTTACGGCAGGCACAACGCTCGAGTGCGTTGCTACTCTTCCCAGTCAGCGCTTCGTAAGTTCGTCTCTAGGCTTACCACTACCACTGTTTGTATTCTCATTTACTTCTTACTAAACCTTCTTCTGTCTCCGTTTGTATAGAAACCTTCTTGTTGCACTCCAAAGACAGAGATTCCGCTTCCTAAACTCTATTTACGGGTTCCAGTGCTGATCAAAACAGATCCCTCTCCTTTCTCCGACAACCGCTTCCATTCACACCAGGTTGAACCGTGTACACACCTTGATTCGAGTCAGCTGGTTCACTCATCTCCCAGCCGCATTGTTCATAAGGTTTTTGCTTCGATTCAAATCTGCTGCCAGGCTCCCGAAGTTACATCGCGTTATCCACGAGTCATCACTCTCAACGTTTCACAGATGAAATCCGAACGGATACAATCTTGAGGCAATATAGATCTCTATCCTCTTACACTGGTAACTATTAGGCTACTGACATCCGCTCCTACTCTGTGTTAAGCACATACTTACCTTTCTCTAATCTGTGCCTTTCTTATTTTTCTTTATGGAACCTGCATCCAGTCACCTGGAAATGTGTTAAAGACTTGCCCTTACCTGCTCACAGAGAAGACTTCCAACAACTGAGGCGGACAGGGTTTTCTTCCCCAGAGGGTTTCCCTGGGGAGTTCACTCCTTCCTGGTGTTAACTATCACGGGATAGGAGGGGATTCCCCCGGGGGGGGCTTCTCATATTCCACCCGTCCAGGCTACAGGATCAGGTCAGTGGGTGCATGTTTATAGGGAAACATAATTATAACTGGAAACGAAAGAAACTGAACAGAATCATTACAGGACTACCCTGCACACCTGCTCATGTCCCCCTGCACCCCCACCCCCCAGCAGTGCAGGGGCAGCCTCCACCAGGCCCCCACCCATGTCTCCCACCACCCCCACCCCCCAGCAGTGCAGGGGCAGCCTCCACCAGGCCCCCACCCATGTCTCCCACCACCCCCACCCCCCAGCAGTGCAGGGGCATCCTCCACCAGGCCCCCACCCATGTCTCCCACCACCCCCACCCCCCAGCAGTGCAGGGGCAGCCTCCACCAGGCCCCCACCCATGTCTCCCACCACCCCCACCCCCCAGCAGTGCAGGGGCAGCCTCCACCAGGCCCCCACCCATGTCTCCCACCACCCCCACCCCCCAGCAGTGCAGGGGCAGCCTCCACCAGGCCCCCACTCACGTCTCCCACCACCCCCACCCCCCAGCCACCAGGGGCAGCCTCCACCAGGCCCCCACCCATGTCATACAACAACCCCCACCCCCCAGCACTGTGGGGCACCTGCCAGCAGGCCCCCACCCATGTCACCCACCACCCCCACCCCCCACCAGTGCAGGGGCATCCTCCACCAGGCCCCCACCCATGTCTCCCACCACCCCCACCCCCCAGCAGTGCAGGGGCAGCCTCCACCAGGCCCCCACCCATGTCACCCACCACCCCCACCCCCCAGCAGTGCAGGGGCAGCAGGCAGTCAGGCAGCAGCAGGTGGGAGCGTGCTCGGGGCTCTGGGGGGCAGTAGTTCGGCCTTCCGGGCAGGAGCGTGGTATTCCGTGTGCGTACGCGTGGCCAGCTTGGTACGGAGTGATTTGGCACGTGAAAATCCTGCACGTCAGCGTGAAAACTGAGGAACGGCCCTCAGCGCGTCAGCGCGTCTGTGACGTGACCCGCACAGGTGTATCCCACACAGCACGTGATGACAGAGCACACGTGGAAAGACTGCACGTCAGAGTGTAATCGCGTGTGATTGGTGGAAATGGCCCTACACGCAGAAGTGACAAAGCGTGTGATTGGTGGAAATGGCCCTACACGCAGAAGTGACAAAGCGTGTAATTGGTGGAAATGGCCCTACACGCAGAAGTGACAAAGCATGTAATTGGTGGAAATGGCCCTAGCGCGTACACGCCGTGTAAGTGACGCTGGACGTGTGGGCCTGTATAAAAGGTACGTGTAGGACACGTTTTCCTTGTACGTGCTTTTCGTGGAGAGCAAGTGGGTGAATTCTGTACTTCTTGTCGTTTCACACGCGATTTACTTCACGGCGTTTCAAGTTCGTATTCCCTGTTACCTCTGACAGCTTTTTCTCTTTTTTCTCTTTTACTGGTTTACCTGGGCCTGTTCCCTCAAACAGTGTTCCCTTCTACTGTTGTCCTGTCTCCTCAGACAGCGTACAAATCTTCTTTTGGCGGGGGTGTTGCCAACCAAACGTGCTCCTTTTACACGCTCGTTTACCAGGCAGACGGTGAGTCACGCACGTATCTAACATCTGTGCTTGCCCCGTGTGTAGCCTACCCCTTCAGAGGTCATTCTAGGCTGCGTGTGACACGCATACGTTCATTCTTGTGTTACTGGGTGCCACAGCGTAGTGCAGGTTTTTCTTTCTGCACACGTGGTCTAGGAGGGGTTGCGTGCACGTCATCTCCCTTTTTTGGGCCTCCTGTGCGTTGCGTGACCCGTCATCTTTCCCCAGGGGTTACATTCAGCCTTGCTAGAGCACTAGGGTACAATTACCATCTGGTACCCAACCCCTTTGACCCCCAATTGCCCAGGACAATAGTCTACATCCACTCCCATACGCACATTAACATCAGTGCCATGGCTGGGAGGTGAGGATTCCGTAAGGGTGGCAAAGGTGGAAGAGCCACAAGTGGTGGCCGTGGTGGATCCGGTAGGGGACGTGGTCGTAACTTGCAGGGTGAGCCTGTCCCCCCATGTGTGGAGGACCAGTCACGGGCACCCATAATCCCCCCCCCTTTCCCCCCTCCCGTTGAGGCTGATGTGGCTGACACCATCCATGCTCAGCCCTTGTTGGACCAGCCCATTGTGGCACCAGACCTGGCTGACTCCATGGCTGACTTCCAGGTCAGCAGGGCTACGACACGTGCGCTGGTGCACGTTGATGTCATCATGCCACGTGGATCTGGGGCAGCAAGGTCATCTGCTGCACCAAGGAGGCAGGGCGGAGAGGCTGCAGGGGCAGCTGCGGCTCCATCCACCCCAGCCCTCACACACCCAGCCAGGACAGTGTCGGTCCTAGTCCATGCTGCTGACATTCCCCCTGACACCATCACACTAGAGCCAATGCCTGCACCAACTCCCATGCTGAGTGTGCAATCCCACACTCCTGATACAGAGTCCACCAGGGCTTCTGCCCCTAGTGTCCAGAGCAGCGCAGGACACTCAGGATCACCACCACCTTCCAAGCGGAAGAGGAAGAGTGCTCGTCCGGCACAGGCTGATGCCCCAGACACGGCTACACAGTCCGGCCCGTCCAGGAAGCCCAGCTTCACGGATGACGAACTGAATGCACTTGTCGAGTATGTGTCCGGACATGACAACGAGATGGTCATTGTTGCAGGATCCAAGACCACACCTGCACAACGCCAGGCACACTGGCAGACCGTTGCGGACATCGTAAGTGCCCTTGGAATCGTGAGGCGCACAGCCAATGATTGCTATAAGCGCTGGAATGACCTAAAGCGCAGGGCAAAGAGTAAGCTGGCCTCAAGTCATGCCGCAACTCTAGTGACTGGAGGTGGGTCTCCAGTAGTAGACATGGAACTCACTCCACATGAGTCAGTCGCTGGGACCTACGTCACGGAGGAACAGATCCAAGGCGTGGGAGATCTGGCTGATTACGAGGCATTGTCCGGTGAGTGCACATGCATGTGTGTGTCATCCATGTGCATGGTGTGTGTGTGAGGGCTTCTGTTTGTGTGCCAGGTGAGAGTGTGTGCGCCTGAGTCGTATGGGTCAGCCATGTGCTTCATGCAATACTTCCTGCGCAGCTGCATTTGGCCATAGCAGTATCCCTTCTGCCAACAGTAGACATCTAGCCCAACTGCACGCCAGTTGCCCTTGAAGTGTCACCTTGCCACAACATTGTTGCTTATTTTTCACTGTTCATTCAGTCAGATTGTTTGCATTCCCCCACTTTTACTAGCCATGTCGCTGTCCACTAGTCACATGTCTGACATGGCTATGGTGAAGTGGAGTGACTTTGTTACCTGGATATCATTTGTACACACATGTCCCTGTGCAATTGGACCATTTCAGACGGGCAGCTCCAGGTGAAAAATCTGACCTGTTAGAATTAGAAAAGCAATTACATGTGGGAACTGGACTGAATGAATAGGTGCTGCCCTCCTCTCCATCTTCACTCAATAGCAATGGTACATGCCATCTGTGTGATGGCTTGTGTGTTTCACCTGGCAATCACAGGCCAATGTGTGATGCCACTGCCAGGCAGCATGCAGAAAATGTGTTCATTTTCCATCTTGGTGTCATCAGTGTGTGCCATTTGCCTGCACTTCATACGCAGTGAGGGTGCATGCATGGGAGGGTTTTAGTCATGTGGGACATGTGTCAATCAAGTACTGGTTCTCTTGCTTCTCAGCCCTCATTGTGTGCCATGGTGCTAATGCCTGTTTCCATTTCTTTGTTTTCATGTCTTTGCAGGGGAAGACGCACCTGATACTGCTGGGGTTGTGGAGATGGTGCAGACCCAGGAGGGGTCCGAGGGCCGACCAACCACCAGTGAGGGACGTGGTGTGGTGGTGGGGGAGAACCCACAAGTGCTGCAGGTCGTGCTCTCAAGAGGTGTCTCTGACTGCACCTCCCCCGAGCTGTACTCAGGTGTTGATTCGGATGAGACCTACGTGCCGTCGCAGGTGAGTGTTCCATGGAGGGATTCTGTTCTGTCTCACCCACCTGCACCAGGGTCAGAACCCTCCATGGGGATGTCAGTGTTGGCAGCTACGCCTTTGGTGGTTACGGATGCAGGGTCACACTCCGCGACATCTGATCCTGTTCCTGGGCCAGCAGATCAGAGGGGGAATGCAGTCATGCAGCCTCAGGCAGTGCCGGCACAGCAAGGCGCAGTTCGCCTTGCCCCAGACAGGTGTGGTGCCCGCCGATGTGGTGGCCGTACGCCACCTGGCAATACCGCATGGGAGCAATCCATTTACGGTATGGCAACCCAACAGGCTGCATCATCCGAGATGATGGCTCAGGCCATGGATAGGGTGGCCACTTCCATTGTCCCCCCAGAAAGGCTGATGGAGCGACTAGAGCAGGCAACCGACTCCATCTGCCAGTCACACAGGGAGAACATGTTGGGGTCCAACAGGGACAGGCGGGCGGCACTGGCGACTCTGCAGGAGGCCATCTCCATTGAGTCCCAGGGCCACAGGGAAGCCCTGAGGCAGGAGCTCCTTCACCTCAGGACGACTCTTGTTGAGCTTGAGGCTTCAACACACCAAAGGACAGAACAGCAGCTGGAGCGTCTCACCCGTACGCTCTCAGCTGAGATGCAGGCCAGACCTACCACACCCGCATGCTTGCAGCCATGGAGGAGCAGACTAGGGCCTTGCGTGGGCTGCCTCCCATAGTGCAACCACCTCCGGATGCAGCTGCACGGGGTGATAATAGCGATAGCAGTGATACTCCCACAACAGGGTAGCCGTGTGGGCCATGAGCCCATGGAAGTGTTTTATTTTCCCAGGATCCACGCAGGTGGGTTCTGGTGTGCATCCTGTCCTCGGACCTCCTGGGTGGCCTCCCCAACCCCCCCAGGCCCATCAATGGCCATTTTTGATTGTTTCTTATTTTTATTTTTATTGTTATTTATTTTATTCCCTATTTTTTTGGGACGATTTGTTGGCTTCCGTGGTTCCTGTGGGCTTACGCTGCATTGTGGCTGGGCACATGCAGGCTTGTAATGTATTTGGTTCAGATGCTTGGGTTTGAGTCACACACACCCCTCCTGCTTCCCGTTTCCATGGGCTTGCAAAGGGTGTGCCCAAGTGACAGTGAATTACACAGTGACGTTGGACTCCCATGAGCTGTGTGGGCAGTCTGTAGTCAATACTGTGTATACATTCCTAGTGCATATTGCTGTTGTGTTGTACACTGCATGTTGCATTGATGTGTAACTCATCTTCTGTGTCTACCTCCCAATTTGCAGGTCCCTTCCTCATGTCTACACAAGGACCTCTAGTCTGGAGATGGGGTCCATGTTGGCAGCAGTGCACCTACAACTCTACATGGCGCCAACACTGCACAGTTGGTGGTGGTGGGAGTGCAGGCATTTCCAGGTGGTGAGACTACTAATATGTAAAATTTGTGATGTCATGTTAATGGTAGTACGTGCTCAAGTATGTTGTTGGTCCGGCATTGCTGTGAGCATTTCAGGTGTTGCAGGTTTCTAATAGGGACACTGTACATAGTGACACTAGTGTCATGTTGTGGGGATTACTTTGTTTACCTGCAAATAGCATGACATGGCACGGCACGGTGTGTCGTGTGGCGGTGCTGGGGTTGGGTTGGCTGACATGGCACTGTCCTCTTGTTGCATTTTGCAAGTGGGTATTCTTTTTAGCTGCTTGAATGTGTAACTCCACAAAACTGCATTGGTGGTGTCTGTGTGGGTAGGGATGCACACATTGTGACACTTCCAGGTGAACAATCTCAGGCTGATATGGTATTCACGGTTCATTCTCCAGACATTCAGGATCAGTGTCAGGTTGAGTCATCATTGATTGTCAGATGGAATGTGCCAGGGCAGTGTGCACTCCACAGGGGTGTGATTTCTATGTGAAGTAATTAGCCACTAGCTGTGTACGGGCTGCCTCCCCACGTGCCCTTTCCCCTCCCATGCGCAGCGGCTGTGCATGTGGTTGGGGATGTGGGGCCACCACCATGTCCACGGCCAGGCCCCGGCGTGTTGCAACGTTGTGCAGGACACATGCTGCCACTATGATCCTGCACACTACTGGGGGAGCGTATAACAGCTGCCCGCCAGAACGGTCAAGGGAGCGAAAGCGTGACTTTAGCACTCTGAATGTGCGCTCCACTATGCCCCGGGTTGTAATGTGGGCTGTGTTATATCTTACCTCGGGTGGCGTGGTGGGGTTACGAATTGGCGTCATCATGTGGGGGCTGAGAGGGTAGGCACTGTCCCCTGTGGAGGTGGTGATTGGTATCATTGGTGGGGTTGTGACCTTGCTCAGTATCCAACATGCATGCATGTGCAGTGGCATACATACTCACCAAGCAGCCATGTATCGCCATGCCGCCCAGCATCTAGGTCCCGGCATAGGGTGGACATTCGGTAAATGAAGCTGTCGTGGGTGGAGCCGGGATAGTTGGCATATACTGAGGTGATGATTCCCTTGGCATTACATACTACCTGCACATTGATGGAATGCCAGTGCTTGCGGTTCCTATAGATGTGCTCAGATGCCCTGGGGGGACGTAGAGCCACATGAGTGCAGTCGATGGCACCTAGCACTTTGGGGAATCGTGCCACACCGTAAAAATCCAGGGCGGCAGCATGCCTTTCTGCAGGTGTTCTGGGCAGGTATATGTGCCTGCGGACTGATGGGCGTGCAGTGATGATGTTCAAGACCTGGTGTAGGCAGCGTGACTGGGTGGCCTGTGACACCCCACCCACTATGGCACTTGTCCGCTGAAATGATCCAGTGGCTAAGAAGTGCAGTACATTGAGGACCTTCTCCAGGGGGCTGAGTGCTTGGGAGCACAGGGTGGGTGATGTGAGGTCATCCTCCCACTCACTCACCAGGTCCAGTATTATGTGTGGTGGAAACCTGTACCTTCCATACACCTGGTTATCAGGCATCCCGAAAAGGCTGGTTCTGGGTGTGAATATTCTGGCCCTGACTATCCTCCTCCTCCTCCTTTGGTAGCCCACTGCCACTGCTGCTAGGAACGTTATGTTCATCCTGGCGTCTGGCTTGTTATTGTTAAAGTGCGCAAATTCATGCTTTGCGCGTGTTCTAGGCAAGCGTGTGACCCGCGCACCCCTGGAATCCAGTTCCCAGTCCAATAGCGTGTGGAAATTCACACGCACAACGGGATACAGGTGCGCTGACGTACTTGCGTGTGTAAGTGCCCGCGCACCCCTGAAATACACGTACATAGGCCAATCGCGTGTACGCGCACTTTTGTCCAATTACACGCGATGACACTCTGACGTGCAGTATTTACACGTGTGCTCCGTCATCACGTGCTGGGTGGGGAACACCCGTGCGGGTCACGTCACATACACGCTCACGCGCTGAGGGACTCTGGACCAATAGAATCGCGTATGCGTGCTTACGCGCTTATGCGCTAAGGGCCTTTCCTCGGATTTCACGCTGACGTACCGAATTTTCACGTGCCAAATCACTCCGTATCAAGCTGGCCACGCGAAAACACACGGAAGACCACGCTCCTGCCCAGAAGGCCGAGTTACTGCCCCCCGTGCCCCGAGCAGCCTCCCACGTGCCATCTGCTACTGCCTGCCTGCCTGCCTGCTGCCACCGTGCCCTGCCATTTGGTGCCTGCACATCAGCCATCTGCAGGGGTCCAGTTGCTGTGTCCACCCCTGCTGGAACTGAAGACTCCCGACTGGGATTACATCGCTCCACAGCCCAGCCCCAGGACCCAGTTGCCCACCCACACCTGCCTCTGGGGTTGCCATGTCGGGCACTTCCACATCTGGCACCAGTGGCAACCCCATGCCAGAGGGGCAGAGGGGCACCAGCTTCACTGCCACCGAAGTTGGTGTCCTGGTGGAGCATGTCCTGGGGCAGTATGATGCCCTCTTTGGATCGTACCGCGCCAGCAAGGATGGACGGGAGAGGATCTGGGCCGACTGTGTGGTTGCCATCAACACGGAGGGGGTGGCAACCCGCAACATCCAGAAGATCAAGAAGCGCTGGGAGGACTTGAGGTCCAGGACCCTTGTGAAGGCCTGGCGCCTCGTGGAGGGGGGCCGGGGCCGCATGAGTTCCATCCAGATGAGGGTCCTGGAACGCGTACGCCCAGCGCTCCACGCCCAGATCCTTGAGAGGGAGGCCCGTCTGGAGTTGAGCGGTAAGTGTCCAAGCATTACTGTGTGACACAGGGCATGTTGCTGTGTGCTGGGTCTATGATACTTGCCTGTATGTGTGCCATAGGCCATGTATGCATGTATGTGTGCATGGACATCATGGTAATGCATGTGCAACCAGTGATGTGTGACCCACATGGTTGTTGCATGTGTTCAAATGCCGCATGGGGACCCCTATGCAGATTTTGAACATGAGAGCATGCCAGTCTCTGTACCGGGACATGGGTGGGGGTGAGGGATGGGTGCCGATGCCAGGTACATATGTGGTAGCCATGTCTGTGTGGCTGACCTGCGTGTCTGTGACTTGTGCATGCCATGGATGCATGACACATGTGTGTGACAATGCACAGATTCAGTGAAGCAGCCAAATTGCCCTTGTATCCGCTGTGTTTGTTGTGTTTGGGGCCAGATGGATGTGACTGAGGTGAAGTGTGTGCATGTGAAATGCATGAGCCATGATGCATGTGAGTTCCATATCATTGAATGTTTCAAGAGTCCATTGGACATGCATGGAAATGTCCATGGCATGCAGCATGCCTGTTACTGTGTGTGTTTTGCCTGGACTGACCCATGTGTTGTGGAGGGACATGATGGAAGTGTTCTTTGACAGTGTTGGTCATCTGCTATTGCTTCCTGTCTAGGGGACCATTGTACAGTACCCTGATGCATGTGTTCTTTGTCTCCCTCTACGCAGCGGCTAGTGAAGAAGAGGGCGGAGACGGCGCTGTGGAGCAAGGCGGCGGGGATGCCCCCACGGCTGCAGCGGAAGGGGTGGGTGAGCCCCCACAGGGGCCTGCTACGGTGGGAGACGGTGAGGAGCCATCCAGGTTGGTGGTTTGCACAGAGGAGGAGGAGGCCGCCACTGGGGCACACATGGGGCCTGGTGGGGGCATCCCTGCTGGTGCAAGTGGTGCAGTCCAGGGCCAGGGGCAGGAGGCAGCACAGGTCACCGTGGAGGGGCCTGTGCATGTCGCTGTCCCTGACCCTGTGAGTGCACCACCATGCACCAGCAGGGATGCCCCGTCCCAGGCTCGTCCGCAGGTAGAGGGGATGTCCATGTCACCTGACTCCCCTCCACCTGTGGACGTGGGAACCCCTGGCCGTGCGGAGAAGGTCCTGATTGGGGTCGCGATGCGCACGGCTGTGATTCGTGATGCCGTGCGCGCTTCCCGGGAGGAGCACGCACGTCATCACGAAGTGCACCGTGCCGACGTGGCCCAATTGGGATCGGCCATGTTCGGGGGTTTCCTGCATGTGTTGGCCAATGTGGCGGCCCTCTCCTCCTCTGTGCAGGCTATACACCAGTCGTTCTCCTTGCCGTCTTCCAGCCCAGATGCCACCAGGGCCCCCTGTGGACCTGCCCCGACCAATGCAGCCAGCTCAGTGGGGATCCCATCCCTGCCACAGTTGGGAGTCGGAGGTCCAGCAGGGGTGGACAACACAGCAACTGGACCCCAGCAGATGGAAGATGTGACAGCATCATCAGGCAGGGCACGTGCACAATGGCGTCGGTGGTTTCCATCAGCCTGGATGCCGTCGTGCTGGCAGAGGCAGTGGCGTCGGAGGCAGCAGCGGGCTCGACGTGGGAGGCATCATGGCTCGGGGCCATCAAGATCAGAGGCGCAGGCATCGGCCGGAGGGCAGGGCAACCCTGGGATGGTGGTGTCTTCCGTGTGGGAGCAGTTGGTCCAGCGGATAGGTGCGGAGAGGCAGCGGGCGGAAGAGGAGCGGCTCACCATGGTGAGGGCGGAATTCTCCATGCGTCGGGCGTTGAGGCGGGCTGAGTGCCTCGAGGAAGCTCGCAGGGAGTTTGAGCTGGACATGGGGTTATCCCTGCGAGACCTCGGGGCCAGGACAGAGTCCCGCCTCCAGGACATCGACATGGAGTTCGATGATGCCCTGGCCAGCAACATCACCGAGTGAGCCGCAGGACTTGCCCGCTGCCTTTGTATATAGTTATTTAGTTAGTTAGTGTTAGCTTTCCTTTATTCATTTTTATTTATTTGGACCGCTCGGACAATGGCCACTTTTTTGTATATATTTTTTCATTAGGTAGTAGTAGGTTTCATTTATGGTGTTGGGCTCATGGTCCCTTGAATTTTCGTGTATATAGTTTGCTTTTTGAATGGACATTCTTTTATTAATTATTGTGTTCACCATGAGGAAATGGTTTTTCATTATTTTCCTTCCACATGATTTTGCTTTGGACTACATTTGTTTTTGGATTCCTAATTTTTTTTATTTTTTTACATTTGTTCTCGGACATGGACCTTTTATTTTGTTATCCCCATTGTTGTGTGTTTGATTTGTTTACTTATTTCACATCTTTAATACAATTTTTTTTTACTTTCACTTGTATTTTCTCATTGGTTTCATACATGTCATGATATGGGTTTTGACATTCACTTGCACCCATTGTGTATGTGTGTGTGACGGACATGTGTTCATTTACATACTTGCCATTGGGGTTGTATCATGTAATTGCATTCAATATGTGGGTGGATGCAATCCTTGCCTGGGTGTTTGTGCTGGGTATGCTGCCCATTACTGCCATGATTGAGTATCGTCAGGACCTGGGGGCAGGGGGACATGTGTGGGTGCCTGGTGTAGGGTGCCCCTGGATGGTGGGGGGTGGGGGTGGTGGGAGACATGAGTGGGGGCCTGGTGGACGCTGCCCCTGGTGACTGGGGGGATGGGGGTGGTGGGTGACATGACTGGGGGCCTGGTGGAGGGTGCCCTTGGTGACTGGGGTGGTGGGGGTGGTGGGAGACATGAGTGGGGGCCTGGTGGAGGCTGCCCCTGGTGACTGGGGGGTGGGGGTGGTGGGAGACATGAGTGGGGGCCTGGTGGAGGCTGCCCCTGGTGACTGGGGGGGGTGGGGGTGGTGGGAGACATGAGTGGGGGCCTGGTGGAGGCTGCCCCTGGTGACTGGGGGGGTGGGGGTGGTGGGAGATATGATATGATATGATATGGTATTTGTAACGCGCCTATACACAAGTGTTTCAAGACATGGGTGGGGGCCTGGTGGAGGGTGCCCCTGCACTACTGGGGGTTGGGGGTGGTGGGAGACATGAGTGGGGGCCTGGTGGAGGCTGCCCCTGGTGACTGGGGGGGTGGGGGTGGTGGGAGACATGAGTGGGGGCCTGGTGGAGGGTGCCCCTGGTGACTGGGGGGGTGGGGGTGGTGGTTGACATGAGTGGGGGCCTGGTGGAGGGTGCCCCTGCACTGCTGGGGGTTGGGGGTGGTGGGAGACATGAGTGGGGGCCTGGTGGAGGGTGCCCCTGCACTGCTGGGGGTTGGGGGTGGTGGGAGACATGAGTGGGGGCCTGGTGGAGGCTGCCCCTGGTGACTGGGGGGGTGGGGGTGGTGGGAGACATGAGTGGGGGCCTGGTGGAGGCTGCCCCTGGTGACTGGGGGGGTGGGGGTGGTGGGAGACATGGGTGGGGGCCTGGTGGAGGGTGCCCCTGCACTGCTGGGGGTTGGGGGTGGTGGCAGACATGAGTGGGGGCCTGGTGGAGGCTGCCCCTGGTGATTGGGGGGGTGGGGGTGGTGGGAGACATGAGTGGGGGCCTGGTGGAGGCTGCCCCTGGTGACTGGGGGTGAGGGTGGTGGGAGACATGAGTGGGGGCCTGGTGGAGGCTGCCCCTGGTGACTGGGGGGGTGGGGGTGGTGGGAGACATGAGTGGGGGCCTGGTGGAGGGTGCCCCTGGTGGCGGGGGGGTGGGGGTGGTGGGAGACATGAGTGGGGGCCTGGTGGAGGCTGCCCCTGGTGCCTGGGGTGGTGGGGGTGGTGGGAGACATGACTGGGGGCCTGGTGGAGGGTGCCCCTGGTGGCGGGGGGGTGGGGGTGGTGGGAGACATGAGTGGGGGCCTGGTGGAGGGTGCCCCTGGTGGCGGGGGGTAGGGGTGGTGGGAGACATGAGTGGGGGCCTGGTGGAGGCTGCCCCTGGTGACGGGGGGGTGGGGGTGGTGGGAGACATGACTGGGGGCCTGGTGGAGGGTGCCCCTGGTGGCGGGGGGGTGGGGGTGGTGGGAGACATGACTGGGGGCCTGGTGGAGGGTGCCCCTGGTGGTGGGGGGGTGGGGGTGGTGGGAGACATGAGTGGGGGCCTGGTGGAGGCTGCCCCTGGTGACTGGGGGGGTAGGGGTGGTGGGAGACATGACTGGGGGCCTGGTGGAGGGTGGGCCTGGTGGAGGGTGCCCCTGGTGGCGGGGGGGTGGGGGTGGTGGGAGACATGAGTGGGGGCCTGGTGGAGGCTGCCCCTGGTGACTGGGGGGGTGGGGGTGGTGGGAGACATGACTGGGGGCCTGGTGGAGGGTGCCCCTGGTGGCAGGGGGGTGGGGGTGGTGGGAGACATGAGTGGGGGCCTGGTGGAGGCTGCCCCTGGTGACTGGGGGGGTGGGGGTGGTGGGAGACATGAGTGGGGGCCTGGTGGAGGCTGCCCCTGGTGACTGGGGGGGTGGGGGTGGTGGGAGACATGAGTGGGGGCCTGGTGGAGGGTGCCCCTGGTGGCGGGGGGGTGGGGGTGGTGGGAGACATGAGTGGGGGCCTGGTGGAGGCTGCCCCTGGTGACTGGGGGGGTGGGGGTGGTGGGAGACATGAGTGGGGGCCTGGTGGAGGGTGCCCCTGGTGGCGGGGTGGTGGGGGTGGTGGGAGACATGAGTGGGGGCCTGGTGGAGGCTGCCCCTGGTGCCTGGGGTGGTGGGGGTGGTGGGAGACATGACTGGGGGCCTGGTGGAGGGTGCCCCTGGTGGCGGGGGGGTGGGGGTGGTGGGAGACATGAGTGGGGGCCTGGTGGAGGGTGCCCCTGGTGGCGGGGGGTGGGGGTGGTGGGAGACATGAGTGGGGGCCTGGTGGAGGCTGCCCCTGGTGACGGGGGGGTGGGGGTGGTGGGAGACATGACTGGGGGCCTGGTGGAGGGTGCCCCTGGTGGCGGGGGGGTGGGGGTGGTGGGAGACATGACTGGGGGCCTGGTGGAGGGTGCCCCTGGTGGCGGGGGGGTGGGGGTGGTGGGAGACATGAGTGGGGGCCTGGTGGAGGCTGCCCCTGGTGACTGGGGGGGTAGGGGTGGTGGGAGACATGACTGGGGGCCTGGTGGAGGGTGCCCCTGGTGGCGGGGGGGTGGGGGTGGTGGGAGACATGAGTGGAGGCCTGGTGGAGGCTGCCCCTGGTGACTGGGGGGGTAGGGGTGGTGGGAGACATGAGTTGGGGCCTGGTGGAGGGTGCCCCTGGTGGCAGGGGGGTGGGGGTGGTGGGAGACATGAGTGGGGGCCTGGTGGAGGGTGCCCCTGGTGGCGGGGGGGTGGGGGTGGTGGGAGACATGAGTTGGGGCCTGGTGGAGGCTGCCCCTGGTGACTGGGGGGGTGGGGGTGGTGGGAGACATGACTGGGGGCCTGGTGGAGGGTGCCCCTGGTGGCGGGGGGGTGGGGGTGGTGGGAGACATGACTGGGGGCCTGGTGGAGGGTGCCCCTGGTGGCGGCGGGGTGGGGGTGGTGGGAGACATGAGTGGGGGCCTGGTGGAGGCCGCCCCTGGTGACTGGGGGGGTGGGGGTGGTGGGAGACATGACTGGGGGCCTGGTGGAGGGTGCCCCTGGAGGCGGGGGGGTGGGGGTGGTGGGAGACATGAGTGGGGGCCTGGTGGAGGCTGCCCCTGGTGACTGGGGGGTGGGGGTGGTGGGAGACATGAGTGGGGGCCTGGTGGAGGGTGCCCCTGGTGACTGGGGGGGTGGGGGTGGTGGGAGACATGAGTGGGGGCCTGGTGGAGGGTGCCCCTGGTGGCAGGGGGGTGGGGTGGTGGGAGACATGAGTGGGGGCCTGGTGGAGGGTGCCCCTGGTGACTGGGGGGGTGGGGGTGGTGGGAGACATGAGTGGGGGCCTGGTGGAGGGTGCCCCGGGTGACTGGGGGGGTGGGGGTGGTGGGAGACATGGTGGGGGCCTGGTGGAGGGTGCCCCTGCACTGCTGGGGGTTGGGGGTGGTGGGAGACATGAGTGGGGGCCTGGTGGAGGCTGCCCCTGGTGACTGGGGTGGTGGGGGTGGTGGGAGACATGAGTGGGGGCCTGGTGGAGGGTGCCCCTGGTGACTGGGGGGGTGGGGGTGGTGGGAGACATGAGTGGGGGCCTGGTGGAGGGTGCCCCTGGTGGCGGGGGGTGGGGGTGGTGGGAGACATGGGTGGGGGCCTGGTGGAGGGTGCCCCTGCACTGTTGGGGGGTGGGGGTGGTGGGAGACATGAGTGGGGGCCTGGTGGAGGGTGCCCCTGGTGGCAGGGGGGTGGGGGTGGTGGGAGACATGGTGGGGGCCTGGTGGAGGCTGCCCCTGGTGACTGGGGGGGTGGGGGTGGAGACATGAGCAGGTGTGCAGGGTAGTCCCCTGTTTTGTGGGCTGCCTGCAGGGGCCGTCGAGGGTGTACAGGGAACACCTGTGAGGACCCACCCAGCCTAATCGCGTGTGTGACTTCCCACGCACCCCTGTAATACACGTACCAAGCCAAATCGCGTGTGATAATTCCCGCGCACCCCTGAAATACACGCGCCCAGGCTATTCGCGTGTGGAAATTCCCACGCACCCCTGAAATACACGTACCCTGCTGTAATCGCGTGTGGGACTTCCCGCGCACCCCTGAAATACACGCGCCCAGGCTATTCGCGTGTGGAAATTCCCGCGCACCCCTGAAATACACGTACCCTGCTGTAATCGCATGTGGAACTTCCCGCGCACCCCTGAAATACACGCGCCCAGGCTATTCGCGTGTGGAACTTCCCGCGCACCCCTGAAATACACGCGCCCAGGCTATTCACGTGTGGAACTTCCCGCGCACCCCTGAAATACACGTACCCTGCTATTATCGCGTGTGGGACTTCCCGCGCACCCCTGAAATACACGCGCCCAGGCTATTCGCGTGTGGAAATTCCCGCGCACCCCTGAAATACACGTACCCTGCTGTAATCGCGTGTGGAACTTCCCGCGCACCCCTGAAATACACGCACCCAGGCTATTAGCGTGTGGAACTTCCCGCGCACCCCTGAAATACACGCGCCCAGCCTATTCGCGTGTGGAACTTCCCGCGCACCCCTGAAATACACCTACCCTGCTGTAATCGCGTGTGGGACTTCCCGCGCACCCCTGAAATACACGTACCCTGATGGAATGGCGTGTGGAACTTCCCGCGCACCCCTGGAATACACCTACCCTGATGGAATCGCGTGTGGACCTTCCCGCGCACCCCTGAAATCCACGTACCTGGCCAAATCGCGTGTGAGACTTCCCGTGCACCCCGGTATACACGCACACGTATTTTTTGTCAGCGTGTCCGTGTTTGTGGGTACCCCGTTGCACGTCATTTGTCCTGGAGGGCCACAGTATAGGACATTCATCATGGCAGTATATGGGTGCTATTTGTTGGCGCACCTTTTGGCGCACATTTCTTACAGCCGCAGAGACGCTACCGCCTGCTTTCTTGTGGCGGTTGTGTTTGTGCCTGTGCGCTGGTTTGAGCGTGCGCTTTTTTGCCCTATTCTATTCCATGAATACGTGTTGTAGACGAGCGTGTGGGCGTTCCGCGCACTTGTGCCCTGTACTTCCCCCGTGACGCCCACGTTTTTGCAAGTTGTTCCCCATTCCGAGTGTTACGCCCGTGTTCCGCCTACTTTTGTTGCGTGCGCCGCGCTATGTGCGAATTTCGCTGTGGCCTGTGCGATTTTCGCTGTGACCTGGCGCACGCTGTTAGATGGCCTGTGCGCCAACGTGCGCGGCGCACTTTTTATCGCACATCCGCTGGTTTTCTCGTGCACGGATTTCCATGAATCGACGTGCGCTGCTTTTCGTGCGATTTTCGCACTTGCACTGCGATTTTCGCTATTCCACTGCGATTCGCACGTTTTTGCCCACTTGCGCCGCGCTAATTATTCCATGAATCGGACTGTGAGTTTTGTCTGTCTGGCACGTAGGAGGATTTTCCTAGAGTGGTAAAAATGGCAAATTAGTTGACTGCTGGAAGGGGGTTTTGACTTCTGCTTCCGTAACCACCTGGTGTTCCCCCTTATATGTCTCACCCTATTGTTAAGAAGGATGGGCTTCCCATCCTGCGTCGGAATGCAGGGGTGCGTTGAACTTGGGGATCCGGTGCGTTGAACTTGGGGATCCAGTTAACTTCACTGATCCCGTTATCTTATGGTAGAGTTCCGGACAACAATGACTCAAAGGTAAGTCTTATGCTAGTCCAAGGTAGCATGTAATGCTTTAGAGTTTAAGTTGTCTTATTGTTCACTCTTGTGCCTTTTCTTTATGTTTCTTCTTCTTGTAGATTCCCCAAGACAGGTGTCTCTTCTTCGAACGAAACGAGGTAGCGCCAAGGTAGGATTCGGTATGTGCAATAAACAAACAGTCTTAGTATGAAATGTTGTTCATTAATGTGATTAATCAATTATCCTCTCTTTATTCTGCAGGTGCGGTGTTCCCTTGGAGCGAAGAACGTATGGTGGAAACTCGCCGGACCTCGAGTGACTATTACCTCGGTAAGTATCTGGTGATGCGAGGTCTAGATGTCTTTTAGCGAGGCGCAGCTCACCTGTTAATTTTTCTTATCTTTTTGCAGATGCGGATGTCCCAGACGGCGATCCCGTCAGAGTGCCTCGCTGGATCGCATGGATGAAATGAGCATTGGTGAGTATCCTGCGGCGCTGATGCTGGCTGTATATCGCGGTAACTGGTAGTCCGTTTTTTGCAGGTGCGGCGACTCCCGGATGCTTGCGATGACAAATGGAAGGTTCCTGTTCTAACCTGCATTGTTTTTCCCCTTTACAGGTTCGGATCGCGAAGAACAAGACAGGCGTGGCTGAGGACTGGGTACTGGAGCTGCAGGCACGTTGAGCGTTAAGCTGCAGGAGTGCAGAATAACGCAAAGCGTGTTCTGTTCTCCGGGCGTGGTTTAAATAGCTACTCAAAAGTAGTTCCCAGGTAAAGTAGTCCCAGTACCACACCCCAAGAAATAGTCCCTTGAATAAAGTAATCCCTTCAAAAAGGCCTCAAGGTGGCCTGTACATGTTCTCTCCACAAGATGACCTGGTTTGCCTGAATGAGGCAATATGAGCCAGGAGCCAACGGTGCCAGGACTGTGTCCAAGAAGCCCTTAAACAATCCCTTGGGGCCTTACAGGTCCCCATGGGTGCTAATACTCTGGGCAGACTGGTCCGCTCCTGATGTCTGGGGCAGGCATTGTGACAACTGCTAAAAATCACACAAAATAAAATGTTGTAAAAATAAAAACAAAAATTAAAAATAAAAGTGAACATATGAAAAAATAGGAAAAAATGGGAAAAATGAAGAAAAGGAAAATAAGATGGTTAAGTTCTTGTGTCCGCTCCTTTCGCTTGGTCTCTCGGCGACAAGTTGAAGAACAGTGTCTCTCCCCTCGATCTGCTCCACGGCGGAAGGATGACGAAAAGGGTAATAAGAAAAATGGAAGAAAAAATAGAAATAACTAGGATCACAATGTCATAATCCTTGTTTCTGCTCTTCTCGATCTGTCCTCGGCATTAAGTTTATTGGGATCTCCTCTTCACAAGGCTCTCTTCAACAGTTGATGAACATAATTACTTCTCAGTTGTTCTATATTGGCTCTCAGGAGCTTGTTTAATTGTGCGTTCTTTACTGGGTCTCTGAGGAATGCGGGTACAGCAACATTGTTTTGTCTACCCACTAGTTCTGGAAAGTTCTCAATGAGGTGAAAGAAGACATGGTATGCACATCTGCTGTCTTCTGGTGACAATGACATTCGTTCAGATTTTCTGGTCTCTAGATCATAGGCCTTTTTTGTGACATGAACAGTCCTTACACTTTCCCGCTGCGTGGATTGCGACCACATAATTCAGTTTGTACCACACTCGGTTTTGGAATTCGTCGTTTCTTGGATCTCTGATAAAGGATAAGGTATCTGTGGTTCTCCCGACGAGTCCTGGGCATTCCTCTATGATGCGAAAGAAAAGCGTGTATGTCAGCTCATCAATGATCACTTGTGGTGGAAGCATCTGTACCCTTATCACCGTACTCGGGCAATACAATGAAGGCTTCCGTGATGACAGTCAGTAGTTGCCAGATTATTTTCTTGTTGGCCGGATCTTGAATAAAGTCTGTGACACTGGCTCTTCTCCCTCTGAGTGATGGGTATGATAACACAACGAGTTGGACATAGGTTAGCACATCCCACTTGAGACTTCTGCTGGAATGTACCATAAGTTCTGTGAACAAAGTCTCAATACTGATTGCTTCAGGATACTGTGTTACACTCTCAGGCAATGTCTTATTTGCAGTCTATCAGAGTCTTGATTCTTTGTACTACTTGGGCATGTCGTGCTTTCAATGTTGTTGTGGCTTTGGATGTGCTTCTCTTTACCCTGCAACTGGGATGTACACAGTGTTTGTTATGTCCTTATTCCCCTTTGCTTGGGGAACCTGTCCAGTTTTATGCCACAACTTGCATCCGTGTTCTTTGTCTTGGTTTTATGCTCATGCGTTCTTCTTCCTCGCCATGGATCTTGTCTTCATGTGCTGAGGTTCTTCCCCGTTGTCTGTGGTTTCTTCGCAGTTGGATGCAGCAAGAGGGATGTCCCCTATATACGGTTTAATGTCATTTATGAAGATCCATGCCCTTCTGCCCTGGAGCTTGACGGCGGAGGGGGTGCAGTCCTCTACGATGAAAGGGCCATTAAATCTTGGCTTGTCGACCTTTTTCCTGGTAAAGTTCTTCACAAGCACGCTGTCACCAAGGAAGACGAGGGGCGCATGTACACCTTGCTCGGTGTCTGCTTCAGCACTTCCTGCTGTGTTTCGTGCTGCACCATCCCTTTTCTGCCGTCGCTGCAGCTGGCCTGTAATGACAGAGGCGCTGGATGTCATACAGTTAAGGTACTTCTGCATCTCTGTTCCCAGAACCTCTCTAGTTGGTTGGGCATCACAACTAGCTCTATCTCGGGGGGTAAGAGGGGTCCTCATCCTTCTGTCTGTAACTATCTCATGCAGCGTGAGATGATGGTCGGAGCCGGGTTGGTTCCTAAGGGCATACAATGCCAATGGTAGACAGTGCAGCCATCCCTTCTTTAATGTGAGCTTCAACTTGGCTATCCTCTCCTTAAGCAAGCCATTGATCCGTTCACATATCCCATTCCCCTCAGGATGATACGCCAACGAAAACTTGTGCTTTATACCAAGCAACAAGCTAATCTGTTCTAACATTGCATTAACAAAGTGAGCCCCGTTATCAGATCTCATTACTTCACACACCTCCCATCTAGGGAATACCTCCCTCACTAGGAACTTGGCAGCACAGGTAGCATCTGGGTGTGTACAGGGACCTGCTTCTATCCATCTAGAGAATGGACACACCACCACAATTAAATACCTGTACCCGTTGCACACTTGAATCATGTCGACATAGTCGATATGCAAGTGCTGGAATGGTCCATGCGGTCTGGGGATGATCCCTCTCACTACTTTTAATGTGTGCCCATCGGTGAATTGCTGGCAGAATATGCAGTTCACCATAAAACATGCAACATGCTCTGCTAAATTTGGTGTGAACCAGTCTTCTGCGAGCGTTGCAGCAAGCTTTTCTTTTGTCATATGGATGGGGTAGTGTAGTTGTTCTAATGCTACTTTTAGAAGGGCGACAGGCATTACTGGTTTACCAGTGCTGTCTTGCCTCCACAACCCGTCAGTGGAGTTTAAAGAACACCCTCGACGCTTCCACAAATTTTTCTCTTCTGAGGTGCCTCCCCCCTGGAGCTCCATCAGCTGAGTCTGCCCCATATTGCTATAGGCTTCTGGTGTGGCTCGCGCTACCATAATCCGATCATGGGTTCGTGCCACCTCCACGTCCATGATTGTTTCATTCTTGGATGCCATGCGCTTGGCTTCCATGTCTGCTTCATGATTTCCATGTGACACGAAATCCGTCCCCTTGGTATGAGCGGCACATTTCACGACCGCTATGCCCACTGGGAGCTGTAGTGCTTTTATCAGCCTGTCCAATAAGGCTGCATTTTGCACTGGCATGCCGTCTGCTCGGAGGTAGCCCCTCCTTTTCCAGCGTTCTAGACCTGCATGTACTGTGGATGTCACATAGGCTGAGTCACTGTACACAGTTACTTCCTGGTCTGCATGATTCTCAATGGCGAGTATCAGTGCCAGCAGTTCAGCAGCTTGCGCAGAATAGTGAGAGGGTATTCGCGCACTGATGAGTATTCGAAACTCTCCATTCACTAGGTGTTTTACCACGGCCACGCCGGTATACCTTTGACTGTCTTCTTGGTCGATTCTCGAAAAACCATCAATAAAAACGATCTCTCCGCTTGCCAGGGTGTTTTCCTTTACCCTGGGGATCTCAACATAAAATTCCTCATAGTTCGCACAGTCGTGTATAGGTGCTCCCTCTGTGACTGGCTCAGCTATGAACGTAGCAGGGTTTACAGTTTTACATCACACTATTTTGATCGATGGGTTTGAGATAATCACCTCATAGGCCGATGCTCTCTCAGATGTCAGTGTGCCCTTTGGCTTCTCTAGTATGGCGAACAGTGCATGTTCAACATACAATGTCATGGAGCACTCCATCACAATGGATGATGCCTTTTCGATAGCGAATGCGGCAGCAGCTAGATTTTGTTCGCATGGGAAGTGGCCCTTCATAACTGGGTCCAGACTCCTGCTGTAATATGCTAGCGCCTTGTACCCCAGCGAAGTTCGCTGAGCGAGCACTGCCATCATAAAATTACCATCAGAGTGTGAGAACAGGTAGGTAGAATTCCTCTGCATAATTAGGAATCCAGAGAACTGGGGCCTTACAAATTGCCCCCTTAAGAGTTCTGCAAACCCTTTCTCCATGGCCTCAGTCCATTCAATTTCTCCTTTTGTTGCCTGGGCTTTCTTCAAAGCCTGAAGCAAGTGCTTGGTATACGAGCTGTAGTCAAAGACCCATTCTCTGACCTAATTGCACAGGCCTAAGAAGCTCTGTATTTGTTTTATCGTGCGCGGCTTGGCTGTGTTCATGATGGCTTCAGCCCTTTCTGGGGTTACCTTTTTCCCCTCATGAGAGATCATTTGCCCTATGTACAACACCTCCTGTGGACAGTATTGCGACTTTTCCTTATCAACTTTGTATCCTTTCTCAGCCAGTATAGTCAATAGCTGGACAGAGTCGCACCTGCATTGCTCTTCAGTGGTGCTGCAGATCAGAATGTCATCTACATACTGCAAAACAACACTGTCCACCACAATATTGCTTAGGTCCATTTGCAGGACTCTGTTGAAAATAGACAGGGACTCGCAATACCCCTGTGGCAACTTCATACTTTTCAGGCGCATTTGTCTGAAAGTGAATGACGTCAGGTCTTGAGAGTCATGGTGCAACGGGATTGAGAAAAAAGAATTTTTCAAATCGATCACCGTGAAATATTTGGCCTCAGTGGGTATGTTACACAGTATTGTGCATGGATTAGGGACTAGACGGAACTTATCATTTAATGCTCGTAAATCTTGGATTAAACGCCAAGACCCTCCCTTCAATTTTTTGAGAGGGTAAATCACTGTATTGCAAGGTGATCCTGACGTTACTAGGATGCCCTGCTCCATCATGGCGGAAGTTGTCTTCGCGATCCCTTCATCCACTTCTCTGGACATGGGATATTGACGCGCTTGTGGTAAAATTGCACCTGGTTTCAGTTTAATTTTCACTTCACATGCCCCCTTCAGGAGACCTACGTCATAGGGCCCTGTAGTCCATACTGCGGCAGGCACTTGGGCCATGTCGTCATCAAAGTATTCTGGATGTACCACCGCCAGAATCATTCTCTGTGGCACCTCCCGTTTGATCATTTTGACACAAAATGTGAGACTTACTTCCACTCTTGTCTCCTCTAGGTCAGGGTGCTCTTCGAACAGATCGTCATCGGTGACGTCAGTCACTGGATATCCTTCTTCGATGGCGATAATCGCACACCATTGTCTGCCTTCGTCATCAAATCCTTCGACCAATACCACTTTCCCTCGCACTGCGGCAGATTGTATCATTAAGGGAAATACTTGTCCCTCCTCTTCGTGCATGGGTATTCTTGGTCTGAACAGAAACTCATCAGGGGTTCTCATAGTTTTGTCTGCGGGGCCTGGCAGTCCCGCCATAAGCACCCTCATGCCATATGCAAAGACCTCTGGCTCTAACGGTACAGCTCTCATGGCTATACATCCTGAGTATGCTCTGATCATTTCGCACACGTTTGAATAATGCATTCCTGGAGTGGAGCACACTATACCATTCTCGGTAAACGAGATGGTCATGTTTAATTTAGTCATGAGGTCTCGGCCCAGAATATTTACTGGGGTCTGATGTGAATATCATAGGGGTACATTCATTTTGCATTCTCCCACTGAGACTTGGAGTGTGTCTGTAAAGGGAACTCTACTATGAGCTCCTGTGAAACTCTGAGTATCTATAGCCTTGCCAGACAAGGAAAATTTGCCCTCTCATATGCACGAGTGCGTTGCACCCGTGTCAACTAAGAAGGAATATTCTTTACCCCCTATGGTGACATTCACCCTCGGTTCCCTGTTAGGGTCTGGTGTCACTGATAGGTTAGAGCACATTAGAGTCTCCCGTGAGCTGTCCTATTTCATATATAAGTTCAGCCCACTGTATACTTGTTGATTTCCCTCAGTTCCAGGGTGGACTCCCCCTCCGTAGCTAGCGCCCTGTGACATTTGCGGTTGTGCCTGCTGGGATTGTCCCTCTGGCAATTTCCCCATGTTCGGTGGTTGAACCACTTGCTTTGCACCTTGCTGCACGCCTGACGCCTGCGGCTGCACTGTGTAATTTAGTGCACCGCTCTGCTCCGGGACGGCAGGCTGATTCACCATGCCTGCCCACATCCTTGGCTGTTTTGCCACATGCCTTGGCTTCTGCACATACGCGCCACATTTCCTGACATTCCACACAGCCAACACACTGGCGGTGGTCGGGACATCTGTCCATCAGGCATAGCTGGACCGCCCATCTGCGTGTTCTGAAAGCCATTTTGATTATTCTGAAATCCTCCCTGGTTACCTCGAAACCCTCCTGGATTACTCTGCCATCCTCTTCCTCCAAAACCCCTTCCTCTTGGGTAAAATCCTGCGTTACCCTGATTATTCTGCGATGGGTTGGCCGCTTGTTGTGCGCTTGGTTTGGCTGGGCTGGAGAGCATGGCTCCCTCGAGAGCATACTTCGAGTGCTTCTTTTGCACCAGCTTCGCCTCCTCGCCCTTACGAGTTGCTTCCTTTTTCCGATTCTTTTCTTGCAACAATCTACAGTAATGTGCAATTGTCAACTGTATTTCAGCCCATAGTTTTGCTTCTACACCTACCAATTTTTTGAGCTGCTTCTGCACCGGTTCAGGCAACCCCTGGCTTAATATGTGGTAGAATACAGGGATAGATTTTTTCCAAGACTCATGCGTTTCGAGCACCCACGCGTCTTGAAAATTCTGGATATAAATCAACGGATCCTCTGACTCTTCCATTATGGCCCCCATATCAGAAGTGTCTGGATATAGAGTTTGCAGCACTTTCCACACTGGTGCCCTATAGTTATTAAATGGTGCTCCGTCATGTAAGGTGTTAGTTAGGGTTATCCTAGGATAGCCTGCCCATGTCCATGCATCATCTGCTCTTTCACCAAGTATGGCAATTAGGAGGCCCTTAATGTCCCCTATAGCTAAGGTGATACCTCCCTGTCATTTTCTCTAACTCATGTATCCACTTTCCGGCTCCCGATGTCAGCATTGGAACCTTATTTTTAAGGTTCTCTCGGTACATGTGTGGCCATGGAATATATTGGTGTCTTGCTCCCCCCTTTTCTAGCAACGGGAATGCACAGTCCTTCTCTTTCCCCATAGCTCTCCGGTCTATTGCCGGGGTGGCATTCCCGCCTTGCCGTTTACGTGGCAACGCCCTTAGTCTGTCTGTGTAGGCTGGTGCTGATGCCCCTCTCTGACCGTGGGGTGTTCCTTCATGTCAGCCGGACTGCGTGGCAGACTTCGGTGTCCTACTTGTGGACTCGCTAGTGTCTGACCATCGTACCCCTCGCTCCCCTGGGAGCCGTTTTTTGCACTGTCTCCCTTCTTCATGTGCCACATCCTCCGTTTCCCCACCGGAGTCATATTCTGAATACTCCCAGTTTACACAACTCCTTGCATCTTCTTCGTTCTGCCCAATCTCCAGCCTGTCTGGGGACAGTCCCCTGCTCCCACTACTTCGAGTGACATCCTCAGCGTCATATAGCTTAGTGCTCTCTAAGCGCTCATCTTCCCTTCCCCCTTGGGAAATTAGTCCCAGCCTCATCTCGTCATAGATTTTATCAATCGTTTCCCCAATGCTTCAAGTGTCGTAGTCATCTTCAATATTTGTCCCACTTGTACCTGGTACTGCATCGCTTGCAGGAAAGAATTCGTCTACGTCTTCCCATTCTACTGTACGATTGGGTTTAATCACTTTCCGCGCAAATATTCAACAGCTTGTGCCCTCTGTCTGCGCTTATGTTCCATTTCCTCAGCTACTTCTTTTTGCTTTTTTGCTTCTTCTCTAGCCTTATCTACTTCCCTCATCCGTTCATTTCTACATTCCTTTGCCCTTCTAATCTCATCATCTTCCCGCTTTTTTACTTTCCTTTCGTGCACTGTCCTTTCTTCCTCTGACCTTAACATGTTCTGCCTGTACTTTTTATAGGCTGCGTATTGTGTGCGATTGAGCGATATTCCTTGCTCTTCGTGATACAGTTGTTCTCGCCTTAGCCTATCTTTCTTTCTTGTCCTTTCATCCCTTTCTTTCATCCCTTTCCCTCTCTCTCTCCTTTGCGTCTCATCAGACCTCTCCCTTGGCCTCAAATCATCACTTCCTTTTCCATCCAACTTTAGTAATAGCTGACGTCCAATCCATTCGTCTTTCGCGAATGCTACCTCATCACCTCTACCTTCATATCCTTTACTTTTATTTCCCTCTTTCTCCTTATCCGGAGTTGCACAACTCCATGCCCAATCTTTCCCTTCATTTTCACATCTCTCTTTGTCCCTTGAGACAATATTGTTTTTCTGTTCTTTTCCTTTATTGTCCTCACTACTGTAAGTAGGCTGATATGCGAGGTTGCTATACCCCGTGGCTGCCTTAAGTTCTCTTAGTGGGTAAACACCCTCTGACTTGCTTCTTCAATGACTGGCTCAGGCGGGACTGGTGGCGTGGTAGGCGTCTCACCCAACTCCGTACATACATTTAGTATCCAGTCTGTGGGTGGTTCTTCGACCTTCGTTTCTTCAAACAACTTCCACAATTCTAGAATAGCAAGACGTTTCTCTAACTTGTTGCCTGTATATGTGGCGTGTAGGAAGGTCGTCATATGCTGTAAAACAGCCTTAGAGAGTGACCCGTTCTGGGGCCAAGGTATAAACATCTTATTGGCGGTACCCTTGACCCACTAATGATGCATGCTTGGGTAGCTGCTTGCACAAATGCGCAAGCGGGGTAACTTCCTCCATTTTTAATTTCACACTAACAGTATATATACAGTTCTTTAACCTTCCAACAGTATGAGCGAGCACCACATACCCAAGCTCCAATCCAATCTTTTCCCGCCAAAATGTATACCAACAATTTTCTCAAAACCCATCAATTCAATGGCGATTCCCTGTTAGTTACAGAATCGCGTAAAGCCAAAATGCATTTCAAATAATCATTAATACAATTATTTTACATTTGACATACAAAAAGACACATATGACGGACACTCGACGGACTAGACGAACACCAGCTGGACACATGTATACCTGCCTTCTAATCAATATCCCGACATGGGGTGTAAACGAGCCCCTTTGATGCCGTCTTTAATGGTCACCGTAGCCTAATCATCCCCCCACTGTGGGCCCTGAGTTCACGTTTCTTCTGACTGCTGTTTTAAAGCGCAGGAATAAGGTGAATCTTTACGTTTTTATCTCATGTGCCCCCCTGGTAATCCTTACGTTTTTATCTGAGGTGCCCCCCTGGTAATCCTTACGTTTTTATCTCAGGTGCCCCCCTGGTAATCCTTACATATTTATCTCAGGTAACCCCCCTGATGATCCTTACGTTTTTATCTCAGGTGCCCCCCTGATAATCCTTACATTTTTATCTCAGGTGCCCTCCTGATATCCACTCTTTATTTCTTATGCTCGAGTCATTAACCCCCCTATATATATATATATATATATATATATATATATATATATATACAGTCTTCTCAACTTCTAACTACTTTACTTTTTCTCCGCCGCCCTCCGTTATCTTTCCCCTACTTGCTTTAATGACTACAAGACATTTGCCAAAGTAACAAGTTTATTGTCTCACTCAGACCCACTGAAGATTTTTGAAATTTTACTCTATCATTGTCCATGGGGAGCTTCTCAGTATACTCAGCCGGAATGCCAAAAGGACTGTCGGTCTAAGGTGTCTTAGTATTATATAATCAATACTTAATGGCCAAAAACGTCCTCACGCTACCAAGTGTTTCGGAGGAGAGGAAATCACTGACGGGCCCATAGGTCAGCGCTCACCCTCTAGAACTTGTAAGACAAGATAGCTGCACCATGTAAGGAAAGGGGTGCAGGATTCACTTACTCCAACACGACTCAATAATGAGGACTCAGTAAGTTGGCAAAGGGAAGTTTGTTTAATGACAAGTACATCAGAGAAACAAATGGAAATCAGCAGCATTGCGATCACCTGTCTCGCTCCGACTTCCTCGAACTTCAGTAGAACAGTCATTGTTATAGGCAAAACTCATCATCACTGACGTCTAAATCTATAAAAAATCATCATGCAATATAATTGGTTAGGAAAGGCAACTTAAGTATAGGTGTTATATCTGTATATGATAATAGGGCATGCGGATTGGATAACTCTTATCGGGTGGGCGTCTACGCCCATCCCTCTACATCACGCATGACAGACGTCACTACAACTACAACGTCTTATTGGTTCTACTATCTATAGGACTCCAGATAACTTGGTCCATTGTGATCGGGCAGGTTACACCCCTAGACATAAATTTCCACTTTTAATTAGCAGAATGCAGAATGGACACCCCTGTGCCTGGTGTCTCAAGTTTCACCCTGCCTCACTTCCATCAATCAGTGTTTTAGAGTGATGTGCCAATTACTTGGCTATAGATGGCCTTGAAACTGTAGTCTCTTATCAGGAAAAGTTATGGCATCTTCGGGTCCCGGATGACATCAGGCGGTGGTACTTCTTCACGCCTGGCTGGTCATGTGTTAGTTCACCATGAATCTGCTTCAGTTTCCAGCTTTTAGTGCATGTAATTCTGTTTCAGCTTCGCCACCTGCATGGGCCCCCCTTATCTTGACCTTCATGAGGCAGGCTGGTATGCCTTGAAGTTTGAGTCTTGTTAGCTGACGCTCTCCTCCCCTTCTCTGGTTGACCTCGATTTCCTAGGCATGAACCACTCTCTGTTGAGTTTCGATTCCGCTCCTTCTCTTGCCTTTGGCTGGGTTACGAAACTTGGCCTGTCAGGCCTCTGGCAGCCTGGGTACATTTCTGCTTTTTCAAAATGGAGCCGCACTTGTATAATGTGCCTTATTGAGGTAGATATATGGTTGGCACTTGCCGCTCTATCTTCTACTAAGAATTGCAAGCAGTATCGATTTCTTAGCATCTTGCATTTCAAGCCTATTTACACACGTTTAACAGGTCGGTTGCTTCCATCTTGTCTCGTAGCACCGTTTCCTCACGTTTTAATATGGTCTCTTCTCTGTGTTCATTACATATATTTTCATAATTACTTGCACTGGCGTGTTATCTTCGATAGCTGCTTTTGTTCATTCACGAGTCTGTTCAGGCCCTTAAGTCATTTCCACTGCCTTCCATTAGGGCTCTTTGGGTCTCTTCATCTCTTCATGGATCGTCTGTAGGTACTCCTCATTTCGTATCAGCGGCTGGTATGGCTGTATGATAGGGTACCGTGCTGCCCAGGGTTGTCTGGTTATGGGTGCTTCAACCAGTATGGATCTTCTGATGTATACTGGGCAGAGTCCCAGTGCAGCTCTTTGTAGGTTCATTTGCTCTTCATACATCACATACCTTGGCGAGTACGCTCCTGATACCTCGAAATGAGGAGAAGGGGTGCAGGCCATGTCTGGGACCTCCTCTACAAAGTCAAAAGGGAAACCTAATCAGGCTAGTGTACCTTCTGGTCCCAGACCAGAAGGAGGTCAGCACAAGCCACCATTCATAAAGATATTTACAAAATGTTATGTTTGTGGTTCAACTGACCATGTGAAAGGGGATCCCAGATGTAAGGGTAAACCTTCAGGGATCCACACGGTCTCCTTAGCCTTCACTCAAGGAAGTACCAATGACCAGTGGAAACTTTCAACTACTTGCTGAAGACCCCATCCGAGTTTCAGCTAGTGTATCTTTAGTATCCTTGGGGTTGTGGGAACAACAGAATTTAGATGTGTATAATTGTATCCCAAATAATACTAAAGAGTATTATAAGGACAATGTCCTAATGAATGGTCAAGAGACCCCTGTCATTAGAGACACTGGGTCCAGCAAATCTGTGGTGGATGAATCTTTTTTTCAAGATAGAGGATGTTGCTAAGGCACCCAAATGCCTCACCAAGTTAGCTGGAGGGCCTGCGCAGATGCTTCCCCAGTTACCAACTCTCATCCAGTGCAATGACATGACTGTCAGAATACCTGTTAGTTTCTAATCTTAAGTACCTGGAAGGGTGTGGTTGGGAAATGATCTGAAAGATCTTGGAGTAGTGTCAAGTACTCCCAGACCTCCTAGTGAGATATTACAGGAGCTCACCAGACCTGCAAGGGAGAGGACCTTGAGAGGCTCTCCTGAGGAGATGATGGAAAAAGAAATCACTCCTACTCCACTGGAGTTACTAACTACAATTTCAAAGAAACCAGAAGTAAAGGGGAAACCCAAGGCTTCCAAAAAGAAACCAGCAGAAAGCACTCCAGTGCTTCCAACCAGGAGATCTCCTAGGTTGTCAAAAATCACTCCTGTGATTCCACCTCCAGCTGAGGCTGAGAGGGAGGTACAACCCTGTGTGCTTGAACTAGAGCCTGAGGATTCAGATCTAGTAGAAGGCCTTGATCTTATTGGAGATTTGGACCCTTTGGACCATCCTGAGCTGCAGTCTTTACTGGCCGAAGGTGGTCCCAATAGGGCAGACTTCAGTAGGGGACAAAGAGAATGTCCAACTCTGGAAGGTCTTCGCCACCAGGCAGCTTCTCAGCTTGAAGGGCAAGAGCCTGGGAAATGTAGGTTACATTGGGAAGATGGCCTCTTCCATAGTGCAGCAACTGAGTCAACCCCTGGAGACTACAAGAGACTTGTAGTGCCCCAAGAAAACAGACTCCAATTCTTGCAACTAGCCCATGAGATGCCTTTGGCTGGTCACTTGAGTTTCAAGAAGACCAAGGAAAGGCTCTCTCTCTACTTTTATCGGCCTAAAATGGGGGCTGAGGTAGATAAGTATTGCAAGAGTTGACACACCTGCAAAACTTCTAGCAAGAGTGGATCCAAGAATGTGGCACCTTAAGTGCCTCTCCCTGTGGTGGGAGTACCATTTGAGAGGGTGGGAATTAACATTGTCGGTCCTCTTGACCCTCCAACCTCTTCAGGCAACAGGTTTATCCTTGTTGTAGTAGACCATGCTACAAGGTACCCTGAAGCGATTCCTATGAGGACTGTTACAGCTCAGGCTGTGGCTAAGGCCCTCCTTGGTATTTTTACCAGGGTTGGGTTTCCTAAGGAGGTAATATCCGACAGGGGGTCACATTTTATGTCCCACTACATGAAGGCCATGTGGAAAAACTGTGGAGTTACCTACAAGTTCTCAACCGCATACCACCATCAGACAAATGGGTTGATAGAAAGGTGTAACAGAACCATGAAGAGCATGATAGGAGCTTTAGAAGACCCCCTTAAGAAAAAGTGGGATCTTCTACTGCCATGCCTTCTCTTTGCATATAGAGAAGTCCCTCAGAAGGGAGTGGGTTACAGTCCCTTTGAACTTCTCTATGGCCATCCGGTCCGAGGTCCATTGGCCCTGATCAAGGAGGAGTTGGAGAGTGCTCCTTCCCCCAAGCCAGTCAGAGTGACTGACTATGTGATAGGACTCCAGAGGAGAATGTCACACATGATGGCTGAGGCAAGTAATAACTTGAAAACAGGTCAGGCTCTGGTGAAGCATTGGCATGACCAAAAGGCCAATATGGTTGAGTTCGCTCAAGACCAGCTAGTTCTTGTTATGGTGCCAACAAGGCAGAGGGCCTTGCAGGACAAGTGGATAGGTCCCTTCAAGATTGTGGGAAAACTTGGAGAGGTGAACTATCTGGTGGATTTAGGCAATCCTAAGGAGGCTCCCATAGTCTTCCATACCAACCGTCTAAAAGCTTATGCCTCAAGACCAGAACTGGGAGCTTTGCTTCTAGCTTCAGCTCAAGAGGAGGAGGAGAGTGAACCTCTGCCTGACCTTCTCAGAGGCAAGCCTATAGATGAGCAAATAGTAGGAGTTAATCTCTCTTCTAATCTGACCTTTCAACAACAGGAGGAGGGCAAAGATTTTTTAAATCAATATCCCCCTTGTTTTCAATTTCACCAGGGTTGACCCCGTGGGGCCAGCATGACATAAACACAGGTGACTGTTTACCTGTCAAAAGCAGGCGTTACAGAATGTGAGAAAATGTAAGAACCCATATCAAAGGAGAGGTCAACAAGATGCTTGATCTCGGGATAATAGAACCCTCTATTAGTCCATGGTCTAGCCAAGTTGTGTTAGTACCAAAGGCAGGATCCAAGGAGTTGAGATTCTGCGTGAACTATAGAGCTCTAAATGCAGTCACTTAGATTGATGCCCACCCTTTGTCAAGGACAGATGAGCTGGTGGATAGACTTGGCAAATAGCCCTGACAGACCATGCCAAGGAGAAAACTGCATTCTCAACCCCAGTCGGCTTATTCCAATTTAAGGTTATGCCTTTTGGCTTAAAGAATGCACCTGCTACATTCCAAAGGATGGTTAACCAGGTTCTGAATGGGATGGAGGACTTCTGCATGGCATACTTGGATGACATTGCAGCGTTCAGCCCTACTTGGAAAGAACATGTTGACCACCTAGCATATGTTTTGCAGGCTCTTGATCAGTCCCAACTGACCATAAAGGCAAGCAAATGTCAAATTGGTCAGAGTAAAGTGGTCTACTTTGGACATGAGGTAGGAGGTGGTGAAATAAGGCCCTTGCTCAGCAAGATAGAAGCCGTGCAAAATTGGACAACACATATTACTCAAACCCAAGAGAGAGCCTTCTTAGGTCTCACTGGGCATTACAGGAATTTCATTGAGAACTATGGGACCATAGCTTCTCCACTGAATGTAATCACCTCTTCCAAGTTTCCTAAAAAGGTCAAATTGAATGAGGAGTGGAATCAGGCCTTTGAAAGCCTAACACGAGCACTTTGTCAAGCTCTCATTCTAAGAGCTCCTGATTACCACCAACCCTTCATTGTGCAGACAGATGCTTCCAATACAGGTATAGGTGCAGTCCTTAGTCAACTGGATGAGAAAGTTAGGGAACACCCCATTTGCATTAGTATGAAACTGAAGGAACCTGAGACAAGGTGGGCAACTATTGTGAGAGAATGTTTTGCCATTGTGAGGTCACTAAAAAAGTTTAGGCCATACTTGTATGGTTCTACTTTCACCACTCAGACTGACCACCAACCCCTGAGATGGTTGATGGAATGAAAGGGGAAAACCCAAAACTGTTAAAATGGTCAATCTGCCTCCAGGGGTTTGATTTTACCATTGAGCACAGGACAGGTCAGGATATCATAACCAAAATGCTGATGGTATCCCTAGGATGTTTGTAACCGACTAGAGGTAAGAGACTCATCCAGGAGTGGATTAGATCCTCCTGTCCCTTAGTCTGGGGGTGGGAGGCGAGTATTAGGGAGAATTCTCATTCTATGGATAATTTCCCTTACCTATAGAGTCCCCCAGCAGCTTTGCTGGATTTGAAGGGTTTATCTTTTTCTCCTACTAAGAGTGAGACCCTTTTTTCCACTCTTAGACAGATTGCTAGTGTGTGTTTTAGAGTATCTTGTGTGATTATGGTCTATGGGGTTTTTCTCTCCCCTCATAGGAATCATCTTTTTTACATGTGTGTTACACATCACCCTCCGTGCCGTACCACAGGGGTGTCATAGCACCACCCAAACATAGACTCCATACCCTGGGACTGACTACTGTCTTCCAGGGCCTGTAAAGTCCCCATTGACTTTACTAGTCAATTCTTATGAACAAAACCAGTACACCCCATCTTACTATGGAAGTACTGGGAAGGGTTATTAGTTTTTCCCTCATGTTAATTTTCGAGGGGGTACCGTACAGTCCCTCTCTCAAAGGTTTCTGGCTGGTGGCAGTGGTTACTACCGTAAATATTCGACCACGAATATTCCCCTATGGGATTTTCCCATTGTTCGAGGCTACCACTTTTTCTGACAGCCTCTAACATACCGCAGGTTTATTTTAATACTAACTTTACTCTGGGAGGTTTTTATTGCCAGAACTTTGATTAAAATTCTTTGTCGTGTCTTTCTCTATAATCCTAACCCAGGTCGGGGATCCTTTGTTCGTCCTTTTGGCGGGCTTCTGCACAGAAGACCTCCTCTCGGCGCCACTGATTCTCGGGTAGACAGGATGTGTGGGAGGGGGAATAGGCACCCTGTACCGGCTTGCCTACACAACCCAAGTCACACTCTGCCCTGATAGGCTGGGGGGTTCTCCCACCAGGAGAGCCACCCCACTGTGTGAGTGATAGCTAGGCTGTATGAATGGGGGTCTTGCTGCATAAAAGCAGGGTTCTGAGGACTGAAGGACAAGACATCGCCACTGGAACTAAGAAACCGAAGAGGAGATAAGCTGAAGATATCTGCAACGACTGAACCACCTGTGAATCCCTGCTGCAGATCCTCACCACTTTTCTCCAACGACTTGAGAAGATCTTCACCTGCAAGAGTCTTCTTTCCTTGAGCTGGTGGGGCCAGCCAGTTTGTCAATCGCCTTCCAGGAACTGCCTTGGTCGAATCGCCAGTGCCCTGCACTTGGAGACCAGATAGCCAGGCACCCGTCCACCACAACCGCGATTTAAAGGAGCGTACCTTTTAATCCGTTTCGGCATCACTGCGTCTGGCTTCTTCCCTGGTCAGTGCAGTAACTCAAACCTTCCACCATGATGAGAGCCTCTCTTCCTCTGCTGGACAACATGAACTGCAGGAACTGCCAGGAACCACCACCACAGCCGGAGCCGCTTCCACTTTTTCAGGTAGATTGTTCCGCCAGGGCTCCCGTTTCGAAGGTTACTGCTATAGGTGTTTGAAATCCTTTACCTACCTCCTGGGCTGGCCAGCCCGATCGACTACCATTATCTTTTACCTTCTGCACCCTCCTTTTGAATCATTAAACCAAAGACTTGACTGCATAGAAAAGTTTGATCCTGGGCACATTGCCCTGTACCACTAACTCTGGCACAGGCCTATTGACTTTGGCTAAATCTGTTACAACTGCCTTCATTAGATTGCTTTTCACCCTCAACTGTGTTGGTGCACCAGAAACTCTTATAACCACTCTTCCTTCCCTCTTAAGTATTGCTGAAGTGCCATTTTGCTCGGTTTTCACCTATGTATGACTATTGCTAACGTGCTACCTTGCTAACTTGTTCACAATCTACTTGGGAAGTATTGCTTGTGTGTTTAAGAGGTTAAATCTGTATAACTTGTCATTTCCCTCCCTTTTGAGAAATTACTAGAGTGTCATTTTTGCTTGGTTGACCCTGTGCCATTTTGCTCAGTTTTCACTCTTGCTCAAACTTGTCTATAATTTAAATAGGGAGTTGTGTATACTTTTCTTGACTGTTTTAACTTGCTTGATAACTGTGATTCATGTGTTGAACTAGAAGTGTGTACAATACATATATATACATATTCTTTTTAATACAAAACGTTGGTCAGTGTTTCCTTGTACCGTAGTACTGTAGTCCTAATGTGTAAACCCTGAATATCTTCCTCTTGAGATAAGTCTGACTGCGCAGCCACAGCTACCAACTAAATCTTTGTGATACAGACTGATACCAAAGGGAATTTATTGCATTTACCTGTAGTCTTAATCTGCTGTAGTGCTCCCCAAGGGAACTACATTGGATTCTGCCTAACAGACTGCACAGCATAAAGGCAGCTCTGCCATTTCACAGAAGCCAACAACCTTCTTGACCCAGCCCAATCAGGCTTCAGATCCCTCCGAGGATCTACGTCCTCTCTGGTGTCCGTTTGGGATGACCTAAAAGAACAGCGCACATGGAAGGATGTGCAGTGCTTATCCTTCTTGACCTCTCGGTTGCCTTCGATACCATTGACAACACCAAACTCCTAGACAGGCTACATTTAGGAATCACCGACAATGCTCTCACATGGCTCTCTAATGGCTCGCAATTCATGCATCTCCCCCCTTTCACTTCCACCTCTTGCTTAGTGCCGAAAGGGGTTCCGAAGGGAGGATCACTATTGATATTGAGATTTTATTCATATTGTGTTCGTACAAACGTGTTTCAGAGCGTGACCAAGCAAGGGAGAACAAAAAAAAGATCTTACTGGGCCCAGTGACATTGAGAACGCGTCAGTGCATGGGAGAGGGAGAGTAAAAAGTGCATGGGGGAAGTGGAAAGTGCAGAGCAGAGGAGAAAAACAGAAAAATAATAAATGAATAAATAATAAAGACAACAAATCATAGTAGTGCAGCCAACAAGGACATGTACTTCATGAGGGCATCAGACAGGAAATGCCTGATAAGCACAGGAAGAAAACGTGGGTGGGACTGTATGGGTACAGATAGAGACCATACTGCAGGGGGTGGTCCTGAGGCAGTGCGGGACGGTGGCAGGGTGAACATGTACCTAGGCCCGGAAAGACAGAGGGTAGGCCAGGTGCACAGTGCCGAGAGAGAACAGATCAGCAGGGTCAGAGGGGGGAGAAAGCAGAAGCGAGGAGGAAGGTTTTGAGGTGATTCCGTAACCGGAGATGGTTCTCCTCAAGTTGCAGAGTGGCAGGGAGGCTGTTCTGGAGGGAGGCCCCACCGAAGACAGAAATCTTACCCCAGCTTGTTTCTTTGAAAAACGACTGACCCTGAGGGAGTTAGAGGTAGAGGAGTGAAGAGCTCGAGAAGGGAGGTATTTGCGGAGGGATAGCTGAGGTATTTTGGACCCAGGCCCCAAAAAGCCTTGTGGGCAATGCAGAGGGTTTTGAATGTAATCCTTGCATCCACTGGCAGCCAATGGAGAGATTTCAGAACTGGAGAGATGTGATCCCAGGGCTTGATGCCAAGCACAAGTCTCGCAGTCCTGTTCTGGATTGGTTGCAGAGGGCGGAGAGTAGAGTTGGGTAGATTTAGAAAGAGGCTGTTACAATAGTCCAACCTAGAGAGGACCAGAGCTTGGGAGACAGTGAGCTTCTGGGGGAAGGAAAGGAAAGGAAGAGTATCTCTAAGGAGATGCAGAAGGAAGTTTGGATTTTTAGAGACATCAGAGATGTGGGTGGTGAAGGAAAGTGTGGAGTCAAAGATGACCCTGCGGTTCTTAGCCTCACAGGTGGGGGTAGGAGGAGGGCCAATGGAGACTAGCCAGAGAGTGAGGGGAAAGGTGCGTCAAGGTGTGCCAATAAGGAGGATGTCCATCTTACTTGGATTCAGACAAAGATTGTTGGCGGCACACCAATCTTGAATGGCAGTTAGGCAGTAAGAGATGAGAGAAGAAGAGGAGGTGGCCAAGGGCAGCTTGAAAATGAGTTGAGTGTCATCAGCATAGCACTGGAACTTTGAGCAGAAAAAGGCAATGCAGCGGGCCAGAGTTGCCAGGTATTGGTTGAAAAGCCAGGGTGAGAGGTTAGACCCCTGGGGAGCCCCACAGGTAGAGAGGGAGATAGATGATAGGAAGGAACCAAGTTGGACCTGGGAGGGTCAATCAGTGAGGAAAGAGGTCAGCCATGCTAAAGCCTGATCAGTGATACCTAGGTTATCACGGAGATTGTTGAGCAGGATGGTGTGGTTGACTGTGTCGAAGGCAGTAGAGAGATTGAGAAGGATTTGGACAGAGGGAATGTTAGAGTCAAGGTTGGAGAGAAGATCTCTATATCCCCTCCTCTTCAATACCTACCTTAGCCCACTCCCTGTACTAATGTGCTGCCACAGCCTCATCTGTTACAACTACGCAGATGACACTCTGACCATCCTCAAAATCCCCAAATCACCAGGTGCCACCTGTCCGGTTCTCTCATCATGTATCTCTGATATTGACCACTGGATGATGAACAACCACCTCCTCCTCAAACCTAGAAAAACACAAATCCTAGTATGTAGTAAAGCTGCTCTCCTTCTCCAACCTATCCCCTGGCCTCACTCTCTAGGCCCCCCATACCCGGATAAATCCCACTTCAGTGAAAAACCTTGGATGCCCACTGGATTCAAATCCATCCCTTTCCCAACACATCAACTTTATATCCAGTACCTCCTTCTTCCGCCTATGCATCCTCAGGCGAATCTTCCCGTACCTCACCTACCCACACCAAATCTCTGCCATCCTAACCATCATCCTCTCCTGCTTAGATTATGCAAACTGCCTTTATCTAGGCGCACCAGTGTTCCAACATAGGAAACTCCAAAGAATCCAAAGCACTGCAGCCGTCTCCTCATTGGCCTCGCACTTAGAGAACACATCATCCCACTGAGAGTGCTATACTGGCTCCCTATTGGTCGACAAACTAACTTTAAAGGAATATGCATTACTCACCGTGCCATCCACAACACCAGTCCCAAAATCGTCCAGGATAAACTCATTTGCTACCAACCCTCCAGGACCTTCAGATCCAGAGCAGCACTTTTCCACATTATCTCCAATTGCGACTCCACCAGGATGGGAGGTTCCTCCTTCTCCATTCAAGCTCCCACCATCTGGAACTCTCTCCCTCTCCACATCCACCACATTGACAACCACTTTGCATTCAGAAAGGCCCTCAGAACGTGGCTATTCCCTTCCTCTACCTGAATCCCCTCCCCTCTGTATTATCCCTGACTGTTCCTTGAACACAAGTACCAGCCGAGGCACGAAAAAACACCAACAGTTCACATTACAGCAGATGCTGACTGCTTTCACGGTGGCCCACCATCCTAAACTCATCCCATTCCACTCCCACAGACAATCACACAGCAGCATCCCCGGAACACCTGCACTCTAACTGGTGCAATGTGGCTACTGAGCAACACCTGAAAAGCTGATAATAGCTTGTAAGTCGCCACTGAAAAATGACAGGACAGCAGATGAGCCAAAATTCCCGCCCAGCCAAATACCTAGAGGTCCTGCACCATCAGACCCTCCCCTGTCTAATATCAAAGGTGGCTTCCCTAAACACACAGGATGCTCGATTAGATGGATCACTTGAGGTACAATTGAAGCACACCTAGCTGGATTATGGGGATAGGACATAATGCACATTTAGATTGATTGCCCTATCTAATTATGAAAGGGGCTTGCCCAAGAACTCAGAATGCTCGAATAATAGGTTCACTGGAGGTAAAGATAAAGTGTGCCAGTTGAACTTAGGTATGAGACATGGTATTCACTTAAATGGATTTGGGTCTAGGAATGGTGATGCACTAAGATGCTCCTGGGGGGCATAAAACCTGACCCACTTAGACGGTGGTTTCTTTTGGCGACAGGAGATTTATGATAGGTCACAGGCAAGACCCTTAGAATACCAGCAAGAGCAATGCAACCAGGTTTGACCCAGATATGGGGGTGGCCTGGCACTGCATCTAATTTACAAAAATTGTTACAAACAAAGCATGAAACTTACTATGTTTCAGCCCTCCCACAATGCTTCAATGTACTTGCTAGCAACCCCTTTGCACCTAAAACGGCTCAGGTTAGCTGCTGAAATGCACAGTGGTTACATGCAAGTATCCCCTGCCATCGTGCTATGATTTGATATGAGGTGGCAATTGTAACGCGCCTGTACACAAGTGCTTTTTCAATTACCTAGTTTATCTTCTTAGTATGTGCTAGACATGTAGTAGCTATTTCTATTTAAAGTTTTTGCCTATTGCTTTCAAATAATCCCATTAGCCTGGTCCTTCTCCATGGTAGCATTCAACCCCTACTAGAAGATGACAGAGGTAGAAAAAACATGACAAAACGACATTGAAGATAAACTCCATCCGAGTTTAAGGTATGTATAAATGCACCACATCTGTGGACATCTGCTTCAGGCACGGCTCTCCAACCACGTACTCTAGAATGCAGCTACGGCTATGTCAAATTCAGTCTAGCTGCTCACATAACTTCTAGCACTGAAACCCCCCCAGACTTGCCTCAACACCTATGCTATTAGTATACAGCGACCGCCTATGAAAATTGTGGTCAAGCTGGACACACATCAATTCTCCTGCACCAGTGCTCTGTCTTGAACACTGACGGAACCCTGCCACGTACCTGACCTGGAGCCTAGCCAGCCTTCCTAAATCCTAATCTTGGCAGAATGCACACACGCATATTAAAGTCCACTCTAGGAACATTTTCCGATATCTGGACTTCGGTCCCTGAGGGCGTTCCAACCTCAAAGCGCATTGAGGCCTTACAAATGGGAAAATGGTGCTATATAAATGATGACTACAATGCAATACGATACAATATCAGCAGGAACTCTAGCCACAGCCTTTGCCGTTAGTGAGTATTCCAGGTGTTTTTTAGGTGCCCCATCTAGAGACTGGTGACCTATTTTAGTGTAGATTATACTACTTTCAGGAAAGCCACATATGGCTTGATGCAATGGATAGTTCAGATTTGTCAAGAAGAAATGAAATTCTTACAATTACTTTTGTGTGGGTTTAAAATGTGATGGCACTTTCCAGGAATAGCTCAAAGATGTTGATTGCTGCAGTGAGCTAAGGGAAGGTTTTCAGACCAGAGGATGGATGTGGGGAGGTTGTTGAAGTGGCATAAATCATGGTTTTGATTTTGGATGAGTCAATTTTGAGTTGGTTTGATGTCTTCAATGAATCAACTTTTTTGAGGAAGGTGCCAAGACCTGTATGCCCCAAGGTTGAGTTGTCAGTAAGTTTGTAGATTATATGGTAATCATATGCATAGTTGAAACAATTAAGTAATGAGTTATGAAAAGCGGTTTGCCACAAAGCCACGTAGGACTAACACTGGCTGCAACACTGCATCAAATCAGTTAAAATACAACATAGTATTTCAGTGGCACCAATAGGCACCAAAAGACAACGATAGGGTGGATTCTCCTAACTTGCAATAGTTCTCTTTTGGGTTGCAAATCTCTGCAGAGAAAAGCAACATTCTTCTAACTGTTGCTGGTGTTATTCACAGATGTATCTATATTGTTCAACAATTCCATTCTTTAGTGTGTCCTATGGGGGTGGTCTGAGCCCTGTCAGATTAGGGGAAGTTGTGGGTCTTTACTCTCTGAACTGGACCTGTCTTCTGAACACATATGGAATTTGTTTGATTGTACAAGTCAATACCTGCGGGTGCAAGGCCTGTCTATGTAAACCTTCTGTTTTCACAAATTGACATTTAAGAGGGCAGAGCCAGTGAGTCTGAGTAAAGGAGTTTTGGATGTTTTTGTTATTTGAATTCACCTCTAATTAGATCTATAAACAAATGATCTCATCAGCCGAGTGGGGAGACACTTATTGAGGTCCTACATATGTTATTTATGCGGATGAAGTCCTTTTTGAACAACTACATATTTTGACAGTTTCAGATGTATTGATTGTTTTACTGGCTGAAACATTGGGTGCTTTTAAAAAAAATGTTAATAGCTGCATTCATATGAGGCTGGATACTAAACTACTGAGTTTGTGAATACATATGTTATATTGTTTTTAATGAATGAAACAACTGAAGAATGGTTGCATATTGTTAATTTGGAGGATGGGCTTCTATTTATAAATATGTGTTTCTAAGAAATATTCAGAAGAAATTATTTTGTTTACGTAGTTAAACAAATACTTTTTATCATTTAGGATGTAGGTGGTCTCAATGTAATAACAGAACCATCCGTTATCCAGTCATGAACACATATTTTCGTACATAATTGTATTGCATCCAGGAAAGTCAGGACTGCGTGTGGGGCTACCTCTTGAATGCTTTCTATTGTTGCTGAGGCAGGCAGAGGATTGGGGGGCTGACAGGAAGAGGACAGTCATAACATCAGCTGGAGGGGTTCATTGTGTGAAGAAGAAGGTGACAGGATCTAAGTAGGTTTTATAGATGCTCGAACTAGGGGAAGGACTATGCACATAGCAAGATCCAGATGTGTTAGAAGAGGTGTCATATGGCAAGCCTCAAATGCTAGTGACCAGCAACACCCCTATAGTCATCAAGCACAGCAATGATCCCCTGATCAAGGTCAGCCAATAGCATTACCAGATTTTGGTAGAAGGAACAAAGGGGGGTTTGGAAGGACGGTAGAGGATAAGAGAGTTGAGAGGGGACTTGAATGAAGGATCACAGGGAAGCACATGTTTCAGGGAATATCCTTCTACCTCTCCCGGGCCCTCACCACAGATACTCCTCTCATTATTTTGGTACTGGGAAGACTTCACGCTAGATTTTGTTGGGGTTCAGATCCCTGAAATCCTTGCATCTAGCCAGTCATAGTGACATGGTACAGGATCCCTCAACCCTGATAAACACCTGAGGCTTACCAATGAGGAAGGAGGGAACCCTCTTGCACAGAAATGTCTTGTCCAAATGTTTTCCCAACTGGGAACCCTGGAAGGACAAAGGGGGGGCAATCTGAGACCTCAAAATGCTGGAGAGGCCCTGATGTGAACTAAAGAGCACAATCAATCCTGACACTTTTACTTTGATTATGAGAAGATCCAGTTTTGCTTTTTCAAGAATCATCGTTCTTAAATCCTAGAGCGTATTTCAAACTGCAATTATTGCCTGGTGCACAGAAGAGGAGAGGCATCAATTATATGTACAATCCACGATGTAATTAACATGCATGCAGAAACATCAGACTCTAAAGTCCTGGAAACACCTTTCAAATGGAGTCACCATTCCATGCCCAAATACTGTATTGTGGGTTTTTTCAAAATCTAATCAAAAGGCCTGTGAATAATTAGATTGTGTAAATAGAAAAGTCATATTACACAGAATTTAGTCTATCACTGTCAATATCCTTAAGGATTTGCACTTTTATTGTAAATTACAATAAACATAGCAGTACCTGGGATTTCATATGGCAACCCTTCATTGGCTGAACTCTGAGTTGTATTTCTATATCACAAACAGCCCCATTTCCTCTACATACCATGATGCTACCACCTCTGATTCTGTAACCTACCCGGCCTTCGGTGTCAGCGTCCTGGTATCCATCTGCTATGCTTAGGCCCTTTTGCCTCTCTCCACCACCCCACTCTTGGTTCTTCCCTAGTGTCTGCATCCTCTTCTGTATTGCCCCTTTACAGGCTCTTTGCGGCCCACCCCTCTTCCTAGTGTGGCGCACAATTGGTACCCTAGGGCGCGGTGGAACAAGCAGCCTGCCTCGTGGGTACTATAAGCTCTAAAGCACTCAGCCATGGGCTATACTGCCTCATTATGCCATTGGTTTCTGGGCCATTATGAGCCTGTGTAACCAGCAGCACAGGGTTATAAAGCTATATTAGATAATTGCAACATTGGCAGGTCCATTTAAGACAATTTAGTGGCGTAGGGCATTAATGATTGGTATGCAGCTTCTGCTCCAAGTGTCGAATGTTTTCTCTTTGTCTTTACTCACATGACAATATACCCCTCAATTGGGGGAATGTTTTTATAGCTGTAGAGACCTGCAGCGAGATCAGTACCAGGTCTTATGGTTCCTCATGCATGTCTTTCCGGGTCTTAATACTGAGTAAAACACCCAATGAGGGTATACAAACCAATATTATCACATCACCTACACACTGGAAAAATGTGACAGGAAAAGCTTCATAATGACTAGTTATAAGTATGATTATTGTTACTATAATTGGTAATATTATTACTGTCAGTATTGTTCCTATTATTATTATTATTAGTAGTAGTAGTAGTAGTAGTATTAATATTCATATTATGTGTATATGTCCTGGTGCATAGCCCATGAGTTAAGTGTTCAGCTCACACATGAGGCCAGCCTGCACTTGGCAAATTTGAAACCTTTGACGCGGACAACTAAACCCATCATCCTTCCAAGGTTGATAAACTGAATTTCATTACATTGTGTAATAATCATACCTTGTATTACAATACTTTGAAGCACTATTATTATTGTTAGCATTATTAATAGCGATATGTCTCCAGTCACAAATGCCCACAGGTGTTGCTGCTCAGCAGTCTGCTGTCCCTAGATATGATCATGTGAACATGATCAAACACAGTGTCATTTTGAAAACACTGCCATGTGGCATGGTCCTTCTCAAACTCATCCTCCCTGTGAAGAAGCTGTGCACAGCATGGTGGAGTAGTCAGGTGCAGTATCGCCAATGAATAACCAGGAAATATTCAGTGAGTAAGGCCAAACTGAGATTGGATATAACATGTCCAGCACTAAACCAATGAGCTCCAAGAAAGATAAGGAGAGAACCCATTCTGAACTGCAAGGGAAGTGAGGAATGCTGCGGTCAGCAAATGTTGAATGAGAGATAAATTGTAAAATTTGAGGAAAGCTTTCCAAAGCAAGCCACTCACCGATGGAGAAACGCGGAGAGAATGGCAAGGCAAAGAAGCAACCATCAATAACCAACAACATATTTGAGAGGGGAATCTATGCCACAGCCACACACCAAAACCTGGATGTGAGAATGGAGAGAAGACTAGAAGTACAGAAGGAGCCAGATATACTCACGTCCACCAGTCTGAGTTAGTCAATCTCTGGTCCAAAAGTCCAAGGTATAAGGCAGCATATCAGGACCTGAGTGGGAGGCTTACAGCTATCTGGATCAAGATATGTTTTAAATACTGCATGCTAGTATTTCAAGGCCTGAATCCCATAGCAAAATGAGAAAGAAAAGGCCAATTGAAATGTTGAATTCTGAGATAACTGAAATCAGAGTCTGTTTGAAATGCTGCATGCTTGGATATCTAGTCCTAATGCAGAGCATGAATTGCAAAGGTCTAGTCTGTGTGCCAAACCAAGAAGTAAAGCTGAACTGTGGAATCTCAAGAAATAGGCCCAAAACTGCTTTGGAAGAAACGTGGACTTAGAAGGCCAATCTTGTTTGGAACACTGCATATTGATAAATTTAGTCCTAATATGTGAAACACATTGTCAGCTTCACCCATTCATGAAAACCCAAGCACACAGAGAAAGAGGTCCAAAGCATCTTGCAAGAAAAGAGCTAGAAAAACAATCCTGCAAAGTAAGTTGCATGCTAGCAAATTAAGTCCTAATCTAATCATGTGTCTATCGTTGCATAACTGCACCTGGAATTGACTTTCCCTATGGTGCAGCAAAGCAGAACAAGGGTGATGTAGACGTTCTTAGCTTTATTGTGCTGGAGATTATGTTATCACAAGATGGCGGATGGGAACATGTGCGGTTCACAGATACTAATCATTCATAATGTGATAGAGATGCAGTGAAGATAGTGGTTGTTGCCTAAAACTATTGAGCTCAGCATGGTATAGTCCCTTGCCTCTTGAAACCAATAGTAATTCATTATTACATATTTTTTAAACATGTTGTTTCAGATTTGTTATCAATAGGAGCATATTCAACTACATATACACATATAAATTCATTAATGTTTAACAATCTTCGGACAGTATCTTTGCAACAACTCTTTTTTGTAAATGTTTTTATCATTGTGTCCTGGCTAAAAAAACAAGCCCTAGACACAGATCAGCATACCAAGATTCACACGTAGCTATTTCATTTCATACACACAAAACATAATGCACAATAACAGAAACAACACAAATGGAACATGATTTCAATATATCACCTAAACCTCTTGCCTTCTAAAAAAGATTACATTCTTTTTAAAAATGTGTTCCAAATATGAAGTGCCACCATAGACGCAACCAAAGAAGTTCCTGAGTGAATTGAGCTCCAAAATTAGTCAGAACTAATATTTGCCATTCTATGTACAAAGCCCTTGACATAATTAATCTGTAAAATGGGGCAGTAAGTTAATACATGGTTTCCACTTCACTCTTGCATAGGCGGCATACACTTTGAACATAAGGTGTACTCTGCCAAGCCCCATTAAAAGCATTTGTTTGAAGTTGGTCCAGAAGCAAACATAATATAAACTCTCTAACCCTTCTGTTTTTACAATTAATTAAATATTCAAAAGTCTCAGGGAATTCCGAAAAAAAATATATAAGATATCTCCTCATCCCACTTTCTGAATGAACATTCCTGTCTGGGTCACTCCACACATTGCCATATTTGAGAAGCATATTAAAAGTGAGTCTGTCTCCTGTTCCATGGCAAACAAGTTTAATAAAGAAGACCCCACGCTTAATAGACCATGATGTCATAAGTGATCTCAAACCAATCTCACAGCTTTTAGCTTTCATTTTTTCTGTGCACTTACTCTATCAGAATAGTCTAGCATGATAGTAACACATGTGTGTCTCCTCCCCCCCTTACTTGTTATCCCCTCTTCCCTTTGAGCACTATCTGAAATGTCATCAGGCCTAGTACACTAGTTGCTTGTTTTTTCCTCTCCCTCCTCTCTTCTCCCCTCTCGCTCACCTCGTGTAATTCTCCAGCTCTACCAGAAATGTCATCAGGCCTAGAACTGTAGACACCTGTCTGTTCCCATTTCTTTCCTATCTGTGTCTTGCACTTGCACTATCTGAAATGTCGCTAGGCCAAATTCGACAGTTAATTTCACCTTTTTTTTTTTTAATGACCTATAAGAATGTTTTGTATTTTCCTTTGTTCCCTCCCTTGTCTTGAAGCGCTTTGAAACACATTGTGTATAGGCGCTTTATAAATAAACGTTCATATCATATCATAGGATCACATTTGGGCAAACAAAAGGAATATCTCCAGATGTTCTCTTTCAGATTATGCAACCACCACATTTCTATAACTTCGAACACATCCAAACCATGAAGGATGCCCGGAACTATCCAGCTATCATGTAATTTTAATAATCCCTCTACTGAAAACTACCCTTAGAGGTAATGAACATTTTAATAATTCTAACTTTCTGAAGGATTTTGGGCTCGACAAAACCGTAGTGGGCAGTCATATTTAATCTGTGATCAATAGGTAAGCAAAGACAAACATAATCTTTGCTTAGCTCGTTATGAATACCATCTTTTTTCCACACAAACCTATGAAAATGTTTCAGACTCTTACCTATTACCATTATCCTAGTTTTTGTCGCTTTCATGGTGAGGTCATTGGCTTTAGAATAGATACAGTGTGCATCAATGCTTCACTGCAATCCTATTGGGGTCTTATCGATCAATAGGCTATCATCTGCATAAGAGAGTCAAACCATCGATTTACCACCGATTTTTGGGTGGAAAGTTCCTACAAACATTCAATGACTGCTGCATATCAGAGACATACATATTGTAAAGTGGGGGTGCTAAAATGCAGCCCTGTGCAACTCTTGCTTTTGTCTCAGTATCCTCAACTGTCTTCCCATTAGCATCTAACCTCAAATGCACTGAGGTCCCCAAATAAAGCTTCATTATCAGGTTAAGTCAAATCTATTACACCTCAGTGCCCACAGCTTTTGCCACAGCAATACCGAGAAACTGAATCGAACACCTTGGAATAATCAATGTAGAACATATAGAGTGTACTCCATTTCATATTCATAGTAACTCTGACCAAAGAAATGTGCCTATATATGTTAAACCTTTTTTTCAATCCTTTCCTTAACCGGGTTTTTTGGTAGGGTCTAATTTTGCACGTCCGTACCTACTCATTTAGCTTTTCTAATAGGTACCAGGAAGAATGTGTTGACATCACATTAGACAAGGCCAAAAGTCTATAGTCATTGGGTCTGCCCGATTGCCCTTCTTAAAAATAGGTAAAACATGTGCCTTCTTCCGGGAGTAAGGGATCCTTCTAGAAGTAACAATGTTCTTAAATAGTCTAAGAAAAATCTCCACTTATAATGTCGGCTGTGCTTTTAACACCACATTAGGGGTGCAGTTTGGCCCCGGCACTCTTGACGTTTTGAGCTTTTCTATAATACCACAAATGTCATCTACCACAAAAGAAAACTATTGGTGGTCTCTCAAATTATCAGAGGTGATCCTCAAATTCAGAGCTGATCAACACCCTTCTATATTTACAAATTACATTTTGTGTCAATTACAGATGTGCACACTACACTCAAGAAATCCTCCTGATAAGCCACTAGATGGTGGTGAAACATATGTTGAGGATTTGATTAAATGATCATTCAAATTAGAATAAGATCTAAATGACATTTTTCAATGGCTTTGGATAAATAGAATAATCTGATTGATTGCAATGTAAGTCAACCCAGGTGCATTTTTCAACTAAAAACAACCTAGACTTCTTCAAACTTACTGTATTGGACACTCACAATCTTAATGGCATTATCGCCTACAGGTTAACATATCTGTGCAAGTTATCTGCTTAGCTATAACCGTGTTGCAAGTGTGAACTTTCAGAATTCAAAATGTGCTTTTGTTGGGTTCAGTACAATTTAAACTCATGCAAGAATTGCTGAGGGAAATTACTAATTGCACATGATTAATGCAGTGCAACTGTGGTTAAGGGATTTGTACCACATAACTAATGAAGTGAATAGCAAAGGAACAGGCTTCAGATAGTGGTACAATAATTTACGGGCATTCCAACATATTGTGATCATGAATGAAATTTTTCATTTCTGTAAACACAGTCACTTATGTTGGGTGATGACGTTGAAATTGTAACACAATCTCCAGCTGAAGGACACAAGAGGGTCCTCTGGGTACACCAATCAGGAAGAAAACACCTCATCCCAGCAACACTATGGGCAATATCAGAGACCAAGCACTGATGGAGTAGGTGATCAGTTGATGAGGGCGTGTATCATACCTTCTGGATTGTGGCTCCACTTTCAGTTTGGAACTTCACTTCTAGCAGCCATCTTCTATTGGTGACATCACTTAATGTGTTCAGCTTGGATTGGTAACATCACTTCCTGTGGCTATCTTGGATTGGTGACATCACTTCCTGAGACCATTTTGGATCAAAACAATGTTTAGTCAAAGGCACACGAGGCTGCTCTGGGAACACCAATCAAGAAGAAATCGCCTCATCCCCGCAACACCAGGGATAATATTAGAGACCAATCACTGATGGACTAGGCAATCAGGTGATTAGAGTGTGTGTCATCCCTTCTAAACTCCCTAGGGGCATCCAACCTTGAGCATTTGTGTTAAGTGCGAAACTTTGAAGGGCAAAGACCAGCCATTGACTAGCCTATTTGCCTCTTTACCTCTGAGCCTTTGACTTGCTGTGTCCTACTACTTGTCTATAAGTATCCTTAATTGTTCCTTCTCAGCTTCACCCTTGCCATGCACTTCTCATGCTATCTCTTCCTTTCCATCCTACTTCTCTCTTCACTCTCCTCTGCTCAGAACCAGCTCAACACTCTTTCCATCCCCATCATCTCTTTTCCTCATTACCACCTCTTCTTTCTCCAATACGCCTTCGATTCACAAAACCTAGTGCAACCATAACTTTCATTACACTTCCTCATCTCACAACTACCCCCAACATGTCTCTATTTCTCAGACTCAATGTCACTATGCTGTTACATCACACTCTTTCTTTCTCTTTGGAATGCACAGTATGTCTACAGCAAGACCTTCTCTATATTACCCTTGTAGTACACAAACTCCTAAATCCTCCACTCCACGGCCCTGCATTACACTTCACGTCTGCACCCTGATAACAACGGGGAAACCCCTTCACACTTTGAAAAGGTCAAGACACTCCTCTGATCTCCAACTCTTTCTCACTGCTATTCATAACTATTCCTTTACTCTTGACTGACAAACACAACTTCTCTCTCTCTCTCATTTCATCTCACTCCACCCAACCTAGGAACTGTTCCCTCATTGTCTAAACCCACCTCCTTCTCCTCTACTGTTTCTGCAAAGGACCTTGCTTTTTACTTTACTTCTGGCATTTCTACCATTCACAATACCCTTGCTAATAAAAATACTTTCTATTGCATCCTCCTGCTCACTTTTCTCCACCAATGCTACCCTCCTCCCCTGCTACCCTGTCTTCTTTTGCCCTCACCAACCTTGATGAGATTCCTGCCGTATTCCTCAAGTCTAAACCTTCCTGTGCCCCCACTGACACAGTGTCACTGCACATTGTGAAGCACATATTTCACATTCTTGTTCCATATCTTACTTTGCTCTTCAACTCCTCTCTTTACAATGCCACTTTATCCCTTCTTCCTATACGACAGCTACTGTCATCCCTCTCCTTAGGAAACCTGGTCTAGAACCTAACTGTCCTGCTAATATTTGCCCTGTCTCTCTTCTATCACACTATTTTAAATTCCTCGAGTGAGGAGTATTCAATCGACTCAATGAGTTCCTTGTTACTCACAACCTCAGGAAGAGCATTTCTCAATGTCAGCAACTTCATCTCTTTGGCTCGCCATGTAAACCTTTCATCTATTCTTATTCTTCTTGACCTCTCTGCTGCCTTAAAAACTGTAAAGCATTCTGACCTTTTCTCTACATTCTCTCTGCTTGGCATTAGAGATAAGGCCCTTGATTGGTTTGTGTCATACATTTGACCCAGACACTTTCAGTTGTCCTGGGACAGCCTTACCTAACCACTCTCCCACCTTACTGTTGAAGTTCTCCAAGGGTCTGTTCATGGTCCAATTCTCTTCACTATCTATACTTCATCTCTTGGCTCCCTGACCTCCTCTTACAGCTTCTCCTATCAACTCTTCAGTGACAACACTCAGATCTTCTTCTCCATTCACTCCTTACATGATGCGCTGTTGTCAAAAATGTCAAACATTCTCACCACCATCAAATATTGGATGGTTTCTCACTCGCTCATGCTCAAATACACCCAGGCTGAAGTTCTCTAATTCCCAACCAAACAGGATATCTCTTCCTCTTCCCCTCTTCTTCTCTTGTCTCCTGACTATCTTCCTTACTCTGCTTCTGCTCGTAACCATGGTGCCACTTTCGACCCATCAGACAACTTCTCGCTCTTCATCTCAAAATCTGCCACTGCAGCCAGACTTAACGTCCTCGATATCAGAAAAACCTAATCTTCTTCCTTTCAATACTGCTAAAGCTAATGTTTGCCTTAGTCCTTTCTAGATCTGACGACTGTGACAGTCCCCTCGATGGCCTTCCCAACTATGCTCTTTCACCTCGGGACAATGTCCTGAACTTCATCATCGGTACACTTTACAACCATTCTCGCTTTACTTCTACCTCCTCAGCTCGTTGCCTGATTGGCTGGCTATCTACGAAACAAAGGGCTAAGTATAGACTTCTTTTCATCATCTTCAAAACTATCCATGGACTCACCCCACCCTACCAATACGCGCATCTCACTTTCTACTCTCCTCTTCGCTTATTAACATCATCCTAAGCTCACCTCCTTGCCACCACTCGAGCCTCCTGTGCTCTTTCTTGTTTCCCTCTCGTTTCCGGTCTCTCTCTCTCTCCTCGGTCCCCTACTCTGGAATGCTGTTCCACTATTTGAAGCCTACCTCAAAACTCTCCTTATATCTGAAGAACCTGTTTCCTAGCATTGTATGCTACTGCATCAGCCTATTTTCCCCTCTCCCTACCCTGAACAACCCTACAGCATTTTTCCGTCACTCCTCCAATCCTTAATTTAGTACTTCCTCCACCATCTTGTTCCTGTGTCATTCTGTCCCATCCTCGTCCCTAATATATGTTTCCACCTTCCCCTGCAACATCTGGTCTTCAAGTCACATTCTCTCACCCCATTGTAAAGGACCCATGTCCACTGCACTATTATCAATGGTAAATTCGGAACACGTTTTTGTGCCGAAAATGCCTCCCTGTGATTTTATACAGTAATTATTAAATAATTGTGAGTAGTGGTGAAGAGTTTTCTACATGTGCACATAGGTGGAATGAAATGTGCACACAAGCACATGATACATTAATTCTCAATGCCACATGCACACAGTTTTCAAACTGCAAAGGCCCAATTTATCTGGGTGCCACTGGTGCACTGAGTATTAAAGGTGCAAAGACGCATGTCCTCCAGGTGCCAATGGCACAGTGAGTTCAGATGGTGCATAGGTGCACTCTTCCCAAGTGCCACAGCCACTTTGAGCATAATCTGGCACTAGAGTGCTATTACACTCAACCACAAGCTCATGTTATAGTTATTAAAGGTGTCATAAGAACATGGAGTGACTTAGGCACAAGTTAAGGGTGCAGCCCCCGGAAATAAAAACTGTTTTGAGTAGGTTGAATGATGATACCATGATGTGCTGTTTTTGATGATTAAAATAATATTCAATTGTAATATTCGTCAGGGAGGAGAAGGGGTCCTGTCAAGAAAATAGAAAAGCGTGGAGCTGCAACACCTGCATTTCTCATGATCATTATCAACCCTGCCTCCCTTGCTGTATATTCCATGGGGGACCTTCCAACAGAATATCCCTGTGGGTTTAATTGACTGGGCCTCCTCTGTCTGGCCTACATCAGTGACTACAGTCTCTTTGCTTCTATCCAATATACTGATACCAGCCTCCTTGTGGGTGTGTTGTGTTAGAGGGGAGGGTCTGTGTTACCCTGCATCTTCCAGCCTAGCTGAGGGAAGCAGCACTGCTTTATGGCATCCCTACTGTGTCACTATGCGCTACCAGAAGCTGCAAATAAACAGCCCTACAACAAAGCTGCCTGTAGGAGTCACCTCTGCGTGCAACTTTCATGCATAACAAATATGTTATGGAGATCTCAATACTAGGTTTTATCATCTTTAAGTGGCATTGCAAAAAGATATAGTGATAGTATATTTTACTTATGACCCATTTACTGTGCAATATTAATTTTCAGCTCAATTAAGATGATGCAAAGGTGGTAAAATGAACATTAACTGATTGTTATGTTTCAATGAGTATTGCAACCTAGTCAACCTGTTCCTAGCATTTCTCCTCATTTCACCAATTTTCTACGACAATGACTGTACAGTGAACCCATACAATCTGTACAATTTGTGGGGTTGGGTACTATGGATTAGAAAGGGGAAAAACGAGATCGTTTTGAAAGCATTGCAAGTTACCCTTTTCCTTCGTCAAAACATGTATTCTGACCTAATACCAGATAGAGCCGAAATAATAGTAAATGGCATCTGATTTCTCAGAGTCGGATGCACAATAGTGGCACATTTATCACAGCAGCCCGCTGAACACAAAGGATAGGGGGATATTTATCACACTAGCCTGCTGAATTCAATGAATAATGGAATATAATATCCTCCTGCTCTACAATGGCTTAGTGAGCTAGATTTATTTTGAGAAATTGAATGCCTTTGCCTTCAGCTGTCTAAATGGAAAATAGCTTATTTTGCACATCATTTTTTTTGCCGAAAAAGCTTTAGTGAGGCTCAACTAAAAACAAATGGAGAAACATGAAAGGAAAGATGTCTTCCGTGTGTCATGCATTTCCATCCCAGTAGTGAATACGAAAGAATACAGACACAAAAGGATCGGTTTGAGATCCTCCTTTTGTTCTCAGAAGGTCTGCTTGACCTTTAATCATCCCACAGAATCATGCTACGGCTCTCTTCACAAAAGACACACCGCAGCACATACATCAGAGATTTCTTTTAATGTAGTCACTCTTAAACTGCATTTAATGGTAGCAACTATGGAGCCTGTGGTTTCCAGAGCCTATTAGTCAAAGAAAAGGGAATGCTATCGATAGACTTGCTCGATGGAAAAGAAAGGATGAAAGGGGTAGATTAGAAGAGGCACCATAATTGTGACAGCATTTTTCTAAATACAATGTACTGCAAATCACAATCGACCCGGCTCTCAGTGGCACTTTCGGACTTGTTTGCCAAGTGCAGTGATATATTATAAAGAATATGGCTTCAGTCTTCATTCAGACTCATTGATTCATGTTAGCTTGTCTTGTATGGTCACATCTGCACCATGCAAAAGTGTTCTCATTTGAACAAATGCAAGCTTTATTATATTTTCTTAAATATCAAAGCCGATAAAACAAAATGTTTTGTTATAATATTTAAAGCTTTTCTCTTGTAGTTGGCACTTTATCTATCTTCTTCTGAAAGTGATCTTTAACTACTGATGTCATGCACTTTCATATCCTCTGTCAGGAGTTAATGCCGCCCCTACCTTATTTGCCTTTTTTTTGCTACTGTGCTCCCTCACTGAGCTGCCTTCATTGCTGGCTTTCCCTCCTCCATTGTGGTGGACTAGCCGCAGCCAACTCCGGGATAGGCAACTTGTGCACCTTCCCAGCATTGCTTTTGGGAAGCAGCTGAATTCAGGGTTTCTTTTGCTTTGGTCATCTGGAATTTTTGGCCCGTCTGCGCAACCCCACCAGCTACCTGTCCAACGTACATTTAGATGTCTACCCCAATGTCTGTTGCTGACCCATACACATTTCTGTATGGATTAGCATGAATTTGCACTCGAAATTCATGACCTGTCCTTTCTTTCACTCCTCTGAACAACATCCTAATTCTTGCTTTTGCTCTTGCATCGATTTCTTGTCTAATTCTATGTCTGAGCACAGTTTCACACCCACAGTTGGGCTTTCAGCCACTGTTCTCTTAGGAAAGAAACCTGGGCCCCTTACAACGTGTGTCTACCCCGCTATTTTATGATGTGGATACAACTACTGTGTTAAAACTTATATTGGTTTTAAACTGCCACATGACTGTGGTCCTTAGCGATGCAGGTTGAAATCACTCCAACTTGATGTATAGTGAACAACACTCTTCCTTCTAAAAGTACACATTGGGTGATGCCTGTTGGAAGAAGGCCTTTACATTGAAATCTGGCTATCACAGCTTCTGGTTAAACAATGGCCATCTTTCAAGAGGCATAGACACCTTGTATCAATCCTCCTGATTGCCAGTAGTAATTAGATAGCCAATATAATATGGAGGCATTTTTTTGATGATACATTGTTAGTTTGAGTTAAGGCTTCAAAAGCTTTGTGTACCTTTTTAGAAACACTTATATGGAAAGAGTGTAATACCTGATTCCCAGTGAATGGAACCAATACTGAAAATTACATTTCTTGATCTTATGATTTCTATTTAAGATAACTAATTAAAAACAAAACTTTAAAGGTAGATACTGCAAATAATGATACATTACATACACGTTGCTTCCTCGCGTAGAGAACATATGCCTTATACCGAGATTCGCAGAGAAACTGCACAGACAAAGAAACATGAACAAAACATTGAAAATATGATTTCACTATTTTGTAAAATAAGATATTACTGTGTATGTTTACATAAACGTCGTACAAAGTTGAATAATTGGACTGGACCAAACTAAGAAAGAATTCAAAAAAGATTCACAAACATTTAGAGGATCACAGCATAGAGTCAAATTAGCAGTGGTGTATTGAAAATCCTTTACAAACAGCAGCATTTACTTCTAATTGATGATTAAATGAATCAGTTGGCACTAGCCAAGCAACCAATCGTTTGTACAGAGTCACAAGTTCAAGTCCCAGAAACCAGAATCATCAGCAATAGATTCAAAATGTTTTTCTCCTATTGTGTGGCCCTAGAGTAACTTGCATCAAAGCTCTAAAATGATCTTTAATGGGTGTATTGTACTGCCAATACAAAGGCATACACAAAATATATTGTTTGATAAACCCTAAATTTGACTTTGTAATTCATCATACATTTGGTTATACAATGGATCTGTCCTTGTTAAAGAAGCATCTTTGTATTGATTTAAAATGTGCACATGTTGTTGTTTTCACATTACTCAAATCCCTTGACTGTTTTGGAAAGACACTACATTCTGGGTTAGATGGCATTTTAGGCAGGTCTGCTTAAAATGCCATCTAACCCAGAATGGACCCAAATTAGGCTTCTCTAAAACTATCTCCCTTACTAGCTCACGTTTGAAGGAATTTGTGTTGCACCAGATCAATAAACCAGTTAAGACTCCCTCCCCAGACCTATTATCTATAAAGTTTGGATTAATACAGGGATTAAATATATTGATCGACTAATTACAGATGGCAATAATATCCTGTCTGCAGAAGAATTTAAAAACAAATTTGTATTGCCAACATTTCCTATCAGTCAATATCTGAATGTAATTCATGCCTGTCTTGATGGCAACAGCAGAACTGACTCCCAGAAATGACTTGTTGGTAATCATAGAATGCACATTATTGAATCCCCCAATGTTATCAAAGCATCCAATATTTATTAAGTTATAAGGTTTGAAAGAACCCTAAATAATCTATGTTCATCTGAATTGCAAAGGGAAGAAGACTGGAATACATAGTGGGGTAGAATTATTGTCAAATATATGGTTTAGGACTAAAATTATTTAATCATCAGCAAACTTAACTCAAACCCTTTACTTTTTCATACATAGAACATTTATCACATCCAAGAAACTCTTCCTGTCTAAATTAACAGACAATGATTAATGCTGGTCCTGCCACTCAGCTTCTGGGTCCTTTAGACACAGGTTTTTAGAATGCCCGTTGTTTAAGTCATTATGGAATCAGGTCTGGTCCTCTCTTCAAAAGATTTTCAACACCTCTATTGCTCTTGACCTGGCCAATATCCTTCTTGGTAGTCTAGCGCCTAATGAAAATAGAATTAAATCATCTGTTATTATATTTGACCTGTTTATACTTCTGTCTGTACGTCTAATTAATCAAACTGTAAATATTTCACCAAAATATCTTTAAAAGGCTGGTGGACTAACATATGTGATGTCCCTAGAATGGAAAAATGTATTGCTAACTCACCTTCTCTCTCCTTAAGACATGATAGAAGATGGCGTTTCTTTGTTGATTATTTGAATAACACAAATGTTTAATTCTCTTGACTGATACATTGTTAACCCTATTTATGGATACATTACTGTTCTGCTTTGCTCAAATATCAATCTGATAAGGGTTTCTTTTTTTAATTTTCCCCTCATTTATAAAAAAAAAATTCATTATATCTTATACTCATTCTGAATTATTAGAGCAGATAATTTATACTAATGTGATTCCTAGTGTATATGTTAAAATCGCGTATAGTTAATGAATTTCACCCTACAGTCATTTCTTAATCATTACTGTGTAAATGCATCTATGTGAGCTTTTAAGCTTTGTAACACTTTGGATGTTGCACATGTTCATGTATACTCAGACTGTACATGCGTATTCTGTATTAAATAAATACAATCTTTACACTAAAAAAGAAAAGTGTCAAATCATTTATGACTGACTGTGTTTGCTCATTCAGTAATGTTTTCAATGGGCCTCACTTTTCTTTTCTTGAAAAAACATGTTTGTGAAGTTTGCGAGAACAGTTGATCTCCAGTAGAAATTCTCGATCAATATTACTTTTCCTGAAAGGCGAATCTGGATTCGTAGGGATAGAATGTTGATGATTTGGAAGGCACTAGACCAGTCATAGACTCAACATGCCCAATTCAAAACTGCCACGAGTACCAGTGATTACATTGCTCTTACTGCACCCTCGGACAATTTCCAATATCCTATCAACTGGGGAGCCCCAGAAGAACTGAGGGTTACATCTATAATATTTCAGACATCTTTGTGCATGCCGGGATTTGAGGGCAAAGACCATGACTGATTTGCCATTTTGGCAAGGTGCATGTGGTAATGGCACAGTGGCAATGCCATGGACAGTCAGAGGTAGGCTTTGTGGTGGCTGCCAATTAATCCATTGTCCTTTCTGCCCTAAGGGCTGGTCACACAATGAAACCCTGACTTTGTGCATATACATTCCATTGTGTTGACACAGTTCACTTCATCAGCTGTGGCCAGCATGTGGATGAAATGATTATTGTGGCACAGAAGGTCTGCTCATATTTCGTGTAGCCTTCCGATGAAATAAATAGGTCACTCCTAATGCAAGTGTATTATAATTTGCTGTATCACTAGTCCTGAAGATAGCACTGCCAACCAATTTGAAGGCCATATTTCACATTCTGGAACACTTACTTGGCAAATGCAGTCTAGTAAGTGATTACTGCAATGGCAACAACTTCGTATTGGATCAGGAATTCATCAAACCAATTCACTTGGTGGAAGCTGCTGCACAATATATGTTCTATACAGCAGCACATTCAGGGGGCACACATGTGTGAGGGAACTGCCCCTGGTGGTCCTGCTGGGACTGAATCTATCTAACATTGTGAGGTTGCAAGGCTAGGCTGTGGAGGTGTGTAGAAGACCAATTGCATGAAACGAAGAGCCAGCAACAATATGCAACAACCCATGTTCTCAAAATGCCACCACAATCCACTTAACTTGTAGAGCTCGGGAACTGGGGACTAATAATATTGTGGGTAGAGCTTGCCCAACTATGGTATGGTTAAGATTAATACTCATCCTCGTGTTCTTTACTCTAATTTTCCTTTCTTTCTTATCTGCTCCCAGTTCCCCAGCTCTAGAAAGTAAATGAATTGTATTTATAGAGTTCCACCTATACTAAACATATGTTGTTTCTGAATATTAGTCTGGGAAAGCATTGCCAAAGTTATATATAGTACAAATACTACAGGATGCACCCAGACAAACATGTTTTCTTCTTCTTCTATCCATATTCACCCTACACATAAAATGTACAGTATTTTCTTTCAGGCGCAGGCCCAGTGTTCCGCAGGAAAATAAATGGTATTTTTTCGATTTCAAGCACAGATTCCTTCAAACTCCCAGGGCTCTCAAATCTCACTTCAGTCTCCCTCAATGGAACAAAGCGAATCCTCAAAACTGAAAGAATCGTGATTTTGTAAATACTTGTTTCAGACTTTTCGACTTCCAACTTCCTCTCACTGTCGCCATGGGACATGTAGCATGAATATTAATAGTAGGTTGGATCAGGAGATGAGAGGGAGCATGGGGAGCAAAGGAGAGACAAACAATTAAAGCTGAGTTCATTAAAATGTATATTCCAATATCAGAGTGGACTATCATTGCGAGAGGGGCTGCAATCCTTTCCTGGCTTCATAAAGCTCCTAACCCACCTAATTTCCAACAGCCAGACCAGCAGTGCAGTTATCACCATTATGCCTTTTTCTCACCTTTGGAGGATTTTCTTTATTATTGCTGGTGGAGTGGTGGCATAGAATGAACTTGAACCTTAGGCACAGAGTTGCATACTCCCTTTTGTCAGTGGTGCACAGGAATGCAAAAGTTATCAAAAAACCTAACTCTAGTCAGTACATTTCCCCTGCTCCATCAGGTCCTGATTATTCTTCCTGGCAATCTCTTTTGTTTCAGTTCACTTACATTGCACCCTCCACATTGGCACCTGAGCTTCCAGGGCCAGGCTAAGATATCTATCAAGGTCCCCAAGGCTTGCTTCTGTGTGAGAGTGTTAATGCAATCCAGTTTCTTTGCATAGAGGTTAATTTCTTTACTTGACTTCAGTAGTCACCCTGCGAATAGTGATTTCCCTGCAAATGGGGTGTCTATCTCCTTAAATCCAACAATAATCCCCTGGCTGATGTAGAACTGACTTTCCTCTAACACTTTCCTTTATATGATCATTCTCAAATATAGGCAATTGAACCTATTATTTACCCTTTCTTGACATTTTATAAACCTCAATTTTCCATAATGTGTACTTTGCTTGAGTGGACTACTTAAATATATGTTGATCATACCAAAAATCAAAGTGATTCAAACAATAATCATTAGCAACTGCATTTTATTAAATACAAAGGTTGTAGTGACTGAAGAGAATAACATTTGTTATTTTTACCCATAGATCTTTCTACCAAAGTTTGACCGATGTGGGGATTTCGACCAATGGCACATTTTCCATAACAAATTCAATTTAGCAATCGTTTATCAGGATTCACATGATAAGGTCTTGGGTTGTATGAATGCCTCAACGTACTAGGGGATGGTTTTAAGAAATAATATGGAGATTCTTAGTAATTAATTAGTCAAAAATAGGACAACTCAAAATATGTTTCTCTCTGTGCTCCCTGCATCTCAGGGTGATCATCTGATTTAAAAAAATATATATATTATACCTATTCTTATAAGTCTTTATCACTCCTGGTGTCATGGGATTTCATCCCATTCTGCCCTGCGAAGTAAGAGCAACAGGTGAGACACTATATAATTTCAGAATTTCTCCTCATAATAGAAAAGCTATTTTAGCATTGGCTTTAGAAGGCAGAGTAGAATGTAGTGCCTTGAAGGGGATAAGCAAATATGTTCCTGTTTTAAATCCTGTGAGAATATATTAGTTAGAAAGTGTAGTAGTGTGATACATGCTTAAGGGCAGTACAGACTACAATATTTAAGTAAGCAACCGTAGTGCTTAGCTCTGCAAAAGTATACTCAAAGCGCTTTAGTGCTCAAAGTGTCGTCCTAGAGGCCTATATTATCATCATAGTGAAAAGCAGCTACATAACAAAGGAGATTTACTAGTAGTGTCACAGACACATAGTGAGATGTGTGCTTTTGAGTCAATGAATGTATTTATTAATTCATTCATTTATGTAACCATTTAATATATAAAAACGCTAAGCAGCTTGATTATATAGCGAGTAGGGAGTGGAACCAAAACCACTTCAATTTCTATTTAGAAAAATAGATAGCATCTGGCTTGGAAGCTAAGAAAAGCATATTGTGATGTAGAAGGCTTGAGATGAGGATATTCAAGACATGTTAGATACAGCCTCGTTGTGCCATTATTAATAAATCGGCCTGAAGCCAAACACTGATAATTTGGCAGAAAGCTTAGAACGGCACCAATCATATTGTTTACCAGTAACCTAAGGAGGCAGGGAGGTACTTCCATTAAAGAAGCAGAAGCAGGGGATTTGACTAAAAAGTGACAGCATCTATGGGAAGGGGGATTTTCCCAGGGCTGTAGAAAGGGTAGGGCCTGAGCGGGCAAGGCCCACCCAAAATCTGTAAAGGCTCACTCAGCAGCGCTGTGTGGGCATTTACAAATGGTATGTCTCTGCAGTGGGCCCAACTACATAAGCTTCAGACCCCACTTGTTAGACATTCCTGGCTACGCCTCTGGGATTTCCATGTGGGAAACCTTATAAATAGACAGCTGGCCCTTAGACCAAGGCTGCTTTTGCTGAGGCCAAGCCAGGGGAATACAAGGGGGTGCAGGCAGTGTACCTCACTGTGTGTTATGCATTTAAACTGCATTGGGTTTTTGTTTGGCTGGAAAATGTGCTATTCTGGTCCTGTGGCTTTGTGCTTGGCCTGTATTGTTTCAATTATTAAATGCACAACACTGCTACATTGAATTAAGCTTTTGGTTTGATTTGGTAATAGTAGAAATAGGTTTGAGCACCTTCTATACTATAGCTTTATTGAACTGAGCATATTGGTTTGATTAAGAGGTATATTACCTTTCCCAGATACGGGCTTTTAGTATTCAGAACGCGGATTGATCCACATATTGAGAGAATTGATGTCAAGTTGATTTAGGGAAAGAGCTGTGATTATAAGAACTTTGAAACTGACAAACAAATGTGTTTGAACCTTATGTTGATTTAGCGAGAAGAACTGAGGGACTGCGATTGTGTATGCAATTTTTGGTCGTTCTTGACTCTGGTGTATTGCTGACACAGTGAACATTGTGAACTGCATTATCTGTTACATTTTGCCTCTCTACAAAAAGGCTTTCTATTTTGTATCTCTCTATCCCTGTGTTTGCATTAGGAAACATCATGACAATTGACGAGGAACGGTTTCAGAACCTGTGAGTAAGATGGTCAGCTTTTGAGGGTTGTAAAATGCTAATGATGTGAGGCAGGGGAAGGAGAAACAGACTTTGAGGCTCACGAATTACAAATCAATTATTCTAGCAAGAGCACAGATCAGTTGTGCAATGTCCTGGAGCGGCGTCACCTTTGTAGTCAGTTCAGTGACCGATAGCTCTTTCCGTTCACGTTAGAGGGACGCTAGACCCTTCTCTGTGCTGAGAGAGGGGGCAGAGTCCTTATCTAGCCAGGAGGTCATTGAGTCATTACACTGGAATGCCATAATCTAACAGCCAATATGAACTTCATGGCCAGCAGACATTTCTAAACCTATGATTTATGGGTCATTTTGCCTCCAGGCTAACCCTAAACTATAACAGAAAACTTCTCCATGTTTGGCCAATTTAAGTGTTCGTAAACCTATCCTTTCAAGTTTCATCCCATTTTATGATCAATCATATATCATATTCCTGGTCTGTCCCCTCCTGAGATTACTGATGGTTCTGCCTTTGGGAGGTTCTGCCTTTCTGCCTTTGGGAGGTTTTTGTTCAACATATATTTGTCAGGCTACCCTACCACCTATTGTTTTTTTATTTTTTTTAATACACCAACCTTCTTTGGTCTCCCAATGACATTGTATTCTCACAGGCTTATCAGAGGTCTCTCCATGACATTGGACTCTCTCAAACTTCTTTCTGGTCTCACCATTACCATGGAGTCATTGTGCACAACATTCTTGACTGTGATGGGCAATTCACCCCTAGGTCATTAGGGGTCATTTTCTGATAGAGGATATTATTACTCTCCAGGGGGTTTTCTTCTCTGTTACCTCAAGGAAGCAATGCACCTTCTGGCCTTTCTTCTGGTATCACCCCCCCTAGCACTTCACTGTGGCCCACAGTGTAAGGACTGGGTCCATCCATCAACACTACCACCCAGGGCTGCTGAGGTAGCACCTCCAACTCTGAGGGCCCAGTGCAACCATCATTACCACCAATGGCCTTACAAACAGCAACAACACCACCAATCATGCCCACCGTGTCAGTGCTGCCGTCACAAACTATGCTCTTAGCAGTAACACTGGCCTAACCAACATTACCACTCTGAGCTGCAGAGGCAAGGACTGAACCATTATTCATTCTGTCAGTGCAAACGTCACTCCAGTCAACACTGCCACCCATGCCCTCAGTGTTAGCTCCACCATCACTACCACCAACCCTGCAGAGGCAGGGACACAATCATCAATCATTCAATGGAAACATCACTCCAACCAATAAGATCACCTATCCCCTCAGTGCTAGTTTCACCAACACCGCCACCCTGGACCTCAGTGGAAGTACTGGCCCCATGCCCAACACCACCACTATGACCAACTAAGACCTTGCTGAGAGTGCAACCAGCACAATAACCCAGGGCCTCTTCACTGCCACTTATGGACTCACTACCAGCAAAGAGGGCCTCAGCAGCTGCACTGGTCCACCAACACAACTACCCTGGGAAGTAGGCAGTGCCCCCCTCCTTTCATCACCACCCATGCAATTTCAAATGCAGCAAAATGTTGCAACAAAGTCAGAAATGGGCTTTCTTTTCTGTGCCGCAAAATGTTACCTCCATTGTCACAATATCCTGGAGGGTCTGTTACAGAAGCATCTACAAGAGCCATGTCCGCTACTGCCAAATGATGAGTTTTCCGGGGTATGCTGGACACTGTATCCTGGATTATCTTCCCAGGTATTGATTACTTCTTTGAAAGTAAAGAATTTCTGTGTCTCTGGGAGCAGTACGAGCCCTTGGAATCTCACTCCTTGCACCCTGTAGGCTGCACATCTGCTAGCAAACAGTTGGACCGACCTTGGCTCCTGGAACCCAGCCCCCACAATCAAAAGAATGTTTTTTTTCCAACTCACCACAGCAGCCATTGGCTACCATCATGTTTTGCTACATAGTATATTAGAGTGAGATCAAAGCACCTGATAGTATTAAGTGACGTTTTACTAATGTATTATCAACTACACTTTTCACAAGCTATCATCAGTGCATGTTTGTATACAAATATACCTTTCTAGTTCACTTCTCGATTTATCATAAACCTGTGAACGGGCAGATCAGAATGTCATGCTTCCATATTTTACCTAAAATTAGTCATTTGTACCTTTATTGGGTAGAGTTATCCACATATGTCAAGCAGCAAATGCATATTTTATCTTGCAGGCTCCTGGAAGGCGTCCATAAGATATCAAATATGACCCCTTCTCACCATCTGTTCGGTTATCCTTTGGGCTGGGCGTTTTATGTGCAAAGGGTGGATGTTATGGGACATGCACATTGTGGCATATCACATCTACTAATTCGAGCGCCGCGCGCCCTCTTTTGCCACGTCTATTTCACTGTGGCACCTTTTGCCAGCCTGTTGGACGACGCCATCTGGGCGCAGGGCTTCTATCGGCGCTGGTAAGTGTTGCACAATGAAATGAATGAAGTGGGTATGGTGACAATCGATGAAAGGCGTGCAGTGCGCGCTCATAAAATGACGCTGTACTTTGAATAGTGTTCATTTTCTGAGCGTGCACTGCATGCCTTACATCTATCGTAATCCTACCCAGTTCATTCATTTAATCGACCCGAATGTTACAAGCGCCCACAGGGCCCTGCGCCCAGCTGCCTGTGGCGAAAAGGCCATGCCAAAATGAAAAGTGCGTCAAACACGCCGCTCCGAAATCACGAGAAGATGCGCCCAAATGCCCTGCGAAGTCCGCAGTCAATGAAGTTTGCGCAGTATGTGCAATGAAAAGGAGATAAAACAATTCCTCATTGTGTTTGTGTACAGCAATACCATTCATGCCTTGGCACGCAGTAGGGGCCTTACTGTGCAAGCACTTCAAGCAAGCATTGTGCGAGTGTTTCAGGATCCAACTGCAGCATGCAGCCGAGGAGGCTGGAGTGGCTCCTCCCCTGTCTGCACTGGGAGGAGAGGGCCGCTTCACATGAGCTTTGCTACACTGGCCTTAAGCAGTTTTCCCTTTAATTCCTATTTTCCAAAGTACACTTTGCGCACACACCAATGACATGATGTATTTGCACATGAGCACATTGGAAATCTACCATGATGACATTACAACCTTCCAGGTCACAGTCGCCCTAAAGTTGAGGATGAGCTCTGCAATATAGTAGCTTGCACACACAGCATACCAGTCTGTCATCTATTGCTCTTAATTAAGTTCAAAGTATCATTTTAACAGCTACTTATAGCCGTTGTTTAAAAAATGTATATGGTGCCAGCATCAGTCAATGGCTGTTCTAGGTAAGAACTACCATCAAGGAGATAATATATCACTATTATGACTACACATTCAAGAACAACAATATTAACTGTTTGCAGGAGTGGGGTTATGCCAGCATATTTGAAATCAACTGAAGATGGGAGGTAGATTCTGTTCACATTCCATATATATATTACATGGCCACGGTAGTGGCCATGTAGTTATGGTTAAGTTGCTGCTTCCATAGGAAGAGCACTTTTTGGGTGGCTTATAACTTCGCTCTCCCTGGACGGATCCTCACCAAACTTTGCAAAATAAGTATTTGGGTCACTCTGCAAAGTTTGGCGAGGATTCGTCCAGGGGGGGCAAAGTTATAGGGGGGGTCCCAAAACTTTTTTTTTTTCCCATAGACTGAATGGGAAACATTTTTTGCTCGTGCCTACAGCCCAAACCGCTGGACGGATTTCCACCAAATCTGGACCAGGAGCAGCGGCTTGGTCCCGAAAGCGTGCTTTTGCAAATTTGGTGAAAATCCGTCCAGTAGTTTTTTTTAAAATGACCAAAAAGTAGGTTAAAAAAAAATAGTGATATCTGTGTTCGGTTCGCGGACACACTTCCCTGTTCGCTCCGCGGACAGTGTCCTGATTGGCCAATCGTCTTGCGCGATGTTCGCGGACATGCAACGTGTTCACTGATTGGACGGCGTGGAGCGTGAAGTGCGTCAGATTTTTCGGTAGCGCCCGCCATCTTGGATTCGCAGACGTCCGCGGATAGCGCGGTGAAACTTTGTTCAAAATGTGTATTTAGTAGAGTGTGATGGTGTGTAGGAGTGTTTGGTGAGGGTGGGAGTGTATGAGATAGGATGAAAGTTGTGTTTTTTATGTGTTAGACATTCTTTTTGTGTTCGATTTGTTTGAGGACATCACGGGTGTTCTGAAATGTTCTAAATAAACTGACTGGGGGGTGTTCTAAGGAATCAAATGTGTCCGTTTTGTTCGCAAGCAAAGTGAAACTGTTCTAAGAACACTCGCGGTGTCCGGGGAGTGTTCGTAGGGGGTGTCCTGAGGACGCTGTCCGTATTGTTCTCTGTCAAGTTTAATGTGTTCTAAGAACACCCGCGGTGTCCTGAAATGTTCGCAAATAAACAAAATGGGGGTGTTCTGAAGACGTTTTGAGAACACTCCCGGTGTCCTGAAATGTTCGTAGGGGGTGTCCTGAGGACGCTGTCCATATTGTTCTCTGTCAAGTTGAATGTGTTCTAAGAACACCCGCGGTGTCCTGAAATGTTCGCAAATAAACAAAATGGGGGTGTTCTGAAGACGCTTCTAAGAACACACACGGTGTCCGGGGAGTGTTCGTAGGGGGTGTCCTGAGGACGCTGTCCGTATTGTTCTCTGTCAAGTTGAATGTGTCCTAAGAGCACTCGCAGTGTCCTGAAATGTTCGCAAATAAACAAAATGGGGGTGTTCTGAAGACGCTTCTAAGAACACTTGCGGTGTCTGGGGAGTGTTCGTAGGGGGTGTCCTGAGGACGCTGTCCGTATTGTTATCTGTCTAGTTGAATGTGTCCTAAGAACATTTGCGGTGTCCTGAAATGTTCGCAAATAATCAAGATGGTGGTGTTCTGAAGACGCTTCTAAGAACACTTGCGGTGTCCGGGGAGTGTTCGTAGGGGGTGACCTGAGGACGCTGTCCGTATTGTTCTCTGTCAAGTTGAATGTGTCCTAAGAACACTCGCGGTGTCCTGAAATGTTCGCAAATAAACAAAATGTGGGTGTTCTGAAGACGCTTCTAAGAACACTTGCGGTGTCCGGGGAGTGTTCGTAGGGGGTGTCCTGAGGACGCTGTCCGTATTGTTCTCTGTCAAGTTGAATGTGTCCTAAGAACACTCGCGGTGTCCTGAAATGTTTGCAAATAAACAAGATGGTGGTGTTCTGAAGACGCTTCTAAGAACACTCGCGGCGTCCGGGGAGTGTTTGTAGGGGGTGTCCTGAGGACGCTGTCCGTATTGTTCTCTGTCAAGTTGAATGTGTTCTAAGAACACCTGCGGTGTCCTGAAATGTTCACAAATAAACAAAATGGGGGTGTTCTGAAGACGTTTTTGAGAACACTCCCTGTGTCCTGGAATGTTCGTAGGGGGTGTCCTTAGGACGCTGTCCGTATCGTTCGTTGTTAAGTTGAAAGTGTTCTAAGAACTATCGCGGTGTTCTGAAATGTTCGTAGGGGGTGTCCTGAAAACAGTGTCCGTATTGTTCGCTGGCAAGTTCAAAGTGTTCTAAGAACACTCACATTGTTCGCGGACATTAAAAGTTTCCCATAGATCATAGTTGAAATGTTTGACTCTATGGATGTGATATGCTGCGGTGGTTGTTGCCAGGGCGTAGAGTCTTGGGTTCATGGCCATTTGGCCATGCACCCAAGACTCTATGCCCTGGCAAAAACCACCGCAGCATGTCACATTCATATTTGCTTATAACTTTGGGTGAAAAACAAATGTATGGTTCTCTGTCAAGTTGAATGTGTCCTAAGAACACTCGCGGTGTCCTGAAATGTTAGCAAATAAACAAGATGGTGGTGTTCTGAAGACGCTTCTGAGAACACTCGCGGTGTCCGGGGAGTGTTCGTAGGGGGTGTCCTGAGAACGCTGTCCGTATTGTTCTCTGTCAAGTTGAATGTGTCCTAAGAACACTCGAGGTGTCCTGAAATGTTCGCAAATAAACAAGATGGTGGTGTTCTGAAGAAGCTTCTAAGAACATTCCCGGTGTCCTGGAATGTTCGTAGGGGGTGTCCTGAGGACGCTGTCCGTATTGTTCTCTGACAAGTTGAATGTGTCCTAAAAACACTCGCGGTGTCCTGAAATGTTCGCAAATAAACAAGATGGTGGTGTTCTGAAGACGCTTCTATGAACACTTGCGGTGTCCGGGGAGTGTTCGTAGGGGGTGTCCTGAGGACGCTGTCCGTATTGTTCTCTGTCAAGTTGAATGTGTTCTAAGAACACCCGCGGTGTCCTGAAATGTTCGCAAATAAACAAAATGGGGGTGTTCTGAAGACGTTTTTGAGAACACTCCCGGTGTCCTGGAATGTTCGTAGGGGGTGTCCTTAGGACGCTGTCCGTATTGTTCGTTGTTAAGTTGAAAGTGTTCGAAGAACACTCACATTGTTCGCAGACATATAGGGGCCGATTCATGGAACAAACGTGCGCCGAAAATCTATGCGCAAGTAGGCGCAAGAAGGCGCAAGCAGGCGCAAGCGGAAAAAAACAGGCGCACGCGCACTCGTGCGATTCATGGAAGTCCCTGCGCGTGTTCACCGCGGGATGTGCGCCAAACCCGTGCATGGCGCACAAGTCACTGCAACATCGCGAAAGGCGTGCGCGACGGTGCGCGACGCGCACAGTGAAAGCGCACAACCTCAGCGCACACAGCAGAAAGTGGGCGGGACATGGGGCGTAACGCGCGGAATGGGGAACAACACGCGAAAATAAGGGCGTAACTGGGGATGCACTGCACGGAAGCAGAGGTAACGCCCACACGCACACGAACCACACGTATTCATGGAATGGAATAGGGCAAACCCACGCACAGCCAAAGCCGCACACAAGCTGAAACACGTCCGCCACACGAAGGCAGGCGGTAGAGTCCCAGCGCATCAAAAAAGTGGCGCCGCGGGAAGTAAAATACGCGATTGAGCGGGGTACGTGTATTCCGGGTGTGCGCGGGAAGTGACACACGCGATTGAGCGGGGTACGTGTATTCCGGGGGTGCGCGGGAAGTTACACACGCGAATGAGCGGGGTACGTGTATTCCGGGGGTGCGCGGGAAGTGACACACGCGATTGAGCGGGGTACGTGCATTCCGGGGGTGCGCGGGAAGTGACACACGCGATTGAGCGGGGTACGTGCATTCCGGGGGTGCGCGGGAAGTGACACACGCGATTGAGCGGGGTACGTGTATTCCGGGGGTGCGCGGGAAGTTACACACGCGAATGAGCGGGGTACGTGTATTACGGGGGTGCGCGGGAAGTTCCACACGCGATTTGGCCGGGTACGTGGATTCCAGGTGTGCGCGGGAAGTTCCACACGCGATTGAGCGGGGTACGTGTATTTCGGGGGTGCGCGGGAAGTGACACACGCGATTTGGCCGGGCACGTCGATTCCAGGTGTGCGCGGGAAGTTCCACACGCGATTGAGCGGGGTACGTGCATTTCGGGGGTGCGCGGGAAGTTCCACACGCGATTTGGCCGGGTACGTGGATTTCAGGGGTGAGCGGGAAGTTCCACACGCGATTGAGCGGGGTACGTGTATTTCGGGGGTGCGCGGGAAGTTCCACACGCGATTTTGCCGGGTACGTGGATTTCATGGGTGCGCGGGAAGTTCCACACGCGATTGAGCGGGGTACGTGTATTTCGGGGGTGCGCGGGAAGTTCCACACGCGATTTGGCCGGGTACGTGGATATCAGGGGTGCGCGGGAAGTTCCACACGCGATTGAGCGGGGTACGTGTATTTCGGGGGTGCGCGGGAAGTTCCACACGCGGTTTGGCCGGGTACGATGATACCAGGGGTGCGCGGGAAGTTCCACACGCGATTTGGCCGGGTACGTGGATTTCAGGGGTGCGCGGGAAGTTCCACACGCGATTTGGCCGGGTACGACGATTCCAGGGGTGCGCGGGAAGTTCCACACGCGATTTGGCCGGGTACGTGGATTTCAGGGGTGCGCGGGAAGTTCCACACGCGATTGAGCAGGTACGTGTATTCCGGGGGTGCGCGGGGAGCAGCACACGTGAATTGCAAGTGTGGGTCCTCCCAGGTGTACCCTCTACACCCTCCACGGCCCCTGCAGGTGGCTCACACCACAGGGGCCTACCCAGCACATGTCCTGCAGGCACCCCATCCACCATGGCCATGCCCACCAGCCAACCCACATATCAACTAGCACTACTGCCCACCAACGCATGTCCCCCTGCACCCCCAGCCACCAGGGGCAGCCTCCAGCAGGCCCCCACCCATGTCACCCCCCACCCCCACCCCCCAGCAGTGCAGGGGCAGCCTCAAACAGGCCCCCACTCATGTCCCCCTGCACCCCCACCCCCTAGCATCCAGGGGCACCCTCCACCAGGCCCCCACTCATGTCTCCCACCACCCCCACCCCCCAGCATCCAGGGGCACCCTCCACCAGGCCCCCACTCATGTCCCCCTGCACCCTCACCCCCCAGCATCCAGGGGCACCCTCCACCAGGCCCCCACTCATGTCTCCCACCACCCCCACCCCCCAGCCACCAGGGGCAGCCTCCACCAGGCCCCCACCCATGTCTCCCACCACCCCCACCCCCCAGCCACCAGGGGCAGCCTCCACCAGGCCCCCACCCATGTCCGACTCATGTCTCCCACCACCCCCACCCCCCCAGCCACCAGGGGCAGCCTCAACCAGGCCCCCACCCATGTCTCCCACCACCCCCACCCCCAGCCACCAGGGGCACCCTCCACCAGGCCCCCACTCATGTCTCCCACCCCCCAGCACTGTGGGGCACCTGCCAGCAGGCCCCCACCCATGTCTCCCACCACCCCCAACCCCCCAGCATCCAGGGGCACCCTCCGCCTGGCACCCACTCATGTCTCCCATCACCCCCACTCCCCAGCAGTGCAGGGCACCCTCCACCAGGCCCCCACTCATGTCTCCCACCACCCCCACCCCCCCAGCATCCAGGGGCACCCTCCACCAGGCCCCCACACATGTCCCCCACCACCCCCACCCCCCAGCAGTGCAGGGGCACCCTCCACCAGGCCCCCACTCATGTCCCCCTGCACCCCCACCCCCTAGCATCCAGGGGCACCCTCCACCTGGCACCCACACATGTCTCCCACCACCCCCACCCCCCTGCAGTGCAGGGGCACACTCCACAAGGCCCCCACACATGTCCCCCTGCACCCTCACCCCCCAGCATCCAGGGGCACCCTCCACCAGGCCCCCACTCATGTCCCCCTGCACCCCCACCCCCTAGCATCCAGGGGCACCCTCCACCTGGCACCCACACATGTCTCCCACCCCCCCCAGCCCCCAGCAGTGCAGGGGCACACTCCACCAGGCCCCCACACATGTCCCCCTGCACCCTCACCCCCCAGCATCCAGGGGCACCCTCAACCAGGCCCCCACCCATGTCTCCCACCACCCCCACCCCCCAGCCACCAGGGGCACCCTCCACCAGGCCCCCACTCATGTCTCCCACCCCCCAGCACTGTGGGGCACCTGCCAGCAGGCCCCCACCCATGTCTCCCACCACCCCCACCCCCCCAGCATCCAGGGGCACCCTCCACCTGGCACCCACTCATGTCTCCCATCACCCCCACTCCCCAGCAGTGCAGGGCACCCTCCACCAGGCCCCCACTCATGTCTCCCACCACCCCCACCCCCCCAGCATCCAGGGGCACCCTCCACCAGGCCCCCACACTTGTCTCCCACCACCCCCACCCCCCAGCAGTGCAGGGGCACCCTCCACCAGGCCCCCACTCATGTCCCCCTGCACCCCCACCCCCTAGCATCCAGGGGCACCCTCCACCTGGCACCCACACATGTCTCCCACCACCCCCACCCCCCAGCAGTGCAGGGGCACACTCCACAAGGCCCCCACACATGTCCCCCTGCACCCCCACCCCCCAGCATCCAGGGGCACCCTCCACCAGGCCCCCACTCATGTCCCCCTGCACCCTCACCCCCCAGCATCCAGGGGCACCCTCCACCAGGCCCCCACTCATGTCCCCCTGCACCCCCACCCCCTAGCATCCAGGGGCACCCTCCACCTGGCACCCACACATGTCTCCCACCCCCCCACCCCCCAGCAGTGCAGGGGCACACTCCACAAGGCCCCCACACATGTCCCCCTGCACCCTCACCCCCCAGCATCCAGGGGCACCCTCCACCAGGCCCCCACTCATGTCCCCCTGCACCCCCACCCCCTAGCATCCAGGGGCACCCTCCACCTGGCACCCACACATGTCTCCCACCCCCCCACCCCCCAGCAGTGAAGGGGCACACTCCACCAGGCCCCCACACATGTCCCCCTGCACCCTCACCCCCCAGCATCCAGGGGCACCCTCAACCAGGCCCCCACCCATGTCTCCCACCACCCCCACCCCCCAGCCACCAGGGGCAGCCTCAACCAGGCCCCCACCCATGTCTCCCACCACCCCCACCCCCCAGCCACCAGGGGCACCCTCCACCAGGCCCCCACTCATGTCTCCCACCCCCCAGCACTGTGGGGCACCTGCCAGCAGGCCCCCACCCATGTCTCCCACCACCCCCACCCCCCCAGCATCCAGGGGCACCCTCCACCTGGCACCCACTCATGTCTCCCATCACCCCCACTCCCCAGCAGTGCAGGGCACCCTCCACCAGGCCCCCACTCATGTCTCCCACCACCCCCATCCCCCCAGCATCCAGGGGCACCCTCCACCAGGCCCCCACACATGTCCCCCACCACCCCCACCCCCCAGCAGTGCAGGGGCACCCTCCACCAGGCCCCCACTCATGTCCCCCTGCACCCCCACCCCCTAGCATCCAGGGGCACCCTCCACCTGGCACCCACACATGTCTCCCACCACCCCCACCCCCCAGCAGTGCAGGGGCACACTCCACAAGGCCCCCACACATGTCCCCCTGCACCCTCACCCCCCAGCATCCAGGGGCACCCTCCACCAGGCCCCCACTCATGTCCCCCTGCACCCCCACCCCCTAGCATCCAGGGGCACCCTCCACCTGGCACCCACACATGTCTCCCTACCCCCCGACCCCCCAGCAGTGCAGGGGCACACTCCACCAGGCCCCCACACATGTCCCCCTGCACCCTCACCCCCCAGCATTCAGGGGCACCCTCAACCAGGCCCCCACCCATGTCTCCCACCACCCCCACCCCCCAGCCACCAGGGGCACCCTCCACCAGCCCCCCACTCATGTCTCCCACCCCCCAGCACTGTGGGGCACCTGCCAGCAGGCCCCCACCCATGTCCAACTCAATTCCCCACCCAACATGTCATCACAGTCCAGATCCCTGGTCTCTATGGACAGCCCCCAAATGCAAAACACCCACCCGAGTATTGCATCCACCCACTCATATTCTGCAATTACATCACAGAACACCAATTGCAAGTTCCAAAACAAACACATGTCCCTCACATACACCCAATGGGTGTCAGTGAATCTCAAAACACATAACATGAAATGCATGAAAACAATGAGACACCACACATTGAAGTGCAACAAATAAATAATGTATTAAAGGAAAGATGAATAGAAACAAAATTGAAGAAACAGAAATGTGAATGGAAAAAAATGAAAAGAAGGATGTCCGTCCAAAAAAAAGAAAAAATCAAAGAATATAGAAATCCAAAGTAATGTAGTACAAAGTCAATGTCCACCAAACAAAATCCAATGTGAAAAAAAAATTATAAGCCATTGATCCATGGATAATTTTAAAAAATAAAGTATGTACAAGTCCACAACTATGTACAAAGCAAGAAGCCAGGGTCCATCATCCCAACAAAATAAAGGAAACCTAACTAACTACACTAACTAATAAAAAAAACTATATACAAAAATGTGGCCAATGTCCAAAAGGTCCAAATGAAATAAAAACAAAAATGAAACTTAACACTACCTACATAACTATGTACAAGGGCAGCGGGCTAGTTCCACGGCTCACTTCTGGATGTGCCGGGCCAGGGCATCATCAAACTCCTCCTCTATGTCCCGGAGGCGGTCCTCCTCCATGGCCCCGAGGGTCCGCAGGGCCGTCGACGTGTCCACCTCCAAAGCCCTGCGGATTGCCTCGAGGCACTCGACCCGCCTCAGGGCCCTCTGCATGGAGTTCTCCGCCCTGACCATTGAGAGCCGTGCCTCTTCCGCCCGCTGCCGCTCCGCATCTATGGCGTGGCCCAACCGCTGCCACACGGAAGACACTTTTTGTCCTGGGTCCTCCTGCCCTCCGGCCGATGCCTGCCCCTCCGATGTCGAAGGCCCCAAGCCTTCATGGCTCCCACCATGGTGCTGCTGTTGCTGTGCCTCTGCCCCTGCACTGCCTCCTGCTGCCTGCACATCCTCCGCCGGCTGGGGTGCAGTCGTTGACGTGGCCACCCCTGCTGGACGTCCGACTCCCGACTGTGGCAGGGATGCCTCCTCCACCAGCCTGGCCGCACCGTCAGAGGCAGCTCCACAGGGCACCCAGGTGACTGATGGGTGGGAAGATGGCACAGAGGATGACTGGCGCGTAGGGGGTCCAGCTGAGGAGGGGGTCGTGGCAAGCCCCATCAGACAGAGGAATCCGGCCTGGGTGACCTGTCCCAGCAGGCTGACGTGGTCAACGAGCCATTCGAGATGACCTGCAGTCTCTTCATGAAAAGACTGCAGGTCGCCTCGCATGGCCCGTTGACGCAACGCCACTCCAGTCAGGACAGGCTCAACCCGGGCCTGGATAGCCACGTCCGCAGGCAGAGGAAGGCCAGTTGACGTCAGCTCATCCCCTGCCTGAAAACTGGTCTGGACATGGGCATCCCTGCTGGTGCAAGATGATGCAGGGACAGGATCAGGGACAGGATTGCACACAGGCACCTCCGCGGCGGCCTGTGCTGCCTCCTGTCCCTGGTCCTGCACTGCACCACTAGCACCAGTGGGATCCCCACCCCCAGACCCCGTCTCCGGTGCTTGCACGGCCTCCTCCTCCACCAAACCCCCCACCAACCTGGATGACTCTGTGCCATCTTCCCCCGTTGGGCCCTGTGGGGTCCCAGCTGCCCCTTCTGCTGCCGAGGAGTCCAACTGCAACCTCCGCCTCTTGGACCTCCCCCCGGCAGCTGCGGCCTGGGACGCGGCACCGGACTCCTCACTCCCCGACGAGATGACAACCTGGGAGGGGAGCCGGGCCTTGCGTCTCCGGCTGGCGGTGGGATCCCCGCCGCTGTGCTCCACAGCACCTTCTCCGCCCTCTTCATCAGTTGACGCTGCAGACAGGGAGAAACAAAACACAGGCATCAGGGCACTGTACAATGTACACATACACACATGACAGTTGTACATGAGTGGCATTGGCAAACCTCTGACATGTCATCACAATCCCCAACACACATGTCATTACAACTTGCACACACGAGCCATACCACAGCCATGTTGCAACTGCCAACACCATCCATACACATACAACAGCATCAGCAGCCAAAGGTGAGCCAGACATCACATGCAACACAGGAAGTGCACCACACATGTACACACACCACCACACTTGCATGCATGTGTACACCTCTGCTAAGTGTCGCAGTGTTCAGACGGGCATCCATGTCACATCTGCCCATCAGGCATCCACTTAAAGCTGTCACATGCATCCATGTTGCATCACTGTTGCACCCTTGTCAAATACACACACATGCACATGTACACAGCGCTGATACAATCAGCTGAAAACAACATACATGCGTGACATCACGGACATGTCTACTCACATACACATTCATACAGACTTGTGTGCCCACACAACTGCATTTGGCATGCAAGCCCACACACACAGGCACCATCCATGTCTCACACATTACAGCCCTCGCATGTGTCAGCCCCACGGCCCTGTACACCCGCACCCATACTCGACCCCATACAAACAGATGTGCAACCTGCACACTACTGAACAATCACCACACGCACTGCTCACAATCAGGATGCATGTACACTCACCGCTCGACTCCAGACGGGTCTGCCTCTCAAGGACCTGGACGTGGAGCGCTGGGGATATGTGTTCCAGGACCCTCATCTGTTCTTCCGACAAGTGGCCCCGGCGCCCCTTGGCATCCGCTGCCTTCAAGAGGCGCCGGGCCTTGGTCAGGGTCCTGGACCTGAAGTCCTCCCAGCGCTTCTTGACATGTTGGAAGTCGCGGACTGCCACCCCCTCCGCGTTGATGGCAGTCACGATGTCAGTCCAGATCCTAGTCCGTCCTTCCTTGTCGGCGCGGCAACTTCCGAAGAGGGCATCATACTGCCCCAGGACTTGCTCCACCAGGACACCAACTTCGGTGGCACTGAAGCTGGTGCCCCTCTGCCTCTCTGGCCGGGGGTTGTCAGTGGTCACAGATGGAGTTTGCCCCGACATGACAACCCCAGAGGCAGGAGTGGGTGGGCAACTGGGTCCTGGGGCTGGGCTGTGGAGCGATGGAATCCCAGTCGGGAGTCTTTGGTTCCAGCAGGGGTGGTCACACCAACAGCACCCCTGGCTGATGTGCAGGCAGCAAATGGCAGGGCACGTGGGCAGCAGGCAGTCAGGCAGCAGCAGATGGCAGGTGGGAGCGTGCTCGGGGCTCTGGGGGGCAGTAGTTCGGCCTTCTGGGCAGGAGCGTGGTCTTCCGTGTGCTTACGCGTGGCCAGCTTGATACGGAGTGATTAGGCACGTGAAAATTCTGCACGTCAGCGTGTAATTCGAGGAAAGGCCCTTAGCGCGTAAGCGCGTCTGCACGCATACGCATTTTCATTGGACCAAAGGCCCTCAGCGCGTGAGCGCGTCTGTGACGTGATGTGCGAGGGAGTATCCCTCATTGCACGTGATGACAGTACACACGTGGATCCCAACCAATCGCGTGTGAAAGTTCACGGGACCCCGAAACACACGTACCCCGGCCAATCGCGTGTGGAACTACCCGCGCACCCAGAAACACACGTACCCCGGCCAATCGCGTGTGGAACTACCCGCGCACCCCGAAACACACGTACCCAGGCCAATCGCGTGTGGAACTTCCCGCGCACCCCGAAACACACGTACCCAGGCCAATCGCGTGTGGATCTTCCCGCGCACCCCGAAACACACGTACCTAGGCCAATCGCGTGTGGAACTTCCCGCGCACCCCGAAACACACGTACCCAGGCCAATCGCGTGTGGAACTTCCCACGCACCCCGAAACACACGTACCCAGGCCAATCGCGTGTGGAACTTCCCGCGCACCCCGAAACACACGTACCCAGGCCAATCGCGTGTGGAACTTCCCGCGCACTCCGAAACACACGTACCCAGGCCAATCGCGTGTACGCTCGCTCCCCTCCGATCACACGCGATGACACCCGAATACGGGAAACCAACGAGTCCGCCCACACGGAGGCGTCCCGCGCACAGCATAAAAGTGCGCGCAAACAACAAACGCGTATATACAGCGACGATGAATGCCCCATTTGTTGCTGCAGTGATTGTGGGACACCGCAGGAGGAGGAGAATAGCCAGGGCACGCATTTTTGCACCACGGACAGGCCTTTTTGGGATGCCTGACGACCAGGTCTACGGCAGGTATAGGTTTCCACCCCATATCATCCTAGACCTGGTCAGGGAGTGGGAAGATGACCTCACATCCCCCACCCTTTGCTCCCAAGCATTGAGCCCCTTGGAGAAGCTGCTCAATGTCTTGCATTTCTTGGCCACTGGGTCGTTTCAGCGGACCACTGCCATAGTGGGGGGGGTCTCACAGGCCACGCAGTCACGCTGCCTACACCAGGTACTGGCAATCATGACAGCGCGCCCCTCAGTCCGCAGGCACATATACATGCCCAGAACACCCGCAGAAAGGCAGGCCGTTGTCCTGGATTTTTTCAGGGTGGCACACTTCCCCAAAGTGCTCGGTGCCATAGATTGCACCCATGTGGCCCTACGTCCACCTAGGGCCACTGAGCACATCTACCGAAACCGCAAGCACTGGCATTCCATCAATGTACAGGTGGTATGCGATGCAAAGGGAATCATCACCTCTGTGTATGCAAACTACCCTGGCTCCACCCATGACAGTTTCATATACAGAATGTCCGCCCTGAGCCGGGCCCTGGAAGCTGGGCAGCATGGCGACACATGGCTCCTAGGTGAGTACAAATGCCCTTGCACATGCATGCAAGTCACACACAGACAAATATACCAACCCTAATAATCTGAACAATTATCACCTCCCCAGGGGACAGTGCCTACCCTCTGAGCAACCACATGATGACGCCAATCCGGAACCCCACCACACCACCCCAGGTAAGATACAACGCTGCCCATATTGCAACCAGGGGCATAGTGGAGCGCACATTCGGAGTGCTGAAGTCACGTTTCCGCTCCCTTGACCGCTCTGGTGGGCAACTACTCTATGCACCAGCAGTTGTGTGCAGGATCATTGTGGCAGCATGTGTCCTGCACAATGTTGCAACACGGCAGGGCGTCCCGGTGGACATGGTGGTGCCCCCACATCCCCAACCACAGGCACAGGCGCTGCCCATGGGAGGGGACAGGGCACGTGGCGAGGTAGCCCGGACACAGCTTGTGGCCACATTTTTCACCTAAACTCCCACCCCTGCGGAGTGCACACAGGCCTGGCACATACCAGGTGACAATCGATGATGACAAAGTGACAGTCAACTGTCACAACCCTACCACCCTGAGATAGTTGCCATGGAAGTGCCACATCGTCTGCATCCCTAGCTACTTAAACACAAGCTATCCTGTGCAACCAAAATGCACACATATGACATGTGACATGACATGAGCCATACACAAGTATTACAAGGCACAATGAGGCAGGGGGGGGGAACAAGGGAACACAGAGAATGGTACTACTAGGCCAGGTGTCATTGTGATTGTGCAAGTGCAGGGGTAGGGGGAAGGGAAAAGTGCAAGGGTGGGGGGGAGTCCTGTACAGGGGAAGTAGGCCAAACAATTATACATAGGTCGCCTGGTGGCAACTGCTAAGGTAAGTGCAGACGAGTGCTGGGAAGGGAGGGCTGTAGGGATAGAGAGACAGTACTGCAGTGCAGGGGTTGCCAGGGTGGCAGTGCAAGTGGACAGTGGCTGGGCCAGGGACCGAGGTTGGTGAGAGTGGCCCAGTTGCAGCTCCTGTGCAGTTCCAGTGAAGAATTCTGCAAGGGAGAGGCAGAGAGTAAGCAGAAGCAAAGAGGAAGGTCTTGAGGTGCTTCCAGAACTGGAGATGGTTCCCCTCAAGTTCAAGTCAGGAAGCCTGTTTGAGGGGGAGGGCCCTGCTGCGGAGAGAAACCTACCCCCAGCTAGTTGCTCTGAGAAGCGGATGACCTGGACATGCAAGGTGTGCATCACACACACCTGCAAAACAGGCCATGGCCATCACTGTCATGTCAGTCAAACCCTCCCAAACAACAACATGACATGGCAAGCAATACCCATACACCGACCCAGTAACGATAAGGTACACATTTCCATGTCCTAAATGTACAGTGGCATCGGACAATGATGCCTGACCCGGAATCCGATGAAATGACAGACCAACAAAATGTCCCACCAAAAATAAGTCGATTCCAAATGCATTACAACAGTCGTAGACGTAACATCACAATGAATGCCTGGCTATATGCACATGATGCATTGCAAAATGAACACTGCAGCTCATGTGTGCAATGTCCTACTCCTGCATCACACTGCTCAGCGCACAGCACAGTGAACAGCCATTGCGTGTGATGCACACCCTGAGCATCACATCTAAGTGACAGACTACATCAAACATCAAAATAGGCATGTACTCGAACCATAATCGGTCACAGAACATGTGCTGGCGGGACACAGTGGGCACCAGAAGGCAAACAGTGTACACGTGGATATGCAAGGGTGGGAGTACATGGAGTGCATCCGAGTGCAAGTGTGTGGTTCTGCAAGGACATGCACTCCACATATGCATGTGCACTCAAGTGACCATCAGTGTTCCCTACACATCACATGTGAACATCCACCATGTGTACACCCCAGCATGTCAAACCACTACTATCCCCTCGCACCTGAAAGGAAAACACAACACATGAACAGGCATTGATCAGCAGAACACAACATGTACATAGGACAACAACATTACAATGTCAGAGTTCCCATCACACTGCAGGGCAACGCAACTATCAACAACAACCCCCCCCCTCGCAAATGACCATGACCCACTGAACAACTGCACCTGGGTCATGGAGCCTCCAACCCTCATTCCCACCTGGCCACAGGATCACCTTTACCCTTCGTGTCCATCTCCCACCTTGTGTGTAAAGAGATGCCTGAACCCTCAGAAGCCACACTCATTTCCAAAATCACATAATCCAAGGCATGAAAAGGAACCCAAACACCCTCCAGTAGATGACTTGACATAGCAGTACGTCTCAAAGGCCAAGTACTACCACAATGATGCAACAACCAAGGTAGCACAGCAAAACAATGTCACGACAGGATGTGAGACATGTGTGGTACATGACATAGGATGATGCAAAATGAATGGATGTGTACTGTCACAGATCCCCTGTACAGGCGCTGGAGTCTCATGAAACAACCACCCACACCATGTCCCGGGTGCCTGCAAGGTCAAACTCACACAGGCCCCTGAGATCCTGGTGGGGAAAGAGGTTCAGGGATATGCAGTCTGGACAGGTGTAGACACACTGGATGACTGGAATGCGTGGCAGGTGAGGGGAGCAGGAATGACACATGAAACCAGGGAATGCACGAAAATGTACAACCTGCATGAACACATGCACAATCCAAACAAACTTGGACATCATTGTCATGGCCTTCTGTAGTCCAGGCTCAGGAGTGGTACGAACCAACCACCCCCTCTAGGGTTTTGGTGCCTGCAAGTTCGGGGCTTACACAGGCATCCGCAACCCCAGTGGGGAAAGAGGGTCAGGGAACATTGCTTGGATAGGCATGGGAAGCAGGAACACCGGGTAGAGGGTACAGGTTTCGAAATTGCATAGGATCAAGGGTGATTAGGGTAAAAAACATACCAAATAGGACCACACATACATCCATGCATCAGTACACTCCCCAGCAAGCCTATGCAGGGAAGTTTGTAAGAAAATACAACAAGACACTTAGCTCTGGTTTTGAGTGCTGGCCTCCTGCCTGCGCACTCTCAGGTCCGGTTACAGGAGCACTGCAATGCTGCAAAGAGAGACACAGTCAGCAACCAGTACATGCCAATTACACAAAAACACAACACAAAACATGCCCCATAACAACATACAACTCTACAAACAGAAAATCTGTGCTCCATGCTTCATACCCATATATAACATCAACCCTGTGACGGGTCATTCACAGTCAATGCAGTAAGTCAGCCGCTGGTGGGTGCGTGGCAAATGGAACACCAATGTGTCACAATTCACACAACATGCAATGTTCCCTGGGTAAGCAGACAGACCCATATGGCAAGCCATGACTACAGAGCAAGTTGCGTACCACCATGACCAAAACAAAGTTGCCAGTGCATTTATCATGAAGTACGTGGAATAGACATGCACTGCACCCGAGTATGTCCCTTGCTGTATGTCCCTGTGAGCTGCCCCTTTCCATGTCTTGGAAGGCTACATGGTTGATACAAGTGCCTCAATGAACCTTGGTGTACCGCAGGGTATGTGCCACTGCCCCCGCATGTGTCCCAGACAACCCTACTATCAACAGCCATCAGTCCACAAACACATCTGAGCTGCATTGTGTGCTTCAACACCAATATTTGTCTAAGCTCACCCTCAGTGCTGTGACTAAACCTGCACGTGCAACTCGCCTGGTGCAAGCTTTGCTGTCTCGTGGCCCCCCTGTGATGCTCACCTTGCCTGGAGTTCCTTGGAACATGTCAGCAGTTCTAGGATGTGGGTCTGCAATCACTGTGGCTCTGCTTGTGCACACATGTGCATGTGGGCACCAACAAACGGGTCAGGAATTACGTCGTCCAATGGGCCATGTCTGCTGGCAAAGGTGCTCTGGTGCCTCATCCCCCTGCAGAAAGTGCATGAAACACATGATTAATGCATCAAAGTGATCTGTGTGTGTCTCATCAGGCATCTCATTACTTGACCATGTCAGAGAGTCACATCACAAATCACACCATCAGTCCGTCTTTCACCTCCAAAGTGTGGAACACTATCTACAGCATGATTTGCAACAAGCACGTGTACAGGAAAGATATGAAACATAATACACAATGCATAGCAATCAATGTCCACATTAATCATGACACGCCCCATCTAGCAAAAGCTGAACAGTGGACAATTACACCTAAATCATCCCCACTAGGGGTGTCAACACAAGTCAAAAAGCACCAGACATGCCACAGATATGACAGTCCAAAGCCCTTGTGTAAAATTCTGTTACACCGAACCATCCTTGCGAGCCCATGGATAAGGGAGGCAGGAGTGGCATATGTGAGTCAAGGAACCCAAGCAGCAAACACATACACAAGACAACCATGAAGGGCCCAGCTGGAACAGACAGTGGATGCCTTCAAAAACCACAAGGCACCGCACTGTCACATGTAAGCACAATAGACTACAAATTTTAAACTAACTCAACTATTAACTAATTACACTAACTATGGAAAACCTACATTACCTATTTAAACTAACTATCAAACAGAAACTTAACTAACTAAACTAAAAGAAAAATCAAAAATGGCCACATACGACCCGGGGGGGAGGGGAGGCACCCAGGAGGGGGGAGGTACAGGGTGCTGCTCAACATCCACATGCGATGATGCTGAGCCAAAAAAAAATACCTCCATGGGCTCAACGCCTTCACAGCACAACCTATGTGGGAGATAGATGGTCGTCAGAGTCTGGCTCATCCTGGAAAGGAGGACGTGGCACAGTAGCCTGGCCACGCCTAGCCGCAGCTTGCCCCTCGTCGGCAGCAAGTCTGCCGGACAGGTGAGCCTGGTTCTGTGTGGCGATGTTACATAGGTCTGCATGCAGGACCTCACGTGATACACGTGCTTCCTCTTGCAAGGTAGCACATGTAACACGGAGTTCCTCCTGCAAGGCCTGGCTGGACAACCGCTGCACCTCCCGGCAAGCCTGTAGCTCAGCCGAGATGGTGCGCTCAAGCTGTGCAAACCTCTCCTCTGCCTGCTGCCTCTGGGACATCATAAGGACACCCAGAGTGGATCTGATGGAGGCATACTCCTCCCTCAGGGCATCCATGTGCGCCTCTGCGTGAGCAGCAATTGCTTGACGCAGAGACAACATTTCAGCCTGGCGTGCCCTGTCTGAGGCCGCCATGCCCAGCCTGAGTGAGCGGGCCGTGGACCGTGCCGCCTGCTGCTGGAGAAGCACCTGCCTAGCAGGGGGGAGCACAGATCGGGCCACACGCTCCATGCTGTCAGCGATGTTCTCCATTGCTGCCCCCTGCCGGTCTGAATTGGCAGTCATGTCTTGCTCCCACTCAGTATACAGCGGTTGCACGCGGCGACCGCGTTGCCGGGCTTGACCCCTGCAGGACGCAAGGACCGGGGGTCCTCGCTGTGTTGGCACCGCCTGCGGCTGCACGACTACATGCCCCCGTCGACGTGATGTCCCAGGCACATCAGTGACTGGGGTGGAGGGTGACCCTGCGTCCCGATCCACCACGGGCGGAGGAACCAAGACTGTCTGATCCCTCAGTGCAGGGGTCGCAGACAGAGGAGTGTCCACATCAGAATCACTCACCCCTGACACATGGACTTGATGGTCATCCAACTCAACATGGACGTCAGAGTCGTCATCAAGGCTGGACTCATAGGCAGCCAGAGACAGGATGGACTGCAGCACTTGGGGGTTTTCGTGGCCTACCACCCCACGACCCCCACTAGTGCCGGGTTGATGTGGTCTTACCAACCCTGTGTCTGGCATGACAACACCATCCTCTGCATCCATTGCGTCATCACCTGAAAAATAGAGAGGAAAAGGTCAGTACACATGTCAGAAGCACACAACACACACACACACACACACCGACAGCAAAGGCATCTGGCAGACATGTGACACACAACATATGACCTTGCATGCATGCTGGGTCTACTTAGAATAGCTTCTGTGATCAGACCTGTTGAAAGGTGGCAGTTTGCATGGAAGTGGGTCTATGCAGTGCAGAAAATGTGTACGCCACTCACTACCTACATGTACAAGCACTCCATGGTGTGTGCCAGGAAATGTGAAGGCAGTGCAATGTCAAAATCAGACATCACATGCATTGTGTATTCAATGTGTACCATGTCTAGAAGGCAAGCACCCCTCCACCCCAGTACCAAAGCAGGGATGCCTAGCATGGTATCAAAAGGCTGACCATACACCTGTGTATTGACAAGCAGTGTTGACTGGCATCAACAGCTTAATGTGATTTCAATTACAACACTGCAAATGATGCTGGGACAGTGGGCAGGACACATGATGGAAGATCCGGAGGCCGGCCACGTGTGAAGAAGACACGACAAGAGTTGGACAGAGTCATTGGCCATTGAACAGGCTGAGGCCTGTGAGCCACACAGATTGTCAGAGCCTAAACATGTGTGCAACGCAGGACTGAGCCACAGTTGACATGGGGAGGCCGATAATATGGCAGGCAATGTATGTAACCAAGGACTCATATTACAGTGATCATCCAGTCAAGGACACATAGGGGCATGTGTGCAATGCACATGGAGCATGAATGGGCACTCATGTCCCTGCGGGACATCTGACCCATGCACAGTACAAGTGGGATGCCCTGCATCGAGTACTAAGGCTGTACCACACGGCATATGTCTGGCAGTTTCTAAGCTGGAAGTTAGCATCTACACAGGACACATGAACATGAAACTACACATTGGCAAGAATGTAGCAGACCAGTGCAAAGGTGGAACTGGGGTGCAGAGTGGCGGAGGAGGGGCAAGGGAGCATGGCCACATGGAGTCCCGCATGCAGGCAGAGGAGACATGCATGACGGTGGCATTGCATTACTTACACATCAGAACCATGTACAGGTCACATGTAGCAGCAATCATGCACAACACATCCCACAAGTGAAACACACACGTCCTCAACAACTACGCATCAACACTCACTGGACTGGGCATCAAAGTCCAGCATCTCTCCCACACCTTCGACCAATTCTGGTGGTATGAACTCCGCAACGAGAGCCTCATGCGGAGTGAGTTCTTCCTCCTCTGGTGCAGGCCCACCGCCAGTCACCAGAGTCAAGTTGTAATTTGAGGCACGCTTGGCCTTAGTGCTGCGCTTGATGTCATTCCAGCGCTTTTTGCACTCCTGCGCCGTGCGCACCTCATGGCCGAATGAACTGACATGTTCCGCCACATGCTTCCAGTGGGTGTCACGTTGGGCAGCCGTAGTCTGACTATTGGCACCCACTAGAATGTCACGGCTGTGTCCCCGCACGTAGTCCACGAGGAAGTCCAGTTCCTGCTTACAGAAAGGCTTCTTCCTCGACGTGCAGGAGGTCGTGGCTGTGTGTGGGGTCCCAGCCTGTGCTGCAGATGCAACCTTCCTCCTCTTGGACTGTGGCGCAGACCCTGGCTGGCTAATGCCGCCCTGACCAGTATGGCCAGTGGGTTGGGTGGATTGAGCCGAGGGAGTGGCAGGTGGAGGGATGACCAAAGGCCTGACTTGTGTCAGTGGCAGCTGGGTGCCCACTAATGGACCCTGCGCAGCAACATCAGCTGTGGCAGGGTCATTGACCGCAACGGTCCTGGTTGGCAGACTCACAACCGGGGTGCTGTTGGGTGCATCTGCCCCTGCACTTGCCAACACCCGGCTGTTCGGGGCAGCAGATGACATGACTGCCCCAGGGACACGTGTCTTGGTCTGAGCAGCCCGGCCTGCCCCAATGGTTTCCCCCCTGGCCTGTTGGAGATCTACCAAGGGCTCTTCAAGTGCCAACGCAGCCTGCGCTGGCAGACCCTGAGCCTGGGTGGCGGTGTCCACAACTGCACCAGCAGCTACCGCTACCCTTGGGCCCGTGGCAGTCGATGAAACGGACTGCCGGGTCATACGGGTGCCAGTGCCAGATGCAGGAGCTGCATCCCCCTGAACCACAGGGGGTGGTGGCATGGCTGCACCAACACATGGCACAACATTGTGCTCAAGTGGCGCACCCCTGCCTCTTCCCCCTCTGTGGCTGCCCTGGACACCCTGGAGTCCCCCTACTCCCTGGTCACCACGGCCACGTCCCCGACCACGCCCGCCACGAGGAGGACGCCCAGCTGAGGCGCCCCTCACCTTTGGTAGCCTCCCTACCATGGCACAGATGTTATAGTGCTGGCACAGATGGAGTGGTGCCAATGGGAGGTGTACAGCACAATTGACCTTGGCAATTGGGGTGAAGGGGGTGGGAAGCAAGATGTTAACAGCCCCCCTGCACCTGCAAGGCTGTATGTGACCCCGGTGATGTGTTGACGGGTCACGCAACGCTCAGGCACCCCAAAACTGCAGTAAAACCGTGCACGCAACCCTGCAGCCTACGTGTGTGGATTAAACCTCCCGCAGTACGCGGTGGCACCCAGTAACACGTATAACGCGTACGCGTGGGACACGCAGGCTACGATGACATCGAAAATGGGTGCGATACACAGGGGCACCCGCAGTGGGAAAAGGAGCGTTTGCGACTCACCGTCTGACTAGCGCGATGCAGAAAAACACGCGTAGCCAATACCCCCGCCAAAAGAAGAGATACGTCCTTGAGAGCTGTGAAGTAGATGGCGCGCGAAACAACTGGAAGCAGCAACACACGTCGGTCTCCACGAAAGGCACGTACAGCGAACTGCTGGGCCCGCTCACCTTTAACCCGTGCTGAGGGAAACGCACGCGCGCGTCACGTCACATGCGGACGTGCACTTTTTCACGTTTGATTACGCGCATTACACGCGGACGTGCAGTTTTTCACGCGCGCACGCTTATGCATGGGCCCTTTCCTCCTATTACACGCGGACGTGCAGTTTTTCACGTGCGCTTACGCGCATTACACGCAGCGTGCAGATTTTTCACGTGCCTAATCACTCCGTATGAAGCTGGCCACGCGAAAACGCACGGAAGACCACGCTCCTGCCCAGAAGGCCACTTCACTGGCCCCCAGTGCCCCAAGCAGCCTCCCACATGCCATCTGCTGCTGCCTGCCTGCCTGCCTGCTGCCACCGTGCCCTGCCATTTGGTGCCTGCACATCAGCCATCTGCAGGGGTCCAGTTGCTGTGTCCACCCCTGCTGGTACAGAAGAGTCCCGACTCAAATGACATCGCTCCACAGCCCAGCCCCAGGACCCAGTTGGTCACCCACTCCTGCCCCTGGGGTTGCCATGTCGAGCACATCCACATCTGACACCAGTTGCAACCCCCGGCCAGAGGGGCAGAGGGGCAGAGGGGCACCAGCTTCACTGCCACCGAAGTTGGTGTCCTGGTGGAGCAAGTCCTGGGGCAGTATGATGCCCTCTTCGGATCGTCCCGCGCCAAAAGGGAAGGACGGGAGAGGACGCGGAGGGGGTGGCAACCCGCACCATCCAGAAGGTCAAGAAGCGCTGGGAGGACTTGAGGTCCAGGACCCTCATGAAGGCCCGGCGCCTTGTGGAGGGGGGCCAGGGCCGCATGAGTTCCATCCAGTTGAGGGTCCTGGAACGCGTACACCCAGCGCTCCACGCCCAGGTCCTTGAGAGGGAGACCCGTCTGGAGTTGAGCGGTAAGTGGCCAAGCATTGCTGTGTGAGACAGGGCATGTTGCAGTGTGCTGGTTGTCTGATACCTGCCTGTATGTGTGACATAGGCCATGTACGCATGTATGTGTGCAGGGACATCATGGTAATGCATGTGCGACCTGTAATGTGTGAACCGCATGGTTGTTGCATGTGTTTGAATGTGACATGGGGAGCCCTGTGCAGATTGCACACATGACAGCATGGAAGTCTCTGTTCCTGGACATGGGTGGGGGCCTGGTGGAGGCTGCCCCTGGTGGCTGGGGGGGTGGGGGTGCTGGGAGACATGAGTCGGACATGGGTGGGGGCCTGGTGGAGGCTGCCCCTGGTGGCTGGGGGGGTGGGGGTGCTGGGAGACATGGGTGGGGGCCTGGTGGAGGCTGCCCCTGCACTGCTGGGGGGTGGGGGTGGGGGGAGACATGAGTGGGGGCCTGGTGGAGGGTGCCCCTGGTGGCTGGGGGGGTGGGGGTGCTGGGAGACATGGGTGGGGGCCTGGTGGAGGCTGCCCCTGGTGGCTGGGGGGTGGGGGTGCTGGGAGACATGGGTGGGGGCCTGGTGGAGGGTGCCCCTGGTGGCTGGGGGGGTGGGGGTGCTGGGAGACATGGGTGGGGGCCTGGTGGAGGGTGCCCCTGGTGGCTGGGGGGGTGGGGGTGCTGGGAGACATGGGTGGGGGCCTGGTGGAGGCTGCCCCTGGTGGCTGGGGGGTGGGGGTGCTGGGAGACATCGGTGGGGGCCTGGTGGAGGCTGCCCCTGGTGGCTGGGGGGGTGGGGGTGCTGGGAGACATGAGTCGGACATGGGAGGGGGCCTGGTGGAGGCTGCCCCTGGTGGCTGGGGGGTGGGGGTGCTGGGAGACATGGGTGGGGGCCTGGTGGAGGGTGCCCCTGGTGGCTGGGGGGGTGGGGGTGCTGGGAGACATGGGTGGGGGCCTGGTGGAGGGTGCCCCTGGTGGCTGGGGGGGTGGGGGTGCTGGGAGACATGAGTCGGACATGGGTGGGGGCCTGGTGGAGGCTGCCCCTGGTGGCTGGGGGGGTGGGGGTGCTGGGAGACATGGGAGGGGGCCTGGTGGAGGCTGCCCCTGGTGGCTGGGGGGTGGGGGTGCTGGGTGACATGGGTGGGGGCCTGGTGGAGGGTGCCCCTGGTGGCTGAGGGGGTGGGGGTGCTGGGAGACATGGGTGGGGGCCTGGTGGAGGGTGCCCCTGGTGGCTGGGGGGGTGGGGGTGCTGGGAGACATGAGTCGGACATGGGTGGGGGCCTGGTGGAGGGTGCCCCTGGTGGCTGGGGGGTGGGGGTGCTGGGAGACATGGGTGGGGGCCTGGTGGAGGGTGCCCCTGGTGGCTGGGGGGGTGGGGGTGCTGGGAGACATGGGTGGGGGCCTGGTGGAGGGTGCCCCTGGTGGCTGGGGGGTGGGGGTGCTGGGAGACATGGGTGGGGGCCTGGTGGAGGCTGCCCCTGGTGGCTGGGGGGTGGGGGTGCTGGGAGACATGGGTGGGGCCTGGTGGAGGCTGCCCCTGGTGGCTGGGGGGGTGTGGGTGCTGGGAGACATGAGTCGGACATGGGAGGGGGCCTGGTGGAGGCTGCCCCTGGTGGCTGGGGGGTGGGGGTGCTGGGAGACATGGGTGGGGGCCTGGTGGAGGGTGCCCCTGGTGGCTGGGGGGGTGGGGGTGCTGGGAGACATGGGTGGGGGCCTGGTGGAGGGTGCCCCTGGTGGCTGGGGGGGTGGGGGTGCTGGGAGACATGGGTGGGGGCCTGGTGGAGGCTGCCCCTGGTGGCTGGGGGTGGGGGTGCTGGGAGACATGGGTGGGGGCCTGGTGGAGGCTGCCCCTGGTGGCTGGGGGGGTGGGGGTGCTGGGAGACATGAGTCGGACATGGGTGGGGGCCTGGTGGAGGCTGCCCCTGGTGGCTGGGGGGTGGGGGTGCTGGGAGACATGAGTCGGACATGGGTGGGGGCCTGGTGGAGGGTGCCCCTGGTGGCTGGGGGGTGGGGGTGCTGGGAGACATGGGTGGGGGCCTGGTGGAGGGTGCCCCTGGTGGCTGGGGGGGTGGGGGTGCTGGGAGACATGGGTGGGGGCCTGGTGGAGGGTGCCCCTGGTGGCTGGGGGGGTGGGGGTGCTGGGAGACATGGGTGGGGGCCTGGTGGAGGCTGCCCCTGGTGGCTGGGGGGTGGGGGTGCTGGGAGACATGGGTGGGGGCCTGGTGGAGGCTGCCCCTGGTGGCTGGGGGGGTGGGGGTGCTGGGAGACATGAGTCGGACATGGGAGGGGGCCTGGTGGAGGCTGCCCCTGGTGGCTGGGGGGTGGGGGTGCTGGGAGACATGAGTCGGACATGGGTGGGGGCCTGGTGGAGGCTGCCCCTGGTGGCTGGGGGGTGGGGGTGCTGGGAGACATGGGTGGGGGCCTGGTGGAGGGTGCCCCTGGTGGCTGGGGGGGTGGGGGTGCTGGGAGACATGGGTGGGGGCCTGGTGGAGGGTGCCCCTGGTGGCTGGGGGGGTGGGGGTGCTGGGAGACATGGGTGGGGGCCTGGTGGAGGCTGCCCCTGGTGGCTGGGGGGTGGGGGTGCTGGGAGACATGGGTGGGGGCCTGGTGGAGGCTGCCCCTGGTGGCTGGGGGGGTGGGGGTGCTGGGAGACATGAGTCGGACATGGGTGGGGGCCTGGTGGAGGCTGCCCCTGGTGGCTGGGGGGTGGGGGTGCTGGGAGACATGAGTCGGACATGGGCGGGGGCCTGGTGGAGGGTGCCCCTGGTGGCTGGGGGGTGGGGGTGCTGGGAGACATGGGTGGGGGCCTGGTGGAGGCTGCCCCTGGTGGCTGGGGGGTGGGGGTGCTGGGAGACATGGGTGGGGGCCTGGTGGAGGGTGCCCCTGGTGGCTGGGGGGGTGGGGGTGCTGGGAGACATGGGTGGGGGCCTGGTGGAGGCTGCCCCTGGTGGCTGGGGGGTGGGGGTGCTGGGAGACATGGGTGGGGGCCTGGTGGAGGGTGCCCCTGGTGGCTGGGGGGGTGGGGGTGCTGGGAGACATGGGTGGGGGCCTGGTGGAGGCTGCCCCTGGTGGCTGGGGGTGGGGGTGCTGGGAGACATGGGTGGGGACCTGGTGGAGGCTGCCCCTGGTGGCTGGGGGGTGGGGGTGCTGGGAGACATGGGTGGGGGCCTGGTGGAGGGTGCCCCTGGTGGCTGGGGGGGTGGGGGTGCTGGGAGACATGGGTGGGGGCCTGGTGGAGGCTGCCCCACAGTGCTGGGGGGTGGGGGTGGTGGGGAACAGGAGTTGTACATGGGTGGGGGCCTGCTGGCAGGTGCCCCAGAGTGCTGGGGGGTGGGGGTGCAAGGGGACATGTGGCTTGGCTGGGGGGCATGGCCATGGTGGATGGGCTGCCTGTGAGACATGACATGGGGTGCAGGGTAGTCCCCTGTGGTGTGGGATGCCTGCAGAGGTCGTGGAGGGGGTAGAGGAGAGACCTGGGAGGACCCACACTGCCAATTCACGTCTTGAACTTCCCGCACACCCACCACCCGCGCACCCCTGAAATCCACGTACCCAGGCCAATCGCGTGTAGACTTTCTCGCGCACCCCTGAAATCCACGTACCTAGGCCAATCGCGTGTAGACTTTCTCGCGCACCCCTGAAATCCACGTACCCAGGCCAATCGCGTGTAGACTTTCTCGCGCACCCCTGAAATCCACGTACCCAGGCCAATCGCGTGTAGACTTTCTCGCGCACCCCTGAAATCCACGTACCCAGGCCAATCGCGTGTAGACTTTCTCGCGCACCCCTGAAATCCACGTACCTAGGCCAATCGCGTGTAGACTTTCTCGCGCACCCCTGAAATCCACGTACCCAGGCCAATCGCGTGTAGACTTTCTCGCGCACCCCTGAAATCCACGTACCCAGGCCAATCGCGTGTAGACTTTCTCGCGCACCCCTGAAATCCACGTACCCAGGCCAATCGCGTGTAGACTTTCTCGCGCACCCCTGAAATCCACGTACCCAGGCCAATCGCGTGTAGACTTTCTCGCGCACCCCTGAAATCCACGTACCCAGGCCAATCGCGTGTAGACTTTCTCGCACACCCCTGAAATCCACGTACCCAGGCCAATCGCGTGTAGACTTTCTCACGCACCCCTGAAATCCACGTGCCCAGGCCAATCGCGTGTAGTCTTTCTCGCGCACCCCTGAAATCCACGTACCCAGGCCAATCACGTGTAGACTTTCTCGCGCACCCCTGAAATCCACGTACCCAGGCCAATCGCGTGTAGACTTTCTCGCGCACCCCTGAAATCCACGTACCCAGGCCAATCGCGTGTAGTCTTTCTCGCGCACCCCTGAAATCCACGTACCCAGGCCAATCGCGTGTAGACTTTCTCGCGCACCCCTGAAATCCACGTACCCAGGCCAATCGCGTGTAGTCTTTCTCGCGCACCCCTGAAATCCACGTACCCAGGCCAATCGCGTGTAGTCTTTCTCGCGCACCCCTGAAATCCACGTACCCAGGCCAATCGTGTGTAGACTTTCTCGCGCACCCCTGAAATACACGTACCCAGGCCAATCGCGTGTAGACTTTCTCGCGCACCCCTGTAATCCACGTACCCAGGCCAATCGCGTGTAGTCTTTCTCGCACACCCCTGAAATCCACGTACCCAGGCCAATCGCGTGTAGACTTTCTCGCGCACCCCTGAAATACACGTACCCAGCCCAGTCGCGTATGGAAACACCCGCACCCCCCTGGAATACACGCTCCCAGCTCTGCGTTTGCTGCTGCCCTTTGCGCTCGGTTGGGGATTTTGATGGCTTTTCCCTGCGCGAGAGGCGTTCTTGGAGGCGTAACTGGCGGTGCTGCAGGGTCGCTGCGCAACTGTGCGCCACGGCTGGTTTTGGTGGCTGGAATCCATGAATACGCTGTGCGCGGAAATGGATTTTAGCGCACGCGGCTGGCGCAGGGATTCGCACGCGCACACTGTGCGCCAGCCGCGTGCGCCACTTGTGCGCTGAATTCTATGAATCGGCCCCTAAAAGTTTCCCATAGATCATAGTTGAAATGTTTTACTCTATGGATGTGATATGCTGCGGTGGTTGTTGCCAGGGTATAGAGTCTTGGGTGCATGGCCATTAGTACAGTTTCATGTTGCTAGCGAACACTACGAACAGTTGTACTGTTGTTCAGGACACATCATTTTCGTTTATTTACGAACATTTCAGGACACCAATTGTGTTCTTAGCACAGTTTTAAGTTGATTACGAACATTACGGACAGATATAGTGTTCTTTAGAACACTTTAATTTTGGTTTCTTTACGAACATTTCAGGACACCATGTGTGTTCTTAGAACAGTTTCAACTTGCTAGCGAACAGTACGAACAGGTGTGGTGTTCTTCAAGACACCTCCATTTTCGTTTATGTATGAACATTTCAGAACACTCGCACTGTCCGCGGACACTTTTATTGTTTTTAACAAAAAAGAACGGAAACTATTCACAATACAATATAAAAATTAAACTTTATTTAACATATATTAATAATTTATGACAGAGAAGGTGAGGCAGAAACAGAAACAAAAACAGGAGAATTTGGGGTTTCAACATGATTGGTATTAGGTGAAGAAGGGATGGAAGTCTCATTAAAACGTTTTGGATTATGGAGGGGGTTTGGGGATAATTGACTGGGATATGGTGAGGAGGGACAAGTACATGTGGGGCAATGGTACGAGGTTTTTGGTTTGAAATGATTTTCTACAAAAGTTTTTAAATTATTAAAATTAGCCAACAAAACATCCATTTTTTCTTCTATATAGTGAAGACTGTTATCCATAACAGGGTTTTCTGAAGTTTTTTCTATTTTGGTATGATCTGTACAAAAAAATAATATATATGTGTGAAATTGTCACTTTTAAATCATGAATGAAACTCAGAGCCACTACGTAGGTTGTTTGGATTACAACGAGAACCCAATTCTTTTATTGAAGTAATAACTGTTTTCTTTTCTTTTCTTTTAGGTAAATAAAAGGATACGGTTTTCTCTTGAGGTCTTCGTACTCCAGGCTGATGGCGTTTGGACAAAGTTCAGGTAAGAGATTACAGGTTTGTTTCTCAGACTTTCGTCTCTCTTGTTGCTCTAGAGGTTTTCTCTATAGTCTCTTTTCTTTATTTACTTCTTTCCTTTGACCTTTCCTTAGAAATATTCTTCCCTCTCTTGGTGGTTTTATTGTCCAACTCCCTACCTTAAGTCTCTTATTCTGAATGGATCAGGTTGATAGGAGCAAACGTACTCTTCAGATTATGCTTCCTGTCGCTTCTGTAATGCTTAACGGATTCTCTTTTACAGAACAAAAACAAACAAAAAATAAATAAATGAATAAATAAATAAACTGTGTGAGGCTGATATTTCTTTGTCTTGACCCTTCTCTTTATTTTATCCCCTCAGTTGTGTACTAATTTCCTCTTACTCATTTCACTGGTAATCTTCTTATTGTCATGGTCGGGGATTCTCCCTTTAGCGTTCATACCCCTCAATTTGAATTATTCACCCTCACGTTGAAGACTGAAGGGCTTGTAGGATTTATGCCACACTCTAATCAGCGTAACATTGTTTCAAAACAGTCTCTGTATAACGGTGGCGCAACGGCGCTTACTCTATAACGTTTAGCAAACAATCTTAACCACTGTCCCTCTTCGAGCTACCAATAGAAACGCAACGGCGCTGACTTCGGTAGACTTTACAACTGGGTTCAATACGGTTGAACTTCCTTTCTCTTCCGCTCCCTCTCTCTCTCTCATTTCACTCACCTCCGCCCTTGTAGTTCCCGTCGGGTTTCGGCGAAGTCAAATACTTCAACCTTGTAGCGATTCGCCGGCAACGAACGCCTCGTCACTTTCACTCGTTCCCTTGTGTTCACGGTGAAGGCAGTCAGGGCACAGCGCCTGAGCGGATCATCAAAGCTTCATGTTCGGGAGCCTCTCATTCGTCTGGGCGTAATATTTCTATCATTTACAGTTAGCGTTTCACTCCGCTGGGTGTTTCTCTCTCTAGTCTCAGTATGCCCAGGACAAACCGTTGATCTCCCTCTCTTCCTCTCGCGGGGCGATCTCCTAGGTAACCAACAAGAACATTACAGGCATTAGAGGAAAGTCCCTACAGTAAAGACTTCCTGATTCTCCTCGTCTTAAACACGGCCTGGATGAACTTCTGTGAGAAACTTCAGAACGTCACACCCCCTCTACTAAACCCTTACATTCGGGAAGGGTTTGTGCCCTAGATAAATAGTCAGCTTGTGACAGCAGCTTCCCAGGTTTATGAATGGTTTTGAAGGAGAAGGGCTGAAGGGAAAGAAACCACCTTAGTATTCTTTGATTGGAGTCCTTGTTACGTGCTAACCAAACTAAGGGGGCATGATCTGTTATTAAGGTAAACTCATGTCCCAGTAGATAATATCTAAGAGCATCAATAGCCCACTTAACCGCTAAACACTCCTTTTCTATTGTTGGGTAGTTTAGTTCGTGAGGCAACAATTTACGACTGATGAACAATATGGGCCTTTCGCCGTTCCCTTGATTCTGAAGAAGGACTGCCCCAAGTCCCGTTCCTGAAGCATCAGTCTGAAGAATAAATGGAGAGTTAAAGTCAGGGCAATGTAACATTGCTTTCCTTGTGAGAGCGTCTTTTAAAGCAGTAAAGGCTTTCATAGTTTCGGTAGTCTGCCACTCCTTCTTCGGTAACAAGGGCTTCTTCAACAGATTTGTTAGTGGAGTAGCTAAAGTGGAAAAGTGTGGAATAAACCTTCTGTAGTGCCCCATAAATCCAAGGAAGGCCCGTACTTGTTTTGGAGTCTCCGGGAATTTCAGCTCTTTGATAGCCTTGACTTTCTCCTCTTGGGGTTTAATCAACCTTTGTCCAACATAATACCCTAAATATTTTGTATAGAATTCAGCTACATGTGTTTTCTTGGGGTTTACATGCAATCCAGCCCCTTTTAGCGTAGCGAATAATTTTCTTAAATGAACCAGATGGTCTTGCCAGGTATGACTATAGATAATGATGTCATCGAGATATGCGCCAACATATCCTTCATGTCCTTTTATCAAGTAATTCATCAACCTTTGAAATGTAGCAGGAGCCCCATGCAAGCCAAAGGGTAATACCGTAAACTGGTAAAGTCCAGTCGGAGTAGCGAAGGCTGTTTTCTCTTTGTCGGCTGGTGATAACGGTACCTGCCAATAGCCCTTGGTTAGGTCGATGGTGGTCAGGAACTTGGCCTTTCCTAGATTATTCAAGAGATCCTCGATCCGTGGCATCGGGTACGCATCAAATTTAGAAATCTCATTCAATTTTCTAAAGTCCATACAGAATCTCACAGTACCATCTGGCTTCGGAACCAGGACTACTGGAGAACTCCAGTCACTAAACGATGGTTCGATGATCCCCAAATCCAGCATTTCTTTACCTCCTGATTGATGGCTTTTACCTTTGATTCAGGTATCCGATAAGGTCTAAGTCTTACTATAGACCCTGGTTTAGTATTTATATGGTTGCAAGTTAGGATAGTTCTTCCTGGAAGTGAAGAGAATATGCCCGCAAAATCTTGTAAGAGATGATCCAGTTCAGATTTCTGTAGCATTGTTAACTCCATGTTGATATTTAACCCTTCCATACCTATTTTCTTTTTTACTTGTGGAAAATTTCCTTCTAACAATACATCGTTAGTGACCATAGCAACATCCTGTATGGGAGGGATCCATTTTTTAAGCAAATTTACATGATATGTTTGACTCATGAACCTACTACCGGGTTGTTTTACTTTATATGTTAAAGGTCCCAAAACTTCCTGAATCTCAAAAGGTCCCTTCCAGCTGGCCAACATCTTGTTATCTGAGGTGGGCATTAAGATTAGGACCTGATCTCCTTTCTTAAAAGTACGAAGTTGTGTCTTTTGGTTGTAATACTTTTCTTGATTTAACTGAGCTTGGAGAAGATTGTCTCTAGCTACAACTCCCAGCTTTTCTATCTGCTCCTGTAGCTGAGATGCATATTCAGTTAGTGATAGTTCTTGTTCTGGTTGTTCCTCCCAATTTTCTTTCAACACGTTTAACAATATTCTCACTGGTCTTCCAAACAGTAATTCGAAGGGTGAGAAACCTGTGGAAGATTGTGGAGTATTTCTTAGTGTCATTAATATCCATGGTAATACCCTGTCCCAGTCTTTGTCTTCTGGTGATGTTGTTTTCCGTATCATCTGCTTGATAGTTTGGTTATAGCGTTCTACTAGCCCATCTGTTTGTGGATGGTATACCGCTGTCTTCAGATGTTCTATCTTCAATGCATCGCATACTTGTTTCATGACATTGGACATAAAATGTGTCCCCCGGTCTGTAACGATTTCTCGTGGGATCCCCACTCGACCAATAAAGGGTATTAACACGTCGCATATCTGTTGTACATTAGTAGCTTTTAAGGGAAAAGCTTCTGGGTAATGAGTGGCATAGTCCACCAAAACGAGGATGTAGTTATGACTTCTTCTCGTGGGATCAAGAGGCACGACAATATCGATACCAATTCTGCTGAAAGGTTCTCGTACTAGGGGCATTGGTTGTAGAGGGGCTTTCTTTACATTGGCCCTATTCTTCTTCTGACAATCTTCCCAGGCTTGACAAAATCTAACCACATGTTGGTAAACCCCTGGCCAATAAAATCTGTCCAAAATTTTCTTAGTGGTTTTCTCTGTTCCGAAATGTCCCTCTCCAACTTGAACATGAGCAACTTCTAGTATGGTTGGATAATATTTCTGAGGGACTAAAAGTTGCTTCAATTCATCCCCAGTCCGGGACTTACTCACTCGGTACAACAACCCCTTCTCTTTGATGAAACATGGACCTTGACCCTTGGTATCTTCCAAAGCTCGTTCTCTAGCATACTGAAGCAAGGGATCCAGACTTTGAGCAGTCCTGAAACTATCACCATCCTCTTCTATCTTCCAGTCCACTGCTATTGGAAGCACATTCTTGCTCTTCCATTCTTCTTTTTGAAGTCTATTTAGCTTTTTACTCTTAAATGGTTTATCGATTGGTGGGTAGATTTCTTCTTCAAAGAAAGGGGCAGATTCCCACCAGCTCTTCTCAATTTCATGAATCAATTTAGGCAATTCAGGTATATCGGACCCAATTAATAATGGTTTTGGTAAACTGGGAAGTATAGCTGCTTTCACGCCCAAGGTCTCCCCGCCCAACTTAATCTGGATGTTCTTTGACGGGTAAGTTTTTACATCCCCATGTACACACCTTATCATAATTTTCTCATAGGAATGATAAGCTTCACCTACCAACTCCTGTGTTATGGCGGTCTGTAGACTCCTAGAGTCGATCAACGCAGTTGTAGGTTTTCCATCCACCTCTGCTTCGCAAGTGTATAAATATTGGGATTGTCTCCCAGGTAGCTGTTCTACATATTCACTTTCTTTTAGAGAGTTGAAAACCCCCACATCCATTGGTTCGGCTTTTGGTTTCTTTGGGCAGATCCTAGCAAGGTGACCCCAGTCACCGCAATCAAAACATTGAGGTCCTCGAACTGTGGAGGTAGACGAACGATAATTGCTAGGGCCCTCACTGTTAGGTGAGGATCGTAAGACTTCCCCTTCAGGTTTCCTCAGCATAGAATGAGGCCACCTCGGTTGAGGTACAGCTTTATTCATAGGTGGGTGTAACTTGTTAGCTGTTGAGTATGCAATCATCCGGCCCTGTCCAGCTTTTTGATAAGCCAAAGCCACATCTACTGCCTCCAGTAGAGATAATCTATGGTGTTGTTTGACCCATCTTTGAACAGGTCCGGGAAGAGCCTCAATGAACTGTTGTAATATCACTTTTTCTGTTATTTCGTTGGGAGAGGATACAGTAGGCTGTAACCATTTCTCTGCCAGTTCTTTAACTCGGTAGAACAACTGCCTAGGAGTTTCCTCTCCACCCAACTTGATATCTCTGAATTTGATACGATACGTTTCCTCATCATGCCCCATTCTCTCCAATACCACCTTCTTCATATCTCCATATGTAGTATCTCCTGATGGATTAGCGGTTTGATAAGCTGACTGCCTTTCCCCGGTCATCAATGGTGCGATGTAATGGCACCATCTCTCGGCTGGCCACTGTGCATTTCGAGCTACTCTCTCGAAATTTACAGAAAATGTGCGGGATCTTCCCATGTCGAATATTTTTGTAATACAGAGGTAGGTACTGGAGTGTTGTTCCTGGTATTGGTGACTTCTAGTAATTGGGCTTGTTGCATTTGTAGCGCTTGTTGAAACGCTAGTCTGTCGGCCTGAGCATGTTGGGTCTGCAACTGTAAGGCCTGTTGTAATAGTTGTTGTCCCTCGCTTAGGGTCTTGATAAGGTCCTCCATGGCGTTCTCACTATCCCACTACTGACACCAACTGTGAAATTGTCACTTTTAAATCATGAATGAAACTCAGAGCCACTACGTAGGTTGTTTGCATTACAACGAGAACCCAATTCTTTTATTAAAGTAATAACTGTTTTCTTTTCTTTTAGGTAAATAAAAGGATGCTGTTTTCTCTTGAGGTCTTCGAACTCCAGGCTGATGGCGTTTGGACAAAGTTCAGGTAAGAGATTACAGGTTTGTTTCTCAGACTTTCGTCTCTCTTGTTGCTCTAGAGGTTTTCTCTATAGTCTCTTTTCTTTATTTACTTCTTTCTTTTGACCTTTCCTTTGAAATATTCTTCCCTCTCTTGGTGGTCTTATTGTCCAAGTCCCTACCTTCAGTCTCTTATTCTGAATGGATCAGGTTGATAGGAGCTGACATACTCTTCAGGTTATGCTTTCTGTAGCTTCTGTAATGCTTAACGGATTCTCTTTTACAGAACAAAAACAAAAACAAAACAAAAAAAAAAAAAAACTGTGTGAGGCTGATATTTCTTTGTCTTGACCCTTCTCTTTATTTTCTCCCCTCAGTTGAGTACGAATTTCCTCTTACTCATTTCACTGGTAATCTTCTTTCTGTCACGGTCGGGGATTCTCCCTTTAGCGTTCATACCCCTCAATTTGAATTATTCACCCTCACGTTGAAGACTGAAGGGCTTGTAGGATTTATGCCACACTCTAATCAGCGTAACGTTGTTTCAAAACAGTCTCTGTATAACGGTGGCGCAACGGCGCTTACTCTATAACGTTTAGCAAACAATCTTAACCACTGTCCCTCTTCGAGCTACCAGTAGAAACGCAACAGCGCTGACTTCCGTAGACTTTACAACTGGGTTCAATATGGTTGAACTTCCTTTCTCTTCCGCTCCCTCTCTCTCTCTCATTTCACTCACCTCCGCCCTTGTAGTTCCTGTCGGGTTTCGGCGAAGTCAATTACTTCAACCTTATAGCGATTCGCCGGCAACGAACGCCTCATCACTTTCACTGTGTTCACAGTGAAGGCAGTCAGGGCACAGCGCCTGAGCGGATCATCAAAGCTTCATGCTCGGGAGCCTCTCATTCGTCTGGGCATAATATTTCTATCATTTACAGTTAGCGTTTCACTCCGCTGGGTGTTTCTCTCACTCTCCCTCAGTATGCCCAGGACAAACCGTCGATCTCCCTCTCTTCCTCTCGCGGGGCGATCTCCTAGGTAACCAACAAGAACATTACAGGCATTAGAGGAAAGTCTCTACAGTAAAGACTTCCTGATTCTCCTCGTCTTAAACACGGCCTGGATGAACTTCTGTGAGAAACTTCAGAACGTCACAATATGTTAAATGTATATAAAAAAAATAATAAATAAATAAATAGTTTATATTATAAATTGTTTACCATTAGTTTCACTATCTTGTGACATTTCTTCATGTGGGAAATTGTCCTCTAGCCATTCCAGAGTACTAGACATTTCTGTGAGAAAAAAAAAAAAGATAATATATTTTTTAATCTAATACAGAAAGTTTATATTAATATATGAGTAAAATGAAGTACACTTACTTTTTCTGGTAAGATAAGTCCTATGTATTCAGTGGGTCTGGTCTTGTTCTCAGTTCTGTTGTGTCTGTGAGGTAATTATGTTGGAAGCCAATTTATCTTCTTGTGGTATATTATATTTCAGAACATATTGTATTTAAATGAATGGTTAGTGTGTTACATATATGGGTTACATTTCTTATGTATTACTATATATAATGTGTTTGTGTGCTGCTTTTTGAATTTGTTAAATGCTCCTATATTATGATATAACAATCAAACATACCCCACCACCCCCCACCCACAGTTTTTAGGTAGTGGTACTGTTCTCCGAACATACCCGCGAACATTAAATAAGTTCGCGGACATCAAGTTCATAAGAAGAGATCTAGCCAGTTCCATATGACATGTATATAAAGTCAAAGTCATTATTGTTAAGTTGTGCTACTAAAAAACTATGAAATTCAGTGAAAAAACTTTGTTAAAGGGACATTATGGTTATATGGTTAAGTTGCGCTACTAAAAACCTATGAAATTCAGTGAAAAAACTTTGTTAAAGGGACGTTATGGTTCCAAGTAAAACCGAAAAACCCTTGAAATTCGCAAGTTATGGTAAGCTAAGCAACCATAACTCGCGCCACCACCGTGCACTGCCAAGGCTAACACCCAGGACATCAACGATGACATCACAAACGTCATTGATGACATCACTGATGACATCACATGTGTATGTACTTCTCATGAAATATGTGTAGAAGGGATTCTTATTATGTTGCGAAAAAAGTGTCAAGAATCATTGCAAGAAATATACCCTAATAAGTGCATTGAACGATGCATTGATATAAATAGCATCCTATTATGGGGTTCTATCTAGTATACTAAGCTACTCATACAGAAACATAACATTGTGTGCAGCGTACAAGATGAAGGTATGATATTCGTAATGTTAATATGTTGAATAATGAAATGATAATTGTTTTCTTAATAGATTTTTGTGTACTGTGAAATATGTAATAAGTAGCTAATAAAACCCATGTATTACATAATTGCATTACTATAGACAAAACACAAAGACACAAGAACACATACCAATATGGGTATATACAGGGAAAGTGAAGTTAGCAAAAAAGCACAAGTAGTAGCAGAAACAATTCATAACTTAACTGATTAGTTTCATGCAAATAAATGATTGCTCTGTTTCAAAGCTGCTATTTACCCTATGTATATGTATCACTTGATGTGATTGGACCCTAAGGAAAGTAGTGTGAGTACAATGTATAAAAATATGACCATATCCAGGGAAAGTACAGCCATAAAAAAACAGAACTATCAGAAAGTGCTCATAAGTCTAGTGATTATCTTTATGCACAAAAAGGATTGCTGTCTTTCAAGCTTGTGTTTTTCCCATATGTATATGTTTCATATGATGTGACTGTACTGTAAGGGAATTACTGTAAGAACCTAATAGAAGGATATGTCTACAAATAAAATAAAATTCTTAGTTTCTGACTGTTACTGAAGAAAACCATGTGGCCTAGATATGTCAGCAAAAGAAAAAATAGTGAGCCAGACATGTGATGTCATCAGTGATGTCATCAATGACATTTGTGATGTCATCTTTGATGTCCTGGGTGTTAGTCTTAGCAGTGCACGGTGGTGGCGCGAGTTATGGACATGTGAATCCCTTATTGAAAACCAAAAATCACACTCAATCCATTACTCATTCATTACATCAAGTGCCCATCGGATTTACTTCAAGTGGGCATTTGATAGAAGTTAGACAATGCATCTACGACCATATACGAAATGGGGGTCCAGATAAACCTCTTTTTGTACAAAGTTCAAACATGACACAAAGTAAATGTTTTGGTCTATGATCCAATCTTTGACGCCAACCCAGAGAAAATATATATGTTGAAATGTGAACAGAACCTACCACCAATCTTTGTTGTTTTATATATGTATACAGTGGTCCCCATCTGGCAAGCTTAAACTGGCAGAATTTACCCATTGTGTGTGTTAATTCGTCATATTTAAATTTCTTTGTTAACAGACACATATCTAGGCCAGCCAAGGAAACTGTGGTGCAAGACATTCTGAATGGTGTTCATCTAGCACCACCAGCAGGCGGATATACAGAACAGTGTGCACACAGTTTACCTAGCATCTACAAGGCTGGTGTCACAGAACGTCTGAATGCTGTTTACCTGGCAGCACCAAAAGGGCTGGTGTCATGGACAGGCTGGATGCTGTTTAACTGGCAAAACCAAAAGGGCTGGTGTCATGGACAGTCTGAATGCTGTCAACCTGGTATAGGCCAAAATGACCGCACCAAAAGTTCCGACCTATACAAAAAGGTCATAAATGCATGCCACCAAAGGTTTGAACACCAAAAGTTCGAACCTTTGGTGGCATGCATTTTAGGTAGGTATACAGTATACAGTACAGTGAGTAGGAGTTGCTGGGGACATCCTGTCAGCACACCGAGAAGAAAAAAAACAGGGGCTGTGGGGGTGTCCCCCGTACCACCCCGCTCACTACACTGTACAGTATAGTGAGCGGGGGCTGTGGGGGACATACTCGCAGCACACTGGAAAAGAAAATCACAAAAAACGGGGGTTGGGGGTGTCCCCCATAACACCCTGCTCACTATACTACACAGTATAGTGAGCCGAGTTGCGGGGGGAAACCCTTGCAGCTGCCCGAAAAAAAAAGAAAAGAAAAGGACCCTACAGCACCGGTTCCCGATCACGGAAGTGAAAGGAAACCGGCGCCACAGGAACACAGCATGTCTTGAAAGGTAAGTAGGGTGTGCGTGGGGGAAATGTTCGGGGTGGGAGTGTGTTGGGGGTGTGTGTGGGGGTGTGTTGTGGGTGTGTTGTGGGTGTGGGTGGGGGTGTGGGTTTGTAGGGGTTTTAAATGTATGTTCGCATGGGAAATGTATGAAGACTTTTCTGCGACGGAAAAATCACGCAGATCCGGTTACCTGGCAGCACCAACAGGGCTGGTGTCATGGACAGTCTGAACGCTGTTTACCAATTACTCCTCAGGACTGGTATCAGGGACACTCTAAATGCAATTCACCTAAGATAGGCAAGGGCAAATCTGGAGTCCATGATGGACCCACTTCTTAGAAGAAAGCCAAACATATAAACACAAAAGGGAAACATGATCATGAAGAAGAACGGGCAAAGCTAGAGACCACATAAGGCCTACTTCTCAGGAGAAGGCAGAACATATGCAAATGAGACGGGCCAGCAATACGCAAGCAAGAGCAAAGATGGAAAACATGAAGGGCCTGCATGTCAAAGAAAGCTTAAAATGATGAGGTGGATAGAAGGAGCCCACATGGCAAAAACCTTTGTACTTTTGGAGCTTTTTGAATCAGCTTCCAAACTCTGTAAATACAATTTTGACACTCTTCCTAGAAATCCTACCTAATTCTTTTACAGGAGACATGTGTGGGTATAAATCAGTCAAACCCACCTTACCCAAAACAATAATCCCCTATTAACCTTCCTTCCCTCCCTTTTGTAGTGGAAATAGATTTTGATGGCAGAGGCAGTTCCTTCCTGACTCCAAGACACTCTTTGTCTGGACAGTTCACGCCATGTCCATTTAATAAGCCATGGCAGTCCCTCCCTATCTCTGGAAGGACAGTCCTACGATGTGATAAGTACCGCAGGCCTACTTTTGGTTCAATTGCTAGCTCTTTCAGATAGCTTTCCAAGGTAGTCTGACATATACCAGTAACTAGTTAGGGTTTGGAGATAATGTAACTTCAAGAAAGGAGTGGTACTGGACTGCCCTCCACCACATCCACTTCCTTCCACTGCCAGCATGCTTCTCTTTACTTGCCTACATCGGTGGCACTCCGATTAAACGAATAGAGGGTGCAGCCAGCTTCCTGGGTTACTTTGAGGAACACACCTGCCGGCTCTTCTCTTTCCTGCTTGGCATCTCATCATGTGTGAGAGGAATGCGAGGCTTGTGCTAGTTAATTGTGCATACTTCTGAGAGAACTAGTGAGGTACTTGTGCCCCTACCCTGATGACCCGAAGAACAGCTGACAAATGCTGCTTGTTGCCCTGGCAAGCACATGTTCTAGTTGCAACTAAGCAGAGCACCTGAGCAAGAAAGAGGGAGGTTTGAGATGGCTCTTAGCATGCCATACAGCATATTAGGGAAGGTGACATTTAATCAGGGTTTTTCAGAACTCAGGCAGCCCTTTCCCTAAACCAAAGTTCACGCCTCCCATTAACCTTAGTACTGCACTTATGATAATGAGAGGTGTTCCCAGACCCCCTCCCCTCCGGTCATCTGCTAACTTCAATATCAATGTTCCACGGGGTACAATTTATGCATTTGAGGGTGAGGATTGAAAGATAGAGAAAGAGTCTGGGAGAAGCATAGGGTTTGAAAGTAACAAACTGACGAAGGTATGTGGGAGCACTCTGCCCATACAGGTAGGACACCAGGTTGTTTGGTCTATTTTCATACAATCAATCAATAATGTGTATTTTTGGAAATGAAAACAATTTCCATAAAAACAAACGCATTTTACAAACAATTTATGAATAGCTTATGCCAAAGAAGAATCAGTAAACCAGCATGAATTACAAAACCCAGATAAAATAGACTACTAGAGATTCTATTCTACATAATGGTCACCTTAAAAATGATGAAAGGGCCCAGCCCACTCTGGGGAATCGACCCAAAGCAGAAAGAGCAGCGCCGCTCTGAACGGGGGAATTTCGAAGATTGTGCAATATCGGTCTCAGACTCCTCGCTCTAAGCTTGGAACATCCAGGGAAAAACCATAAGAAATGGGCCAGATCCTCCAATGGAGCATTGCCTTATAGGCCCGGTTGACTGTAATTGCTCTGAGGGGGAGGCAATTGAAGCATTCTCTTGCAATTTGTGTATGTTGCTCTGGTTTTTGTAGCGCTGCATGTTGCCCTCTCATGTATTCTTCCATTCTTTCTATGTTATAATCTGCTCCATGTGACCTCAAGATTGTCTGCGCCTCTCACTAACCTGCCCATTGAGATCTCTGTCTACTGCTGTCACTAGCATGCTCAAATTCTACACTTCAGCGCTCATTCTGCATACCAACTAAGCCATCCACTCATAACAAGTAAACACCCCTCCAAAGGGATGTCAAGCATCTGAACACTACAGTGTTTCAACAGACTTACCTACTAGTGACTGCATTCTTGCACCAGTGGTGCACAAAGCTCCGCCTTCTGACTCAAATGAGTCTATGATCTTGTCACAGAGCACCTACAAACCAGAGCTAATGGTATTTCTGGTTTGCACGCAACACTGCATCAGAAAGGCTATCCCGAATTGTCCTTCCATCACACTCACCTAACTTACCTCCCTCTCGTTTACATTTGCCGGAATGCCTGGAGACCATGCAAGTGGCAGTGCGGCATGGTATAAGTCCCAGTAACATAACAAAACACAAGAAAGCATGGTACTTTGCTGTGTTTGGAATGGTTGTGCAAAAGGATAGGTGTTTGAACAACGGATACACAATGAGGAAAACGAGTTATCATCAGAAAAAAGGCATGAGTCAAACTCCATCTGGACTACAGAGATGGCCTCTACTGAACATTAACCATACACACATAGCCAGCAGCGGCTCTCTCTAAAAAGACACCATTAGTGTGTGTACATAGCCTGCTGCGTACTTGACCAAGGATAGAGCCATGTGGAATTGTTGCTTGTACATGTGCCAAATTAGACTTGGCACACGGGAAAATTGCCCATCATGGTGGACATCGATGCCATATCCTGTATACATGATCGTGGACCAAAGGCTTGAGTACAACATATCCATTTTTTCTTTACGTTACCCTGAATGAAAATGGAAGGGTTAGGATTGCACTCTGTTTACATTATGGAATGCAAAGCCGTGTTGTGTATATTTCTCATTTGCGCAACCCGCCCAGACATCCTAACAATTTGATGTACTAACTCGGGTTTGAATACCCTGCACAACTGATGTACACTATTCTACAAACTGCTGATGAATCTTATTTTATTGTTCAATGCTTACGTCTTTTTATTAGGTGCATGAGACCAATTTATTTTGATGATAACTGATGACATTTGTTGTTAGTGACATGTTTGTTAATTCTCTGATAGCGTTTCATCATGAGGGACATTTTGTGTGAGTTGCTGTTTGCCTACGTGGACGTCCCTATTCTGCTGTATTTGTTCTTCCCTGGCATGGCTGATGAGAACATGCTAATTTCCTGGATATGTGATATCAGTTTGGAGTCTATATTTGCCCTTCCGTTGATAACACTCTGTTCTTTTTGAAATGTCAAGTAGATTACCTTTTTGAAAACATATTTTACACAGTATGGTTTCTACCTCAAACATTTCGAAATAATGCATTCATATCGTGTGCATTTCTGCATTCACCCTTCACATTTTACCAATGCCATTATTTTGTAAGCAAATCACATCTTACTGAAGCAGGGAAAATACACTGAATGTTTGTCACGCACAAAAATGTAACAAACATATGTTGAAAAATGCAGAAAAGGGGACTCATCCAATAATACACGTGGTTGTGGTAAGTGACGTGTCCTAGTGACTCTGCCCAAGATTTTCAACCATCCGCTGATTGGTTATATAACCACGTGATACTCATTTTCTTTTTTTTTTTAATAAGGAAGTTTATTAGTGGAGGCTTACATCTTAAATCTATTCCTGCATATTTTTCAAATTATTTCTATTTTTCAATATTGGTGGAATGCCGTCAGAAAAATCGTCAAGTTATCCCAACTAATGTTGAGGGACAGATGAATATGCCATCCTTAGCTATTGAACCCCCTCCCCCTCCCCTTGGCCCAATACCGTACAGGTGAGAAACACTTCTCCTTAAAACAACCATATTACCCCTATCCCAGACAAGTACAACAAGGGATGAACACCATGTAAACTGAAGATGGCGAGAACAACTAAAACTGATGATAGAAGCATACACATGCATCATCCACACACAAAGCACACATGCACTCAACACGAAGAGATCACATTAGGTCAAATATGCATTTATACATGAATAATATTAACATTGCAACTTGAAACACTTGTGAATGAGCGCGATACAAATAAAATATCATATCATATCATGAAGAAGACTAACATAAGCAATATATATGCTAAATATAACATAAACGACATGCATATATAGTTCACTAACATAGAAATGCAAAAGTAATGGGCAGCCATTTTTTCTCAAACGGAAACTGCAACACGCTTCTAACTAAATGAAAGACCTGAAGGCTTCATGAGCATTAAAAACGCTGAATTATGGGAATACAGATCCATGTAAAACCCAGACAGTAGCTTGAAGATCAAGTCAAGGTTACTGAGAAAGTAGGGCGAGTCTGAACGTTACCGCAAAGGCATGAGATAAGGGTTCCTAGGGACACGAGAAGTATGCTCCCAAATTAATTAAAGTCTGGAGAAGCACAACCGACTATTGTGAGCCAGCTGCAGGACTATAATAAGTCAGAAGATTCCATGAAAAATAATCTCAAGAGTGACCCCAGTGGTAGAAGAGACCATAACACTTGTATCAATATTAGATAAGATACTCATAAATGCAGAGTAAAATAATTCCAACGCGGCATCTCAAACGTGGCCCACAATTGAGGAACACTGTCTATTCCTTAGCAGCAAACAAAGATAGGACCCCTGTCTTAACTCCTTTTGAAAATTCTTAGACACGAGGTGCTGCACAAGGCTAACTACAAATGGTTTCACCCTGACTCATGGCCCAGGAATAAGGGATGGTATATTTTCTAATTGAAAGAAAGCAGCCCATGGACCCCTCTCCCCCTACTCCTGTCTGGATCATGTCTTGTCGACCTGTCAGTTGTCCAAGGTTGGCCAGTAGAATGGCAACCCATCAAAACCCCTGATACCAGGCCGCCCAGTATGTATTGCGCCAACCAATAATCAATGGGTATAAATTATGTTTTATTATTGTTATCAATTTAGAGGTAGTCACAGGAGGAGCCATCAGATAGCTATTGTTCAATCAGAAGTTTAACCCCTGTTGAAAATGTATTTAGTAAATTCCCTTAACCAATCCCCTGACCGTGTAGGGTTTGTAACACTACGTCATCACTCTGACGTGCTTTTGGTATAAAAAGGATTGATTTGTATGAGTGCGCTGAGAGCTGCAACCCTTTTGCTTGTACACTGTCCCTGCTTTATTTTGGATGTTAATAAAGCTGGGTTTTGCCTTTCACTTGGCTGTTTCCATTTTTGAGTCTGGACTTTCTGGCTCCTGATCCTCTGCACAAATCTGGGGTTTTCCAGGTTATCATTACACTGGCTATGCCCATTAAGGGAAATCCTTTGTGGTTTGACAACCTCTTACCTACTTAATTCCAGACCACATTCTCTCCTGTTTTTGCCCTTAGTTCACAAAGATGAATCAGGGCCTTGTGTTGAAAGTAAATGCATCAAAATCATGATCTTTAAAGTCTGTGGGATTGGGAAAAAAGGGAGTATATTCAGTTGTTATGTGTTAGCGCCTGTGTTAGCATCTTTTTCTCTGCTATGTGGGATTTCCTTCATCTTTCCAGGTGGAGTGGAGACATGCAATGGAATATACATTCCCGCCCTGCATTCCCGCACTGCGTGCAAAAAATGTTTGATTTAACACTGGCATGACATTTTCATACTGGCAGTAATCCAATTAATTCCTATGGATTCCGTCTCTTGATTTACACTTGGTTAACGCAAACGATTCCATACAAACCCATTGTAAATGCCTTCTGCACGTGTTCATTGCAGGAGGCATTTGCGCTTTTTTCCAACATGCAGTATACAAACAGGTGTAAGGGTGATTTCACCTGTTTTTACACTTTTGTTTTCACAAAATTTGAGAAAATATAAAAATTGCATCAAAGGGACCTTTTCCATGGAAGTGCAGACACAAGTGGTCTTCTCCCTACAATTCACTTTTTAATTTCAAAAATTCTTCTCTCTATTATGGCCTCCCCTTGCCAGTACCACTACTCACAGTAGAGCGTTCTGTCCATATTTGATTTGAAACATTTATATCACTCACACAACAAACCAAATCGTATCCTGGCGCAGTTGGAATCAAAAACTGGGAACAGGGTCAGCAGTATGAAAAGGTGTAAATGCTGATAAGGGAGCATAGAGGTCAACAAATTTAACCACATCTACTTGAACAGGAAGGTTTTTAAACCTGCTCTGAAGATTTGTAGGGAATTTGCGCTTCTTAGGTCAAGTGGGAGGCTATTCCATAGTCTTGGCCGAGCGACTGAAAAAGCTATAGTCTCCTCGAGAAACACAATTGGTAATTGAATAATAAGTAATGGATTGTACATCAAAGCACAAAACTATATGAGGTACTCTATTGTCAGGGTAGAGAAAGTGATAAAATCAAAGATATTAGACCTAAATCTAAAGAACCCTCAGCCACAGTGATGGAAATCAGGTCAGCCAAAATGTCCCTTGAGTCTGCTCAAAGTCCAGGCAAAAATAATTCGCACCTGAACAAAGGGTTAATCAACAAAGGTCATCACACTCTGCACCAATGTTCCAATCACATGATCCTAGTAATAGGGAGAGCTACATCAGCCCTAGGTATTTAGGGGATAGACCCCGGGCAGGATATCGGCACAATATGTCAGGTATGAATAATAACCAAAGACAAAATCAAGATCAAAGAAATGAGGGTCCCTACCAGACATTGGGGACACAGAGCAGATTTGATCCCAACACCATGATATATGGTAATCTGGATACACCCGATATGTGGATCGATTTGCTGATAAAGGGGATCAACATAGGGGTCAGTACCCACAACATGAGAGACAGGACATGAGACAGAAAATGAATTATACTCTACGTCAGGACAATGATTCCCCACCAGGGGACTACAACCAAAGGATGAGTGCACCCCACTCCTCTCCACAAATTAATCAAGAGGTTAGGAACCATCCCAATAGAAATCACTCACCTGAGAGGTATCAGAATAGATCCAATAAGGGAGAAAACAACCGATATCGACCTATGCCACAGAAAGAGGATTCTAGGGAGATGGAAAGGTTCCAGTGCCTTGAGGCCCAAGTGAAAATGTTAGCTGAGCAAATAGGGAAGCTCTATACAGCGCAAAAACAACCATCCAAAGAGGGGGCTGATGGCCATAGCAATGACCGGGGGTCTTCTTCTGAAAAGTGACTAAGTACTCATGATACCTACAACGCCGAAAAAACAGATTGCCCTAATGTAATTTTGCATAATGACTCTGAGATGCCTAATGATGTAAAAGTGAAAGCACCAATGAATGAACATGTAACAGAAAGTGCAAATAATTCTAAAAGAGAGGTGCGGTTTACCCTAGAGCTAAATCAAACATTGGAAATTTGTAAAAATGAAATAAGAAAACCTGAAACTCCAAGAGAACAAAGAGACAGATTTAAGAAAAATGACTCATGCATGGAGAATATCATTGAACAGGGAGTAAGTGGGGATGCTATAGCTCCTTCCCTGGACAGTGAAAACGGTGAACAAACACAGACAGAAAAAGGAAATACTCAAAAGGAGGGTACAAATCAATCACCTGAAGAATTCTTTGAGCCACATATTTTTGAAGAAAATGAAAGGGCTGGTAAGACACTAAATGATCACAAATGCACAGAATTAAACAATGACAAATTACTAAATGATGTTGTTACACATGTTCAGTTGGAAGGTTGTAATGTGGTCCCTGATGATACCCAGATGGGTGGGCGAACAGTGGCCACACTCCAAAAAACCTCTCAACATGGAGAAATGAATAAAGTCTCTCACACAGAAATGGGTAAAGAGGAAGGAAAAATGTTTTTCCATTTACCAATGTGCTTAGCCAAAACTGAAAAAAAGCCTGAGAAAGGTGAGCCCTGAAATCAGTAAGAATTCACACTTCTTATGTGTATTAGAGGAAGTTGAGGACAGATATTATGCACCCATCACTGTAGAAGAAAAATTGCAAACATTTGCTATGATTGACACTGGCGCACAGGCCACAATTATGTCCAAGGAGCTGGTAAAGAGTATCAATGAAGGGAGACCCCCACAGAATCAGATCACAGTGAAGGAAAATCAAGGTCCAGTGCATAACTTTAATGGGGAGGAGGTGCCCATCATAGGTATAACTGAGGTTGACATAAAAATAGGAAAGCACAGAATGAAACAAGAGGTATTGATCACATCTATTTGTGAAATTCCATTTCTGATGGGGACAGATTGCCTGAAAAGATTGTCTCCGCTCATAGATGGGGTGAATGGAGTGCTGTGGTCCTTAACCAAAAAACCATTGAGACCTAAGAAACTAAAATCACAAAACAGCCACATAAATGAATGTCACACCGTTGCCAAAACAAATGATGCTGTGGAGGTATATCTCCGAATAGTTGCATACCTAGTGTCACGGTTATATTAATGTGTCAAGACAAAATGCAGAGCGACAATGAAAAACTACCTGTACAAATATACTTGGACCCAAGGAAAAATTGGCAGACTGCCATAGATGAGCACACATTACGTTTTTACCAACCATGGGTTCATGTTGGTATAAATGACTGTTTTAAAACAATAAAAGCCACTTTAGCGCTTGAACAGGAGAGGAGCTTCATTAATGAGAAATTGTTGCAAAAGATAATGGAGAGGGAAGAGATCCCGAAATTTAGGATTAAAAACCAATATGTTTCTGGGTTGGACAGTCCAGACTTTGAAAACCGAATTGCAGGCAGATGCATGCTTAAAATTAGCATTGGGCAGAAAACAATTTACCATAATGTATGGATAGTGAGTGGAGCACAGAATGACTTTTACATGGGCAATGACATCATGCACAGAATGTGTATGGTGTTAGAATTCCTTAATAAAAAAATATGGTCGCGCCTAGGTGGGCCGGCACCTGAGTTTGAAAACAAAAGAAGGGCTTATCATTGTGCACAAATGGTTCCTTATGCAATCGAACTACAAATGAGGAAAGATACTGCATTTACAAAACAGTTTGCAATAACACTGAAATGCAAAAATGGACAGCAGATGAAAGACTCTGATGCATTTGTATGCCTGAATGAATCCATAAAACAGCAAGGCCTGGATTATGAATACATTCCATTGGTAGATATTGGTGAAGGATCTGTAAAAATTATGGTAAATAATTAAGGTTGTCAGCATATTCATTTAGAGGAAAACTCCCCATTAGGAATGGCCATACAAAAATCACATTATACGGCAGATTTAAATAACATGGTGATTGGAAATACCCCTGAAAAGTATGTAGATGCCAAGGGTGAGTTGCCAGAACACCTGGACTCTCAGCCCAAAGGAATATTTAAAATTAATTCTGTGTATCCTTATGATTCAAATGAGACAGTGTGCTGCCATCAAGAGGATTGCATAACATTTAATTTAAATGAAAATAAAACAGAAAATCAGCCCATTGAAGTGGAAGCTGATATGCCAAAATATTTAAAAGTGACAGCTTTACAAAAAGACACAGCCACACAGTTAGAGGAAAGCGCCTAGATTCCCTTACCAGAAGATTTTCCAGAATTTTCCGAAATGGTAGAAGAGCAGATCTCCTTAGCGGATGCGTGTGACAATGATTAGGATAGGAAAGAACTGAGAAACATATTTATGGAATTTAAAGATGTATTTGCAAAAGATGCTTATGATTGCGGTTTAACTGATTTACATGTGGCCACACTTCCGTAAGGGTGTAGCAGAAGTCCAGTATTTGTACGCCAGTATAGACTACTGCTGGCATGTTTAGAATCATTAGCAGAGATTATAAAGAATTTGGAAGCTCGGGGAATCATCAGGCCCATTCATAGCACATCCAATACACCTATTTTAGGTGTGTTAAAGCCAAATGGTCAATGGCGGCTATGTGCAGACTTGAGAGAGTTAAATAAAAGAGTGCCAGTATCCAGATGGCCATTGCCATTCATTGATCAGGGCCTAGCTCAGGTACATGGTTCAAAAGTGTTTACCACATTAGATCTCACCTCTGGATATTGGTGCGTGCCATTGGCAGAGGAGATACAGAATTTATTTTCCTTTACATTTGACAGGACTCAATATGCCTGGCTTATAGCTCGTTCGGGTACATCAATAGCGGGAGTGAATTTGGCATATTTTTGAGAAAGGCCATGCCAGATGCAGCGGAAAGAGGAACCATAGTTTATGTGGATGATGTCCTGATAAAAAATAAAAGCCTGAAAATCCATTTTGATGAAATAAGACATGTGCTTGGCCAATTGCAGAAAGCAGGCGCCAAAGTGTCTTTACAAAAAGCACAATGGTGCAAGAAAAAAGTGAACTTTCTAGGCCATGAAGTGACTGAACATGGGCTAAATCCACAAAAGAAGAAAATAGAGGCCATACAAAAACTAAAGGACCCTAAAAATGTGAGGTAAAGAGGTAAAAAGTTTATTAGGGATGACAGGCTATAACAGAAAGTTCATTGAAAATTATGCAGAAATCTCACAACCATTGACTAAACTGCTTAAACTGAATACACCCTGGATATGGGAAAAAGAGCAGCCTGAGGCAGTAGTTAAATTGAAGGAATGTCTTGTAAAGGCACCATGTTTAGCATATCCCATAAAGGGTAGGGAATTCTTTATAGAAATAGGGTTCTCTGAACATTGTATGTCAGCAGTGTTATCACAAAAACATGATGTGAATCACAAAACCATTGCATATTAAAGCATTTTCCCAAGTTGAAATGAAATTCAATGAATGTGAAAAGGCCCTATTAACCACTGTGTGGGCGCTACAACATTTCCGCCCTATTGTTCAGGGAGAAAAGGTGATTATTGAAACAAATCATCAACCTTTGCAGTTTTTAGAGAGTAAAAGAATTAGGTCAGGTAATCTAGCGCAGTCCAGAATCACTTCATGGACGCTGGCATTACAAGGTTTTCCTGTAGAAGTGAGATATGGACCAAATAAAAAGAGCCCAATTGCTCAAGGGTTAGCTGACTTACATGACTGTACAGCTGAACAAGTATCAAACGAAATGGAAGTGGAACCTAGTTTGCAGGAATTTGAACAATCACCACAAAAAGCTTTTGATGAAAAAACATGCAAGGATCTGCCAACTGTATATGTGGATGGTTGTGCTTTTCACATTGAAAATGACAGTAATAAACAATTAGTGTCAGGAATAGGGAATGTCTGGTTGAAATGTGAAGGCGTCCCCAGTGTAGGGATGAGGATTGGAGCTAGAAGCAGTCAAGTGGCGGAATTGGCGGCCATTTATAAAGCAATTGCTACTGCAGTTGATAAAAAAATCAGTGAAATTGTCCTGGTGACTGATTCTGACCATGCACGAAATAGCTTTGTGGAGTATTTACCTGGCTGGAAAGCGAGAGGCATGGTTACATACAACAAAAAGCCACTTAAACATGGAAAAATTATACAAGCCATAGACAAATTGGTGTCAGAAAATGATTTGACAATATACTGGAGAAACATTTGTGGGCATTTAAAAACACCCGGAGACGAGAAGGAGGGAAATGATAAGGCAGAACACCTGGCTAAAATTGGGGCTGTGATGGGAGAATTGCTACCTATAGATGATTTACTGGGTGAAATTCAAATTGATGCGATAACACGTTCTAAAGCACCAAAGGAGGTAGATCAACCAGTGGTACAGTGGGGTCATGATATGCCAGACCAATATTTGATTGAGGCACAAAAGAATGATCGAATTTTGGGAATCTATTATAATCATTTGATAGATCCTGAACAAAACCCTTTAACAGAAAATGATTGTATGGGAAAAGAAGAGTTGAGGGTGCTATTAAAGAATAAAAAACGAGTTAGACTGCAGGATGGACTCATGATTAGAGAGTCCATAACAGGACAAATACAGTGGGTGGTACCCCTTTCATTCAGAGGGCTAATGCTACAACATGCTCATGATGCAATAACTGCAGGCCACAGAGGTTCACAAAAAACATTGTAAATACTAAAAGATTATGCTTACTGGCCACATATGTCCCAAGATGTGGAATTATGTACTAGAGGATGTCTAGTATGCGCCCAATTTAAACCTGCTTCACCAATGCATAGAGCCCCATTGATGAAAAGAGGCCTAACTCTTCCATGGTCAGATTTGCAAATAGACTATGTAGGCCCTTTAAAAAGGTCGAGCAGAGGAAACCGTTACATTTTAAGTGTGATATGTTTGATGTCGAAGTGGATTGAATGTATTCCTGCACCAGATTGTAGTGCGCAAACAGCAGCCATATTGCTGGTGAACCATGTGTTCTCAAGGGTTGGGTTGCCACAAAGAATTGAGTAAGACAGAGGAAGTAATTTCACAAGTACTCTAATGAGTAAGGTATGGCAAATACTGGGTGTGAAAAGGAAACTACATAACGCATATCGGGCAGCCTCTTCAGGTGGAGTTGAACGGAGCAATAGGTCTGTTGTGGACATATTAAAGAACTTTGTGGCAGAAGCAGGTTCCAGCTGGGATTTACATTTACCATTGGTTTTGATGGCAATCAGATCAACTCCTGCCAAAGCAACAGGTATTAGTCCACATGAAGTCTTAACAGGTAGGAAAATGGTGTTACCACAACACCTACTATACAGAACACATGAGCAGACACTTGTGAGTGCATCCACAGTTCATGAGTACATTGATGAATTGAGGAAGCATTTGCAACATGCATTTGCTTTTGTGCAGAGAAATCTAGAAAGAGCTGCTGACAGTGCAAAGTCATACTACGATAAAATAACATCAGTGAGAGAATACAGTGTAGGGGATCAGGTGTATAAGTTTCATTTTGGAAAAAGTAAAAAGAAAAATTCTAAATTTCTAGCTGCCTGGCAGGGGCCATTTCGAATTACAGATAAGGTTTCTCCTGTAGTTTAAAACATTTTAAAGACTGAAGGTGAAACAGTAACTGAACAGTTTGTGCATGTAAATCAGATTAAGCCATGCCATCCCAGAAACGAGATCAGGCAGCTTGAGCATGTAGAAACAGATAAAGTCCCTTGAACATAAAAAGGTGGAGTGACTATGTCTAGTCAGGAGGCAGTGACAGAGAAGTTAAAAAAAAAAGATGGTTGAAATGGTACATAAACACTGTAATATATGTAAATATATATAAAGTATAAATAATATAAAAAGTAAATAAATAAAAAAATATATATAATGGAAGCTCATGGTCGGTGTGCAGAATGAAAATGTATTAAACATTGAATGTTGTTTTATGTATGCTTGTTCTCTATAACCTGTGTTTAATTTCAGAAGGCGAAAGAAAAAGAGTGAAATATTTTACAGAGCGTGTTTTATTTTGGCAAAAGGGTGAAATTAGTATTGTGCTATATACTTGATCTGTTTCTTTTCTATTTGATTTAGAATATTAACATATTTGTACCGGAGGTCACGGGAGACGATGGAGTCCTGGAGCCCACGTGGACGGATTCCGGAAAAGCCCCGAAGGGGGGCGAAGACCAAGGCTGCAAAGCGATCAGCATTGAAGATGACACCAACAATATGGTTAATGATGATGATATTCGGAGGGATCTTAAAAAATTCAGAAGCACAGGTTGTCATTGAACCTGGACTGGCATCTGGTATCGCGGTAGAAGAGGCACCAGGATTCATCATGAGTGATAGAAGGATGATTTTCCAAAATATCTACATACCATTGAATCCGGGGATTTTGATTGAAAAACATTTGAACAATACCGGAATTAAGATTGAACAGACTAAAGAGTGGCTGGAAATAAGAAAAGAGGACTCTAAGCAGTCAATAAGAGATATATTGATGCAATTGGAGAAAACATTTGTGAATCCAGCCAACATTAAGAAGAGGAGAGGAAAGAGAGGAGCCGTGATGCTGGCGATCTCATTGGTAATGTCTATAATTGGAGCCATAATAGGTACTACGATATCAACAGCCAATGCCATTTCAGTAGGGACACTAAGCACTAAAGCACAACAACTGAGTGTTGACCTAGAAATAATACAAAAAACATTAGATGGAATCAGAGGGGGATTGGATGAACAAGTAAGGTTCATAAATGAAACTGCGATCATATTGAATGAACAGACGGATGCGATGCAACGAGCAACTAAGTTAATTATTAAGCATGACAAAACACTCAGTGAGATTTTGAATATAATGAGTCCTGTGGATAGACTATTGATAAATTATATGAGAGAAGTTCAGGCTGCAATTTCACAATTGATTCAAGGACGTATACCATTGTATTTTGTTTGACAGGATATTATTCATCAGATGATATAAAGGTTGACCAAGAGGGAGATTGATGTGCTACAAGTAAAAATTGCATTTGAAATGGGTAATGCAATGCCATTATATGTGGACTTGGAGAGGTTGGAGATGGGGTTTTTACTATGCATCCCATATGTGGCTCCTGAACTTATTTATCAGACCAAGTGGATACACAATGTGGGATTTTGGCAAGAGGACACATTTATTAAGATTAAGACTCCAGAAGTAGTGGCATTTCAATCGTGGGAACCTGAAGTTTACTTAATACCAAACTTGGAAACGTGTGTCAAATTTAAAGAACAAAACTATATGTGCCCGGGTAAACCGTTTGTTCCTGATGCCACAGACGCTATTTGTGGTTTGAGATCTGACCCAAGTTTATCAGAAGGATGTGAAGTGATCATTAGCAATATGGGGAGTGAAGAATTGGCACAGGCTAAAATATTCAGAGGTAAATGGTTAGTCAGCACCTATTTAAAGAACATGACAATAATACATTTGAATCATGGAACATATGTGGTTAAACAGGTGAAATATAATGTTTTTTACTTGCAGGTTCCGAAGGACACAATTGTGTCAATTGGAGGGTTAACATTGTTTCATGTAACAAACGATATTTGGGAAAGCCAAGTAGAAAACATCGATTTTTTTCAAAGGGACACATTTCCAATAGATCCGGATGTGGAGTTTTTATTGAATCACAAAGAAAAACATGTAATGAGAATGAATTTAAAAAAAAACAATATTACAGTTATTAACCTGGGTATAATAGAAGTGGAAAGATTTAATTGGGGAACCTGGGAGAACGCTCTATAGTGGGTTTGGCTGTCCTGGTGCTAACGATGGGTGGATGGTTGATTGTACTATCAGTAAAAATGAAAAGAAAAGAAGCAGGTTGTTTTTTTAAAATTGGCTTGGATCGTAGCCAAGTTCTAAAAAAAAGGAGGGTATATGTAGGATTGTTTAGCGTGTTTTGGGAGCACAGAGCCCAGCACCACTGCACAGGATCAATGTTTTTTGAAGTGCAGCGCCACTGCATGGGTTTGATGCATTGATATAATGTGGTACAGCAAGACATGTGTTATTGAGCATTTTTTTTTATGCAGCGCCACTGCATGGGTTTAATGCAATTGCTTCAAGCTATGTGTTGCCAGTGCAACATATGGATATGTAAATTAAGACAGGCTACACAGGTTAAAAACAAACCATTTTCTCATTTAAAAGCGCATTTTATTTTTCATATTCAAAATGCACACCATTTTTTTTCTTTTCATCTGAAATGCCTATGTTGCAAGAGACACATTTGAAGATTAATGAACTAATATAATTAACTGTACTAACATGATTCTAACTTCTTAATAATATAATGTGTTCTTCACTGCAAAATCAGGCAGGCTGAAACTCATTTCAGACTGTGTGCAGATTTTTTTTTCTTCTTGTTTTTTCTGTGCTGCTTTGTCCACAGTATTTTGCAGGAAGCAAGGATTCAAATAGCAGGAAATCAGTTTTGTTAGAGTTGCTTACTGTAAAAGATTTCTATTGTGCGCAGAGGGTGGATAGGGCATGATAGAATTTCATTGGTTAGGATCCTTTGGTAGGAGGTAACCAGAGTTTTCTTGTATAATCTGGGGGAAGAAGCTGGGGAGAGGACATCTTGACACAGCTCGGAGAAGGACGGGGTTGATAGCTGGGGATGCCTGATTCCTAAAGCAGATTCGATACTGCTACAGAGACTGGGATTTCCAGTCAACAAGCCCCAGTTTGAGCGACAGCAAATGCTTGTCCTTGCTGGGTGAACCCCTCCAGAAGGCGAACAGCCAAAGAAGTTACATGCTGAACAAGCCTGGTATTTATCTTGCTGAAGTGTGGGAGCTGTGCGTATGTGTGGGAAAATATTCAGTCAGAGTAGGAGTGGAGATTCCTGTGTTTTAACCACATGTTAATGTTGCAAATTGAATTCTTGTTCCTCGCCACTCTCCTTTCATTGTGTTACAGATAATGTTGTTACTGTGAGCTTTCCATTTATTTCTGTAAAAAAAAGTAAGCCCGTGTTGAAATGCAAGTTTTATAATACAAAAAGAATTATCTGAAAGCAGGCGGGAAGTGTGTTTCATTTTATCTTATCCTTTGTGCATCTATCATTATAACACTGGGAATATGGGAAGACCTTTGCACAGTGCAATTGTCATTTTAAAAGTTGCTAAAAGATAATGGCAGTAGCTGTGTACATGTGAATCCATTCAGTATATGAGTGTGTGTGTGTTTTCTGAATGGAATATAATAATAACAAGATGAAATAGCCGGCTGCCGAAGGTCTATGAGTCGGCAGGAAGAGAGACCCTGGACATAGCTCACCAAATGTAAATAAGTTGGTGATAAATAGCACATATAGCTTGCTGTCGTAGATAAGTCAGTGAGAGCAGCCCATGGTGGCACTCCAATTGGAAATGTGGTGTTTCTGAAATGCAAGCCTGAGGTCTCTCTAGTGATCACACGAACAAACTAAACAAAAATAAGGGGTTCTGGCTATTGTGGTCACATATATAAAACAAAGGATTTATGCTCACCCTACGCATACCAACATAATGTATACCACTAAATGTATCAGTGTGCTGAAATAATGTATGTATATATACCAAATCTAATCTGAATGCAAAGAGTGATTATTACTGAATTATTTTCATTTTGGCGGTAAGAAAATACTGCTAGGCCCCAGATTTATACAAAATACCCTACAGGCCCGAATTGTCAATATTGCTTTAGTTTATTTATGAAATAGATTGGCACCAATCCATTTGAACATTTGTACATCAGACACCCGATTTAAAATGTAATGCGGTCTTCCACCATTAACCAGTGCAATGACCGGCGACGGCCTGAAGTTGGTGTGTTCTTGGTGACGCCAAAGACCAATTTTACCCCAGCATTTTGGGCTTTTTGCAGACAATGTTTTTTTCCAAAACTATTGCATGGTCGGGATCAGGTACATAGGGTAGTGCTTGGCAAAGGATACGGATATTATAGAAAACGTACTGTATTTTTGCTGAGACCTGGCAGCTACAGCCCAGGTCACTAACTTTGACAGTGTATTTAAGGCTGGTCCCCAAAAAGTGGGGCAGTGAAGGGCAGCTTTCTCCCTCCAGCAAATGTTTAGAACGAAATAAGATCACTTCCGTTTTTTTGGGGATTTAGTTGTAACCAATTTGCTTCCATCCACACTCATATTTCTTCTCCAGGCACTTACTCACCACAGTGATGGCCTCTTCCATATCATCGAGTCTAATGTATAACTGAGTATCATCAGTGTAGGAATGAAATTGAAGACATTTCTCCAGAATGTATTTTAGAGCCAGAAGATATATATTAAAAAGAAGTGGGGAGAGTGCTGATCCCTGCGGTACACCACAGCTCTGCAAAATCATTTTTCATAAGATGCCACCCATTTGAAAACATTGCGTACGCCTGGTCAAAAATGAAATAAACCAATCAAGAGCATAAGAATCTACCTTCACAAGATTTTTCAAATTGTCCAATAGAATGCCATGGTCCACGGTATCGAATGTGGTGGAGAGGTCGAGCATCACAAGCATAGATAATTTGCCTCTGTCCCCGGCCTGGAGTAGCTCATCCCATACCGCCAACAGAGACATCTAGGTCCCATGCATGGGGTGAAAACCGGACTGTAGAGGATGGAAAAAATCACTGTCTTCTACATGATTTTGTAGTTGATTAGTGACAACCTTTACCAGGTCTTTTCCTGGCCATTGAAAACCTGCAATTGGACGATAGTTGTTATATTCCTCTGGGTCAAGGCTGGCTTTTTTTAATAACGGGGAGACAACTGATAATTTCAAGGAGTTAGGAACTACCCCCTGGGTTAATGACAGATTTACAAGTTTAGTCATAGATGGAGTAAGCTTAGAAGAACACTGCTTAGCGACTAGAGCAGGAATTGGGAAAGGTAGGTCATGTGTGGGCTTTAGTTGGGACATTAGAGCACAAATATCATCTTCAGACACTTGCTTAAAGCTAAATTGAGCTGTCCCAGTCATTGTATTCGTTAGTATAGTAACAATATCTTTATCTATATCACATCCATTCCATGCCCTCCTAATCAGGGGTGGACTGTGAACCAAAAGAGGCTCTGGAAATAATGTTCTAAGTGGCCCACATTTTCAGCAAGCCCAACCCTTTTCCTATGAGATAATGTGAAAATAAATAGGTTACCACACAAAAGAGGAGCAGTGTGCAGAGGCCCACCTGGAAATCTCCAGTGTTCCTTATAGGCCTGTCCACAACAACCTAGGGTGCAGAGTCTCACTGGAAAATCTCCAGAGTCCCCTATAGGCCAGTCCACCCCTGCTTCTAACATGCCTCATGCCACCAGCATTCCCTAACACACACACTCTGCATGAAACAAGCCACAGCCTGATCTGTCCTTGTGATATGTTTTTTTTCTGGTATGAATAAGCTGGGGTACGCAATGGAAGGCCAGAGGGTTCTGAACAGTGCATTAAACATAAGGTACAACTTTATCAAGGAGGGCTAACTTTGCTCTGGCCTGATCGGCCCTCTGAAAGGTACTTACTTCAAATCTTTACCTATATCCATCACTTCTCTAAATTTACAGGCAGTTGAATAGCCCTTAAATCAAGCCTTTGTTTTGTATTCATTAACTAACATCTATATACATTAATTGTTTTCTGCTATGCAAACTTTGAACTGTATTGTCCTTAGGTGAGTGCCTAGACACCCTTCCTGTCAGGTTGTGAAAGGGGTTACTGAGGTTTGATGGAAATATATGTTTACTGGCCTTCCCTAATTTGACATTTGTTCATACAGTGACTTAAGTTGCATAATGCAATTCATAGAGAACAACAAATATAGACGTTACCACTTATAGGAATCAGCATCTACCAGGCATCTTCAAAAAGTATGGGTTGTCTGTAAAACACGACTCTGAGGAATTAATAGGCACAGTGTGGTACACATGAATGGATTTTAGCTCTCACTTGCAACCAGTGGACGTTTCATAGTGCAAAGGTGGCCGGGCCCTTTTAGTCATACACGTATTTTGTTGGCTTTTATTAAGGTGACATTTACATTACTTGATTGCTTGAACTATACATTTACCCCCTCATTCATGGGGCAGTGCAAAGTGTATTTTTGTACTGCAAAGTCACCTTGCACCAGTGAACAATCACTTTGCACCAGGCAAAAAACAATTCCATGAACCAGGCCCTTAATGTATTTCATCTATTTAGCACTCATGTTGTAACATCATTGCTTCATAGTGCTTGCCTGAAAAGTGATGTCATAGATCTGAATGTTATAAAGTACTAACGTGGTAAGTGTGTTTTTAGCATGGAATGACTGTTCACATGTATGTATTTCATTAGTGTTTTGTAATGTGCTGCATGCATATAGGATACTTCAACGCACCAGGGTGGAAGGGTGAAACAACATTATGTAGGTAGCTTTTCCTGTATATATAGAAACATAATGCTCTAGAGAGATGTATGGGATGATCATTCTGAGCTGTACATTTGGTTAGATGACTTGAGGTAATGCACTGAGCTGAGTATTCTTGCTGAGAACATGTTCCAGGAGGGCCCCAGACTGTGACTTGATGGATGAAAATACAAGAAAGGGTGTCAGCAAATGCAGCATATAAATGGGACATATTACAGGTACCTCAGGGCTCTAGTCCTCCCCTTTTGATCCAGTCTTTCAACTGAGATTATCTAAAATTGAATAGTTTCCAGGATCCACTCACTTTGAGGGATATCTGTATGTCATCATCATCATCGATTTAAATGGATCTGTTGTGGTTCATTAGGATTGACATGTTGAAACAAGTAAATGGTGATCAATAGTACGATGAGAGGAAATAATTGTCACACTGTGCAGGGGGATATGATAGTGTCACTAACACTCTCTTTTATATGTTACTGAGGAAGGATCTAGCTAAATGCTGGGTTGGAGCACAAGCAGTTGTTGCAACTTGAAAGCTGCCAATCAGTGATCAAGGTGTTGTACATTGCCTTTGGAAGATCAATGTCAGTTGGTAAATAGAGTGTGCAAGGATATTGCTCCAAGCAAAGATGTGAGCAGTTTTCGAGTGTTGTCTATGGTTTGATCTTATTTAGTGTGTATTGAGTATTTGTTGTGTTACTGGAGTTATGCAACATTAGCTCTTTCATGGTCCATCAGGAAATAGGGGGTGCAGCCACTGACAAGTGTAAGCATATTTTTTACCTTGACATTCTGACTACATCCTTAAAGGACTGGGAGTGAGCAAAGTGGTGAAGAAAACAAAGATTGTTATGCCCCTGGATAAGGCATGTTTGTTGTTGAACTCCATTGTGAGGTGAATTAAATGGCTGCTGAGAACCTGGATTGATAGAGCAGATGCCGATGTGGCGGTCTGTGGCGGTCTATGGTAGGTTGTTACAGATGGGCATGAAGGCACATTTTTAGGGGGAGGAAATGATGCAGTTTCGAGGTAGAAGCATTTATTGATGTCGAGTGCCAATTTTTTTCTTGATGTCTTTTACTTTTGGAATAAAGTTCTTTAGGTGATGTGATTAGGACCTACGAGAGTTTAATGGTGAATTTGATTCAGGTCAGGCAGAGGAAGTTCAAGGTAGATTTCAAATAGGTAGCCCACTCTATCTTTATTCATTTTAGTACTACAAGTCATTTTAAAACATTGAGAAGCTTCTGTGTACATTTACAACTACACAATACTATATTAAAAAACACCAAGCCACAGGAAACCTATTTGGTCTAATTCAGTATCAAAATTATATTGGCATGAAGCCTTTAAATAAGACAGTGAGAAAAGCAGCATATTGGATTCCTTTCTTTAGGTTCCAGTAAGCAAGTAAGTAATGAAGCTCCGGAGTACCTTGCTTGCGGATGATGTAAGAGCACCAGAATGGGATGGCTCCTTTATGGAAGCATCGACCATCCCAGCTACAGGGGTCTCATTGAGCACACCAAAATCAAGATTAGATGCTGAACCTGAAGCTGCATCTCAGGTGGAATCATCGGCCATCCCAGTTAGTGGGATTTCAGCAAGTACCCCAAGACCCAGATTAGATACTGAGTGGGAAGTTACATCTCAGACGATACAGGCCCAAATTCATGTGGGGCATCTGCAGTCATTGCCCAGCCTGGAGGAGGACTCCCATGAGGAAACCCACTCTATAAGGCAAGCATGGAAGCAGGGTACTGAAGTATACAGTCACAACCAAGAAAATCCAAAGGAGAATTGATGACCACTTCTCCAGGAAAAGAAGTAAGAACACAAATGATTGTGTGGTGGATATGGCCACCAGAACAGTTGTGACTATGGTGAATCAACTAACAAAATCTTTGGATTTGCGAGGAGGAATGAGTCAGAGTGGAACAACTGATTGTGTAGATTCAGTGAACCATCAGGACCCCATCTGGAAGCAAGTGCTCACCCTCAAGGGGATACCCTGGAAGGTGAATGGAGAAGAAATCAATCAGAGCAAGGGGCCATTCCGCCAGGGCCCAGTGAGATCCAGGCAAATCGACAAGGGAATCATTCCACTCCAACGGCTCTGAGTTTTTGGTTTAAACTCCTTAGTGTCAGTATTTGAACTTCTGAAAACTAAGGTACAAGTTCAAGCAGGGATTTTACTCGAATTAACCAAGGAAACCTCGAGCTGTGAATTCTCATGGACTGGGATCAGTAATACGATCAATACAGTGCTGAAACCAACTTTTCAAGCATCTCAGTTAGAAATAACGAAACAGGGGCTAGACCTCTCAGCAATGCAACAAGCCCTCTGCGTAAACTCTGCGTAAAGATACGAATATCTTCTGGCAGGTGCAGGAACTCTTACCCCATCAGAAAAGTCCTCCTGGTTTAGCAAGAAAAGATGGGGAGGTAGGCGAGGATGAAATGCACCAAATTTAGAAGACTGGCTAATGTGTTAGAGGGAGTGGAAGAAGAAGACCTAGCTCCCCTACATCCTACAGAAGATCCTTTGATGCAGACTTAAGTGGGACATCAGTCATCAAGAGGGCGTAGGAGAGCAAGGAAAAAGGAGAGTAAGAAAAGGGGGGCAAATGCCATCAGCGGCCCAAATAAAAAAGTGGCAAAAAAATAAGTTGCTTAAAGCAAAACTGAAAAAGACAGAAACAAACACCTCTATTAAAGCTGCACATCAGCAGAAGAAGAGCACACGGGAGGCACATACTCTGATAATTTAGCCGAAGCAGCAAGGGAGAAAAGGAATGAGAACATCACAAATGAGAACACACAAGAGAAATCAAGAAAAGTGAAAAAAAGTAAAAAATGAAACTTCCAAGATGTCCCACAAAAACCGACAGAGTTTGTAAATGTGAGTGTGGGGTTACAAACTGATCCGTTAGAGGGTTTATCGGGTAGTAATATGCAGCTTTTTAGTGCTAATAATAAGACAAGTGATTACAGCTCAAGTGGAGGGCTTGCAAAAAACAAAGTGGCGGGGTGGCCACCATGGGCTCCAATCTTTATGAGGGAAAAAAAACTGCACAAACAGTGGAAACAATTGGCCGAACGCCCTGGGTAGGCTCCCAGGGAGCTTCCTTGAAGTTAGCCCCCATCTTCCGAAAACATCAAGGAAAAGTATTAGATCAAAAATGTTGCATAGAGAAAGTAAGAATTGGTTCAGGGAAGCATTCAACAATTAACATACTGGCCAATGAAGGAGGAAATCTAAGGAATACGATTACATCTGATCAAGGTCGATTGGGAGTGTGGGAAGAGGCGGAGAGACTCTCCAGTCCATCAATGAGCACTGAGGATGGTAGTTCTGACTATGCTGTCCCGAAAGTTTGGCTATCGTTAATTACAAATAAACCACGCTGCAAATCACTATGTAGAAATGTACTTCTATCCTTCTTCAATAAGGTGCCTAATCTGTATTTGCTTGCCTCAAATGATTTTGAATATGTATGTTTCAAGGGTATCCATGATAGTTAAAAGATCGAAATTGGCCTGATCTCAAGGAAAGCACAAGAAGCAATCCTAGGAGCCACAAGAGAGCTAGAGAGATTGGATCTTCTGGTCACCCAAAAGACACTAGTAAAAGCAACGGGAGGGCAACAAGTTCTTAGCAGTAATGAGGTCAAACTGAATGTGGGTGTGAAAGAGGCATTGGAAGGAAAATGTTCCCAGGAAGGGCTTAAGGCCTCTCAGGGGAATCCACAGAGTAATGCAATCACCCTCCTCCCAGAAATCCTTACACAAGTCCTGCAGAAACTTGGGCTAGGGGAGCATTCTCTTTACAAAGAAAGAATTGCGCCTCATTTGTTGGAACACACAGGGCCCCAGTACTTTTACATCAAAAACATCTATTTAATGATCTGGATATATTAGTCTTCCAGGAGACCTGGCTCATGAATACTATAGCAATTGATGACTTCATAGTCTTCTCCCTCCCAGCCACCCAAAAAGCAAGGCGCAGGCCATCAGGGGGTCAACTGATAGCTCTTAGAAAGTCCTCTTTTGTGCAAATTACCTTTATTCAAAACAACAATATAGGCATTCAAGCCTGTAAACTGAATATGGCATATTACAAGCCGGTTTTCCAGATGATTGTTGTGAACGTATATTGGAACCACGCGGGGTCCCGATAGGGCTCACATAAATCTGGCGGGAGATCTAAATTCACAATGCGTCCCTTTAACCCAGGAAAACGACATGCTGAGAATACAGAGAATCTCCAATCATGGAAGGAACTGGGTAGACTTTATGGAGGCTTGGGGTCTGAGGATGGACAATGGTGTCACGGGGGGGGACGTTCCATCTGCCCCAGCGTGGTCTCGAGGGAAGTCATCATCGACCCTAGATTACATTTTAATTTCAGCAGTCCTATTCCCGCAAAGTGCATCATTGACTATCAGGTCGGGAGGAGGTATTGATCATACCAAGCTTAAGTTAGTCATTTCAGATATTATGATGAGACAATAAGAAACCCAGATACAGAGGCTAACGGTTAATAAGAGAAAGGTGCGTGTCTCTAAATATGGAGCGGGGGGCACAATGCTGAATAAAAGTCTATCGAAGCTCACAGTAGATATCCAGCAAAAAAACTGCAAGACCCACTGTCACGTGTTTGATGAAGAGACCTGGGTACAAAAAAAAATCCCTTAGGAATAAATTAAGAACATTTAAGAGTCTAAAGTTAGATCGTCAGATACTGAGGAGAGAATCAAGGCTATTAAACCATGAATATAAAAATTGGTCAATGGGGAGACGGATGCTATGGCTGCAGCAGGATGGGGAACAAATGTTGCAAATTGTTTTAAAAAATAACGTCAGGAATTCTGTGCGGTTTTGCAAGATTTAGAGAAAAGCCACAATAATAGCCAATATAACTTAGTACATGAATCAAAATGGACAGTTTACCTAACCCAACGCTTTAAAAATAACAGGAAACAGGTGGCTAACCTATATGAAGATGTTCCTTGGTCTTTTCCCTTTGAGGAACAGATCTAGTGGACTTGATTATCCGGTCCTCTACATCAAAAGCTGCAGGACCAAATGGCCACACATACCAAACTCTTTGGGCACACTTTTTGGAAAGCAGAACGTTCCCCCATTCCCGGAAAACAGCCACCATCATTCCCCTGTTGAAGGGGGGCAATCGAACGCACCCAGCAAGTTACCGCCCGATCGCCCTCCTGGACATCGATAGTAAACCTTTTATGAAGATCTTACTAGGTGAATTGGGAAAGTGGGTGGATGGTGCCCATATTCCCCCGAAATTTCAAACAGGGTTTAGAAAGGGGCCCACAACCACCTTGAATGGATTAGCCATTAACATTATAAGTGAGAACTCCAGAGGAAGGGGAGAACTGCCACTCTTTGGGGGTGTGGGTGGACTTCTCGAAGGCGTTCGATTTGGTTATAAGGGAATGCCTCTGTAGTAAACTCAGAAAATGGGGTATCCCTCAGGGGCTACTCACAATGTTAATTGGGCTACATAGGAACACTACCCTTAGAGTTAGGCTGGATGAGGAAGGCAGTCTGTCCGAGCCAATTAATGTAGAGAATGGAGTCAGACAGGGTTGCCTGGGGGCTCCTCTATTCTTTAACCTTTATTTGACAGACATGGGGGAGTTCCTGGAATCGGCGGCTTTGGTCAGTCCAGCTATCAATGGGCTTAAGATATGCTGGCTGTCCCACGCCGATGATATTGTCTTACTAGATAGGACAGCTGTGGGGTTACAGCACCTACTCAATAAACTGGGAGAGTATGCTGAACAAAACAGAGTTGAGGAAGTGCTGTACCTGGGCTACATGGTGTATGCATCCCCTTCAATGTATAAAGTGGAGGTGGATGGTCAGGGATAAATCTCCCAGTTAGTCTCACAAATGAAGAAGGTGTCAGGGAAATATGGTAGGTTCTCGCTACTCCACCAAATTAAATACTACAGGGCAAAAGTCATTCCAGTAGTACTATATTGGTTGGAAGCGAAACCTCTCTTCTGGAAGACAAACTGGGACAGATTAGAAGGGGCGGTGTGGAAGAAAGTCTTACGTCTGCCCATGAGTCTACCTATGGCCAGACTGAGATTCAAGTTGGGCCTACATTTATTGAGGGTAGCAGCATAATTTTTTTTTTTTTTTTTTTTTTTTATTTGATTTAGTTGAAACAACAACTTTACAAATATTTTTTTTTTCCTTCCATATAAACAGTACAAAATGGTAGCATATTAAGAAATTAGAAGAATAGTAAACAAATTTTGGCAGTAAATAAGTAATACATTATAAAAACCAAAGAGATAGGGAGGAGAATAAGTCCTGAGAATTTAAAAGCTACATATTTTTAAACTATACATGTGTCAAATTATTATTGTTTGTCTGTTTTTTTTTATTTTTTTTTTGTGTCCATGTCTACGATACTGAAAGAATGTCAAGCACACTTTCACTGATCCCTTGTGCAAGATTAGTTCCGTTAGTGGCTAATATGACCTTTTTTTTTTGCTCTTCTGGGAATGCTGCATCTAGGATTGCAATGGTTGCTATTCGCACAGATGCTTTCGAAGAGTTAAAGATGGCTGCCCATATTTCAGTATCTGAGCGCGCATGATATTTCATATTCATACATTTGATTAGCTTGCCACGATGGAAATCAAAGGCTCTACATTTCATAATTATATGTTGTATTGTTTCTGTGGTGGTGATGTCATTGCAAAATCGGCAGTGACCCGCTTCTTTTTTGATCATGCCTCGTCTTATTAGTATTTCATTGACTGGCCATTGGTTAAAGCGGAATCTTAAAATTTTCGATCTTAGTTGAGGAGAAGGACATTTCGTCAGGTAATCAGCCAATGTTCGGAAGTGTTTATGACCAAAGAGGAGTCTATCAAAGTCTTTGAGATTGAGACATTTCTCCTGGGTTATCACCCAATCCATCTGAAAGAATTTAGTTTTAGCTCTATTTGGATTTGTTACCAAGATGTCAAGTGAGATATCCGCTTTAGCCAACGCGTTTATAGCATGATTTCTCCATTGCTGTGGAAAAATGTGGTCAGAAGATATTAGATAATCAGCTAATACTGCAAGGCTATTTCTCATCGAAATTCCCATAATACATTTTCTGAGCAAACTGCACATTTTCCAGGTTATTTGGGCTTGGATTGATATAAGCCCCAGTTCAAATCTCAGAAGCATGTTAGGTGTACTTTTCGGTAGATTTAAGACTGTTTTCCAAAATTTTGCTTCTATGCGATCCCAGAATATAACAGATTTGGGTAACATAGATTCAAGTCCATATGTGATGACTGGTATAATTTTCTGCTGGTAGAATGACATGAGAGGGGCACAAGAGAATTTCCCGAATTTTGCATGGATGATTCTTGCTTGCGAGGTGAGCATTAATAATTTGGCTCGCAACGACAATTCAAAGACATTATCGAGAGTTGAATTATTGAAGTTGGTCCCCAAGTATTTATACTCCGAGACCACTTCAAGTTTATGATTAGAGATTGTCCAGTAAAATTTGTTATACAAGGTCGCTTTCGGTTTACCCAAAATGATGACTTGAGTCTTTTTTTGGTTCACAATGAGATTGTTTCTAAAGGTATACTGGTCAAGTACATCCAACAAAATTTGTAAGCCAAAAGGCGTCTGGGAGATAAGAACTAAATCATCAGCATAGAGGAGCCATGCTATCACTTGTTTGCCTAGTTTAGGTGAATCTGAGTGAACTGCGGCAAATTCATCAGCTAAATCTAGCAGAAATAAATTGAATAAGGTGGATGCCAAAATGCACCCTTGTTTTAGACCTCTAGCTGTCATTATCCGTTTGGATAGGGTACCTTCCATACTCAGCTTGATTTGTATAGAGGTGTTAGAGTGAAGAAGACCCACGATCTTAACTAGGGATTCAGGACAGTTATATTTTATCAGTTTTCTGATTAGTAGATTTCTGTCTACTGAATCGAAGGCCATACGAAAATCAATGAATGCAATATAGAGAGGTTGTTTTCGTTGGGCATAAGACATCTTAAGTGCATTCAGGATTGTGAGATTTATTGAGGTTCCTAATGCTGAGACAAACCCAGATTGAAAAGGGTCTCTACGGTGAGTTGCGAGAGTCCAGGCATTCAAATCGCGTAGCACTAATCTGCAGAAGATTTTGCCGGAGACGTCCAGCAAGGCTATTGGGCGATAGCTCATCGGATTTTGTCTGTTGCCCTTTTTGAAGATCGGAACAATGATTGAATGGGACCAAGATCTTGGAATGTTTTGATGTTGTATGATTAATCGAAATAACGTGTAAAGTATGGAAGTCCACACGTCCACATTTTCTTTTATTACTGCGTTCGAAAGTCCGTCCGGGCCCGGGGCACGTGACATGCTGGCATTTTTGATAAGATTTCGAATATCATCTTCATCAAAATCAAGCTTAAAGTTGGAACAAGGCATGTCTAGTGATCCGGACCCAAGAGGAGCTGCATATATCTCTGAGAAATGAGATACCCAGTCATTTTCTAGTACCCCATTTATCTGAGAGGCAAGCTGTGGTGCTGACGTGACTGAATTAATTAATTTCCAGCTTTGTGCTGAGTTCTTTCTTAGCACTTGATTTAGCATTAACTCGCCATTTTTTTGATAGTTGGTGATCTTATATTCCCGCATCCAATTTCTATATGCGGTTTTAATGATTCTCAATTTTGAGGCTTTATCTAGTTCTGCTAGATGTTGGATTTGTCTCTTTTGTTTGCGAAACAGTGCTTTCCTTAGGCGAACTACATTATTGCATACCTGAGTTCTTTTCCCATAGGATTTGTGGTGCGTTGCATATAACTGCATCAGTTGAAACGGTTCTGGTTCATTTATGCTAATATATTGGGACTGATCATTCTCAAACATTTGTAAGTGATCACGATAACGTGTTAAGGATTGCTTAGTCCATTTCAGCCGATTTAAGGAGTTGTTAATATTAACTGACCCACTGTAAGTTTGTCTTGGCGCACTTATATCAGGATTTAACATGAGGTTGCATGTAAGTGGCTGATGATCACTATACTCAGAGGTTTTAACTGCAAAGTCAGTTATATGGTCAAAAAGACATCTAGTGACAAATATGTAATCAATAATAGCAGTATAGTTTCTGCTCCGCCACGTCGGAAGAGGTGGAGAATCAGCTGTACTGGTACCATTTAGCATAATTAAGTTCCATGCTTTCGCAAACTTAGTCCAGAGATCAGCCCGTTCATTTTTTTTAGCAGAGTCCCCTCGTAATAGATGTAGATTCAAATCACCTGCAAGAATGATGTGTATAATGCCATTGTTCAACATAATGTATTCAAGAGCAGTTGTAAGATTTTTAAAAAACATGGCAACTGTGATACTCAAGGGATTCCAATACACATTTAAGCATGCAATCTTGCAAGATTTAACATCGACGAGGGCACATTGTATAAATGGATTTATCACCGGTAATGCAGTTAGATGTAAATTTGCTCGTGTGTTAATAGCAGTAAGTAATCCCGACATAGGTCGGCCTTTGTCTGCTCGTATGGCCGGCTCCAGAAGCATTTCAAAATTATTCCAGCTTGGGATGGTGGTGAGCCAGGTTTCCTGTAACAGAATGATGTCAAAGTCTTGGAGTATACTCTTAGAGTTATTAATCAAATGGCTATGGCCTCGAGTATTCCAGCTGACTAGGGATAAACATACTTGTTTATTGGTTGTATCTAGCTATACTCTCGTGATCTTGGTTTGTTCTTGTGGATACTCTTTTCGCTCCCCGATGTCATAAATTGAGATGGGATATTGTGATTTTTGCAGTGTTTTGAGACAGGACTTCAGAGGATGTTTTGCAACATCAGATCGAGAAAGCTTAAAGCCCATTTCAAATAGAGCTTCTCGCGCTGCCCATATCACATTATGTACAATCAGAGAAGTCGTCCACACAAGTACCACACCTAAGTCATTTTCGTTTTGGAATTCGATTTGATCAATATCTTGCGATTGAATGTCTCTGAGTGTTGATATATCAGAGAACAAGTTGAGCACACTCTGGCGGTTCAAAATATATTGATGAGCCTGACGACACCCTAGTAGCAAGGCTTGTCTTGTTACAATTTTGCCTTGTGCCTTTTTTAATGTCATGTTCATGTGCTTGTCTAGTTTACTGCTGCTAACATCGCAGGCTTTGTCTGTATCAACCTGTGATGGCATTATTTGTTTTTTATTATTGTCATCATTTTTTTTTTTGTGGCAACATGCGCTGCGATTTCGAATTTATCATCCATAGTCGCGCAATGGACTCTTTTATTTCATCAATATCTTTTTGTCTGTTAATATTGTTATTTACTGAGTCCTGTGCTGAATTGTGCTGACCTGGGAGTTCTGAGTCAGCAAAAGGTACTCGTTTGGGAGTAATCTTGTTCGATTCTATGCTCTGCGCTTCCGTTGTCGTTATCATGAAGTTAGCAACGGAGCTTTTCGCAGGTCCATTGACTATGATGGGGAACCTGGGGGGTTCAAAATTTCGATTCTCTAAGTAGAGGTCAATCTCTCGTCTCAAGTTTTGCCTTGATACAAGCGTGTCGTCAGTTGTTTCGCTCTTGCTATTTATTACTGGATGTAATGGAGTTTGACTAGCCTTTTCACCATTGTCTTGGGATGTCAAGAGGTGAGGGGAGTGATGACCTTCTGCAAGTTTTATTAACTCATCAAGAGGAGGATGATCTATAATTACTCGAGGGGACTGGCAGGACTCTAAATATTTAGATTTCCTCAATTTGGTTAGTGCATCATATTTTTTTGTTATAATCCCGGAGACCACTTGGGTGGTGGTGTTGGCACGTGATAGATTGTTAATAAAATGTCTCGTTGACGATGAGACTGTCATTTTTGCCATTTTGACATTTTTGGATTTTTTTTGAGATGGCAGTTTTTTGGGTTTGACATTTTTTCCTACTATATTTTTGTTGACTCTGACATCGAAAACAGGGTATATAGACTTCTCAGGTGCTGCCGCTCTATTCACTTCCTCAGGTAAGGTTATCATAGAGGAAGCTTGAGTTAGATCATGAGACTGGGCTGGGATAGAGTTATCTGTAATGATACCGTTTACAAACGGTAGCTGAACATACGTTTCAGCAGGTGGAGTGGTCTTTAATTCTTGTTGTGTGTGTCCCATCTTGGCCTTAATTTCTACATTCTGAATGTTTGGATCTTTGTTTGTCTGTGTGGGCGCATCTATAAGAGCTAAGGTTTTGCTTACTGTTTCTGGGAGCTTTTTATTAAGGAATATAGACATCTTTTTTTGGAACTCAAGTTCTTGAGTGTGTTTTTTAGCAGAGTCCTTTCGGAGGGAAGCCAATTCAGATCTAAGTTTAAATATTTCAGAGTTAAGCAGATCAAACTTTTCTGTGAGCACTCTGAGTGTGCCATCGGTGGATTCAAATAACTTGGCAAGAGACATAAGTGCTATATTCATAACCTCTAAGGTTAGATTAGCGGGTTTAGATATGTCCGTCAAGTTAGGAGATGAGGCTTGTTGACCATCTTGAACTCTGCGAGGAGTTGGAGGGATAAATGAGATCTCAACTGCAGTGCTGCCACTGGATCGCTGGAACATGTCAGGGGATTGTGAGAGGTTCGACCTTTCTAGACTAGCTGAAAAGGAAGAGTTGATCGAATCTAAATCAATTATGGCTGCTTCCACAATTTCATTCACGGGAGGACCTGTGTACGGTGCTCCAGACAGGGCATTTCTTAACAACATGCTATCAGACATTGATGCGGACAGCTTTTCATTATCAGTCATTAAAGATGCATTACATACAATCTGAACATTAGGATCAGCTGTTTGATTGTTACAAAGAATTTGTACCTCATTGATAGTGGGGGTTATCAGAGATTCTGTACGCACAGCACTACTTGCCACTTCAGCATGTCTCAAAGCTCCAAACCCATATTTCCGTATGTCTGTGTTACGGTCCTTCCGATCCTTTTTGTGATATAGTATTTTAGATTTTTGTCGAGAATTTTGTTGAACTGGCGTAGAACACAAGGTGGATGGAACAGCATTTGAAGTGAGGCTTTCGCGGTCAGGATGGATCTCAGACATAATTCTTTGTCTTGTATTGACCGGCATGCCCGATGTCAACCGGGGAAAGCCGTTAGGGCAAATGGACATGGTCACAAGTAAAACTCAGTGAGTTGCAACGTAAAATCGTAGTTGCTCAAATCTTAGTTTTAGACAGGGAGCAGTATAACGAAGTGAGCACTCGGCCCTGTCGGTAAACCCTATGTGAGTGTGAGCCTCGGTACCGCGGAGCCCCGGACGCCGCGGCGAAGCGGCAAAGCGGGACTCCACGGGACTCGCTTGGGTGCGCGCGCGCGGTGCGCGCGACCTCGTTCTTTTATGGGCCCGCCTCCAACAAGGTTACCAATGGCCTAGACAAAATAAAAATAAATACAATGTAAACTTGGGTCTTGAAGGCAGGATCGATAGCAAGTATACTTAGCGGGTTCAAAGTCACCTGCTGGTAAATGCAGTACAAAAGTCCACAGTAGTCCACAGTAATTCAAGCTCCACAATAGTTCAGCGCTCGGGAGCAGGGTAACGCGGCAAAGCGGGACTCCACGGGACTCGCTTGGGTGCGCGCGCGCAGTGCGCGCGACCTCGTTCTTTTATGGGCCCGCCTCCAACAAGGTTACCAATGGCCTGCTGGTAAATGCAGTACAAAAGTCCACAGTAGTCCACAGTAATTCAAGCTCCACAATAGTTCAGCGCTCGGGAGCAGGGTAACGCGGCAAAGCGGGACTCCACGGGACTCGCTTGGGTGCGCGCGCGCGGTGCGCGCGACCTCGTTCTTTTATGGGCCCGCCTCCAACAAGGTTACCAATGGCCTAGACAAAATAAAAATAAATACAATGTAAACTTGGGTCTTGAAGGCAGGATCGATAGCAAGTATACTTAGCGGCATAATGGAGATTGGCCTCCCTCCTCCACCTGATCATAACAGCAAATGAGGACACACTGTTTTCGGATATTCGTGCACAGCTAAAGTAGTTGAGATCCAATGTGTTAACTGAATTGGAGGCGAAGGTGGGGGAGTCACTGGCCAAAGCAGATACCGAGGTAGAGACCCTAACACATAATCCATGAAAAGCTAAGAAATCATTAGAGGTGATGGACTGGATTTCAACGATCGAACAAATGCGGTCCTCAATACATACAAATGAATTCTTGAAAATGGATAAGAAAGTGGGGACTCTCCCGAGGTACCTTGTTAAGTTTCCAGATTGGAAAATAAGTAATGTATTCCTTAGAGCCTGTCTAAATGTATTGCACACGGGAGAGGATTTGTCTAAAAAGGGGCAAGGGGAGCAGACCATTCCATTGTGTAAGATATGTAAAAACCCAGAAAATCAAACATTAGAACATCTGCTAATGACCTGTGAGGAGACCTTGTCGGCCAGATCCTCTCTCTTTATGAGATTTGTAGCCAGTGAAGAGATTATTCTATCTGAAACTTTCTGGGATAGATTGATATCTGGATATGACACAATGTTGACAATTGCTGTGGCACAGGTATTAGAAACATGTAGCATCAACTTAGGCAGTAAACCGGCTACAAGCCTACCATCTATTTGTTTTTTTTATTGGTTCATGTGAATGGGGCTAATTTAAATAAATGTACAGTGAGTACTGTTTCACTAGACCAACTTCATTTAAATCTAAACCTTCAATTCGTCTCCTTTTGAACGTTAAAAGGGATGATGCTAGAAACAATGCTCATTTGGCCTAGCTGTGGGTACCTTTTTTTCCTTCTTCTTTTTCTTTCATTACCGTGATATTCATCCTCTCCTTTTGGTTGTCCGGGTGTCTGTTAGTCTTGTTATTTTTGTTTGTATTATGCTGGGTACTATGGGCATTGGTTGTTAATTTTACTGTCAGATGAAAAATGTTTATTTATACATATTATGTCTTTTTGTCTTTAATAAAATATTTTGGTTAACCAAATACAGATACAAAAAAACTACAAATAAAAATATTGGCTAATCAATGTGAGGCAGCCTTTCTTGAAATGTGTTCAGGCTTCTGACAAAGAGATTCTATTTTGACATCACTCTTGTAGTAAGATTCAGAGTCAGAAAGTTGCTCATGTGGTTAAGGGAGTGATATAACATGGCATTTTGTTGGGGAAGAAGTAGAACTGTAAAATGGGCTTTTACTTAGAGGGTCGCAGAAAAGGAAAATAAAATGTGCTTGAGAAAACCTAAAGAAATTATCATAGGATTTAGTTGAGTGAAAGGTAGAAAACTAAAATACATAGGCCATTTTGAGGAAGTAATAGAGGAGTAGAAATCCAAGCCAACACCTTACATGGCATACACACATGACCTTTCTTGCCAGTGACTATGGAGTGAAGAGAAAATCAAAACATTGTTTGCGAACAGGCAGACATTAACGGATGTACGTGATCCGACTGCGGCTGATTTTTGCGCGGCCAAAAAGTTCATACATTTCACATGCAACGTTTCCCCTGCAACTTTAAAGTATAGTGAGTTCAGTGTTGTGGGGGACACACCCGCAGCCCCCGTGTTTTTTTTTAATGTTGGGTGTGCATCAGGGATGTCCCCTCCAGCCCCTGCTTACTATACTGTATAGTATGGTGAACGGGGTGTTGCGCAGGACACCCCAACATCTCCCGCAGTCTTTTTTTTTTAACTTACCTTCAATGCATTCTATCACCAAAGGTTCAAACTTTTTGTACGGTCGGACCTTTTTTTGGGTCCAATCATACAATTCCCACATTAACATTCAGTTTATGACTATGATGTCATGGTGTGACAAAACAAATTGCAAGATACAAAGAAGTGTTCATTGAAATGTTTGGAAGCTGGAGGTCACATTCATTGGTTATACTCTGTGTGTCTACTTTTTGTGAAGGATGAGAAAAAAGTATACGAGAAGGTTTTTGATGAGGCAAAATATTACTTGTGAATAGAATTTCTTTATTTTTTTTGTTATGTATTTATCACGCTCCGTAGCCCGCAGGCATCCATGCACAAAAAAAGAGACACACATTCAACATACTTTGAAAGAAAAAGAATCAAATCAACGTCTATCAATTAAACAAAAAGTTTTTTTAAACGTTTGAGGAAGGTTATCAAGTTCTCTGCCTTCCGCAAAGTTTCTGGTAATTTGTTTCAGGCTAAGACTGCCTGGACCGGAAAGCAGCAGACATGTTCTAATGCATGCTTGGTTCATTGACAACTTAAGTCCATACTTAGACAGGTAGTTCATGTTGATTGGTGATGAGCAAAGCACGTAAATAAAAGGAGGCCAGCCCATACAAACATTTGTGGGTCAGTGTATTAATCTTGAAGGAAATGGTAGATGCAACCGGCATCCGGTGAAGGTATTTTCTGTGTGTGGAATTATGTTCTTTCCTAGATACTTTTTTTATGCTGTAAACTGCATCATTCTGCATGGTCTGAAGTTTTTGGGCACAATGTTTGCTGGTGCCACTCAATAATGCACTGCACTAATCAATCCTAGGCATTATGATTGCAGATACCAGAGTCCACAAATTTTGTTGGAGATGTACAGCTTAACTAATCTTAGCAATTCTAGGTGGTACTGGAATTTTTTTTACCAAGTTATCCACTTGGGCATCAGCACCAAGAGAGGGCCTAAAAACAACTCCTAGAGTTTTGACCTTATTGGACACTTCAATGTGATGGCTATCAACAGAAAATCGTGATACTCTGCTCCTAATTTGGCTCTTTGAATTGCTTTGAAATGTTGACAGAATCTTTAACATAATGCCCACTGAACTTTATCATGAGTTGAGTGTTATGGGCATAATTAGTAAACTGGGTTCCCAGTTTCTCAAGTAGGTCATCAAGGAGCAAATGTAAACATTAAAAATGCCGGCAAGAGGTATGCACCCTGTGGCACACTGCATGTAATGGGTTCTGATTCAGAGGCAGTGCCCCAAGATATATTTTGGATTTCCTATTCTCCAGGAATGATTTAATCCACGTAATAGCTTCTTCAGAACAATGTCCTGTGTCCGAAAGGGTAGCAATGAGCCTTGCATGGTTCACAAGGTCAAAGTCTGCTGATAAATCCAGTAACATCAGCAGCCCTGACGTACACTTGTCCACAATGTACAACATGTGAGTTTGAGGGTCCACCAAGGCACTCTCAGTGCCATGGTTGGACCTAAAACCTGATTGCCTTGGATGCATAATATTTGCTTCCTCCTGGTGTCCCTTAAGTTGCACACTAGCAATTTTATACACTATTTTTTGTTTCGTTTCCCAATTTCTCAGTCTGTGTATTACTTTTTTTTTGCAGTCTCTTATATCTTGCTCCTGTATAGCTTATCCAAGGATTTCCAGGAAGCCCTGTTTTCCTCAGTCTTATCTTTTCCCCAGATACCTTCAGCTCTCCTTTTTGCCTGCTGTCTGATGGTTAAGGTAGCTCTGTACCAATTCTGGTTATTGGTCCTTTCTCTAATTTTCTTCGATTTCATAGGAGCTACTTGCTCTAGTAAATCGTAATTTATATATGGAGAGTATGTGTTTGCAGTAGCATCCATACGCCTGACCATGCAGCTTTCCACATCTAGTGTATGGATTTTATTAAAATTCCTACTGATATTATTTTTCGGTAAATTCTTTTTTTGGGTTAACTTTGTGGGTAATGTAAGATTGAAGTTGAAAAAATAATGGTCTGATCATATACATGGTTTAACCACCAGAGAGCTGAGCTGCAAATTCCTAGTTGCCACCAGTCTAATACATTATCCTTATTGGGGTTAGGTTTGTTGTTAGGGATAGTAAAATCGTGATTTTTAAATGATTGTTCTAAAAAGAATTGTTTGAAGGCATGATGGTACACGTGCTGACTTTTTTGTGATGGATGAGAGAAAATAGTCCTTGTGGAGATTTGTGACAAGGCAAAATACCAGCAGAAAAGAAGAAATCTTAGAATTATTTGAAGCCATGAAAGTATATTCTATTAGTGTAATTGGGTCTGATATCTCTTAATGATGAGTTAACATGATATTTATGGTTAAAACGCTTGCAAAGATTTAGGATAAGACAAAATACTAATTGTGAAGAAAACTCTTATATTTGTTTGAACTCAGGAGAGTACCTTCAGTTTTTCTAATTTGGGATAGCAAGATTGTCTGACCAATGATAAAAAATAGATGTGTAATCATTTATGACAAGAAAACATATTAGTTGCAAAGAGACATTCTTAGAATGAATTGGCAACATTGGACTATGCAGTCTTTTTGTGATGGGACATTATGTAATCCTTGATGAATTGTTTGGAGGTAGGACATCACAGGCACTGATGTACGGAATGTGCTTCCTTTTGTGGTGGTTGAGAAACAAATACTAGTTGCATAGGTTTGGGATGGAAATGGCTTCTTATGTAATTGTCTGGATGCAGGAAAGTGTATTATGTGGTTCTGAGTATGCAAACATTATGTGGTAAACAATGCAAATACTAGTTGTGAAGAATTGGGAAGAAGCAAAATGCAAGTTCTGAAGAAAAGCCGTTAGAAATATTTAGGCAGGGAGAGTGCATTCAGTGTCCATAATGGAGTGTGCCATCTTTGTGGGATAAGAGAAAATACTAGTCGCAAAGAAAAAAGCTAAGATTCGTTTTGAGGCCGGAAATGACATTCAGTCCCTTTAACTGGGTGCTAACATTTTGTAATAAATAACAGAAAATAATAGTTGCAAAGATATGTGATGAAAGAAAAGTCTAAATGTGAAGACACATTCTTAGAATAATTTGGGGCAGGAGAGCACTTTGCCAGAGTGTGCCATCTTTTTATGAGCAGACAAAATACTAGTTGTAACTGAGCGCACAACATAGTTGGTACCTTCATGTGGTTAGTGTATAAAAGTGACCTTATTGGACAGGGATGCATGTCTTGTTCCAGCAAGGAAATGTACAGTGTGCCAAAGTGAGGCTGGGTCAACATTGATTACCACATCTTGGCAGTGCCATAAGATTTGACAACATGCGATGAAGAAGATCTATACTGCAGCTTAATCCATACCACCCGCAGTTGGTACTGTTATCCCAGAAACATAGCTGCTGCACCAAAACTCTTGTGACACAGTAATTACTCATTATAATAGTAGGAGATACCAGCAAGATTTGTGCTGCTACTGTTCTGTTCTCTAGTCCTGCTATTTCTTAGGATCTAAGGTAGGAAAGAGAAGTATTCAATTAGATAAAGGGATCAGTCACAGAGAAAAGTTTAAGGTGGAAATGGGGAGGAGCTTGGGCATGTGGGATCATCACCAGGTAGATAGGGCATTTCTTGAATATAGCTACACTGTAATATGGCCCCTTATGAGGTGTACAGGCAACAATGTAGAAGTATGGGAAAGACACCTCCGGGATGGAACTGCCTTGACAACGACAACACAAGGGAGAGAAGGTTGCTTGGCAATATGCTATGGTGGCTAATTTTCTCATACAGCATTGCAGGCCCATAAGCGCTGACTCTTATCCTATGCTGTTTTGGTATCCTCATTGGAATGTTACCTCTTTGTGTACTCTACGCTTCCCCTTCTGTTACCCATGCACTTGTTTCTCTGCACTTGCTACTGTCATATCTCTCACTTCACTACCTGAGCTGGTCTTGGCCTCTTGTTGCTCTGCTCCTGTTCCCAGTCATGCACACCCCCACATTGTCCTCAGATTTCAGCATGACCTGGCAGTACGGATTCACTCACTATCCACTTTACTTCATTATACTTTTGCTGAATACCTCATTATACTTGGGCTTAATCTTAAAGGGCCCATGATTAGGGGTGACAGTTTCCCATTTGTGTTATCTTAACTTCTGCTCCTGATTCTAATGGCACTCCCCCACTTGGTTCCAACCAAAACCTCCATGAGGTCCATACAGTGCATGGGATTTTGGTTCTTACTTGTGGGTACCAGTGGTGCAGAGCAGCCCCAAGGGGGAGTATCAGGAACAAGGTAGGAGAGACTACTGATATTAATGTCTGTTATTGTTTACTTTACAAGGTAATCCTGTGAAAAGACAAATCCTTACCTACCCTTGTGGTGTTTCCCTAACTCCCCAGGGCAGTGGGATGCAGGGGTGTCACTTTACTGCAGGACCTGGGGGGGGGGGGAGGACGGGATTGGGGTCTAGAATTCCTTGCATTTGGCTAGATCATGACACAATTATGCGATCACAGTAATGCACCGAAAGGCACCTCTCAAGTGGTAAGAGAGAACACCTCATATTCTTTCGGAACACTCTATTAAACAGTAGCTACACAGATAAAACATTGTTTGTGCACACCAGCACTCCAGTCGCTGCTATATGACAACTGGAATCACTTGAGTTTAAAAATTCTGAAGTTCATTCAGCACTGAAGCCCACATGACGTGTAAAAAATCTTGTTTTCACAGAACATGAGTCAGTCATACATACATTTGCAGGCAACATTATCTAATTGTATATTCCAGTGAGTTTTAACTCGGCTAGTTTGCTGTGGTGCATTTTTTACATCCTATGGCATGAACTAATTTCTTGTATACGTATAACATTTGAGAGTTTGGCTTAGAAAATGCACCTTCAGTCCTATTAATGCAAAAGGCAAGGTCTCAGAATGAAGTTATTATGTTCATGCAATTGAAATAGACTGTAAGGTTTTGCAACTATCCCTTATGTGGTCTTTGAAATTATACACTTAATCATCATTCAGGCCATATAAACTTCACACTGGATATCTTATAGGTGAATTTTCCATAAGTCTCGAGAAGTTCAGATACACATTGTGCTGAATGTCATTAATGACAGTAATGGAATACAAGGACATATGTCCTACATTTCACTGCAATAGATGAAGACTGAAAATATTGTTTAAACCGATGGAATTGTAGTAGTTGGATTATGCATCATCAGGTGATAATGTAACAGTATTAAAACCATTATCTATCAAAGGCCATCAATACGATTCAGTGACATGTGGTCCATTAAATTGAATCTGAATAAACTCCTTTTTCAATACTATAGACAGTGGTGAAACGTTTAGTTTCAAGGACGGTTAATTATTGATATATAGCAATAGACTATTGTTGATTGATATACAACAATAGTTATTATACTTTGTACATTGTACTTTATACATTGATATGTAACAATAGTTGCAGCTTCTCCAGGACACGGAGAGGGCAGGAGCCCTTCTCCCCTCTGATCTACCACAGCCCTCCGACGAGCACACGGCCTGTCCTGACTTCCCTTGACCAGCGTTCTCAAACCACGAGGATCCAACGCATCTCACCATTCAGCCACCTATTTTCTACCGGTGAGCATATTCTACAGGTTCATCCACCTTTACCTGCCTCATCCAACGAAGCTACAGCACTTGCTGCCCTGTTGACATTCGCAATCAGCTGTTTATTTCGTTGTGCATGCCTTCAAAATGGCTGGCACGATACGGCCCCACATCGAGGCTGCACTACGTTGCGAGGCAACGACGGCCTCAGATGAAGGCTGTGATAAAGCCCCTGTTTGCCTGGTGAAGCCAGTTGCAGCTTCTCCAGGACACGAAGGGGGCAGAAGCCCTTCTCCCCTCTGATCTACCACAGCACTCCAACGAGCACACGGCCTGTCCTGACTTCCCTCGACCAGCATTCTCAAACCACGAGGATCCGACGCATCTCACCATTGAGCCACCTATTTTCTACCAGTGGGCATATTCTGTGGGCTTATCCACCTTTACCTGCCTCATCCAACGAAGCTACAGCGCTTTCCGCCCTGTTGATATTCGCAATCAGCTGTTTCTTTCGTTGTGCCTGCCTTCAAAATGGCCTGCGCGATACGGCCCCACATCGAGGCTGCACTACGTTGCTAAGCAATGCGCCTCTGTTTATCAATAACTACTTCCGCTGGCAGGCGGATGACGACCTCAGACGAAGGCTGTGATAAAAGCCCCGTTTGCCCCTGTCGCAACGGGGAGTCAGGAGCCTTGGACTACTTCCCAGCCTAACCTTCTCGCCACAAACTACCACACCACACCAGGAGCAGGTAACACCCAACATAGTGTGTCATTGACAATTGTGTTAACTTTCGCTCACGTTAGCCACTGTATTCAGTGTTTGGTCACGACATACCTCCAAATAGTCTGACCTCCTCATATCATTGCCACCGTACTATTTGCCTCCCTCCATTGAAGACCACAGCGCACAGACTTTTGCCACCAGCTCTATCGACTTGCTAACAAAAACATTCTGCTTACCTCTGATGAGGTCTTCATAGTCACTGGTTAGCAAAACTAATGTTCAACATCGACCCTGTGTTGCCACCAGCCCCCATCAGTGGTATTGTTTGTGCACAACCTCATAACTGTCTTTTATGCACACTTTTGACTCATACTAATATTCTGATTGTAATGTTAGCTTTGAACTATGTTGTTAGCCTAAAATATAGTATGGTAATGATGGATTAACTCAACTCTGCTAAACACCATAGGGAATCAACTTACTGATAACCCCTGATAGGAGCAGATTATCTACATTCAATATGTCTCACTGTCTTCTCCTCTATGCCCCAAGTTAACTGCATTCTCTCCTGGCTACTTGACTGTCGTGACCATAGCCGACTGGTCACTTTTTGCAATTTTTACTGTCATTGCTGCCTGCATTCACTCCATAGTGCAACATTGTCCTGATGATTTAAGCATATTATCTCTTGATATAGCCATTTGGCTTCGTCACCAGCCTTCAGTTTACCATAATGTATACCGCTTAGCCCAGAGCTGACCACGGTCGAGCATTCTAATTCTACTCTGAGCCCACTGTTCATAAATGCTGCCTACCACTTATGAATCGTTGTGCACGCAGGCCACCCTTATTGTTGCTGATGTTCTTGTTTATAGGCAACCCTAATATAATTGCACCTGGGTTAATCTAGCTGTGACTAGCAAGTCTCGGGGACCAGCACACACCCGAGTACAAAGAACATACTCAACTTGCTACACCCTACATAGCACCTCTAATGTCTTCACCACAGCACACCATACTCCTCACTATAGACTGTGCTCCGTCCCTGATACTTCCCCTCGCCTGGATACTTACACTATACCATAGTGCTCCACTACTTCAGCGTACTCAGCTGATCCCTAGCGAGTCACCCAACCTCTCGATGTTGCTCTCAGACATCGATGCAGATTGCAACATGTCTCTAGACCAGAGTGGAGTATCCCACAGTCCAACAATACCCTCTGCCTCGCAGCCCTGTATGAGCACCTCCTCTACCACCACTATCAAGCCTTACCTAAACTCCCCAGCCCTTTGGCTACAACACTTTGCTACCAGACCCACCCCCAATCAACCATGTACCTTGCACACAAGGTCTTGTTTCAAGACTCCTGCGTCAGAGCCACCGCAACATCTCTACCATGAAATCTAAAGTGCTCCCAACAACGGACCCCACCTTCACATCTCGCAGCACTAAGAGCACCAAATCCAACAATAGTACTCCCCACACTTCCAAAGAAACCCTGGTTAAGGGTGCCCTAATCAACGCTAGATCCCTCCGTGCCCATGCCCTGGACATTGCTGACTTTATCACAACTTAGATTTCCTCGCCATCACAGAGACCTGGCTGCATTCTGCCTCCGGTCCTCTACTCTCTCCACAGGGTATGCCATTATCAGAAATGACTGCAATACACACCTAACTAAAGGAGGCGGTATTGCTTTTAATCATAAAACCTCCATTGGCCTCAGAGTTATTCCGAACCAACAGATCCCTTCGGCTGAGCTACTCTCTCTCAACCAAACCATCATGATGCACCTCATATATAGGCCCCAGGACCGGTCACCACATTTGCTGAGGACATCACTTCCATCCTTGCAGATAATACCAAGATTAAATCCCAAACTATCTTACTCGGTGACTTAAACTTGGGGTTTCAAGATCCCAATGACCCCAAAGCTCTGGACATCACTAACACCCTCTCTGACCTCTCTGACCTACGTTTCACCCACCGTATTAGGGAACCGACCAACAACAAGGCAGAGCCCTTGATTGGTTAGTTGACCTAAACTGCAACATTAACATAGAGTCTAACCAACCGTGCGCGTGGTCCGACCACCATTTGATCAACTTCAACATCATTGCCAATGACCTATGTGTCAGTCAGGACATTGCACCTGCAATCTGTACAAGAAATAAAAGAGACATAACTTGCGAAAAACTACTCCCCCTCCTCCTACCAGCTCTCAAACTCCCACCATCCTGCACTGACCCAACTGTCCTAGTGGACATATTTAATAATGTTTCACATGCCAATTGCCTCACTGGTGTAACCTCTTTCTTAGAATATGTTGCATAGCAGGTCGCATTCTGCATCAAATGCCCTACTGGTGCTGCAATTTCTTCGTGCTCTGATGAATTCACCTTTGGGAATGTCAATTACAGATCTGCGGTGGCAACTGTTGCAACTAACATGCAGTTCACATCTGCGTGTTTTCCGAAGGTTGTTGTTTTCAGCATTTGGTTGTCCACAGTGATTCTTATGTCAAGAAAAACTATTGTGAGGTCGATGTGTGTCCCTGTGAGTTTGATGTCGAACTGGTGGGTATTCAAATATTCTTTGAGACAACAAGTTGTTCAGGTGTTCAAGGCCATATCATGAGCACATTCTCAATATAACAATAACATTTGTGTATCAGATGGTTGAAGTCATAATTCATAATTGGCGAAGGCATGAACCTATTCATATTGGTCCATGGAAAGGTTTGCCATGGCAGGTGCATATGTGGCATATGTGCTATCAGCAGACCTCACTCGTACTTGCTATCCCCATACTGGGTTCTGCCAGTACTCGCACATAGCACACTGGGCCACTGGCAAATCTTGGCTAAACGGGCAGGACAGGTTTTGTCATCCACAACATGTGGTTGCTTACATCTCAGCTGTACTCACATAGCATGACCCTTGCCATTACTTCTTCTTCTAGACAATAACAAGCACCTTGTTCAAGGATTTTATACAGCCTTACAATAATTTGGTAAGAACCGCCTCTTTTAATAGTTACACAGTACATCCAGGTGCTATGCCCACCCGAGCTAACGCCTATTATTTTCTTTTACTCACCCTTGGTGCAACCTTCTTTTCTTTCCAATCATACTGTCCAGGATGGTATCACCTACTATATTAATGTGTGTACATAAATCTGTGAATATATGTCACCTCACAACAACCACACACCACCTTTTGTCAACTACATGTCTGCCTATGAAAACTGAAATATATAAACTTTGAAATATATAAATATGAATGTCTACCATGTTTACAATCATAAATGACAACGCACAGCAACTCACTGCACCACCACTATGCACCTACGCACTCACACCTTAGCACAGCCTTGATAAAGACCCATTGGTTTCATGCAAATTTGCAAACTCCTTTCTTTCAAGATCCTTGCAACCATTTGCCAAATCAAAACCAAGATTACAAGCACCAAATTGTTTCCAGAGTGTTTAATTGACCAAACATGGAGGCACCATTTTAACAATTTTTAATATTCTGATCCAGCGCCAATACCACCTGGGATCCAACACCAAACACTATTCCTTCTAACCACACATAGTTTTGTCCCACAGGAACCCTGGAACAGCTGCAGGAAGCACTATGCACACATGAATGACTTAATCAGTTTAGCACAGTGATCTGCTTTTCCTACAAGCCATCTCCTTCCGTAGTCTAAGATAGAAAATGCTTCAGACTCAGGAGGGAGGCTTGTCCTGTTGAAGACCCTTAAAATAAAAATAAATGGTTGAAACATGCATGTAGACACTTGATGTAGTATTACAGTGAATAACCAGTGCAAACAATACTGTTGTATTTCAATTTCCGAATACAGTATTATATTGTTTAGGCATCGCACTCACTATTTTTCCTTGCACATCTGATCTATCCCCCTGATTTTGTAATAGCAAATTGAATTTTAATGGTTGTTGCTCAGTAATACATTTTGTGACATGGACCACTAATGTATAAAAAGAAATCTATAAAGTTGTGAATACACTGGCATTTTCTGTATACTTACTGTGTGCGGAAAATAGGTGTATTCTTAATCTCGGCCTTCTTATCATCAGTAGGAGCATTAATTGGTTTCTTGACTGCCTGTCATTTTATTTTTAAGAATTAAATTGCTTGGATTCAATAAAATAGTTAACAAACATCTTCGCTTCCCCTATGTTCAATAATTCTCATAGTTATTACTTACTGCACTGTACACCATCTAATAATGTATCTCATATTCATACATTTGATAACTTGTTGCCACTTCAGTGCCCAGTACTCATATCTCTAAATATATGTACTGCCCTAACCGGCCACTGTGACTGCCTCCTCCAGATACCTGACAGTTTGGAGCCCTAAGAAGAGAAGGATGGGTGGCAGAACACTTGGCACAGATGGCACCAGTCTTTGGAATTACAAACCAATTTGATAGTGAGGAACAAAGATCCTCTTCATTTAATGGAAGGTATCAAGACTCTCCTTTTTAAAGAAATCTATGATGCATAATCTGTCCCTGATCCAGTAGTCTTCAGTATCTGACCTTCTTCTGGGACTTTGTGCATTTTGGAACTTTTCAGTTTGGAACAGAGTTATCAGTTAATGGTCCTGTGTGCACTTTTCCCTTCTTCCATGTATTTGGCCACTGTGTGATTTGGCCAAACAGTTTCAACTGTTCTGATCCTCAGCGTCATTGTCTCCTGTCCACCACGTGCTACCCAGAAATGTTTAAACAGAACTACTTAAACCCACGAAGTGCTGTTCGCATACATGATAGGACAGCACATCCCAACAGGGACATGGATCAGCAAAGCAATTCTCACCTGAGGGCTGGTGGGTGGCCGGGTGTCACCTTTTGTCACTTCTCGTGTTCATTCAGAGCATCGTCTACATATTCCAGGTTTTCTTTAAACAGACCGTCACAAACATGGTGTGTCTAAGTCTTGTGGTAGCATTGATTACTCAAGACGAGTTCATGATCAAAGTTGCTTAGGCTTTTTCTTATTTATTCTTCAGGTTATTCTTCATGTCTCTTCTTAGGCCTAAAGTTCAGAAACAGCAGACACCCACTGGCCACGTCATTCATATTAGGTTAGCCCACAACTGACACACACAAGGAACACTGATTTAAAACCACGCACAAACACACACACACACCACAATCTTTGAGGTAACTTTCACTCTGCACACACCAACATTGTGTCTCTCATTCCCAGTGTCCAGCAGGACAGGAAACACGGCAAAGCAACTCGTTCTATGTTACACTGAAGACCATGGGCACAGTCACTCACAAAGCCACCAGACATGACAGTCTCAACAGTAGCTTCCAGATAAAGCTATTAATTCCCCAGAACTAACTTTCACCAGTTAGATGTTGCAAAATGCAGCCATTGATTTGGGTATTAGTAATAGCTGCTACTAAAGCAATTGGTGATCCCAAGGTTTGAAAGCAAAAAATGATTTACCCAAAATGTACAACTCTCCAACGGTAGGGCATGAATGGTTTGGTCCAAATGAATTTACAAGTAAAACAAAGAAGTAGCATGCACATTAAAATGTTAATGGTTCACCTGAAAATCAGCACTAACCGTCGAATAATGGTCAGCTGAGAAACCTTTGAGGTCGACATATATATTTTCCTTGTCCCCCTGCTAAAAATATATAAAATACATGCAGGCCGGGAAGTGATTAGTCTGGGTCAAATAACCTGAAAACAACACGAGAATCACCTTGCCCCAAACAACACACATAGAAAAGAAACTAAGAGTAATATTTCTATTGCCACAACCCCATATGGCACTCCCCTCTCCGAATTGCATTATCAAAAGAAAGTCACATTATGGAGACCATGGGCCTCATTAGGAGTCCAATGGTAATGGAAAAAACAGGTGCCAATAATGGTACTGCCAGTTCCTCTGATCCGCTTGATTATGGGTTTGTGAATTGGGGCCTTACTTCCAAAGACAGCACTAAGGGTATCAGGGTATGGTGATTTGTAGTAATACCTCAGCCGCACAATAGAGTGCAATGTGATTTCCATTTAGGGAGTAACACTGACCTTGTCATTTGCCGGAGACGCCACTGTTACCACCGATGGAAACAGTATTTCCATGTGTTGTGATTGTGTTGTGTTGTGATTAGCAAACTAATACCACTAAATGTGTAATGTGTCCCTATGCGGGTGTCCCACTAGCTGATGATGACAAATAAAAATCCTCTCCTCCACACGGTACCTTAGGTAGAAGTCAAGGCTCTAACATTATAGAGTTTGTATTCAGTGGCCCTTGAACATGCAAGTCATCAGTAATGTATTCAGTAGATTTGTTTTTAATTTCCACGCTGGAGCGGAAAGCCAAAAGATGGCTCCACCAAAGAAAAATATGGCATTAGGCAGTTACACACCCCATTCACCCCCCCCCCCCTACTGATTGCAAATATTCATTATGTATCTTCCAGTTCTTCACAGCTTCTTGGCCCAGCACAATCCTTCCCCTAGCAAGCAGCACCTATGCTCCACACAAAGGCATAATGCAATGCTTTTGAACTTTTTTTTTTACAACGTGTTTTTTTCAGTCTGTAAACAGTCATATTTGTAGATAAGAAACAGAGAAAGAATATAAAGAAAGAGGATACATTTTTTAAAGTGTGCTTTTAGTTTGCAAAGTGTGTTTATCATTGTCTGCGACTATTCGGCTATTGCTTTGGTGATGGTCATATTTATATCCAACTATTTGCATTCAGCCAAATCATCCATCTACTATTCCCTAAACTTGTAAACAGAATCACACTGTCCAGCTTCACGCAGGGCGTGTAAACACGTGTAAAGTCTTCAGAGATGACGTTGACAATGCCATTTGTGATGTCATCCGTTATAGCAGGTGTGATGATCTTAGCAGCGCCTCCGTGGAGATTGTTAATGTTGGATGCCATAACATAACTGGGACATTTCATTGTTTTGTGTTGCAACATAACATGCCTTAATCTAAAGTTTTTTCATTGAATTTCCAAGATGTTCATAACTCCCCCTACCAAAGATTGTTCACTGAATATCTACAACTATTAGATACATATGATAGTTTAGCAGTATCATTAAAAAGTGGTGATAACTCATTACCACCACTTTTATGGCACTAATGAATATAGTGCACTGCCAAACTTACGATTTGGTCCTTGAAGTGGAGGATTCATCCACTTTAAGTAAAAAATAAATACAGCAAATTTACACCACCAGAATTAACGCTCACGGTAAATAAGTCAAAGTCCCTATGGACTCCAAAAATGGGATCTAACACCACCACACCACCACGCAGAATCCCGAATGAAATTTCATGGGCCCAAGTGGTGGTAAGTTCCAAAATTGAAATCGGCTTATCTTTACAGTCTATCGGGCGACTTTTTTAACCTTTGGTTCCAACATAGATATTTGTGACCAAATCTGTAGTCTGGGGACAGGAATAGCCCCTTACTTCCACAAATGTGATGTATCGTCGCAGGTCACTGGGTTGACGGTAAGCCAAGGAGAACCCGTCATAAACTATAGTAACAAGAATGCCGAAGCATACAAAAAAAACAGGACTTTGCGCACTTTTAATTTGAAAAGGGTATGTTTTAATATCATCCAATCTTAATCATCCAGTCTTAGATATTACCCTTGTAACGATAACACGTGTTCCGGCCTTTATCAAATCAGGGCTAGAACAGTTATTAGGATGCCAATTCATCAGAGCAATTAAAGCAAAATCATGTATTACAGCATACAAATTTCATGGAGAAACCCCCATGAAAAATCAAGACACACCATGGTCAAACAGCAAAAATGAAAAATGAACCCAAAGTACATTTGGCACCATTGTACATGAAATGTAATAACCAATAAATCATACAATTGAAAAATTGAGGGATTTGGGGGATGAGAGAAAAGGGAGACAAACAAACATACAGAGACAAGAAACGGATATGGAATTAGTCACGGATTGTCTCAGACTAAAATGCATAATGATGGTTGTAACTAATAATTATCATGACTTACCCACACCAGGGTCAGTAATTGCTTTTATGTAGTAGTGGTTTAATGGGACCAATCCCAATTAAATGTGTTCTGATATCCAAAATAAACACAAAGAAAAATATTTACATTTTATGTTATAGTTATTATGATGCGCATATCCCACTTATTTCATGTCCCTCGCTAAACTCAGAGCTTCATTTCATCTGAGTCTTTTATGATGTTATTAAGTGATAGTAACCCTAACCAATTTTGGTGGTAATTCAGAGGGTTTACCACTGAATCAGAGACACACTCTAAATGAGGCCCATTGTACCTTGAAAAACGCTGAGTGCACTGTTATACCCCATTCCCGTCTTATGTACCAATATGCTGCACCCCTTTAGCGATGACATCAAATTCTGCTTTATAGAAAGCAGCAGTGTAAACGCTCAGATGGCCCTGTAGAGCCCTGCTGTAATGCATTTAAATCAAACCTGCCATACATCGTACACATGTTCTAGCATTTTAGAATACTGCCAACAATTAAGAAAAGTTACATTTCAGATTTTATTTTTTTAGTTTCGATCAGTGATTAAAGTATTGTAATTGTTACATCGCATGTACTATACCTGAGGTACAATGGACCCTATTTGTAGCACTACCATGCATTTTAATGCTTTATTAATGTTGAAATGCTCTGTGGACAGTGTTAAGTCACATTTTCTCCATGCAGCGACAACATGCTTCACCTCTTCAAAGCAATGCGCCTGCAGGAGGCAGCTGGGCAGCAGGAGTCAATGTTTATGTGTGTACTGCACGGAGTTTGCTTTATTGGATTTGAGAGATAGTCACTGTGGGATGTAAAATAGATTACAGCAAAAGATCTGTAAGCAAGATTACGCGGTTTATATTGCAGCTTTTATTCTCGAGGTGTTTTGAAAGGTAGCACTGTATTTTTCTGCAAGTAATCTCAGGTACTGTAGTGCTTCACTTTAAATTACATTGGCTAGAGATAGAAGATTGATGGCAGGCTTTTTAATGCAGCTCTTACCAACAATTTGTGGAGATTAGAAGGTTGTCAGAAAGATACTGCTGGCAGGGTAGGGATTGCTTTCAAAAACTGTTCCAAACTGACAGCTAATGGGTAGCATTCTCTGATAGATTTGTATGCAGTTAGATAAAACTCAAAGCCCAAAGGCAATTTGATTTCCACAGTCATCATTTCTTCTGCTGTTGACACAGTGGCCCCATATAAGTATCTCGACAAACATAATGCAAAACAGATAGGCAGCCATGCATAGCAAAAAACAATTGGCTCCTGATAACCCTGTCAGTAAACAACATTCATCACACTCAAGTGGCTTGGGATAACCATTGTTGACCTGCGTCTCTGGCTCAATGAATTATGGATGCAGTTCCTTAATGGGACAGGTTTGTTTGTAGAGCTGGTGTCCCTCATTTTTCAAATGTGAAGAACACAAATGAGTGGACTCTCTTTCAATTTGAAAGTAGGACAAATACATTTGTGTAAAGAGTCTGAGATTAGTAGCCAATAGTTTTGACGCCTTGAATTTTAGCTAAATTAAGTCATTCCTCCTGTACATCCCTTGTTTTTCATAAAAGCTATTATTTGGTGCCGATACACAAAGGAGGGTCATTGTGTAATTCCCCACATATTACACAGAGGGACAGCAACTGAAAGCACTGCAGTGCATGCAGTCCCTCACACATAGGGCCCGATTAATGGAAATGTGCGCAAAAATCCGTCTATTCATAGAATTTACTGTGAAAAGTAACCGTATTTGCAAGTCACACCCCGGAACGCCCACAACATGCCCCCATACAAAGCAAAAACGGCCAGGACAGCTACCTTTGTGTGCTCCCCTTGGTGCAAATACACGCACCCTTCAAAGAGTGCGTGGAGTCCTTCTCAAGAAGATCTGAATCTCGGGCACCCTGGGCATGGTCCCTCATATCCGGCACCCCCGACAACATGCGTATGAAAAATCACAAATCAGTTGAAATCTTGAAAAATCGGTGTGCAAACCACCGTAAACCGTTCCTGCACAGCATACACGCACCCCTAAATTGGATCAGAACCCCTGTTGCGTACACGTACCATGAAATCCGACATGCAAACCCACCTCTGTGCTGCGATTTCTATGCGATTTCTATGCAGAAGTGTACTTATGCCTGCCTTCATGTGGCCATTTTTCAGCCGAGCTGTTGTGTGATCGATTCCATGAATAGGTCTCATGCCATGCAATTGTGGGCGTGCAAAGAACTGCCTGCAGGTCGTTCCTGTATCACCCACCTTTTTAGCAAGTTCTTCCCCATTTTTGGTGTTCTGCCCCCTTCCTAGTCCTCTGCGCAAGCCACACACACTCTCTGCGTGGAGTCTCCCGCAAGGCCCTCAACAGCTTGCTGAGATGTGCCGAGCCTGTGCAAACTCCACGCAAGTCTAAGAAAAGTACACTGCATTCGATTCCATGAATCGAAAAACGCAGATTTGCGTGCAGTTTGGCAAACATGAGCCCAATTTTTCACGCAAATAATTCCATGAATTGGGCCCATAGTTTTGATGCAAACAGCTCAGGTAAATCTGGTGGCCACGGAGTTCACATGCATTTTGACTCCTTGTTATGCAAATGCTCGTAAAGGCATATCACCATCCACGTGCATGGTAGGAGGTATTTGCAAGGATTCCTATGGATTCTGCTTGCTTTCAGCCAGCCAGAGATAATGGGCCTCAGTCCGAGGTGGGGGGTAAGGGATTCCGGGCACCGGTAAGGAGACCGGTGCCGGTAATGGTCGGACCACACGTCCCTTACGGGTCCCATTAGGGGACCAGGGCGCTAATTACGGGCCTGCCATTAGCAGGCCCGTAATTAGAGCCTTCCCCCCATTCCATGGCATTTGGAATGGGGACTTACCGGGTCCGCCCAGGGCAGAATGTCCCGGTATGTCCCCACTCCACCAGGTCGGACCCGGACACGATTTTGGAGGCAGCAATGGCGCTAATTGCGCCATGGCTACCTCCAAAGTCATAATGAGGCCCAATGTTGGATTTGGAAGGAGGATGGGATGGAGATGGAGGTGACAGATTTGAGTATTTGATTTTGAGTTTTTGATTTTTGAATAATTTTTACTGTGCATATCCCTCTGCGGGAGCCTGCCAGCAACAGATGGATTTGTAATGAACTAACAGCATTTAACTATGCCAAATGACTCAGAAAACTACCAAATCAAGTATGTTTTCAGAGTCATGTTTTCAGTATTACAATCCATGCCCTCCCACCCCCTCTACAATATAGATCCTTTGAAATCAAATGATGTCTATAAACCATGCACACAACGTGTACACATGCATTTTTCTAATCGTGATTATGATAGAAATGGAGAAACATTACCGCCAGTATGGACCTCTGGGGCAGGTGGATGTTTTATGCTTCACAAAGCATCTGAAAACAAAGGGATTATTCAAAAATTGAAAATAACAGGCACTTCCAATTTAGATGTGCAACTTAAAAAGGAAACAAATAACCCACTTCATAATACTCAATTTTCTCCTGAATCCATGAAAATCGTCCATGTCTCGCTGCACAAGTCTGACATGCAGAGGATGACACACATGTGAATAGTTGTCACTTTACTTTCTTTTGTTAGTCTGGTGCATTGTATACATGTGCACATTATGCATCTAAAGTTAGTGTAAGTGATGCTAAACTTATCAATCTAGGCCAAAATCATTATTGCGCTAAATGTAAAGTTCTTTAGCACTTCGAGATGTACCTTGAATGACCTTTGGACATTTAAATGCACCAACATTGTCGGTCACATCCTAATGTGTATGCCGCATGAAGTTAATTTATGAAATATGTACAAAACTCATTGTATTGCTCAATTTCAATTGCTTTTTGACAAAACACCGTATCACTCTCTCATAGAGGATGATATTTCAGCAATAAAGAGATAGGAAATTAGGAAATGTCAAATTCCCTTGTACTGCGCAAATCATATTTGCGACATGAGCTGCAGTTACACTTTGGAGCGCCTCGTATTTAATGGCTATGTTGATTTGTAATAGCTTCTGGCATATCAATTCCTAGAACAATAACTCAGCTTAATGTATGTATTTATGTATTTATTAAATAGTAGTATTCATAAAGTGTTGTCCTTGCCAATGTCAGTGGCTCGCATCACTGGAAGCAAATGGAATAACTGAAAGAGGGTGTGGTGAGGAAGTGGGAGGGGAGAGAAGTAGGGAGAAGATGATCAGGAGGTAGATCAGGTATGGTGAGTTTAGAAGTGGTGGGTTTTCAAAACCTTGAATTCAGCACAACAACGATATATACAAAGGCACCGGGGTGGCACACCGCAGCCCGGCTCCAAATCACAAGAAAAACACACGGATTGGTGACATGCAGTGTACATTTAAGTCAATATAAGGAAATGTTGCCTGCAGACATTATGGAAAACAGAAAAGCAACGCCTTTCGCCCCACACACGACTCTAGATCACACAATGAGGAAAAAAGGAAAATTACCGTATATTTAAAAGAAAAGCTCTGGCCATATCACATGACAGGGTTAATTCAGGCTTCAAATATGGCACCATTGAAGCTGATGAATAAGGCAGTGATATTAGCCCACTGTTTAAAATCAAGTTAAACAGTCCACACAGTGTTAATACGTAAATGTCTCTATACAATTAATCAACAGAGCATTAAATGAGCAACAAAATCAAGAATTGTCACCAAAGCAACAACGCATAATCTGCAATTTTTGCAAAAAGTTGCATTTTCAAAAATGCTCCTAAGGTGCTAAAATCAATACATATTTTGGATAACAATTCGCAATATTCACAAAGTGCACTCGTGTAGTGCATATCATAAATAGTACCTCGATAATTAAAGTGACTTGTGCATATTGATGTAAAGTTCTAAGCAATACAAACAGAGTCACAGCTGAATTGCATGGTTTGTGGGAGAATGTCCCCAATTTTATATGCATTGGGTCATGAATATTCATAAAGTGCATCTTGTAAACACAACCTCATCTATTCAAAGTGATAGATGCATAGTGATGTAAAGATACTGTCAGTTCATTCAGCAGTTTATTCAGCAACACTGTCATAAAACATTATCACTGATATGGAAGATAATGCACAATAAAACCTAATGACTAATAATGCACAAAAAATAAAATATTGGACAGGTTAATTCAACAAAATAAATCCTCCAGAAACCTTCCCCAAGTATTTGTCAAACAAATTAAAAAAAGAAAAAGGAATGGCCCACAAATGTATATATAGTTCCTCCTCAATATACATCCCACGTGGAGAATTTTTTCCAAAGTCACTGATTCGTTTAGTCTCCGAATCTTGGAAGCTTGGGTACATGATTGTCAACAAAAAGGAAAAGCCGTCCAATTTACCACCATTGCAATTCATAAGAATGTTTGGCTACAGGGTACGGAAAGTGACCCTGCTAAATGGTTTTGATATGTTGTAAGATTCTGACCCTTAATTTACAGATGGTACTCCCCAAACACAATTTTTTGCATGGATAGCATAAAACATCCAAAATATCTGTTTCTCAGGTTATTGTCTGTCAAATGCTATAGTTAGAATTCACCACATAATGTTTAAAAGTGGTTAGGGTAGTTGCAAATCGGCATACCTGACTCTTGTGGCATTTGTAAAAGCCTACGGACAACCCCTGCAGCCAATTGGTAGCTGAAACATTTGTAGGAGTTAGGAAACTGGCAACCAATGTATCCTTTATTGAAGGAGACTTACAAAATGTCACACTTGACCATTGAGATAATGCCTGGCATAAATCGTTGTCAACCTTAAGCATTGGCATGTGATGCGCTTATTGTTGATGGAACACATTTTCGATGACCTTGAACTGAACCATAAATCAGAAATAAGTCTGATTTCCGAATCCTTCTTAGATATACTCCCTGGGATTTTAGTGAGAAAAGCATCCCTCTTAAGATTTCTGGCTTTTAAAAATGCTCTTTCAATATTTTGCTTCGACTAACCATGGGTAGGAAATATATGTGCTGTACTCGAACATTATGTTTTAAAATCAACAAAGGTAGAACAATTGCACCTCAAATTCATGCAGCAGGATGACTACTGCTTGCCTCAAAGAGAGTATTAGAACCAGCAGGTTTACGATGAACTGACATATTGGAGGTCATTACGACCTGGGTAATGACACCGGTGCCGGTAATCCCTTTGCGCCCTATTCCGAGGTCCCTCCCTGGTTTTACCAGGCGTTATGGACGGGACCCGCACAGGGATACCGGGGTCAATAACGGTTCCGCAATTCGCGGTACCGTTATTGACGCCTTCCCATTGAGCCCTAATAGCGCCATGACTAGCACCAACCTCGGAATGAGGGCCATTCGCTCCAGTTGGAGTAATACTTACCCCCACATCCAGAAACACTATTTTAGAAATAATATGCATTTCGGTAAAGCGCACATTCAGCTCATTGATGTTTGAAATGTGTGCAACCATTCTTTTTCATCACCTTGCCAAATAATAAAAAGGTCATCAATCAATCTCAGCAAAAATACTATTTTCTCAGTATGTTTCTCATTTTCAAAGGACCAAATTATATTCCTATATGGAGGAGCAGATATAGCCCCCATCGCAGCCCCCCTTCACTTGTTGGTAGAAAGAACCATTGAACAAAAATACACTGGGGGTCAAACAAATAAAAAAAATATATCTAAAATAATTTTAGGATGACTAAGTTAATTCAGAGATCTAATGCCCATGCTGCTAATATCAAATCATGATTAGTGGAAGTTTACAATGAAACCACATCTACAGTGGCCACAATTTTACCAGGTTCCTAGGGGATTTCGTTGATGTGTTTGAGAAAGTCAGTAGTATATATTAAATAGGAAGGTAATGCTGAAACAAGGGGCTTAATGGTTTCATCAATAAATTGTGCCATGTTTTCGGGAAATGAACCACATAACATGACAATAGACCTACCTGGAGGTCTCAATAAGGACTTGTGCACCTTCGGTAAGAAGTACATGGTCGGAATCACTGGCATTGAAGGAAGAAGACATTTCACAATATCATCATTCAAAATGCCACGATCAGACCACTTCTGAAGGAGTTCAGACAATTCCTTTAGTATAGGGGGAAATGGGTCTGAAACCAATTTTGAATAGCAAGAGCAATCTCTTAGTTGTCTGTTGGCTTCCAAGACATATGGCCTTATTATGAGGTTGGATGTAACCCGTGGTGCTACAAGCGGGCTTCCGCCAAACCTGTACCATCAATTACACTGCCTGATATCACGGTGCCACTGGGATATCCCAAGTGGCGGATGAAGGTTAATCCCCATTCCCATGAAGTCCCAAATTGGGACACTGAAGCATCGGCACCGTTGCTAACAGTGCCAGTGATTCAGTGAGAGACATACCGTTGGGATGCTTGGACCCTACTGGCATTTTCGTAGTATGCCGATCCGGAAAGGGTGCCGGTACATTGCTACGAGCACCCTTATTTCCTGACTGCCATATTTGTAATGAGGCCCATAGTCTGAATGATTTAAAAGGATTGTTAGAGCCTTTACCAGAAGGCTTTATAATCAAATTGGTTAGCTGTGAAATCTCAGACAAAGGTTGTTTCTGCTGAACAGTTAAATTCCTAGAAGGAGTAAAATCCAAATTATCCAATTTTGGCAAATCATTAATAACCAAGTCCTGATATGCCTCCAGACAGCCTGCAGATATAGAAGGATAACATTTCAATTTAGATTTAATACTGGTATTCCTAGACCAATAAAGTTGATCACGAAATGTGTTAAATCATTCCTGTCATTTTCACTAGATATTTCTGCCAAATCTGTCTGGTTCAACAAAGTAGGTAAACTAGATATTTCCAAATAGTTTTGTATAGTACACACAGGTTTTTGAGTCACTTTAGGTGAATTGACCCAAAAATATTAAATACGTTTGAATGTACGTATAAATTGGTCAAAGTATGTGTATAATTAAACCTTCTAGAGGGACAAAAATGTAAGCCCTGTTTAAGCACTTCTGTTTGATCATGAGTCAGAGTATGATAAGATAAATTAATTATCTGTATTGAAGACACACCATCTACTTGTTGCCTCATGTGTCAAAATGTGCCAATCTCTTTGTATTGCCCTGATTTAATACGTTTGCCTCATCTACCTCTCCTTGTCTTTCATTTCTTGGTGAAAGATTCCATGCACATCCCCTGGTTCTTCGACAGCATCTTTCCCTTTGCATGTTTCCCCCCCTTGGAAAGAAACTGCATCTCCTGTAAAAAATTAAGACACGCAGCAGGGGGTTCTGCATCACTGCTAGAAGCATCCGATTCTGCTGAGGAGGAGGAAGGTAGATCACTGGAGGGGACAAGTGCACAAACTGTTTACTATATGCATCACATTTTTATACTCTGGCAGTCTCATAATCCAATTGTTGCGCAGAAATGTATGCTTTTTGCATTGCGTAATGTCCTCTTCATATACAACTACTTTTAGATCAATACTGGCATGTACATTTATTTCCTGTTTCAGTATTTCGTGTATGTCTCATCAATCCGTACATTTATGGTGCAATCTGATTTTGCATATTTGACTAATGTGGTTAACATTTTGAGTGTGCATTCATTAGTCTCTTCGCCCCACTCTTGTAGCATATCCGGGTCTTGGTCCTCAAATGATAGCATGACACGGATACGTACGCCCTGTGGGGTACGCCACACATCCAAGTAATTTTATATAAAGCACTCCTCCCACCATTTAGAAATGTCTTTTTTAATGCAATTTTTCCAATTGCTTGAGTAAGGTAATTTCTGTTTTGTTTAATACATTTGTTACTTCTGCTTTGGAAGATTCAGTGTCAAAAGATATTTTGTCTTCATCTTATAAAAGTCGAGCTTGAGTAATTTGAGTTGCCTCCCTTGTTGCCTGCATGTTAAGCATTTCTTTCAGACTTATAGCCAGAAAGAAAAAAAAGGAAACGGAGCACTGTTGCCTCTGTATTGTCTCCAAACGTTCCAAAGAACGAAAAGAGGCAGGGAAAGAAGAGAAAAAGTGGGACTGCACGTTCAATCCAGTGATCCTCGAACAGAAGAAAAACAGAAAACGTACCCCTGTGCTAAGGAAGTGGCTTGCATCCTCCGATACAAGTCCTACCAGCGTGATACAGGGTTTGTTTGTTTTAATATTTGTAATGCTCGCCAGACCTGAGGGTATCAGGGCACAATAGGCATCAAGAGGGTTGTTCAACTTCGGTTACATTGCTGTATGAGATCAAGCATTTTATACATTTATACAGGAAATTGAAGACAGGCAGTATGTACAGCATGCAGGCATAAGAAAGGTAGGTTGCACACTAAGGCACAGACATTGTAGACAGTATATACAACATCTATCGGAACAGGTATAGCATTGTGGAAGTAGTGACAGGTCATAGGTCATTTTCCTTAATCCAATGAATGAGGTTGGTCCTGAAGCATGGGTAAGGTAGGTCTTCCCTCAAGGGCTGAGGGAGAGAGTTCCAGTATTGGGCAGCTTTGACCGGGAAGCCGCTCCCACTAGTCTTTGTACGTTTAAATCTGGGCACTGTTAGAAGGTTGGCGTTTGCAGTTCTCGTGGGACGGTTGGAGGGTTGTCTCGTAAATCTCGCTATGAGGTATTGAGGGACAGCATTATGGAGACATTTGTGTGTCAGGGAAGCTGTTTTGAGGAGGATTTTATCTTTCGTGGAGAGCCAGTTGTTAGATCTTCTGAGGTCATAAATGTGGCCTTTCTTTTGCATGCTTAAGGCTGCTCTCAACGCATTGTTTTGTAAAATCTGGATCTTGTTAGTGTGATGTATTTGTTACTCCCTACGTATAGGGCATTACAATAATCCCGTTTGAATAAGACAAGAGCTCTTGCTAGGGTGATACATTTGTTAGCGGAAAGGAAAGGTTTGGCTGCTCTGATTAACTTACAGGTGTAAGCAGTAGATGAGGCCATGGAATTGACTTGTTTTTTAAAGGGTAGCGTGGAGTCTAAGTAGAATCCAAGGGTTTTGACCTCCTTGGCTACTGTAAAGTTATTGCCGTCTATTTTGAGAGTGGAGTAGTTGTGGCCTAGTTTGTTAAGGTTTGCAAGGGTGCCGAGAATGAGAAGTGCTGTTTTGTCATCATTCATGCCTGGATGAGGAGGTACATGCTATTCACAAAGGCCAATTCATTGTTATAATCGCCCGATCTGTGTATCATCAGCATAATTAGTATAGGTGATACCCAGGCTGTCTAGATCATCAAAAAAGAGCTTTGTGAAGATGTTGTACAAGGTAGGGAACACACAGGAGCCCTGACGCACACTGCAGGTGATTGGTATGGGGTCAGTGGCTGCTAAAGTTGAAAAGACGCGCATTGTTCTATTGTCAAGGAAGGATTGGATCCATCCAGTCGCTTCTTGTGAGAAATGGGAGGCAGAGTCCAAGTGGTTGCATAGGATCTTATGGTCCACTAAGGCGAACACCGCTGAGAGATGGAGCAGCAGCAGTAGTGCTGCCTTGCCGTCGTCTCTCAGTGCATCTATTTGTCCCTTAAGTTTGATTAGCACAGTTTCAGTTCTGTGTTGTGGTCTAAAACCTGACTGACGTACTCCTAAGAGGTGGTTACATTCCAAATATTGTTGGATTTGGATGTAAGCCACCTTGTCTTGAATTATAAGCAGAAACATGACTGTGGTGATAGGGCGATAGTTTGTAGGTATTGACGGGTCAAGTGTTTGTTTTTTAAGTAGTAGTGGGAGGACCCAAGACTGTTTTAAGTTATGAGGTATGGAGCCGGTGGAGAAGGAGGCAGTGATAAGTTTGGAGATGAAAGGGGAGAGGTCGCGTGCAGCATCTTTTATGATCTGGGCTGGGCCGTGGTCGCCATAGACGTTTGACGTTTTGAGGGTGAGGATGACTTTTTCAACAGCTAGGTTGGATACTTTTTTTGATGTTGAAGCAGGGTGTTGGTAAATTAGGAGGTGGCAGAATAGACTGGGGCATTAGGCATAGGAATTTTGGTGGGTTTAGCGGCAAGAAGGAGAGTTTCTTTTTTATTGTTGATCTTAGCTTGGAGGGTTGTTACCTTGTTAGATAGTTTGTCTGCAACATGCTCCTCACTCTCTTCCTCCTATGTTTACACAATGTGTGCTGCTCCAGGCTGCACCATCAAAGAAAAGTAGACTTAACAAAACATGTGCGGCGTTCCACATGTAATTATTTAAGGGAAACACTTTGCAGTAACAGTGAGTGAACTTAGCGCAACGAAACCCTTGAGATTTAGTGCATTGGGAAACTCAGAACCAGCTTAACTCTGTGCAATCCCATTGATCCCCCCGTAAATTCCTTCTCTTATAAAATATATGTGCTCTTGGGCTTTGCTTTCCCAATATGCTGAATTTCAACGGTTTTGTTGGGTTAAGTTTACTCACTTTAGCTGCAATTCAACTAAAGTATTTTCCTTGAATTTCAAGGTCTGTTATACCATAGTTCTTTTCAATGCCTACTGTATTTATTTCAGTGCCACTGGCAATGGCTGGAGGCTGGTGGTGAAAATAATACAGTGGGCATGTCCGTAGGCCACGGACAGTGGCGCTGAAAAATATACACTAGGTACAGTTGAAGGCCATGCCAACTGGCCATGGCCAAAGGTCATGGACAGTGGCATTTTCAAAATATATAGCCGGCATGGCCTAAAGCCATGGTGAATTGCCATGGCAAGTGACGCTGAAAACAATGCAGTGGCCACGGCAGAAAAGTATACAGTGGGCATAAAAAAAGATGGTATAATAAAAACCCTTGAAATTCAATAAAAATGCTTAGTTGAAGTGCAATTAAGGTGAGTAAACAACCAACAAAAGCCTTGAAATTCAGCGCATTGGGAAACTCATGAATGCCTTATCTCAGTGTGTTCACCTGGCAAAGCCCAAGAGCATATACATATTATAAGAGAAGTAATTTACAATGCCACATAAAACGGCATTATGGTAGATGTGGCATTATGGGGGAGATAAATGGAAATGCTCCAAGTAAAGCCCGTCCTGAGCTTCCCAATGCCGTGAATGTCAAGGGATTTGTTGCAGTAAGTTTACTTACCTTACCTGCACTTCAAATAAAGTTTCTTCCTTGAATATAGGTTGCGCCCTATAGTTAGAGTGAGTTGAGGTGAGACAGACTCCAACAGTAAACCCGAAAAATGAATTGCTAATAACCTTTGACTCAAGTGACGGATTTGGACAGAAGATCCGTTAAAAAATAAGAAAGTTATTAAGAAAACAACAAAACAAAAAAAGTTGCCTCCCCCCATTAATTTTCCCACGGACAAAAAATGTTTGCTCCACCGCACAACCCAAACCTCTGGATGGATTTGGACCAGTTCTGAAACAAATTGTGGACTTGCAATCCTTTGTGTGGTTTGGGGTTATTCTGTCCAGTAGTTTCTTTAATAGTTGATAGAAAAGGAGGTGCCCCAGAGTAATTTGCCAACAATCTGGGTGTATATAAAGTAAAGAGCCACCACCTTTGTTTTTTCTCGATGCGAGAGAAAGTCACCATTATAGCCGAGGGTATCGGAAAATGAAATGTTGGAAAAAAGCCATTTGCAGATGAAAAAACATGCCCATGCCAAGAGTCTAGAGGTGGGTGGGGGCAAGAGGACACCAAGTGAAATTTGTGATTTGGAGGGTGTCTATGGACTGAGTTTGCGACATAAAGCAATTCTCTAGCCTTGGCTATCAGAAGGATAGCCGCGGCTACCCGACATCTCAGATGAAGGTGGTTCACAGAAATTACAAGTATTATAGGGGGAATGGAAGAGGGCAGGGGAGTTGAGGAGGCCATCAGAGGAGTGGGGGAGCTGGAATGCATGTTGGGGGCACTTGGTCAGGGTTTGGGAGAGCACAAAGCAGTGGAGGTGGTTGAGTAGTACTGCTTGATGATGAGGTGGCAGCTGAGAGTGCACTTGTAGCTGGTGATGATGTAGCCAGATGAACACAAGATGTTAAAGGGACAGATGTGGAGTTCCGGCTGGGGTCTATGGGGCTTCTGTTTATGTTTATAACAAGCTTTCAGGGATGAAATATTGTATGGATTTTTTTCAATCCATCTTGGATCTTTTCCTAATGAACGAATGATTATTATTTGTGAAGGAAACAGTGTACTATGCAAAGGTACTAATTCTGTGGGTAAATGGGTAAATAAAATGTAAATATATGTGTAGAACTGTAATTATATATTCTTTTTTTTTTTACAGACAGAAAAGTGCAAATTATGACATAATCACAGTGCACATATCACTGTGTCATGGCTAGTGAGTGCCTCTATCTTTGTGCACCTAATGTATCTCACCTTCTCATTATGCATCCATCCTACCCCACCCCTTCTACTCCAACCACCTACCATACTCCCCCTGTTTATCCTCAGCCAGCTTACCTAACACTGACTACCCCACCCGCTCATCCTACTGACACATTTTCTACACCCATCATACCCCTACTGTCTCTTTCCTTATCCATATATCATATCAACATCCTCTCTACCTCTACCCAGCTTATCCCCACCCTCTTGACTCCTACCCACCCACCCTACCGCTACAGAATCTATTCATGCTTCTGCACCGTACTCCCACCATCTTTTATACTGTATCAAGCTCACAATAAAACTTACAAGGACTACTAAATAAACACATATATACATACGTAAATATATTCTTGTTAAACACATTTTTTAATAACCAAGTCTACATTACAAGCGACGCACTTGGGCAAACCACACGTGCAGTTAATCACACATTTAATCGTGCAGTTAATCGTGGCAACAACTGGAGTGCTTACCCGCAGCTACGATAGCCCCATGTGGCACACGTAGCAATGGCCATCCGCAAGGCATATGTTTTGTCACTGCTATCAGGCCAATGGGATGTTTTGTATTTTGGTGGACTAATGTAGTTGCTCCTATAACATTACTTCCACTGTGTAGCCGGGGCAACCTTACATCTCAACCAAAAACTGCATCACAGAAATTACAAGTGTTATAGAGGGAATGGGAGAGGGCAGAGGAGGTCAGGAGACAATCAGGGGAGCCGGGAAGGAGGCTGGTAGAAATGGGGGAGGGCTTGGTGATGGCCTGGGAAAGCAATTATTTCATCATTTTTATCTGATGCCCACAGCTATGGCAAACAGAAACATGCACATTTTCATAGGGTGTTTTGTATATCCGTGGGTATACAGCATGCCACTAGATGTACGTAGCTACGTTAACGTATTACCTCAGTTGCTTCTGTACACGCGGCTGGGAAAATAGCTGGCGGTATTTAACCGTACATTTCTGTGCAATAATCATATTATTCTGTTAATGTTAGACCACACAAATGAACATGTGTTTCTGATTCCATGCCCTCACCTCTACTCTTGTATCATTTGAACTTTGAAAGGTCGATAATGTGTATTTCTGAGCATATACAAAATGTATTTGCAGCCGCAGGTAGATAGTTGCCGGTGGAATAGCCACAGATAGGAAGGATGGTTTTCAGCAAATGTTTTCTGTGTGTTTTGGTGTTTGCAATCGGTTGGTGTTCCGAATGTAATTGTGTACTTGTCTGTGATAGGCCGCTTGCTATATTCCTCTTTTTGTGCCATTGATTTTGGAAAATATAACAGACCCCTTTTCATAGAGTTTTGTCATTTTGACTGCAGAACTCGGAGTCTGTGGCTGATGTGAACGTAATTGGCAGTAAATATTTACATAAAATGGTTTATTTTCAGTGTGTGTATTTTAGCTATATGAAGCAATTGGTTTATTTGTTTTTGAAGATTACAAATTAGACTTTTCATCAAGATTATATGCTGTATTACATGGTCATTTTTTAAAAAGGGATAACATGAACATTTTCATTTGCAGTGTGGTGGATAAGCTATATGAAGTACATTTTTTTGTTGGTGAAATTTACAAATTAGATTTCTTTGTCTAGATTATATGTGGACTACACGCTCATTAAAAAAAAAAGGGATAAGAGATTCTGGTGCTGGCAAAATAACAACAGATGGAGGTTGTGCTGCACTTGAAGTTCTGCCTTGAGTGGTGGTGGCTGGAGCTGATGTTGAAGGAGCTGCAGAAGAAGTGGTAGGTGAAGGCGATGATGAAGGAGGTGCAGCTACAGAAGTCTGCCAACGTAGTGAATATGCCCCATGCATTTTCACTTTCTGTAGTTATCATCCATGTCATACTGATCTATGCGTACTAGATATGTAATTAATATATAGGTGCCCAATCTCTGTAATGGGATGGTTAATAATCCAAGATTCAGAAGCTTTTTGCAAAAGCTGAATTGCACTTCCTTTACCTTCTTTAGATTATTGTGTTCCTTCGAAAGAAAGAATCTGCAACTTTCTGGAGTTGTTTTTATGCACAGCGCTTCTTCCGGGATCCCCTCAATGGTTAAAATTGTATTTGCTTGCACTTGTCCTAAACTTTCTCTGGAATTGTGATGTTGAGACACGGCTACTTATTTATTTATATTTGGTTATAACATAACCTTTACAAAAACAATAAAAGGAATATTAAAACAGAAAAACAGAAATATACAGAACTTACAAAATTCGAATTCAAAATATCAAATATCAAATCAATTCAAACCAAATTGAACTGAATCAGACAAAACCAGACAAGCCAAACCAATCATATTATATCATTCAAAAACTACAATACTCATTAATACATAGAATATAAAACCCATCAGAGATAATAATATCCCCCTTATTTCATAAAGTAAAACTGAACTAGATGGTACACACACATGATAACACGTTATTCACATCTAATTTCTGGTACTAGTACTTCACACCAGATAATTGTAGCACAATGCTGCATTTTTCAGAGAATGTTCATACGTCTGCATATAGATAGATCAATTGCTACTTAAACATGATTGTGATACTATGATCAAGGTATGTTTCTATTCATCCTTTAAAACTTCATTGCCAACCTGACTATAGCTATCTGCAAAGAGGTCCCCTTTCCGTGTAACATTTGCCACCATAGCCTGTCAAGATTTACATATTCGGTAACACTCTATGCGCTTCCTTCACAAGATTTTACAATCAATGAATACATGCTTCAAAGTTTCAATTATTCCTACAGTACCACAGAACCTACACAGTATTCGAGGCTCTGTTCCTCTTTCCGGTATATCAATGATCTCACTGGTTGGCAGCACATTAAATCAGAAATGCATGAACTTTTTTCGCAATCGCTTATCAGGAAACAAGGTCAACTACGGCTCCATGGTCCCCCCATGCTTATTATGAGATACCTGTTTATATAAGAAGGTTTATAGTACTTTTCCCGTGGTAAAACTCCAATGCATCCATTCAGAGAGTTTTTTAACCTTAACAGGATTGAAGATAAGGAGGTCAACTGACACTCCTAATGTATTTAAATATTCCAGGCATTCAACTTTAAGATTTAATAAGTAGCCCAAAATAGTGGTGTTACTACGGTAACCACTTCCCAATAGATCGTACCAAGAACCCTTCGGGGTAGTGAGTAACTTCCATAAAAGAGGCCCTTCGCCACAAGATCTAATTCATAGCATATTGCAACCAACGGAACACACTTTGTAAACATTTCAACACTGTCCTCAACAAACACGCTTCATATTTAGGTAGTTCTTCTATGCCCCAGAGAGGAAATACCTCAGGACCGTAACATAGCTGTGGTATTATCTTGCACTTATAATAGCGCAACGTTGGTAAGAAGGAACATTTTCCATATTTTGAATCCACCTTTTTTAGCTGTACCGTTAAGGTACCAACTTTTCCCTCTAGATATTTCCTATAATGTGCTTTCTTTTTGTCTCTGTATATGGGTGATCTGACCACCAGTTTTTCATGGTTCAGATACCATGAATACAATGAATATTTCTTTGTATAGGGCCTGGTATGTAAACATAGGATCAGTGTTTTTTTTACATTAATCATAAGACATTTCAGAAGTGTATAATCTTTAAATTTGCTCAGCAGGCCTTGCGATCCTCGCAGGGTCTGATCGAATAACAAAGTCATCCGCGTATGCAGTCCAGCCAATTATTATTCCCCCCCACCACTGGAGGAGCAAAAGCAGTGGTTTCTAATACTGCACTAGCATCGGATACATACAAGTTGAAAATTGTGGGTGCGAATACGCAACCTTGTCGAAGTCCATTCGTAGCATTGATAAGTGTGGATACGTGTGGATAGACTTCCAGAGTTATTAATACGCACCTGCAACTTAGACCCCTCATGTAAATAGAACAGTATTGAAAGCAGGGCAGATGGCATACCAATTAGGCTTAATTTCGGCCACTGCAAACTTCTATCCACCATATCAAATGCCATTGTAATGTCAATCGATGTAAATAGGAGAACTATTGACCTTCCAATCTTTTTCTTGCATTACATTTGTCAGACGGCCCCCCACATCGGTTCCCACGAACTTCCTAAATCCAAATTGGAACCTAGAAAGAATATTATTTGTGTTCACCCATGCCTGGATGTGGTTCAAGACAAGACTGGAGAATATCTTAGAATAGCCATCTAGTAACGCGATCGCCCTATAATTTGTTGGACATGACCGATCACCTTTCTTATATATTGGTATTATATAAGAAATATGCCAAGATGCTGGGATATTTCGGGTCCTGGCTCCTGGGCCTCATTACAAGTGAGGCGGTAAGGGGTTAATGGTGCCGGTAAAGGTGCCGGCGTCGTTAACCCCATAATGCCTCATTATGAGGTTCCCTCGTGGGACCCGCTCTGGACGTCTGGTCAGACCAGAACCCTTTGTGAGTCCCGCGAGGGCAGCAGCATGCTAACAACGGGCCTGTCATTAACGGGCCCGTTGTTAGCATGCTCCCTATTCTCATTGAGCCCTATGGGGGCTGAAATGGGAATGGGGATGGTCTGGGTCCGGGTTCCCTGAATAGGGAGATTCCGGGCCCTCCAAAGTCGGAATGGCCTGGTATTTCCCCATTCAGGGACCACGAACCCCGACCCGAGTTTGGAGGCAGCCATGCCCTTATTAAGGGCATGGGAATATGGAATATGCATGGGAAGCAGATCATTGCACTTTACAGGGGCACATAGTGTTCCAAAATGCCCTTTCCATTGGTTCTCTGAAACGGCAATGGTCTGCCCAATAGGATATAAGAGTATCTTATGATTTATCATCGCCCAGAATGATCTGAAGGTATTGTCCCTTAGGGCAGAAATCATGTTTTCACCGTCCACCTGATAAAGGGTCGTACAGTGCGCCTTTATTTTATTCTTCCATTTATTATTTATCTTTTTTTTAGCAACTCTTTTTCTATGGTCAAGGGGTCCATTTGTTCAAATGCCTAAGCTCCCTTAATCTACATTTCTTAAAATTCCTCACTGTAGAGTCACATGAGTGTACGTGTTTTATACTACTGCAGCTAGCTCCTGATGGAGTTGCTGTATTCTGAAATATATTTTGTGTGTAGCGGCAGAAGACATCAGTAGTGTAAAGGGTTAGCTTCTTACCAATTTTAGAGGTATTAAAATCCGAGAAGAAAACTGCGTTCGTTTTACCCACATTGCATCTATACCAGACAATTCTAGTTTTAGCTGAGTTAACCCGGAGGGCAGACGGGCATAGTCCATGGTTCGCTAATCCCTAATCCCCTCCAAATTTCAATTCTAAAATCTTGTGATAACTACAAGCAGTGTCTTTTAGAGTATATTCAGTTGTCAGTTGCAACAGAGGTTTCGAGAGAATAATAGGATCAATTATGCTGAATTGATCACCCCTAAACCATGTGGTGTGGTTTGTGATGTTACTCAACAAATCTCTAGCATTTTGAAGGCCCCATTCCTCGAAAATGTTTCCCCATAATAGGCCCTGCATTATTTTCGGAGTTATCGCCATAGGCGAAACGGTGAAGCTAATTTGGGGTTTCAATATTATCCCTGATACTGCTCCAACAACTTCTTCATCACTCTCGTGCCATGGTATTTCTACGTTAAAATTTCCCGCCACCAGAACCATTAATTCCTGGCAGATTTCCTGGCAATCCTCAAATATACGTCCCAACTGGACCAATCATTCTTTTAAATCAAATTTAAGATTCCAGTATATGTTTACTACTAAAATGTTACAAGAGCCCAAAAGTGTTACTTTTAAACTGTGTCAGTATTGACAAACACCACTTAGATATCCTAAAGAGCTTATGAACAGTTGGCCCCATGTAAACATGGATTGCAATTACTAGACCCCTGATGGTCTACCATGCAGTCCCTTCATTGCCAGAACAGAGTGAACTATGTAGCCATCCAGAACGTATGGCACAGTTAACCATGTTTCCTGTAAACAAATGATAGAGCTCCTCATTAACACTGAACACATTTCAGGGGAGTTCTTGAGGAGCCAATGGCCCCTGGTGTTCCAACACACCATGGACAATTTACCAGACTTGTTAACTGTTGGGTTTTAATCCCTGCAGTTGGGAGCTACAATCACAAAGTGTCAATACAAGCCACCTGAGACTAGGTTCATTCAGACCACCATGATCAGTAAGCCTGCCGTTGGTGCCCTTAGAATCATTCAGATTTCTATCCCTAGATTCTTCCAATTGGTTCCCCATATCTGGAGCAGCCTGACCGACACTTTGAAGATCATAACCAAATCTATGAAATAACGCTGCCTCCTTAAGAACAGCCTCATATATTGTACGCGAGTAAAAAACTACCCATACAAAGTCATATCTATTGTGGTGAACATAGTCTACAAGCTTTACGTTGCCAGAGGTGATCAATGAAAGATTCGGGATTTCATTAAATAGTGCCAGAATTCTACCATGATTTAAAGATGGCGGGCCACCATAGGAAAACAAATAATGCAACACAATACTGGGATTCTCTGGATATCGAGGGGGTCTCATTTGTAATTCTTCCACTAAGTTAAGGGATGTAGAATTCCTCACGCTTTCCATCATTGTACTGGGGAGTTGAGGTTCTGTTAAAGGATTAAGGGATGGTCTGTTCATGTGGCCACTCATTGTCCCACTTACAGGCCCAATAATGTTTTGGGTTTTGGACTTGTTATTTCTGAACTGCGTGGTAAGAACCTCTTAGGGTTCATCCATTAATGTTGCAGTCCCTCTGATGTTATGGGTTGTGGTATTCCCAATGAAAGGCTGTCTATTGGGTACCTCAGGGTGTTCATCCAACATTATTTTCATGACTTTCCTGATAATCCGTTCCATCACCATGTCCCCACCCTCCTTGATCTCCAGCTCAGGTTTATCCCCACAGCACATATACTGTTCACTCGGTCACTCCATCATGTCACCCTCTTTTCCACCTGGAGGAACAGGAGTGTTTAGATATTTTTCCAGCCCAGGACAATTCAATTGTATACATTCTCAATCACCCAAAATACCTGGAAGTGTAGCAGAGGAAAATCCTCTGCGTTCTACCAAATTTCCAGGCTGAGAGAGCTTGTTGCCTCCCGTTTCAACTCCACATTGTAGCTTTGTCACAAGATCTGGGGTAAAACCACCATGAATTATTGATTGGGTTTTGCTGGCATCATTAATGATGTTCCTACCCATTGGGGCTATTCTAGCATCAATAGTTTCCATCAAATCAATGACAGAGTTCATTGGGAAGAAGTTTAGAAAGCTACCCTTGGCATGCAGATCCATCTGAGATAATGGAGAGCCTTCATTTGCTTTCTCTCTAGTGTTCTTAAATGAATCCTTGCTCTTCAAATGATCTTTAATGGAATCACCAGCTAGGGTGCCCCCGGATCCCTGACACATAATCACATCTTCCCCATCAACATCCAGATTTGTCACCATATGTGCGGTCACTATATTTTCTTTAATCAAATGTCACCAGTTCTTGGCATTCTTATTCACGCCTTTCACTTGCTTCATTTTGTTATTATTTTTTTAGCTTTTTTTATTGTTCATTTGCACAACTTTTATTTTTATGGCGGAACAGCAGTCATTCCCCTCATTTTTCCCACTCTAAGGCTCTTTGTCCGTTGGGGCATCTGGGGTTTTGGGCAATTCTACTGGCACTTGTGTAGGTGTTGTTGGCGGTGCTGCCTTGGTGTCAACAGTTACCCCCTCCCCCGAGTTAGGCATTTTATCCATATTTATTCCAATTGAAAAGCATAACACTTTCCCACTGTTTACATGAGTACATTTTTGCAGTTCAACAGCTGTAATTAAATTCTTGAACAGTGTTGTGTGTACACGTAATTCAGCTAGGATTTGGCTATCCGAAATTTCATCTGTCCCCTCCTCCCAATCGTCACTCCGTGCTGGATCCTGTGCCAGGGTTATTTTCCACTCGGCCTCTTTACCTGAGGGGTATTGTGACCGAGCAAGTAAAGAAATGTCAATTTCTAATGAAGGTGCCCCCATCTCCAATGCGTTGTCATTTCCCTGTATGGCAGACTCGGTGCATTTTTAGTTATTTCCATCTCCAGTTTCGATTAGCAATATAGATTCTTCTCCCACTCCTTCTCCCTCATTCAAGTTCATCATTGCTTTATCCATAGAGGATGGTGGAGATCGGGGGAGAGGTAGAGTGAGGGCCATTCTCATGGTTCCATGTACTGGGGTAAATGCAAGCAGGGCTGACAGAATATCGTCATATGCCCATACCCCGGCCATCAATTCCCATCTAGTCACTGGACCATTGCTATTATAAGTGTGTTCTTCCTAACACTATCACCAAATGTTACTACCTAAACAGCCAAGCAGCCAAGGCACTTTCATACACTTCCAGAGTATTTGTTAGTGCAAATGAAAGTCGGATCCAAACAACAAAAAGGGCTTGCCAAAAACAGTGATAAATGTTATTATCCACAGGGCAACTATTTACCCCAAGAGATATAAGCAACGTAGACATGCTCAATTGTAAGAGAGTTACGGCGAAGCCCCCGTAAAGTGCATATGACAGAATGCAGGTAAATGTTGGAGAAATAGGCTGGCAATGAGAGTAACAATTACTATCAACGCACTTTCGATACCTTTTACGGGCTGTGTCTCACACCTGCTGTTTGTTGATGGAAACTCAATATCAGCACAAGGGGAGCCCAATCCAAGATTAAATATATAAATACACATAAACATGTGCCTGCCCCTGCACCCCCAGCCTATCAGCCCAACAACCAGGCACTTGCAATCACTTCCGGATGCGCGCGAGATGCGCGTGTACCAGAGTTTATGAGGAGTTGTCGGGAAAGTGGGGGCGGGGTCAGAGCACACACAGCAATGCTGGGAGAAGAAAGAAAATAATAAAGAAAGTTTCAATCAGTACACTATCCAAAACAGCACTTGGAGACACAACCAGACCGCCCCAAGAGCAGATGTGGGAAGTATGTCCCAAAAGAGCAATTATCCGCAAATAAGTCTGAAAAGCATAATTACTGGTTATTGCAGTCCAAGTCCTTTGTGGCGTTTCGCCACAATGTGGAAGCGCTCAGATTTCTATTCTGCATACAGATCTTCACTTCAACGTGTAACAGGTGTAAATCTGATGCGAATACCAATACCAATACCGGGCATAGCACAGCGGTCTCAGCCCAACAGCCAGGCACTTGCAAGCAATTCTGGATGCACAGGCGAGATGCGTGTGCACCAGATTTTATGAGGAGTTGTCGGGAAAGTAGGGGTGGGGTCAGAGCACACACAGCAACATGGTTATTCCAATCCAAGACCTTCGTGGAGTTTCGCCACAATGTGGAAGCACTCAGCTTCCTCTTCTGCATACAGGTCTTCACTTCAATGTGTAACAAGAGTAAATCCGATGCGAATACCAATACCAATACCTGGCACAGCAAGCATAAACAGCGGTCACAGCCCAACATCCAGGCACTTGCAAGCAGTTCCGGATGTGCACCAACTACTTCCAACTACTTCCAACTACTTCCAACTATTACTACTTCTGTTCATATACAACACACAGGCCGATTCATGGAATCAATGTGCGCCGGAAATTCCGGCGCAAGCGTGCGAAAACGTGCGATTCGCAGTGAAAGAGCGAAAATCACAGTGCAAGTGCGAATATCGCAGGGAAACCATTGCACATCTATTCATGGAAGTCGGTGCGCGAGTAAAATCAGGGATGTGGGGATGTGTGCTGAAAAAGTGTGCGGCGCACGCCGGCGCACAGGTCATCTAACGGCGTGCGCCAAGGCCACAGCGAAAGCGCACATAGCGCGGCGCACATAACAAAAGTAGGCGGAACACGGGGCGGAACACTCAGAATGGGGAACAACTCGTGAAAATGTGGACGTCACGGGGAAAGTACAGGAGGCAAGTGCGTGGAACGCCCACACGCTCGCCTACAACACGTACTCATGGAATCGAATAGGGCAAACCAGCGCACGGGCAAAGACGCGCACTGACCCAAACCCGTCCGCCACAGGAAGGCAGGCGGTAGCGTCCCTGCGCAGGAAAAAAATGTGCACCAAAATGTGCGCTAACAAAAAGCACGAATAAACAGCTCTGATGAATGTCCCATATTGTGGCCCCCTAGGACAAATGACGTGCAAAGGTGTACGCGACAAACAGCGATACCGCTGTGTGAAAAATTAGCTTGTGCGTGTATTTCGTGTGTGCGCGTGAAGTTTCACACGCGATCGTGCCTGGGGGAGCGGGATACGTGTATTCCAGGGGTTCGTGGGAAGTTTCAAACGCGATAGGCCCTGTGCGAGTGGGGTGCGTGTATTCCTGGGGTTCGCATGAAGTTTCACACGCGATTCGGCTGGGTACGTGTAAATCTGGGGTGCGCAGTAAGTTTCACACGCAATTGGCCTTGGTTGAGCAGGGAACGTGTATTTCGGTGGTGTGCGGGAATTATCACACGCGACTGGCCCTGTGCGAGTGGGGTACGTGTATATCTGGGGTGCAGGGGAGTCCTACACGTGAATTGGCAGTGTGGGTCCTCCCAGGTGTTCCTCTACACCCTCCACAGCCCTTGCAGGCAGCCCACACCACAGGGGACTTCATGTTCCGCAGGCACCCATCCACCATGGGCATGCCCCTCAGGCAAGCCACATGTCAGCTTGCACCACTACTACTACTCATCACCAACGCATGACCCCCTGTACCCCCACCCCCCAGCAGTGCGAGGCACCTGCCAGCAGGCCCCCACTCATGTCCCACTCATGTCCCCCTGCACCCCCACCCCCCACCAGTGCGGGGCACCTGCCAGCAGGCCCCCACATGTCCCCTTGCACCCCCACCAGTGCGCGGCACCTGCCAGCAGGCCCCCACTCATGTCCCCCTGCACCCCCACCCCCACCAGTGCGGGGCACCTGCCAGCAGGCCCCCACTCATGTCCCCTTGCACCCCCACCCCCCACCAGTGTGGGGCACCTGCCAGCAGGCCCCCACTCATGTCCCACTCATGTCCCCCTGCACCCCCACCCCCCAGCAGTGCAGGGCACCTGCCAGCAGACCCCCACACATGTCCCCTTGCAACCCCACCCCCCACCAGTGCGGGGCACCTGCCAGCAGGCCCCCACTCATGTCGCACTCATGTCCCCCTGCACCCCCACCCCCACCAGTTCGGGACACCTGCCAGCAGGCCCCCACTCATGTCCCCTTGCACACCCACCCCCCACCAGTGTGAGGCACCTGCCGGCAGGCCCCCACTCATGTCCCACTCATGTCCCCCTGCACCCCCACCCCCCAGCAGTGCAGGGCACCTGCCAGCAGGCCCCCAATCATGTCCCCTTGCACCCCCCACCAGTGTGGGGCACCTGCCAGCAGGCCCCCACTCATGTCCCCTTGCACACCCACCCCCCACCAGTGCGGGGCACCTGCCAGCAGGCCCCCACTCATGTCCCCTTGCACCCCCACCCCCACCAGTGAGGGGCACCTGCCAGCAGGCCCCCACTCATGTCCCACTCATGTCCCCCTGCACCCCCATCCCCCACCAGTGTGGTGCACCTGCCAGCAGGCCCCCACTCATGTCCCCCTGCACACCCACCCCCACCAGTGCAGGGCACCTGCCAGCAGGCCCCCACTCATGTCCCCTTGCACCCCACCCCCCAGCAGTGAAATGGCGAAACCACGACACAAACCAAAAGTCAACTATGAACATCAACACATGTCCGCCACATGAAGGCAGGCGGTAGCGTCCCTGCGCATTAAAAAAAATGTGCGCTAACGAAAAGCCGTATATACAGCTCGATGAATGTCCCATACTGTGGCCCTCTAGGACAAATGACGTGCAAAGGGGTACGCAACAAACACGGACACCCATTGTGTCAAAAATAGCGTGTATTTCAGGTGCTCGTGGGAAGTTTCACACGCGATTGGGCCTGGGTGAGCGGGGTACGTGTACTTCAGGGGCTCGCGGGAAGTTTCACACGCGATTGGGCCTGGGTGAGCGGGGTACGTGTACTTCAGGGGCTCGTTGGAAGTGTCACACGCGATTGGGCCTGGCCAAGCGGGGTACGTGTATCACTGTGGTGGGCGTGGAAGTACAGGGGGCAAATGCGCGGAACGCCCACACGCACAGGCAAAAAAAGTTGTGCTAATCCGGAAACACGTACGCAAGCAGGAAGCAGGCGTACGTCGACCTTCGCAGCATAAAAGTGCGCGCAAACAACAAACAAGCTCAGACGCCAGGATGAATATACCGTTCCTAGCAGCAGTGGCCGTGGGATACCGCAGGAGGAGGAGGAGGATAGCCAGGGCCAGAATATTTACACCCAGAACCAGCCTTTATGGGATGCCTGATGACCACGTGTATGGGAGGTATAGGTTTCCACCTCACATAATACTCGACCTGGTCAGTGAGTGGGAGGATGACCTCACATCACCCACCCTCTGCTCCCAAGCACTGAGCCCCCTGGTGAAGGTCCTTAATGTACTGCACTTCTTGGCCACTGGATCATTTCAGCGGATAAGTGCCATAGTGGGGGGGTGTCACAGGCCACGAGTCACGCTGCCTACACCAGGTCTTGGCCATCATGACTTCACGCCCATCAGTTCGAGGGCACATATACCTGCCAAGAAAACCTGCAGAAAGGCAGGCTGTCGTCCAGGATTTTTACGGGGTGCCACACTTCCCCAAAGTGCTAGGTGCCATTGACTGCACCCATGTGGCTCTACGTCCCCCCAGGGCAACTGAGCACATCTATAGAAACCGCAAGCACTGGCATTCCATCAACGTGCAGGTTTTATGTGATGCCAAGGGAATCATCACCTCGGCATATGCCAACTAACCAGGGTCCACCCACGACAGTTTCATGTACAGAATGTCAACCCTAAACCGGGACCTAGAAGCTGGTCGGCATGGCGATACATGGCTGGTTGGTGAGTATAAATGCCACAGCACATGCATGCATGTCAGATACTGAATAATGTCACAACCCCACTAATGATACCCATCACCACCTCCCCAGGGGACAGTGCCTACCCTCTGAGCACCCACATGATGACGCCGATTCAGAACCCCACCACGCCACCCCAGGTAAGATACAACACTGCCCATATTGCAACCCGGGGTATAGTGGAGTGCACATTCGGAGTGCTCAAGTCACGCTTTCGCTCCCTTGACCGCTCTGGTGGGCAGCTGCTATATGCTCCCCCAGTAGTGTGCAGGATCATAGTGGCAGCATGTGTCCTGCACAACATTGCAACACGCAGGGGCCTGCCGGTGGCCATGGTGGTGCCCCCACATCCCCAACCACATGCACGCCCGCTGCGCATGGGAGGGGAAAGGGCACGGGGTGAGGCAGCACGTACACAGCTGGTGGCTAATTACTTCACCTAAAATCACACCCCTGTGTAGTGCACACAGCCCTGGCACATACCAGCTGACTATCAATGATGATGATTCAACTGACAGTCAACTGTCACAACCATACCAGCCTGAGATTTTTCACCTGGTAGTGTTCCATTGTGTGCATCCCTACCTACACAAACACCACCAATGCTGTGTCATCAAAAGACACACTTCTATGCTGCTAAAATCATTACCCCCTTGCAAGATAAAACATGACCACAGTGCCATGTCACCCACCACCTCCCCAGCACCGCCCCCCAACACACCATGGCATGTCATGCTATGTGAGAGCAAACAAAGTAATCCCCAAAACATGGCACAAGTGTCACAAAGTACAGTGTCCCGATGGGAAAATGGCCACACACAATGTGCTCCCATTAATGTAGAACTGACAACACACATGACCAAAGACTTACCACAATACAATGCAGCTAGCCACCCCAAACATAGCATTCACATGACAGTACTAAGTTAAAGGATACGTAGACTTACAACCTGGTGATGCTAGCACATCGACCACCCCCAACTGTACAGTGTTGGTGCCACGCAAATCTGGAAGTGCACTGCTTACAACATGAACTCCATCTTGTGACGGCCTTGTGAAAACATGTGGAATGAACCTGCAAATTAGGAGGGAGACATGGATGCACAAGCACACATCAATACACCATGCAGTGTACAATACTACAGCAATATGCACTAGGAATTTATAAACAGTATTGACTACAGACTGCCCACACATGTCATGGGAGTCCAACGTCACTGTGTAAGTTACTGTCACTTGGGCACACCCTTTGCAAGCCCATGGTAACGGGAAACAGGAGGGGTGTGTGTCTCATGAACCCAAGCATCTAACCCAAACTCGGGACAAGCTTGCATGTGCCCAGCCTCAATACAGTGGATGCCTACGGGAGCCACACAAGGCAACACACTGTAACAAAAAGCAAAAATCAACAATCAAAAACCAAAATCCAAAATCCAAAAATCAAAAATCCCAAAATCAAAAATCAAAAATCAAAAATGGCCATGTGGGAGCTAGGGAGGGTGGGGGAGGCCACCCAGGAGGTCCAAGGACAAGGTGCACACCAACAGCCACCTGTGTGGATGTTGCGAAAAAAAAACACCTCCATGGACTCATGGCCTGCACGGCTACGCTAATGTGAGAGATTCTGAATCGCTGTGGTCGCTCTCATCACCCTGTGCTGCTGCCGCCACAGGAGGTGGTGGTGCTATGGGAGTCAGCTCACGCAAAGCGCTAGTCTGGTCCTCCATGGCAGCAAGCATGCGGGTGTGGAAGGTCTCGTTCTGGAGGATTATGGTGCGGAGATCCCCATGCACCACCTGAGGTGATGCCCGGACCTCCTCCCGAGTTGCCTGCATCTCTGCCGAGAGCGTACGTGTGACACGCTCCAGCAGCTGTTCTGTCCTCGTGACAGTGGACGCCTCAAGATCCACAAGAGTCTGCCTGAGGTTACGGACTTCTACCCTGAGGGCTTCGCTCTGGCCCTGGGACTCTAAAGAAATGGCTTCCCGCAGAGTGTCCAGGGCCACCCGTCTGTCCCTGTTGGACGCCAACATGTCGTCCCTGAGTGATTGGCAAATGGAGTCTGTTGCCTGCTGTAGTTGCTCCATCTGCCTCTCTGGGGGGACAATGGAAGTGGCCACCCTCTCCATAGCTTGAGCCATCATCTCAGATGCTGCTGCCTGTTGGTTTGCCATACCGTATATGGATCTCTCCCATGCGGTATTGCCGGTGGCGTATGGCCACCGCGTTGGCGGGCACCACACCTGTCTGGGGCAAGGCAGACTGTGCCTTGCTGTGTCGGCACTGCCTGAGGCTGCAGGACTGCATTCCCCCTCTGATCTGCTGGCCCAGGAACAGGATCAGATGTTGCGGAGTGTGGCCCTGCATCCGTAACCACCAAAGGCGGACCTACCAACACTGACATCCCCATAGTGGGCTGTACACCTGGTGTAGGTGGGTCGGAAATAACAGAATCTCTCCCAGAAACACCTACCTGCGAAGTCACATAGGTCTCATCATCCGAATCAACACCCGAAAAGAGGTCTGGTGAGGTGCACCCAGAGACACCCCTGGAGAGAACGGTCTGCAGCAAGAGTGGGTTCTCACCCACCACCACACCCTATCCCCGACTGGTGCCCGGTCGTGCCTGAGATCCCTCCTGGGTCTGCACCATCTCCTCACCCTCAACAGCATCAAGTGCGTCATCCCCTGCAGAAACATGAAAGACAAAAAATGGAAACAGGCATTAGCCCCATGGCACACAATTAGGCCTCACGAGGTACAGAACCAGTACTTGATTGACACATGTCCCACATGACTATAACCCTCCCATGCATGCACTGTCACTGAGTTTGAAGGGGAGGAACATGTCAGACACTGATGACACCAAGATGGAAGAGTAACACATTAGCTGCATGCTGCCTAGCAGAGCAATCACACATTGGCCCATGAGTGGCATGTCCAATCCACATACATGACCATGCCATCACACAGATGGCATGTACCATAGACATGTCACATATCGTTTGACAATAGGGCTCAGATATGCGTAGTGAAAGTAGGGGGATCGAAACAATCAGCCTGAATGAACAATGAGAAATACGGAACAATGTTGTTGCAAGATGCCACTTCAAGGGCAACTGGCGTGATGTTGCACAAAAAGTCTACTGTGGGCAGAAGGGATACTGTAATACCCAAATCCAGGGGAGCAGAATGTTTTGGATGAAGCACATGGGTGACCCAAACCACTCAGGCACACACACCCTCACCTGGCACTCAATCAGAACCCCTCACACACACAACATACACATGCATCACACACACATGCATGTGCACTCATCGGACAATGCCTCGTAATCTGGCAGATCTCCCACACCTTGGATCTGTTCCTCTGTGACGTAGGTCCCAGCAACAGACTCATGTACAGTGAGTTCAATGTCCTCTTGTGGAGACCTACCTCCAGTCACCAGAGTAGCAGCATGACTTGAGGCCAGCTTTTTCTTTGCCCTGCGCTTAAGGTCATTCCAGCGCTTGTAGCACTCACCAGCTGTGCGCATCACTGATCCAAGGGCACTTATGATGTCCGCGACGGTCTGCCAGTGTGCCTGACGTCGGGCAGGTGTGGTCTTGCACCCTGAAGTGATCAACATTTTGCTGTTGTGTGCGGACACATACTGCACACGTGGATCACGTTCGGCATCATTCACGCTAGGCTTCCTTTGCGTGCTGGACTGCGTAGCCGTGTCTGGGGTATCAGCTTGTAGTGGACGAGCACTCTTCCTCTTTTTTTTGGAAGGTGGTGGGGATCCTGAGTGGCCTACACCGCTCTGGCCACTAGGGGCAGAAGCACCGGTGGACTGGGTAGTTGGAGTGTGGGAATGCACACTGAGCATGGGACTTGGTGCAGGGATTGGCTGAAGTGTTACGTAGCCAGGGGGAACGTTAGCAAGATGGACTGGGACCAACACTGCCCTGGCTGGGAGAGTCAGAGCAGGGGTGGAGGGAGCTGCAGCTGCCCCTGCAGCCTCCCCACCCTGCCTACTCGGGGCAGAAGATGACATAGCTGCCCCTGATCCACGTGGCCTGGTGACACCAACTTGCACCGCCACACGTGGCCTAGACTTGGCGACCTGGAAGTCAGCCTGGGAGTCACCCTCTGCCAGGTCAGGTGCCACAATGGGCCGGTCCAACAAGGGCTGATCAGAGATGGTGTCAGCCACATTTCCCTCAAGTATGGGGGGGGTGGGTGTCCCTGACTGGCCCTCCACACATGGGGGGCTAGGGGTACCCTGCAAATCCCGGCCACATCCCCTACCGCACCCACCACGGCCACCGCTTGAGGCTCGGCCACCTTTGCCACCCTTACCGCTTGGTCGCCTCCCAACCATGGCACTGATTTTGTTGTGCGTATGGGAGTTGCAGTAAACTATTGTCCTGGGCAATTGGGTGTCAAAGGGGTAGGGTACTAGATGGAATTCGTACCCTAGTGCTCTAGCAAGGCTGTATGTGACCCCTGGGGAAAGATGACGGGTCACGCAATGCAGAGGTACCCCAAAAACAGAATATAACGTGCACGCAACCCCTCGTAGACCACGTGTGTGGAAAAATGAACCTGCACTACGCTGTGGCACCCAGAAACACAAAAATAAACGTACGCGTGTTACACGCAGCCCACAATGACCTCTGAAGGGGTACGCGATACACGGGGCAAGCACAGTTGGTAAATACGTGTGCGACTCACCGTCTGCCTGGAAAATGAGCGTGAAAAATATGCGCGTGTGCGCGTTGGCAACACCCCCGCCAAAAGAAGAATTGTACACTGTCTGAGGAGACAGGAGAAAAGAAGAAGTGAACGCTGTTTGAGGAAACAGGCCCAACAGAAAATCAGAAAAAAGCTGTCAGAGGGAGTACGAACTAGAAACGCTGTGAAGTAAATCGCGTGTGAACCCACAAGAAGTACAGAATTCACCCACTCGCTCTCCACGAAAATCACGTACAAGGAAATTACGTCCTACACGTGCCTTTTGAACCAGCCCACACGTCCCACGTCACTTCCGCATATACGCGCTAAGGCCCTATCCTCCAATTACACAAGCTGACACTCGGATGTGCAGTTCTTGGACGTGTAACATGCACCCGTGTACAGGGAAACGCCTGTGCACGCACGTCACAGACGCGCTTACGCGCTAAGGGCCTTTGGTCCAATGAAATCGCATACACGTGCTGACGCGCTTACGCGCTAATGGCCTTTCCTCAAATTACACACTGACGTGCAAGGTTTTCACATGCCAAATCACTCCGTATCAAGCTGGCCGCGCGTAAGCACACGGAAGACCACGCTCCTGCCCAGAAGGCTGAATTACTGCCCCCCAGAGCCCCGAGCACGCTCCCACCTGCCATCTGCTGGTGCCTCCTGCCCACATGCCCTGCTATTTGCTGCCTGCCCATCAGCCAGGTGTGCAGTTGCTGTGACCACCCCTGCTGGAACCGAAGACTCTCGAGAGGAGTACCATCTCGATCCACAGCCCAGCCCCAGGACCCAGTTGCCCACCCACTCCTGCCTCTGGGGTTGCCATGTCAGGCACTACACCATCTGGCACCACTGGCACCACTGGCAACCCCCAGCCAGAGAGGCAGAGGGGCACCAGCTTCTCTGCCATCGAAGTTGGTGTCCTGGTGGAGCTTGTCCTGGGGCATTATGATGCCCTCTTCGGATCATCACGCGCCGACAAGGAAGGACGGGACAGGATCTGGGACGACTTTGTGGTTGCCATCAACGTGGAGGGGGTGTCAACCCGCAACATCAAGCGAGGAAGCGCTGGGAGGACTTGAGGTCCAGGACCATCATGAAGGCCCGGTGCCACGTGGAGGGGGCCGGGGCACCATGAGTACCATCCAGCTGAGGGTCCTGGAATGCGTATGCCCAGCGCTCCACGGCCAGATCCTTGAGAGGCAGACCCGTCTGGAGTTGAGCGGTAAGTGGCCAAGCATTGCCGTGTGAGACAGGGCATGTTGCAGTGTGCTGGTTGTCTGATACTTGCCTGTACGTATGTGTGTGTGCAGGGACATCATGGTCATGCATGTGGGACCAGTAATGCGTAAACCACATGGTTGTGCATGTGTTGAAATGCAACATGGGGAGCTCTATGCGGAATGGACACATGAAAGGATGCCAGTCTCTGTTCCTGGACATGGGTGGGGGTGAGGGATGGGTGCTGATGCCATGTACATGTATGGTGTCCATGTCTGTGTGTCTGACCTGCATGTCTGTGACTTGTAAATGCCATGGATGCATGACACATGTCTGTGACAATGTTTGGATTCACTGATGCAGCCTAGTCATCCTTGTATCCACTGTGTATGGGGTGTACAAGTCCAGATGAATGAAACTACAGTAAGGTGTGTGCATGTGATAGGCATGACCCATGATGCATGTGAGTTTCAAACCAACATTGTATGTTTCAAGAGTCCCTTGGACATGTATGCTAATGTCCATGGCATGCGCCATGCCTGTTACTGCATGTGTTTTGCCTGCACTGACCCATGTGTTGTGGAGGGACATGATGGAAGTGATGTTTGATAGTGCCACTCATCTGCTATTGCTTCCTGTCTAGGGGACCATTGTACAGTACCCTGATGCTTGTGTTCTATGTCTCCCTCTACACAGCGCCAAGTGAAGAAGAGGACGGAGACGGCGCTGTGGAGCAAAGCGGCGGGGATGCCCCCACGGCTGCAGCGGAAGGGGTGGGTGAGTCCCCACGGCGGAAGACGGTGTGGAGCCATCCAGGTTGGTGGTTTCCACAGAGGAGGAGGAGGCCGCTACTGAGCCGCACATGGGGCCTGGTGGGGGCATCCCTGCTGGTGCAAGTGGTGCAGTCCACGGGCAGGGGCAGGAGGCAGCACAGGTTGCCGTGGAGGGGCCTGTCATTGTCACTGTCCCTGACACTGTGACTGCACCACCATGCACCAGCAGGGATGCCCCATTCCAGGCCCGTCCGCAGGTAGGGGGGATGTCCATGTCATCTGACACTCCTCTACCTGCGGACGAGGGGACTCCTGGCCGTATGGAGAAGGTCCTGATTGGTGTCTCGTTGTGCACGGGTGTCATTCGTGATGAGGTGCGTGCTTTCCGGGGGGAGCACGCACGTAATCACGAAGAGCACGGTGCCAAAGTGGCCCAGTTGGAAGCAACCATGGTTGGGGGTTTCCTACATGTGTCGGGCACTCTGGCGACCCTCTCCTCCTCTGTGGAGGCTATGCGCCAGTCATTCTCCATGCCGTCTTCCAGCCCAGATGCCACAAGGGCCCCCTGTGGACCTGCCCCGACCAACGCAGCCAGCTCGGTGGGGATCCCATACCTGCCACAGTCGGGAGTTGGAGGTCCAGCAGGGGTGGACACATCAGCAACTGGACCCCAGCAGATGGAGGATGTGACGGCATCATCGGGCAGGGCACGTTCACGACGGTGTCGGTGGATTCCATCAGCCTGGATGCCGTTGTGCTGGCAGAGGCAGTTTCGTCGGAGGCAGCGGCAGGCTCGACGTGGGAGGCATCATGGCTCGGGGCCATCAACATCAGAGGGGCAGGCATCGGCCGGAGGGCAGGAGAACGCTGGAATGGGAGTGTCTTCCGTGTGGGAGCGGTTGGGCCAGCAGATAGGTGCGGAGCGGCGGCGGGCAGAGGAGGAACGGCTCACAATGGTCGGGGCGGAGAACTCCATGCGGAGGGCGCTGAGGCGGGCTGAGTGCCTCGAGGGTATTCGCAGGGAGTTGGAGCTGGACACTGCATTATCCCTGCGAGACCTCAGCGTCAGTGAACATGCCCGCCTCCAAGCCATTGAACAGGAGTTCGATGATGCCCTGGCCAATGACATCAACCAGTGAGCCGTCGGACTAGCCCGCCGCCTTTGTATATAGTTATTTAGGTTTAGGTTTCATTTCTTTATTATTATGATTTGGAGTCCACGGACTTTGCTCCACTTTATGTATATAGTTGTATTTTAGATAGGGTTTTTGTTAGTTTTCATTTGCTTTTGGGATAATGGACCCTTCAGACTTTCTTTTTCAATTTTCAGGACATGTATATACTTTCTTTTAGTCATATTCACATGGAGTAATGTTTTTTTATGCTTTTCATCTTTGGATTTCGTTCTATGGACTTTGGGGATGCACCACTTATATTTTTTAATTTTTTGGATTTCTTTTCTTGCTTGGATTTGACTTTTTTTCTTATTTCAAAAATTATTTCTTCTTTTGCATGTGTGCTTTTCATTTTGACATTTGTTGTACTTTTTAATACATTTATTTATTCTACATTATTGGTGTGGTGTACAGTGATGGTTTGGTGCATGTCTCCATGAGCATTGGCACAGTCATGTGTTGCAACTGTGTGGCTCTGTAGGAAATTTGTTGATGGGCATGCTGGTTCTTTTCAGACTATCATGGAATGGGTGATTTACTAGGGAGTGGGTGCAGTGGATCGTTGGGTGTTTGCACTGGGGGGTGGAGGGTTGGGATTTGGGTTGGCATTAGGGCCATGGGTCTGTATAGTCATGGCGTGGTGTTTGGGGGACATGTGTGGGGGCCTGCTGGCAGGTGCCCCTGACTGCTGGGAGGGGGGGTGCAGGGGGACATGAGTGGGACATGAGTGAGGGCCTGCTGGCAGGTGCCCCTCACTGCTGGGGGGTTGAGGTGCAGGAGGACATGAGCGGGACATAAGTGGGGGCCTGCTGGCAGGTACCCCTCACTGCTGGGGGGTTGGGGTGCAGGGGGACATGAGTGGGACATGAGTGGGGGCCTGCTGGCGGGTGCCCCTCACTGCTGGGGGGTGGGGGTGCAGGGGGACATGAGTGGGGGCCTGCTGGCAGGTGCCCCTGACTGCTGGGGTTGGGGGTGCAGGGGGACATGAGTGGGACATGTGTGGGGGCCTGCTGGCAGGTGCCCCTGACTGCTGGGGGTGGGGGTGCAGCGGGACATGAGTGGGTGCCTGCTGGCAGGTGCCCCTGACTGCTGGGGGTGGGGGTGCAGGGGGACATGAGTGGGACATGAGTGGGGGCCTGCTGGCAGGTGCCCTGCACTGCTGGGGGGTGAGGGTGCAGGGGGACATGAGTGGGACATGAGTGGGGGCCTGCTGGCAGGTGCCCCGCACTGCTGGAGGGGTGGGGGTGCAGGGGGACATGAGTGGGACAAGAGTGGGGGCCTGCTGGCAGGTGCCTCGCACTGCTGGGGGGTGGGGGTATAGGGGGCATGAGTTGTTGATCAGTAGTGCAAGGTGACATGTGGCTTTGCTGGGGGGGGCATGCTCATGGTGGATGGGCTGCCTGCGGGACATGACCAGGGGTGCAGGTAGTCCCCTGTGGTGTGGGCTGCCTGCAGGGGCTGTGGAGGGTGTAGAGGGAAAACCTGGGAGGACCCACACTGCCAATTCACGTGTCGGACTCCCCGGCACCCCCGTAATACACGTACCCAGCCCATTCACGTGTGAAACTTCCCACGCACCCCTGAAATATACATACCCAGGATAATCGCGTGTGAAACTTCCCGCGCACCCCTGAAATACACGTACCCAGCCAATTCGCGTGTGAGACTTCCCGCGCTCCCCTGAAATACACGTACCCAGCCCATTCGCGTGAGACTTCGCGCGCACCCCTGAAATACACGTACCCAGCCCATTTGCGTGTGAAACTTCCCGCGCACCCCTGAAATACACGTACCCAGCCCATTTGCGTGTCGCACCCCTGAAATACACGTACCCAGCCCATTTGCGTGTGAAACTTCCAGCGCACCCCTGAAATACACGTACCCAGCCCATTCGCATGTGAAACTTCCCGCGCACCCCTGAAATACACGTACCCAGCCCATTCGCGTGTGAAACTTCCAGTGCACCCCTGAAGTACACGTACCCAGCCCATTCGCGTGTGAAACTTCCCGCGCACCCCTGAAATACACGTACCCAGGCCAATCGCGTGTGAAACTTCCCGCGCACCCCTGAAATACACGTAACCAGGCCAATTGCATGTGAAACTTCCCGCGCACCCCTGAAATACACGTACCCAGGCCAATCGCATGTGAAACTTCCCGCGCACCCCTGAAATACACGTACCCAGCCCATTCGCGTGTGAAACTTCCCGCGCACCCCTGAAATACACGTACCCAGTCCATTCGCGTGTGAGACTTCCCACGCACCCCTGGAATACACGTACCCAGGCCAATCGCGTGTGAAACGTACCCCGCTCGCACAGGCCCTTTCGCGTGTGGAAGTTACCGCGAAACCCGTAATACACGTTCCCCGCTTGCCGTTTGCTGTTTGGCAGTCCGGTGAACTGGTTTTGGGCAGGCGCAGACCTTTTGAGCTGCATTGGGGTTTTTGATGCCTTTTCCTTGCGCGAGGGCATTCTTAGGGGCGTAACTGGCGTTGCTGCAGGGTCGCTGTTACGGCTGGGTTTGGAGGCTAAAATCCATGAATACGCTGTGCGCTGAAATGGATTTTAACGCACGCTGCTGGCACAGTCTATCGCACGGGAACATTGTGCGCCAGCCGCCTGCGCCACTTTTGTGCGAATTTCCATGAATTACCCTGACAGTGTGTGGCACACAGTGCAAAGAATTTTTAGCACCGAAAATTGGGTGCCAGTAAATTGTTGTGTATTCAACAGTGATGGGAGGTGTTGATGCAGGAGCTGCAGATGGATGCCAGCAAAGGGAATAAGACCCATGCATCCTCACATTATGGTGTTCACGCGCCTTCCTATAGTCGTCATCAACGTCATCCCAGTGCACACAAACTATTGGATTTATCAGCACAGTTGTGCCCAAGCTCAGGGATTTAGCAAATTATGACATTATTACTTTGGCCATGGTTAGTGTCTCTACCTCTGCGCACCTACGGTATCCCATCTTCTCCACATCCACTGAACCTACCGACACCCTCTCTGCATCTACCCAGCCTATTCCCAATCTCTTGACCCCTACCCACCCATCCTACTTCTACAGAATCTATTCATGCTTTTGCACCATACTCCCACCATCTCCTTTTACGGTATATATCTCAAAATACAATTTACAAGGACTACAGAATACACACATATATACACATGTAGATACATTTTTTTAGAAAACATTTGCGTATATGTTACTTGCGATGCGATTGGGAAAACCGCACATGATGTTAATCGCAGCAGTAATGAGGGTGTAATGGCGGATATGATAGCCCCAATCACTACATTGCACACATAAGAGCGGCTATCTGCAAGGCACATACTTAGTCGCAGCTATCTTCAGGCCAATGTGCTGTTGTGCATTTTGGTGGACTAATGTACCCAAGGCCATAACGTTCCACTGTGTAGCCGCGGCTACCTGACATCTCAACTGAAACTGCGTCAGAGTCCAGGAAAATCGTCCATGTCTCGCTGCACAAGGCTGACATGCAGAGGATGACACAAATTAGAATAGTTATCACTTCACTTCCTTTTGTTAATCGGGTGCATTTTACATTTGTGCAAATTTCGCATCTTAAGTTATTGTTAGTGATGCTAACCTGTTATGAATCTTGGCCAAAACCTTAAGGCTGCAATCAATACTACACTAAATGTTAAGTACTTTAACACTTCGATATGTACCTTCAATGACTTTTGGACATTTCAATACACCAACATTGGTATTAGTTATACATTTTTTAAATAGCATTATTCACATAGTGTTGCCCTTGCCAATGTCAGTGACGCGCATCACTGGTAGCAAATGGAATAACTGAAAGAGGGTGAAAAGCAATAGGGAAAGAGGGTGTGGTGAGGAAGTGGGAGGGGACAGACGTAGGAAGGAGAGGATTAGGAGGTAAATCAGGCATGAAGCAAAGCTACAATAAGATGAGTTTAGAATCGATGGGTTTTCAGAGCACAACACCGATTTTTCCTTGCTTGCTGCTGCATATATTACACAGCCACGGCCACGGTAGTTATGGTTAAGTAGTTGTTTCCATAGGAAGAGCACTTTTTAGGCGGCTTATAACTCCGCTCCCCCTGGACGAATCCTCACCAAACTTTGCAAAAACAGTATATGGTCCACTCTGGATATAAAGTTTGGTGAGGTTTGGTACAGGGGGGGCAAAATTATAGGGGGGGTCCCAAAATTATTTTTTTCCCATAGACATAATGGGAAAAACTTTGCTCACGCCTACAGCTAGAAAAAAATCTAGAAATTCAAGAAAAAATCTGTTTCTCTCGCTTGGCTAAATAAATGCACATATATTCCTAAAACATTGGCAGTCATAAAATACCTCTCTCGGTCAATGTCAACCAAATGTCAACCAATGTCAACCAAATTCCAGATTCAAAGGTCAGTCACACAATTACGTTCCCCTTCCTACGATGAACAAAATTGTGGACAGCATGCTCTAACTTCAATAACATCCCCAAGACAGACCAAACATGAAACATAAAAAATCTATTCCCATGACGAATTAACAGAAAAACAAAACACAGTTGCACACGATGTTCAAACTTCGACTGCTGCAAAAACCGATAAATGTACCAACAAGCCAGCTGCAATCCATGTTATCAGTCAGCATTAGTGAAGATCCGGGTGTCCCCTTCATTTGTTAGTTGAATTTTTCTGCAAAGTTTGGTGAGGTTTGGTCCAGAAGGGGCAAAGTTATCGGGGGGTCCCAAAATTTCTTTTTTCCCCCATTATGTCATAAACATAATGGGAAAAAACTTTGCTCATGCCTACAGCCCAAACCGCTGGACGGATTTTTACCAAATTTGCAGCAGGAGCGGCGGTTTAGTCCCGAAAGTGTGCTTTTGCTAATTTGGTGTAAATCCGTCCAGCAGTTTTTTTTTAAATGACCAAAACATAAAGCAAAAAAAATTGTGATATCTATGTCCGCTCGGTGGACACACTTCCCTGTTCGCTCCGCGGACAGGACATCGATTGGCTAATTGACTTGCGTCATGTCCACGGACACCTAACGTGTTCGCTGATTGGTAGGCATGAAGCGTGAGGTGCGTCAGATTTTTGGAAATGCCCGCCATCTTGGGACATCGCCTGGTGTCTGCGGACATCAAGGTAAAAACATATTAAAAAACATAACATTGCACTTGTCAAATGTATCAAATAATCTCTGGGGAGGTGAGGGGTGATGAGAATGGGATGGAATATGGCTGCAAGAAGCAAAAAACCGAATGTTCGCAAACAGTCCTGAAAAGTTTGCGAACACCTCAGCATTACAGGGTTGGTGAAATGCAGTTCTTGGATGGCTGATAACTTTGGTGCCACTTAATGGAACTGCATCAATGCATATTCCTGGGCTGATTCTGAGTGAGTATGCAATGTTTGATGGGATTCTGTCATGAAGGGGCACAATTAGAGGGGGGGTCCCAAAATAATGTAAAGGCTTATAAATGAGGTGCCATTTGAGGAATCTACACTTCATTTGGCAAACTGATAATAGATCAAGATATACATGTTTTTGCGAAGTTTGGTGGGATTCTGATGAGAGGGAGCAAAATTAGAGTGGGGGTCCCAGAATATTGTAAAGGCTTATAAATGTGGTGCCATTTGACAAATCTACACAAAGGTTTGCAAAAAGATTATAGATGTAGATTTAGATGTTTTTGTAAAGTCTGAATGGATTTTGTCAAGTGGGGGCTAGGTTATTTGACGATTGCATGTGCATACATTTGACACTTTTGAAAAAATAAAACATTGGTGGATTTCCAGCAAACTTGCATAAGGTGCATTGGCAAGGACCTACAAGCATGGTTTTTCAAATGTGCCACTGTTTTATTATTTGACAAGTGTCATAATGTACCTACAAAAAATAGCGGTATACCTTTAGTGACTGAGGGGTAGCCTGTGGCCATGGGCAGTGGCCAGATGGTCTGGGTCATGGAATAAGGCCATGATCCAGACAATCTGGCTACTAGCCATGACCACAAGGGACAAAAAATAGGATTAAAGGGGCCATGTCCACCTGGGTCTAGCTTTGTGGTAAAGTTATTCGAAATTAGGATAGATTTGAAAGGGAAGAAAAATGTGCTCGTGGTAATATGTTCATAGGGTTCTCTTTTTGCCTTCTGCAGGCTGCTATGGAAAGCGAAGAGGGGCCCTATATGAAACCCTCACCTTCCCTTTCCATGGTGGCCATCCTGGAAAAGGATTTTCCTTCCTACACCTGGACTCCGCAGGCGTCCCGGTATTGGAAGAAAAATCCTATTTTTTAGCACCACGGGTTCCCGCTTTGGGAACCTAGGGTGCTAACGGCCTTCATCCCCCATTTCAGGGGCTGGAATGGGGGGATAATAGCCCAGAGACCTTGTTATTAACCCTTGCTTCGCTTGGGCTGATAACTTGGCCTACTGGGTTGGTATCCACCGTTTCAGTCCCTGGAACAGAGGATGAACGCCACAATATTCACATTAGGGCACTGTTTCTCATGCTCCTTGATTACAGTAGTGGTGGTGGCTCTTAGGGAGGAGGGATGGCATTAGCTAATGCCATTTTAAGATAAATAGCAGTTTTGCTAAAAGTATGTACTGTGTACTAGCTTGTTAATGGATAATGAGTAGGAATAGGTGTTGGAGCTGTGCAAGGGAAATTTTGAAGTTGGAAGTTCCTAGATCAGTAGAAAATGCAGTTCCGAACTGTCCGCCAAGCAGAGATCTTATCGTGAAGTGCGGATAGGTTCTCAGACACGTCATCATGCTGCACGCCAGCGTATGCTCATGTGGCACTGTCCGGAAGGTCCGCTATGAAGTCAGAGGTTCGTAGACGTCTACGGATGCAAAACTAGTTGAAATAGTTGCAAGAAGTGTATAGAAGTGTTAAAAATTATTCCAGGTGGTGTGAAATGGCAGAAATGTAAGGTGAAACTTTGGAAAATGGACACAAATATTGCTATATTGGGTAAGTATGATATTAGTACGTTTTAGGAAAATAGTATGCACTGGTAAAAACCTATGAAATTCAATGAAAAAACGTTGTTAAAGGGACGTTATGGTGAATTTGCACTAATAAAAACATATGAAATTAATTGAAAAAACTTTGTTAAAGGGTTGTTATGGTTAAGTTGCACTAATAAACACCTTTGAAATTCACTGAAAAAACTTTGTTAAAGGGATGCTATTATTAATTTTAATTTTATAGGGTTCTCTTTTTGCCTTCTGCAGGCTGCTATGGAAAGCGAAGAGGGTCCATGTATGGAACCCTCACCTTCCCTTTCCATGGTGGCCATCCTGGAAAAGGATTTTCCTTCCTACACCTGGACTCCGCAGGCGTCCCGGTGTTGGAATAAAAATCCTATTTTTTGGAATCTATGGTTCCAAGTAAAACCAAAAAACCCCTGAAATTTGCCAGTTACGGTAAACTAAGCAACCATAACTCACGCCACCACCGTGCACTGCTAAGACTAACACCCAGGACATCAAAGATGACATCACACATTTTCAGTTCAGTGAATTTCAAAGGTTTTTATTAGCGCAACTTAACCATAACGTCCCTTTAACAAAGTTTTTCATTGAAATTATATATTTGCAACAACTGTAATACTTTTACTCTGCCCTTTTTTTATGATTCAACTATCGACCATTATGCATACCAGCAGCCATTGTTGGTCCTCATGGTGCAGTGAAATTGCCGTAATTATTTTTTACATCATGAGGGGTGCACCTTTAGACTGCACAAGGGATTCTTAGTGTAATGTTAATAAAAAAAGTGTCAAAGATTATTGGAATAACTATCAAGTGCTAATCAGTGCATTAAGCTATGCATTGATATAAATAGCATTCTATTATTAACTTCAATCCAGTATACTAAGGTACTCATGTAGAAACATAGGCATTGTGTGCAGCATACATGATGGAGGTGCAATATTCATAAACTTGCCATGTTGAACAGTGAAATGATAACTGTTTTCATATTAGAGTTTTGCGTACAGTGAAACTTGTGATAAATAGGTAATAAAACCCACTTACTACATAATTGCATTATTATAGACAAATCACAAAGAGACAACACCACATACACATATGAATATATACAAGGGAATTGAAGAAAGAAAAAGAAACAGCAATAGTAGCAGAAAGTGTTCATGAACTAACTGATTACCTTTATGCAGAGAAATGATTGTTCTGTTTCAAAGCTGTTACTTACCCTATCTATATATATCACATGATGTGTCTGGACCCTAAGAAAAATAGTGTGAGTACAACATATAAAAATATGAGCATATACAGGGAAAGTACAGTAGTACAAAAACATCAAAAGTATCAGAAAGTGCTGATAAATCTACTGATAATTTTAATGCACAAAAAGGATTGCTGTCTTTCAAGGTTGTGTCTTCCCCTATGTATATGTTTCATATGATATGACTGGACCATAAGGGAATCATTCTAAGAACATACTTGAAGGATAAGTCTACGAATATAGTAATTTACAAGTTTTAGTTCCTGACTGTTACTGAAGAAAATCATGTGCCCTAGATATGTCAGGAAAGGGAAAAAGGGGGAGTCAGACATGTGATGTCATCAATGATGTCATCAATGACATTTGTGATGTCATCTCTGATGTCCTGGGTGTTAGGCTTAGCAGTGCACGGTGGTGGCGCGAGTTATGGTTGCTTAGTTTACCATAACTGGTGAATTTCAGGGGGTTTTCGGTTTTACTTGGAACCATAACGTCCCTTTAACAAAGTTTTGTTCACTGAATTTCATAGGTTTTTAGTTGCGCAACTTACCCATAACGTCCCGTTAACAAAGTTTTTTTACTGAATATACATATATAATATATATATATATATATATATATATATATATATATATATATATATATATATATATATATATATATTACACGGCCCACGGTAGTGGCTGTGTAGTTATGTTTAACTTGCTAATCCCATAGGAAGAGCACTTTTTAGGTGGCTTATAACTTCGCTCTCCCTGGACAAATGCTTACCAAACTTTGCAAAAAAAGTATATGGCCCGCTCTGAATTTGTTTGCAAAGTTTAATGAGGTTTGGTGCAGGGGGGGCGAAGTATAAGGGGGGTCTCAACATTTCCTTTTTCCCTTATAGTGAATGGGGAAAAAAATGTGCTCATGCCTACAGCTCAGACCGCTGGACGAATTTGCACCAAATTCATGGCAGGAGAAGCAGCTTGGTCCGAAAGCATGCTTTTGAAAATTTGGTGTAAATCCGTCCAGCAGTTTTTATTAAAATGACCAAAAAGTAGGTCTAAAAAATTAGTGATATCTATGTCTGCTCCGCGGACACATTTCCCTGTTCGCGCCACGGACAGGACACCGATTGGCTAATCGGCGTGCGTCATGTCTGCGGACATACGATGTGTTCGCTGATTGGCTAGGTTGAAGCGTGAGGTCTGTCGTATTGTTTTGATGCGCCGCCATCTTGGATCCGCAGACATCCGTGTACAGCGCAGCAATGAACGGGGAAAAAATACAACTTTGGAAAGTGTGTTGGTGTGAAAGAGTGCTTGGGGAGGGTGAGGGAGTAAGAGATGGGTCAAATGCTGTATTTGTTTAGGTGGCAGGTGCCCTTGATTTGTTCGTCATTACCACGGTCACTGTGGCTGTCCTCGGACATAAAAAATGCGCTTCTGGCTATTTTACTTTAGTATGATATTGGTTTTGGGTTGTTAGTATAGCGTTGATTGTAATTAATATCCTGTATGAGTAGCCCATATAGCACAGTTAAAATGTTTGATTCTATGGGTGTGTTATTTATTATTTTTTTTTTTTTTTGCATATGGTTTATAACTTTAAACCTTACATTTATAAACAATGAAACATTCTCGTTAAATTAGTTCATACAAAAAAGTTTCACAAATTAATCTGGATTTATCCGAGGCAAGGCAATTGTCAGTGACCAGGCATTCATTGTATCTGGATTGTTTGCCAGAAGCAGATAACCACAGTTTTCATAGAAATGTTTCCAGATAAGATGTGTGCCCATCGTTCTTTAGGGTCCATAGATTTATTGAATTTCATGTAGAGTGTAGCGACTGCAAGGCGTTTGTTTGCCCAAGCTGGGCATTGCATAAATAAATGGTGTAGACTTTCAATAGTGTCATCCTCCTTGCAATACCTGCATGTTTGGTGTCGAAGGCTTTTCTGTGCACATATCCCAAGGATTTGCTGTGTTGGAAGTACATTAAGACAGAGCCTCATGAAGGTGTCTCTAATAAGGCGGTCAAGAAACAGCTTCAAATAATGAGAGATCACATTTAAGGCTCTTACTTTGGTGGTACAATTTAGTGTAAGTTTGTATCCGTTTTTCTCTATTATTGTTGATATCCAATCGAGCCTTTCTATTTGGAGTTTGGCTCTTTGTGGTTTACAGATTAGGGTTTCAAGTGAAATGTCATATCTTATCCTTTCTTGGTTAAGAAATTCCTTCCATTTATTCAGAGCCATTGCATTGATATTTCCAGCGATTGGACGAAGAATATTCAAGGCGGGAATCTGGTCGTTATTGTTTATTTTCCTGAAAAGATCTAGTTGTTTCCACCGTATGATTGCTTGGAGGGATTGGAGGCCAAGTTCGAATCAAATTCTAGATGCTGGGATACATTTCGGAATGTCTAAGACCTTTGTCCAAAAGATTTGCTCCAATTGATCCCATACAGTTTTCGGTAGGTTCATCATTGACTCTCCGCCATATGTCAAGATGGGTACAACTTTTTGTTTAAAGAAAATTATGATTGGTTTTGTGGAGTATTTCCCAAATTTTTTAGGTAGTACTAAACCCTGACACGCTAGAGAATGTGCTTTACTTTTCAGGTGGTCAATCCATGGTTGTTCGACAGAGGATTTATTGAGCCAAACCCCTAGATATTTGATTGTTTGAACTTGCTCAATTTTTTCCTTCTGTAGAAAGAATGATGGTGTTTTCTGGGAAGGGCCCTTTTGAGTGGTTAGTGACATGATCTTGGTTTTTCTGGTATTTATTTCCAACTGATTTGTATGCATATATTTTTTAATGTTATTCAGGCCAGTTTGCAGGCCTCTCAGTGTTTTGGCAAAGATAGCAATATCATCAGCATAAAGAATTATAGGTATTGATGTTGAGTTGAATTTAGGCGGATTCATTTGTGGAGTAGTTATAGTCACTTCATAATCTGAAGTGTACAAATTGTACAGGGCTGCAGCCAATGGGCAGCCTTGTTTAAGTCCATGCCACGTATTAATTGGTTGTGTGACAAGACCACTTTTGCTCAAACGGATCTGCACTTGTGTATTGGAATATAGCAACTTTATTGGTTCCAGTATGTTGTTTGGGCAGCCCCATTTTGATAGTTTGTCCCATAAGATGTTTTAATTTTATCAAAGGCGAGATGGAGGTTGATGAAGGCTGCAGAGGTCAGAGTACTGGATCTGATGGTTTCATGTTTGAGCAGGTTTAAAATGAATAAGTTGATATTGGTCCTAACATTCTTAACAAAACCAGTTTGCCGGATGGCATGACTGTTTGCTATGGTGGCCCAGTGGTTCAGTTTCAAAAGAAGGATGTTTGCGAAAACTTTGCCCAATGTGTCCAAAAGCGCAATGGGCCTGTAGTTTTGTGGATTCTCAGTTGGTCCTTGTTTGTAGATAGGGATTATTGTCACTCTTTGCCATGACGCAGGGATTTTTCTTTTTGCGATTTATCAGCGCGAATAGATGGCTGCAGAAAGCTGCCCATGTGTCAGGATTCTTTTTTATAATGGCATTTGATAAGCCATCCGGACCGGGGGCCGAGAAACATTTAGATGACATATTGCATCATTTATATCTGCAAGCTCCCACTCGAACGACCATTTTGGATGTATGGTTGTTAATTCCTCGCAGCCGACCACAGGGTGTTTTTGATATAGATGGTTGTAGTGGGTGATCTAGCTGGTTTCAGGGACCTCAGAGATCATATGGTTGGCTGTATTTGTTGTTTCATTCAGCAGTTTCCAGAGATCTTGTGTATTTCGCCTCCCCATAGCTCATAACATGGTCTCTGCGTCATTTTGTTCGAGTGTCATGTTCGCATTTTTCAACCAATTCTTGTAGCTTTGTTTTAGGTGTTTAATCTGAATATATTTAGTTGGATTTAGTTGTTTCTTCAGTTGCCTGATCTGAGATCTTAGGGCTTTTTTCCTTAGTGCTATCATGCGGCTGTAGGCATGATGATGTTGTTTCCTCGGTTGATGTCCAGCAGTTGGACATTGATGGAAATTTTGTAGTATCCATTCGTAGTTTAATTTGGATTCGTCTATCATTGTTGTACTGATTAATTTATCTGGGAGAGACTTTATTTCAGGTTGTGATAATTTCAATCTTGTTGCCGTAGAATTGACTTCCAACTCAGGTAATTGAAGTCGCAGTGATGCTTCTTTGCTGTTGGACCATGATCTGATCAAGATGTAATAATCGCTGTCTTTTGTGGCAATATTTTCCATCCGGTGTATAGGCTCTTTGATGCACCGTGAGCGATAAATATAGTCGATGATCCCAGAACTGGTTCCGGGTGACCACGTTGGAGTAAATGAGTTAGAAGATGCATTTAGGGCGTCAAGCCACATCATGTTTCGATCTGTCATTTCTTTAGACCATCGCCATGCACGAGGTTCTAGCAGGTGGTCAGCAAGCTCTTCGCCATTGGAGGAATAAAGGTGGATGTTCAAATCACTGCAAATGATAAATGTGATTCCGGGATATTTCAAGGTGTCTTCGTCCATTGTTGTAAAAAAGAATCTAGGAAAAGGTCGTCAGATATTTTGTTGGGATTCCAATATAGATTGAAAATACCCATGTATTGCTTGTGGCCGGGTATCAAAAGGTATTGTACAGAATTGTTCTCAGGAATCCCTTCTTGTTGTATAATGAGTCTCTGGATCCACGGAGTGATATCTTGCGCTTCTGCTACATTAAGAAGAGAGCCCATTTTGATGAAAGTTAGAAGACCAGCTAAGGGTCGTCCTTTTTGCCGGCAAATCGCTGGGTTCATATAGGCAGTGTATCCATCACTTACTGGTTTTTGGTGAAGTCATGTTTTCTAAAGACAGATTATGTCAGAATTTGTTAGTTCGGATCGCGTCGAGGGGTACAGATGAAGGTGACCACGGGTGTTTGTTAGGGAGAATTCTCTGTTTAGGCTGAATTTCCTAACCTAGTGAGTCCCCCAGCAGCTTTGCTGGATTTCTGGAGTTTGTTTTTTCCATCCTGCCAAGAGTGTGACCCTTTTCCTCTCACTCTTGGACATGTATGTGTGGAATTCCTTTGAATTGTCAATGTGTTCGATGGGCTATGGGGTCTTTTACTCCATAGGGTCTCATAAGTTTTTCTATGTGTGTCACCCCGCACCTTACGTGTCGTGACACGGGGGCACCCTAGCTGGTCCCCCCACCATAGACTCCATACCCGGGGACTGACTACCGTCTCCCCGGGCATGTAAAGTCACCATTGACTTTACTAGACCTAAATTTGCTAACAGAACTAGTACCAACCATCTTATTGTGGACGTGCTAGTAGGGGTAATTCGATTACTCCTGGATCTGTTACTCGAGGGGGCACTGTCCCGTCCCTCCTCGTCGAGTTTTGGCTGGTGGCAGTAGAAACTACTTGTTATGTTCGACCCCGGGCATAACCCTATGGGATCCGTCCCATTGTTGAAGATTAATACTGTTTTTCGTTAATCTCCAACGTACCACCGATCTACTTATCTTAAATAGGTTTATCGAGTGGTATTTTCTGCCAGAACTCGGGTTGTAAAATGGCGTCTGTGTTTTTCTCTGTGACTCCTAAACCAAAGGTTGAGCCCTTTGTTCCACTTTTGGCGGGCCTCTGGACAGAGACCCTCCAAAGTGGTGCCATTCTGTCTGGGTTACCTCAGGGGTGTGGGAGGGGGTTTAGACACCCTGGACCGAGTTGCCTTGCCAACTCAGGTCGCACTCTGAAGTGATTGGCCCAGGTGGTGAGCCTTCCCGCTCACCACTTAGCATGTGTTGATTGACAAGCTAGGCTGAATGAATGGGGGACGTCTGCATAAAAGCAGGGCTTTGGGACTGGATCTTCAGGAAGTCGCCACTGGACCTAAAGAATCCGACGAGGGTAACGCTGAGTCGACCTGCACGACAACACCTCCGGTGAAGCCCTGCGGAATCGTCTCACAATCTCCTGACGACAGAAGAGATCTCCCTGCCGGAGAGTCTCTTTCCCTGGCTGGTGGGGACAACCAGTCTTCTTCTTCTTTGTGCTTTTTGGTCGCCCAGGACGCAGTGGTCGAATTGCCCGTGCAGAGCACCCGGCAAACCGGATAGCCACTACTCCTGCCCCGTGATCGAAAGGTGGTGCCTTGTGACGAAGCACTCCGCGGCTGGTTTCTTCCCTGGTGGTGCACCGGACATCTTCTCTTCGACGACGAGAGCATCTCTTCTCTTGGCCAAGACCCGTCGTGCATCCACCACCAGGAACAACTGCCCCCGTCGGAGCTGTCTTCCACAACAAGGTACCGTAACCGCCTGGCTTCCCTTTTCGATCGGTTCGTGTGAGGTATCTGATTCCTCTCCGTTCCGTTGGGTTGCCGCCAAGCTTTATTCACTCTTTGTTCTGAACTGGTTCAACCTGTCGCTAACCAATTTGCTAAACAAGACTTGAGTGCATCATCCGTAGAGACTTTCCAGGACATCGTGCCTTGCCTCTCACCGAGTGGGCCTGGCCGCCGAACTGTATGATCTAGTGTGATTAATGCCTTCTTGCCTTGCATTTTTACCCGCTTCAGTACGAACCGTGTTGACTTCATTACCTGCCTTTCTCTTCTCTCCCTTCCTCACTAAATATTCGAGTGTCATCTGGGTTGAGGTATACACCTCTGTCTGAAAATAAGTGGTGCCGTAGAACCTAGAGTTGTCGATATTGTGTTTCGGGGGATTGAGCTTTATTCGATTCTGCAGAGTAATTGTATTTTGATTTGTTTGCCGTGGTTCACTTTAGTATTTTTCGTAGACGTTCTGTTATTAATAAATAACTTACTATCTTTATACTAAAGCCTGGTTGCGTGTTTACTCGTTTTGCTGCGAAGGATTACCCTATCTTGTATACTCCCTATACTGACCAACTTTTCTTGAGAGAGGTCTGACTGCTCAGCCACAGCTACCAATTGAATCTGTGTGGTACAGACTGCTACCAAGTGGGTTCATCGCAACACCTGTAGTCCTAAATCTTTTGCAGTGGTCCCAGAGGGAACTGCACAGGTTTCCGCCTAATACTGGTGTACAGCGGTGGGATTAGTATCGAGTATACAGTTTAGAGTGTTTTTCGACGCTGTAGGACGACTAACCACAAAACTTTACAAAAGCAACTTTCAAAAAACATGTCTACGATGGAAATTTACAGCCAAGAGTCTTTGTCAGATAAAAATACTGAGAGTCTGCGAGCTCTCTGTAGACAAGAGAATCTTCCTGTAAAAGGCAAGAAGTTAGAACTGATAGAGAGATTGCTGGCGAACCAAAGTCTGGGTACTGGTTCAGAGGAACCAAACTCTCCAGCAACTGTAGATAACAGTAATGGTGTTGATCTGAATCGTAATTCTGATGATAGCGATGAAGAGGCTGACGAGGACGGCGAGGCTAACGAAACTGTCTCACCTGTTCCTCTACCTGCCTTACCAACTGTGCCTACGGGGCCAATACCAGGTCCCACGAGTAATTCTGCTTATTTTGAACTTGAAAAAATGAAGCTCGAATTAGAACATAAACGGTTCTTGGCTCAAGCTGAGCAGAGGCAAGCTGAGTTAAGACTCAGGGAAATAGAGCTTAATCATGAGTTACAAATGAAAAAGTTGTCTATGGAAAATGCTTCTCTCTCCTCTGGTTCCTCTAGGAGCTCCAGTCCCAAAAGACCCCGGATGCCGAAGGAATTAGTGGGTATGTACGAACCGAGATTGGATGTGTTGGATTGGTTGAAACTGTTTGAATACAATCATGGGCTCCAGGACATCACCGGGAAAGCGTTGCTTCCCTGGTTGTTCTCTAGGCTTCCTCCTGTTGCGACTGATGTGGTAATGGAATTGGGGGAGGTGGATAAGACGGATTACGAAAGTGTGAAACTAGCTTTGATAGCTAGATTCGGGAAGACCCCTTCCCAGTATCTTAAGAGGTTTAGAACCCTCAAAAAGCATGATGGTACCCCTTGGGCTACCTGGGTTAGTGAAGGGTTGAAAAACTTAGAGGGATGGATTAAGGGTTACAAAGTTGACACTTACGAGGGTATGCGAAATCTTTTTATGTTGGAGTCGATTTATGATGCCTGTTCTCCTGAGCTCAGACAGCACTTGGCTGATTCGAAGGAATTAGATTCCAGGGCTCTAGCTAAGGCTGCTGACTTGTGGGTTGCCAACAGGGCTACTCACAAGGATTCTGGGGTAACTCAGAAAAAGGACGAGGGAGAACAGCCTAAAAAAGACTCAAAGGAGAATTCAAATAACTCACATTCCAAAGAGGGCCCCAAACAAAACCAGAAGGGTAAGCCACCGGGAAAACCACAACAGAATAGTGTGTCTTCTGGTGCCAAACCGGAAGGAGGTCAGAACAAGCCACCATTCCAGAAAGCATTCTGGAAATGCTTTGTTTGTGGCTCGACTGATCACGTGAAAGGAGATCCCAGATGTAAGGGTAAACCTTCAGGGGTCCAGCTTGTCTCCTTAGCCTTCGCTCCAGAGGAGGAAGTCCAAATGGCAAGTGGAAACTTTCTACTGCTAGCTGACGAACCCATTGGCGTCTCAGCCAGCGTTTCTTTAGTATCTCTGGGGTTGTGGGAACAACAGAATTTAGATGTCTATAATTCTATCCCCGATAATACTAAAGAGTATTATAAGGACAGTGTCCAGGTGAATGGTCAGGAGACGCCTGCCATTAGGGACACTGGGGCCAGCATAACTGTGGTGGATAAATCGTTTTTTCAGGCTGAGGATGTTGCTAAGGCACCCAAACGCCTCACCAAGTTAGCTGGAGGGCCTGTGCAGATGCTTCCCCAATTACCAGTTCTCATCCAGTGTAACGACATGACTGTAAATATACCTGTCAGCATACAGAGTGAGGTACCAGGACGCGTACTGTTGGGTAACGATTTGAAAACTCAAGGAGTTGTATCGCATACTCCCAGACCTCCTAGTAAACGGTTACAGGAGCTAACCAGACCTGCAAGAGAGAGGACCCTGCGCGGTACTCTCGGGGAGATGATGAAGAAAGAAATCACTCCTGCTCCATTGGAAATGGCGGCCGCTGTCTCTAGGAACACAGAAGTCAAAGGGAAACCTAAAACTTCTAAACCGAAACCAACAGCCCACATTCCGATGCAGCCGACACGGACTTCCCCGCGGTTGTCCAACGTCACACACGTAACTCCACCTCCAGCTGAGGCTGAGGGGGAAGTACAACCCTGTATGGTAGAATTAGACTCTGAAGAAGAGCTAATGGAAGGCCAGGAACTCATTGGAGATCTGGATCCTGTTGACCATCCTGAGCTGCAGTCGTTACTGGCAGAAGGTGGACCCAGCAGGGCAGACTTCAGTAAGGGACAGAGAGAATGTCCAACTCTGGAAGGTCTTCGCCGTCAGGCAGTAACTCAGGCTGAAGGGCAAGAGCCTGGGAAACATAGGTTGCACTGGGAAGATGGCCTCTTCTATAGTGAACCGACCGAGTCTACACCTGGAGACTACAAACGCCTTGTAGTACCCCAAGAGAACAGACCACAGTTCTTGCAGTTAGCCCACGAGATTCCTTTGGCTGGTCACTTGAGTTTCAAGAAGACTAAGGAAAGGCTCTCACTCTACTTCTATTGGCCAAAAATGGGGGCCGAAGTAGAAAAACACTGCAGAAGCTGCCATACCTGCCAGATCTCTGGTAAGGTTGGGTCCAAGAATGTGGCACCGTTAGTGCCTCTTCCCGTTGTGGGAGTCCCATTTGAGAGAGTAGGGATTGATATCGTTGGTCCCCTTGATCCTCCAACCTCCTCAGGCAACAGGTTTATACTTGTTGTAGTAGACCATGCTACTAGGTATCCTGAGGCAATTCCTATGAGGACTGTTACAGCTCCGGCTGTGGCTAAGGCCCTCCTTGGTATTTTTACTAGGGTCGGATTTCCTAAGGAAGTTATCTCTGACAGGGGGTCAAATTTTATGTCCCACTACATGAAAGCCATGTGGAAAACCTGCGGGGTAACTTACAAGTTCTCAACGGCTTACCACCCACAAACCAATGGGTTGGTAGAACGGTTCAACCGAACCATGAAGAGCATGATAGGTGCTCTAGAAGAACCCCTTAAGCGTAAGTGGGACCTTCTATTGCCATGCCTTCTTTTTGCTTATAGAGAAGTCCCTCAGGAGGGAGTAGGCTACTCTCCCTTCGAACTGCTCTATGGTCATCCCGTCAGAGGTCCATTGGCCCTGATTAAGGAGGGGTTGGAGAGTGCTCCTTCCCCCAAGCCAGTCAGAGTGACTGACTACGTGATAGGTCTCCGGAGGAGAATGTCGCACCTGATGACAGAAGCAAGCGATAACTTGAAAGCTGGACAAGCATTGGTCAAGCACTGGCACGATCAAAAGGCTAACATGGTTGAGTTCGCTCAAAACCAGCTTGTTCTTGTTATGATCCCCACAAGGCAGAGGGCCTTGCAAAATAAATGGATGGGACCCTACCGAGTAATGGGTAAGCTCGGTGAGGTTAACTATCTGGTGGACTTGGGCAACCCCAAGGAGGCTCCAACAGTCTTTCACACCAACCGACTTAAAGCGTATGTCTCACGACCTGACGTAGGAGCGTTGCTTCTAGCATCAGCCGAGGAAGAAGAAGAGAGTGAATCTCTTCCGGATCTCCTCAGAGGCTTACCTTTAGATGAAAACATTGAAGGAGTAAATCTCTCCTCCAATCTGACACCCGAGCAACAAGAAGAGTGCAAGTCTATGTTGAATCAGTTTGCCTCTCTGTTCTCGCTCTCACCAGGCTTGACCCCTTGGGGCCAGCACGAGATACTCACTGGTGACTGTCTGCCTGTCAAAAGCAGAGGATATCGCATGTCAGAAAACGTAAGAACCCACATCAAAGGTGAGGTCAGCAAGATGCTTGATCTCGGGGTAATAGAGCCCTCTACTAGTCCATGGTCTAGCCCAGTTGTGTTAGTACCCAAGGCCGGATCTAAAGAACTTAGATTCTGCGTGGATTATAGAGCTCTTAACGCAGTCACCACGACTGATGCCCATCCTTTGCCAAGAACAGATGAGTTGGTGGATAAACTTGGCGCCGCCAAGTTCCTCAGCACATTTGACTTGACGTCAGGCTATTGGCAAATAGCCCTGACCAACCATGCCAAGTAGAAAACTGCATTTTCTACCCCCGTTGGTTTATACCAGTTTACGGTAATGCCTTTCGGACTAAAAAATGCACCTGCTACGTTTCAACGGATGGTAAACCAGGTTCTAACCGGGATGGAGGACTTCTGCATGGCATACTTGGATGACATAGCAGTGTTCAGCAATTCCTGGGACGAACATGTAACCCACCTGAGAGATGTTTTGCAGGCTCTTGGACGAGCCAATCTGACCATAAAGGCGAGTAAATGCCAAATTGGACAGAGTAAGGTAGTCTACCTTGGGCATGAGGTAGGCGGTGGAGAAATAAGGCCTTTGCTCAGTAAGATTGAAGCTGTGCAAAATTGGAAAACACCGACTACTCAGACTCAGGTGAGAGCCTTCGTAGGCCTCACCGGGTATTACAGGAATTTCATAGAGAACTATGGGACCATAGCTTCTCCACTGAATGTCATCTCCTCGCCCAAATTCCCTAAAAAGGTTAAATGGAACGAGGAGTGCAATCAGGCTTTTGAAAACCTGAAAAAGGCTCTTTGCCAAGCCCCAGTACTCAGAGCTCCTGATTACCGCCAACACTTCATTGTGCAGACAGACGCTTCCAATGTAGGGATAGGTGCCGTACTCAGTCAACTAGATGGGAAAGGTAGGGAGCACCCCGTTTGCTACATCAGCCGCAAGCTGAAGGATCCTGAAACAAGGTGGGCAACAATCGAAAGAGAATGCTTTGCTATCGTGTGGGCTCTGAAGAAGTTTAGGCCGTACTTGTATGGTTCTACTTTTGTTATTCAGACTGACCACCAACCCTTGAGATGGTTAATGCAAATGAAAGGGGAAAACCCAAAACTACTGAGATGGTCGATCTGCCTGCAAGGGTTCGATTTCACCATTGAGCACAGGTCAGGGTGTCACCACCAAAATGCTGTTGGTCTCTCTAGGATGTATATCATCGACTAGAGGTATGAGATTCATCCAGGAGTGGATTAAATCCTCCTGTCCCTTAGTCTGGGGGGGGTGAGTGTTAGGGAGAATTCTCTGTTTAGGCTGAATTTCCTAACCTAGTGAGTCCCCCAGCAGCTTTGCTGGATTTCTGGAGTTTGTTTTTTCCATCCTGCCAAGAGTGTGACCCTTTTCCTCTCACTCTTGGACATGTATGTGTGGAATTCCTTTGAATTGTCAATGTGTTTGATGGGCTATGGGGTCTTTTACTCCATAGGGTCTCATAAGTTTTTCTATGTGTGTCACCCCGCACCTTACGTGTCGTGACACAGGGGCACCCTAGCTGGTCCCCCCACCATAGACTCCATACCCGGGGACTGACTACCGTCTCCCCGGGCATGTAAAGTCACCATTGGCTTTACTAGACCTAAATTTGCTAACAGAACTAGTACCAACCATCTTATTGTGGACGTGCTAGTAGGGGTAATTCGATTACTCCTGGATCTGTTACTCGAGGGGGCACTGTCCCGTCCCTCCTCGTCGAGTTTTGGCTGGTGGCAGTGGAAACTACTTGTTATGTTCGACCCCGGGCATAACCCTATGGGATCCGTCCCATTGTTGAAGATTAATACTGTTTTTCGTTAATCTCCAACGTACCACCGATCTACTTATCTTAAATAGGTTTATCGAGTGGTATTTTCTGCCAGAACTCGGGTTGTAAAATGGCGTCTGTGTTTTTCTCTGTGACTCCTAAACCAAAGGTTGAGCCCTTTGTTCCACTTTTGGCGGGCCTCTGGACAGAGACCCTCCAAAGTGGTGCCATTCTGTCTGGGTTACCTCAGGGGTGTGGGAGGGGGTTTAGACACCCTGGACCGAGTTGCCTTGCCAACTCAGGTCGCACTCTGAAGTGATTGGCCCAGGTGGTGAGCCTTCCCGCTCACCACTTAGCATGTGTTGATTGACAAGCTAGGCTGAATGAATGGGGGACGTCTGCATAAAAGCAGGGCTTTGGGACTGGATCTTCAGGAAGTCGCCACTGGACCTAAAGAATCCGACGAGGGTAACGCTGAGTCGACCTGCACGACAACACCTCCGGTGAAGCCCTGCGGAATCGTCTCACAATCTCCCGACGACAGAAGAGATCTCCCTCCCGGAGAGTCTCTTTCCCTGGCTGGTGGGGACAACCAGTCTTCTTCTTCTTTGTGCTTTTTGGTCGCCCAGGACGCAGTGGTCGAATTGCCCGTGCAGAGCACCCGGCAAACCGGATAGCCACTACTCCTGCCCCGTGATCGAAAGGTGGTGCCTTGTGACGAAGCACTCCGCGGCTGGTTTCTTCCCTGGTGGTTCACCGGACATCTTCTCTTCGACGACGAGAGCATCTCTTCTCTTGGCCAAGACCCGTCGTGCATCCACCACCAGGAACAACTGCCCCCGTCGGAGCTGTCTTCCACAACAAGGTACCGTAACCGCCTGGCTTCCCTTTTCGATCGGTTCGTGTGAGGTATCTGATTCCTCTCCGTTCCGTTGGGTTGCCGCCAAGCTTTATTCACTCTTTGTTCTGAACTGGTTCAACCTGTCGCTAACCAATTTGCTAAACAAGACTTGAGTGCATCATCCGTAGAGACTTTCCAGGACATCGTGCCTTGCCTCTCACCGAGTGGGCCTGGCCGCCGAACTGTATGATCTAGTGTGATTAATGCCTTCTTGCCTTGCATTTTTACCCGCTTCAGTACGAACCGTGTTGACTTCATTACCTGCCTTTCTCTTCTCTCCCTTCCTCACTAAATATTCGAGTGTCATCTGGGTTGAGGTATACACCTCTGTCTGAAAATAAGTGGTGCCGTAGAACCTAGAGTTGTCGATATTGTGTTTCGGGGGATTGAGCTTTATTCCATTCTGCAGAGTAATTGTATTTTGATTTGTTTGCCGTGGTTCACTTTAGTATTTTTCGTAGACGTTCTGTTATTAATAAATAACTTACTATCTTTATACTAAAGCCTGGTTGCGTGTTTACTCGTTTTGCTGCGAAGGATTACCCTATCTTGTATACTCCCTATACTGACCAACTTTTCTTGAGAGAAGTCTGAATGCTCAGCCACAGCTACCAATTGAATCTGTGTGGTACAGACTGCTACCAAGTGGGTTCATCGCAACACCTGTAGTCCTAAATCTTTTGCAGTGGTCCCAGAGGGAACTGCACAGGTTTCCGCCTAACAGTGTTCCATGAGAAAATTGTCAAAGAGCATAGGTGTTGAGCCGGTCGTTGCTAGGTGGCTTCTTGGACGCTCATGTTGGTGGATGTAGATGTGTAACTCATGTCTCTCCAAATTGGCTGTCGTTCCTTCGTCATCTGATGCCTATGATAGCGGGTGGACTCTGTCACAAGGTTTATTGATCGCTCGTGGGAGTCGGTCCGGTTTTCTGAGAAATGGCTATCACTGGAGCTGAATGAAGAGTATATTGTTGTATTAATCGTTTCATCGTCTCTCTTGTTCAAATTTAAAGTCAATTGTCGTGTCTGTGAGATGAAAGCCCAACGTACGGAGACCTTCAGTGCGGGCTTCAATCAAACGTAGAGTCTTCAATGTAGCACATTCAATCGCAATTTTGTCAAGTTTTTTATGATCCATGAATTCGATTAGCTGTATGTCTTTAGTAGTCACTCTGGTCAGCACTGGAATGACGTGGAAAAGCCTTAAAGTATGTGTCCTATTAGGGATTAAGTTGCGATGTTGGATGTCAATTCTTGCAAGTTGGAGTCTGTTTTTTGAAGATTTCTCTTGTGGATTGATGAAAGAGGGAAGTTTCAAGGTGGCAGGCACCGGTTGGTTAATAATTAAGAAATCAAATGAGGTTTGCGAGATGCAGAGACATCTAAATCAATAGTAGGAATTTGAAGAGAAGCATCTCTGTGGGTCTCATCAGCTGGATCTGTTGTGGATTGGAGGTCTGACTGTGTCTGTTCAGAGTGATCAATGGTAAGTTGAGCTGATTCATCTAATTGGATGTCTTCCTGATTGCTGGCTTCGTTATGATTACTTGAATATGTAGATACATTTAGTAAAAGTTCTGTCTCAGCCTGCTCTATTTCAGGTAAGTCTGCTTCACTGATAATAATTTATGGTATTGTCGGTGGTTGCTGTTGCTGCAGAGGCCTAATTGTAGGATCCGATTCTGTACTAGGTCGGGTCAAGGTCTGTTGAGGTGTGGATCTTGGTGATTTAGTGGCATGATTCATTGGGAAATTTAGATTGCGCAAGAAAGCTTGTGAGCCTTTTTGATGCTGTTTATATTGTTTCTTTGTTTTCGGGTGACTGGGATTGACGTTGATATGTGGCCGCGTTAGATCAAAGATACTGTAAGAGTCCCTCGTTTTTATGGGGCACTCCGAGAGTACTTCTGGACAGTTAGCTGGCTCTCTTATTGTAGCTTTCGGATCAATAGTTAAGTTGATTAAAGAATCCACAATGCTTGCTCTATTGTTGAAAGCTGAGGAAGAGCCCGTGTCTGTTTCATGGGGGCGTTGATCGTGCTGGGCCGTTTGTGTTGCCATATCCTTTAGACTATATGTCGTGTCTTGCTGAGGGGCTAGATTTCGTGCAGAATTAGCTATGTTGGTATGCATCAATTGTATCAGTGCATCGGTAATGTGTGCTTTTTCAATTCTTTCCTTTTATGCTATGTCAGCTAGCCTTTGTTGCCAGGAGGCACTGGTTTCGGCCTCCACTTGAATCCGGCCTTCTATTTTGATCATCAGTACCTCCTGGATTTTTTGCTCCGAATAGATTGAGGCTAGGATTGAGGCATGGTCTTGTGCTGTATCAGCCTGTGCTTCTTGTAGTTTCATGTACGGAATTAGAGCTTGGGTGCAAACTGTTACCAACATATTTTGAAGATCCACCATCGTCATAGGGATCGACTCTTGGTGTTGAGGTGTATTGGGCACAGGAAGGGGTTGGTAGGGATCAGAAGGGGAAGATATATGCTCACATTTAGGCTGCTGTAGGGGCTGCATGCTTGCATTCATGGCCGGCAGTGGTCTGCTTGTAGTTTGATGTGTTTTAGCACTTGTAAATGGTTCACAGCTATCCCTATTTGAAGTTTGCAGTGGGTCCCAAGTGTTTGTAGATGTCTTCCTTTTATTTTCTTGAAGCTCCATGAGGGCGTCAATCTCTGTTAGGTCTAACGATAAGCGCTGCAGACGTTGCTTCGAGACTGCTTGGGGCAGCAAATCATGCAGTTCTGATTTTGTTCTGCATTCATGCAGAGATTTCCATCTCGCTTTGGCCAGTTTTGCTCTATCTTTTTGGTATTCCCGAGTTTGTGAGGGAGCTGTGCTAAATTGAGAATCTGGTTGATGGCTAAGTGGTGGGGTTGCCTTTAGTTGATGAGTAGTAAAACGTTGTAAATTGAAATGGATAAAATTGTCAGGGTTCACTGATCTTGAATTCTGTAGTTGAGGGCTGCTATTTGGATCTGTGCACGGGGCATCCTTTTTTCCAGGTGACTTGTCCGAGACGCGGCTTCCATGTGCTGGAATTCAAAGACTGTGGTTTTGATTTGGATGACTGTGGCAGGGTTGTCTGTAATGCGGTGAATACCACAGAGGAGGTGTCATCGATAACTGCTGGTTCAGATATGGAATCTGCAGTAGAGGTTTGTGAGGGAGCTGTGCTAAATTGAGAATCTGGTTGATGGCTAAGTGGTGGGGTTGCCTTTAGTTGATGAGTAGTAAAATGTTGTAAGTTGAAATGGATAAAATTGTCAGGGTTCACTGATCTTGAATTCTGTAGTTGAGGGCTGCTATTTGGATCTGTGCACGGGGCATCCTTTTTTCCAGGTGACTTGTCCGAGACGCGGCTTCCATGTGCTGGAATTCAAAGACTGTGGTTTTGAATTGGATGACTGTGGCAGGGTTGTCTGTAATGCGGTGAATACCACAGAGGAGGTGTCATCGATAACTGCTGGTTCAGATATGGAATCTGCAGTAGAGGTTTGTTGAAGGGATTCTGACGTCTTCATAACTGTGGTGCTTTCACTAACTATTGTTTAGGCATAAATGTAGTATTTTGGTTGGTGTTTTGGGTGGCGTTATTTGCACATTGCATTGTATGCAATTTGCCAGATTGCTGTCTTGTTAACATCCGCAGTGTGCCGACTTGCCACTAGGGGGCTGGTTTGTTGGAACTCCTTCTGGTCTAGCATAGCAGGATCTTGACGTTGAGTCATGGGTGGGGCCTCCTCAGCACCAGGAAGCCGCAAAGGTCGCCCGACTCTCCGCACCGGGAGTAGAATCTCCACAGACAATGGGGGCCACAGGTCCCAGCACGGACCCCGCAGTCAGCACAGGGACAGCCATTGGCAGACACGCCAGGCAGACCTCCCACACACAGCCGGGCACCAGATGGCCCAAACGAGACACACGGCCCCAGAGGACACCCGCCGCCCATGCAGCCACAGCACCCCGGGAGCAGCGAGGGCAGGAGGGGAGCCCAACCACCAAAAGGAAGCGCTGGAACGAGGTGAGTCAGAGGGGTCAAAGTTGCAGCTGAAAGATTTAGCTTGGATGGGCCGAATTAAGTCTGATGAAAAAACAGTCTGTGTCCAAGACGAGGGCAAGAAGTCGGAAGTTTTCAAAGGGGAAAGAGTTGCCAAGATACTGGGCCGTGAGGGTTAAAGGATAGTTTTCCCGCAGTTCCCTCACGTTCACTTAAATTCGTGTAGATGTTGATCGGACTGGGAGAAGATAAAAAAAAAAGAAAAAGGGCTCCTAGAACACTGCAATGGGGCACAAACTTTATGTCCCACAGTTCCACACGTTTAAGACGTTATATGTTAAACGATTTCTAACATTTCGCTTGGAACCGTTTGGTGGACAGCCACTTGGGTGAAAGGTTTCCCCGCAGTCCTCACGTGGCGTAGCTTCCAAGTACAATGAGTTCAAGTAAAATGCCAGATGGCCTAGGTTTACCTGCGAGATAGTTTGGAAGCGTACCATGTGGCTGCTGGTGCTGTAGGTGTTAGAGGCACACCGCAGACTTCCGGGGACTTCCAGGGACACCAGTGACTCTGCACCGACTCTGCTCCTGCTCCTCGGGTCTAGGTGGTTTTTGAGTCCTGGAACCTCCTTCTTGCAGTAGAAAGAGAAAAGAGACTCCAAATGGTCACAGTGGGCAAACAAAGGTTCAGAGCAGCAAAGGTCCATGCTTCCACTCACTCCAGTGACTCTGCACCGACTCCCGTAGGATGTAGGCCGTAGGCCATGAACCCAAGACCCTAGGCCCTGGCCACAACCACTGCAGCATAACACACCCATAGAATCCAACATCCATCACATATCCACAAATCTAAAGTTTGTGTACTGTTTTATTTGTATAGTTTGTATGTGTAGTTTTGCCTAAGTTATGCAATTAAGATTGTAGAGTTTGGTAACAAGCACTGCAGTATAACATATCAATGGAAGTAAACATTTTGGATTGTGGTGTATGGTTAGATGTTTGCTTCAATGGTTGTGTTATGGAGCAGTATTTGTGAGTTGAATTATTGTATACTTACTGTTTGATTGTTTTGTGATTGGATATATTTTCTTCATGACTTGGGTAACTGGAGCAGATATTCTTTTTCAATTTCTGTGAGAAATTCTTTTTCAATTTCAATTTCTGTGAGAACATTATTTTGACCCTCATGTTTAGTAGTGTACAAACCAGTGTACTGTGCAATTTGCTCAGTTTCTCTGTTTGTTTATTAAATCATTGGGTCTCTGGAAAAGAAAATCCATGCTGGATTAAAAAAAAAACCTTTTTTTGTTATGGTACAATATATTTATTTCTTTATTTTCACTGTTTATTTGTTGTTTCTGGCTAATGTTCTATCTGTTGGCTTAATGCAGATTTTTGGGGCAGTTAGATACCTGTTGGTGTATTCTAACTGGTTATAGTTTTTTATTTATACTTTCAAGTTATTGATCTATCTGTTGGGTTGTTGCAGATTTTTGGGGCAATTAGATACCGGGTGGTGTATTCTAACTGTTTGTTTCTTCTTATATTTTAGTAGTATTGATTTATAGGATTGGTTGTTGCAGAATCTTGGGGCAGTTAGATACCTGCTGGCATATTCTAACTGTTTATAGTTTTCTAATTGAAGTTTCATTAATGTTTATGCACAGATTAGTTAATCTGACGCCAGGATGAATATACCGTTCCAAGCAGCAGTGGTGGTCGTGGGATACCGCAGGAGGAGGAGGAGGATAGTCAGGCCCAGAATTTTTACACCCAGAACCAGCCTTTTTGGGATTCCTGATGACCAGATGTGTGGGAGGTACAGGTTTCCACCTCACATAATACTCGACCTGGTCAGTGAGTGGGAGGATGACCTCACATCACCCACCCTGTGCTCCCAAGCACTCAGCCCCCTGGAGAAGGTCCTCAATGTACTGCACTTCTTGGCCACTGGATCATTTCAACGGACAACTGCTATAGTGGGGGGGGGTGTCACAGGCCATGCAGTCACGCTGCCTACACCAGGTCTTGGCCATGCTGACTACACGCCCATCAGTCTGCAGGCACATATACCTGCCCAGAACACCTGCAGAAAGGCAGGCTGTCGTCCAAGATTTTTACGGGGTGGCACACTTCCCTAAAGTGCTAGGTGCCATTGACTGCACCCATGTGGCTCTACATCCCCCCAGGGCATTGGAGCACATCTAGAGAAACCGCAAGCACTGGCATTCCATCAACGTCCAGGTAGTATGTGATGCCAAGGGAATCATCACCTCAGTATATGCCAACTATCCAGGGTCCACCCACGACCGTTTTATTTACAGAATGTCAACCCTAAACCGGGACCTAGAAGCAGGACGGCATGGCGATACATGGCTGCTCGGTGAGTATAAATGCCACAGCACATGCATGCATGCAAGATACTGAGTAAGGTCACAACCCCACTAATGATACCCATTACCACCTCCCTAGGGGACAGTGCCTACCCTCTGAGAACCCACATGATGACGCCAATTCGGAATCCCACCACGCCACCCGAGGTAAGATACAACACAGCCCACATTGCAACCCGGGGCATAGTGGAGCGCACATTCGGAGTGCTCAAGTCACGCTTTCGCTCCCTTGACCGTTCTGGCGGGCAGCTGTTATACGCTCCCCCAGTAGTGTGCAGGATCATAGTGGCAGCACGTGTCCTGCACAACGTTGCAACACGCCGGGGCCTGCCCGTGGACATGGTGGTGCCCCCACATCCCCAACCACATGCACGCCTGCTGCGCATGGGAGGGGAAAGGGCACGGGGTGAGGCAGCCCGTATGCAGCTGGTGGCTAATTACTTGACCTAAAATCACACCCCTGTGGAGTGCAGACAGCCCTGGAACATACCAGCTGACAATCAATGATGATGACATAAGGGACAGTCAACTGTCACAACGATACCAGTCTGAGATTGGTCACCTGGAAGTGTTACATTGTGTGTCCTACCTACACAAGCACCACAAATGCTGTGTCATCAAAAGACACACTTCTATGCTGCAAAAATCATTACCCCCTTGCAAGATACAACATGACAACAGTGCCATGTCACCCAACCACTCCCCAGCACCGCCACCCAACACACCATGGCATGTCATGCTATGTGAGAGCAAACAAAGCAATACCCAAAACATCACACAAGTGTCAAAGTACAGTGTCCTCAATGGAAACTGCCCACACACAATATGCTCCCAGTAATGTAGAATTAACAACACACATGACCAAATACTTACCAACAATACAATGCAGCTACACAACCTCAAACATAGCATAAACATGACAGTACTAAGTTAAAGTAGTGGTAGTCTTACAACCTGATCATGCCAGCACATCGGCCACTTCCAACTGTACAGTGCTGCTGCCACGCAAATGTCCAAGTGCACTGCTTACAACATGAACTCCATCTCCAAAGTAGACGCCCTTGTGAAGACATGAGGAATTAACCCTCAAATTAGGCGAAAGACATGGATGGACAAGCACATAGCAATACACCATGCAATGTACAATTCAACAACAATATCCACTAGGAATGTATACACAGTATTGACTACAGACTGCACACACAGCTCATGGGAGTCATACGTCACTGTGTAAGTCAATGTCACTTGGGCGCACCCTTTGCAAGCCCATGGAAACGGGAAGCAGGAGGGGTGTGTGTCTCACGAACCCAAGCATCTAACCCAAACTCTGGACAAGCCTGCATGTGCCCAGCCGGAATACAGTGGATGCCCACGGGAGCCACACAAGGCAGCACACTGCCAAAAAACAAAAAAAAATCAAAAATGGCAATGTGGGGGGAGGCCACCCAGGAGGTCCGAGGACAGGGAGCGCACCAACACCCACCTGTGTGGATGTTGGGGGAAAAAAAACACCTCCATGGGCTCATGGCCTGCACGGACTGCTATGCCAATGTGAGAGAACTGCTGCTGTCACTATCATCACCCTCTGCTGCTGCCACAGGAGGTGGTGGTGCAATGGGAGGCAGCCCACGCAAAGCCCTGGTATGGTCCTCCATGGCAGCAAGCATGCAGGTGTGGTAGGTCTCGTTTTGGAGAATTATAGTGCGGAGATCCCCATGCAGCACCTGACGTGATGCACGGATCTCCTCCCGAGTTGCCAGCATCTCAGCTGAGAGCGAACATGTGAGCCGCTCCAGCTGCTGTTCTGTCCTCAAGTTAGTGGAAGCCTCAAGGTCAACAAGAGTCTCCCTGAGGTGATGGAGTTCTACCCTCAGGGCTTCCCTGTGGCCCTGGGACTCTATTGATATCGATTGGCATAGAGTCTCCAGTGCCGCCCGTCTGTCCCTGTTGGACGCCAACATGTCCCCCCTATGTGATTGGCAAATGGACTCTGTTGCCTGCTGTAGTAGCTCCATCTGCCTTTCAGGGGGGACAATGGAAGTGGCCACCCTCTCCATTTCTTGAGCCATCATCTCAACTTGTGCTGCCTGTTGGGTTGCCATACCGTAAATTGATTGTTCCCATGCGGTATTGCCTGGTGGCGTATGGCCACCGTGTTGGCGGGCACCACTCCGGAGGCTGCAGGACTTCCCCCTCTGATCTGCTGGCCCAGGAACAGGATCAGATGTTGTGGAGTGTGACCCTGCATCTGTAACTGCCAAAGGCGGACTTACCAACACTGACATCCCCATAGAGGGTTCTACCCCTGGTACAGGTGGGTTGGACAGAACAGAATCCCTGCCAAAAACACTTACCTGCGACGTCACATAGGTCTCATCATCCGAATCAGCACCTGAATAGAGGTCTGGGGAGGTGCACCCAGAGGCACCCCTCGACAGAATGTTCTGCAGCAAGGTTGGGTTCTCACCCACCACCACACCACGTCCCCCAACTCGTGCCCGGTCGTGCCTGAGATTCCTCCTGGGTCTGCACCATCTCCTCAACCTCAACAGCATCAAGTGCGTCATCCCCTGCAAAAACATGAAAGACAAAAAATGTAAACAGGCATTAGCTCCATAGCACACAAATAGGCCTGACAAGCTACATAACCAGTACATGATTTACACATGTCCCACATGACTATAACCCTCCCATGCATGCACTGTCACTGAGTTTGAAGGGGACCCAAAAGGCAGACACTGATGACACCTACATGGAAGAGCAACACATTTGCTGCATGCTGGGTAGCACTGCCATCACACATTGGGCTGTGAGTGGCATGTCCAATACACATACATGACACATGCCATCACACAGATGACATGTACCATAGCCATGGTACATTCCACAAGTACATCCATATGTCAGTGAATGAATACTGTCAGCCATCCATGTGAGATGGACATGATGAGATGAAAAATGCTACATAGTGTGACAAAATAGGCATGTGCCACACACTGCAACACATCCAGTGTACAAAAATACAGTGATTGCAGGCCGATGTACACATCAATGGTTTGTCACTTCAACATGACAGGAAACAACTATCATGTTCCACATTCAAACAGGCCCCAAAAATTCCTGTGATAGGGCGGGCAGAGGGGGGCCAAGCTGCCCCACTGGCAGGGTTGGGGTTTTTGAAAAAGGTTCACAAGTACAGCTGCTAAGGCATGGCACACAGGCTCTCCTTTTTGATCCTCATCCAAGTAATGGCACATAGGGTAATAAGCTGGAACGTGCGGGGCCTGGATGATTTGCGTAAGGCCAGGAAAGTGATGCAATACTGCGAGAGGCACAGCGCAAACATAGTCTTTCTACAAGAAACGCACCTCAAAGGGCAGGGGAACAAGTAGGTTGCCAAGGGTTGGGGTAGCTGTAAATAATTCACTACATATTCAGCAGGTGTGATGACCCTGCTGCTCAAGTCGCTGGGGTTTAGGGTGAGTCACACAGTGATCCAGAGGAAAAGGATGGTATGTTATTTTTTCAGGGTGCATGGGGCATTCAAAGTTAACCCTGGTCAACATCTATGGGCCCAACTTGGATGAACCAGACTTCTTCGATGGACTCCTTGGGAAATGCCATAAGTACTGAGATACATATATTATGTAGACGGGGGACCTAAATTGTGATGGTAGACCCCAGTTTGGATAGGACAGGGGAGGGTAGGAGACCCACAAGGGCAGCCAAGGCAGTGTGGAGAGGTATGGAAACATTGAATATGGGAGATATTTGGAGGCTGCCATAACCGGGGGAGGTGGGATTCTCGCATCATTCCACAGCACACAACACCTCAACCAGATTAGACTACATACTGGGATGCTCTCACCTCATACATTGTACGGAGGGATGTGAAACTCTCCCGAGCACTTTTTCAGACCACTCCCCAGTGCTGTGGTCATGCGCCTAGAGGTGGATGTTCAACCCAGTGGCTTTGTTCAACGCCCCCGCCCCCGATGGAAGTTCAACCCAGTGGCTTTGCTTGACATCCATTTTAAAAGTGATATACACAGTCTGATTAAACAATATTTCCTGGTAAACATGGGCTCGATGCAGGGAACGGGGACTCTGTGGGAAGCGTACAAGGTGAGATTGAAGGGGGGTACATGTCCAAAGAACTAGGGGGTATTAAAGATAATACAAAGAGAGCTTCATGCAGCGGAACTCAAAGTAAAGTATAGTGAAGGGGAGGTGGAGAAGTTGAATTCACCAAGCTCACTGGCCAGGTTGAAGGAAGGGTTGGATAATTTCCAGACACTCTCAGACTGAGAGTTTAAATACTTTGCCCAACCAGCAATGGCCCGTAGATATGGGGAAGAGGGGAGGCCGGGCAGACACCTGGCGGCACTGGTCAGACATGAACGGGGATACAGGGAGACAACCGCAGTGTGGTCAAAGGAAGTGATGGTAGTAGTGAAACCGAGTGAAATAGTGGAGGTGCTCTGAGACTTCGATGAATCCCTGTACGCTAAGAGAGACACACCATCAGAGACTGAAATGAGAGAATACATTAAAGTAGCGGCACTCCCCAGGCTATATGCGGAGGCATTGGAGGCCCTGGCAAAGCCTCTGATGGTTGAAGATATGCTGGCCGCGATGAGGGCTCTACCCACCTCGAAGGCCCTGGGGACGGACGGCATAACGGACGAGTTCTATATCGAATGGGGCCTGGCTGTAGCCAGCCACATGCTGGCCGTATGGGAGGAGGGACTGAGAACGGGAATACTCCCCCCTTCGATGCGGGAAGCCATCCTAGCATTAATACTAAAGGCAGGGAAGGACACACTCGACTGCTTGTCGTACCTCCCCCAATATCCCTATTAAACCTTGATACAAAAATATTTGCTAAGGTTCTGGCGGACTGCCTTCTTCCATATGTCACACAGATAGTTCACCGGTATCAGTCAGGGTTTATCCCCGGGAGGTCAACATCATTAAACCTCAGGCGCCTACTCGCAATCCTGTAACAAATAGATCCAGCAACTCAGGCGGTGGCAGCGCTTTTGAAAATGGAAAAGGAATTTGAATCAGTGGAGTTGAACTACCTTTTCGAATTGTTGGCGCAACTGGGTGTCCCCATGTACTATATGCAAGCAGTGAGACTGTTATATGCAGGTTCCAGAGTCCAGATAAGCATTGGGGGGGGGGGACATGGTCGGAACCGTTTACACTTGGGAGAGGGACCAGACAAGGGTGCCCGCTTTCCCCATTAATCTTTGCAATTGCAATAGAAGTACTGGCGGGCAGGTTCTGGAGATTTCACGGCCACAGGGGATTAGCCATGGGTGGGCCAAGAGAACTAGTCTCACTATATGCGGATGACACAATTATCTATATGAAGGACCCGGAAGTTAACTTAGCAACCCTGACACAAGAAGTGGCCGCATTCGGCGGAATCTCAGGACTTCACCTGAATCGGACCAAGTCTTCATTTTTCCCGCTAAACGAGGCAACATATCCTCCGGCGAACACAGAGGGCTTTTGCTGGGAGCAGAACACTGTTACATACCTGGGTGTGGAGATCAGTCGGGAGCCCCAATCTCTGTTAGATAACAACCATAAGAAATATTTAAGAGCATTAAGCACTAAAATAGACAGATGGTGTAGAATTCCACTTACGCTTATGAGAAGAGTGGCTATTGCCAAAATGGTGGTGATTCCCAAGCTTCTGTACTTGTTTTTAAACATACCGGTCTGGCCGGGTAAAAGCTACTTCCGTGAGGTGCGCTCTCAATTGATAAAACTAACCTGGATCCCAAAAACCCCACGGATAAACTGGGAGGCATCGACCCAACCTTGAGAGAAGGGTGGGGATATGCGCCCCTGACATAAGCGTACTTCTTGGCAGCTCAATTGTCCTTTGCTAGATTCTGGATGCTGGGGGGTGGGCAGCAGACTCCACACGTGCATACAGAAAGAGGATCTGTGCACACCGACGTCCTGCAGGGTGTGTTGATTTCAGAGAGGGTGGCTGGCAACTGCAAGAGAGACCCAGTAGCGTGCACTGTGCACTGATGGAAGTGGGCTATGAAGAGGCTCGTGGTGAATCACCCATTTGATCCGGGTATCTCACTCTGGTGAATCGAAGTCTTCACGCCAACATGCGATATATCCATAGTGTGAGACTGGTAGGGGCGGGGATAGCACAACTGGAAGATATGTATCCTAGTGGGAAGTTTGTGTCTCAGGACGAGTTTATGGACAAGATGGGCAGTGGCTCTCAACGTAAACTGCAGTATTTTAGGATGAAGGCTGCTTTCAGGAAATGGTCCCCGGTCTTCCCAGACATGCCCTAGACGCCACTGCTGCACTACATTAGGGTGCAGAGGCTTGATATCAGCAATATACAGGATGATTCTGGCAGACACACACCGTGACCCTCCTCCCTGTAAAGGTCACTGGGAAAAGGAGAGTGGGGTGACCCTTGCTGACATGCAGTGGGAAAGAATATGTGGCACCATGCACACGGGAGCATTCAGCTCTGGGCTACAATGAATTCAACTTAAAACCCTCACCAGGGCCTACCTCTCACCTGGCACAACCACATAAATATGATAATACAAGACCGGCTTCATGTCCAAGGTGCAAAGTTGACCAAGCAGATATGATCCACATGATGTTGGCATGCATTAAGTTGCGCCCCAATTGGGAAGGTGTGTTTGGCATCATGGCAGAAATGGTGGGGCAGGCTATCCCATGTACGTTCTTATGTGGCATGTTGGATGGTCACCGGGATCTCCCAAACAATACCATAAACTCTTGGCAACCAGTATGCTAGCATCCAGGAGATGCATCCTCATGAAGTGGACCAACGCCTCCCCACCGGGGAAAACAAATGGTTGAGTGACATAAACTGGCTGAGTGAGACTGATAACTTAGGCCTTTTTCTCAGCAACAATAAGTCGTACTTTCTTGATTGACCTGTCAATTTTTAGGTAATTTCCAGGCGATTTTGGTGATATCAAATTCATCCACCTGCTACTAAGGGAACTGCAATGGCCAACTAAAATGGGTTTCTGGCTGATCTGAAAATGTTCCAAGTTGGCAAAAGGGTGGAGGTTGAAATTAGGAATATGGATAACACATTGCATGTTCCTAATGATAATGTTTATTTGTGAAAATAGCAGAAAAATGCCAAACATTCCCTTAATTAACTGAATTAGAAAATATGTATATTATGGCAGTTATTAGTACAATGATGAAGTTTTGCCACATTGCTAGTTGTTGCCAAACACTTGACATGAGAATACAGGAGATTGCAAATCTGAATTGCCATATGTCTGCTCCAGACTCCTAAACCAATCCTTAGAAATGGGCTGGATTTGGGAGAAAAGAGTAGTGACTGTCCAATCCTATTTGCGAGAACTCTTGCAGGGTACTCCACAAGATTGTAAATTTGATGGTGTCATCGCTGCTATATAAAGTGGAATGCACTATGAGGAAGAGTGTGACCAGACTGCCTGTCCTTCCACAGGGTGCTGATATGAAGTGGACTTTCCTGACTTTAACCATAGATTTTTAATGTAAGTAGACTTGAACTCTTTTAAACTCAAAGGTGAGGAATCTGCTGGACTTAAATCCTTTACCTTTGTAGTGGGAGGGAGGGGAGGTAAAACAGCATAGATCCTTAGCCTATGTACCTACAAATATTATTTTAATTCCCCTTGGCAGAACACCACAGGGTGATTTTTGTTACAATTAGAAATTAACAAAGCTCATTCACAGTGTGCACTGAAAATTATATACTGTAATTTTATTGGGTAATCCTATGGGTGCAGCTTACCCAACAGAGGTCTTTAAGTGGAGGAGGTCTGAAATTCAAAATTCTCAAATCATCATCATTTTTGCTATCCAGCTTACTCAACACAGGCCATTAAGTGGAGGTGGTCATCAAATCCAAAATTCTCACATCATCCCAATTTTTGTTACTCGTCTTCTGTAACACAGGCCTTTAAGTGGACGGGGGTCTGAAATACACAATTCTCAGATCATCCCAATGTTAACCATCCAGCTTTCCCAAAACAGGCATTTAAGTGGAGGAGGGTTTAAAATCCAAAATTCACAAATCATATCAGTTTATCTGTCTGACTTCCCCACCACACACCAAAGTTTGGTGGTCTGAAAAACAAAACTGAATACTCACCCTTTGTTTATTTAAGGAAAATGTGTGGGTGAAAAAATAACTGCCATATGCATTTGCACACATTTGTAAAACTAAACTGCTTGCCCTTTAAGCGCACAGGACAATCTAAAGTGATGTTATTCAGGGACCACTGTTGATGATCATTTATTTTTAAATGTGTATAAAGTCAAATACTGTTATTTAAGTTTTCCAAAACAAATTGTGTGAGTTATTTATATAGAGAGAAGTTTATTGTGTTGTGCCACAGATAAAGTGGAGTGTGACATTTTAGTGCGATTTTTTATTACCTATTAAAAAAATAAATACAAATATATGTCCTGTACACCGGCCTGGTTCTTGGTTCATTGGTAGCTCAGGGGGAAGGCTCCAATGGGTATTAGATTAATTGGATATAGGTGTGAAGAAAATAACTGAAATCAACCATTTATTGTGTGACACGTGAGGGAAGGAACAAATTACAATTTGGGGGGCTCGTGGTCGGGTTTTGGCTGGCTATTTCTGACTCATGACAAGTGCATTGTGGCAGACCATTCATTTTGATGTATGTGCATTAGGGTGGAGGGAAAGTTATCTTTGCCTTGTTAAAGTGTCACGCTGACTAGACCCCTGAGTTCCAGGGAGGTGTATAGATGAAATATTAAGTTTGAATAAAAAGTGATTTGATTTGGCATTGTCAGTGGAAATTAAGCAAGAACAGGGTGATTTTTGCCCCTGCGCAAAGGAATTTGATTTGATTTGATTTATTGTTTGCATTATTAGGTGCTTATACAATAGGAAAATACTGTTTCAAAGCACCCACAGGGCAAGGGAAGGCAGCAGGAGTGAGAAATAAAATAAAATACATAAAAACACAATATATAAGAGCAGTGGGGGGGGAGAGGACACACCTACTATGCTTTGTGAGTTTTCAGAACATGCAAGTGCAGCAAGGAAGAGGGCAGGGCGTAAGTGCTGGGGAGTCTGAGCACATGGGTGAGCCACAGACCAAGTGCTAGGAATGTTGAGTGCTAGATGTCCTGGAGCCGCGAGGAGTGTAAGTGCAAGTGCAGAGGATAGACAGGAGCTGAGCCAAATGGGTGCGTTAAGTCAGGACCCTGAGGATGCATAAGGGCCAGGACACCAATCACAGCAACTGTGAGATTAGCAGGGGAGAGAAGAAGGGAAGGAAGAGGTAAAGAGGAGAGTCTTAAGGAGCTTCCGTAATTTAAGAAGATCCTGCTCAAGGGGCAGAAGGAGTGGGAGGCTATTCCATAGGAGGGAGCCAGCTGAGGAAAGTGAATGACCATCTGCCCTCTTTTTAGCAAAACGATTCATACACAGAGAGCTGGAGCCAGAAGAGTGCAGTGGTCTAGAGGAAGAGTATTCAGTAATGTAAAGTGTGGTCCCCAGGCCCAGACCAACTTGTGAATGATGCAGAGGTATTTGAATGTAATCTGTGCAGCAACCGGGAGCCAGTGAGGACTTTTTTGTGCCGGAGAGATGTGGTCCCTGGGCTTAAGGCCAAGGATAAGCCTTTCTGCCCTATTCTGGATCAGCTGAAGGGGGCCCATTTTGCCTCTGTGGGGAAAGTGAGAAACGGGAGAATTCCTTCAAGAAGGAAGATCTTAAAGTGGGACTTCTTGGCAATGCGAGTGTGAGGGAGGACGTAAAAAGAGCAGTCGGAGATGACTCCAAGGTTTCTGGCTTCAGAAGAGGGATCAAGGGCAGAGCCCAAAGAGGACAGTCATAGTGAAGTAAGAAGGAGGGAGCAGGTGTCCCAATGGGAAGGATCTCAGTTTTACAGGCATTGAGGCAGATATCATTGGCGGTGCACCAGAACTGGATGGCAGATATGTAGTCAGGGATGATAAAGGGTGCAAGAGGGTTGGCAGGGAGTTTGAAAAAGAGTTGTGTGTCATCTGTGTAACACTGGAAGTTGGAAGAGCAGGAGGAGATGAGATTTGAAAGCAGAGCAAAGTAGATGTTAAAGAGCCAGGGGAGAGGATAGAACCCTGGGGGACACCACAGGTGGAGAGGGAAGAAGAAGAGTATAAGGAGTCCAGGACGACTTGGGAAGAGCAGCTAGTAAGTGAGGATGTCAGCCAGATACAAAATAAAAAAAAAAAACTCTGGTCACAGGCTGGTCACAAAGTGACACAGGGTGCTGAGGGCAGGGGGGCTAAATTTTGCATATCCCAAAAATGTGCTATTATTGTAAAAGGACTATTATAATTAGACCTTTTTCTCAGCAACCATAAGTCATACTTTCTTGATTGAAATGTCATGCTTTAGATAATTTTCAGGCCATTTAGTTGATATAAAATTCATCCACCTGTGACTGTAATGAGCATCAAAAATGGGTTTCTGACTGATCTGAAAATGTTCCAAATTTGGAAGTTGGCGAACGGGTGGAGGGTGAAATTAGAAATATGAATAATAAATTGCATGTTCCTAACGATTATGTTTTTTTGTAAAAACAGCAGAATATTGCCATACAGCTATGCAACATGGTGCAGACGTGGCTGTCAACTTATTTAATTCCCCTTGATTAGCATATTCAGAAAATATGTATATTATGGCAGTTTTTATAAACAATTATGAAGTTTTGCCACATAACCAGTTTTTGCCAAAAATGCGACATGAGAACAAAGGGGATTGCAAATGGGAATTGCCATATGTCTGCTCCAGACTCCTCAACCAATCCTTAGAGATGGGCTGAATTTGGGAGAAGAGAGAAGGTTAACTGTCCAGTCCTATTTGCGAGAACTTTTGCAGGGTACTCCCCAAGTTTGTAACTTGATGGTGTCATTGCTGATATATAACTTGGATTGCACCATGAGGAAGAGGGAGAGGTGCTAAAAATTACCATCAGACAGAGCTGCTGAATTGTACCATCTGACAGCTGCAAGGAAAAACCAAAGGAGATTGCATCTGGGAAGACCAAAAAAGCTGACTGGGGCCTATGGTGGCGAGCTGGAGGCCATCCTTGTGAGTGGAGTGACCAGATTGCCTGTCCTTCCAGAGGGTCCTGACATGTAGCTGGCTTTCCTGACTTTAAACAGAGGCTTTCAATGTAAGTAGACTTGAACCCTTTGCAACCCAAAGGTGGGGGAATCTGCTGGCCTTAAATCCTTTTCCTTTATAGTGGGTAGGAGGAGGGGGGCAAAAGGGTGTAGATCCTTGTCCCAGTTACATATAAATATAAATGAAATAAATTCCCCTTGGCAGAACATGATTTTTGTTAAAATTTGAAATTAAACAAGCTCATTCCCAGTGTGTGTTGAAATCTATAGACTCTAATTTAATTGGGTAATCCTATGGGTGCAGTTTCCTCAACACAGGCCTTTAAGTGGAGTCTGAAATCCCAAATTCTCAAATCATCCCAATGTTTACCATACAACTTCCCCACCAAAGGCCTTTAAATGGAGGAGGTCTGAAATCCAAATATCTCAAATCATGCCATGTTTTGCTATATTCCTTCCCCAACACAGGCCTTCAAGTGAAGGGGGTCAGAAATTCAAAATTCTCAGATCATCCCAGTTTCTACCATCCAGATTCCCCAACATAGCCCTTTAAGTGGAGGGGGGGGTCTAAAATCCAAAATTCGGAAATCATTCCAATGTTTCTGTCTGACTTCCCCAATACGGACCAAAGTAGGGGGGGGAATCTGAAAAACAAAACTGCTAACTCACCCTGTGTTTATTTTAAAGCAAAAGTGTGGGTGAAATAATAATTGACATATGCATTTGCACACATTTGTAAAACTAAACTGTTAGTCTTTTAAGCGTGCAGGAAAATCGAAATAGCACAGCATCACAAATGTAAAGTGATGTTATTCAGGGACCAGTGTTGATGATAATCTATTTTGAAATTTGTATAAAGTCAAATATTGACATTTAAGTTTTCCAAACCTAATTGTGTGAGTTATTTGTGTAGAGAGATGTTTATTGTGCTGTGCCATGGATAAAGTGGTGTGTGACATTTTAGTGTGATTTTCTATTACCCATCTTCCAAATAAATACTAACCAATTTCCTGTACAACGGTCTGGTTCTTGGCTCATTGGTAGCTCCTTGTGAGGGATCCAATGGGTATTAAATGATTTGGAGATAGGGCTGAAGAAAAGCAATGACATTAACAGTTTATTGTGTGACACTTATCCTGGGGAGGGAAGGAGCTCCCTGTATTGAGGGTGGCCTCTCAATAAACAGTTACATGGCATTAACATTAATTGGAGAAAATCATGTCTATTTCCTCTGACCCCTCTTGCAAAACGGGAAAAGGTGCAGCGAGCTATGATGCCCCTGAGGTGGGCAGTTGGATTGTTCAAATACCAGGGAGTACAAATCTTCAATGCTGTATCAGAACTATTCAAAAACAAAATGTTGAAAACCCTCAATGCTGTATCAAACTCATTTGGCTTCTGGAAAAAGCTACTCCTGAGGCTGATGGCAGGGAGGCGCTGACTAAGACTGTTATCCTACACAGACTACTGCGCTTTTTAGTAAACATCCCATTTGAGATCCTTAGACAACATTTTTAGCTCATTGAATGTTGACATAAGCGAAATATTTGGGGCTGCAAATAATGGAAAGTGTAACTCTGAATAGTCCTTGACGGCAATATGAACAGCAAAGCCTTCAAGTCGCTGAATTTTTTTAATGTATTATTGAATGACCCAATAACAGGTCAGTTTGTGGCACAGTACCTCTTATATCAAGAGATCCTAGAGACATGAATGTGAAAGAAGTCAATCTCCACATTTATGATGAACAAGTCTGTGGAAGAATCTTAAAAGAGTTGGGAATCCTCATGTGCTCCAAGTTCTAGCCAAGAACATACGGGGTATAGCACAAAAGAAGTAGGGTCTGACAAACCTATATTTACCTAAAATCCCATTTATGTTTAATCTTACAGAAAATAAGGGTTCACTGGACCATGGGCAAGCAGTTTTGGAGCATATGGGCATGGCGATATAAGGGTATCCTCTTGAGAATGGAGAGATGATACCATTTGTCGAGATGAAGTGTTGGTATGACCTGTCTGTGGGTCACATTTATTAGCAGAGACAGAAATGTCTGTAGCTTGCTTCCAAAGGAGCTTGACGCATTGGCCAATTTGATTGAATCTATTTGATCGTATGGAAGTTTTGACCTACTATACATTTTGACCTAATAACATATAAACATATATGAAAAATAAATATGAGTTGTAATACTATATGTGTTCATTCGGTGTCACTAAAATCTATGGGTATTTTCATTGTGACATAAATGTAAGTTCTTATCTGCCATTTCAGTTCTTTTGATTGTGCTTGAGGACTTTCAATATTTTTCCTTTTTTGCATTCCAATAGATTATTTTTGGGGTTTTTTTTGTGGCTTTTCTCAGGGATTTGTTTTGCTGGACTTTCATGCTTTATGTTGCTGGACTTCAATGGATTTTAAACATTATTCCATTTTTGGATGCCAAAGGATCATATTTTGGGGATTTATGTGGATTTTGTTCCTATTATACTTGAATTTTGACAATTCTTTGGAGATTGCTTATGGTCTCTGTGATTTTACTATATTTTATTGGATTGGTTTATCTATTTACGGACCTTTCACAAATTTTATTTTATTTTTCCTGGTTTATTTGGTTTTCTACTTATTTGATTTTAATGGATTTTCCTTGGGATTTTGATTGTCGTTGCCTAACTATTTAAACTGGATGTGTACAGCCATGAAGTCTCCATTGGTAAGGTATATCCTTTTCATTATTTTTTCCATTCATTATTTTATTTTCAATTTAATCACATGTAATCATAATTTGTAGAGACTTACTGTCAAATGGCAGAAAATGTTCCTTATTAGGTCACTTTGACAATTCAACAATTGATTTCCATTTCACAAATCTGTTAAATTGTGAAATAAAAAATGGATACATTTTTATTAATTTACTACAAAAAAATTAATCAGTTAATTACAAATATTTGTTCCAGGTTATGATATGGTTTGTCTCTAACAACTATATACATGGCAAAGTTTTTAGTATTCTTATAATGTTACAAAGTGCACATTGAATGACATGCTCATCAGGTAATCACTTAAACTAAGGGAATCGAGTTTTTCACCAATTTCACTCTGCCATGTCATGAAAATACATTTTGAGTGGCACTGCATTCCATGCAATCAAGTTGTATATACGAACATTATTTCCATTGCTGTCAATTTTGTCACAGTAAAACCATACATATCCGACAACCCTATATCAAATAGCAGAAGGGAGAGAACTTCTGATAAACTCCTCTGGTTGGAGCATTCAGCAGAGCTACAAGTTAAAAATGTTTGGGCGTATGACTTTGGCAAGAGCTTTGAAGACGAGAAATAAAGATGAACATCATTATATGTATCACAAAAGGCTTGATTCAAGCTCATACAATTTAACTCTGATTCAAGCTCATACAATTTAACTGGTTGCATAGAACCCATTTGACTCAGTACAGATTGTAAAAGTTCTTACCAGCAAGGCCACAAAGTTGTTGAAGATGCAGCCATCGTAAGGCAGATGTATTACATGGTTTTGGGCATGCCCAGAGATATAGGGATTCGGGAAGAGCGCACATATTGAAAATGGAGGGTATCGGAGTGGAAGATTTAAATTGGACACCTTATGTTTGTCTGCTGGGACACTACCCAAGGAAAAACTCCTGATAACGCATTAAGTAATTTATGAACATACTGTGCAAACCCACTAAACATAGATTCGCAATAGCATGAAAGGATACAGAAGGATGAAAGGTCAACAAATGGTGAGAACAATTAAAGGCATGGATGCTGGCAGAGATCAAAATGTGATATCAAAGTAGATCAACATAGGAAATAAACTGATGAGATGATAATGACTTGGAACAGACTAACCCAATCCTCGGTTTATTCTTCAGTTGAAAAGGGCTACATTAAAACATAATGTTACAGGTTCACAAATGTGGTAAAGAGTTCATTTAATGATAAAGTTGAAGTTGAAGAATGACTCACTGGAATATTTGGATGATGAATTTCAAAAGAAATAATGTTGATGCAAGATATAAGTGCAAATGCAGTAGTTCTATTTAACTGTTGGAATAGTGTTATAATGTGAGATGTCAAACATTTTCATGTTTGCTTTGTGCATAATGTCAGGAATAATACTATAAGAAAGCATGTGCATGATACATCTGCCAATATATGTCAGTAGCCCCGCATGACATTATTCTAGTGGTGGCTTTGACAATAAATGGTGTCCGGACATTTCGTCGAAAGTCATTTCGTCGAAAGTCATTTGGTCGACGGAATTTGGTGGAAAACCAAATGGTCGAATTTTTTTTTTAATTTATATATATATTTTTTAGGTTTTAGTTTAGGGAAAAAAAGGGTTTTTTTAGAAAAAAAAGGGGTTGGGGGGAACCCCCCAAAAAAAAAAAAATTAAAATAAAAAAAAAAATTTGACCGTTTGGTTTTCGACCAAATGGTTTCGACCAAATGTCCTGTCGACCAATTGTTTTCGACGAAATGTCTGGTAACCCAATAAATATGTCATGCCAAAAAAAGAGGACATGGGAAGACTGGCTGCACCAATGCAGGCCACCATAGCTATGTAAGAGGACTCTTCACGCAGACTCTACCACTGATGCCAGTAAAAAATGGCATGACTCGTTACAAAAATATATCCAGACAGGCTGAGCCAATCTAGGCCAGTCTTGCTACATAATAACACTTAAAATGTACCCTTGATGCCCAGAAAAAAAATGCCATATCACTGTAAGTAAATATATCCAGGCTGCCCGTACCAGTAAAGTTACATAGTGACACTCATCATTCTTGCTTTCCCATTGATGCCCAGTAAATAATACCATGCAACAGTAAGTAAGTATAGCCATACTAATTATTCCAAATTATGCCAGTACAGCTATGTAATAACACTTATGTTTGATTTACCAATGATGCCCAGTTTTTTTATTTTTATTTTTAAATCAAATGTATTGGTTTCTTAGTTAGACAAGTAACTTTTAACCATTATACAAAAGACAATAATAGAAAATTACATCAATACAAGCTTATTGCATACTCAACTACAATATCATGACCATGAAACGTCAATCATTCGCTTATAATCATTGAAAACCTATGCAAGGATTACCCATTTTATACTCAGCAAAAAGAAAAACAATCAAGAAAAGAAGTACAACAAAAAAGTAAATAATAATAAAACTAAACATCTAAAATATATAATATCCAAGTGCTATTTCTCTGCGTTTGTGAAGCAAACTTGCTTGTGACTATATACATGATATAACACTCACCACAATGCTTATATGTTAACAAGTGTGTCTCATTAGTTTATAATTTCAACAATGTGTGGTGTTCTCAAACATCATTTCCGAGAAAAGAATAATAGACTCCTATTCCTATAGGCGTCTCTTAGAGTGTGACCTCTTGTTCTTTTGAATCCATATGTTTCATGTTCTACTACTCATTTATTTTGGACATATAGGGTCTGTTTACAATCTCTCTTTAATTATACGGTAAAAATCTATACAATGCCACTATCAGTCGAATACCAGTTCCCACCATGCATCTGCCCCAACAGCTTTCCAGTGAGATTACGGTGTTATCAGGTGCAAAAATACCTAATATCTGATGTCTTTCAACCTCCAATGTTTGACAGTACACCACAAGGTGTTTGAGTGTTTCTAACTGTACTGGAGATTTACACATTCGACAACTCGAGTCAGATATTACCCTGTCCAGTTTTTGCCATACTGCAATACGATCCAAGGTATGCAGCTGGTTCAACTTAAATCTTAAGTACAAGTGCCGAACATGGGCACAAGGACACTTGATTAAATACGGGGAGAGAAAATCTCTCTTCCTCAATTATTGAGCATATTCACCATATGCTTTGTATTTTTTTATCAAGTCAATTGTCCTTATCCAATCAAGTTCATATCATTTGCATTTGACTTTGGGTAATCGAAGTATAAGATCTTTGATCGTTACATTTATAATGTGCAACGTTTGGTTCATTTTGTCTCTAAATTTTGTCATAGACGGAAGACTCCCTTCATTCATGACTTCAAACAAATCTTGATAGAGGGAGTTAGCAGGTGGTGATAAAATGTTTGAATAATGTGTTAACCTGCGCCAAGTCCACCTTGAAGCCAGGGATAATAAACCAAATTCATGCCAGACAATTGCATAGGGCGTCGAGTCAGCAAGACCCATAACCCCTTTACATAATTGCCCTTGTAGAGCATTTAACAAACAATCAATGGCCCTCATTACGATACTGGCACTAAACCATGGGGCTATTAGCACCATGGTTGGTGCCAGTATCGTAACGAGTCCGCCAATGTTCAATGGGGAATTACCACCCCATTCCAAGGTTGGCGGGGCGGTAATTCCCCATTGAACATTGGCCCTTCCCCATTCCCATTTTTGCCCCATAGGGCTCAATGGGACTGGGGAAGGCGCCAAGTACGGTACCGCAAGGTCCCTTTGTGGGTCCCTACTTTAACGGCTGGTCCAGACCAGCCGTTCATGTCGGGTCCCGCAAAGGGACCTCGTAGTAAGGCGCTAATGGGTTAACACCGCCGGAGCCTTTTACGGCGCCGTTAACCCATTAGCGCCAGGGTTGTAATGAGGCCCAATATCTATTAATTAAGTATGAAGCCCTTACAATAATATAGATTTGACCTTGAGTGTGTAGAATTGTAACAAGGGAAGTATAGAAAACATACAATATTTATACAAAATGATCATCATGGAAGCAAGGGGCCGTATTTTATTACGCAACACTATGGACCAAGAATTAAGTGAATTCTCATCAGAAAGTCTATATCCAAGATATCGTATAGCTTTGGCTCGATTGATTTTTAAATGTCGAATGCTCTGTGTATATGATTTGATTTTTTTCCTATTGGTAAAAATAATAATATTAGATTTTTTTGTGTTAACCCGAAGGTTGTGTTGTAAGGCGTACCCGAAAAAAAAAAGATTTTACTCATTTTGGAGCCCATAAGGTGTGCAAACCATTAATAGGATACTGTCTGCAAAACATATCCAATTTAATTTTAGGGCACCCAGCCGTATTGGATAAATAGTTGCAGCAGACTGTATTTTCTCCAAGTCGGAGATGTATGAATTGAAAATAGTGGCTGCTAAATTAAATCTTTGTTTAACTCCTGTCTTCGTGGGAATCAGCAAGGTAAGTGAACCACTTTGTGTAATTCTAATTTGAAAAGTAGTGTCAAGATGGATCAAGGCAATTAGTTGGATCAGCCTTAACAGAAAACCCATTTTTATGAGTTTGGTCACCATTACTTCTCTAATGATGGTATCGAACGCACTCAAAAGATCGAGTGCAGCCAAATATATCGGACCACAATTGACCTCTTTGGATTTCGCAAGTATATGTGCAATAATAGTGGCATTTAATGTGGTGCCCATCTCCTTGCGGAAGCCAATTTGCCATTTAGAGTAATTGCATTTGCAGAAATAAAGGTTTGTGTAATAATATAGTGAATACCTTGGCAGTCGCATCCATCAATGCAATGGGGCGAAAGTTAGAAGGCTCTCTAGGATCGCCCTTTTTAAATATAGGTATAATAATAGCATTTTGCCTCGAATCAGGAATTTGGTGGGTATGCAGTATATTTTCAAATTTATCAAAAAGGACAGTGGTGCAGTGGACCAGAGGAGCGGATCAGATTTAAGTATGCATGCAGGAATATCGTCCAGGCCGGGGGCTTTAGATGGCTTTAAATGCAAAAGTGCCTCCATTATTTCTTCTCTTGAGAATCTTAGTGAATTTTCCCAAAAAGTATTCAAAATACCTGAATTCGTAACTTTGAAAAAGTGTAGGCAACTTAAATTTGTCCTTAATATAACACTGCCAGCAATCTGCAGAAATAGAAGAAACCAGTGCCTTTTCATGTTTTTGTAGTCTATCATTTAGCAAGGACCATATGTTGCGAGTGTCCTTATTAACCAACAAGGACATAAACCGTTGATTTTCTTTTAACTGTATTTGTAGTTTTATAACTTTGATCCGATTACAAAATGTTAGATGTTTTTTATTTTTTGCCTGCTTGTAAGCACAAAGGTCTCATCTTGTTTGCTTCAGGGCTCTTGATTCTGCATTTTTACTTCTTTTCAAGGCATCAATATTTCCAATGAAAGGACACTTCTTCACCGGATTAGAAGATTTGGCTCGTATTGATAGAGCTTTCAAGTTTAACTGAATTATTGAATTATTCCATTCGTCTCTTAGAGAGGCGTTGAAACTAGTGATTTCATTGGTTCGCCAAAATGTCCTTGTTGATTAAATAGGTAAACTCCCTACATAAATGGTCATTCCATATGATGGACAATTTAGTCCGATCCATTTCAATCAATGACAGGCAGGTTTCATAAGCAAGTGTGTTACAACTCTGTGTGATGGACAATTGTAGAGGAACATGATTACTCAAATTACATTTAACACGCTTTACCTTCTCTGCCACAGATAGCACTTCAGCAGAGACAAAAATGTAATCAATATAAGATGAGTACAGACCCCTGGAACATTTCCCTGGAAAGACATTATTGTCGAATTTAACAATGTGCATGTTCTAATTTAATAGATGCCGTACCCATAACTGGCCCTTATTTATTAGTTGTGCTTGATAAGGAGAACTTTTGTTGAAATGATTTCCTGCAATTGCTGTATTACAAACTAAGTTAAGATCTCCCCCCAAGATGATCCAATATTCAGGGTTGTTTACATATGCCTTTTCTAATGCCAAGTCCATTTCATTCAACAAATTTTCAAAAGTGTATCTGACAGGATTTAAATAAATACAGATCAACAACATAAAAATGTGTGGTTCCCCAGAGAGCAAATATTCTACCACCAATATTGCATCAGAGGAGAAGCACATGTAAGCCGTGTGTTGAATAGCATTATTAAGAACAATCGCTATAGCACCGCTAGGTCGTCCCAGAAGAGTCTGCTTTTCGGGTACTACATAAGTTGTAAACCCATCAATGACAAAAGACTGAGAACACATTGTTTCTTGCAAAAATAAACGCAGTTGGATAGGCATCATTTGGCAAATTATTAACCCATACCTCAAAGTTATTCAACCCACAACCATTTCAGGATATGAAGCTCAGAGTCTCAGGGCTACGATTCCTTAGTTTTCTTTGTCATTTGGATGATAGTGGATAAAAGAGGAGCCAACCATGAGATGTTAGATGCAAACCCTATCAATGATGATAGTTGTGAATCCAGTTCCCAGTCACAGATTGAAGACTGGACAGTGGAATTTGCTTGCATGTGGGTCTGCTGTGGAATTGGAAGCGGTTCCTCAAGAAAAATGGTTGCTTCCTCAATTGTATGAAAGAGGCAGAAGCATAGCTCTTGCATCTCAAAATCCTTTATTTTCCCACAGTAATTTTAATATTATACGTGAATGAGGGGCACATATCATGTGATGATTGTTCTGGTTCGCTAAGCAAAACCATTCAATATCTCCTGATATTAATGTATGTAAATTCGGACTACCTCTGAATTTATTGAACAGAAAGATCTATTTAAGCGTTGGGAAACCATTTATTGTGGGATCAGTTGACCATCCCATTATGTAGGCTGAATTTCTATACCAGGTAAGCTCATCAAATTCAGAATGAACCTCATTAGAGATTGGGTATGATGTACTCTCTTTTATCTAATTTATAGAGCACCCTTCAATTTTAATCATGCCCTGAACCAAAGGTCCTTTGGGCTGCAAGTCATCAAGTTCATCCGATTTTACAATTGGCACAACAGGTTGCATGCTATGCTCATGTTCTACTGGAACTATAGAGGATTGCCCCGAATTCAGTGTTACAACAGCCTGAGCGGCTGCATTCGTGGTATCCACTGTATTAGTTACTGATTCGGAATGAGGCGAAATATCAGATTAGTTCTTCAATCTTTGAGCCATTTTAGCCCTGATTTTTTTCTTTGACAGGATATTTAGATAATTGAGATTGCAAAACCGCCACGGCCAATGGCATCGGCGGGTTCGCCTTCGTGGGTACAACAAGATTTAAAACTGATGCTTTTGAAACTACACTTTTAACCTGTCCGCAAATTGGGTCCAAATTAAGTGCCATTTTCGATTCCCTGTTTAATTGGGTTAGGTCAATGTGCACCTCATCACCCGGCGGGACAATGTTTTGAGATTTATTAACAAATTCAAATGTCGAATTTAAAGATGTCTGTTTGTTTTTTTTTTGCCTTTAGAAACTTCTGATATTATTTCAACTTTTTATTTTTGCGTTTTTATTGCGTTTAAATGCCCTTAAGTGAGCCTAACGCATTTTTCTTGAGAATGGAAAGTGATTTGAATTTGTAATCTGTCTGTTATCTGTTTTCTCCTGCATAGATTGACCGCAAGTTTCCTGGTCCAAGAGCGTGTTTACTTCAAGATCTTCTTGTTCTTTGATCGTAAGCAGTGGCAAAGGACTATCTGGCATGGATATTGAATCTTGAGTCATAACACTTACCTGTGATCCAGTCTGAGAAAACGTGTCCTCTGGAAATCTCTGTGAGAGTAGGAATCAAAATACGTCATCGATTTTCAGGGAGTTAAGTTTAATGGCATCCAATAATGGAATTGAGGAGCTTGAGTTAGTCAACTCTTTACTTTCATTAACTACCGTGGCCACTTGCGCATATGAACGACAAGTATACATTATATATTTATTGTTTCCAGTTTGCACAGTCTGTTGCAGTGACTTCAAAACTCACCCTCAAGCAGTTGGGTTTTCTCCGACTGGTATAGACCTTGAGCCGTCATGAAAACCTATAGTTGGTTGACCTATACAGCAACGTCTACTAACATAGGTTTGATATTTTCCAATGATATGTGTGTTAAATCATGTCCTCTATCTAAGATGTCTATCTAAGAGGTGCCCCTTTTTGCAAATCATAAAGGTAATTTTTATGACAAGTTTGATAGTTTGAAACAACATCATTTTGATCAGTGGGCAAGCTAGTGGAAACAAATGTAGTCCTTGGTGTAGAAGAGCCGAAACAAGGGCCCTTTGATTCGTTGTTTTGCCTAGAATTCAGGCAAATGCGTTCAACCTCTTGAGGGAGGCACACAGCCGGAGAGCCTGGGGTTAATGCTATACGACAGCGTTTACCCCATTTGTCCAATAACGTGGGGGCCAAAATGGATATGTCCGCAATCTGGTTAACACCCGTCAGATCCATACTCTGGGCCACGTTATTTACACAAGCACCTTCAGCATCTTGATCATTAAACGGATGTAAATGGCATTTAGCACTACATTTGCGAATACCTTCGATTTCTGTTTTATAATTGTCAGGGTATAAATATGACTTACCACTGAATGTGTAAGTTACCTGCTCAGAAGATTGCCTTGCACGTGTTTGCAGCAGATTTGGAACCAAACTATCATAGGAGTTTTTACAATAGGAGGCAATCAATTATAAATTTGTCCAAAATACGTGCAGAAAATAAGAATTTTATGCAATACGAATGCTCAATTAGTGCAAGGTTGAACTGCGTGCATACAAATAAATGTAGTTTTCAATACAACGCCACACGCCAGCTCCAGCCCAACAGCTGGTGCACTTCCGATGCATGCCGCATGCACCGGGTTTTTAAAGGTGCATACAGTCAATCAGGGCTGTGTGGGAGGGCTCAGAGTAGAGGTGTAGCAATGGGTGGATCAAACAGAGGAAGCTAAGAAAAAAAAGAAAAATGAGGAAAAATATGTTGGTGCGCTGTAGGCAGCTTCCTGTCAGCTTCCACACAAACACAAGTTCCTTTTACTGGGACAAGCACAAAGGTGCATGCGCCCAAGCACACAATTACTGTTTCAATGTGTCTAAATCCGTGTTACCAAACAATGTCCTTCCTCTTGGCGCCTGGTACCTGGACTTGTGCTTTAATGCGGCTTGCAGCAAAAACAAGGCGTCGGGAGCCACGAGCAGCGAGAGAGCCCAACAGCGATGCCCTTTCGAATGCACTTCCGATGCACCGGGTTTTTAAAGGTGTATACAATCGATCTGGGCTGTGTGGGAGGGCTCAGAGTAGAGGCGTGGTAATGGGTGGATCAAACAGAGGAAGTTTTAGTTTTTCAATGCGTCGAAGTCCATGTTTCCATGCAATGTCCTTCCTCTTGCCGACTGGTGCCTGGACTTGTGCCTGGATGCGGCTTGCAGCGAGACAGTCCAACAGCCGGTGCACTTTCGAATGCAGTAATAAATGCCATGCCACAGTTATAAAATCTGGCAGACTGGATGCACCAAAGTATGCTAGCCTAGAAAAGTAATTATAGCAGTTATCGTGTTTGTTTTCCATACTTGTCCAGTAACAGATAATGTCCCAATGTAAGAAAATATTGCTAGTTGCCTGTATTAAATTATGCATGTCTTGCCACATAATAACACTAATAATGCTTTCTTCCCATTGATGCCCAGTAAAATATACCATTCCACAGTAAGCAAATACAGCCATACTGGCTGCACCACTCTAACTATGCAAAAACACTTATCATGTTTGATGTAACATGGATGCCCAGTAAAGAAGCACCACGCAACTGTAGGAATATGACCCCCCATTGCCCAAATCGTTAGCTCCTGGGTGTCAGCAGCCCACATCGTTGTGTGGGCGGACTGCCGTTGTGGTCCGTACATACAGGACGCTACACTGGGGTGTGGGAGGGGCGGGATCAGGGTTGCGGCAGTTGCCGCTCAGTATTCAATAAAGAAAGTTGCATATGCAAGTGGCTCTGCGTTATATTATTGCGCGCGCACGCGTTTAGGGCCATCCCTAGGCCCAACAATGGCGACGAGGGGAACACCCTCCACCCACACGATTGCGGGGCTTGCCGCCGGGCAGTGAAGCGCGTCGGCGCGCCCCATTCAAAAAACAACGCCGCCACGCACCGCGGCCCAGGGTGAAACCCGGGCCTGCCTACTGGAAGGGCCGCGTGATCTCTCCAACGCTCACCACGAGGCATCCAGAAGGGGAGCGGAACGGCAAAATAATACGCGCGCATCCCCCCAGGCCCACTTCTCAACTCCTGCTAGAAGCATCGAACGGACACGCTTGAAGAGGCCCACAGAGTCTGCTGGCAGGTCTCCATCAACAAGGGCACACGGAAGGCTGGAGACCTCCCATCGCACAAGCCTGCGAAATTCAAGTCACACTGAAGCAAAATTCCAACAAAACGCTCACAAGGGAAGCACATGCACGTGAGACACACGTGCCCACAAGCAAGGCAAAACACACAAAAGGGGCTCCTGGTTTATTCATATTGGAAACACGATACTCTGACACACAAACATGTCAGACCCTGCACTCGCAACTGCGTCATCCTCGGGGGAAACAGACAACCCTCAAGGAAATGATCCACAACAACCACAGGCCGCTGGTGGCTCATCACAAGTGATGCACATGCCCAACATCTCCAACCTAGGACCGCGCTGGACCACATGGCTTCGTGATTTCAAATTTTATGCGGGAGCCATTGGCCTAACAGACGATGAAAGACTTAAGAACACACTTTTTATGGCAGTAGGGCCAGCAGTACGGGACATTGCGGGTGAACTATTAGATGTGGACACTGTAACATACCAAGCACTCCACGCCATATCTTTCACACGACTAGACAAGAAAAAGGGGAATCCATTGATAATTTCTTCATGCGTCTTCGCATCAAACTCAAGCACTGTGAATTTCATAAATACTCCAATGAGGAGGCACTCAGATCGCAAGTCATAGCAGGCTGTCTCTCTCAACCATTTCGGAAATCATTGCTGCAGAAACAAAGGCCTCTTGAAGAAATTGTGGCGCTGGTTCGCATGGAGGCCGCAGTAGACTCGCAGTTAGACAATCGGGGAAAAGTGTCCATACAACAGCACACAGAAACTGGTGACACTATCAACAGGTTGTATGCAAACCCCACCCAAGGAAACAAACGCTCTGATGCCACGTGTTACAAATGTGGCTATGAATACCCACACGTGGGGGACTGCCTGGCGCTTGGACAACAATGTGCCGCATGCGGGGGTATGGACCACTACAGGGCCATGTGTAAAAATGCCCCAGGACCATCCACAAATAGACATCGACCTCAAGAAAGGCACAAATACACCCGCCAAAGTCCAACAAGATCCAGAGGGGAATCGGACCGCACAGCCTACAAGAGGGAAGAAAAAGACCGGAGAAAGGCTTACACGCACGAAGACAGACGACCCCAGGAAGAGGCGAGACACCCTCAAAGAAGACGTTTCGTCAGATACATCGAAATGCGGTCCCCTTCCAGCAGCGAATCTCCCTCGTCGGAGGAAGATCTGGGGAAAAAGGGGTATGTGTGGGCCCTCAACAACAAAACTGCGGCCACCCAACACAGCCCTACCCTCATTCTACACGTAAATAACACCCCGATGAAATTCCTGATAGACACAGGAGCGACAGTCAATATTATCAGTGAACAGGAATTCAAATCGCTCACACCGATGCCCAAAGTAAAACCAGCCACAGTGGACATATATCCATACGGCGCCACGACACCACTGCCTTGCATAGGCACAATCACAGCATGGTGCACTCACAAGGAGCACGCAGCCAAAATGCCCCTACATATTTTGAAAACTGAGGCCAACAGTGGATGCATACTAAGTTTCCGGATGGCAGTGGACATGGGCTTTGTACACTGCTTATACCAGCTGATGGCCCACAAATATTTCTCCAAACCAGATGCAGTTGAACAATCATTCCCAAAGCTATTTCACGGACTGGGTAAATTAAAAGGAAGAAAGGTTCGGCTCCACATCAATCCACTCATCAAACCAGTGGCACAACACTGTCGAGGCATTCCTATCAATATAAAAAGGCAGGTGGAGGTCAAGCTGGACAAACTGATTAAAATGAACATCATCGAACCTGTGTCAGGCCCCACGCCCTGGCTGTCGCCCATTGTCCCCGTCCCCAAGAAATCCCCGGACGGATCCATACGCCTGTGCGTACATTTGTCACTCATCTTGGCCTTTTTCAGTACAAAAGACTCAGTTTCGGCATTTCATTCGCCGCCCAAATATTCCAGGAGGAGATACACAAGGTAATCCGCCATGTTCCAAATTGTCTGAATTACTCGGATGATGTGCTGGTGTATGGTAAATCGTAGGAGGAGCACAACCTAGCACTGCACAGAGTGTGCCTAGCCCTACAAGAAGCAGGACTTACGCTCAATAAAACAAAATGTGAATTCTCAAAAGGGTCCCTAAGGTTTTTCGGTCACATCTTCTCAGCAAACGGGATGAGACCAGACCCAAACAAAGTCAAGGCACTTAACTCGGCCACACCACATGAAAACGTCACAGACCTGCGTTCGTTCTTAGGCCTAGCCAGCTACTGTGCATGATACCGAAAGGATTATGTGACCCTGAGCAACCCTCTACGCCTGCTCATGTGCAAGGACACACCATTCATATGGTCGCCGGAGTGCCAGAAGACTTTTGAGACTATCCGAGATGCCATCTCGCATGCGGGAGACATGGCATATTTTGATGCCCGCCGGGACACTGAAGTAATCGTGGACGCCCGCCTGGTGGGACTGGGCGCCATACTCACTCAAAGGGACTTGGCAGACCCACACACCATATACATAGTGGCCTACGCCAGCAGGAGTCTTACGGCCACTGAACGGGTGTACTCTCAGGCGGAAAAAGAAAGCTTGGCAGTGGTGTGTGCCTGCGAGTACTTTCATCTGTTCCTGTTTGGCAAGGAGTTCACGATAATCACAGACCATCAGGTGCTGCTCACCATATATGGTGACCCAAAAGCCAGAATGCCGCCAAGAATCGCCAGGTGGGGTCTACGCCTACAGGATTATAAATTCACAGTGAGGCATTGCCCCGGAAAAGATGAAAATCTGGCGGTCTACTTGTCTCGTCATTTCACAGAATTCACCGAGACACGGCCCTCCATCGCAGATGCGTACATAAACTACGTAGTTCACCACCTTCAACCGCTGCCCGTGGGGTGGACAGAACTTGCCACCCAATCTGAATGTGACCCCGCCCTCCGAATAGCGCGACACTGCCTGCAGAACAACAAGAAGACGCTCATGAGACAACAAGCAAGGTCGGAGGCAGAAACCACACAAGAAGATGTCAAATGGCTCGATCAAGTGCGAGATGAATTAACGGTGGTGGAAGACCACATACTACTGAAAGGATGCAAAGTGATCATTCCGAGAACACTCAGGGACAAAACAGTGCATCTGGTGCATGAAGGCCACCGAGGGGTGGTCGCAACGAAGCGCCTTCTCAGGCAGAAGGTATGGTTCCCACACCTTGACAGACTAGTGGAGAACATAGTAGGTGGCTGTCACGTCTGTGCGCCGGTGTCACCACCACCACATCCAAACCCACTGCAAACATCACCGCTACCAAAACAAGTGTGGGAAGAACTCGCTGTAGACCTATTTGGACCCCTAAGGGATGGCACGCATGTCGTAGTGCTCATGCATGAACACTCACGGTTCCCTTACGCGAAGATAGTAGAAAGCAGCTCAACATCGAGCATCATCCCTGTACTGGACCGCATGCTGTCGGCATACAGGATCCCCAAGATCCTAAAGTCGGACAACGGTCCCTCATTCATAAGCCATGACTTCCAGAACTTTGCAAAGTATATGGGTTTCCACCATCGCAAGATAACCCCACGATGGCCACAGGCAAATGGCATGATCGAAAGGTTCATGGCCAGCATCAAGAGAACACTTCAAATCGCCCACGTCCAAAACAAGCCATTCAAACAGGCCCTAAATCAACTGCTCAGAGAATATAGGCACACACCACACAGTACGACAGGAATATGTCCTGCGGACCTCTTGTTCAGGAGACCAATCACAAAGAGACTACCGGAGGATTTTGCATGAATGAGAGAGTGTATGGTGTATTTGTGCACTTTTTAATGAGTGAGTGTTTACTGTACATGTGTGTTTGTAAATGAGTGGGTGAATGGTGAGAACCAACAGCACTTGAGCAGAAGGCAAGGGCTAACGATAACGAGAAGAAAGCAAAAATGAAAGAAGTGACCAACCGTAAAAGACGAGCCCGTGAGAACCTCATACAGCCTGGAGATGAGGTGTGGTTCCGACAACCAAAGAACCGTAAGGAGGAAGCTACATATGCACCCACCCCACTTGTGGTGACGCACAAGAAAGGCACAATGGTGACGGCCCAGAGACAGGACAGCTCGACCCTGACCCGAAACATATCTCATTTCAAACATGTGACGTCTAGCCAAGGGGCAGAGTGGGAAAGGAACCGGGACAGCGAAGAAGACAGAACAAGAGATGAACCTTATCTGGGCGATGGGGAAGAATCGGAGAGCGAGCGGAATACCATGATGCAGGCTGTCGAGGAGACAACCCCAAGTCGGTCAAGAGGACCCCAACGGAGCCGTATGAAACCGCTACGCCTCATAGAAGAAATGGGGTAAGAAGTGAGCTGGGACTCACACGTTAAAAAGGGGGTGATGTCAGCAGCCCACATTGTTGTGTGGGCGGACCACCGTTGCGGTCAGTGCATACAGGACGCTACGCTGGGGCGTGGGAGGGGCGGGATCAGGAGTGCGGCAGTTGCCGCTCAGTAGTCAATAAAGAAGGTTGCATATGCAAATGGCTCCGCGTTATATTATTGCGCGCGCGCGCATTTAGGGCCCTCCCTAGGCCCAACACTGGGCACAGAAGAAAGGCAAGCAAGCACACACACACACACACACAAATTCACACATGCTACCATACACCTTTCACCCACTCATTTACAAACACACATGTACAGTAAACACTCACTCATTAAAAAGTGCACAAATACACCATACACTCTCTCATTCATGCAAAATTACATACATGCAATCATACTGTTTTTTCTTAGCTCCAACCCACACCAGACTCTGCTCCTCACGCTGCATTATACGAAGGCCTTCCAGCTCCTGCGCAGCACGAAACAGGAACCAGAAGCAAGTAAAGCTTCCTGGTTCCTGCACATGCGTGGAAGAGCCAGAACGCTTTGAGATGAATGTGTGGGGAGGTGCAGGATTTCCCCCATGCACATTCAGGCATGCAACTCCCCAGCTGCATCCCCACTAGGCCATACAATGTTGGGGAAGCAATTTGCTACTGCCCTTGCCTGGCTCATTGAGCATGTAAGCTGGCGAACCCAATCTGTCATACAGAAATCATGTTTCCCTTTGCCAATGAGAGCGAGTCCAGGATAAGTGGCGAGATGGTGACCCATCCCCCATTATGGGCAAGCTACCCCGGTTCAGGGAGAAAGTCTGCACCTGAAAAAGTGATCTGCAGATGTCTTTTTGTAACTGGGTATCCATTATAACTCATTTTTGGAGGTTGAAGATTCATTGCAGAACATTAAAAATAAGCTACAGTTCAGCGAAAGTAATGTGCATATGTATTATGGAAATTGAGTAGCCGGCGGGCTGTGGTCGGTGTGTGGTCTTGGCCTCCCAGCCAATGAGGAGGATTAGAATGGAGGTTTTATCACGCAGTAAATCTCCAGCTCTGAGCCTCCTAAGAGCTGGAGGCCGCCATCTTTCCCCACCAGATAATGAGGTTAGTGCTCCTCCGTACCTCGCGTCCCTATCCCCGTAGCCCATTCCCCTTTTCCACACATTTTGCCCCCTCCCATCCTCACCCCACTTACTTTTCACTTACATGTTCCTTGCGCCAGGAATAGTGGTCCCTTCTCCACCGATACATGGCGGTCATCTTTTTGGTATTTTTTCTTAAGTTGAGAAAAAAAAAATACTGTTAGTTCCACGGTACAACATGCCTTGATACAAATAGCAATATTACCGTCACTAGGGGCGGGGCATTACTGGGCTTGGTAATGCCGCAGGACCGAGTATTACCTGTCCCGTTAATTTCCCCCCTGCAACTGTACAATTTGTCAATTCTCGCATAGATTATTCAATTCATCAATGTGCTATTATCTTTTAATAGCAGGCAACGCATTTTGATAGAATATGACGCTAAGGAGAGGGAGCACGAGAGCCATAGAATGGAAGCTAGCGTACAAAACAAAGAAAAAACGCCTCTCTACATGTTCAGGCTATTAATCGTATATGTTTTTGTAACTCAGCTGACAGTGTCTGCGCTGAGGCAGATGGATAAAATGCTGTGTGTACTATACGGGACTGACATTTCTATCAGAAACTGTAAAATGAAACCTTTATTAGAGCAGAGAAGCCTGGAGCTGGAAACAGTAGCCGCTCGGTGAAAGTAATTATTTATGTTCCATTGTGTAGAAAGCTTGAGCTTCTAATCATTTGCACTATAATTATAGTTAACCAATCTTGCTCGAATGCACAATGCAGAATAATGTCACCGCCAAGCTCTCCAAAAGCCTCCGCTATTATTTGTGTGAGTGTTTTGGGTGCCCTACATTTTACAGGAGAAAGATATTTTTTAAATCTCTCTTTCGTTTGCAGTATCAGCTTTAGGAATCTGGGAACCCATTGACTCCTGATACGCAGTAATATGAAACAATGAATCCAGAAATGGGAATTGAAAGCATTTTTTTTTTTTTAGAAAGGGGCTGGTGATGAATGCAAGCACAATTTCATCATGTGGAAGACATTTCTCTCCATTTTATCCTCACGTTAATACGTCAATAGTGTTATTACAGGTGTTCTACTGTAGGCCAGCAAATTACAGCACTGAATGAAGGCATTAAATCAATAGAAGCCAAGATCTGGATAAAATGCTCTCCCCCCGATCACGCATTTATTTTTCAAGACAAAACGAGAATAGAAAAAAACTGTTTTCTGTCAGGACATATCTATCCAAGTCGGTTTCTTTTGTGCTACGGCACGCTTTGTTTTGATTGGTTCTTCTAATATTGCTTTAATTAATGCGGATTGACGTTTGTAGAAGACAATTATCTAAATTGATCTGACATTCAGTTCCTGAATTCAATTTTATTCACATAAGTGACATCAGTGGTGTGTGATGATGGCAATAATTCATAGAGTGCCTTTTCCACACGCCTTGCCTCTGAAAGGAAAGCTACATAATGTTTGAGGTGGAGTCCACCTATTAGCAAAAGAAAGAGCGTGAGGTTTACCGTTTAACAGCATGTTAGGTTTTTCCCTCAAATGGAAACTTTGTTAACCACCAACAGCTCTTCTTCCAAAAAGAAACCACAGTGGGGAAAAAATGACAGTTAAAAAATGTATTTAGTTATTGTCATTTTTTTTTCTCGGCTGCTAAAAAAACCAACACAGTTTCGCATGTTGTGGCAATTTTTTCCGGAGTCCTCTGTGCAGCTATGTACTTGTCCAGAACATCACATAAAGTATACAGGAGGAGTTTAATAATTTGAAGGGGATTGTGCTCTGTGAAAAATTAAATATGTCACAATGATCGATACTATTGGGGAAAATGAAAAAAGCATGTTTGACCGAGGCAGGGTTGTTGTGTTGGTGTACATGAATTTAGGATTATGAGTTTATAATGTACCACAGGTAAGCATCTACTATTAGTTGGTGTGTGGAGGGGGGCAAAGAGTCCCAGATGTACGTTAGGTTTGTGATAACATGGAGAATGGCGTATTTAATGGCAGCAGCGGGCAAGTACTGAAGTAGTGCCATCTCTAATTGGATTTGCTCTGACAGGATGGCTGCAGCAAAATGGTATTGCCGTAAATTGTACAATAGTAGTGGCACGGACCGTGCACAACCAGCGTAGGGCAAAACCAGTGTCCTTTACCAAAGCACGGCTGTGTAGCATTAGGAGTGGCCCTCATTACGAGATCTGTGGAAGCCATGGAGCTATTAGTTCCATGGCTGCCTCCCATACCGTGCCCGTGTCTGGTCTCGTTCAATGGGGACTTACCGGTGTAGTCTGACCCTGGCGGGACCGGTAAGTCCCCATTGAACAAACCATTCCCCATTCCCATTTGAGCCCCATAGGGCTCAATGGGAATGGGGTGGGCGCTAATAACGGGCTCGCGACTTGCAAGCCCGTTATTAGCACCCTGGTCCCTTAGCGGGACCCGTAAGGGACGTGTGGTCAGACCACACGTTCCTTACGGTCCCCGCCAAGGGACCTTGGGATAGGGCAGTAAGGGATTACCAGCACCGGTCTCCTTACCAGTGCCCGGTATCCCTTACCGCCCAGGTCGTAATGACCCCATAGAATACTTTGTGTAGCTTTAAATCATAAATGTGTTTGTTTCTTTAAAATGCGTGATGCACTTTATAGACCACTCATAATTATGTAAATCGTTCTGCTATTAAAGGACTACAACAAATGTATCAGCATACCCTTTCCATGAAATGGATGTGAATATTTTACATAATTCTTTTACGCCTGTATACATAGCAGTGAAGAGGTAGTCAACATGATTGTATAATTACACGTTTTCCATGACAGAATGATTTGTATTCCGCTGCAAAAGTAGCCCCCGCACTCCCAGAAAAAAGACTGGACTGCCACATGACAGGTCGGTAGACATTTTGCTGCGTTTTAATTATTACAACGCTTTGAGAGGAATAACCACAAAGAAAGGTGGTAGGAGAGGTAAGCAGAAGAACAGGAAGCCAGGCCCCAGGGGAGCTACTGGAGTGTTCATTCACTTAGGAACAAGGAATAACATCACCAAAATCACTATACTGTGTTACATGTAGTGCACTGCCCTCTAAGGTGAAGATTTGGGATAAGATCAATTGCTGAAACCTAGCTGAGAATGGTTTATATTTGCATTTATCATAGATGATTTCTTCTTTTGTATCACCTGCGTCCCTGGGTCTGAGAGCCACCAACTCCTTATGTAAATGACAATGGCCCTCATTACGACCCTGGCGGAAAGTGACTGACCGGACCGCCACAGCGTAAATAGCGTTTCCGCCATTGCACGAAGGAGCAAAGTGCGGCCCATTCCGACCCATCGGGCACGAGCACCACGGCATGGCGGAAGTGCAAAGTCCGCGATGGCGGAAATGACCCCAAAACGGCCCACACCGCCGCCGTACGGCGCCCTAGGTGCAATACCGCCACCCATCACAGCGGACACCGCAGTGTGCGCCTACCGGAAAGTACGGTGACCGGAAATATACGGAAACGGAAGTTAAAACATGGGCCCGGAACGGGAAACATCCCGCCGTACACCTATAAAACCACTAAAACCACACAACCACTAAAATCACTACCCTGAGACACACCCCAACCCGTCATCCACCCTAGCGAAACCAAGAAAAATGGGAAAAGTAGCGAAGAAAGCGTGCGACCGCAAGCGGCAGGTCCACTTCTCCTGTGAGGAACTCACCGTGCTAACAGAGACCCTCCAGGAGAATGCTGCCGTCGTCTTCTGCACGCAAATGACCAGGACGGCACTTGCAAACAAGAAGGCCATATGGGCTCTGGTGGCACAGCGGGTAAGTGCGGTGGGGACCGCACCCCGCACCCCACAGCAATGCCGTAAGCGATGGGACGACCTGCGGATACGCGTCCGCAGCATACTCTCTGCCAACCGCAACATTGCCACAGCCACCGGGGGAGGTCCTGAATCACCCATCAAGTTGACCCCCTGGGAAGAAATCTGTGCCTCCACCATCGGAATGGAGAGCATAGAGGGAGTCGGAGGGATGGAGAAAGGAGTGCAGACATCCGAAGATTCAGGTAGGTGGCCCAAATAAAACAATGCCAAATCCACAAAGTCCATCCATGTGAAGTACCATGCGTCCACATAGTGCAACAGAAACACATGTCCAGGAGAACGGCCACACACATCGGCCTGATAGCGCACGTTAAAACCCACAATAAATACATAAATAATTAAAAACCCCTAAAACACGCACTACACGTGCAGCAGGCACACCCTAACTGCAGGCTGCCAAACAACTGCACCCTCACTCCACACACAAATGAAAGCACCTCCAAGGCCCCGACCCGAGTTAACCCTCAGGTACCACCCCAATGCATGTGATACAATGCCATTCCAATTCCCACAGACCCATCAATAACCCTCGCCCTCCTTTACTCCACCACAGGGTCCGATCCAAACGACGAGCTTCAGGACACCCCTACCAGCACACCTGCAAAGAGGGCCAAGACCAACGGCCAAAGACCCTCCACCTCAGCTGCACGCATCAAGACACGGCAGCAGCACAAATCAGGTGGCAGCACAGAGGAGGGAACATCAACAGGCACCCCAGCAGCCAGCATGCCCACAACACCACCACCACAGGTCCCCCCAACGGATGCCACAGAAGGCACTGCCTCCGGTGGCAGCAGCACCATAGGTGACACCCCATTGATGGCAGCATGCTCCGACACAGAAGACGGGGATGTCGAAGTCAGATCCATCCATGACCTGTCCCAATCCCCCTGTCTGTCCCATCCCGTACAACATGAGGATACCACGCAGGGGCACCCACAAGACGACGACTGGCCATCCCCCACAAGCCCTGTGGCAGGGCAACATGAGGACAACAGCCCCTCTGTGACACCCCCGCAAATGGCCATGGCCCAGCAGAGGCAACAGTCCCTCGACCAGTTAATCGTGCAACAGCAGCAACTGGCCACGCTCCTCAAGGACCATGCCGATGAATGTGGGGGCACTAAGGCAGACATAGAAACATCAACTGAGACACTTAGGGCAGAAATGGAGAGGAGTACAGAGACACTAAGGGCACAAATGGAGAGTAGCACAGAGAGCTTGAGAGTCCAAATGGAGAGAAGCACCGAGAGCCTGAGGGGGGAACTGTATGCGACGTCCAAGGACGTATGTGCCGAACTTGCCGCAGTGCGCCGTGTGCTCACTGAGCTCTCGCAAACCCTTAGGGACATGCATGGACGTGAGCAGGCAGAGACATCATCCGTTGCAAGTTCCGTCCAGGGCAGCCCCCAACGTAGATCTGGGAGGAACCTGCGCTCCACAGGCAGGGGTGCCCCTGATACCCGCAGAGGGGGCTTGCAATAGCGACTGCCCACTGACAATGAGCATCTTTGGACACTGGTGTTCGGGGGGGAGGTAGGAGGGTGGAGGGGGTGTGTTGGGCTCACTTGGGTGGCGGGTCGATAGGGTGTTCCACATGATATCACATATGCCATAAAAAGTGCACGATCAACCAATGAGATGTGTGGACATTGATCTTTGTGTACTAGGCCATCATAGGCGTACAGTCCATATTGTGCATGTCCCAGACACACAAGAGTCCCGTGTCCATGTATCAGCCACCAGGCGTGAGTGCTAGAAGCATACATCAATGAGATGCTGACGAATGTCACGGCCCTCCGGTGCCTCGCAGACTCCTTGAGGTGCTGCCACATCCCCACCCTCATCATGACCATCATCAGGTGCTTGCAGTTCTGCGTCAGGGGGCATGGGCACATTTCTACGTACGCACATGTTGTGGAGCATGACACATGCCATCACCATCTTTGCAACCTTCTCATGGCGGTACAGGAGTGCCCCGCCAGACCTGCTGAGGCAGCGGAAACGACCCTTCAGTAGGCCGAATGCCTGTTCAATGACTACACGGGTACGTGAGTGGGCATGGTTGTAGTCCTCCTCATGCTGGTCCCGTGGGTTCCGGACTGGTGTGAGGAGCCATCTCTTCAGTGGATATCCAGCATCACCTGTATGTGGACGAGAAACGTATGATGTGGAATGCCATTGCTACGTACGCACACCCCCCCCCCTTCCTGCCAGGTCATTGCCGAATCACATACCCCACATTATCATGCATGTAATGAGACTCACCGAGTAGCCAGGATCTGTTCCCTGCGTGTTGCTCCATGTAGCGTGGTATTGTAGAGTTCCTCAAGACCATTGAATCATGGGTTGATCCAGGGAATCGGGCACAACAATGTGTAATGATCCTGTTGGAGTCACACACCATTTGTACATTCAGAGAATGAAATTGTTTTCGGTTGCGGTACTGGGCCTCCATGGCATGTGGGACGACCAATTCCACATGGGTGCAGTCGATGGCACCAATGCAACCAGGTATGCCGGCAAGTGCATGGAATCCCACTTTTGTGTTGGTAATTTCCTGCTCCGAGCGTGGTAGGGAGATGTAGTCGTCTGCGTGCTGCAGGAGGGCATCGAGCACTTGCAATAGTGTCCGTGAGAACAGTGGCTGAGAAATGCCATGCAACTGTCCGACTGTGTGCTGGTAGGTGCCTGTGGCCAGGAAGTGGAGTACAGACACCACCTTCAGTAGGGGTGGGATGGCGGTTGGGCTGTCTATCATGCTGACAAGGTCAGCCTGTGTCATGTCCACAATGGCGGCTATGGTGTCCCGGTCCAGACGGTAGAGGGTGTGGATCTGCTCATCAGTGAGGTTGAACGGATGTGCTCGGAGGCGTGGGATTGCGGGCTGCCTGCGTGGTGGTAGTGGCTGTGCTGGCGGCCCTTGCTGGCCCTGCCTTGGCCTCCTCCTCCTCCTGTGTCTCCTCCGTGCGGCCGGTTGTAGTTGGTGTTCGTCTTCTTCTTGGAGTTGGAGTACTTGCAGTGCTATCAGGTCCCCCAGGGCCAACATCGCGAGTCCTGCCGGTAGCATTTCGGTGTGGTTGTGGGAGGAGACTGGCTGTGCAATTTATGTGTTTTCAAGCTGAATGGCCTCCACCTGTGGTGATTCATTCCACCTGTGCAAACTGCTCTCCCCTTTGGCCGAGCACGTCCCGCGCACAACGCTGCAATTCGTGGAATGGCATCTTGCTATTGCAATCATGTATTTGTACCCGATGGCCGTGTAACATTGGTTGATATGTTCATTCTGCTGTGGTCCCATTGTTTCACATACTATCTGTGCAGTCGCGAACAGAGTTGTGAAGGGTCAGTGGAACGTAGTACTCGAGTAACGGTGGACCCTCATGCATCACTGTACCGAGGTTCACCGACGGGCGGGGCGTGCCATTTGTGAGTGAAGGCAGTTGCCATTTTCACACACAGCCGCACTAGATGGATTAATTTGTGATTTCAAGCGGCCACAGATGCCTTTTCGACGTGATGTTGCAAATGAGGAATTCGGAGGGCGGCGCTTTCGGTTTTCAGCTAGCGGCGAGGAAATGCCCACAGGTCTGACTGCAAATATAACGTACTATTGTACAATGTCCTTGAGACAGGGGCCATGGCGAGAATGCAATGATTGATATGAATGGTTTGGGATGCGGAATAGCGACGTGGGCGATGAGGCCGGACGTTCCCAAATACATGTTACTTCACTACACTGGAATTACGGGCTGGGGCACTGTGGATTTTGCAGGCTGCATAACGCACAGACTCAATGGATATTTCTAATGTTATGTGAGTAAATATTCAGGCGTTTTTATACCGGGATGAGGGAATGATGAATGGATGCATGGGCAGATGATTTGATACAGAGTTTGCCATGTACAGGGCTTCTTGGAATCTGTCCGCCTCCCCTGCGCTATGTGATGCAGGGCTGCCATAGTGGGACCATCGTCTATCTGGCCTTGTTGAGCCCTCCCTGTCTCGACGCGCCTTCAGACACTTGTGTCCATGCACGTTAACAATCCCATCAGATGGATTCTGTATTCACAGACGCATGCACAGGTACACTCGTTTGTGATGGTGTTTACACCTCGATATAGATAGTTATGAGTCGCAAGTGGTTTTGGGGTGGTGATGATCCTTTGGAGTGGGCTAGCATGCATATGGCTGTGGATTTAGTGTGATCATTGCAGTGAGTTGTTGGAATGTAGTACTGATGGCCATTCTGTTCTTTTTCTTTTCTTTTGGTTGACAGGTATCTCCTCCCCTTTTGCCACTGCCATATGTATGCCACTCCTGCAGATGGGTTTTACTCCCGACACCTGCTGCTTCGTGTTAATCAGTGGAGCAGCATTACGATCTTATGGGACGATCGCCAATGGGCCACATGCCCTTACGCAGTACTAGTGGCTCGGAGCAACATTTCGGCCTTTCAGCTGGACTAGTGCCTCCCCATTGGGACGGCCCTGCGGTTCTGTGCGCTTCCATGTTGCCTTTTCGTACGTGAATGTGGCTCTGTGTACCATGAGGGAACAGGGCGTCACACAAGTGGTGGCTGGTCATTTCTTGCGGATGCAGCCCACAATGGTGAAATGTGTTTTGGAGTTCATGGCCTGATGGCTGTATGGGCTTGGTGATTTTGATGTGCATTAAATTTCTATTCTGATTTGGCCCGTGTAGCGTTCTTCTTTGCAAGTGATGTGGCATATGCCTATTTGGGGGGCGATGTATTGTGAGGAGATCTGCACTGGGTTCCAGCTTCGGAGTTTAGTTGCGTGGTACTGTACTGGGCGCGTTTGCCTACGAAGCCCGTGAGGTCAGGGATGGGGACTGCCAATATGACAGTTTGAATGTTGTCATGCTCAGGGGCGGGGGATTGGGTTTTGTGTAACAGATGCCGGTCAGCCAGGTGGACTGGTGGAATGATGTGATTTTCGGAATATTGCTGGTCACAGGTGCCTGTGTTTGCGTGCGTTTCTTGGTGGGGGACTGTGGTCATGTCCATTGGGATGGCTTCTGTATTCGTGCCATCTGTGCCCTGCAGCTCCCATTGGCCCCTGTTGTGTTTCTTTTGTTCGTTGGCATGCATGGGTGACTTGTACATTTCAATGGTTGCATTGTGACTTCATTGCACCTACGGGGAGTTGTACTTTGTGGGCAGGGAGCGGTGTACGGGCACTCAGTGGGGCCGTTTACGGTTGATTCGCGATGCCGTACTTCTCACCATGGCGGAATGGTGCATTCCGCCATGCTTGATGGCGTTAGGTACATGTCCGCTAGGGTCGGAATTGGCGTACCCTTGCGCCATGGTGGTGTTTACGGTTTGGCATGGCGCGCGCGCGCGTGCTTGGTGCAGTTGGCGTTGGCGTTCACTACGGTGTCGCTAATGGCATCGTACTTTGCGGTGACGGGTCATAGTCGCACCGAGCGCTATTCGATGGCGGTATTGCATTTCCGCCATCGTTTTCCGGATTCCGCCAGGGTCGTAATGAGGGCCAATGCATTTTTCTTAAAGAATAGGAAACCTTACAATGTATCCTTGACATAGCCACATTGGTATTTTCAAAATGGCTAACATGATCAGTAATGTCTATGTATTGTTTCAGTTGACGGTATGAATGATACAATAATAAACGTGTCTTCAGATACGAAAAATATATATTAGTACATAGAAGACGTGAACTAGGAAAAAGAGTAAAGCTGGCATCATATAATTTGTAATAATGTAGTATAAACCTCACAAATAAGTACATTAACCTGAAACTGTGTGGGATACAGCTGATGACCTTTTTGCTCAACTTCTCCCTCACTTATGGTTCACAGGAGAACAGATCAAGAAGGGACTCATTCTTGGCCTACCTATATGGGCACGCTTTAGGGCCTTGAATGGTTGGATGCCTTTAGACCTAGCAGGGAACACCACACCTATGTAGGGCCTTAGAAGGAGTAGTACCCTTGACTTTTTATGTTACTGGGATGGATGTGATAGCTATAGAGGTTGTGGATATTGTGGAAGGCAACCACAATCCAGTTCAATTTAGTTTTTAGAATTATTGTTAAAAGGGTAGTCCCTCAGGAGAGCAGAGTAGGTGAAGGTGCATGTTGTGTTGTCTTGCTTTCTCTCCTGTCCTTGTGCTGTGAGCTTGTGTACTTTGGAATGCCCGTGGAACACTTGCCTTTGGACTGTTGAGTGAGTGTTTGAGTGTTCCTTGGGTAACTTACATGTTACCTGTGATCCTGTACCTGAAAGTTGAGTAAATAAGTTACTCCCCCCAGCATGGTCTCCCTACGCCTGAAGCACACTTTCATTGGCAACAAGCTGGCTGAGAACCCAGGGGGGCCAGGAGGTGCCATATGTGACTGTCCAAGGGGTGCAGAAAAGAAGAAGAGACACCCGAAGAGAAGGCACCTTATGGAAGCCCACGATTCATCCACTGGCCACATGTCCCAAAGAGAAGACCCTCACTCCATTGGAAGTGGCATTCATATCCTCACTGCTAGCGCCGAAGGAGGCAGTTGAGGGCTGAGCCCGGGGCAAATACGGGAAATAAGAGGGTCTGTTTGAGGCAGCCCAGTCAGTCCTTCAAGGAGCAGAACAACCAGAGGTTGAAGACGACTGTGGATGAAGCATCAGCCGTGAAGAGATGTGAAGCTGCGGCAGAGAGTGTTTGGACATATGGCCAGTGAGCTGGGAATAGTCCCAGAGAGCGGCATCCAGGCATGTCTGCTAGTGGCAGGCAGAGAGAGTGTCGACCGTGCCTTCAGTGGCCATGAATGTGCTGGAAAAGCCAGCAAAGAATACGTGGTGCTGAGAGATGCAGCGACATCATATCTGCAAGGGGCAGGAGTCGCAGTACTGCAGGAGGCAGTATCAACAAGGCGGCAGAAATGCAGCATACATTGTTATCGTTTCCAGTCCACGTGGCAGGCTGTCAGTGTTCCTGCAAGTAGCAGGACAGTGTGGTGTGGGAGTGATTGCTCCAGGGTAGTTGGGCCCTTGATCAATGCAGTTTGGCATTTTTGGCCAAATGATGACATTGGTGAATGACAAGTTTGGTGGGCATTCAGCAGCGGGAACTACTGTATGTGGTCATGGCATCTCCACATTTTTCAGGTGCTTTCCTCTATCTGCATGATGCTCCCGGGGCTGAGGAAAAGTGGTGTCCATCGGAACGGCACGAGGTGATTTCTAAGGCACTGCGGGCTGTTCGGAGGCTGCAGGAGTGAGGTTCAGCTGCCAGAGGAATGTTATTTGAAGCAAAGAGGTCTGGGGGACCGCAGTGTGGACGTTGGAAACCAGTGTTGGGATGGATGCAGCAGTGGTTCAGGTCACATAAGTAATAACTTGAAGGTACTGTGCCTAAGTGGGGGCCAGAGGAGGCCGCCATTGTGGCGAGTCGGGTGTTTTGCCCTTGAGGATCTGCTGCACCAGTGATTTTAGTTTTAGTTTAGGTTGGGCACACATTCGGTGGCTTTGACCAATTGTCAACTTTGACATTTTGTCATCATGTGCTGTTTTGTGTTCATACCGCTGCAACTGGAAATTCTGTTTAGATGTCTGCTGATTTGTTAGGCCAGGGGCGTGTTGTGAGGCGTGTTCAAATTAAGATCTTTGTGATGAGGTTGCGAATGGTGCTGTCGAGTGTTGTTGAAATGGCGTAGCCTCTGACCTAGTTTAGCACTGGACTTTTGGGATTTGGCAATGGGATTAATCAGTTTGTTATACGTTAATGTAAACTTTTTTCTCCACTGGACCCCCATGAATGTGGACTTTGTAGCTCTGGGTTTGGACTTGTTAAGAGTTAGGAAATCCCTGCATTTATCATTTCTTTGTGTACACATTTACTGCATATTGTGTGCTGAGGTTATTTGTGTGTTCTAAACCAGTTAATGGCCTAGCAAACCATTGGTTAGATTTGAGGTGGCCCATCAGTAGTGTGTGTGTGTGCAGTGCAGTGTCTGCTAGCCAAACCTTGACCTGACTGCATGTATAGTGCAGGGGTTGCTAGTGTGAGCCTGGATCTGACTATCGGTCGTCCCGGGGTGTTGGACAAACAGCACATTTTGGCGTTTGTTGGACTCATGCCAGTTGTGATGGTGGTGGGGGTGTGGGACACTGCGGTACCCTTTTGGGGGTGCTCCACTCCAGTCCATGTGTATGTCGGTTGAGGGTGCCTGTTACCCGGATTTGTGGCATTTGTGGGTATGTTTGTCCTTGGTGTGGAAGATCAGTGTCTTCTGGTGCGCTTTTGGTGCATGGCTTTGGTGTGTTGACAGTGTTCGTTTGTGGGGTGTGCAGTTCATTGCAGTGCACCACCTTGTTGATGGAAAGGTGAACGAAGGTGAACCAAGAAGGACAAGTTGCTGTGTCATGGAATCCATTTGTGCTCAGAGTATTTTGGGGCTGGTTCCTGTTTAGTTTGTTGTTATCGCGCAGTAGGACCCACATGCGAGGACTGTTGAGTGATTTAGTTAGTGTGGGGTTTCGTGTTGCTTTTACATGTGAGACATTTAGGGTCTTTGTGGTGTTGGAGTTTTCTGTGTGTTCTGAGCAAGGAATGGAGTGATGGATATGTAGACTTTTTGGTCTGAATTGTCGTAATTTAGCATGGTCATGTTGTGTCTCCATTCCGTGTCCTTTCTCTTGTTTTGTTATAAGTTGGGAGATGTGTTGCGTCTTGCTTTCTCTCCTTCCCTGTGCTTTGAACTTGTTTGCTTTGGAACACGTGTTCCCTGGGTGTCGGTTGTAAGGAAAGCTGACTGTATGAAAAGGGTGCCCATGGATGTGTCTATATGTTTTCTACCTAAATGTACTTACCTGTTATCTGTGATCCTGTACCTGAAACTTGGGTAAAGAAGTTACTCACCCCACCATGGTCTCCCGGCGCCTTGACTGAAACACACATCTTTTCAGTGCAGTTACTAACAATAGGTAGGTTGGTAAATGGTTTGGCCCATGCTTTACATCTATGTGACCTCTGCACAAGGCTATTTTAAAAAGTTGTGTTGGCCACATGAAATCTGGTTCAAATCCGCTAGAAATCATGCAATAGTGGAATGATATTTTAGAGAATTTAAAACCCATAACATGTAATATAATGTAATGTAAGTGGTCTTGTATAGTGTCTGACTGCCACTATTGGTAGCCTCACTGCGCTTGGCTCTGGAAGTGAAATGTATGCTGGTGTTCATTAGTGGAACAATGGGATTGGCAGATGATAAGCCTGTGGTGTTGATGGGTGCAGGTCGGAGGTTCCCGGTTCCTGGATGCCAATCTGCTTTTTATGTGTTTGGCGGAGGCAATTTTTGAGTAATTTATCCATAGGGAAGAGCCCAAGATCATATAGACCACAACCCTTTCGGTCGGGTTAGCCGCTGATGTGGAGAGTGTAGCAGGGCTGAAGAGGAGCTTAATTATGGCTCGATTAGTGTTGATGTGCTAATGGCTAGGCCTCTGGTGGCCTTCTGTGGGGAGTTGGTGTGGGTCTTGTAAGGTGATAGGAGATCATTTTAGAAGGGTGTCAGTTAGTCAGGGGAAGTTAGGGGTAGGCTTTAAAACGCAAAACACCCTGTACTACCCCAGGCCATTTGCAGACAGGTCCCATTTCTGTAGCTCCCAATGCCACCTCTCTCTCCCTCTCTCTCTTTCGCTGTGTCACTCTCTATTTCTCTCTCTGTCTCTGCCTCTGTCTCAAATAGATACATTGTAGTCAATGAGGAACAATACAAGCATGTACGAATTTGCAGATGAAGAACGGGGTGGTGTGGAGACTCAGGCTTTACCATAATTTGCAAAGGATTATGAGAGGTAAAGAGGTAACGGTCAGTGGAAGGGAAGCTTACAATGTGAGTACCGCAGTCACCCATTTGACCTTTCTTAGTATGTTGGTTAACAGACTGAGAGATGCCTCAAGCCTTACTTTAACATGTTCAGGTGCTATGCTCAGTGGCCTGCTGAGACTTTTAACTGTTTAGGGCAGGGCCCATCGAGGGAGGGGACAGAATCCTGGCTCATTTATTCCAGAGCTCTACCCTGCTCTCTACCACAAGCCCCAAACTCTTCTCACACAGTCCAGAAGGAACCCCCCCCTACAAAAAAACACAACACACTAGGTTTTGAAGTGGCACCAGGCCTTTGGTAACTGATTGATGTTGCAGCCCTGCAGGCGATTCTTCATGATGAAACAAGGAGCAGAAAAGGTGGAACCTGGAGTGTGGATTCCTCAAAAATATATGCAACACCTTGGTCTAATAAAGGGTGCACATGGAGGTGAGACAGCTGCAGGATGGTGAAGAGCAATGTGTTGGCAGTGACAAATTGGGGTTTTATAGGTGGAGGTGGAGCTTCCAATAAAGCTGCAATCTGGAGTTTGCAATCTCTCTATACCTTCGTTGTTAAGGATCTCAGGGGAATTTGATTACTTGTGCTACGGCTAAAGGATGGGACAAGGGCAAAAACAGCTAAGTTTTATTCATCCAGATTTTGAGGGCTGTCCTTCCAAGGGTAGAGATTGGCTGTCATGGATTAGCACATGTACAAAGGTGTGAGCTGTTCCCCAAAGGGTGTCTCCTTGGCCAGGGAAGTTACCTCCTCACCCATTAACAGATATTTACACAACAGAAGAGAGGGAAAGAGAAAGGAGGCTGCCAGACCGTCTTTCTGAAGTATGCTGGGTGCTAACTGTAATTCTGCTCTTACATTAACCAATTTCTTCACAAGTTGACAAGATGTCTTACAGAAATGTCAGAGAAGGCAGCAGAAGGTTTCCCACAATCACTCCTAAACCTGGTGGCTACTGTGTGTTCCCTCTGTGACCAGAACAACTATGGTACCTTGCCTTCCCTCTGCCTCATGCTAAAACCAGCTGAAGAATTTACATAGGGATTGTGCAACACCCAGAGGAAGCTTGCCGCTCCCTTAAAAGTTAGCAAAACAGCATATGTAAATACCCGGGCTACTCCCTAAACTGGGTCAAGGGTTGCTGAATGCTGCCTGTGCGAGCCCCTTCACTCTACCCTGCCCAGTGTAGAGACAGAAACATATTTCTTTTCATACTGTGCCAGTCACCACCACCATGACCTAAATGTGTCCATGCAATGTGCCTTATGGTATAGCATTCATGGACAGAAAGACAGTGTAAACCAAGTATTGGGGCACTGTCAGATGTCTCACAACACATCATAAGCTGCACTTACCGCATGTAAGGGTATATTCATACTGAAACACTCCTAGGGCTCTCACAATGCACCTCTGCCACGCGTGTGTCATGTGATAGTATGCCCACACATCTCTGGCTATACTTGATCTACTGACTACAAAGAAGTGGGATGAACAGAAGGCAGAAATGGGTCTAAGTCGCATGAATTCTCATGTAGAGATGCCAAAAGAGATCTTCAAAAATGTGTAAAGTTAAATCCTGACAATCGTACTGAAATCAAAGCGCTAAGAATACATTAGACAATTGCATTAAAAAACACAAATAAATATGCCCAATTTAGTACCCGGCGAGAGTCAAGCAGAATGCAACATCCATTCTGATTGGCTCTCGCCGGGTCCTTACCTGCCGAGAATCCTTCGATTCTCGGCCGGGACTGCAGCTGCTTTGTCCTCGGCGGGGGGCGTGGCAGCCCCTCAGTCAATGAGGAGGCTCAAGCGGGGCCATCCCCACTCCGAGCTCTCCCACGGCTGAGAGGCTGCCTCCGCCCCCCGCTGGGGACTCGGGTAAGCTTTTTTTTTTTCCTTCCCTCCCTCCTCCCTACCCCACCCCACTTACCTTCTTGCTCCTGCATCCCTGCCAGGGGACGATGGAAGCCTCCAGCAGTGTGGAGACTCTGCGCCTCCACACAGCTGGAGGCTTCCATCATCCCCTGGCAGGGACGAAGGAACGTTTTATTTTTTTTCTCCCCCCCTTCCCCTCCCCTCCCAACCCCACTTACCTTCTGCTTCTTTTTTTTCGGGAGCGGATGCGCGTCCGCTCCCGAAGGCCGCCATGGAAAGAGAAAACCGACTCCCGTTTTCCCTTTCCCGGCGGCCATTTTCTTGGTCGTTTTTTTTTTTTTTTTTTTCTGTCCCGAAACGCTGCGGCTTTTCGGGACAGAAAAGAATGCTTTTAGTGCCCCGGTCACGCATATAATGCGGGCCGGGGTACTAAAAGCAATATGACCCTCGCGGCGGGGGCATTACCTGAGTCGGTAATGCCCCTGCCGCTCGGGTCATATTGCTTAAATAAGGCATGGGATGAACTAAATAAAATATTTAAATCAAAGGATCAATGTACATTTTTGGGCAGTAATTACTGCTGGCCAAATGTTTGTGTGGTCCCTGGGGTTTGTCAGCTAATATTCAAGAATCAGAATGGGTAACCCATTTTGAAGCACTTTATGATCCATGCAAGGAATCATAGGTATCCCTCATGTAAGGGGACATTGTTGATGGGCAAAGTGATTATTTGCCCCAATTCTGGATTTTAATTTAAAGAAACTAACGTCTACTGTTAATAGCTGAAAATATGTCCCACAGACCTGTCATTTCTTGGGAACCTGTTTTTCAAATGTCTTGTTTGATGCCACAGCCAAATGTGATCAATCTCCTGAATCTAGGAAAATATCAATTCTGGTGCAATCTATGAAGAAGGGGGCCATGCTCACCGAAACAAATATTGCCCAATTTCTGTTTTAGAGATAGTGTGCCATGACTCCACCCGTCATATCTAGATCCAATCTCAGAGCCTCACTCTGGCGCACCTCACACCTCCCCACCTTGAATCCACCCCCTCCATGCCCAAACACCCCCACCCCCCCTGAACCATCCCCCACCCACCATCATGAACCCACCACGCCCTCTATCCAACTCCCAAGCCCGAGGAACTCGTTGGCGCTCCAAATCTCCAAAGACCTCTATTTCCTCCACCCCTCCCACCCACTCTCCGGCATGTATACCCCCCTTCGGAGACCCCCATTACCACATAGCCCATCCTTACCACCTTCCCATCGAACCACCCACCCCCACCCCCGCACCTAGCTGCACGCGCAGATCCACCCGCATCCCCCACCCTTCCCTGCCCTATCCCCCCTCGACACCCACTAACACCCCCCACCCACCGTATCTCTTCCCTTCCCTGACTACTGCACGTCTTGCCCTGGCAAGAACTGTGGCCTCATCTACATCACCATCAGAACCCCCCACCCTCTCTCACACACCGACTGCAATAAAACCCCTGGAAAAGAGGAAACAATCCTGGTCCCCATCTTCTTCTCTCTACTCTTCACCCCTCCTCCGCCGACCCACTCCCACATTCCCTCACCACCCACCTTCACCACCCTCCTCCCTCCCCTCGCCCCTCTTCCAACCCCTCTCCCTCGACTTCTCGCCCAGAACACCCAACCTCACCAACTCCATGAGATCCACACACAGATTCCCAACCTCTACGCTCTCCTTGTCCTCTAACCAATCACCGACCCTGCCCTCTAATGGACCACCAACCCGCACCTGCCCACTCAACCCCGTCCTCCCACCATTCACTCCCTCCTCCACCCGCCTTCTCTTTCCCTCAACCATCGACCAGCCAGCTACCACCCAGAACCTGCTCCTACCCTTCCCCCACCCTTCCCTTCATAACCCTCACCCACACCCGCAACCCCCCCTCCTACAGCCACAACTCCCCCCACCCACACCCCCACTACCACAAGGACAAACCCTCTCTCAGAAGTCAGATAGATCCTTTTTAATGCCCGCTCTGTAGCAAAAAACAGACACAGCATCTTTGACCTCCTCTCCTCTGACAATCCTGACCTAGTCTTTGTCACTGAAACCTGGTTCTCCGACGACTTTGCCCCTGTTGCTCATGAAGCCTTCCCCCCGAATACTCCCTCATCCCACTCAACAAACCCTCTAGAGAAGGCGGAGTTGCAGTTGTTTTCAAATCTCAGTTCTCCGTCTCACCAGTCGACTCCCAGACTTGCACTCCTTCCTGCAAATCCCTTCTCGTAAAACTCTCACTGCCCCTGTCATTCTCCCATAACTTCCTAATCATCTACAGACCTCCCGGCTATGGCAGACGTTTCACAACCAACCTCTGTGACTCTATAGACACCATCCAAGTAAACCACCCCTCTCTCACCCTTCTTGGAGACTTCAATATCTGGCTAGACATTCCGACCAACCCCATGACCCACTCTCTAGTCGACTGCCTCGATGCGCTTAACCTCTCCCTTCACATAAATGGCCCAACACATTACAATGGACACACCCTTGATGCCATCTTCAGCTCACACGACCAGATACACCTAGCCCCCCCATACCTCTCATCTGGTCCGATCATTTCATTGTTCCCTTTTCCATTGGCTCTCCTGGCCCCACGCCGATCCCTGAACCAGCCACCCCCCTCTACCGCAAATGCTGGAAGAAACTAAAGATCCTTCCCGACCTTGTCGAAGCACTGCTTCTCAGACCGCCCTCATACACCCCCGTGATGAACCCTTAACCATCAACAGATTCGACTCTTGGCTCAATAACTCACTCAACCCGCTCACTCCCACCTGCCGCTCCTCCCCAGGCCCTGGTCGTCATCCCAAATGGTTTACTCCTGAGCTGAAGATTGCGAAACAGCTGAATAAATCCCCAGAACGCAAATGGCGGAAAAGAAAAACCACCCTGAGTAGATCCAACCTCCCCTTGCACCATTGCTACTATAAAGCTGAAATCCGGAAAGCCAAAAAAGCCCATTACAACAATCGGATTCACAACTGTAACAACCCCAGCAAGGAACTCCACAAAATCCTTTCTGAGTTTGTCAAACCATCCTGTACCTCTGCCCAATCTCCCCCTTCTCAATCACTCTGCGACTCACTCTCGCTCCACTTCTACTCCACTGCTCTCGACAGAATGGCCTCTCTTAACAACAAACTGGGCCTTCTCTCTCCGCCACAAAATCCACCAGCCCTTCCGAACACCCCCTGCCCGCCACCGCAACAACAACTGCACCCATTTTTGACTCCTTCAAACCAATCTCCAGAGATGAATTTCTCGTCCTTCTCTCTGCCCGAAAAACCCTCTTGCTCCTCCCTTGACCCCTGCCCTGCCGCAGTGCTCAACGAAATATTCTCGTCCACCTGCACAGGAGAATACACAAGAACCATTCTAAATGACTCCCTCACCTCTGGAATCTTCCCTAACGCCATCAAAATTGCCCACGTCAAACCTCTCCAAAAAAAACATCCCTCGGCCTCCGTGACCCCAAAAACTACGGCCCCACCTGGAACAACAGATTCCTTGCAAAACTCATTGATCGAACTGCTTACTCCCAACTAAACGGCTTTGTGGAATCCAACAACCTCCTGGACCCACCCCCCAATCGGTGTTCAGAACACGACACATAACAGAAACCACTCTTGGCTCAATCTGGGACGATCTTAAGATCACTGCTGACTCTGCAGGATGCACTGCACTAATCCTCCGAGACTTCTCTGCCGCGTTCGACACAGTCAACCATTCAATCCTACTTGACCACCTCCACTCCCTAGGAATCCGTGGAACCGCTCTCAAATGGATCGCCTCCTTCCTCAACAACAGGAAACAAATAACCCATCTGACCATTTTTGCCTCGGCCGCGCACCCTATCAATACTGGAGTATCAAAAGGAGCATGTCTATCAGCCCTCCTATTGAACCTCTATAAGTCCACCCTCCCTGGAATCATCCGCCTGCACAATATCCTGTGCTATAACTATGCAGATGATACACAAATCATCCTGAAACTCCTCAACTCAGACCCCAACTTCCAGCCTGACCTTACAGCTTGCCTCCTTAACATAGACCATTGGATGACTCCAAACCACCTCCTATTAAACCCCACTAAAACCAAAATCATGGTGTGTGGCAACACCAAGCTTCTCCCCCGCCCTCTACCCTGGCCCTCATCCATGGGCCAAGCTCCAACCCCCTAACCCACAATAAAAAACCTTGGATGCACTCTAGACTCGGACCTACCCTCACTCGCCAAATCACGTCTCCAAATCTTGTCATTACCTTCTCAAAATTCTCAGATGCATTTTGCCTACATCTCATTTCCGAACAGAGTTGCCGCTGTTAAGTCCGTTGTAATGTCAAGACTGGACTATGCTAACTCCCTTTACCTCGGAGTCCGGGCATACCTCCTTACTAAATTACAAAGAGCACAAAACGCTGCCGCCAAATTGCTACTAGCACTGGGCCCAAGAGGCCACACCTCTCCAGCTCTCAGAACTGTAGGAGTTTTTGTCTTATTGGGGTAAATTCGGGATTTGGCAGTATTTTTCTTTACCATAATATTTTGGTGGTAAATTGGCAATAAACTGGCCTTACATTTAGAGTGGGTTTGGTATTACTCTATTTTGGTGATTATATATTGTTAGCTTGTGTTGGTGGTAATTTTAGTGGTATTTTACTTCATGGTATTTTCAGAATTACCTTATTTTCACGGTATAGTGGTGAGCGTGTTATTTTTATGCTACAACCCTATCATAAAACAAACCTTTCCTTTCCATTAAAATGTCTTTTAGTCGCCTGTAGAGAACCCCCAGACTTATGACACTTCAGAGAACCCAATGCGTTTATTCATAACGCCACTTATGGTTTGTGGCTGATATTACTGGCGTTTGTACAAATAGTAATCTATGGGCCTCATTACAAGAATCCTGCTAAAAATGGAGTAATTACTGGCATGGAGGTAATAGGGCGTCCGTGCACACTTGACGCCGCTAATAGCGGCTGATTACGAGTGTGCAAGCACGCGCAAACCCCCCTGCTGGTAATGGCTGCACCGCCATGCCAGTAAAGGCCCTCCAACTCCCCGATAGCCCCATCACGGGACCCGCCGATACTGCCTCTGCCAAGGAGCAACCCCTTAATACCGACCCGGTAATAACATCATGCTAATACCGGCCTCGTAATACCAGACCCGGAAGTAACGTCATCGCGTTGGAACGGGAGATGCGCCGCTGGTCATCTCTAAAAACACAATCCATTGCAATCCTCTCATTCCAGCAGTGCTACAGAGTAGAGAGCAGAGCCATACCATCCAGCATGTCCAAGGCTACCCGCAAAACTACCCCCCGCCTGCGCAAGAAGCGCTTCTATGATGAGGAGCTAAACATGCTGGCTGATACTCTTGCATCCCATGCAGATGAGGTTTTTGCAAACAACCTCAAAAGGGAAGAAAGATGGGAGGAGGTTGCGCGAAAGGTATCAGCAGTTTGCACCACCCCCCGCACAGTCAAATACTGTAAAAAACACTGGGATGGCCTAAGTCTCCGGGTCGGAAATATCGTGGCATCCAATCACAGGGAGGCCACGGCCACAGGCGGGGGTGCCCACTCACCAGTTAAACTGATGCGCTGGGAAGAGACCTGCAGCACCACCATACAAATGAAATCCATAGAGGGCTTTCGTGAAATGGAGATGGTTGCAGCGACATCAGGAGATGGAGGTGAGTGACCACGTAAACCCCATTAGGCTATACCATGACGTAGTACAACAGATGTGAAAGTGAGCCAGGCCAATGCATGTCCCATCATACAAACATATACAGATGTATGTTCAGATGGAGGCCCAAACCCTGCCACAATGAAATGCATGCTGCGTGCCAATCCCATTACCAAGAGACACCCAACACACAGGGACAAATCGCATGTCACGCATCACACAAATCGCAATACAATGATATGCCACCTGGTACACATCAGTACCAAATGGAGAGGCCACGACTTATGCCAATATGCCCCCCTTGAAAGTACCCTGTGTAAAACACCAATAAGAATGCAATGCATGAGAAATCAAATACTGTACCGCACCAACTCATCTTGCATGTAACACCATCACTGATGCCCTGCATCTCTTGTCCCCCCACATGCACTGAAGCAGAAGGTGAAGGGCAGGACCCTGCACCAAGGGCATCAACATCCAGGGGCAGACCACATGGCACTGGGCCTTCCACCTCCGGGCCAGCACCGTGGGCCAGAGTGCAAGCCAGGGCACTTGTACAGGCCAGGCCGGCTCATGGGGAGACAACAGCAGCGGATGAGACTGCAAAAATTCAGTTGGCAACAATTGCTGAAGGCGAGCCTGATGGCACGCAGTCCTCAGCCACCAGTTCCGTGGGTGAGGCAGCAGCCACAGCCCCCCTCAGTGATGAGGATGTGCAAGCAGAGAAATCGAGGACATCGATGGCAACATCCATATCGAATGTCCCCGCACACCAAGCCCCCCGTCCAGCCCCCAGCACTCCACACAGGGCACACCGTCCAGCTCCATGCAGGAATCAGCTGTTCAACTGCAGATTCCGCAACTGTCAAGCACCCCAGAGGCCAGCCCTGCAATGGACCACCCAGTCGCAGAATCCTCCACCTCCACAGCCCCCACTGACATGGAGGCACGCCTGTCAAGGATAGAGGCCCGCCAGGACGCGATGATCGAGCTGGTGCGCCAGTATGTGCCCGATGGCAAGGAAACACACCGTGAGATCCAGGAGGTGAATGCTTGAACCATTGCGGCCATCAATTCCAGTGCCATAATGATATGTGACAGTTTGGGGGTCGTCACACAGGTCCTAAACAGGATGCTGGAACACATGCAGCAAGAACAACCTGCACCGGTGGTGCAAAATCCATCTGCCTCCACCCCATCATCCACACCTGCAAGCTCTGCTCTCTCAAGCCCTGTGCGGATGACGAGGCGCAGTGCAAGGCACACAGAAATGCTGTCCCCCCCGCACAAAAAATGTCCAGAAATAGCCGGTACAACCACATCGTGTGCGGGATGACAATGGGTGAGGGGGGGAGGTGGTGTTGTTGGTGTTGGGGGATTAAGGGGGTGTTCATTGAGGGTTTGGGTTATTGGGGGTGTTTGGGTTGTTTGGGGGTGGTTTTGGTGGTTTGCGGGGTATGGGTTGTTTGGGTGTTTTGGGGAGAGGGGGGAGGGCGTGTGAGTGGTGGAGGGAGGAAGCACTATGTTGTTATTTTTCCTTAATACACCTGTTGTGTTCAAATTCATTTCATGCCTGGACATAGCTCATTTCGTGTGTGTTAATTCTATTCATGACAGCGCACAGTGCCCAACTCCCCACACACCCTATGTCCATGTCCACACGGTCCCAGAGCTCAGTGTAATACCGACACATAACCTTCCACGTCACTGTGCTTCCGAAGTAATCGTCAATCAGTGAATGGGGTACAGCACGGCCATCTTGTGCATCACGTACTGCCAGGGGTGCTGCTTCTCCTCCATCATCATCCTCATCATCCTCACCCGGTGCATGCATGTCATTGTCAGGTGGCAGTGGTACGTTCCTCCGGATGCACATGTTGTGCAGCATTACACAGACCATTGTGATCTTTGCCACTTTCTCAGGGCCATAAAGGAGTGCTCCACCAGACCTGCTTAGGCAGCGGAACCAGGTTTGCTCAATCACACCACATGTACGGGAATGAGCCCTTCGTGCCTGTTATGTGGGTTCCGCACAGGGGTAACTAGCCATGGCTTCAAGGGATAGCCTCCATCACCTGCATGGGAGCACAAAGAGGTATGTGTGAGTCAATCTGAGCTGACACCTTTGAGATTAACGACCATGGCTGCAGTTATTTGGTGTTATCATGCACATATCCCTGGATGTATGCACACAGGTTCATTTGATGCATTGTGCACTGCACAATGGTCTTCTAGTGTTGATTGCATTGTTCAGATGATGCAGGGTGTTCACTTGCATGCTTATGTGGATTTACTGTGGATGCGGAAAGAGGTGTTGCCTCCCATTATTGCAGTGTATGCTACTCTGTACCTAATCACACTAGCGGTATTGGCACAGTTGTAATCATGATTACTCATGCATCGCTTGACATACCCATGGTGGCCTGCTTGTGCGTCTGGCATGTTGTCATTGATGTGCGGCATTGATCTTATGAATGGAATTGATGTGCTATGTTCAGGTTGGGATGTTCAGGACAACAGTGTTTAGCTCTGAGTGCATTGTCCACTCACCCCCCAATCCCACCCAGGTGGAGTATGCAACCCCCCCAATCCCACCCAGGTGGAATATGCATCCCCCCCAATCCCACCCAGGTGGAGTATGCATCCCCCCACCTCACAACCCCAATGCACTGCCATGGCCCAGTCAGGCAATTTACAAAGCAGCCAGGCACGTCGTCCAGCATGTCGCTCCATGTAGCGGGGTAGCGTGGAGTTCCGCAACACCATGGCATCATGTGTGGATCCGGGATATCGGGCACAACAATGTGTGATGATCTTGCTGGAGTCACATACCATCTGCACATTGATGGAGTGGTATTGCTTGCGATTGCAGCACACCGCCTCTATGGCATGAGGGACAACCAGTTCAACATGGGTGCAGTCGAGGGCACCGATGCAATTGGGCATGCCTGCCAGTGCGTAGAACCCTACTTTAGTGTCGGCAAGCTCCTGGGCAGTCCGTGGTAGGGATATGTGGGTGCTAGCCCGCTTCATGAGGGCATCCAGCACTTGGGTCAGCATGCGTGAAAAGAGAGGCTATGATATGCCATGAAGCTGGCCCACTGTGTGCTGGTAGGTGCCTGTGGCCAGGAAGTGGAGCACAGTCACTACCTTCAGTAGAGGGGGGATGGCAGTGTAGATATCTATCAGGCTGACAATGTCGTTGTGTATCATGTCCACTATGTGGGTGATGGTGTCTCGGTCCAACCAGTACAGGGTGTGGATCTGCTTAGGGGTTAGATTGATTGGACTGGCTCTGATGCAAGGAATTGGTGGCTGCCTACGGGTGTTACGCTCACCTAACTGGTTTGGAGTGTTGTTGCTTCTTCTATGGTGAAGCGCAGGACCCGGAAGATGGACTGGACCGGACCTTCGAATCTGGCTTGTCTGGCTCGCAGGAATATCTTTCTGTATGTGAAAAGGGAGTATTAACAATCTGTGGGAGAAAGTATAAGCCTCCCGCTCCCTTCTCAACCCTCTACGAAACCCTCCTGCGACCCCCACGTGAAGTCTCACCTTAGGGTTTGAAAGGTTGAGCACTCCATCCTGCTTCTCATGCAGGGGCGCGTTGTATCCATTTACTTCACTGGGATTTTGATTGTAGAGGGTTCAAGTTTTGTTTTCCCGGTATAGTACCGTAAGGATTCTGTTAATGAGTATGATTCCGCAATAATAATTGTTCGTTGTCTCTTTTTCAGGTGCGGAAACTATTCCGAGAAGAGCTGTGGATCCGAAGAATGAGACTCTGGTGAGCTTGATGAGAGTTCTCTCAGTGTCCTTGTATCAATGCGCTCACTAACACTGATGTCTTTTTTCCCCATAGGGGCCGGGGTCCGGAAATGCCTGGATGCGGCACCGACCTGAAACGAAGCTCAATCCAGAAGAAATCAGGTAAGTCTTTAATGGGCGTTTGGGCAATGTCTTTTCATGCGCCCACTAACGCTGATGTCTTTTTTCCCCATAGGGGCTGGGGTCCGGAAATGCCTGGATGCGGCACCGACCCAAAACAAAGATCAATCCAGAAGAAATCAGGTAAATCTTTAATGGGCGTTGGGTAACGTCTTTTCATGCGCCCACTAACGCTGATGTCTCTTTTTCCCCTTAGGGGCCGGGGTCCAGAAATGCCAGGATGCGGCACCGACCAGAAAAGAAGTTGGAATAACCCAACATGTAAGCTTTGTAATGGAAATTAAGGTTTCCTTGTTTTCTTTCCCCTCTCACCTTTATTCTTGTCTTTTTCTCCCTAGGCGCGGTGATGTGGCTGCGAGTCCAGATGTCGCCGTAGAACATGGTGGTACCTTGTACAGGTGAGTGAGATGCGGCGCTGCAGCGATCGATGCGATGTGCTTTTAAATGGATGTCTTCCTTTTCAGGACCGTCGGCGAGATGTCTCCGGAATGCGGATTTAGCAGGTAAGGACACTTCTTTACCCTTTTCTCTTCTCTTCTCTCTTTGCAGGTGTTCCAGGATGCTGGCAGGAGTGGCAGAAGACCGAATGCAGGAGCAAACACAGTGAGCGTCCAGCTGCTAGATGCAGAACAACGCAAAGCGTGAGTTGCTGCTTGGGCGTGGCTTAAATAGCCTTCAAAGTAGTTCCAGGTATGTATCCTTCCTCTCAGGTATGTATTCCTCCCCTGACCACACCCATGTGGTTAAGTAGTTCCAAAGATAAAGTAGTCCCATTCAGGCCTCAGAAGGCCTGGATGTTGCAGCATGGTCTGCATCAGGTAAGTTAACACTAAGCACCTTTAACACAAAGTCCCCTTTTATGAGCCTGGCGCCTATGGCGCCGGGACTGTGGCCCGATATGAGCCTGGCGCCAAAGGCGCCAGGACTGAGTCCAAAGAGCCCCTACTTGAGGCTGTTGTGAATTCCCTTGAAGACATGATGGCTGCCTCAGGGGTAGCTGGGTCTTGTCTGGCACCTCGGAGGTAGGCATCATGACAACGGGGTACCACTGGCTGCATTGGTGGGACTTACTGGGCCTGTCTCACCCTCCTTCTCCTCCTGCGTATCCTCTGTGCTGCATGTTGTTGATGTTGTTGTTGTTGTGGTTGTTGCTGTTGTTGTAGTAGTAGAGGCATGACCTCCAGCCCCAGGATTGCAACAGCTAGTGGGATCATTTTGGAGTGGGAAGGGGTGTGGTGTGTGGGCGTGCTCCTTTTGTACTGAGACATTGGCCCATTGTGTGCACCTGCAGCAGTTGGCTTCACTGCAGGTTGCTATTTGCGGGTGGTCCGCGATGCCTGTATTGCCTCCATCATGCAGGCCCTAATTACTGCCTTAGGGGTGCCAGTAAGTGCATGCCCTCGTAACTTGTGATATCCCCCTGTTAGCGGCATGCTGGTATTTCCGCCGCGAAAGGGCACGTGTACTTGCACATGCCAGTAAGAAGAGGCACGGTACGGGCAGTGGCGGTATTGCCGGGTTGTCAGCTCGTCATGGCCCGGACCCGCTAACAATGCCGTTAATACCATTCCCCCTTCCTTTTTTCATTACGTCCATATTCGTAATGAGGCCCAATGTGTCTTATCTGACACTGCCTTCTTTTTCAACATGCAAAGAAGGGTTCAACCGCAACACTTACGCACACCTTCCTACCTTGCAGGTATCTATTCACTTTTCCTTGCTTGCTATTTTAGCTAGAATTGTAAATTGGTGAATGCTTTACCGCTCTCGTATAACATCAAACCCCAGAGATTCCCCTGTATAGAAATGATTCACAGATACATGAATGACACCAAAGTTTCAGCCTTTGTTTTTGGTACACTCTATATTAAATGACGATTATAAACAGCAATACATCTTACCACATGATTATTACAGCATCACCTGCAAAATATAAAAGAGACCAGAAACAAACAGGCATATTGCAAAAACAAATTTAGTTTTAAGCTCTTTGAACGTAGAGAAAAATAAACATGCAGTATTTTTCTTTTTCTGAAACTCCAATAAATTGTATCAACTCACATTCATTCTATTTTCCTCACTTGGCACTAACTCACCAAGGCCAGTGAAATGTGAAGTCCCCGTACGACCTTGCTGCTTTGCAGACCCTGTGCCAAACTCCTTCGCATGTGTGAGGAGCTGCCAGCTGTTTAGGTTCATAGCTAGCGCTCACACCCACATGGAGTTCATCAAATGTAGCACCGTCTGTCTCTTTGTCCCAGCACGAAGTGAATCCTTCCTCCTGTTCATTCCTAAGAAAACTCTAAGTCAGCCCTCTGTTGACGTGAATCATCCACCTACCATCCCTACCAATCAGAACAACAAGAATGTGCCCTGTACCAGCCTTTGGTTTTCAAGACAATGAAGACTTAATTTGCAAAGCAACTTTTTCTGTTTTCCTTTCCTGCTGGTGCATATTTCTGCTCTCAACAAGAGAAAAAAAAATGCTCACATAAACTGAGTGTGCATCTCTTCATGGAAAAATTAATTTCAAACTGTGCACATAAAACATGGAATGCATTTCATTGTGCACCAAAAACTGCATTATAATGTTATAGGGGTTGAAATTGGTATATTAGTATGGCAATTAGTACAGGGTTAATCAGTTATGTATGTCTAATGCAGTTTGCACACATGAAAACATCCAATTTATAAAACTGTGCACCTCTTTATTTTGAAATGGCTGCACGCTGTGCTAAAACATTTTCTTTTTACTAAGTGTTCTGAAAACATTGCCTGCTGGCTGTTACTGAAATAATGCCTGCAGTTTCAAAAACTGGGCCTAGCTGCATTTTCATGATGCATGTTGCATGCTGGCAATAAAACCCCATATATTATAGTCTTACATATACCTTCCTTTTTCCGACAATTCTGGCTAACAAACCCATAATTGGAGGAAACCCGAATTCTTCTTTTTTTTAAATGTATGCGCATTGGGATATCTCTCATTTCCCATTGTTGCTAGTAATATAATCAACATCCTCATCTTTATAGACAAAAGAACCAGCCATTTACCCATCACCATCACCAATACTGCCAAACACACCATAGTGCGTTCCACCCATATCTATGTCCATTACACCCAGAATACTAACCGTGATGTTATTCTTCCTCAGATTCATCTTAATGTTGTGCTTTTCCTTATGACTCAATACAAATTCTACATTTGGATCAATCAGAAATGAGACCCTTTGAAAAAACTCAATGTTTTCCACTTGGCTTTCCCTAATATCATTTGCAACATGGAATAGGGTTAAACCCCCAACCGAGACAATTGTATCTTTCAGAACCTGTAGGTAAAATACAGTATATTTCAACTGCTTGACAGCAAATGTCCCATGATTCAAATTGGTAATTGTATAATTCTTCAAAGAGGTGCTGACCAACCACCTATTTTTAACCAGTTTAGCTTGCAATAATTCCTCACTACCCGAATTGCTATAACCACTTCACATCCCCCTGATACATCTGGGTCAGGTTTCAAACCACAGATAGCATCTGCAGCATCAGGAACAAATGGTTTACCTAGACACATGTAATTTTGTTCTTTAAACCTTACACATGTATCCAGATTTGGGATCATTTAAACCTCAGGCTCCCATGACTGAAATGCCACCACCTCTGGAGTTTAAATTTTTATGTATTTCCCAGCTTGCCAAAATCCCACGTTATGCACCTACTTAGTTTGGTAAATAAGTTCAGGAGCGATATATGGAATACACAGCAAGAATCCAATTTCCATTCTTTCCAAATTCACATATAGGGGCATTGCACTGCCCATTTCAAATGCATTTTTAACCTGCATTACTTCTATTTCTCTATGAGTGATTCTCACCATCATCTGATGAACAATTTCCTGTGAAAGAAAATATAACGATATATGTCCTTGAATTAATTGGGAAATTGCAGTTTGAACCTCTCTCATATGATCTGTTAACAACCTATCAAGAGGATTCATTATATTCATAATATCACTTAATATCCGATCATGTTTAATTATTACATTCGTGCTGTGTTGCAGAATTTCGGTCTGTTCATTTAGCAAAATAACAGTCTCATTGACAAATTTCACTTGCTCATCCAATCCACCTCTAATTCCATCCAAAGCCTTTTGAATTATGTCCAGATCATAAGTCAAGTGTTGTGCTTTGGCACTCAGTGTCCCCACTGAAATTGCATTAGCTGTAGACATTGTAGTACCTATTACAGCTCCAATAATAGACATTACTAGAGAAACCAAAAGCAATACTGCCCCTCTCTTTCCCCTCCTTTTCTTTATATCCGCTGAATTCACAAAGGTCTTTTCTAATTGCATTACCATGGGCCTCATTACGACCCAGGTGGTAAGGGGTTAACGGCGCCGTAATAGGTGGCGGTGCCGTTAACCCCTTACCGCCTAATTACGAGTTCCCTTTGCAGGTCCCTACCTTAACAGCTGATTTTACCAGTAGTTAAGGATTAGACCCGCAAAGGGACCTTGGAGGTAATTACGGTACCTATAGGGACAAAAATGAGAATGGGGAAGGCCCAATGGTGAATGGGGAATTACCGCCCCGCCAACCTTGGAATGGGGCGGTAATTCTACCATTCACCATGGCGGAATCAGTAAAATACCGGCGGCAACCATGGCGTTACTAGTGCCATGGTTACCGCACGGGTCGTAATGAGGCCCCATGTCTCTTATTGTCTACTTAGCGTCCTCTTTTCTCAATTCTAGTCAATCTCTGGTCTGATCAGCCACAAATACAATTTTGGTAATAAATCTCTCAATCAAATTGTCAGGTTTAATGGGTACATACACATTCTGATAAATTCAACGCCTGTTACCCATTATCGAACCCAGGCGCATCCTCCACTGCAATACCAGATGCTGGTCCAGGCTCAATAATAACTTGTGCTCCTGTGGCTTCAACCCTTTAAGTGCCATGGGTATTTCCCCCCAGTGCCAGGGCCTTTTTTGGTGATTTCGGTATGTGGCCATTCAATGCCTTGTAACTTTTATGTTACATAAGATATCTCGGCCAAATTTGGCTCCTTTTTTCCCACATGTAGGCAGTCGTAACGCAACCCAGGAATCCTAGGTTGCTGTAGGGGGGGTGAGAGAAAATAAGCAAAAAGAGCGAACATTTTGGGTTTTTAAAAAAAATGCCAATAAAATGATGTACTAAGAAGCCTGTGGTTTTTTCCTTGTAGGAGGTAGGAACAAATGGTTTGCTGTGCTGAGTTCCCCAATCTCCTTGCTTTCAAGAAGAGGTTGAGTGGAAATGTCAAAAAATTACTTTGATGTGGTTATCAACTGTTTTGTGAGAGGTAGGCAATTTTGGCCATTTTTGCCAATTGGACATGCCTGGATGGAATGGAAGAAAAGGGTAGGAAAGCCGAAGTGGAGGACAGAAAGGTATATATTTCTGGAAAGTAGACAAAATTCCAAATTTAGGAAGGTGTGATTTGCATAGGTCAGGCAACAACTAGGTAGGGGAAAATGCCATAGATTGGGGGAAAAGCAGGAAAACGACTGAAAAAAAAAGGTATGTGTTGGACATGGTTGGCTTGGTATGGCAATGGCTTCTATGAACTTTGAGAAAAGCAATAATCCGCTACATTCCCCAGACTCTTGCAGTTAGGAAAGCATCATTTTTTGTAGTATTTTACAAAACAAGCAATACCACAAGCCAAACACTGAGCCATGGTACACAGGAGTTTTATGCTCACGGCCTGAACAGACGCACTTAGCATGTGTAAATCGGGAAAACATGTGGTAAGGAACAGCAAGCATCCATTTTATGAAAGAGCACAGGCAGACTTTTTCAAGGCTAGGAGACTTGTGCATGTTACAAAAGTGTATGGTGCCTAAAGCAGCGACTAAATGTAGGTCACATTTGGGAAATGAAAGGGTTGTGTGACAAAGGGCACCAGCAAATGGGTCAAGACATTATGAAAACCAGACAAACACAACAAATGTTATACCTTCCTGCGTTTCCACAGGTGTCCCGATGAAAACTGTACCTCACATGTGTGGGTGCACCTACCTGGGCACCAAGGGGAAAGCCTAAAACACAAGTAACCCCAAGTCTGTTTTCACACCTAAATTTGACACTTTCTCCAGACAAGCCCAACATACAGATATGGGCCTTGGGTGTAAAAGCCACCAAAGAAAACAGGGAACCCCATGCATTTCCGAAAAGAGGACACCCCTGAGAATCCGCAGAGGTATGATTTGCGCACATCCCGCGTTCCCACAGGTGTCCCGATGAAAACAGTACCTCACATGTGTGGGTGCCTGTTAGGCAGAAACCTGTGCAGTTCCCTTTGGGAACACTGCAAAAGATTTAGGACTACAGGTGTTAGCAGTAAACCCACTTGGTAGCAGTCTGTACCACCCAGATTTACCTGGTAGCTGTGGCTGAGCAGTCAGACTTCCCTCAAGAAGAGTTAGGCAGTATGCAAAGTATACACAATAGGCACTCAGACACAATAATACAAGCAAACACTGACCAGAGCTTTGGTATCAAAGTATATAATTATTTATTTAAAAACACACTGTTTGAAACACTCCAGCTCTCTTATTGTAAAACACTCTAAACACAGTTACTATTATAATATATACAACCCTTATTCCTTATCAGATAAGTCTTAGTTAACACCACTTATTTCCAGACAGAGGTGAGCGCTTAACTATAGATGGCACTCCAATAAGTTTATGAAAAAGGGAGGGAAAAAGACAGAATATGGAAAGGTACACCACTCTAAGATATAGGAACACTATTAGCAAGACAGAAGAGCAAAAGTCACTTGTGAGCCAAAGTCCATAGGCTGCGCCCACTCTTAGAGAGAGCAGAGCACAAATGCGCCCAAGATCACACAGTTACACTACGCTTAGAAAGTCTTGCAGAGAGTTCAAAAAGAGTTTAGGGAGGCTCAGAAAAGTTTAGCCAGGGTGTCCCAGGCTAACCCAGGTTCGAAAGCCAGGGGCTAAATCTACCCCGTACAGTCAGTGGCAAGGGAAGCCAGGCGGGACACAGTACCTTAAGTGGGAAGGATCCTCCAGCGGTGGCAATTGTTCCTGGCAGCGGGTGCAAGTCTCGTCGTCGTCCAGGGGAAGTGAAGATCTCGACTTGGAGGAAAGATGAAGGTCGTTGCACTGCCAGGGAAGAAACCAGCGGACTTTTCCGGTTAAAGGTATTACTCTTTATTTCGCGGTCGTGGTAAAGCGTGGTATTCCGGTTGCCGGGGTGCTTGGCACAGGCAAGACGGCCACGAGATGCATCGGGAAGGCGAAAAGACGGTGAAACTGGTTATCCCCACCAGTCAAAGGAAGAAGACTCTCCGGCGGGAGATCTCCTCTGTCGTTGGGAAAAGTGGTGAGACGGTCCAGCAGGGCACCACCGGTGGTGTCGTCGTGGCAGGTCGGCTCAGCTTCTCCCTCGTGGGATTCTTAGGTCCTGTGGCGACTTCTGAAGTTCCAGTCCCCAAAGCTCTGCTTTTATGCAGAAAACCCCCATTCACTCAGCCTAGCTGTCACTCAAACATGCTAAGTGGTGAGCCGGCCGGCTCACCACTTGGGCCAATCAGGATGGAGTGCGACTTGAGTTGCCTAGGCAACTCAGTCCAGGGTGCCTAAATCCCCCTCCACCCCTCCTAAGTACCCCAGACAGAGTGGCACCATTTTGGAGGGCTTCTGTGGAGAAGCCTGCCAAAAAGTGGAACAAAGGGCTCGACTTGGGTTGGAGTCACAGAAGAGAACACAAATGCCATTTTAGAACCGAGTTTTGGCAAAAAATACCAACCGGAGAATTAATAATAATTAAATAAACCGGCGGTAGGTTCGAGGCTATCGTAATTAAATAAATAAAGTTAGTAGTCTCGAACAATGGGAAAATCCCATAGAGAAATATTTGCGGTTGAATATAAAAAGTAGTATCCACTGCCACCAGCCAAAACTCGATCAGGTGGGACGGAGACATGCCCCCTCAACTAACAGACCCCGGGGCAATCGAATTGCCCCAGCCAGTACGTCCACAATATGATGGTTGCTACTGGTTCTGTTCCGAATTCAAGACTAGTAAAGTCAATGGTGACTTTACATTCCCTAGGAGTCAGTAGTCAGTCCCAGGGTATGGAGTCTATACTGGGGGGTCACTATGACACCCCTGTGTTACTGCACTGAGGGTGCTGTGTAACACACATCACAAAAACACACGAAGCCCTATGGAGTAAAAGACCCCATAGCCCATTAAACACATCTAGAGTCAAAGAAACACATGCAAATCATGCCCAAGAGTGAGGGTAAAAGAGTCTCACTCTTGGCAGGAGAAAAAAATAAACCCCAAAAATCCAGCAAAGCTGCTGGGGGACTCACTAGGTTAGGAAATTCAGCCTAAACAGAGAATTCTCCCTAACAGTGCACCTACCTGGGCGCCAAGGGGAAAGCCTAAAACACAAGTAACCCCAAGTCTGTTTCGACACCTGAATTTGACACTTTCTCCAGACAAGCGCAACATACAGATATGGGCCTCGGGTGTCCAAGCGACCAAGGAAAACAGGGAACCCCATGCATTTCACAAAAGAGGACACCCCTGGGAATCCGCAAAGGTATGATTTGCACAAATCGGCCCAGAATTTATTACCCAGACACCCCCGCAAAGTCAGAAATGTGGGAAACAAAATGCATTTTCTGCACATTTCACTCGGCGCACCGATCGAAACACGCCGCCAACAACACACGGCCTACCATCCAGCGTTCCCACAGGTGTCCCAATGAAAACGGTACCTCACATGTGTGGGTGCACCTACCTGGGCGCCAAGGGGAAATCCTAAAACACAGGTAACCCCTAGTCTGTTTCGACACCTGAATTTGACACTTTCTCCAGACAAGCACAACATACAGATATGGGCCTTGGGTGTCAAAGCCACGAAGGAAAATAGGGAACCCCATGCATTTCCGAAAAGAGGACACCTGTGGGAATCTGCAGAGGTATGATTTGTGCAAATCGGCCCAGAATGTATTACCCAGACACCCCCTCAAAGTATGAAATGTGGGAAAGAAACGCATTTTCCGCACATTTCACTCGGCGCACCCACCGAAACACGCCGCCAACAACACATGGCCTACCGTCCCGCGTTCCCACCGGTGTCCCCATGAAAATGGTGCCTCACATGTGTGGGTGCACATACCTGGGAGCCAAGGAGAAAGCCTAAAGCACAGGTAAATCCAAGTCTGTTTCTACACCTGAATTTGACACTTTCTCCAGACAAGCACAACTTACAGATATGGGCCTCGGGTGTCCAAGCCACCAAGGAAAACAGGGAACCCCATGCATTTCCGAAAAGAGGACGGCCGTGGGACTCCACAGAGGTATGATTTGCGCAAATCGGCCCTGAATTTATTACCCAGACACCCCCACAAAGTCCGAAATGTGGGGAAAAAAATGCATTTTCCACACATTTCACTCGGCGCACCCATCGAAACACGCCACCAAAAACACATGGCCTACTGTCCCACGTTCCCACAGGTGTCCCGATGAAAACGGTACCTCACATGTGTGTGTGCACCTACCTGGGCGCCAAGGGAAAAGCCTAAAACACAGGTAACCCCAAGTCTGTTTCGACACCTGAATTTGACACTTTCTCCAGACAAGCACAACATACAGATATGGGCCTCGGGTGTCCAAGCCACCAAGGAAAACAGGGAGCCCCATGCATTTCCGAAAAGAGGACACCCGTGCAAATCTGCAGAGGAATGATTTGCGCAAATCGGCCCAGAATTTATTACCCAGACACCCCCGCAAAGTCCAAAATGTAGGAAAAAAAGAAAAAAAACACATTTTCCGCACATTTCACTCGGCGCACCCATTGAAACACGCCGCCAACAACACATGGCCTACCGTCCCGCGTTTCCACAGGTGTCCCGATGAAAACAGTACCTCACATGTGTGGGTGCACCTACCTGGGCATTAAGGGGAAATCCTAAAACACCGGTAACCCCAAGTCTGTTACGACACCTGAATTTTACACTTTCTCCAGACAAGCACAACATACAGATATGAGCCTCGGGTGTCCAAGCCACCAAGGAAAACAGGGAACCCCATGCACTTCCGAAAAGAGGACACCCGTGGGAATCAGCAGAGGTATGATTTGCGCAAATCGGCCCAGAATTTATTACCCAGACACCCCGGCAAAATCCGAAATGTGGAGAAACAACGCATTTTCCGCACATTTCACTCGGCGCACCCATTGAAACACGCCGCCAACAACACATGGCCTACCGTCCTGCGTTTCCACTGGTGTCCCGATGAAAACGGTACCTCACATGTGTGGGTGCACATACTTGGGCACTAAGGGGAAAGCCTAAAACACAGGTACTCCCAAGTCTGTTTCTACACCTGAATTTGACACTTTCTCCACACAAGCACCACATACAGATATGGGCCTCAGGTGTCAAAGCCACCAAGGAAAACAGGGAACCCCATGCATTTCTGAAAAGAGGACACCCGTGGGAATCCGCAGAGGTTTGATTTACGCAAATCGGCCCAGAATTTATAAACCAGACACCCCCGCAAAATCCAGAATGTGGGAAAAAAACGCATTTTCCGCACATTTCACTCGGCGCACCCATCGAAACACGCCGCCAACAACACATGGCCTACTGCCCCACGCTTCCACAGGTGTCCTGATGAAAATGCTACCTCACATGTGTGGGTGCACCTACCTGGGCAACAAGGGGAAAGCCTAAAACACAGGTTACCCCAAGTCTGTTTCGACACCAGAATTTGACACTTTCTACAGAGAAGCACAACATACAGATATGGGCCTCGGGTGTCCACACCACCAAAGAAAACAGAGAAACACATGCATTTCCGAAAAGAGGACACCCGTGGGAATCCACAGAGGTATGATTTGCGCAAATCGGCCCTGAATTTATTACCCAGACACCCCCGCAAAGTCCAAAATGTGGGGAAAAAAACGCATTTTCTGCACATTTCACTCGGCGCACCCATCGAAACACGCCACCAAAAACACATGGCCTACCGTCCCGCGTTCCCACCGGTGTCCCCATGAAAACGGTGCCTCACATGTGTGGGTGCACATACCTGGGAGCCAAGGGGAAAGCCTAAAGCACAGGTAAATCCAAGTCTGTTTCTACACCTGAATTTGACACTTTCTCCAGACAAGCACAACATACAGATATGGGCCTCGGGTGTCCAAGCCACCAAGGAAAACAGGGAACCCCATGCATTTCCGAAAAGAGGACACCCGTGGGAATCCGCAGAGGTTTGATTTGTGCAAATCGGCCCAGAATTTATTACCCAGATACCCCTGCAAAATCCGAAATGTGGGAAAAAAACGCATTTTCCGCTCATTTCACTTGGCGCACCCATCGAAACACGCCGCCAACAACACATGGCCTACCATCCCGCGCTTCCACTGGTGTCCCAATGAAAATGGTACCTCACATGTGTGGGTGCACCTACCTGGGCGCCAAGGGGAAAGCCTAAAACACAGGTAACCCCAAGTCTGTTTCGACACCTGAATTTGACACTTTCTCCAGACAAGCACAACATACAGATATGGGCCTCGGGTGTCCAAGCCACCAAGGAAAACAGGGACCCCCATGCATTTCCGAAAAGAGGACACCCGTGCAAATCCGCAGAGGAATGATTTGCGCAAATTGGCCCAGAATTTATTACCCAGACACCCCGGCAAAATCCGAAATGTGGGGAAATAACGCATTTTCCGCACATTTCACTCGGCGCACCCATTGAAACACGCCGCCAACAACACATGGCCTACCGTCCTGCGTTTCCACAGGTGTCCCGATGAAAACGGTACCTCACATGTTTGGGTGCACCTACCTGGGCACCAAGGGGAAAGCCTAAAACACAGGTAACCCCAAGTCTGTTTCGACACCAGAATTTGACACTTTCTCCACACAAGCACCACATACAGATATGGGCCTCGGGTGTCAAAGCCACCAAGGAAAACAGGGAACCCCATGCATTTCTGAAAAGAGGACACCCGTGGCAATCCGCAGAGGTATGATTTGCGCAAATTGGCCCTGAATTTATTACCCAGACACCCCCGCAAAGTCCAAAATGTGGGGAAAAAAACGCATTTTCTGCACATTTCTCTCGGCGCACCCATCGAAACACGCCACCAAAAACACATGGCCTACCGTCCCGCGTTCCCACCGGTGTCCCCATGAAAACGGTGCCTCACATGTGTGGGTGCACATACCTGGGAGTCAAGGGGAAAGCCTAAAGCACAGGTAAATCCAAGTCTGTTTCTACACCTGAATTTGACACTTTCTCCAGACAAGCACAACATACAGATATGGGCCTCGGGTGTCCAAGCCACCAAGGAAAACAGGGAACCCCATGCATTTCCGAAAAGAGGACACCCGTGGGAATCCGCAGAGGTTTGATTTGTGCAAATCGGCCCAGAATTTATTACCCAGACACCCCTGCAAAATCCGAAATGTGGGAAAAAAACGCATTTTCCGCTCATTTCACTTGGCGCACCCATCGAAACACGCCGCCAACAACACATGGCCTACCGTCCCGCGCTTCCACTGGTGTCCCAATGAAAATGGTACCTCACATGTGTGGGTGCACCTACCTGGGCGCCAAGGGGAAAGCCTAAAACACAGGTATCCCCAAGTCTGTTTCGACACCTGAATTTGACACTTTCTCCAGACAAGCACAACATACAGATATGGGCCTCGGGTGTCCAAGCCACCAAGGAAAACAGGGACCCCCATGCATTTCCGAAAAGAGCACGGCCGTGGGACTCCACAGAGGTATGATTTGTGCAAATCGGCCCTGAATTTATTACCCAGACACCCCCACAAAGTCCGAAATGTGGGGAAAAAAATGCATTTTCCACACATTTCACTCGGCGCACCCATCGAAACACGCCACCAAAAACACATGGCCTACCGTCTCACGTTCCCACAGGTGTCCCGATGAAAACGGTACCTCACATGTGGGGGTGCACCTACCTGGGCGCCAAGGGAAAAGCCTAAAACACAGGTAACCCCAAGTCTGTTTGGACACCTGAATTTGACACTTTCTCCAGACAAGCACAACATACAGATATGGGCCTCGGGTGTCCAAGCCACCAAGGAAAACAGGGAGCCCCATGCATTTCCGAAAAGAGGACACCCGTGCAAATCCGCAGAGGAATGATTTGCGCAAATCGGCCCAGAATTTATTACCCAGACACCCCGGCAAAATCCGAAATGTGGGGAAACAATGCATTTTCCGCACATTTCACTCGGCGCACCCATTGAAACACGCCGCCAACAACACATGGCCTACCGTCACGCGATTCCACAGGTGTCCCGATGAAAACGGTACCTCACATGTGTGGGTGCACCTACCTGGGCACCAAGGGGAAAGCCTAAAACACAGGTAACCCCAAGTCTGTTTCGACACCAGAATTTGACACTTTCTCCACACAAGCACCACATACAGATATGGGCCTCGGGTGTCAAAGCCACCAAGGAAAACAGGGAACCCCATGCATTTCTGAAAAGAGGACACCCGTGGCAATCCGCAGAGGTATGATTTGTGCAAATTGGCCCTGAATTTATTACCCAGACACACCCACAAAGTCCGAAATGTTGGGAAAAAAACGCATTTTCCGCACATTTCACTCGGCGCACCCATCGAAACACGCCGCCAAAAACACATGGCCTACCGTCCCACGTTCCCACAGGTATCCCAATGAAAACGGTACCTCACATGTGTGGGTGCACCTACCTGGGCGCCAAGGGGAAATCCTAAAACTCCAATAAGTTTATGAAAAAGGGAGGGAAAAAGACAGAATATGGAAAGGTACACCACTCTAAGATATAGGAACACTATTAGCAAGACAGAAGAGCAAAAGTCACTTGTGAGCCAAAGTCCATAGGCTGCGCCCACTCTTAGAGAGAGCAGAGCACAAATGCGCCCAAGATCACACAGTTACACTACGCTTAGAAAGTCTTGCAGAGAGTTCGAAAAGAGTTTAGAGAGGCTCAGAAAAGTTTAGCCAGGGTGTCCCAGGCTAACCCAGGTTCGAAAGCCAGGGGCTAAATCTACCCCGTACAGTCAGTGGCAAGGGAAGCCAGGCGGGACACAGTACCTTAAGTGGGAAGGATCCTCCAGCGGTGGCAATTGTTCCTGGCAGCGGGTGCAAGTCTCGTCGTCGTCCAGGGGAAGTGAAGATCTCGACTTGGAGGAAAGATGAAGGTCGTTGCACTGCCAGGGAAGAAACCAGCGGACTTTTCCGGTTAAAGGTATTACTCTTTATTTCGCGGTCGTGGTAAAGCGTGGTATTCCGGTTGCCGGGGTGCTTGGCACAGGCAAGACGGCCACGAGATGCATCGGGAAGGCGAAAAGACGGTGAAACTGGTTATCCCCACCAGTCAAAGGAAGAAGACTCTCCGGCGGGAGATCTCCTCTGTCGTTGGGAAAAGTGGTGAGACGGTCCAGCAGAGCTCCACCGGTGGTGTCGTCGTGGCAGGTTGGCTCAGCTTCTCCCTCGTCGGATTCTTAGGTCCTGTGGCGACTTCTGAAGTTCCAGTCCCCAAAGCTCTGCTTTTATGCAGAAAACCCCATTCACTCAGCCTAGCTGTCACTCAAACATGCTAAGTGGTGAGCCGGCCGGCTCACCACTTGGGCCAATCAGGATGGAGTGCGACTTGAGTTGCCTAGGCAACTCAGTCCAGGGTGCCTAAATCCCCCTCCACCCCTCCTAAGTACCCCCGACAGAGTGGTACCATTTTGAAGGGCTTCTGTGGAGAAGCCTGCCAAAAAGTGGAACAAAGGGCTCGACTTGGGTTGGAGTCACAGAAGAGAACACAAATGCCATTTTAGAACTGAGTTTTGGCAAAAAATACCAACCGGAGAATTAATAATAATTAAATAAACCGGCGGTAGGTTCGAGGCTATCGTAATTAAATAAATAAAGATAGTAGTCTCGAACAATGGGAAAATCCCATAGAGAAATATTTGCGGTTGAATATAAAAAGTAGTATCCACTGCCACCAGCCAAAACTCGATCAGGTGGGACGGAGACATGCCACCTCAACTAACAGACCCCGGGGCAATCGAATTGCCCCAGCCAGTACGTCCACAATATGATGGTTGGTACTGGTTCTGTTCCGAATTCAAGACTAGTAAAGTCAATGGTGACTTTACATTCCCTAGGAGTCAGTAGTCAGTCCCAGGGTATGGAGTCTATACTGGGGGGTCACTATGACACCCCTGTGTTACTGCACTGAGGGTGCTGTGTAACACACATCACAAAAACACACAAAGCCCTATGGAGTAAAAGACCCCATTGTGATGCCGGAAATGCATCTGAGGGACAGGGCCTCTGAATCCTTGTCCTTTTTCTGTTTTTACCGTGTGTTCTGTCATGTTTTCTGCCCAGGAGTCCATGAGGGACTCCTGGCAGTGCAGCTCTCTTTTGGTTTGGTGAACAGACCCATGGGATACCCTTATGGCACCCATGGGTAGGGGTACAACCCTGTGCCCCTAGTGTATGTTTTTGGGCACCTGTGGGTGGCCCACAGAGCAGGGTATGGGCTGGTGGCAGCTCCATGCTAAACTTGACAGGTGCTCTGGGTGTCCTCCATTTTGGGATACCCAGGCCCTGCCATTGGGATCAGTTGATTCCTGATAGAAACAAGATGGCCCCTGTGGCCTCTTGCTTTCTATTGCCTGTTGTCTTGTTTTTCCCAAAGTCCTGGGAAGCCCTGGCTCTGTCCCTTCCCCCTGGCTGGCTGTTGGGTGGAAGTTCCATATATGGTGTTGTTGTGAAGGCCCAGCTAGACTGACTGGAGCCTTCCCAGTGACTGTATGTTATGGGTACCTCCTGTGGGTGGGACCTGGGTGAATGGAGTGTGTGACCAATATACACTCCTTGTTGTGGTTGTCTGGTTTCTGGCATGAGAGACAAAGACTGAGACAGCCCTGCCCGAAACTGGCCTGAATGCAGTGTGTAGTGTTGAATGGCTGGGTACTTGTCCCAATCCACATTCCTTGTTGTGAGTGTCTGAAAGGGAGGAGTGTGGCCTGAATGCACTGTGTGCCTGATTGGCTGACTGACTGCATGAATGCCCTTCTGTGTGATTGGCTGCTGTGTGTGTGCCAGCAGTGTGGATGAGAGACAGAATAGTATATCTGGGGCCCTCTCACCACTGGAAATTGTTCAGAAGCATTCAGAAGCTGAGTCTCCACTCAAGAGTAACTGGATTTGCTGATCCTCGACGTCCAGCTGGAAGAAGAAGACTTGCTGTGGCATTTGCTTCGACGGAACTAAAGGTTGTCGAAATCGTCGAGGACTGACCCGAGAGAGGACCTGGCTAGGCGCCCTCTTCCCGGCTCCGAGGGACCATCGAGCACCGCTGAATCTTTGCCGAAGCTCCCTGGACGCCAGACCATCGAAAGGCTGCCGACCGGAGAAGGGGACTGCCGAGGAGACCGAAGTAAAGCACCCGGACATCGACGCTGTCGAAGTCCATTGCCGTCGACCAGGGTTCGCAGGTCTGTGCAACCGCTGGAGGCCCGTCGAAGTTGTGTTGCCCAGCCGTGGGAACCACTTGACGCCGAGCCGCCGACGACCGGAGCCGTCCGCTCCTTGCCTAAGAACATTTGACTCGAAGGACTCCCTCGTCCGCACCGTCGACCGCTTTTGTCCTGCCGGAGAAAGTCGAGGACGACCAACGCGCCGAGGAGAATCCGCCGGTGGGTTTCCCGCCACCTCACGACCCCAAAGACTCGAGCGACTCGACGCCCTTGCTGGGCTCCCGTCTCTACAATCTTTGCGGTCCAGAACTATTGTCATCGAGGTGCCCCGCACACCTCCGCCTTGCAGGACGCCGACGCCCCGACGCCGACGAGCACCGCTCGGACGAAGCTGCCGCCTCTTCGACATCGTTCTACCTCGTTTGTCGACGGACGTTCGACGCCCCGTGCCTCCCGCTTGAAAGGGAAGGCATTCAAGAAGGGCCGTCGATTCCCCGTCGCCGAACCCCGAGGTCTTCGACGTTTCTCGACGCCTCTCGACGATCCGTGGCTCCTGCTTTAAAGGGGGTCATTCAAGAAGGATCTGTCGACGCCTCTTCGAAGAACTCGACTCCACCAGGTACATTGGGGGGGTAAAAACATTGTAGGAGAGAATAAGACTGTTGAACAATATATGGACTGGGCTTGTGTTATATCTCTTTATTTTACAGGTTGCCCAGGTGGGGGGATCTCCACACAGAACTGTGTCCAGTAGCAAGGGCCAGTCTTCTGCCTATTGTTTCAACCCTCTGGTATCTCTCCTCTCTCTATTGCTGGTTTCCTTCTTATTGATCCGCGTGCCATTGCTACAGTATTGTGAATGCACTGTTATGAGGTCTAATATTAGTGGTACCACTTTAGAATTGTAGATATTTATCATTATTGGTTTTCCTGAGCACAAAGTGCGTTGTTGTGATAAGTGTACATAACCCTTGAATATTAATTATATAAAGACTGTGTTTTCAGTAATACAGTGTGTGGACATTCCTTTGTGGGGGCTTGGGGATACACTGTACTTAAGAACCAGCCTGCATCACCTCCTGAGAAGCTAGGCCTTGATTGCTCGTCCATTGCTACCACAATCGAGAATCTTGGCTGGGGTCCTCTGTGCCTCTCCTCTACCATATAGAGAGCGGAAGTACAGACCCCCCCACCGGTCTTGACAAGCTGGTGGCAGCGGTGGGATGCTTATGGTTTTAAGACTCAGTGTATAACCGTGCCACTTACAAAATATCCGCACTTTATTAGATTAAGGTTTGGGTGTGTACCAAATAACTGCATTACAGGCAATGGAGCCCATTGCAAATGGTAAATTGACTCGGATGAGCTTAGAGGCTCTCCAGAGTGCTTGTGAAGCCAGGGAGTTAGACTTTGTGGATAAGTCTAGGGCTGAGCTGATAGCTGCCCTGGTGGACTACCAGACTGATGGTGAAACCCTTGATGAAGGGGGGGATGCAACCAGTGAGGACTCTGCCCCTGGGGTTGTCGCTGAATCTGTTTCTGGGAATGCCACCATTCCTGCTGCCTCTGTTCCAAACCCCAGCAATTCCATGGAACTTGAGTTATTAAGGATGAAATTGGCCTTTGAATATCGCAAGTTGGAAATAGAAGCTGAGCTTATGAAAGAGGAGCTGGCACAGCAAGTGGAACTCAAGAATAGGGATCTTGCGCTCAAAGACAAGGACACTGAATGTCAGAGAATCCAGCTAGAGAGAGCTAGAGTGGAGACTTCAGCTAGACCAATTGAGAGTGGCAGGTCCCCAGCCACCAAGTTTATGAAAGATTTGGTTGGTGTGTTTGTGGAGGGTTCAGATATCCTCCAATGGATTGAAGCGTTTGAAATGGCTTGTGCAATTCATGATGTAGATAAAAGAGATTGGGCTAAGTGTTTGTTAAGCAGAGTGCCTCAAACTGGATATGACTGTATTCTGAAGCTGAGTGTGGAAGAAAGGGGTCAGTATGAGTGTATGAAGTCTGCTTTGATTGCCAAGTTTGGCAAGACACCTACCCAATACCTTAAAAGGTTCAGGGATTTTAAGAAAAGAGAGAATGTGTCTTGGGTTGACTGGGTGAGTACTGCGCACATGAACATGATGGGGTGGATTGACGGTTACAAGGTGAAAACTTTTGTTGAGTTGTCCCACCTCTTGTTTTTTGAGCATTTTTCTGAAGCCTGTTCACCAGAGCTGCGTCAGTATGTGGCTGACCAGAACATTTTGGACCCCTTTAAGCTGGCTAGGTTGGCTGACAAGTGGGTCTCCCACCGGGTGTCCCCTAAGGACTCCAGTGGGAAGGACAAGGACAAAGAAAAGGGGACCTCTCAGAAAGCTGAGGAGTCCCAAAAGCAATCACAGTCGGGTAAACCAAAACCTTCCTCTCCTAAGACCCAAAAATCTAGTGGGGATAAGTCCTCTGTGGGTGGGAATAAGAGTAGTGGTCCACCTGCTGCAAAGCAGGTTCCCAGTGGTTCCAGTACCGTACCCCGCACTCCTGGCACTTGTTGGGATTGTGGGGCTCTGGATCACAAAAGGGGTGACCCCAAGTGTAAAGGTAAGGCACTTGGAGTACAGGCTGTCAGCCTGACCTACCCTTACCCCGTGGCTGAGGTGGAGGCCACTGTCCTCCCCTCCTCTACAGGAATCACATTTGGTGCTCCGGTAGAGATTTCCTTAGTGTCCCTTGGGGCCTGGGACCAGTACGCAGAAGTACTGGCAACTATCCCGCAGAACACCCGTAGGTTTTTGAGAAGTGTCCTCTTGAATGGCCAGCCTTCTACTGGTTTGAGAGACACTGGGGCAAGCATGACAGTGGTGGACAGGACCCTGCTCAAGCCAGAGGACTATGTAGGTGCTCCTCTGAGAACCACCAGGTTAGCTGGTGGGCCTCCCAAATTATCGCCTGTAGCCCTAGTCACACTCATGATTGGAGACAAGACAGCAAAGCTTCCTGTCCTGGTTCAGGACAATGTCCCTGCTAACATTCTGTTAGGAAATGATCTAGTAGAGTTGGGGTTGATCTCGGATGGTCTTCCCATGACTGCTGCTGCAGTCACTAGGTCACAGGTGACACCGGGTCTGGCTGTGAGTCAGGTACCCGAGCCAAAGGCGAGGCCTAAGGCAAGAAGAAGGAAGACCAAGAAGGCCACCTCTGTGGAGGGAACACCTTCTCTTCCTGCTGTTCCGACAGCACCCATTGGGATCCATGCTCCGGACGGGCTGGGTCCAGTGGAAAACCCAAACTCAACTCCTGTGGGAGAAGAGACAGAAGACTCTCCTGTGGGAGAGGTTCTCAACCCGGAGGATCATCCCGACCTTCAATGCTTGTTAGCTGAAGGGGGACCCTCCCAGGCAGACTTCTGTAAGGGACAGAGAGAGTGCCACTCTCTCGAGGGCCTGAGGAAACAGGCCCTGTCCCAGGCACAAGGTGAAGTGCCTAGGACATTCAAGATTTATTGGGAGGGTGAGCTCCTTGTTAGTGAGCCCACTAAGCCCGAACCTGGTGCCCGCAAGAGGTTGGTGGTACCCCAGGTTTACAGGCCCTTCCTACTGCAGTTGGCGCATGAGGTGCCCTTGGCTGGTCATCTTGGGACCAAGAAGACTAAGCAGAGGCTCTCTGCCCATTTCTACTGGCCACGGATGGGAGTAGAGGTGGAGTCCCACTACAGGACCTGCCCAACTTGTCAGTTGTCTGGCAAGACTGGAGGCAGGGTCATTGCCCCACTGCAGCCATTACCAGTGGTTGGCACACCATTTGAGAGGGTGGGCATCGACATTGTCGGTCCCCTTGACCCTCCCACTTCAGGTGGACATCGGTTCATCCTGGTCTTGGTAGATCATGCCACCAGGTACCCTGAGCCAATACCCCTTCGGACTGTTACTGCCAAGGTGGTTGCCAGGGCTCTCCTGGGCATTTTCACCCGTGTTGGATTCCCCAAGGAGGTTGTCTCTGACCGAGGATCCAACTTCATGTCTAGTTACATGAAAACCATGTGGAAAGAGTGCGGGGTAACCTACAAGTTCTCCACCTCTTACCACCCCCAGACCAATGGTCTGGTTGAGAGATTTAACAAAACTCTCAAGGGCATGCTAGGTGCTTTGGAAGAGCCCCTAAGGAGGAAATGGGATCTCCTCCTGCCATGCCTGCTGTTTGCTTACAGAGAGGTACCTCAAGAGGGTGTTGGTTTCAGCCCCTTTGAGTTACTCTTTGGACATCCCGTGAGGGGGCCCCTCGCCTTGATCCGAGAAGGCTTGGAAGCCACCCCTCCAGGTCCCGCCAAGCAAGTGGGGGACTATGTGTTAGGCCTCAGGCGGAGGATGACACAAATGATGGGTCAGGCAACAGCAAATCTCAAGGCCAGCCAGGAATTGAATAAGTACTGGCATGACCTGAAAGCTTCGCAAGTGGATTGGACTCCGGGACAGGAAATCCTTGTGATGGAGCCTACCAAGCCTAGAGCTTTGGCAGACAAGTGGACTGGACCCTTCAGGATCATCTCCAAGATGGGCGAAGTCAATTATCTGGTGGACATGGGAGCCTCTGGGGTAGCCCCCCAGGTATTCCATGTCAACAGGCTCAAGCCTTTCCACAGGCGAGCAGAGGTCTCATGTCTCTTGCTAGCTTCAGGGCAAGAAGAGGATGAGAGTGAGCCCCTTCCTGATTTGCTGCATAGCAACCCTCAGGATGGCTCAGTGGAGGGAGTACAACTCTCTCCAGATTTGACAACAGAGCAGCAGAGGGCCTGCCGGGCTTTGCTCCAGCAGTATGCCCCTCTGTTTTCACTGACACCGGGCCTTACACCATGGTGTAAGCACGAAATTGACACTGGTGACAGTGTGCCTGTCAAAAGCAGGAGCTATCGTATGTCAGATACCGTCAAAAACCACATCCAGGCTGAGGTCGCCAAGATGTTGGATCTGGGTGTTATTGAACCCTCCACCAGTCCCTGGTCCAGTCCAGTGGTCCTTGTCCCCAAGGCAAGTTCCCCGGCGGGTACCAAGGATTGGAGGTTCTGTGTGGACTACCGAGGAGTCAATGCCGTCACCAAAACTGACGCGCACCCATTGCCCAGGGCTGATGAGCTCGTGGACACTATAGGTGCTGCCAAATTTGTGAGCACCTTTGACCTTACCTCAGGCTATTGGCAAATAGCTCTGACGGACCATGCCAAGGAAAAGACGGCATTCTCCACACCTGAGGGACTCTACCAGTTTAGGGTCATGCCCTTTGGGTTGAAGAATGCCCCTGCCACCTTCCAGAGATTGGTCAACCATGCGCTCAGTGGGCTGGAAGCCTTTTGTGTGGCTTACTTAGACGACATTGCCGTCTACAGTTCCACCTGGGAAGAGCATTTGACACATCTGGATAAGGTGTTGCAGGCCTTGAAAAGGGCTAACCTCACTATCAAGGCCACCAAGTGCCAGATAGCTCAGGGGAAAGTTACCTATCTTGGTCATGAGGTAGGAGGGGGTCAAATCCAACCTCTCTCCAGTAAAGTACAGGACGTACAGAACTGGGAGACTCCCACTACTCAAACCCAGGTGAGAGCCTTTTTGGGCCTCACTGGGTACTATCGCAATTTCATGGCAGACTATGGAACCATAGCTGCACCCCTGACAGCTCTAACTTCACCCAAACAGCCTAGGAAGGTTAATTGGACTGAAGACTGTCAGAGGGCCTTTGATGGCTTGAAAGAAAGTCTGTGTAGGGCACCTGTGTTGAGTGCGCCTGACTACAGCCGACCCTTTATCGTCCAGACGGATGCCTGCGACACCGGAATTGGAGCTGTCTTGTCCCAGTTAGATGACAAAGGGAGAGAACATCCTATCATATTCATCAGTAGACAACTCAAGGGTAGAGAACTTAGGTGGGCTACTGTTGAAAAGGAATGTTTTAGTATAGTTTGGAGCCTTAGGCGTTTTAGGCCCTACCTTACGGGGTCCACCTTCAAGGTCCAAACAGATCATAAGCCCCTGAAGTGGCTTATGCAGATGAAGGGTGAGAATCCGAAATTGCTCAGGTGGTCGATTAGCCTACAAGGGCTAGACTTCACCATAGAGCACAGACCAGGGAAGAGTCACGATAATGCAGATGGCCTTTCCAGAAGGTATGTTGACCGTCTGGATGAGGGTGTCTATCCCGTGGGAGATTAGGCACCCTCCACCTCAGTCTGGGGGGGGCGACTGTGATGCCGGAAATGCATCTGAGGGACAGGGCCTCTGAATCCTTGTCCTTTTTCTGTTTTTACCGTGTGTTCTGTCATGTTTTCTGCCCAGGAGTCCATGAGGGACTCCTGGCAGTGCAGCTCTCTTTTGGTTTGGTGAACAGACCCATGGGATACCCTTATGGCACCCATGGGTAGGGGTACAACCCTGTGCCCCTAGTGTATGTTTTTGGGCACCTGTGGGTGGCCCACAGAGCAGGGTATGGGCTGGTGGCAGCTCCATGCTAAACTTGACAGGTGCTCTGGGTGTCCTCCATTTTGGGATACCCAGGCCCTGCCATTGGGATCAGTTGATTCCTGATAGAAACAAGATGGCCCCTGTGGCCTCTTGCTTTCTATTGCCTGTTGTCTTGTTTTTCCCAAAGTCCTGGGAAGCCCTGGCTCTGTCCCTTCCCCCTGGCTGGCTGTTGGGTGGAAGTTCCATATATGGTGTTGTTGTGAAGGCCCAGCTAGACTGACTGGAGCCTTCCCAGTGACTGTATGTTATGGGTACCTCCTGTGGGTGGGACCTGGGTGAATGGAGTGTGTGACCAATATACACTCCTTGTTGTGGTTGTCTGGTTTCTGGCATGAGAGACAAAGACTGAGACAGCCCTGCCCGAAACTGGCCTGAATGCAGTGTGTAGTGTTGAATGGCTGGGTACTTGTCCCAATCCACATTCCTTGTTGTGAGTGTCTGAAAGGGAGGAGTGTGGCCTGAATGCACTGTGTGCCTGATTGGCTGACTGACTGCATGAATGCCCTTCTGTGTGATTGGCTGCTGTGTGTGTGCCAGCAGTGTGGATGAGAGACAGAATAGTATATCTGGGGACCTCTCACCACTGGAAATTGTTCAGAAGCATTCAGAAGCTGAGTCTCCACTCAAGAGTAACTGGATTTGCTGATCCTCGACGTCCAGCTGGAAGAAGAAGACTTGCTGTGGCATTTGCTTCGACGGAACTGAAGGTTGTCGAAATCGTCGAGGACTGACCCGAGAGAGGACCTGGCTAGGCGCCCTCTTCCCGTGCTCCGAGGGACCATCGAGCACCGCTGAATCTTCGCCGAAGCTCCCTGGACGCCAGACCATCGAAAGGCTGCCGACCGGAGAAGGGGACTGCCGAGGAGACCGAAGTAAAGCACCCGGACATCGACGCTGTCGAAGTCCATTGCCGTCGACCAGGGTTCGCAGGTCTGTGCAACCGCTGGAGGCCCGTCGAAGTTGTGTTGCCCAGCCGTGGGAACCACTTGACGCCGAGCCGCCGACGACCTGAGCCGTCCGCTCCTTGCCTAAGAACATTTGACTCGAAGGACTCCCTCGTCCGCACCGTCGACCGCTTTTGTCCTGCCGGAGAAAGTCGAGGACGACCAACGCGCCGAGGAGAATCCGCCGGTGGGTTTCCCGCCACCTCACGACCCCAAAGACTCGAGCGACTCGACGCCCTTGCTGGGCTCCCGTCTCTACAATCTTTGCGGTCCAGAACTATTGTCATCGAGGTGCCCCGCACACCTCCGCCTTGCAGGACGCCGACGCCCCGACGCCGACGAGCACCGCTCGGACGAAGCTGCCGCCTCTTCGACATCGTTCTACCTCGTTTGTCGACGGACGTTCGACGCCCCGTGCCTCCCGCTTGAAAGGGAAGGCATTCAAGAAGGGCCGTCGATTCCCCGTCGCCGAACCCCGAGGTCTTCGACGTTTCTCGACGCCTCTCGACGATCCGTGGCTCCTGCTTTAAAGGGGGTCATTCAAGAAGGATCTGTCGTCGCCTCTTCGAAGAACTCGACTCCACCAGGTACATTGGGGGGGTAAAAACATTGTAGGAGAGAATAAGACTGTTGAACAATATATGGACTGGGCTTGTGTTATATCTCTTTATTTTACAGGTTGCCCAGGTGGGGGGATCTCCACACAGAACTGTGTCCAGTAGCAAGGGCCAGTCTTCTGCCTATTGTTTCAACCCTCTGGTATCTCTCCTCTCTCTATTGCTGGTTTCCTTCTTATTGATCCGCGTGCCATTGCTACAGTATTGTGAATGCACTGTTATGAGGTCTAATATTAGTGGTACCACTTTAGAATTGTAGATATTTATCATTATTGGTTTTCCTGAGCACAAAGTGCGTTGTTGTGATAAGTGTACATAACCCTTGAATATTAATTATATAAAGACTGTGTTTTCAGTAATACAGTGTGTGGACATTCCTTTGTGGGGGCTTGGGGATACACTGTACTTAAGAACCAGCCTGCATCACCTCCTGAGAAGCTAGGCCTTGATTGCTCGTCCATTGCTACCACAATCGAGAATCTTGGCTGGGGTCCTCTGTGCCTCTCCTCTACCATATAGAGAGCGGAAGTACAGACCCCCCCACCGGTCTTGACACCCATAGCCCATTAAACACATCTAGAGTCAAAGAAACACATGCAAATCATGCCCAAGAGTGAGGGTAAAAGAGTCTCACTCTTGGCAGGAGAAAAAAATAAACCCCAAAAATCCAGCAAAGCTGCTGGGGGACTCACTAGGTTAGGAAATTCAGCCTAAACAGAGAATTCTCCCTAACAGTGCACCTACCTGGGCGCCAAGGGGAAAGCCTAAAACACAAGTAACCCCAAGTCTGTTTCGACACCTGAATTTGACACTTTCTCCAGACAAGCGCAACATACAGATATGGGCCTCGGGTGTCCAAGCCACCAAGGAAAACAGGGAACCCCATGCATTTCACAAAAGAGGACACCCCTGGGAATCCGCAAAGGTATGATTTGCACAAATCGGCCCCGAATTTATTACCCAGACACCCCCGCAAAGTCAGAAATGTGGGAAACAAAATGCATTTTCTGCACATTTCACTAGGCGCACCGATCAAAACACGCCGCCAACAACACACGGCCTACCATCCAGCGTTCCCACAGGTGTCCCAATGAAAACGGTACCTCACATGTGTGGGTGCACCTACCTGGGCGCCAAGGGGAAATCCTAAAACACAGGTAACCCCTAGTCTGTTTCGACACCTGAATTTGACACTTTCTCCAGACAAGCACAACATACAGATATGGGCCTTGGGTGTCAAAGCCACGAAGGAAAATAGGGAACCCCATGCATTTCCGAAAAGAGGACACCTGTGGGAATCTGCAGAGGTATGATTTGTGCAAATCGGCCCAGAATGTATTACCCAGACACCCCCTCAAAGTATGAAATGGGGAAAGAAACGCATTTTCCGCACATTTCACTCGGCGCACCCACCGAAACACGCCGCCAACAACACATGGCCTACCGTCCCGCGTTCCCACCGGTGTCCCCATGAAAATGGTGCCTCACATGTGTGGGTGCACATACCTGGGAGCCAAGGGTAAAGCCTAAAGCACAGGTAAATCCAAGTCTGTTTCTACACCTGAATTTGACACTTTCTCCAGACAAGCACAACATACAGATATGGGCCTCGGGTGTCCAAGCCACCAAGGAAAACAGGGAACCCCATGCATTTCCGAAAAGAGGACGGCCGTGGGACTCCACAGAGGTATGATTTGCGCAAATCGGCCCTGAATTTATTACCCAGACACCCCCACAAAGTCCGAAATGTGGGGAAAAAAATGCATTTTCCACACATTTCACTCGGCGCACCCATCGAAACACGCCACCAAAAACACATGGCCTACCGTCCCACGTTCCCACAGGTGTCCCGATGAAAACGGTACCTCACATGTGTGGGTGCACCTACCTGGGCGCCAAGGGAAAAGCCTAAAACACAGGTAACCCCAAGTCTGTTTCGACACCTGAATTTGACACTTTCTCCAGACAAGCACAACATACAGATATGGGCCTCGGGTGTCCAAGTCACCAAGGAAAACAGGGAGCCCCATACATTTCCGAAAAGAGGACACCCGTGCAAATCTGCAGAGGAATGATTTGCGCAAATCGGCCCAGAATTTATTACCCAGACACCGCTGCAAAGTCCAAAATGTAGGAAAAAAAGAAAAAAACACATTTTCCGCACATTTCACTCGGCGCACCCATTGAAACACGCCGCCAACAACACATGGCCTACCGTCCCGCGTTTCCACAGGTGTCCCGATGAAAACGGCACCTCACATGTGTGGGTGCACCTACCTGGGCATTAAGGGGAAATCCTAAAACACAGGTAACCCCAAGTCTGTTTCGACACCTGAATTTTACACTTTCTCCAGACAAGCACAACATACAGATATGAGCCTCGGGTGTCCAAGCCACCAAGGAAAACAGGGAACCCCATGCATTTCCGAAAAGAGGACACCCGTGGGAATCAGCAGAGGTATGATTTGCGCAAATCGGCCCAGAATTTATTACCCAGACACCCCGGCAAAATCCGAAATGTGGAGAAACAACGAATTTTCCGCACATTTCACTCGGCGCACCCATTGAAACACGCCGCCAACAACACATGGCCTACCGTCCTGCGTTTCCACTGGTGTCCCGATGAAAACGGTACCTCACATGTGTGGGTGCACATACCTGGGCACTAAGGGGAAAGCCTAAAACACAGGTACTCCCAAGTCTGTTTCTACACCTGAATTTGACACTTTCTCCACACAAGCACCACATACAGATATGGGCCTCAGGTGTCAAAGCCACCAAGGAAAACAGGGAACCCCATGCACTTCTGAAAAGAGGACACCCGTGGGAATCCGCAGAGGTTTGATTTACGCAAATCGGCCCAGAATTTATAAACCAGACACCCCCGCAAAATCCAGAATGTGGGAAAAAAACGCATTTTCCGCACATTTCACTCGGCGCACCCATCGAAACACGCCGCCAACAACACATGGCCTACCGTCCCACGCTTCCACAGGTGTCCTGATGAAAATGCTACCTCACATGTGTGGGTGCACCTACCTGGGCAACAAGGGGAAAGCCTAAAACACAGGTTACCCCAAGTCTGTTTCGACACCAGAATTTGACACTTTCTCCAGAGAAGCACAACATACAGATATGGGCCTCGGGTGTCCACGCCACCAAAGAAAACAGAGAGACCCATGCATTTCCGAAAAGAGGACACCCGTGGGAATCCACAGAGGTATGATTTGCGAAAAATCGGCCCTGAATTTATTACCCAGACACCCCCGCAAAGTCCAAAATGTGGGGAAAAAAACGCATTTTCTGCACATTTCACTCGGCGTACCCATCGAAACACGCCACCAAAAACACATGGCCTACCGTCCCGCGTTCCCACCGGTGTCCCCATGAAAACGGTGCCTCACATGTGTGGGTGCACATACCTGGGAGCCAAGGGGAAAGCCTAAAGCACAGGTAAATCCAAGTCTGTTTCTACACCTGAATTTGACACTTTCTCCAGACAAGCACAACATACAGATATGGGCCTCGGGTGTCCAAGCCACCAAGGAAAACAGGGAACCCCATGCATTTCTGAAAAGAGGACACCCGTGGGAATCCGCAGAGGTTTGATTTGCGCAAATCGGCCCAGAATTTATTACCCAGACACCCCTGCAAAATCCGAAATGTGGGAAAAAAACGCATTTTCCGCTCATTTCACTTGGCGCACCCATCGAAACACGCCGCCAACAACACATGGCCTACCGTCCCACGTTCCCACAGGTGTCCCAATGAAAACGGTACCTCACATGTGTGGGTGCACCTACCTGGGCGCCAAGGGGAAAGCCTAAAACACAGGTAACCCCAAGTCTGTTTGGACACCTGAATTTGACACTTTCTCCAGACAAGCACAACATACAGATATGGGCCTCGGGTGTCCAAGCCACCAAGGAAAACAGGGAGCCCCATGCATTTCCGAAAAGAGGACACCCGTGCAAATCCGCAGAGGAATGATTTGCGCAAATCGGCCCAGAATTTATTACCCAGACACCCAGGCAAAATCCGAAATGTGGGGAAACAATGCATTTTCCGCACATTTCACTCGGCGCACCCATTGAAACACGCCACCAAAAACACATGGCCTACCGTCCCGCGTTCCCACCGGTGTCCCCATGAAAACGGTGCCTCACATGTGTGGGTGCACATACCTGGGAGCCAAGGGGAAAGCCTAAAGCACAGGTAAATCCAAGTCTGTTTCTACACCTGAATTTGACACTTTCTCCAGACAAGCACAACATACAGATATGGGCCTCGGGTGTCCAAGCCACCAAGGAAAACAGGGAACCCCATGCATTTCCGAAAAGAGCACGGCCGTGGGACTCCACAGAGGTATGATTTGTGCAAATCGGCCCTGAATTTATTACCCAGACACCCCCACAAAGTCCGAAATGTGGGGAAAAAAATGCATTTTCCACACATTTCACTCGGCGCACCCATCGAAATACGCCACCAAAAACACATGGCCTACCGTCCCACGTTCCCACAGGTGTCCCGATGAAAACTGTACCTCACATGTGTGGGTGCACCTACCTGGGCGCCAAGGGAAAAGCCTAAAACACAGGTAACCCCAAGTCTGTTTGGACACCTGAATTTGACACTTTCTCCAGACAAGCACAACATACAGATATGGGCCTCGGGTGTCCAAGCCACCAAGGAAAACAGGGAGCCCCATGCATTTCCGAAAAGAGGACACCCGTGCAAATCCGCAGAGGAATGATTTGCGCAAATCGGCCCAGAATTTATTACCCAGACACCCAGGCAAAATCCGAAATGTGGGGAAACAATGCATTTTCCGCACATTTCACTCGGCGCACCCATTGAAACACGCCGCCAACAACACATGGCCTACCGTCCTGCGTTTCCACAGGTGTCCCGATGAAAACGGTACCTCACATGTTTGGGTGCACCTACCTGGGCACCAAGGGGAAAGCCTAAAACACAGGTAACCCCAAGTCTGTTTCGACACCAGAATTTGACACTTTCTCCACACAAGCACCACATACAGATATGGGCCTCGGGTGTCAAAGCCACCAAGGAAAACAGGGAACCCCATGCATTTCTGAAAAGAGGACACCCGTGGCAATCCGCAGAGGTATGATTTGCGCAAATTGGCCCTGAATTTATTACCCAGACACCCCCACAAAGTCCGAAATGTTGGGAAAAAAACGCATTTTCCGCACATTTCACTCGGCGCACCCATCGAAACACGCCGCCAAAAACACATGGCCTACCGTCCCACGTTCCCACAGGTATCCCGATGAAAACGGTACCTCACATGTGTGGGTGCACCTACCTGGGCGCCAAGGGGAAATCCTAAAACACAGGTAACCCCAAGTCTGTTTCAACACCTGAATTTGACACTTGCTCCAGACAAGCACAACATACAGATATGGGCCTCAGGTGTCCAAGCCACCAAGGAAAACAGGGAACCCCATGCATTTCCGAAAAGAGGACACCTGTGGGAATCCGCAGAGGTATGATTTGCGATAATTGGCCCATAATTTATTACCCAGACACCCCCGCAAAGTCCGAAATGTGGGGAAAAAAAGCATTTTCCGCACATTTCACTCGGCGCACCCATTGAAACACGCCGCCAACAACACATGGCCTACCGTCCTGCGTTTCCACAGGTATCCCGATGAAAACGGTACCTCACATGTTTGGGTGCACCTACCTGGGCACCAAGGGGAAAGCCTAAAACACAGGTAACCCCAAGTCTGTTTCGACACCAGAATTTGACACTTTCTCCACACAAGCACCACATACAGATATGGGCCTCGGGTGTCAAAGCCACCAAGGAAAACAGGGAACCCCATGCATTTCTGAAAAGAGGACACCCGTGGCAATCCGCAGAGGTATGATTTGCGCAAATTGGCCCTGAATTTATTACCCAGACACCCCCACAAAGTCCGAAATGTTGGGAAAAAAACGCATTTTCCGCACATTTCACTCGGCGCACCCATCGAAACACGCCGCCAAAAACACATGGCCTACCGTCCCACGTTCCCACAGGTATCCCGATGAAAACGGTACCTCACATGTGTGGGTGCACCTACCTGGGCGCCAAGGGGAAATCCTAAAACACAGGTAACCCCAAGTCTGTTTCAACACCTGAATTTGACACTTTCTCCAGACAAGCACAACATACAGATATGGGCCTCAGGTGTCCAAGCCACCAAGGAAAACAGGGAACCCCATGCATTTCCGAAAAGAGGACACCTGTGGGAATCCGCAGAGGTATGATTTGCGCAAATTGGCCCATAATTTATTACCCAGACACCCCCGCAAAGTCCGAAATGTGGGGAAAAAAAGCATTTTCCACACATTTCACTCGGCGCACCCATTGAAACACGCCGCCAACAACACATGGCCTACTGTCCCGTGTTTCCAACGGTGTCCCGATGAAAACGGTACCTCAGATGTGTGGGTGCACCTACCTGGGCGCCAAGGGGAAAGCCTAAATCACAGGTAACCCCAAGTCTGTTTCCACACCTGAATTTGACACTTTCTCCAGACAAGCACAACTTACAGATATGGGCCTCGGGTGTACAAACCACCAATGAAAACAGGGAACCCCATGTACTTCCGAAAAGAGGACACCCATGGGAATCTGCAGAGGTATGATTTGTGCAAATCGGCCCAGAATTTATTACACAGACACCCCCGCAAAGTCCGAAATGTGGGAAAAGAAACCATTTTCCACAAATTTCACTCGGCGCACCCATCGAAACACGCCGCCAACAACACATGGCCTACTGTCCCGCGTTCCCACTGGTGTCCCGATGAAAACAGTACCTCACATGTGTGGATGCACCTACCTGGGCGCCAAGGGGAAAGCCTAAAACAAAGGTAACCCCAAGTCTGTTTCCACACCTGAATTTGACACTTTCTCCAGACAAGCACAACATACAGATATGGGCCTTGGGTGTCCTAGCCACCAAGGAAAACAGGGAACCCCATGCATTTCCGAAAAGAGGACATCCGTGGGAATCCGCAGAGGTATGATTTGCGCAAATCGGTCCAGAATTTATTACCCAGACCCCCCCCGCAATGTCAGAAATATGGGGGAAAAAATGCATTTCCTGCACATTTCACTCGGCGCACCCATCGAAACACACCGCCAACAACACATGGCCTACTGTCCCCACGTTCCCACAAGTGTCCTGATGAAAAAGGTACCTCACATGTGTGGGTGCACCTACCTGGCTGCCAAGGGGAAAGCCTAAAACACAGGTAACCACAAGTCTGTTTTGACACCTGAATTTGACACTTTCTCCAGACAAGCACAACATACAGATATGGGCCTCAGGTGTCCAAGCCACCAAAGAAAACAGGGAACCCCATGCATTTCTGAAAAAAGGACACCCGTGGGAATCCGCAGAGGTATGATTTGCGTAAATCGGCCGAGAATGTATTACGCAGACAACCCCGCAAAGTCTGAAATGTGGGGAAATAAACGCATTTTCTGCACATTTCACTCGGCGCATCCATCGAAACACGCCGCCAACAACACATGGACTACCGTCCCGCGTTCCCACACGTGTCCCGATGAAAACAGTACCTCATATGTGTGGGTGCACCTACCTGGGCGCTAAGGGGAAAGCCTAAAAGACAGGTAATCTCGAGTCTTTTTCGACACCTGAATTTGACACTTTTTCCAGACAAGCACAACATACAGATATGGGCCTCGGGTGTCCAAGCCACCAAGGAAATCAGGGAACCCTATGCATTTCCGAAAGTAGGACAGCCGTGGGAATCCGCAGAGGTATGATTTGTCCAAATCGGCATGGAATGTATTACCCAGACACCCCCGCAAAGTCCGAAATGTAGGAAAAAAATGCATTGTCTGCACATTTCACTCGGCGCACCCATCGAGACACGTTGCCAACAACACATGGCCTACCTTCCTGCATCCCCACACGAGTCCCGATGAAAACGGTACCTCACATGTGTGGGTGCACCTACCGGGGGCGCAAAAGAAAAAGGGTAACCCACTGGTAACCCCAAGCCTTTCACCACTTACCATTTTGTTCATGTGGGCAACCTACAGATTTGGGCCTAGCGTGTCGAAGCCAGCAAGGAAAACAGGCAACCCCATGCATTTCCCAAAAGAGGATACCCGTGGGAATCCACAGAGGTCTGCCTTGCGCAAATTGCCCCAGTTTTTATTAGCCAAAATCCCCGACAAAGTGTGATATTTGGTGGGGAAAAAACACAATGTTCACTTTGTCTGGCGTTCTGGGTAATACATTCTGGGCTGCTTCACACAAGTCATACCTCTGTGCATTCCCACGGGTGTCCTCTTTTGGGAAATGCATGTGGTTCCCTGTTTTCCTTGCTGGCTTCGACACCCTAGGCCCAAATCTGTAGGTTTCCCACATGAACAGGATTTTGTCGGGGTCCATCATATAATTATAATAGACCCCCAATACTGGGTCATCTTTTTGTGCCTTAATCAGATCCTGATCTGGTGCATCATAACTCCACTGCACTACGGGTTGTTCAACTTCTTTTGTAGCCTTAAAGCGTGTAACTGCATCTATTTGTATTTCACCAATTAAGTGTTCAATGGGCAACAATTCTCCATAACAGCCCCAATTGATCTGCTTTATCATTTATCCTTATCCTATCCCATTGAAACACGCCGCCAACAACACATGGCCTACCGTCCTGCGTTTCCACTGGTGTCCCGATGAAAACGGTACCTCACATGTGTGGGTGCACATACCTGGGCACTAAGGGGAAAGCCTAAAACACAGGTACTCCCAAGTCTGTTTCTACACCTGAATTTGACAGTTTCTCCACACAAGCACCACATACAGATATGGGCCTCAGGTGTCAAAGCCACCAAGGAAAACAGGGAACCCCATGCATTTCTGAAAAGAGGACACCCGTGGGAATCCGCAGAGGTTTGATTTACGCAAATCGGCCCAGAATTTATAAACCAGACACCCCCGCAAAATCCAGAATGTGGGAAAAAAATGCATTTTCCGCACATTTCACTCGGCGCACCCATCGAAACACGCCGCCAACAACACATGGCCTACCGTCCCACGCTTCCACAGGTGTCCTGATGAAAATTCTACCTCACATGTGTGGGTGCACCTACCTGGGCAACAAGGGGAAAGCCTAAAACACAGGTTACCCCAAGTCTGTTTCGACACCAGAATTTGACACTTTCTCCAGAGAAGCACAACATACAGATATGGGCCTCGGGTGTCCACGCCACCAAAGAAAACAGAGAAACCCATGCATTTCCGAAAAGAGGACACCCGTGGGAATCCACAGAGGTATGATTTGCGCAAATCGGCCCTGAATTTATTACCCAGACACCCCCGCAAAGTCCAAAATGTGGGGAAAAAAACGCATTTTCTGCACATTTCACTCGGCGCACCCATCGAAACACGCCACCAAAAACACATGGCCTACCGTCCCCCGTTCCCACCGGTGTCCCCATGAAAAGGGTGCCTCACATGTGTGGGTGCACATACCTGGGAGCCAAGGGGAAAGCCTAAAGCACAGGTAAATCCAAGACTGTTTCTACACCTGAATTTGACACTTTCTCCAGACAAGCACAACATACAGATATGGGCCTCGGGTGTCCAAGCCACCAAGGAAAATAGGGAACCCCATGCATTTCCGAAAAGAGGACACCCGTGGGAATCCGCAGAGGTTTGATTTGTGCAAATCGGCCCAGAATTTATTACCCAGACACCCCTGCAAAATCCGAAATGTGGGAAAAAAACGCATTTTCCGCTCATTTCACTTGGCGCACCCATCGAAACACGCCGCCAACAACACATGGCCTACCGTCCCGCGCTTCCACTGGTGTCCCAATGAAAATGGTACCTCACATGTGTGGGTGCACCTACCTGGGCGCCAAGGGGAAAGCCTAAAACACAGGTAACCCCAAGTCTGTTTCGACACCTGAATTTGACACTTTCTCCAGACAAGCACAACATACAGATATGGGCCTCGGGTGTCCAAGCCACCAAGGAAAACAGGGAACCCCATGCATTTCCGAAAAGAGCACGGCCGTGGGACTCCACAGAGGTATGATTTGTGCAAATCGGCCCTGAATTTATAACCCAGACACCCCCACAAAGTCCGAAATGTGGGGAAAAAAATGCATTTTTCACACATTTCACTCGGCGCACCCATCGAAACACGCCAACAAAAACACATGGCCTACCGTCCCACGTTCCCACAGGTGTCCCGATGAAAACGGTACCTCACATGTGTGGGTGCACCTACCTGGGCGCCAAGGGAAAAGCCTAAAACACAGGTAACCCCAAGTCTGTTTGGACACCTGAATTTGACACTTTCTCCAGACAAGCACAACATACAGATATGGGCCTCGGGTGTCCAAGCCACCAAGGAAAACAGGGAGCCCCATGCATTTCCGAAAAGAGGACACCCGTGCAAATCCGCAGAGGAATGATTTGCGCAAATTGGCCCAGAATTTATTACCCAGACACCCCGGCAAAATCCGAAATGTGGGGAAACAACGCATTTTCCGCACATTTCACTCGGCGCACCCATTGAAACACGCCGCCAACAACACATGGCCTACCGTCCTGCGTTTCCACAGGTGTCCCGATGAAAACGGTACCTCACATGTTTGGGTGCACCTACCTGGGCACCAAGGGGAAAGCCTAAAACACAGGTAACCCCAAGTCTGTTTCGACACCAGAATTTGACACTTTCTCCACACAAGCACCACATACAGATATGGGCCTCGGGTGTCAAAGCCACCAAGGAAAACAGGGAACCCCATGCATTTCTGAAAAGAGGACACCCGTGGCAATCCGCAGAGGTATGATTTGCGCAAATTGGCCCTGAATTTATTACCCAGACACCCCCACAAAGTCCAAAATGTATGGAAAAAAACGCATTTTCTGCACATTTCACTCGGCGCACCCATCGAAACACGCCACCAAAAACACATGGCCTACCGTCCCGCGTTCCCACCGGTGTCCCCATGAAAACGGTGCCTCACATGTGTGGGTGCACATACCTGGGAGCCAAGGGGAAAGCCTAAAGCACAGGTAAATCCAAGTCTGTTTCTACACCTGAATTTGACACTTTCTCCAGACAAGCACAACATACAGATATGGGCCTCGGGTGTCCAAGCCACCAAGGAAAACAGGGAACCCCATGCATTTCTGAAAAGAGGACACCCGTGGGAATCCGCAGAGGTTTGATTTGTGCAAATCGGCCCAGAATTTATTACCCAGACACCCCTGCAAAATCCGAAATGTGGGAAAAAAACGCATTTTCCGCTCATTTCACTTGGCGCACCCATCGAAACACGCCGCCAACAACACATGGCCTACCGTCCCGCGCTTCCACTGGTGTCCCAATGAAAATGGTACCTCACATGTGTGGGTGCACCTACCTGGGCGCCAAGGGGAAAGCCTAAAACACAGGTAACCCCAAGTCTGTTTCGACACCTGAATTTGACAATTTCTCCAGACAAGCACAACATACAGATATGGGCCTCGGGTGTCCAAGCCACCAAGGAAAACAGGGACCCCCATGCATTTCCGAAAAGAGCACGGCCGTGGGACTCCACAGAGGTATGATTTGTGCAAATCGGCCCTGAATTTTTTACCCAGACACCCCCACAAAGTCCGAAATGTGGGGAAAAAAATGCATTTTCCACACATTTCACTCGGCGCACCCATCGAAACACGCCACCAAAAACACATGGCCTACCGTCTCACGTTCCCACAGGTGTCCCGATGAAAACGGTACCTCACATGTGTGGGTGCACCTACCTGGGCGCCAAGGGAAAAGCCTAAAACACAGGTAACCCCAAGTCTGTTTGGACACCTGAATTTGACACTTTCTCCAGACAAGCACAACATACAGATATGGGCCTCGGGTGTCCAAGCCACCAAGGAAAACAGGGAGCCCCATGCATTTCCGAAAAGAGGACACCCGTGCAAATCCGCAGAGGAATGATTTGCGCAAATCGGCCCAGAATTTATTACCCAGACACCCCGGCAAAATCCGAAATGTGGGGAAACAACGCATTTTCTGCACATTTCACTCGGCGCACCCATTGAAACACACCGCCAACAACACATGGCCTACCGTCCCGCGATTCCACAGGTGTCCCGATGAAAACGGTACCTCACATGTGTGGGTGCACCTACCTGGGCACCAAGGGGAAAGCCTAAAACACAGGTAACCCCAAGTCTGTTTCGACACCAGAATTTGACACTTTCTCCACACAAGCACCACATACAGATATGGGCCTCGGGTGTCAAAGCCACCAAGGAAAACAGGGAACCCCATGCATTTCTGGAAAGAGGACACCCGTGGCAATCCGCAGAGGTATGATTTGTGCAAATTGGCCCTGAATTTATTACCCAGACACCCCCACAAAGTCCGAAATGTTGGGAAAAAAATGCATTTTCCGCACATTTCACTCGGCGCACCCATGGAAACACGCCGCCAAATACACATGGCCTACCGTCCCACGTTCCCACAGGTATCCCGATGAAAACGGTACCTCACATGTGCGGGTGCACCTACCTGGGCGCCAAGGGGAAATCCTAAAACACAGGTAACCCCAAGTCTGTTTCAACACCTAAATTTGACACTTTCTCCAGACAAGCCCAACATACAGATATGGGCCTTGGGTGTAAAAGCCACCAAAGAAAACAGGGAACCCCATGTATTTCCGAAAGAGGACACCCCTGGGAATCCGCAGAGGTATGATTTGCGCACATCCCGCGTTCCCACAGGTGTCCCGATGAAAACAGTACCTCACATGTGTGGGTGCATGTTAGGCAGAAACCTGTGCAGTTCCCTTTGGGAACACTGCAAAAGATTTAGGACTACAGGTGTTAGCAGTAAACCCACTTGGTAGCAGTCTGTACCACCCAGATTTACCTGGTAGCTGTGGCTGAGCAGTCAGACTTCCCTCAAGAAGAGTTAGGCAGTATGCAAAGTATACACAATAGGCACTCAGACACAATAATACAAGCAAACACTGACCAGAGCTTTGGTATCAAAGTATATAATTATTTATTTAAAAACACACTGTTTGAAACACTCCAGCTCTCTTATTGTAAAACACTCTAAACACAGTTACTATTATAATATATACAACCCTTATTCTTTATCAGATAAGTCTTAGTTAACACCACTTATTTCCAGACAGAGGTGAGCGCTTAACTATAGATGGCACTCCAATAAGTTTATGAAAAAGGGAGGGAAAAAGACAGAATATGGAAAGGTACACCACTCTAAGATATAGGAACACTATTAGCAAGACAGAAGAGCAAAAGTCACTTGTGAGCCAAAGTCCATAGGCTGCGCCCACTCTTAGAGAGAGCAGAGCACAAATGCGCCCAAGATCACACAGTTACACTACGCTTAGAAAGTCTTGCAGAGAGTTCGAAAAGAGTTTAGAGAGGCTCAGAAAAGTTTAGCCAGGGTGTCCCAGGCTAACCCATGTTCGAAAGCCAGGGGCTAAATCTACCCCGTACAGTCAGTGGCAAGGGAAGCCAGGCGGGACACAGTACCTTAAGTGGGAAGGATCCTCCAGCGGTGGCAATTGTTCCTGGCAGCGGGTGCAAGTCTCGTCGTCGTCCAGGGGAAGTGAAGATCTCGACTTGGAGGAAAGATGAAGGTCGTTGCACTGCCAGGGAAGAAACCAGCGGACTTTTCCGGTTAAAGGTATTACTCTTTATTTCGCGGTCGTGGTAAAGCGTGGTATTCCGGTTGCCGGGGTGCTTGGCACAGGCAAGACGGCCACGAGATGCATCGGGAAGGCGAAAAGACGGTGAAACTGGTTATCCCCACCAGTCAAAGGAAGAAGACTCTCCGGCGGGAGATCTCCTCTGTCGTTGGGAAAAGTGGTGAGACGGTCCAGCAGAGCTCCACCGGTGGTGTCGTCGTGGCAGGTCGGCTCAGCTTCTCCCTCGTCGGATTCTTAGGTCCTGTGGCGACTTCTGAAGTTCCAGTCCCCAAAGCTCTGCTTTTATGCAGAAAACCCCATTCACTCAGCCTAGCTGTCACTCAAACATGCTAAGTGGTGAGCCGGCCGGCTCACCACTTGGGCCAATCAGGATGGAGTGCGACTTGAGTTGCCTAGGCAACTCAGTCCAGGGTGCCTAAATCCCCCTCCACCCCTCCTAAGTACCCCCGACAGAGTGGTACCATTTTGGAGGGCTTCTGTGGAGAAGCCTGCCAAAAAGTATAACAAAGGGCTCGACTTGGGTTGGAGTCACAGAAGAGAACACAAATGCCATTTTAGAACCGAGTTTTGGCAAAAAATACCAACCGGAGAATTAATAATAATTAAATAAACCGGCGGTAGGTTCGAGGCTATCGTAATTAAATAAATAAAGATAGTAGTCTCGAACAATGGGAAAATCCCATAGAGAAATATTTGCGGTTGAATATAAAAAGTAGTATCCACTGCCACCAGCCAAAACTCGATCAGGTAGGACGGAGACATGCCACCTCAACTAACAGACCCCGGGGCAATCGAATTGCCCCAGCCAGTACGTCCACAATATGATGGTTGGTACTGGTTCTGTTCCGAATTCAAGACTAGTAAAGTCAATGGTGACTTTACATTCCCTAGGAGTCAGTAGTCAGTCCCAGGGTATGGAGTCTATACTGGGGGGTCACTATGACACCCCTGTGTTACTGCACTGAGGGTGCTGTGTAACACACATCACAAAAACACACAAAGCCCTATGGAGTAAAAGACCCCATAGCCCATTAAACACATCTAGAGTCAAAGAAACACATGCAAATCATGCCCAAGAGTGAGGGTAAAAGAGTCTCACTCTTGGCAGGAGAAAAAAATAAACCCCAAAAATCCAGCAAAGCTGCTGGGGGACTCACTAGGTTAGGAAATTCAGCCTAAACAGAGAATTCTCCCTAACAGTGCACCTACCTGGGCGCCAAGGGGAAAGCCTAAAACACAAGTAACCCCAAGTCTGTTTCGACACCTGAATTTGACACTTTCTCCAGACAAGCGCAACATACAGATATGGGCCTCGGGTGTCCAAGCCACCAAGGAAAACAGGGAACCCCATGCATTTCACAAAAGAGGACACCCCTGGGAATCCGCAAAGGTATGATTTGCACAAATCGGCCCAGAATTTATTACCCAGACACCCCCGCAAAGTCAGAAATGTGGGAAACAAAATGCATTTTCTGCACATTTCACTCGGCGCACCGATCGAAACACGCCGCCAACAACACACGACCTACCATCCAGCGTTCCCACAGGTGTCCCAATGAAAACGGTACCTCACATGTGTGGGTGCACCTACCTGGGCGCCAAGGGGAAATCCTAAAACACAGGTAACCCCTAGTCTGTTTCGACACCTGAATTTGACACTTTCTCCAGACAAGCACAACATACAGATATGGGCCTTGGGTGTCAAAGCCACGAAGGAAAATAGGGAACCCCATGCATTTCCGAAAAGAGGACACCTGTGGGAATCTGCAGAGGTATGATTTGTGCAAATCGGCCCAGAATGTATTACCCAGACACCCCCTCAAAGTATGAAATATGGGAAAGAAACGCATTTTCCGCACATTTCACTCGGCGCACCCACCGAAACACGCCGCCAACAACACATGGCCTACCGTCCCGCGTTCCCACCGGTGCCCCATGAAAATGGTGCCTCACATGTGTGGGTGCACATACCTGGGAGCCAAGGGTAAAGCCTAAAGCACAGGTAAATCCAAGTCTGTTTCTACACCTGAATTTGACACTTTCTCCAGACAAGCACAACATACAGATATGGGCCTCGGGTGCCCAAGCCACCAAGGAAAACAGGGAACCCCATGCATTTCCGAAAAGAGGACGGCCGTGGGACTCCACAGAGGTATGATTTGCGCAAATCGGCCCTGAATTTATTACCCAGACACCCCCACAAAGTCAGAAATGTGGGGAAAAAAATGCATTTTCCACACATTTCACTCTGCGCACCCATCGAAACACGCCACCAAAAACACATGGCCTACCGTCCCACGTTCGCACAGGTGTCCCGATGAAAACGGTACCTCACATGTGTGGGTGCACCTACCTGGGCGCCAAGGGAAAAGCCTAAAACACAGGTAACCCCAAGTCTGTTTCGACACCTGAATTTGACACTTTCTCCAGACAAGCACAACATACAGATATGGGCCTCGGGTGTCCAAGCCACCAAGGAAAACAGGGAGCCCCATGCATTTCCGAAAAGAGGACACCCGTGCAAATCTGCAGAGGAATGATTTGCGCAAATCGGCCCAGATTTTATTACCCAGACACCCCTGCAAATTCCAAAATGTAGGAAAAAAAGAAAAAAACACATTTTCCGCACATTTCACTCGGCGCACCCATTGAAACACGCCGCCAACAACACATGGCCTACCGTCCCGCGTTTCCACAGGTGTCCCGATGAAAACGGTACCTCACATGTGTGGGTGCACCTACCTGGGCATTAAGGGGAAATCCTAAAACACAGGTAACCCCAAGTCTGTTTCGACACCTGAATTTTACACTTTCTCCAGACAAGCACAACATACAGATATGAGCCTCGGGTGTCCAAGCCACCAAGGAAAACAGGGAACCCCATGCATTTCCGAAAAGAGGACACCCGTGGGAATCAGCAGAGGTATGATTTGCGCAAATCGGCCCAGAATTTATTACCCAGACACCCCGGCAAAATCCGAAATGTGGAGAAACAACGCATTTTCCGCACATTTCACTCGGCGCACCCATTGAAACACGCCGCCAACAACACATGGCCTACCGTCCTGCGTTTCCACTGGTGTCCCGATGAAAACGGTACCTCACATGTGTGGGTGCACATACCTGGGCACTAAGGGGAAAGCCTAAAACACAGGTACTCCCAAGTATGTTTCTACACCTGAATTTGACACTTTCTCCACACAAGCACCACATACAGATATGGGCCTCAGGTGTCAAAGCCACCAAGGAAAACAGGGAACCCCATGCATTTCTGAAAAGAGGACACCCGTGGGAATCCGCAGAGGTTTGATTTACGCAAATCGGCCCAGAATTTATAAACCAGACACTCCCGCAAAATCCAGAATGTGGGGAAAAAAACGCATTTTCCGCACATTTCACTCGGGGCACCCATCGAAACACGCCGCCAACAACACATGGCCTACCGTCCCACGCTTCCACAGGTGTCCTGATGAAAATGCTACCTCACATGTGTGGGTGCACCTACCTGGGCAACAAGGGGAAAGCCTAAAACACAGGTTACCCCAAGTCTGTTTCGACACCAGAATTTGACACTTTCTCCAGAGAAGCACAACATACAGATATGGGCCTCGGGTGTCCACGCCACCAAAGAAAACAGAGAAACCCATGCATTTCCGAAAAGAGGACACCCGTGGGAATCCACAGAGGTATGATTTGCGAAAAATCGGCCCTGAATTTATTACCCAGACACCCCCGCAAAGTCCAAAATGTGGGGAAAAAAACGCATTTTCTGCACATTTCACTCGGCGTACCCATCGAAACACGCCACCAAAAACACATGGCCTACCGTCCCGCGTTCCCACCGGTGTCCCCATGAAAACGGTGCCTCACATGTGTGGGTGCACATACCTGGGAGCCAAGGGGAAAGCCTAAAGCACAGGTAAATCCAAGTCTGTTTCTACACCTGAATTTGACACTTTCTCCAGACAAGCACAACATACAGATATGGGCCTCGGGTGTCCAAGCCACCAAGGAAAACAGGGAACCCCATGCATTTCTGAAAAGAGGACACCCGTGGGAATCCGCAGAGGTTTGATTTGCGCAAATCGGCCCAGAATTTATTACCCAGACACCCCTGCAAAATCCGAAATGTGGGAAAAAAACGCATTTTCCGCTCATTTCACTTGGCGCACCCATCGAAACACGCCGCCAACAACACATGGCCTACCGTCCCACGTTCCCACAGGTGTCCCGATGAAAACAGTACCTCACATGTGTGGGTGCACCTACCTGGGCGCCAAGGGGAAAGCCTAAAACACAGGTAACCCCAAGTCTGTTTCGACACCTGAATTTGACACTTTCTCCAGACAAGCACAACATACAGATATGGGCCTCGGGTGTCCAAGCCACCAAGGAAAACAGGGAACCCCATGCATTTCCGAAAAGAGCACGGCCGTGGGACTCCACAGAGGTATGATTTGTGCAAATCGGCCCTGAATTTATTACCCAGACACCCCCACAAAGTCCGAAATGTGGGGAAAAAAATGCATTTTCCACACATTTCACTCGGCGCACCCATCGAAACACGCCACCAAAAACACATGGCCTACCGTCCCACGTTCCCACAGGTGTCCCGATGAAAACGGTACCTCACATGTGTGGGTGCACCTACCTGGGCGCCAAGGGAAAAGCCTAAAACACAGGTAACCCCAAGTCTGTTTGGACACCTGAATTTGACACTTTCTCCAGACAAGCACAACATACAGATATGGGCCTCGGGTGTCCAAGCCACCAAGGAAAACAGGGAGCCCCATGCATTTCCGAAAAGAGGACACCCGTGCAAATCCGCAGAGGAATGATTTGCGCAAATCGGCCCAGAATTTATTACCCAGACACCCAGGCAAAATCCGAAATGTGGGGAAACAATGCATTTTCCGCACATTTCACTCGGCGCACCCATTGAAACACGCCGCCAACAACACATGGCCTACCGTCGTGCGTTTCCACAGGTGTTCGATGAAAACGGTACCTCACATGTTTGGGTGCACCTACCTGGGCACCAAGGGGAAAGCCTAAAACACAGGTAACCCCAAGTCTGTTTCGACACCAGAATTTGACACTTTCTCCACACAAGCACCACATACAGATATGGGCCTCGGGTGTCAAAGCCACCAAGGAAAACAGGGAACCCCATGCATTTCTGAAAAGAGGACACCCGGGGCAATCCGCAGAGGTATGATTTGCGCAAATTGGCCCTGAATTTATTACCCAGACACCCCGACAAAGTCCGAAATGTTGGGAAAAAAACGCATTTTCCACACATTTTACTCGGCGCACCCATCGAAACACGCCGCCAAAAACACATGGCCTACCGTCCCACGTTCCCACAGGTATCCCGATGAAAACGGTACCTCACATGTGTGGGTGCACCTACCTGGGCGCCAAGGGGAAATCCTAAAACACAGGTAACCCCAAGTCTGTTTCAACACCTGAATTTGACACTTTCTCCAGACAAGCACAACATACAGATATGGGCCTCAGGTGTCCAAGCCACCAAGGAAAACAGGGAACCCCATGCATTTCCGAAAAGAGGACACCTGTGGGAATCCGCAGAGGTATGATTTGCGCAAATTGGCCCATAATTTATTACCCAGATACCCCCGCAAAGTCCGAAATGTGGGGAAAAAAAGCATTTTCCGCACATTTCACTCGGCGCACCCATTGAAACACGCCGCCAACAACACATGGCCTACCGTCCTGCGTTTCCACAGGTGTCCCGATGAAAACGGTACCTCACATGTTTGGGTGCACCTACCTGGGCACCAAGGGGAAAGCCTAAAACACAGGTAACCCCAAGTCTGTTTCGACATCAGAATTTGACACTTTCTCCAGACAAGCACAGCATACAGATATGGGCCTTGGGTGTCCTAGCCACCAAGGAAAACAGGGAACCCCATGCATTTCCGAAAAGAGGACATCCGTGGGAATCCGCAGAGGTATGATTTGCGCAAATCGGTCCAGAATTTATTACCCAGACCCCCCCCGCAATGTCAGAAATATGGGGGAAAAAATGCATTTCCTGCACATTTCACCCGGCGCACCCATCGAAACACACCGCCAACAACACATGGCCTACTGTCCCCACGTTCCCACAGGTGTCCTGATGAAAAAGGTACCTCACATGTGTGGGTGCACCTACCTGGCTGCCAAGGGGAAAGCCTAAAACACAGGTAACCACAAGTCTGTTTTGACACCTGAATTTGACACTTTCTCCAGACAAGCACAACATACAGATATGGGCCTCAGGTGTCCAAGCCACCAAAGAAAACAGGGAACCCCATGCATTTCTGAAAAAAGGACTCCCGTGGGAATCCGCAGAGGTATGATTTGCGTAAATCGGCCGAGAATGTATTACGCAGACAACCCCGCAAAGTCTGAAATGTGGGGAAATAAACGCATTTTCTGCACATTTCACTCGGCGCATCCATCGAAACACGCCGCCAACAACACATGGACTACCGTCCCGCGTTCCCACACGTGTCCCGATGAAAACAGTACCTCATATGTGTGGGTGCACCTACCTGGGCGCCAAGGGGAAAGCCTAAAAGACAGGTAACCTCGAGTCTTTTTCGACACCTGAATTTGACACTTTTTCCAGACAAGCACAACATACAGATATGGGCCTCGGGTGTCCAAGCCACCAAGGAAATCAGGGAACCCTATGCATTTCCGAAAGTAGGACAGCCGTGGGAATCCGCAGAGGTATGATTTGTCCAAATCGGCATGGAATGTATTACCCAGACACCCCCGCAAAGTCTGAAATGTAGGAAAAAAATGCATTGTCTGCACATTTCACTCGGCGCACCCATCGAGACACGTTGCCAACAACACATGGCCTACCTTCCTGCATCCCCACACGAGTCCCGATGAAAACGGTACCTCACATGTGTGGGTGCACCTACCGGGGGCGCAAAAGAAAAAGGGTAACCCACTGGTAACCCCAAGCCTTTCACCACTTACCATTTTGTTCATGTGGGCAACCTACAGATTTGGGCCTAGCGTGTCGAAGCCAGCAAGGAAAACAGGCAACCCCATGCATTTCCCAAAAGAGGATACCCGTGGGAATCCACAGAGGTCTGCCTTGCGCAAATTGCCCCAGTTTTTATTAGCCAAAATCCCCGACAAAGTGTGATATTTGGTGGGGAAAAAACAAAATGTTCACTTTGTCTGGCGTTCTGGGTAATACATTCTGGGCTGCTTCACACAAGTCATACCTCTGTGCATTCCCACGGGTGTCCTCTTTTGGGAAATGCATGTGGTTCCCTGTTTTCCTTGCTGGCTTCGACACCCTAGGCCCAAATCTGTAGGTTTCCCACATGAACAGGATTTTGTCGGGGTCCATCATATAATTATAATAGACCCCCAATACTGGGTCATCTTTTTGTGCCTTAATCAGATCCTGATCTGGTGCATCATAACTACACTGCACTACGGGTTGTTCAACTTCTTTTGTAGCCTTAAAGCGTGTAACTGCATCTATTTGTATTTCACCAATTAAGTGTTCAATGGGCAACAATTCTCCATAACAGCCCCAATTGATTTGCTTTATCATTTATCCTTATCCTATCCCATTGAAACACGCCGCCAACAACACATGGCCTACCGTCCTGCGTTTCCACTGGTGTCCCGATGAAAATGGTACCTCACATGTGTGGGTGCACATACCTGGGCACTAAGGGGAAAGCCTAAAACACAGGTACTCCCAAGTCTGTTTCTACACCTGAATTTGACACTTTCTCCACACAAGCACCACATACAGATATGGGCCTCAGATGTCAAAGCCACCAAGGAAAACAGGGAACCCCATGCATTTCTGAAAAGAGGACACCCGTGGGAATCCGCAGAGGTTTGATTTACGCACATCGGCCCAGAATTTATAAACCAGACACCGCCGCAAAATCCAGAATGTGGGAAAAAAATGCATTTTCCGCACATTTCACTCGGCGCACCCATCGAAACACGCCGCCAACAACACATGGCCTACCGTCCCACGCTTCCACAGGTGTCCTGATGAAAATGCTACCTCACATGTGTGGGTGCACCTACCTGGGCAACAAGGGGAAAGCCTAAAACACAGGTTACCCCAAGTCTGTTTCGACACCAGAATTTGACACTTTCTCCAGAGAAGCACAACATACAGATATGGGCCTCGGGTGTCCACGCCACCAAAGAAAACAGAGAAACCGATGCATTTCCGAAAAGAGGACACCCGTGGGAATCCACAGAGGTATGATTTGCGAAAAATCGGCCCTGAATTTATTACCCAGACACCCCCGCAAAGTCCAAAATGTGGGGAAAAAAACGCATTTTCTGCACATTTCACTCGGCGTAACCATCGAAACACGCCACCAAAAACACATGGCCTACCGTCCCGCGTTCCCACCGGTGTCCCCATGAAAACGGTGCCTCACATGTGTGGGTGCACATACCTGGGAGCCAAGGGGAAAGCCTAAAGCACAGGTAAATCCAAGTCTGTTTCTACACCTGAATTTGACACTTTCTCCAGACAAGCACAACATACAGATATGGGCCTCGGGTGTCCAAGCCACCAAGGAAAACAGGGAACCCCATGCATTTCTGAAAAGAGGACACCCGTGGGAATCCGCAGAGGTTTGATTTGCGCAAATCGGCCCAGAATTTATTACCCAGACACCCCTGCAAAATCCGAAATGTGGGAAAAAAACGCATTTTCCGCTCATTTCACTTGGCGCACCCATCGAAACACGCCGCCAACAACACATGGCCTACCGTCCCACGTTCCCACAGGTGTCCCGATGAAAACGGTACCTCACATGTGTGGGTGCACCTACCTGGGCGCCAAGGGGAAAGCCTAAAACACAGGTAACCCCAAGTCTGTTTCGACACCTGAATTTGACAATTTCTCCAGACAAGCACAACATACAGATATGGGCCTCGGGTGTCCAAGCCACCAAGGAAAACAGGGAACCCCATGCATTTCCGAAAAGAGCACGGCCCTGGGACTCCACAGAGGTATGATTTGTGCAAATCGGCCCTGAATTTATTACCCAGACACCCCCACAAAGTCCGAAATGTGGGGAAAAAAATGCATTTTCCACACATTTCACTCGGCGCACCCATCGAAACACGCCACCAAAAACACATGGCCTACCGTCCCACGTTCCAACAGGTGTCCCGATGAAAACGGTACCTCACATGTGTGGGTGCACCTACCTGGGCGCCAAGGGAAAAGCCTAAAACACAGGTAACCCCAAGTCTGTTTGGACACCTGAATTTGACACTTTCTCCAGACAAGCACAACATACAGATATCGGCCTCGGGTGTCCAAGCCACCAAGGAAAACAGGGAGCCCCATGCATTTCCGAAAAGAGGACACCCGTGCAAATCCGCAGAGGAATGATTTGCGCAAATCGGCCCAGAATTTATTACCCAGACACCCCGGCAAAATCCGAAATGTGGGGAAACAACGCATTTTCCGCACATTTCACTCGGAGCACCCATTGAAACACGCCGCCAACAACACATGGCCTACCGTCCTGCGTTTCCACAGGTGTCCCGATGAAAACGGTACCTCACATGTGTGGGTGTACATACCTGGGCACTAAGGGGAAAGCCTAAAACACAGGTAACCCCAAGTCTGTTTCGACACCAGAATTTGACACTTTCTCCAGAGAAGCACAACATACAGATATGGGCCTCGGGTGTCCACGCCACCAAAGAAAACAGAGAAACCCATGCATTTCCGAAAAGAGGACACCCGTGGGAATCCACAGAGGTATGATTTGCGCAAATCGGCTCTGAATTTATTACCCAGACACCCCTGCAAAGTCCAAAATGTGGGGAAAAAAACGTATTTTCTGCACATTTCACTCGGCGCACCCATCGAAACACGCCACCAAAAACACATGGCCTACTGTCCCGCGTTCCCACCGGTGTCCCCATGAAAACGGTGCCTCACATGTGTGGGTGCACATACCTGGGAGCCAAGGGGAAAGCCTAAAGCACAGGTAAATCCAAGTCTGTTTCTACACCTGAATTTGACACTTTCTCCAGACAAGCACAACATACAGATATGGGCCTCGGGTGTCCAAGCCACCAAGGAAAACAGGGAACCCCATGCATTTCCGAAAAGAGGACACCCGTGGGAATTCGCAGAGGTTTGATTTGTGCAAATCGGCCCAGAATTTATTACCCAGACACCCCTGCAAAATCCGAAATGTGGGAAAAAAACGCATTTTCCGCTCATTTCACTTGGCGCACCCATCGAAACACGCCGCCAACAACACATGGCCTACCGTCCCGCACTTCCACTGGTGTCCCAATGAAAATGGTACCTCACATGTGTGGGTGCACCTACCTGGGCGCCAAGGGGAAAGCCTAAAACACAGGTAACCCCAAGTCTGTTTCGACACCTGAATTTGACACTTTCTCCAGAGAAGCAGAACATACAGATATGGGCCTCGGGTGTCCAAGCCACCAAGGAAAACAGGGAACCCCATGCATTTCCGAAAAGAGCACGGCCGTGGGACTCCACAGAGGTATGATTTGTGCAAATCGGCCCTGAATTTATTACCCAGACACCCCCACAAAGTCCGAAATGTGGGGAAAAAAATGCATTTTCCACACATTTCACTCGGCGCACCCATCGAAACACGCCACCAAAAACACATGGCCTACCGTCCCACGTTCCCACAGGTGTTCCGATGAAAACGGTACCTCACATGTGTGGGTGCACCTACCTGGGCGCCAAGGGAAAAGCCTAAAACACAGGTAACCCCAAGTCTGTTTGGACACCTGAATTTGACACTTTCTCCAGACAAGCACAACATACAGATATCGGCCTCGGGTGTCCAAGCCACCAAGGAAAACAGGGAGCCCCATGCATTTCCGAAAAGAGGACACCCGTGCAAATCCGCAGAGGAATGATTTGCGCAAATCGGCCCAGAAATTATTACCCAGACACCCCGGCAAAATCCGAAATGTGGGGAAACAACGCATTTTCCGCACATTTCACTCGGCGCACCCTTGAAACACGCCGCCAACAACACATGGCCTACCGTCCTGCGTTCCCACAGGTATCCCGATGAAAACGGTACCTCACATGTGTGGGTGCACCTACCTGGGCGCCAAGGGGAAATCCTAAAACACAGGTAACCCCAAGTCTGTTTCAACACCTGAATTTGACACTTTCTCCAGACAAGCACAACATACAGATATGGGCCTCAGGTGTCCAAGCCACCAAGGAAAACAGGGAACCCCATGCATTTCCGAAAAGAGGACACCTGTGGGAATCCGCAGAGGTATGATTTGCGCAAATTGGCCCATAATTTATTACCCAGACACCCCCGCAAAGTCCGAAATGTGGGGAAAAAAAGCATTTTCCACACATTTCACTCGGCGCACCCATTGAAACACGCCGCCAACAACACATGGCCTACTGTCCCGTGTTTCCAACGGTGTCCCGATGAAAACGGTACCTCAGATGTGTGGGTGCACCTACCTGGGCGCCAAGGGGAAAGCCTAAATCACAGGTAACCCCAAGTCTGTTTCCACACCTGAATTTGACACTTTCTCCAGACAAGCACAACTTACAGATATGGGCCTCGGGTGTACAAACCACCAATGAAAACAGGGAACCCCATGTACTTCCGAAAAGAGGACACCCATGGGAATCTGCAGAGGTATGATTCGTGCAAATCAGCCCAGAACTTATTACACAGACACCCCCGCAAAGTCCGAAATGTGGGAAAAGAAACCATTTTCCACACATTTCACTCGGCGCACCCATCGAAACACGCCGCCAACAACACATGGCCTACTGTCGCGCGTTCCCACTGGTGTCCCGATGAAAACAGTACCTCACATGTGTGGATGCACCTACCTGGGCGCAAGGGGAAAGCCTAAAACAAAGGTAACCCCAAGTCTGTTTCCACACCTGAATTTGACACTTTCTCCAGACAAGCACAACATACAGATATGGGCCTTGGGTGTCCTAGCCACCAAGGAAAACAGGGAACCCCATGCATTTCCGAAAAGAGGACATCCGTGGGAATCCGCAGAGGTATGATTTGCGCAAATCGGTCCAGAATTTATTACCCAGACCCCCCCCGCAATGTCAGAAATATGGGGGAAAAAATGCATTTCCTGCACATTTCACTCGGCGCACCCATCGAAACACACCGCCAACAACACATGGCCTACTGTCCCCACGTTCCCACAGGTGTCCTGATGAAAAAGGTACCTCACATGTGTGGGTGCACCTACCTGGCTGCCAAGGGGAAAGCCTAAAACACAGGTAACCACAAGTCTGTTTTGACACCTGAATTTGACACTTTCTCCAGACAAGCACAACATACAGATATGGGCCTCAGGTGTCCAAGCCACCAAAGAAAACAGGGAACCCCATGCATTTCTGAAAAAAGGACACCCGTGGGAATCCGCAGAGGTATGATTTGCGTAAATCGGCCGAGAATGTATTACGCAGACAACCCCGCAAAGTCTGAAATGTAGGGAAATAAACGCATTTTCTGCACATTTCACTCGGCGCATCCATCGAAACACGCCGCCAACAACACATGGACTACCGTCCCTCGTTCCCACACGTGTCCCGATGAAAACAGTACCTCATATGTGTGGGTGCACCTACCTGGGCGCCAAGGGGAAAGCCTAAAAGACAGGTAACCTCAAGTCTTTTTCGACACCTGAATTTGACACTTTTTCCAGACAAGCACAACATACAGATATGGGCCTCGGGTGTCCAAGCCACCAAGGAAATCAGGGAACCCTATGCATTTCCGAAAGTAGGACAGCCGTGGGAATCCGCAGAGGTATGATTTGTCCAAATCGGCCTAGAATGTATTACCCAGACACCCCCGCAAAGTCCGAAATGTAGGAAAAAAATGCATTGTCTGCACATTTCACTCGGCGCACCCATCAAGACACGTTGCCAACATCGAGACACGCCAACAACACATGGCCTAGCTTCCCCCATCCCCACACGAGTCCCGATGAAAACGGTACCTCACATGGGTGGGCGCACCTAACGGGGGCGCAAAAGGAAACGGGTAACCCACTTGTATCCCCAAGCTTTTCGCCACTGCCCATTTTATTCATGTGGGCAACCTACAGATTTGGGCCTAGGGTGTCGAAGCCAGCAAGGAAAACAGGGAACCCCATGCATTTCCCAAAAGAGGACACCCGTGGGAATCCACGGAGGTCTGCCTTGCGCAAATTGCCCCAGTTTTTATTAGCCACAATCCCTGACAAAGTGTGATATTTGGTGGGGAAAAACACAATGTTCACTTTGTCTGGGGTTCTGGGTAATAAATTCTGGGCCGCTTTGCGCAAGTCAGACCTCTGTGCATTCCCACGGGTGTCCTCTTTTGGGAAATGCATGGGGTTCCATAATACTGCCCCCAGGTAGGGCTACAAGGGGTGGCCCACCTTTCCACTTGGTGTGGGAGGGGGAGGGCCACCACCATTTCATGGGGGCAAAAAAAATCCCAGGCCCCCCACCACCACCCCATCCCCGTTCTATTTATTATTATTATTTTTTTTTGCCCCCCTTCTCTAGGGGCAGATGATCAGCCATCTGCCCCCATGGTTGTGCACATATGTGCCCCCATGCTTTGGGGGCCAGGGGGCGAGAGGGCTGCTTACTTGAAGCAGCCCCACTGCCCCCCACGTCACAAACGTTTCCATGGTGGTCCAGTGGGTTGCTAGAACCTCCCCTTTCCAAGGACACCACTTTTTCCTATATCCCTGGTGGCCTAGTGGGCTTTGCAGGGATCGCTCAAAACAAGGTGTCAAAAGGACAAGCTATCTCGTCCTTGGCACTGCACATGCAATTCCAATGACGAGATATCTCGTCCTTGGCACTTAAGGGGTTAAGACCCACCACAATCAGTGTAATCATCATCCATGTTGCCGGTGCAATTGTCGTTGTTATTCGTCCTCTTCGCCCGACCCGGGGCTTTCCTCGGACTTCCTCCCGTGGACTCCAGGAATCTGTCATCTCTTGCGTCCTCCAGTCCTGCGATCTCTGACCCGTACCAATATGTCAATTAGTTTTGTCAAGGCCAAATAGAAAAGGAACAGATTAAGTACATAGCACAATACCAATTTTACCCTTTCTACTACCTTGCCAATAACAAAAATGTGGCCCAAAACATTATGATCTTTTACCTCCGAATAGCTGCAACTAAGCACATGTTAGAGAAAAAAACAATAATATCTACATTTCACATTATTATACATCGCAACCATTTTCATGCAAAATACTTTAGCATATTGTACCATAGTAAGTTAACTTGATTCAGCACCTTCCATCAATGCATATACCACACTTTTTCCAAATGTGGTACTTTCATTTGCATTTATCTCCACACTAAACAATGTATCCGGTTTCTCATGGCGTGAGACATACCCCTCTCTATCATTAGCTTACATACATTATGAAATAGTCAACTGCATCTTTCTTTTCCATGTAATTAGTACACTTAACCTGTCTCTACCTGCTCAAGTCTCCTGACTTCCTGTTTCGGATGACAGGGCTTAATTTGGTTAACATGCACAAATTGCTCTGTCACCATTTCACCCTCTGTCTTTAATATTTTATAGATTACCGGAGACACTTTATCCATTATTTCAAAGGGACCTTGCCATGCCGCGAGAAATGTTGAATTTTTATGTTTATCTTTCCCAAAATGAAACTTATATACCCAATCACCTATTTTATGCTCTTTCACAGATGTCTTTTTATCATAATATGAGTTTTCACTGTTAGCAGCTCTTTCCAAATTTCGCTGCGCAAATGCAAATTCATGTTGTGAATGCTTTCTCAGTTCTTCCACATATTCGTGAACTGTAGATGCACTCACAAGTTTCTGCTCATGTGTCCTGTATAATAAATGTTGCGGCAGTACCATTTTTCTTCCTGTCAACACCTTATGAGGATTGATACCTGTTGCCTTAGCAAGAGTCAATCTAATGGCCATATATAGCAAAGGTAACCGTAAATCCCAACTAGAACCTGCCTCCGTTACAAACTGCTTTAGTATCTCCACAACAGATCTGTTGCAACGTTCAACATTCCCAGAAGAGGGGGTCCTATATGCGATATGCAATTTCCTTTTTACCCCCAATATCTGCCACACTTTGCTCATTAAGGTGCTCGTGAAATGACTCCCTCTGTCTGACTCTATTCTTTGTGGTAATCCAAATCTTGAAAATATGTGTTTTACCAGCAATGTAGCTGCTGTTTGCACACTACAATCTGGTGCAGGAATACATTCTACCCATTTCGACATCACACATACCACTGTCAAAAGATAACAGTTTCCCCTACTCGATCTCTTTACAGGCCCTACATAGTCGATTTGTAAATCCGACCATGGAAGAGTTAAACCTCTTTTCATCAACGGAGCTCTATGCATTGGTGAAGCAGGTTTAAATTGTGCACATACCAGACACCCCCTGGTATATAATTCCACATCTTGGGACATGTGTGGCCAGTAAACATAATCTTTCAGTATCTCTAAATTGTTTGTGAACCTCTGTGTCCTGCAGTTATTGCATCATGTGCATGGTGTAACATTAGCCCTCTGAATGAAAGAGGTACCGCCCACTGTATCTGCCCTGTTTTGGATTACCTGATCATCAGACCATCTTGTAGTTTAATTAATTTTTTGTTCTTTAATAACACTCTCAACTCTTCTCTTCCTGTACAATCATTTTCAGTTAAAGGATTTTGTCGGGGTCCATCATATAATTATAATAGACCCCCAATACTGGGTCATCTTTTTGTGCCTTAATCAGATCCTGATCTGGTGCATCATAACTCCACTGCACTACGGGTTGTTCAACTTCTTTTGTAGCCTTAAAGCGTGTAACTGCATCTATTTGTATTTCACCAATTAAGTGTTCAATGGGCAACAATTCTCCATAACAGCCCCAATTGATCTGCTTTATCATTTATCCTTATCCTCTCCTGGTGTTTTCAAATGTCCCCGAATTTTCCTGCAGTATACTGTTAAATCATTCTCTGACACTAATTTGTCTACAGCTTATATCATTTTCCCATGTTTGAGTGGCTTTTTGTTATATGTGAGCATGCCTCATGCTTTCCAGCCAGGCAAATATTCTACAAAGCTATTTCGTGCATAATCAGAATCAGTCACCAGGACAATTTCACTGAATTTATTATCAACCACAGTAGTAATTGCTTTATAAATGGCTGCCAACTCTGCTACCTGGCTACTCCTAGCCCCAATTATCATTCCTATACTAGGAATGTCCTCACATCTCAACCAGACATTCCCTATCCCTGACACCAACTGTTTATTGCTGTCATTTTCAATGTGAAAAGCACATCCATCAACATACACAATTGGCAATTCCTTGCATGTATTTTCATCAAAACCTTTGTGTGGTGATTGTTCAAACTCCTGCAACCTGGACTCCACCTCTACTTCATCTGATACACATTCAGCTGCACAGTCATGTAAATCTGCCAACCCTTGAGCAATTGGGCTATTTTTATTTTGGTCATATCTCCCTTCTACAGGAAAGCCCTGCAATGCCAATGTCCATGAAGTAATTCTGGACTGTGCTAGATTGCCTGATTTAATCCTTTCATTCTGTAAAAACTGCAATGGTTGATGATTTGTCTCAATGATCACCTTCTCCCCTTGGACAATGGGACACAAATGTTACAATGCCCATACAGTGGACAGAAGAGCCTTTTCACATTCAGTGAATTTAACTTCAACCTGAGAAAATGCTGTACTCGCATAAGCAATAGTTTTATGGTTTAAATCATGTTTTTGAAATAACACTTCTGCCATACAATGCTCAGTGAATCCTATTTCTATACAGAAATCTTTGTTCTTTATGGGATAAGCCAAGCATGGTGCCTTTATGAGGCATTCTTTCAATTTAGCAACTGCCTCAGACTGCTCCTTTTCCCATTTCCAGGGCGTATTCAGCTTCAATAGTTTAGTCAATGGTTGAGTGATTTCAGCATAATTTTCGATACATTTCCTGTTATATCTGTAACACTCACCTGATATCCACGGGGGCGTCTGGAAGGCTCTGGGATCTAGAACCCTGGATACCTAGCTGCCCAGCGCGGAATAACGAATCTTAATTGTTTGTAGGGTGAGCTATCCGTCCTGCATCTAGTGCAGGGGCGCTTGGTGTTTGTTGGCGATCTGCCCGAGTTGCTTCACTGGTGCAGTGCGCCTTTCTTCGGGTCCAGGCCTGCTGTGACCCTGACTCTGCTGGTAGGCAGGTAGGTTTGTTAATTGTAAGTCTTATTTCTGTTTTATGGTGGAAATCCCCTTAATGTCTTTATCGTCTTCTTTTAAGGTGCGAAGGTTTGATGCTGTCGTGCTGGATGAAGAGGCACGTTCTAAGGAAAGGGAAAGCGTGAAACGCAGTGTTCTTTATTGTCTTTTTGAAGCTAACCTGTGTTCTCTTCTTCTTCTCCTCACGGCTGCTGCGGTGCTACGAGTGGACGAGAGCACGAAGAAAACTGACCCCAGGGATCCGTTAAGTTAAGTTAAGTACTATGCGGGTGTTAAATATTGAAGCTGAATATTTCTCCTTTTTTCTTGCAGGTTGTTCCTGTGGAGTTCCAGATGGAAGCGCTGCCTACCATGATGGCATTCAGGTAAGAATGATGCAATTCAATGTTTTGGAAGTGCGTGCGTTCTAATGTTGTTTTCCCTTTCTTGCTTTGCAGGTCGCGATGTTCGAACGGGAGCTGAGGCCGCGAGATGCTGGAATTCCTCAAGCTAGTACTCACAGGTGATGTCTCTTCTTCTCTCGGTTTCCACAGGTTGCGACCCAGTTGAGATGCTGAGCGTAGGATGGTGTATTCTCAGGTAAGACAAGTAATCATTTTTTTTTTTTGTTTTGTTTATTGTTTTGGTTTATTTACAAACCTTTACAATATCGTAAGAAAGAACATTACACAATTTCACAAGAATTTATCAAACATTAACTGTGTAAAAGCAGTTTAAAAAGAGATACAGTAGAGTTCCAAACTTAGAGTCCAAATTAAACCTTTTTGTATCAACTAATGCATATCGAAGTAAACTTACATTACATTGACAAGTAATCTTGTTCTTGTTCTTGCAGGATTACAGGAAGATGCTGAAGACCAGGAGCTGGACACAGTGAGTGTCACGCTGCTAGTTGCAGAATAACGCGAAGCGTGTTCTGCAGTCTGGGTGTGGTTTATATAGCCAATGTAGAGTAGTACAAGGTAAAGTAGTTCCAGGCCCAGCCACACCCGAAACACTAGACCGCATGGCTTGGTTCATAAGAACTGAGCTATGCAGTTGCTTCCATGTTGGATTTAAAGACCCATGTAAATAAATGAAAGCAAGCCTGATAAGTCTCTCCTTACCGCATATGAGCCTGGTGCCAAAGGTGCCAGGACTGGCTCCAGGAGCCTTTTGCAGATGATTTAAGGCCCTTAGGGTTCTGTTGAGAGCCTGCTTGTGGTACAACCTGTGACCCCTAACAGTGGTCATGACAGCACTCCCTCCCAAGGCCCCTCTCATGGTATTCTTCCTGCCCGGTCCTGGTTTGGTGGGGATATTCAGGTGAAACCTCTTAATCAGACGTGGTGCATGAATATGATCACTTGGTTCCCAAGTTCTGTCTTGAGGCCCGTACCCTTTCCAGTCCACTAAATAGTAGAATTTAGATCTGGAACGTTTTGAATCCAGGATGTCTTTAACTTCAAATTCAGGCTTTCCATCAACTAGCACAAGTTTTGGTGGTGTTATGACTGAGGTTCTGGGTTGTACATGTTTTATAAGTGATACATGGAACACCAGATACAGTTGCATATTTGGTGGTAAGGCTAACTTGACGGCCACTGGATTTATCACTAATTTGATCTTATAGGGTCTTAGATATCTTGGACCCTATGGGCACATGCTTTGATGCTAACCAGAATTCATCCCCAACTTGGTAATCAGGAGCTTTCGTCCGGTGTTGGTCCGAGAATTTTTTTTGACTGTCTTTGGCTTGCTGTAATTGTTCAGTTGCCTTTCTGAAGGCTTGGGTTATACTTGTGTGCAGAGTCTTTACCGCTGGCATTTCCAAGGTCGTGGGAGGGTCTAGTTCAGAGGTACGTGGATGATTTCCCCCATAAATTGTGTAGGACAGGTTTTTTCCTGTGCTGATGTGTATGGAGTTGTTGCATGCATATTCCGCTATCCATAATAAGTCCTTCCAACTCTCTTCCACTTGATGCAGCATGCAACGTAGATATTGTTCTAATGTCTGGTTTGTTCTTTCTGTTTGTCCATCCATTTGAGGGTGATGGCTACCGGATAATCGAACATCTATTTGTGCCATAGTACAGCATTTCTTCCAAAAATTGGATACAAATTGGCTTCCACGATCTGAGATTAGGACTGATGTCAAGCCATGCAATTTTATAATCTGTTCAAGAAATACCTTGGCCAGACCAGTAGCGTTAGGAAGTCCTTTGAACGGAATGAAATGTGCCATTTTAGAGAACAGATCTATAACCACTAAAATGGTATTACATCCTTGACTGGGAGGTAAATCGTAATAAAGTCAAGAGAACGTGTATGCCAGGGAGCCGGTGGGATGTCCAGTGGTTGTAGAATGCCAGCTGGTTTCTGTTTTTGTGTTTTATTTCATGCACATACCCCAAAGGATAGAACAAATTGAGCAATGTCTTTATGCCAGGTTGGCCACCAATAATTCTGCTTAAACTTGGCTAGAGTTTTAGCAATGCCGGGATGGCCTTCGATCAGGGAATCGTGATAACCAGATATGACCAACTCTTGCAGATCTTTATTTGGTAGATATAGTCATTCTCTGAAGTAGGGTAATCCATCTAGAACCGTGTGATGTTTGCTTTAGATATTCCATTTTTGTAAGGTCTTGAGGTTCATTAAGAACCGAATCTTATCTTGAAGTTCAGTAAGAGTCAATGTGGTAGTAAGTCCCACTAACTTATCACTTGGAATGATGGCAACAGGGTGAGGGGTACTGTTTGTTTTTTCTTCAATACCCATGCGTGATAAGGCATCGGCCTTCCCATTCCAAACTCCCGGTTGATATGTGATTACATAATCGTATTCTGCGAAGAATAAAGCCCACTGCAGTTGTCGCGAAGATTGAGATTTTGCTGACTTTAGGTATTGTAGGTTCCGGTGATCTGTGATTATGGTGATGGTATGTTTGGCACCTAACAGATACTGCCGCCTGGCTTTGAAGGCTGATTATATTGCTAACAATTTTTTGTCTGTAATTGCATAGTTAAGTTCTAGTGGTGAGAATTTAGGCCACGGGATGTAATTGGCCCGTTTCTAGATCTCTTTGAGAGAGAACTGCTCCCATAGCGATGCTGGAAGCATCAGTTTCCACTACATAGGAGAGGTATGGGCGAGGATGTCTTAAAACTGGCACGGAGGTGAATCTTTCCTTGAGTTCTTGAAAGGCCTGTTCCGCTTCTTCAGTCCGTTGAAATTTCTTGCTGTTTTTTCTCAGTAATGAAGTAATTGGGTGCACTATCTGTGAGAAGTCTGGAATAAAACGGCGATGAAAATTTGCAAAGCCGAGCATGCTTTGAATTCCCTTAAGCAATGAAGGTGACGGCCAATTAAGGATGGCATCAACTTTGTGGATATCCATCCTGATTCCTTTTGGCGAGAGGACAAAACCGAGGAACTCAACTTCGGTGACATGGAAGGAGCATTTTTTCGAGTTTAGCGTACAGTTTGTGCTGGCGTAGTTTTGCAAGGACTGAGCGAACATGTTTAATATGCTCTTTTTCAAAGGAAGAGTACACTAGGATGTCATCAATATAGACTAGGGCACAAACATCGATAAGTTCTCGTAATACGTCATTCATGAAATATTGGAATACGGCGGGAGGGTTGCACAGCCCGAAAGGCATTACCTGAAATTCATACAGGCCATACTTAGTGCAGAATGCGGTTTTCCATTCATACCCACTTTTCACACGTACAAGATGATATGCCCCTCTGAGTTCTAATTTGGTGTATATTTGGGCATCCTTAACTTGGTCCAAAAGTTCCGGGATAAGGGGCAAAGGGTAGCATATTTTTACTGTGATTTGATTAAGTGCGCAGTAATCAATACAATTCCTCAAATATCCTTCCTTCTTTGGTACGAAGAATAAGGGGGAGGCTGCTGGTGACTTCGATGGGCGTATAAACCCATAAGCCAGGTATTGATCCAGATAGGACTTCAAGTGGCGATTTTCAGTTTCCTTAAGTGCATAAATCCGACCACAAGGAACCTGTGCACCAGGTATCAGGTCGATCTAACAGTCATATGGCCTATGTGTTGGTAATGTGTTAGCCTGTTCCTTCTACAAAACATCTTGATAATCTTGATGTTCCCTTAGTAAGGTGTCCAATGATTCCACGATCACCGACGCTATTCCTTGAACAGATTTCAGGTTTGGCTGTGGTATAGATTTTAGGTAGCAAGTGTGGGCACATTCGTCAGAAAAAAATAATCTCTTTGCGCGTCAGTCTATGTGATGATTGTGAGTTACCAACCATGGCATCCCTAAAATCAACCTGAACTGAGGAGTTTCGATGAAGTCAAACGTGATTGCTTCTTGATGTCCATCCTGACACAGAAGGGTTCATTCTGTTGTGTAATGGGTTACTGGACCAGAAGCAATTTCCGTACCGTCAACAGTGGTTACCTTTTCAGTTGTTGTTTTTGTGCATAAGGGAAGTCCCATTTCTGCTGCCAGATCTGGATCAATGTAGTTTCCAACTGCTGCGCTGTCTATATACGCTTCTATGGCATGCATCCACGATGGTCGTTGATGATTGATCAAGATTACTGGTAGACAAAAATGTTAGGTCTGTGACTCATCCTTCTCGCGAACCTATACTCTTGCCAGGCCTGGTAGTTTTCCAATTCTTTCTCATCATCGTCTTTTTCTGTGGCGCCTACTACCTTTCTTGGAGGATTCACTGGGCAGTCCTTGAGGAAGTGACCTGATTTACTGCAATACAGGCACAACTGTAGCTGCCTTCACTTGTCTCTTTCAATCTTGGTTAAAGGAGGTTGTACTCCTCCAATCTGCATGGGTTCTGTGGTATTTTCTGGTGGACGTTGACCATTGTCTTTTGAACATACGTACATGGCCGGGTTCTCGAGTCTACTTCGATCTGTTCTCCGATCCTGTAATCTGTGATCCAATTGCACTACAAGGTTTATAAACTATGCACAGTCTTTAGGTGGGTCTACCACTTAAGCAAGGACATATTTTAGGTCTCCTCGTAGGCCCCGATGAAACAATGTGGTTATTTTATCTTCAGGCCATCCTGCTTCCATGACCAGTCTATTGAAGGAGGCAATATAAGTCAGTAAATCTTGGTTTCTTTGGCGGAGAGACAGGAGTTCATTGTCTAAAGCTTGTCCATGCAAATGTTGAGCAAATAGCTTTTCCATCTCCTGTTGGAAACCCTGGAAATCCTTAATGGGTCATCCCGGCTCACTAAAGTTACCGACCAATCTGCGGTACTTCCGCTCAAGTATGATAAAACCACGGCCACCCTTGACTGGTTGTTTGGGGAGGCCCCAGGTCTACAAAGAAAATGGAGATGGCACTGGTTCATGAATTTTGCGTACCTTTTGGGGTCTCCATAAAATTGTTCTGGTGGTGAAAGAGGTACAGCTCCTGGCAACGTTATCTGTACTGGGTTGACTGAAGATGGTGTAGCAATGGATGGAGCGAATCCAGGCAATGGAGTTTGCCCAGCCTGTGATTGTAGTAGCTGTTTACTTAGTTCATCAGTACGGTCTTTCGTGACTATTAATTCTCATTTTAAGGCATTGGTTTCTTGCCGGGCTGCGTGTACCTCGGCACGTAATTGTTCCAAAAGCTGAGCTAAGTGGTCAGTTTCAGAAGTCTCCATGGTGCCCAGGTGGATAAAGTTTAGGGGCTTTGCATTCTGTAATGCTCACCTGCTATCCCCGGGGGTGTCTGGAAGGCTCTGGGATCTGGAACCCTGGATACATAGTTGCCCAGCGTCAAATAACAAATCTTAATTGTTTGCAGGGTGAGCAATACGTCCTGCATCTGGTGCAGGGCCGCTTGGCGTTTGTTGATGATCTGCTCGAGTTGCTTCGCTGGTGCAGTGTGCCTTTCTTCAGGTCCAGGCCTGCTGTGACCCCGACTCTGCTGGTAGGCAGTTAGGTTTGTTAATTGTAAGTCTTACTTCTGTGTTATGGTGGAAATCCCCTTAATGTCTTTATCATCTTCTTTTCAAGTGCGAAGGTTTGATGCTGTCGTGCTGGATGAAGAGGCACATTCTAAGGCAAAGGAAAGTGCGAAGCGCAGTGTTCTTTATTGTCTTTTTGAAGCTAACCTGTGTTCTCTTCTTCTTCTCCTCACAAGCTGCTGCGGTGCTACGAGTGGATGAGAGCACGATGAAAACTGACCCCAGGGATCCGTTAAGGTAAGTTAAGCGCTATGCAGGCGTTAAATATTGAAAGTGAACCTGAATATTTCTCTTGCAGGGTGTTGCTGTGGAGTTCCAGGTGGAAGCGCTGCGTGGCGCGATGGAATTCAGGTAAGAATGATGGAATGCGATGTTTTGGAAGCGTGCATGTTCTAATATTGTTTTTCCCTTTCTTGCTTTGTAGGTCGAGATGTTTGAACGGGAGCTGTGGCCGCGGGATGCTGGAATTCCTCAAGCTAGTACTCACAGGTGATGTTTCTTCTTCTCTCAGTTTCCACAGGTTGTGGCCCGGTTGAGATGTTGAGCGTAGGATGGTGTATTCTCAGGTAAAACAAGTATTCTTGTTCTTGCAGGATTACAGGAAGATGCTGAAGACCAGGAGCTGGACACGGTGAGCGTCACACTGCTAGTTGCAGAATAATGCGAAGCGTGTTCTGCAGTCTGGGTGTGGTTTATATAGCCCATGTAAAGTAGTACCAGGTAAAGTAGTTCCAGGCCCAACCACACCCAAAGCACTAGACTGCATGGCTTGGTTGATAATAACTGAGCTATGCTGTTGCTTCCATGTTGGATTTAAAGACCCATGTACATAAATGAAAGCAAAGCAAGCCTGATGAGTCTCTCCTTACCGCATATGAGCCTGGTGCCAAAGACACCAGGACTGGCTCCAGGAGCATTTGGCAGAAGTTTTAAGGCCTTCAGAGTTCTGGTGAGAGCCTGCTTGTGGCACAGCTTATGACCCCTGACAGTGGTCATGACAGCCAATATCCCGTCATTCCTAATAAACTTTTAAACCTTTCATGTTTCTAGGATCTTTCAATATCTGTATTGCCTCCACCTTTTTCTTTTGTGGATTTAATTTGTGTTCACTTATTTCATGGCCTAGGAAATTCACCTTTTTCTTACACCATTGGGCTTTTTGTAAAGATACTTTGGCACCCACCTTTTGCAATTGGTCAAGTACGTGTCTAATTTCATCAAAATTACTTTTTAAGTTTTTATTTTTTATCAGGACATCATCTACATAAACTATGGTCCCTCTTTCCGCTGCATCTGGCATAGCCTTTCTCAAAAATATGCCAAATTCGCTCCCACTATTGACATACCCAAATGGTGTTCTGGACCAAGCGTATTGCGTCTTATCAAATAAAAATGCAAATAAATTCTGAATGTCTTCTGCCAATGGCACACACCAGTACCCAGATGTAAGATCTAATGTGGTAAATTCCTTTCACCCATGCACCTGAGCAAGGCCTTGTTCAATGAATGGCAGTAGCCATCTAGACACGGGCACTCTTTTATTTAATTCCCTCAGGTCTGCGCATAGACGCCATTGTCCATTTGGCTTTAATACACCCAAAATGGGATTGTTGGACGTACTATGAATGGGTCTGATAATTCCCCTAGATTCTACCATTTTTATTTATCTCTGCCAATGACTCCAAGCATGCCAGTGGCAATCGACATTGGCTCACAAATACTGGATTTCTACCACACCCCTCTGGCAATATGGCAACATGTAAATCAGTTAGACCGCAATCATATGCGTCTTTGGCAAAAACTTCCTTAAATTCGATAAATATTTTTCTCAATTTCTTCTTATCCTCTTCGCTATCACAGACATCTGCTAACAGAATCTGCTCCTCTACCATTTTTGAACATTCCAGGAAATCCACCAATGGAGGAACCTCTGTGCTTTCTTCCAACTGTGTGGCTGTATCTCTCTGCAAAACTGCCACTTTTAAATATTTTGGCATATCAACCTCCATTCCAATGTGCTGATTTCCTGTTTCATCTTCATTTAAATCAAATACTATACAATTCTCTTGGTGACAACACACTATCTCATTGGAATCATAAGGGTATACAGATTGAATTTTGAACATCTCTTTGGGTTGAGAATCCAGGTACTCTGGCAATATCTCTCAGGGATATTTCCAATCACCATATTATTGAAATCTGCAGTATAATGTGATTTTTGTATGGCCATTCCTAGCAAGGAGTTCTCTTCTAAATGAATATCTTGACATCCTTTATTATCCACCATGATTTTGATGGACCCCTCCCCAACATCTATCGATGGGGTATGTTCATAATCCAGCCCTTGCTGTTTCATGGATTCATTCAAGCACACAAATGCATGCTGTTTGGTGAATGCAGGAATAGTAATATCCTTCTTCACCTGTAGTTCAATTGCATATGGCACCAATTGTGCACAATGATAAGCCTTTCTTTTGTCTTCAAATTCGGGCACAGGCCCACCTAGCCGGGACCATATTTTTTGGTATGATATCATTGCCCAAATAAAAATCATTTTGTGTTCCACTCACTATCCACACATTGTGGTAGATGGTTTTTTGTCCAGCATTAATCTTTAGCATGCACCTTCCTGCAATTCGATTTTCAAAATCTGGATTGTCCAAACCAGAGATGTATTGGTTTTTAATTCTAAATTTCGGGATCTCCTCCCTTTCCATTATTCTCTGCAAAGTGGCTTTTATCATTTTAGAATGGCCATTTATACCAATATGAATCCATGGCTGCTCATCTTCCAAATGTATTTCGGCAAGGGTGGTGATGTGTTTTTCTGTGTCTGCTTTAGGGATGGTGTTCTGTTTGCACTTTTTCTCTTTTAAATAGAAGTGCAATGTGTGTTCATCTATTTCAGTTTGCCATTTCTTCCTAGGATCCAAATTAATCTGCACAGATTGTTTTTCTTTTTCACTTTGCATTTTGTCCTGACACATCAAAATAATGGTGACACTAGGCACACAGCTATTCTGGAGGTACACCTCCGCTGCATCATTCGATTTGGCAACAGTATGACATTGATTTACGCTGATGTTTTGTGTCTTTATTTTCTTAGACCTTAATGGTTTTTTGGTTAAAGACCACAGAACCCCATTTACCCCATCAATGAGATGAGACAATCTTTTTAGGCAATCTGTTCCCATCAAGAATGGAATTTCACAAATAGATGTGATCAATACTTCCTGTTTCATTCTATGTTTCCCTATCTATATGTCAGCTTCAGTGACACCTTCGATGGGCACCTCCTCACTGTTAAAGTTATGTACTGGGCCTTCACTCTGTCTCAGTTTGATCTGATTCTGTGGAGATCTCCCTTCATTGATACTGTTTACCAATTCTTTGGACATTATTGTAGCCTGTGGGCCTGTGTCAATCATTGCAAATGTATTGCACTTCTCTTCCACAGTAATGGGAGCATAATATCTGTCTTCAACTTCCTCTAATACACACAAAATGTGTGAGTTCTTACTGATTTTATGATTCACTTTTCTCAAACCCTTCTCCCTCTTGGTTAAACACATCAGTAAATGAAAGGACATTTTTCCCTCCTTTCTGTCCATTTCCATTTGAGCCTTACCCATCTCCCCATGTTCAGAGGTCATTTGGAGTGTGGCCACTGTTTGCCCTTCCATCGGGGGATCATCAGAGTCCACACTGAAATTCACCAACTGAATATGCATATAAACATCACCTGATAAATTGTCATTTTCTAATTCTGGGCATTTGTGGATATTTGTCATGATACCCGTTTTTTTAATTTCTTCAAAAATCTGTGGCTCAAAGAACTCTTCAGGTGATCTGCACCCTCCTTTTTAGTTTTTATTCTTCCTGCCTGTATTTTATTAGCATCTTGATTGTCTAGGGAGGGTGTTCTAACATTCACATCGACTCCCTCATCCATTATTTTATCCGTGCATGAGTTGTCTTTCTTAAATCTGTCTCTTTGTTCCTTTGGAATTTCATTTTCTTCTTATTTTCCTTTTTCATTTGTACAAATTTCCAACGTTTGATTCAACACTAGGGTAAACCAAACCTCCGTTTTAGATGTGTTTGCAATTTCTGCCTCATGTTCATTTTCAGCTATTTTCGTTTTTAAATCATTAAGCAGCTCAGGGTCATTACACAAAGCCGGATCAGGGGAATCTGTCTTTTTAACATTGCAGGTGTCATGAATATTTAGTCACTTATTATCAGAGGCCACCATGTCACTTCTATGACCTTCTGCCCCTTCATTTGATGACTGTTTTTGAGCTGTACAGAGTTTTTCTATTTGTTCAGCCAACATTTTTACTTGGGCCTCGAGACACTGGAATCTTTCCATCTCTCTAGAATCTTCTCTTTCGGCCTATGCTGATATTGGTTATTCTCCCCCTAGTTAAATCTATTCTGGTATCTCTCAGGAGTGTGATTCCTATTTGAGTTGTTTCTGAACTCTTCATTCATGTGGGGTGGGGAGCGGGGTGTAACCATTCTTTGGTTGTAATCCCCTGGTGGCAGTTATTGATTATATTGACGTGGAGCATAGTTCATATTCAGTCTCGTACTCTGTCTCTCATTTTGTGAGTACTGTCCCCTATGGTTATTCCCATTTTCAGTAAATCGATCCACATACCGGGGTCTGTCCTGGTTACCATATATCATGGTGTTGGGGTCAAATCTGCTCTGCGTCTGGTAGGGACTATTACTTCTTTGATCTTGATTTTGTCTCTGATTATTGTTCATGCCTGACATGTCGGATCGATATTCTGCCTGTGGCCTGTCTCCTAAGTACCTAGGGCTAATGTAACTCTCCCTATTACTAGGATCATGTGACTGAAACATTGGTGCAGAGGGCGGCAACCTCTGTGGAGTACCCCTCTGTTCGGGCGTCACATTATTTTTGCCTGGACTTTCAACGTATTCAAATGACATTTTAGCTGACCTGATCTCCATTACTGTTGCCGAGGATTCTCTAGATTTTGATCTTGTTTCTTTCATTTTATCAGCCTCTCTATCCTGACAGTAGAGCACTTAACATAATTTTGTACTTTGGTGCACAATCCAATCAAGGGACTTCTCACGATCAAATTTGCGGACTAACTGTGATATGATGTCTTTCTGCAAGCCATAAAAATAGGCAGTTTTAAACTCATTGGAATTGGGATCAAAGGATACATCAAAATGAGAAAAAGCTATTTTTAAGTCTTAAAGAAATTGGTGAGGGAACGTGTTTGGCCCAGCTGTAATCGTGTATGCAACTTTTTTTGCCTCTTGTAATGACTGTAATGGAGAAAAATGATGCCTTACCTCTTTATGAAAATCTGCCCATGACATGTTCTGTTGTTCATTTAATGCCCTGATGATGCTCGCTGTGAGAGCATCCAGAGTTAAGCAAAAGTATTGTCTGCATTGTTCCTTAGGTATGTGTAGGGCATTAAATATATCGTGCACCGCTTCTAAGTGGTCCTCTATACAGCACTCCCCTCCTTTCTTGAACGGTTTAATCAGGGCCTTGATTGACTTCATTATCTTGATAGGACTACTTGGCGCTATAGTTGGGATTGCAGTACTTTGTGGTTCAACCCTTGTCTCATGTGTATGGGATTTGTGGCAACCCCCAATGGGTGTGTCAAACCCCCCAAAGGCACTGCAACCAAGCTCAGACACAGGCACAGCCACTGGGCACTATTCCCCATGTAGAAATGGAATTCACCTCAATCCCATTGAATGTGGTGCCCTGTTGCTTGTCCTGGGACTTGAAAGTGCAGATCTGCTGTTCCAAATCCTTGCACTTTTTAAAGAGTCGGTCTGCCTCCTTAGGCAAGTAATTGTTTTCATCACCCATCTTATTAATCACATTTTGCATATCACTCATTTGCATTTGACATTCATTAAACTCATTGGGCCTCATTACGACCCTGTTGCTCCCGTATGTATGGGACCGCCACCCTTCATTAGGGGAGCGCCTATTACGAGGTTCCCTTTGCGGGACTCAGAACAGATGTCTGGTAAAACCAGACGTCCTTTCTGGGTCCCGCGAGGGGTACAGGGAGCTACTAACGGGCCGTTATGTACATGCCCGTTGTTATCTCCCTCCCCATTCTCATTGAGCCCCATGGGGGCTCAAATGGGAATGGGGAATGGTTCCTTCAATGAGGAATTACCGGGTCCTCCAATGTTGGAATGCCCGGTTATTCCTCATTGAAGGAACCCGGTATTGGAGCCGGTATGGACGCAGCCATGGCGCTAAATGGCACCATGGCTACCTCCATACTCGTAATGAGGCCCTTTGTCTCGCTTGTCTCTTTCTTGAAACATTTTAGCTATCTCTTGTTCAACAGTCTGAAGCTCACCTTCTTTCTCTAAATTATCTTTTTGTAAAACTTGTAATTCTAAAATAGCCTTGTCTTTATCTTGTCTACTGTGACCCAGCAATCCTTTCAAGTGTTTTAATTCTTAAAAACTGTCCTCAAACTGTTTTCTCCGTTTAGACAATTGAGTGTCGAATTCTTTACACTTTCATTGCATGTCCTTTTGACATACCTCCAGTTCTGCTCTTAACCTTTTCTTATGTTCACTAGCTCCATCTAATTCGACTTTTAGTCTGCTAGTTAGCTGGCCATCATTTTTTTGCATTCGCAGAGACCTATTTAAAATGAACCATGTTTTGGCACATAGCCGTATCAGACAATCTTTCTCTGCAGGTTTGTCAGCAGCATTTAATAATCTCAGAAGACAAACTTGAATTATGTTACCCTCTTCAAAAATATTGTCCAATGGTTCTTTCTGAACTTCCCCATAGATACGGTCATGCCACTCGGTGGCATTATTTGATGACCATGTTCCATGAGCATATAATTTTGCCTCCAGATATTTCACCAACTCTGGGAATGTGGCATCAATTTGAGACATTTTGAGATTCACTTTCAGTGTCACACTGCTCTCACAAAATGAGTTCACTTTAATGCACATATGGTAGTGTGGAACACACTTTCCACGCCCATTAGATGCTCTACAGTCTGTTTCCCCGCCAACACACCATTTCTGTAGAAGTTTTTGTCTTAGTTGGTTAAATTTGGGATTTGGCGGTATGATATGATATGATATGGCATTTGTAACGCACCTATACACAAGTGTTTCAAGGCACGATGAGGCAGGGAGGGGGGAACAAAGGGGAGACAGACAACGATCCTACTAGGCCAGGTGTCATTCAGATTGCGCAAGTGCATGGGTAGAGGGGAAGGGAAAAGTGCAAGGGGAAAGAGAGAGGGGAAAGTGCATTAGAGGGTTAGTAGAATACAAGATAAATAATAAGGGCCAGCTGGTGGCAAGTGCAAGGTAAGTGCAGACAAGTGTTGGGAAGGGGGGGCTGTAGGGATACAGAGACAGTCCCGCAGTGCAGGGGTTGCCTGGGAGGCAGTGCAAGGGGAGAGTGGCTGGGCCAAGGACCGAGATTGGTGAGTGGCCCAGTTGCAGATTCAGTGCAGTTTCAGTAATTTAGCAGGGCAGAGGGGGAGAGAAAGCAGAAGCAAAGAGGAAGGTTTTGAGGTGCTTCCGGAACTGGAGATGGTTCTCCTCAAGTTTTAGGGAGGCAGAAAGGCTGTTCCAGAGGGAGGCTGTCAGGGCTGGGGCAATTGGCAGTGTTTTAGGGGTCCTGGGGGGAGTTAAGGAGGCCCTTGGGTGTTCAAACAGCTTGTCCAGGCGTGTTCTCCACCCTTTTTGCAGGAAGAAGGCCCAAGGATGGAGAACTGCCCGGAAACTACATTGCCCAGCAGGCCGTGCGCTTCACGGGCCTGCTGGGAGAAGAAGGACCACACGCGCGCTTCTGCGCATGCGCGAGCCGCGCCCAGAAAGCACCGCTCGCAATCCTGACCACCGGCAAGAGAGGACGTGTGCATCTCGAGCTCCTGGAGGCACGCCTACGCGGGGCACCGCCCGCCTGCTCAACCCCCGGCCCCGCGTACATGAAAAGCTAAGTACACGTCTTTTACCTAGAACAGCTGATTATCCCGTCAGAGGGAGACGCGCTGCGCGCTGCAGGATTAATGTGTTAGAACTATTTGGGAAGCACGAGAAAACGAGTTTAACTTATTGCATGCAGAGCATGAATACTAACCCAGTGTTGGCGTTAGCTTGGCGGTGAAGCAACCGCACCTCTAACAATCTTTAACCCTTCAGGGAACGTTCATTAGGAACGACTTTTCGCAGGCACGTGCACTGACTTTGTCTTGCTATTTTCAGCTTGTTGTTTGATCGGATTGGTGAGACGTATCACGGCCCATCAACACGAAAAGGCCGAAGGACCTAGGACTCCCGCAGAAGCCAGAGCTAAGTGTTTCAGCACCTCATGTGCATGTTATTGTTTGCTACCCTCACATGGGGTAATGTGGGGAACTGGAGATCTGCATATTGGTGGGGAGTTACCACTATATGACATGATGTTGGGAGGGTTTGCCTTCATGAAGTAATGAGGGTGAAGTGCTGAGTTGTTCATGTTTAAAGAAGGCAGTTTGAAACCCAAAGCAGCACTAGAGAATACAAAACCTATGGTGTTTATTGGTTAGAGGCTCCAATACAAAGGCCTTCCATTGGAATAATTTCTAAGAGTGTGATAGTTGGATGTGAGTGTGTGAGGGCGGAGCCACTACCAACAACCATCAGCAAGAACAGCACTGGAGTCGAGGAGCATGTTTCCCTAATTCCCTTTACCCATCCATTGTAATTCCCTAAACCTCTTTCCGGTTATCCTGAACTCCCTCTACCCATCCACCCAATGGACCCTAACCCTCTTTCCCCAGAGGGTTGCGGTGGCCTGCGGTTTCTATTTCCCAGGTGCCAAGACCCAATGGGGAGGGAGGAGTTTGTGCTGCCTCTGCGCCTGTCAAGAGGAGTGAGGATCTGACAGAGGCCCCTGCCGCAGAGAGAGATCTACCCCCAACTCGTTCCTTGGAGAAGTGCTGACCCTGAGGTAGCTGGAGGCGGATGAGCGAAGAGCTCGAGAAGGAAGATGTTTCGGAAGAGAGAGTTGAAGGTATTTTGGCCCCAGGCCCCAGATGGCCTTGTGGACAATTACAGAGGGTTTTGAACTTAATCCTCGCAGCCACTCGGAGCCAGTGTAGCGATTTCAGTCCTGGAGAGATGCGGTCCCTGGGCTTGAGGCCAAGGACAAGTCTTTTAGTCCTGTTGTGGATGAGTTGCAGAGGGCAAAGAGTAGAGGCAGGCAGATTTAGATAGAGGCTGTTACAGTAGTCCAGCTTTGAGAGAACCAGGGCTCTGGAGACAGTGAGCTTCTGGGGGAAGGAGAGGAAAGGAAGGATACCTCTGAGGAGGTGCAGCTGGTAGTGTGACTTCTTAGAGATGTCAGATATGTGAGGAGAGATGGAGAATGTGGAGTCGAAGATGACCCCGTGGTTTTTTGCCTTGCAGGTAGGAGCAGGTAGAGGGCCAAGAGATGCCGGCCAGAGAGCTGCAGGGAAGCAGGGAGTGGGTGTGCCGATGAGTAGAATCTCAGTCTTACTGGCATTAAGGCAGAGGTTATTGGCAGCACACCATTACTGGATAGCAGAAAGGCAGTCAGAGATGAGGGAAGGAGAAGAGGAGGCCGAGGGTAGCCTGCAAATGAGCTGGGTATCATCCGCATAGATATGAAAGTTGGGGCTGAGAGCGGCGATGCGGTGGGCAAGGAGTGCCAGATACTGGTTGAACAGCCAAGGAGAGAGGTTAGTTTCCTTACCGTAAAATGTTGGTGGTAAATTGGCGGTAAACTGGCCTTACATTTAGAGTGGGTTTGGTATTACTCTATTTTGGTGATTATATAGTGTTAGCTTGTATTGGTGGTAATTCTAGTGGTATCTTACTTTGTTGTATATTCACAATTACCTTATTTTTGTGGTATAATGGTGAGCGTGTTTTTTTATACTACAACCCCATCATAAAACAAACCTTTCCTTTCTATTAGAATGTCGTTTAGTCACCTGTAGAGAGCCCCCAGACTTATGAAACTTCAGAGAACCCAATTTGGTTTATTCATAACGCCACCTATGATTTGTGGATGTTATTACTGGCTTATGTACATCCAGTAATCTATGTGTCTTTTCTGACACTGCCTTCTTTTTCAGCATGCAAAGAAGGGATCACTCACACACCTGCATACCTTGCAAGTATCTATTCACTTTTCCTTGCTTGTTATTTTAGCTAGAATTGTAAATTGGTAAATGCTTTACCGCTCTGGTATAACCTCAAACCGCAGTGATCCCCCTGCATAGAAATGATTCACAGATGCATGAATGACACCAAAGTCTCAGCCTTTGTTTTTGGTACACTCTGTATTAAATGACAATTATAAACAGCAATATATCTTACCACATGATTATTACAGCATCACCTGCAAAATATAAAAGAGAACAGAAACAAACAGGCATATTGCAAAAAACAAATTTAGTTTTAAGCACTTTGAACATAGAGAAAAATAAACATACAGTATGTTTCTTTTTCCTAAACTCCCTGCACTGCCAATACATTGTATCAACTCACATTCATTCTATTTTCCTCATTTGGCACTAACTCACCAAGGCCAGTGAAATCTGAAGACCTCGCTGCATTGCAGACCCAGTGCCAAACTCCTTCGCATGTGTGGGGAGCTGCCAGCTGTTTAGGTTCATAGCTAGCGCTCACACCCACATGGAGCTCATCAAATGTAGCACTGTCTGTCTCTTTGTCCCAGCAGAAACTGAATCCTTCCTCCTGTTCATTCCTTAATAAAACTCTAAGTCAGCCCTCTGTTGACGTGAATCATCCACCTACCATGCCTACCAATCAGAACAAGAATGTGCACTGTACCAGCCTTCTTTTTCTCGACAATAACGATTTAATTTGCAAAGCAACTGTTTCTGTTTTCCTTTCCTGCTGGTGCATATTTCTGCTCTCCACAAGAGAAAAAAAATGCTCACATAAACTGAGTGTGCATCTCTTCATGGAAAAATGAATTTGAAACTGTGCACGTAAAACATAGAATGCATTTCATTGTGCACCAAAAACTGCATTATAATGTTATAGGGGTTGAAATTAGTATATGAGTATAGCAATTAGTACAGGATTAATCAGTTATATATTTCTATTGCAGTTTGCACACATGAAAACATCCAATTTATAAAATTGTGCACCTCTTTATTTTGAAATGGCAGCACACTGTGCTAAAACGTTTTTTTTTTTACTAAGTGTTCTGAAAACTTTGCCTGCTGGCTGTTACTGAAATAATGCCTGCAGTTTCAAAAACTGGGCCTGGCTGCCTTTCCATGCTGCATGTTGCATGTTGGCAATAAAACCCCATATATATATATATTCTTTAAGAACCCTGCACTGGCTCCCAATTGGACGAAGGGCCACTTTCAAGACTCTGTGCATCACTCACCAAGCAGTGCACAAGACTGGCCCTGTAGACCGGCAAAACACGTTTAAACCTTATCAGCCTCCCTGCTGTTAGGGAGAATTCTCATGCTATGTCTAATTTCCCTTACCTATAGAGTCCCCCAGCAGCTTTGCTGGATTTGAAGGGTTTGTTTTTTCTCCTGCTAAGAGTGTGCCTCTTTTTCCCACTCAGGCATATTTGCTATGTGTGTTCTAGGCTATTTTCTGTGTTTGATGTCTATGGGGTTTATCTCACCTCCATAGGAACCATCTTTATCCACATGTGTTACACAGCACCCTCCATGCAGTGACACAGGGGTGCTGTAGCGACCCCCAAACATAGACTCCATACCCTGGGACCGACTACTGTCTCCCAGGGTATGTAAAGTCCCAATTGACTTTACTAGTCAATCTTTATGAACAAAACCAGTGCAACCCATCTTACTATGGAGGTACTTGCAAGGGTTAGTAGTTTTTTCCTTATGTTCATTTTCGAGATGGTACCGTACAGTCCCTCTGTCAAAAGTTTCTGGCTGGTGGCAGTGGTTACTACCAAAAGAAAATCGACCACAAATATTTCTCTATGGGATTTTCCCATTGTTCAAGGCTACCACATTTAATGACAGCCTCTAACATACCACCGTTTTTTTTTTATATTAACTTTACTCCGGTAGGTTTTAGTTGCCAGAACTTTAATTTAAATTCTTTCTCGTGTCTTTCTCTAAACTCCTAAGCCAGGTCGGGAATATTTTGTTCATCCTTTTGGCGGGCTTCTGCCAAGAAGCCCTCCTTTCGGCACCACTGAGTCTGGGGTGATCCATTGTGTGGGAGGGGGAGTAGGACCCGTGGACAGGGTTGCCTCAGCAACCCATGTCGCACTCTGCCCTGATAGGCTGGAAGGTCTCCCGCCAGGATGACCACTCCACTGTGTGAGTGACAGCTAGGCTGTATGAATGGGGATCTTTTTGCATAAAAGGACTGAGGACTGGAAGAGCAAGACGTCGCCACTGGAACTAAGAAGCCGAAGAGGAGAGAAGCCAAATACATCTGCAACAACCGAGCCACCAGTGAAGCCCTGCTGCAGCGTCTCACCACTTTTCTCCACACGACAAGAGATGATCTTCATCTGCAATAGCCTTCTTCCCTTGAGCTGGTGGGGCCAACCAGTTTGCCAATTGCCTTCCTGGACCTTCCTTGGTCGAATCGCCAGTACCCTGTACTCGGAGACCGGATAGCCAGGCACCCGTCCACCCGGACCGTGATTTAAAGGAGCGTACCTTTTATTCGTTGGGCAGCACCGCGGCTGGTTTCAACCCTGGGCAGTGCAGTAACTCGAACCTTCCTCCATGACAAGAGCCTCTCTTCCTCTGCTGGATCTCCTGAACTGCAGGAACTGCCATGAACAACCGCCACCGCATGAGCCTCTTCTTCATTATAAGGTACATTGTTCCGCCAGGCCGCCATTTTTCGTTGGTAGCCCTAAAGGTGTTTTAAATCCTTTACCTACCTGTTGGGTTGGCCGCCCCTATCTTCTAACATTGTCTTCTACCTTCTGCATCCACCTGTTTGAATCGTTAACCAAAGACTTGACTGCAGCTACAAGAACATTTTGCTCCTGGGCCCTTTGCCCTGTACCACTGACTCTGGCACAGGCATATTGAATCTGGCTATATTTGTTAGAACTGCCTTCTCTAGATTGCTTCTCAACTAGAAACGTTTTGGTGCACCTACTTCTTATGACCACCTTCTTCTTCCCACTTTTAAAACTTGTGAAGTGCCATTTTGCTCGGTTTTCATTCAAGTATTTTACATGCTAAAGGACTGCCTTGCCTAAACTTGTTCACAAACTTATGGGAAGTGTTGCTAAGGTGTGTAAGAAGATATTCCTGTATAACTTGTGCTTTCCCTCCCTTGCTTGTGAGAAATTGCTAGAGTGCCATTTGTGTTTGGTTTTCACACTGCCGTTTTGCTCAGTTTTCACACTTGCTCAAACTTGTCTACAATTTAACTAAATTTCCTTTGTTTCATAACTGTTGCTAATATGTGTTATCCCAAGAAGGAATGTGCCCTGCAAGGCTGCGAGACAGTACAAGGTGCATCAAAGTGCACGTTTATCGCAACCAGACCAAAGCATGTCCCGAACTCCCACCCAACCAACCATGAGTTATAACACCGACAACTGTCCCAGTCCAAGACCCCTGAATTCCACGATAGTAGGTGTTAGGAAAGATTTCGTAATTGTAGGGAATTTTCCTTCCATGTGGCAACCCCTAAACTTTTTGCTATTGTTTTTAACCTTGTTCTTGACTTTGCCAGAGAAGTACAGCCTTCTGCCGCACTTCTCTGGGCTTTCGCTCCTTTCTTACGGGGAAACTGACATGCCCTTAAGACAGTCAGTACCGGGGAACGTGGTTTCCCGTAGTTTCTTTTATCGTGTCGCAGCTTTAGTGCAACACGACACAAGAGGGCACTGTAAGCTAAGTTACAGCTCTCTTGGGTCTCTAGCCTTCTACAGGCCCTAGATACTCTTTTAGGATGGTATTTGATCGGTGCAAGTCATTCAGGGACTGGAATGGTGGCAGCGATCGTTTTGTTTATTTTGAGCTCCTTTTGGCGTTCTGAGCACGTTTTTGCACTGAACCCAAAATGGTGGCCTGGCTCCCAAAATGGCCAGGCCGCGAGGCTCCTTTGTCCTGTCCACTGTCCGTCTTGCTCCCTTCACCTTCCCCAGGTCCGGCGACCCGGGGCCTTCCTTATTTGGGCATGTACTTTCCCGCGAAACGTGGTTGCTTTCGCGGGCTTCTACATGTCGTTTGTATGCCTCCAGGGTGTGGGCTGGGATGTCTGGTCCCAATACACATCCTGGGTGCCAGAGAGTCTAGGGTGGTGTGAATGCCTGGGACCACCGTGGTCCGTGATTGGTCCACGTATGGTATGTGTTTTGATGAGCGGATCTCCCATTGGCTCCCCTCCATTTTGGCGCGAAGGGAACCGTGGATAAGAGGGGGCTGGAAACACCACTATCATGTCGATCTCCTGAGTTCTCACGGACGAAGGAATACAGGAGCCAAGTATCCTGCAACTACGAGGCTGGACCGAGGAATCGCTGGTGACCCGCTGAAGGAATCCTCCTTTGCACTGCTGTCGTCCGGAGAGCCCCTGTCCTCCTTTGATCGAACCAGAAGGCCTGTACTGGTGCTTCGACCTTTGGAATAGCAGGAACAGCTATTCCCGGCATCTTCAACCATCTCCTACCAAGTAAGCCTTCGGAAGCGTCTCTGGGCCATCCAGTTGACTGACCAGCTTACAAAGGAGTTTGGCTCTGCAACCGCCGCCAGGTTGTGTTGTATTGCGAGTCCTTGTCCCTCTCCCACGCTTCGTACGCTTGGCGTCCCCAGGTCTGAAGGGAGGAGGGTTCATTTGGCTCGAATACACACGGCCGCTCCGTTGTCCTGTGCGGCAACAAAACTGTGCCGGTTTCGTCGATTGGGACGTCTTTTTGCTCTACACGACTACGAGGCGTTCCCTGCTCTTCTGAACCTGCCAGCTGCTGAAACTAACGTGGAGAAGCCTGGGTCTGCTTGCTTCGGGGACCGGTGAGTAGTTTAGCTAGGATCTGGTCGCCCTCCTGCAGTATCCCATTGCTTTTCCCTGCTGTGTAAAAACAGCACCCTTTTGCCGTACTCGCGCTCTGCTTCTGCTCGCTGTGGAGGCTGCGCTTGAGTTGCGGAACCTGTCCTCCTTCTGCTGTGCACTAACCCGAACTGCCTGACTTCCTCCGAAGAGCTTCCCCTTTTGCCCGTTGGCACCGGCGTGGCAGGTACTTTGAGCACAAGGCTCCACTCTTCGCAGGGCTCGGACTTCCATCTAGTTAGGTGCCTCTGAAGGCGAACTGAGTCTAAAGCGTTATCGCACTGCCTGTTTTCCTTTCCTTTCAGGTGGACTACATATTTCGTGCTTTAAACGCTTGCGACTGTGTATTTGTATATATATTGTGTTGATATGGTATGTGTTGGTTTAATATTGTGATATTGTGATTTTCTCGCTACGGTCATTATTTTAAAGGCCTTAAAATAAATGTGTATCTATTTTTGATATAACAACTGTTTGGAGTAGTTTGTAAGCGCTCTTGCTTTGTGTGCTCATTGCGGGCTTTCAGTCACCCTCACCCCTCTTGAGACCTAGTCTTGACCGCCGCGATCGCTACCTTGATTGGTCTGGCTTGTCCAGAGGTTACCCTGTTCCAAGTAATTAGGTTGGCCTTCTGAACTTCTGCGCCACCAGGACAGAGTTCAGAAATCCGTCTTAACAAATTGGTGTACAGCGGTGGGATACGACTGAAGGTATCCAGTGTTGCGCTCGAACTAAGGCATTTCAGGTTATTCCAAACAGTACACGTAGTGAATTGTTATAGTATAACTTTAAAAAGGCCATAGTCCTATCAAACAGTATGGAAACAAATACCTTGTTAACTTTAAATGCTTCCAAGTCAGAAACATTGAAGAAGATGTGTGCGGAGAGAGGTGTTTCCTCTCAAGGCACGAAATTGGAAATGATCCAAAGAATCGTGGCGTGGCAAGAAGCGCAGCTTGACGCTATTACTTCTGAGGACAGTGCGGAAGGTGGTGGGGCTGCTCTCACTGGTAGAACCGACGGTTCTGCCGCCGCACTGTTCCACCGCGACCACGAGGACGGGGAGGATGTAATGTCTAATGTTTCCTCTGCCAGTGTTGATGGGGAGGCTATGCTTGAATTCAAGAAGCAAGAGCTGCGGTTTAGGCAGCAGGAGCTTGAATTCAGCATAGCCAAACTAAAAATCGAACAGGCAGAAAAACAAAAAGACAGGGATCACCAGTTGGAACTGGCCAAGCTTCAGGTTGCAAATGGATCCAAGGGTCCTGGACATGGGTCTGGGGCCTCCTCTCATCCACGGTTTCCAAAAGATCTGCTCAGTGTGTATGAAGAGAGGAATGACATTATGGACTGGCTGAATGCGTTTGAGTATGCATGCGAGGTCCAGGAAGTTGACAATGCTGATAAGATTGCGTGGTTGCTCAGTAGACTGCCCCATTCTGGCTGTAGTGCCATTATGGAAATGTCGAAGGCTGAGCGGGCTGATTTCGCAATGTTAAAGCAGACTCTTGTTTTAAAGTTTGGGAAGACTCCGGCCCAATATTTAAAGCGTTTTCGAGAGTATAAGAAAAAGGAAGGTGGTACTTGGGTATCTTATGTCACTGAATCTTTGAAAAACTTAACTGGCTGGGTCGAAGGCTATAAGGTTTCTACCTTCGACGGCATGATAAATCTTGTCATGCTGGAACACATTTTTGCTTCTTCTTCCCCGGAGCTTAAGCAGCATTTGGCCGATTCGAAGGAGATAGATCCTAAGAAGCTGGCCATTGCAGCAGACTTATGGGTGTCACATCGAGTGTCCCATAAGGACAAAACTCATCCTGGTAAGCAGGAGGAGGGGAAAAAGTCCAAAGATATGGAGGGTGGGGAATCTGCTAAATCTTCTTCCCAAAAGGGCCACAAAAAGAAAAACAAGGGTAAGACACAAGAGAACTCACAGGGTAGTGGAGGTGCGCCTCCGAAACAGAACTCTGGTTACAATAAGCCTCCCTACGTAAACAGACCCACTGGGGCTTGTTTTTCTTGTGGAGCAACTGACCATGTGAAGGGGGATCCCCGTTGTAAGGTTAGACCTTTGGGGGTCCACTCCGCTAATCTGGCCTTCTCCTCCTACGAGGAAGAAGAGATTACAGGAGCATCCTTCTCCTCGGACTCATTTCCCAGCGGAATAGAGGCCGAGGTAGTTTTAGTGTCCCTGGGTTCCTGGGAGCCTAAAGTCGCAGAGGCGTATGCTAGGATTCCGGATAATACCAAGCACTACTTTAAAGACAGTGTGCTGATCAATGGAGTGGATACTCCAGCTCTTAGGGATAGTGGGTGCAGTCGCACTGTAGTGGATTCTACCTTGGTAGACTCAGAGGAAGTTGCCAGAGCTACTCTGATGCCCACTAAGTTGGCTGACGGCCCCCTCCGTATGTTTCCAGTAATACCTGTAAATCTTACTTTAAATGGTACAGCAGTCAGGATTCCAGTGAGCATTCAGAGAAACGTCCCGGGAAAGGTCTTGTTGGGTAATGATCTCAGAGCTTTAGGGCTCGTAGGAGACACTGCCGAAAGACCCTACACACGGTCTCAAGCACGGGCAGCATTGGCCAAGTCCAATACGCCGCCCCAGCCAAAGGGGAAACCCAAGGCGAAAGGAGTCTACAAGTCAAAACGAGGGAAAGAGAATATTCCCCCGAGCTCGCCTACCACTGCGGTGGAGGAAGTTGGTCAATCGCCCGGGCCTGACGAGGAGGTGGCGATGCCTGAAGTATTCGACCCCAACGACCATCCGGAACTAAAAGACTTGTTAGTTGAAGGAGGTCCTGATAGGGACGAATTCAGTAAAGGCCAACGTGAGTGCCCATCTCTGGAAGGCCTAAGGAGACAGGCCTGCTCCCAGCTTGAGGGTGAACCTCCTGGGAAGCATAGGATTTATTGGAAAGGTGGACTCCTGTATAGTGAGCCGACAGAGTCTACAGAAGGAGACCATAGGAGGTTGGTGGTTCCCCTTGCTGTTAGGCCCTTCCTCCTGCAGTTGGCGCATGTCGTTCCCCTTGCTGGTCACCTTGGTATGAGGAGGACCAAGCAAAGGTTATCCATGCACTTCTACTGGCCCAAGATGGGGGAGCAAGTAGAAAGTCACTGCAGGAGTTGTGCCGCCTGCCAGTTGTCTGGTAAGGTTGGCGCGACAATCCAAGCTCCGTTGGTACCGCTCCCAGTTGTGGGGGTACCATTTGAAAGGGTAGGGATCGACATGGTTGGTCCCCTTGACCCGCAAACATCCTCAGGCAATAGGTTTATCCTGGTGCTGGTCGACCATGCAACCAGGTATCCTGAGGCCGTCCCATTTACAACTGTAACTGCCAAGCCAGTTGCAGAAGCTTTACTCGACATGTTTACTAGGGTTGGCTTCCCTAAAGAAGTTGTGTCGGATCATGGCAGCAACTTTATGTCAAAGTATAGGCAGGCTATGTGGAAAGAATGTGGGGTCACCTACAGGTTCTCTTCTGCATACCGCCCCCAGACCGATGGTCTGGGGGGGCGTTTCAACAGGACGTTAACAAGCATGATTGGGGCTCTGGAGGAGCCTCAGAGAAGAAAATGGGATCTTCTTGTTTCATGCTTACTGTTTGCCTACCGAGAGGTACCACAGGAGGGTGTTGGCTTCAGCCCCTTCGAACTTCTGTTCGGTCATCCCGTACGGGGACCCTTAGCCATTGTCAAGGAGGGATGGGAGATGCCCACTCCCCCTGTTACTACCAATGTAGTTGACTATGTGCTAGGGCTCAGAAAACGGATGGTACTTCTGATGAGCTTGGCTAGTGATAAATTGAAGGCACGGCAAGCGCTGGTGAAACATTGGTACGACCAGAAAGCTTCCCTCATCAACTTTACACTTGGTCAGCAAGTCCTGATCATGAATCTCATAAGGCCTCGAGCTTTACAGGATAAATGGTCAGGTCCTTGCCTAGTGGTGGAGCCCCTGGGTGACATTAACTATTCAGTGGACCTTGGAAGGCCTGGACAGGCTCCAAAAGTGTTTCACGTGAATAGGCTGAAGGCTTTCGTCCCAAGCGGCGAAATCGCAGCACTGCTATTTGCTTCAGACGTTGAGGAAGAGGAGTCTGAACCTCTCCCCGACCTGTTCAAAAGCAGTCCTTCAGATAGCTCTTTTGAGGGTGCCCGAGTGGCCCCTCGCCAAAATGGACAAGGCTCAGTGGTTTACCTTGGACATGAAGTAGGTGGAGGGAGGATACAGCCTCTACCCAGTAAAGTACAAGCAGTACAAGACTGGCCTACCCCCACTACGCAAACCCAAGTGAGAGCCTTCTTAGGACTCACGGGGTATTACCGCAATTTTGTGGCAGACTATGGCACCATAGCTGCTCCTCTGACTGCCCTCACAACTCCGAAGAAACCCAAGAAGGTAACTTGGACCGACGAGTGTGAGAAGGCCTTCAATGGCTTAAAAGACTCCTTGTGCCAGGCCCCTGTCCTAAGGGCCCCTGATTATCAAAGACCTTTTATCGTGCAGACGGATGCCTCTGACACTGGGATAGGAGCTGTACTATCACAAGTAGATGAGAAGGGTAAGGAACACCCTATCGGTTTTATTAGTCGCCAGCTTAAGGACAGAGAGCTCAGATGGTCCACGGTAGAGAAAGAATGTTTCTCTGTTGTGTGGGCCCTAAGGAAGCTGAGGCCCTACCTCTATGGGACCCACTTCACTGTGCAGACTGACCATAAGCCGTTAAAGTGGCTAATGAACATGAAGGGGGAGAATTAAAAGTTGCTTAGGTGGTCCATAAGTCTTCAAGGCTTCGACTTCACTATTGAGCATAGGCCAGGTGTCCAACATAGCAATGCTGATGGGTTGTCCAGAATGTTTAACCGACCTGAACAAGAGACTCATCCAGGGGTGGATTAGTTCCCCCTGTCCATAGTCTGGGAGGGGCGAGTGTTAGGAAAGATTTCGTAATTGTAGGGAATTTTCCTTCCATGTGGCAACCCCTAAACTTTTTGCTATTGTTTTTAACCTTGTTCTTGACTTTGCCAGAGAAGTACAGCCTTCTGCCGCACTTCTCTGGGCTTTCGCTCCTTTCTTACGGGGAAACTGACATGCCCTTAAGACAGTCAGTACCGGGGAACATGGTTTCCCGTAGTTTCTTTTATTGTGTCGCAGCTTTAGTGCAACACGACACAAGAGGGCACTGTAAGCTAAGTTACAGCTCTCTTGGGTCTCTAGCCTTCTACAGGCCCTAGATACTCTTTTAGGATGGTATTTGATCGGTGCAAGTCATTCAGGGACTGGAATGGTGGCAACGATCGTTTTGTTTATTTTGAGCTCCTTTTGGCGTTCTGAGCACGTTTTTGCACTGAACCCAAAATGGTGGCCTGGCTCCCAAAATGGCCAGGCCGCGAGGCTCCTTTGTCCTGTCCACTGTCCGTCTTGCTCCCTTCACCTTCCCCAGGTCCGGCGACCCGGGGCCTTCCTTATTTGGGCATGTACTTTCCCGCGAAACGTGGTTGCTTTCGCGGGCTTCTACATGTCGTTTGTGTGCCTCCAGGGTGTGGGCTGGGATGTCTGGTCCCAATACACATCCTGGGTGCCAGAGAGTCTAGGGTGGTGTGAATGCCTGGGACCACCGTGGTCCGTGATTGGTCCACGTATGGTATGTGTTTTGATGAGCGGATCTCCCATTGGCTCCCCTCCGTTTTGGCGCGAAGGGAACCGTGGATAAGAGGGGGCTGGAAACACCACTACCATGTCGATCTCCTGAGTTCTCACGAACGAAGGAATACAGGAGCCAAGTATCCTGCAACTACTAGGCTGGACCGAGGAATCGCTGGTGACCCGCTGAAGGAATCCTCCTTTGCACTGCTGTCGTCCGGAGAGCCCCTGTCCTCCTTTGATCGAACCAGAAGGCCTGTACTGGTGCTTCTACTTTTGGAATAGCAGGAACAGCTATTCCCGGCATCTTCAACCATCTCCTACCAAGTAAGCCTTCGGAAGCGTCTCTGGGCCATCCAGTTGACTGACCAGCTTACAAAGGAGTTTGGCTCTGCAACCGCCGCCAGGTTGTGTTGTATTGCGAGTTCTTGTCCCTCTCCCACGCTTCGTACGCTTGGCGTCCCCAGGTCTGAAGGGAGGAGGGTTCATTTGGCTCAAATACACACGGCCGCTCCGTTGTCCTGTGCGGCAACAAAACTGTGCCGGTTTCATCGATTGGGACGTCTTTTTGCTCTACACGACTACGAGGCGTTCCCTGCTCTTCTGAACCTGCCAGCTGCTGAAACTAACGTGGAGAAGCCTGGGTCTGCTTGCTTCGGGGACCGGTGAGTAGTTTAGCTAGGATCTGGTCGCCCTCCTGCAGTATCCCATTGCTTTTCCCTGCTGTGTAAAAACAGCACCCTTTTGCCGTACTCGCGCTCTGCTTCTGCTCGCTGTGGAGGCTGCGCTTGAGTTGCGGAACCTGTCCTCCTTCTGCTGTGCACTAACCCGAACTGCCTGACTTCCTCCGAAGAGCTTCCCCTTTTGCCCGTTGGCACCGGCGTGGCAGGTACTTTGAGCACAAGGCTCCACTCTTCGCAGGGCTCGGACTTCCATCTAGTTAGGTGCCTCTGAAGGCGAACTGAGTCTAAAGCGTTATCGCACTGCCTGTTTTCCTTTCCTTTCAGGTGGACTACATATTTCGTGCTTTAAACGCTTGCGACAGTGTATTTGTATATATATTGTGTTGATATGGTATGTGTTGGTTTAATATTGTGATATTGTGATTTTCTCGCTACGGTCATTATTTTAAAGGCCTTAAAATAAATGTGTATCTATTTTTGATATAACAACTGTTTGGAGTAGTTTGTAAGCGCTCTTGCTTTGTGTGCTTATTGCGGGCTTTCAGTCACCCTCACCCCTCTTGAGACCTAGTCTTGACCGCCGCGATCGCTACCTTGATTGGTCTGGCTTGTCCAGAGGTTACCCTGTTCCAAGTAATTAGGTTGGCCTTCTGAACTTCTGCGCCACCAGGACAGAGTTCAGAAATCCGTCTTAACAGTAGGTGACCCCAGACCACCAACTCTAAACCCACTGTCCATACAATAACTAAATTAATACGACCATTCCACCTTATTTCATAATGACATGATTTGTAATGCAAGGTACAGGGTGGAATAAATTATAGTCCAAAGCGCGGTTGGAAGCCTTCGGTGCGGATAGTGCGATACTGAATGAGTGACAAATGTGTGGGTCAGCTCGATCTTATACCTTCCCCTGTGCCATTCGCTGAGCCTCCCAGGTGCACACCATAATGATAGAGTGTCTTACATGGTAACTAATTGTAAATTTGACCTTGGTTCCATGGAGATGATGAGTCCATCAGACCGCACGTGATGGAAGACGGACAGCTGGGGCCAATGGCCTGGCATCTCCTATAAAGCAGGCTGACCATGTATAGGGTCTCACCAACCAGCCACGTGGGTTTTACTGTATATGTTTTCATCACTGATGATGATTTGTTTCCTTATAACATTCTGTTTGTACCATTTTTCTGCAGAACATTTTTTAGCAGCAGAGTACTTTGCTGGCAGTCCTATTTTGTGTGTGATTAAAACTTGTTGTCCTTGCAAGAATCACTTGGCCATTTTTCCTGAGCGGGTTGTATTTTTTCTGGCATGAGTCTTTGTCAGCGTGCTTTCAATCTCACAAAGTTTGAATTCACACATCCAAGGGGATGCAAAGGAACATTCTGGAAGAGTGGTCAATTTCCAATTTCCTGAGTGGTGAATGGCACTCGAGGGAGTGGCTTAATGGCAGCATACCTGCAGATAAAAGACACAGCATCAATGGAAACATACCTGGACAAAATAAGAGATCTAGTAACCTGCTCCCTTTTTTTTTTTTACTCAGAGCAGGTATTCTCCCCTACCTTCATTCACCTGCACATCTGGAGGAACAGAAATGTGCCCCTTCTGTCCTCTGCTAAAAGAAACAGTCTGCATACAAACAAATACGACAGAGAAACCTAAAACCTTGTCTAACTAACCATGGTATTAGAGACATACACAAAGCTGAAATATTTTGTAAAATAAATCGCCTATGAGGAAATTGGAGTAGCAGACTATTTAGGTAGAGCTTTGTATGACAGGTCCAAATACTTGAAGACTCAAGTAAATAGAAGAGAAGACACAGACACTGGCAAATAACCAACATTAACATCTTTTAAGATATTCTTGTTTTAGAAGGCTGGTAGCGTATGTTAAGAGAAGGGATTCAACAATGCAATATAGGTACCGTATTATTAATAACATTGTAGCATTAGACGTGGCATGTGATTTATTAAAAGAGAATGGGCATCATTACAAGGTTGGAGGTAGCCTTGCCAGCAAGGCTACCTCCAAACTTGCAAGAAAGTCTGGCAGCTGTGAATGGGCAATTACCAGGGTATTCTGGCTCTGCCGGACCCAGTAATTGCCCTTTCGCGGGTGCTGGAATTGGGTGATCCCCATTCCCAATGTGCCCCCGTAAGTGGGGGCTGTCCGGGAGCAACGTTTTCCTGTATAGTGACATTGCTTTAATCTATCTCTGTGGTTCCTTTCAGAGATAGAAGACCCAGCTCTAGGCTCAATGGGAATGGGGATGTCTGTAGCACCGGCACGGTACATAACGGTGCCTGTGCTACAGGTGTGCTGTGCTCACGAGTGCCATTCATTCAGGTCAGACCTCGCGGAATGAAAGGCATCCACAAGCACAACTCGGAATTTGCCGGTCTGGATGGAACGGTACCGGCAAGCTTACCGGTATCGTTGTATCCGGACCGGCAAGCTCGTAATGAGGCCCAATGTGCATCATGGAATGTAAGATTATTTTAGTATTTAATTATAACCCGTGGACTGGCACTTGACACAAACTGTAAGGCTGCACAGTAGAGTTGAGTTGTTTTGTCTGCAATGAATTGGCAATAAGTGTAAGAATTTGATAGCTAAATATAATGGTAGTTGATCGTTGCATATGTGATAGATATCACCAATGACATGCATGAAAATAATGTGGTCAAAGAAGTTATTAGTATGCAAGATTATTAACCCGCATTCTAGCTCAAGCACATTGCACATTATGTTTATTATTTGGGATATAATTCAAAGTCTCTGACATGGGTGGAGAGGGTGCTTAATTCTGAGTGACCTGGAACATTGCTATAACAGAAATGGCACACCAAGCAAGCAAGCTATTACAGTAATCCAGCCAAGTGTTCACAAGAACTGCGGCTAAAGTTGCCATGCTCTATTGAGTGAGAAAAGTTTGTATGTTATGTAGCAGTTTTTTTATTTTTATTTATTTATTTACTTTATTTAATCAATTCAATGATTTTTACAAAACGTTGTAGAAATGAAAACTGAAAATAGCAATAAAGCGTAAAAAGGAGATTCAATGTAGAAAAAGAGAATTCAATGCCGAAGAAGAAGGTTCGATGCAAGACAAGAAAATTCAATGCAGAAGCAGTGAAACGCCGCAGTAAAGAAGAAAACAGCAGAAGAAAAGAAGAGAGAGAAAGGGAGCGAGAGACTTACACAAACAACGAAAATAAACAGAAGCAGAAGCAAAACAGAGTTTCCAACCGAAGGTACACATTTCTTGTGATGTCAGTAGAGTTCCAGCTTTCCAAAGCAGTTTCCTGCTGGATTTTCTTATTATTGCAAGAACTGGGTCTGCTAAGATTACGTTTCTGACGAAGCTGGCCGCTTTGATAGAATGAATTGGAGAGTTTGTGCAGTAGCAATAGTCCAAGTTTTTCTTTCTCCGCTCATCAAACGGTACCGCCATACCTCCTCTTCCTTCGTGTGAGACGCCGAGAGGTGCGATAACAGGAATTTCTCACCTATTTCTCTTGTGCCGGGACAATTTAGCAGTAAGTGGCATATAGTTTCCACCTCTGTTTTGCTTTTGCAAAAACGACATAAGTCTGAAGTGCTTAATCCTCTCAGTTTCAGGATCTCGTTAGTTGGCAACAAGTTTAATCGGGCTCGCAGGAACACGCTTCTTGCTGGTTTACTAGGAAACTTGGCTAGATAGTTTGGAACCGAGTTCAGCTTTGTTTGGTAAGGCGGGAGATGGCTAACTGATTTCGCCTTAGAGGCCATGTCCAAGATTTTAATCCAATCGAGCTCTGCCATTCTCCTTTTTATTTTTTTCGGATACCGGACCAGGTCTTTCTCTGAGGACTGAATTTCAAATAGTTTTGCTTTGCACGCTGCTTCTCAAGAGTTTAGCACCTTACAGCGGGCGGCTGTTGTTTCGGCACGTAATATAGCGAGTAAGTGGGGGCAGTCCGGGAGCAACGTTTTCCTGTATAGTGACATTGCTTTAATCTCTGTGGTTCCTTTCAGAGATAGAAGACCCAGCTCTCTTCTGATTAAAGCATAGATGTAGTCTTTGGAAGGCCTAAAACTGTGCGCCAGAAATACCCCTCTGGTTTCAGCCAGAGGTAGGCTGGGGTATGTGGCAGGGCTTCCGCTGCGTAGGTAAGAGACGGTACCACCTTTGCGCGATAGAATTTAATCACTGGGAGCAGCGAAAATCGGCCAAATTTTTTATCCAACACACAGGCTTGTGCCGCCAGTTTGCTCGCCTTGGCCATCAATGAACTCTGAAGGGTTGCATTTATGTCCGAACAATCAAATGTGATTACCAGGTATTTAAAGTTGTCGACTTTTTCTAGGGCAGTCCCCTCCAAATACCACAACATTTTTTCTTTTGGTCGCCTCCTTTTTTCCAGGACCAGTATTTTTGTCTTTGATACGTTAATTGTAAGATCATTTTCTCTGGTGTAGGTAGCCAAATTATCTAACTGGCGCTGAAGGCCAATCGGGGTCAAGTCCATGAGTATCAGATTATCTGCGTAGAGTAATCTTGTGGCTTTCTGGCTTCCCATAGATGGTGGAAAAGATTGTATGGGTAGTTCGGAGTTTCTTGAAGTCACCAAGATAAGCAATAAAGAGGGCCGGGGCTAATGGGCAGCCCTGTTTTACCCCTCTTTCCACAGAGATTTTGGCTGACAGCAGACCGGCTTGGTTTAGCCTTACACGGATTTTGGTATCTTTGTGGAGCACTTGGATGGGTTGAAGGATATCTGGCGGGCAGTTCCAAAGTCTCAGTTTTTCCCACAATTTTGCTCTATTAACTTGATCAAAAGCTTGCGCTAGATCTACAAACGCAAGGAAGACACGTGGGCCACCTCCGAAGACGTTACTTTTTAAAGCGCTAAGAAACAAGATGTTTGTTGCCGTCCCATTATCTTTAGTGAAACCCGTTTGGAACGGGTCAGCACACACTGCTTGCTTTGCCCATCGCTGGAACAATTGAAGGAAAAGTGACCCGAAAACCTTACCGATGGTATCAAGTAGCGCTATAGGACGGTAGTTTTTCGGGTCTTCCTTGTGACCTTTTTTGAATATGGGCACTACAATAGATATAGTCCACGACGCCGGGATTTGTCTGGATTGTTTGCAGCGTTTAAAGATCTCGCTGATCAGTGGTGCCCATTATTTTACGTTTTGCTTTAGGTCAAGATTGGTGATACCATCCGGGCCGGGGGCTCATGATGGTTTAAGCCTTTGTAGAACCTTTGTAATTTCCACTTTGTCGCTCAAGTCTGCCCAACACTCCAATTTGCTTCCCTGTTCCAAAGGGGTATGGGCCGACGGTGCCTGGAACAGATTTTTGTAAAATTTTGTCCACTCTGTCTCTCCGATTGGATTGATTTGAGCCGTTGCTGATGGTGTGGATGAAGATCTTAGCAGGGCCCAAAACTCCCGTGGATGGTGGCCACAAACGATCTTTAACATAGTTTCTGCGTCCTGTTGGTATAAATGGAGCCTGTGTTGTCTAATCCAGGATTTATAGGCTTTCGTGATCTTCGTTAGGCTGTCTTGGTTCTCAGAAGATGGATGAGTGCTGAATTTTCGTTTTGCTTGCCTCACCAATCCCCTTTTCTCCACTACTTCGTGGCTGTATTCATGTGAGTGCGGTTGGTTTCTGCGTCCCGCACTGTTTGATTTTCTTTTGAATGGTATCAGTAGCGGTTGGTAATCTGGTGCTGGTGGATCTTGCCATCCACAGGCGACCATACCTTTCCGTTGGTAATTTTCTTTTATCTTCAGTATAGAAGCCGCCAAACGTTTTAGGCAGGTTTGCTGGTTAGTTGTCTCCACTTGCGCGATCATGTGCAAGTTTTCCTTTGGGCCACTCTTCCATTTTAACACCAGTAGGTTGTGGTCGCTGGCAGTAGACTTTAAGACGTTAAACAAACAGGCTAAGGTTGCCAGTGGTCTATTTATGAAGATGTGGTCGATGTCCGCCTTGGAGTTTCCTCGTTCCCAGGTTGGTGGTCTGTTATCTCTGGTGAATAGTTCTTCAGCACAAAGTAGATCTCCGGAGGACATCAAGGTCAACCACTTTGAACCCCGTTTTTTCCTCGGCGAAGGTAGGTGTATGGCGGAAGAGACTGCCTCATGCTGTGCCCAAGTGGCATTTAGGTCACCACAGAGGATCAACAAGGCCTCTGGGAACTTTATACGAGCCTCATCGATGGTCTCTCTGATCAGAGCTATAAAAGCAGAATCACTCTGGGCTACCGGGTTCCAGTAAACGTTCATCACAATCAGGAGCTGCGTGGAGGAAACCTTTGTTTTCCCCACTGGCTGGTCCCAGCTTATCTCAGTGGCTAAGAGGTAAGTAGTCGATCTCAGTATTTTATTTAGCTGTAGTCCCTGGCCTCCCCAAATGGCTGTAATAAGGCCGGACGATGGCTGGCCAAAAATTCCTTTAATTGTTGGGACACAAGCAATGGCATATCCATCCATAACCGGGGGTGCTGTCATCCAGGCCTCCTGTAGGCATATTATGTCGTAGATCTCCTTTCTTTGTCAGATGTTGAAATCCACGAGTGTTCCATGACCCCAAAGATAGCTCTTCTTTCTCTGCGATGTATCTGGAAGCAAGCGGAGCGTAGGGGTATTTGGTGAATTGCTATTGGTTCTTATTGAGCCTCAAAGCCTTTGGCAACCATGCCCATAGTTGCAATAAAGGCGCCGGTTTGGAGGGTTGTTGAAGGCCTGAATCATTTGTTTTAGAGGATTGGGTAACAGTACGTTGGATTTTAGGTTTGGGACCTGCAGGGACTCTTCCTATTCCAAGGGGATCTTTGTATTCACATTTACTTCGTTGCGCTACTTTCGAAGGAAGAGGGCTGACTGGTTCCAGGCAGGGATTCGGAGAAATACTCCGAGTGTTGCTAGCCGAGAGAAACTGATCTTTAATTAGGGGTTGTTGTTTCTGGCCCGTCTGCTCCAAAATTCTCTGTTGCCGTTCTGGTTGTTCGCTTACTTTCGTGGTGCGCGAAGATTTTGGAGACCGAACCAACTCTGAGGTTTTCCTTTTTGGGGAAGAGTCGGCATTTTCTTCGAGTTCGAACAAGTCAAACCCTAGCTTTAGTAGTTTTTCAGCTGCTTCCGAGATCCTGATTTTCCCCCAATTTGTGCTTACATGCAGATAGGTGTTGGCGATTTTTCCTTCGTGGAAAGGTTCTACTCGGGCAAGGTCTTTAGTGTCCACGTGTCTAAGCGACGGAACGCACTTGAGGAGTTGAAGCACGTAGCCCTGTTTAACACCACATATTTCTTATTATCCGGCAATTGTTCGATCTTAAAGCTACGTTCTGTTTTGGGTAGGCGGGTCACTGACCGAGGAATCACTCTAGGGCTGGATTTGAAGGAATTTCTGGTCCTATTGTCTTTCTGGTATGTTCAGATTGTGTTTGCATTCCTGGTAGTTCTTTGGCCCGAGTTGCATGTACCCACCGCGCCTTTGAGGCGTTTTCAAAGTCTTTGGGGGAAGCCAAACTCATTTTCCACTCATGAGAGGAAAAGGGAGGGCTGTGCAGAGCTCTTTTGCTTCTTTTGTTTAGATTTAGTTAATTATCCTTCAATTGCATCTTTGCGGGGCCCTGCCCCCAACAAGGCTTTTTAGTTAACTTCTTGCACCTGTTTTCTAGGGTTTGAAAAGGTGAAGACTCCTCGTTGCAAGATTGAGGCAGACTGTTGTCCTCCTGATCATCGGATAGCGAGTAGACGCTGAGGTTTAGCAATTCTTCATCCCCCTTAGAGCCTACCCCTTTAGCTCTTTAGGGCTGCCTCTGGCGGGTTCTGCTCTTTTTATGTGTAGATTTTCCTGAGGAGCTGGTTTTTCCAATGGTTTCAGGCATGGATGATTCTCCGTCCAAATGCGCGGAGCCCATTTCTTAGAAGAAGACTCCTCTTGTGAATCGTTGGATTGTGTAGAGGTGAAGCTTACTGCTTTCATGGATTGCCGGCCAACCTGCCCTTCGTTCACAGTTGTTCTTTCTTTCCCTTTGGTTTCCTGGGTCGACTCAATCTCTTGCGAATTGAAGATGTTTTCGTTACAAATAGCAACATTTATGGGTGCGATTTTCTTCTTTTGTTTCTTTCCCAGGGTTCCTGTCTCTAAGAGGCCTATCCTTGGAGTTTCCGTCTGGATCTTTGCTGGGGCAATCGGTCGCTCTTTTGGGGTCTGGGAGCAGGTGTCAAGAAGAGAGGGTCTTGTTGATCTATTTGGGCTCGCGCTTCTGCCACTTTCAGAACCTTCTCGTGATGGTAAAGGCGGGTCGTCCATTGCCCGTTTTTCCATTTTGTTATTGAGGGCTTTTATGTACCCTTCTAGGAAAATCAAGCGACTGTTCATCATGGCTATGATAGAGGTGTGGTCTTTCAATGAGTTATTTATCGACTTGTATAGTTTACAGAGGGGTTCCATGGCCAAGGTTACTGTTGACATAATGAACCTTAAATCAGTCTTCTTTGACGGGGAATCTTTAGAGGTGTGGCTAGGCCGCTTGCTTAAACTGCGAGTTCTCGTTGGACTTGGTGTGGTCTGCAAGCTGAAATTTTGTGCCCCTACTAAGGCTCCTCGCGGAGCCGGACTGGCGGGAGCCAGTGCCACGGTGCTGGCCTTTAACTTGTCAGTTTCCCTTGTGTCAGGTTCTTGTGTAGCCAAGATTTTGGGAGAAGCCTGTGGTCTTGTCAGATCCACGTACTCGGGCATCTCCAAGGGAAGTGGAGCCCATGCTGGGTCAGTGGTGGCCACTTCTTTTTTTTGCAGCTCCACGGCAGGCGGTGACTGGCGAGGCGGGTTACATTCCGCGGGATTTTGAACAATTATGGCTTTTACTAAAGGTCGCTGAAACCCCAAGTTCTTGGGTGTCGTCGTAGGTAAAGATGGTGTAGCCAAAGATTCATTGGGAGCACTGGTTTGCTCTCTGACTTGTAGCTTTTGGTTTGGGGCGACCTTTTCTGGCTTCTCGACTTCTGTCTGAAAGGAGGAGTTTATGTCCTCCTTCCCGTCATTTTGGCTGATTGAAGATTGTTTAGACCAGGGAGGGGTTGGTCTAAATAGCGGTGAGCCAAAGTGCCATCTAACGCTTGGATCAGGTGTTATGTTGGAGAATAGGAAGCGGGCAGGGTCCAACGAGAAGGTTGCGCCCCCCGCGACTGTTCTCTCAGGTTGGTTTTGCACTGGGATTTGATTTGTCACAGCATTGAGGATCTCGGCATCCAAGAGTTCTTCCGATATAGATTGTTTCTTTTTTAGGAAGTGGGCGAAAAACTTGTTGCTGGTCACTGACTGGCTAGGGACCCCCTTTAGAGGGGATATCAGTGCTCTTTCCGGTTTTTTCGAAAGTCTTGGTCGTGAAGTTCGCTGAGCTTTGAGGGCAGGATTCGGTCGCTGGTGAACGCATCGCCTTCTGCGCGCGGGTGCTGCCTTTTTCTTTTGGTGGAGGGCGTAGGTGGAGGCGTGCGATGGTTTAGCTTTTCTGTCCTTTGCTGAGTTTGTCGAGGAGATTAAAGAACTGTCAGACACATTTTGCTCCGACGACCCCGATTTCTGAGGGGACACTTCCAACTCGGCCCCCCCCTTTCTTGGGTCCGGCTTGGGTGTTGCCCCCCCCCTTTAAGTCCACCCCCGGCGAAGGGCTAGGGAGGTGTAGCATTTGGGCCACTATGGTGATGTTTGGGCCTATACTTTGATGTACAATGTTTGGGATGGTAGGCAGTTCCTCCTCCCCCGCTCGACTGGGGCGACCCTCCATTCCGGAGGGTGGAGTGGCTAGTCTGACTGCAGATTTGAAAGTGATTGCCGGTGCTGGGCGTTCGGCCGATAACAAGTCCAATTGGGGGGCCCATACTGGGTCGCCACATCCCCCTGCGCTCCACCCCCGTCACCATACCCCCTCTCACCATTTGCAGGCGGCATCTCGTCTCCTCCGAGGGGCGATGCAGGAACCAGCTCACACAGCGAGATGCAGCAGACGGGAGGAAGGAGCTCATGCCGGGCTGGCCGACCGATGTCACAGTGAGGCTCCAACTGCTCCAGATCATTTTCGTCTTCTCTTTGACGGAGACGAAGTTCAATGGTTGCACGGGGCACCTGCCACGCTGCCGGAGGGTCCATCTCTCATCCACTGGAGGAGAGACTTGTCTCTGGGTGGGCCATTTCCTTGTTGGCGCTGCGTAAACTACGGAGACGTGAGCCCTTCACCTCAGGATGAGATGCAAGGAAGTTTACTGGAACGAGTAGCGGCTGTGAATGTTTGGCTGGGGCCGAAGTCGAGAAGGCACTGGCCTTTTTGTTCGTGGCCCAGGCTGCCTTAGCTGCCATAGACTGCAGAGACTGCCACTCTGCAGCCACTCCACGGCCACTCGGTGGGAAAGGAGAGCTTTTGAATGAAAGTCCGCCCTCGAATTAACAGGCAGTGTAGAAAGACTGCACAGCACACAGTCGCCAGGAATCACGTTGAGACACTGCAGAGACTGCCACTCTGCAGCCACTCCGCCGTTTTTTTATCAAGCCACAAGCAGATCTGACAGCAGCCACATGTTGACGCATGGAGAGTTCAGCATCAAGAATCACTCCAAGTGTTATCACTTTTTTTGTACCTAAATAGGAGTGTCCATGATTATGAACTTAGCATACTCTTCTGTCAAGGATCGCAAATTATGACTTGGGGCAACAATAAGAAGCTTGGTTTTGCTTGCATTTAGTACCAATGAATTTACTGCCATCCATACGTGGATGGACCTTTAAATAGTGCTCAAAGTTACTGAGTCCACTGAGTATAGGCCTGAGAGTGTGAGGACAACCTGAGTATCGTCAGCATAGTTAGCCACCAGCACTCCTAGGCTGAGAAGCAAAAGCAGAAGGGGATCATGTAGATGTTGAACAGCATTGGAGTGATGCAAGACCCCTGTGGGATGCCACAGATGATGAAGGCAGGGGCAGAAGAAGCATCGCCCACACTAATTCATGGGGTTCTGGGGCACAGAAATGAAGAAATCCAGAGAGACCCTTTAGGTGAACAGTCCGCGACTGATTGAAGTCATTCGGCTAAGAGATTGTGATCTACAAGATCAAATGCCGAAAACAAGTCCAACAGCATCAGAGCTGCTAAGAACCCCATGTCTATATTCTCAAGTAAGCTAGCGGTTTCTTTGTGGGATCGCTATTGGATTGCATGCGCTATTTACCACTCTTAAAACCTAAAAGAAAGGTCGGCGGCAAGTAATAATCTTCCCTCAAGCTTCCCACAGAGCAGATTGTAAGATTGTAGTTCGGGAGGATATCTTGCGCTCACACAATACACTTGATCTAAGTTTTACATTTTTACAAGTCCACCATCATTATTCATAAAGTCACTCCAAGTGTTCCTTCAATATGAATGTTTTCAATTCTTATAGAGAAAAACACAGCCGACAGGTGTTTCGACCACCGGTCGTTCTCAAGGCTGTACAAAATGACACATTCATTCAATATATACATTTTTCAAAAACCATATAATATTGTGTCACATGTCAGGTCAGGATGATGGAAAATTCATGGCATAATCAAGAATTTCAATCGGTGTTTAAAGAAAAAAACATAAATTTAAGACCACAAATTAGTGTCTCAATCAAAATATCTCCATTTGATCAACACAAATAGACTCATCCCCACAGGTGGTGAGCATTTCCAATCATTTATGAATATAGTTTATGGCATTTCAGTTCTACATACTAAAGTATAATAATTCAAGGTTTTCCCTATACAGGATTGGAACTCTGAATTTCCAACATAAGATCAAGTGTGATCATTTGACATTGAGATCTCAAATTTAAGAGATATGGGGAGTGTACATGGGGTAAGCACCGATTATAGTAACACTGTTTAACAAAGCACTAATAAGATTTAACACTTATACCTTTATTTTGGCAACTCACATTTTGGTCATGTTGGAATGGCTTCACAAGGTGTTTGGGTACAAGTTTCTTATTTTGGAGTAACTAACCATGCATGAAGTTTATATATTGCAGTCTCTTTGTTTTTATGCTGACTCAGTTTAATTTAATTTGATAATGAATACATTAGTGGATCTAATTGCGGAATACACATAATAACTGACTATTTTTGTTGATCAAACAGAGATATTTTGATTGAGACACTAATTTGTGGTCTTAAATTTATGTTTTTTTCTTTAAACACCGATTGAAATTCTTGATTATGCTGTGAATTTTCCATCATCCTGACCTGACATGTGACACAATATGGTATGGTTTTTGAAAAATGTATATATTGAATGAATGTGTAATTTTGTACAGCCTTCAGAACGACCGGTGGTCGAAAGACGTGTCGGCTGTGTTTTTCTCTAGAAGAATTAAAAACATTCATATTGAAGGAACACTTGGAGTGACTTTATGAATAATGATGTTGGACTTGTAAAAATGTAAAACTTAGATCAAGTGTATGGTGTGAGCGCAAGATATCCTCCCGAACTATATTCTCAAGTAGATTGGCATTGAGATCCAGCATAGCCGTCTCAGTGCCGGTGCCATCCCTGAACCCAGATTAACAGGGGAGAAGGATATTGTGGGTCTCGACATAATTCTGAAGTTGCAGGTGAGCTATAAATTAAGGGGTCCAAATATTCCTTTTTTAGTAAGGGAGTTACCCAAGCCTCTTTTAAAAAGAGGGTGACTCTGCCTTCAGTGAAAGAGCAGTTAAAGAATTTTGTGACCCACCGGCTTAGGGTTTCACGACATTCGATAAACAGGCTCACCGGACAGGCATCGCTATTACAAAAGGTAGGCTTCATGGCAGTAATGGTGTCTGACACAAATGATTCAGAACAGGGAGTAAAATCAAAGATACAAGGTGAAGACTGATGAGGAACCACTGCTTTGTGAGGTACGGCTGCTATCTCATATGATGAACACAAGTCCTTGACCTGTAAGGTGTTGAGTTGATGCATAGTAACTTTTTTGGCAAAGACATCATGAATGGCCTGACACCTATGCTTATCTTTTACCGGAGTAGGTAGAGGAGAAGGTTTAGTTTTAAGCTCATTTAATATTGAAAACAATTCCTTGGAGTCAGACTTTGCGTTCTGAATTTCATTGTTGTAACAATCAGACTTGGCTTTAATAATAGCCTCCTTGTATTGTTTAACAAGAGTTTTATATGTGGCCCACGTGAGAGCAGATGGATTTTTGTGCCATTCGCACTCTACAGCGCTTTTCTGCTGTCTAATGGACATGATGATATTGTTGAACCAAGTTTTGTTTATAACTTCATATTTAATGGTGCATCTCTTTAAGGGTGCCAGTGAATTGGTGACATCAATGACATCAATGAGAGATTTGGCAATGTGGTTAACAATGTCGTCCGCACTTTCAAATTCCCTCAAGACCCTAATGTCTCCAACAGAAGTGGTGCAAACGTTTCTGGCGTAAGAGCCTTTAGGTTATGCATCTTGATTTCTCTCTGGGTGTTGGAATTCACTTTGGCTGGGAGAGTTGGGGAGATGATGTCAAACGATAACAAGCTATGATTCGACCATATGCAAGGTGTAATGACTAAATAAGTCAGGGAAAGCTGGTGAACCAATAGCCAATCCAGTGTGTGGTCTTCACTATGTGTAGGGAACTCCACCAATTGCACGTAGCCAATGGATGTATAAGCACACACAAGAGATCTGTTAAATTGTCATGCCAGATATTAAAATCTCCCATGACAAGTATAGGGGACTGTGGCTTGGTGAGTGAGTTTAGGAGATTAAAAAATTGCTCCTCAAACAATGGCATGCCCTTGGGGACCTGTAAAGGGCAACTAAGGTGAGAGAAGTATTTTATGACATTTTAATGTTAAGCTTTTGCAGACTTCTAAATGCTCATGAGGCACCAAATGAGACTAATAATTTATTTAGAAAGAGTGCAACTCCCCCACCCCTGCCGGACAGGGGACCTGCCCGTAAAAATAAGTGATCTTGTGAAGTAGCCAAGAGCACTTCCGTTGATATCGTTTGGTCTAACCAAGATTCTGTTAGTGCTAAAATGTCAAAATTTGAGGACACCAGCAGATCTAAAATCTCTTATCCCCCTTTGGAGCATTGTGGCGACAGGACAGTAGTGGAAAGCCAGTGATGCCTGTAGCCTTATTAAGGGTAGTGCTTGAACAGCTGGAATACTCTGTGCATGTAAATAGGGAAAGCCTAGCAGCAGCTATTGCGGAGGAATAGTTCATACCAAACCTGTCAACCACGTTGCATTCTCTGTAGTAAATTGTATCGTATGTCAAAAAAGTTCTGCTGGGCACACAAGGCAAACAATTGGAGGAGTTATTCCTCCACCGAACAGTCCTTGTCAGCATTTACATATTGACTATGTTGTTATGCTGCAACTATGTAGTGGATATAGGAATATGATAGTGGTGGTGTGCCCCTTTTTGAGATGAATTGAAGCAGTTCCATGTACACACCCTGATGTCACTTGCACAGTGAAGTTTTTAGTTTGAGAAGTCTTTCCTAGGTGGGCAGTATGTGAGGTGCTGATATCCGACAATGGGCCCCATTTTGTTAATTAAGTATTTGAACAGATTATTATTGCTTAGTATAATACACACATTTACTTCTGTTTATCACCCGCAAGCAAACAGGATATGTGAGAGACTCAACAGTCTCCTCAAAGAAAGGATTGCTAAACTCAAATTGACATTGAAGAAGGGATGGCTATATTGCCTGCCCCTTGCATTATGTGCATTGATATGATATGATATGATATGATATGGCATTTGTAACGCTCCTATACAGAAGTGTTTCAAGGTGCTAGAAGGCAAGGAAGGGGGAACAGAGGGAGGACAAAGACAATGATCTTAATAGGCCAAGTGTACATGGGATCAAAACAATAACAAGAAGTGTGGCCAGCAGGTGGCAGGTGCAAGGGTAAGTGCAAACAGCAGGGGTCCAAAAGTACAGGTAGGGGGGGTGTAGGGTTAAAGATACAGACCTAAGTGCAAGGGTTGCCAGGAGGCAGTATGGGTGTCCAACGGGGCGGGCAGGGACCTGGGCCTGAAATCAGATGGTAGCCAGGTGATCAATGCAGTATCAGACAGGAAATCACCAGGGGAGAGGAAGAGAGAAGGCAGAAGCAAAGAGGAAAGTCTTGAGGTGCTTCTGGAACCAGCCCGAGTCGGACCACCACCTCACGCCCCACGAGTTAGTAACAGGGAGACAAATGAGAATGCCTCTATCTCCTCCATCGAGGAGCAGAAGTGATGCCCAGATGACTGCAGGAAATGAGTTACATATGTATTTGACATGTATCACCACTAGTATCTCTTTCATTTCAGATCAACTCAAGCATAAGGGGTGACGGTCTTAGGACACATATGAAGACCATTCAGCAATCGGATGTAAAGAACTATTACCTGTGCCCAAACTATTCATTGGAGACCCAGACCTAGTGCACAACTTCACAAGGAAGTGGCACAAGCCCTGTTTTAGTGGACCCTTTGTAGTTGAAAATGTCACTCCCTCAGCAGTAAAGCTCCAAGAAAGGCGTGCCTGGATACACCTGGGCGACGTGAAGCTGTATGCTCGTGAGACCGATACACCCCCACCCGTTGATTCAGAAGCAAGACAAAAAGAAGTAATTCATCACATGCAGACTCGATCGATGATGAGGAAAAAGGACGCTAAGAATGCTGGCTAAATAAATGCAAGTGTACATTTGGACACTCTTTATAGATATTTTAGCAGGACTGCAAAAGTTAACGTTCTCGAGCTGCAGGAATCTTTGAATTGGACTTCAGAAAGTGTTGATGTGCTAAAAATGCCAGATCTCGACTTTGAGTTTGATGACTGGAAAAGGGAGCAGTTTCCTGATTCATTCCTCACTGAGTTTCTCTTTGGTTAGATGAATGGTTCTATCTAATGTCATGCCCATAGACTAATTATTGCTCTCTTTGTGTACATACTCCACACCAATCCTGATCTTGTTTGTCGTAATACTAACATTTGTGTGTTTCTACAAGATCCTAATAATCATCCTGCAATAAGAAGGTTACTTATGGAGATAATTGAGCAGATTCGGCAGCTACCTGAGCATTTAAAGAGGCTGCCTGATTAAAAAGGTTTTATGCTTCCTTAAATGTAGTACATAGGCACACTGTGGACTGTTGAGAATAATGCAGTTCCAGATAGTGAACAAACTCAACAACGTGTGGAGAATCAGAAGTGGTGGGGACTGATGTATTGGTGCATAATATATGCTTGCTCAGCATTTATCATTGTTTTTCTGATTTTGCTAATCCACACGGTCTACTTCGTTAGTCCGAAAAAAGGTAGAAGTCCCCCTGATTCTTCCCACTCCAGTGACTTATGTGAAATTATCTGTTGCAAAGCTACCAAGGCCATATGTAATTATACCTACACCAGTGACACATGTAAGGTCACCCATTTCTCTGACAAGCCTTCCTATGATTCCCCTGTAGGAAAGATCCTTACAGATGTATTACATGAACTGTATGCACGCGCCCTCCTTTCAAAAGGGAGACCTAAGCGCAAGGAAAGATGATTATGAGTTAAATAATTATCTAGACAGTACAGCATTTCAGGGGAATAGCATGTGGTATCAGCACATGAAAGAGGTGGGAAAAAGCACCTCTGAGGAGGTTTGCTATGTTTATGCTCTCATACCTTATGCTTTCGGGAAGTATGAGATATTCGTAGCTATAGAAATAGAAGTCCAGACAGCTCATTGCTTGACTCACCTTGCAATCTGCTAAACAAGAGGTCAGTTCCAGGGTCGCACAGCATCCTTGGTAAGGGTGACAGAATGGTCAGCTCCAGAAGAAGATGATTATGTTCAAGATTTGAAGACAAGAGCAAGTACACAAACCAGAGATCATGTGATAAGATACAAACAGACTGGAATGAAGGGCACAGAAATCAGATAGGAAATCAATAAAAAACTCAATTGCCAAGGAAAGAATGATGAAGAAATACAAAGATGGAAAGAGGCCAGATGCAAATCTGGGAACAGTACTTTCTGCAGATGGATGGGAAAAAAGCATAGTTGTATGTAGAGCTGTGACAGTAACAGGAAATGAAAATCTAGTTACAGGTCATGTGGAAAAGGGATGCAAAGCTCTGTGGCCAAAGCTTGCAATGTTGCTGAGATGGATAGAAGACAAAGGAAGCCCTTTGCAGATAGTGCCTCTGGCTAGTGCAGAGCTATGCTTCAGAAATAATGGCACAAGAAAAGTCAGAGAGAATCAGCAGTGCGATGGAATCTTCGATATACCAGAAATGAAGGCTGGAACAGTAGTGATAATGGAACACTACTGGGCCTGTGGATCCAGAGCATATATGAAGCTGGCCAAGGAATGGGGAGCGATGTGTTCCATAGTAATTGTCCATGTTCCAGCGTTGGTGATTCCGAAGCATGACCTGAACATTGGAGAGTTTCCAAAAGCAGATGCTCACCTGAGAAAGATGAGATCAGTTGGATTCCTCAATTGAACAAAATAAGACAACTACTTTTCAGCTAAATCAATAGAAGCTTTCAATGACATTCCGTACGAATGCAGGTTGTTCAGCCAGACCTCAGCGATATTCATTACCATCTTCATGCTAGGGATACAGACGATGGCAAATGTCAGATGGTTACAGATAACAAGATGGGAGCTCCTGCGGACAACTAACACTCCCATACATTGATTTACTGCTATCAAAGAAGAGCTGGGAGCCATAAGACTGATGACTCTCCAGAACAGATATGTCCTGGACATGATTACAGCTATGGATGGAGGTGTTTGTGCCAACATTGGAGAATCATGTTGCACATTCATACCTTCTCACAATGAAGAGAATGGGTCCCTGATTGAGGTCATAACTGATGCTGATGAAATTGCACATCAAGATGGAAGATGAAGTAGAACATATTGCAGATGACAGCTGGTTTACATCAATCTTCTCATAGGTTCCACAATGGATGGCGAACATCTTCAAGTTCCTTGGAGCCTTGTTGGTGATGATCATGTTTGGATTCTGTGTGATCAGAATAATAATCACACAGTGCAAGAAGACAGCAAAGAAAGCAACAGGAATGAAGATTATGATCGATGTTGAGTCAGGGTTTGGGCCCAAAGAGCTGACAGATGAAGAAATTAGAGACTTAATGAAGGCCAGTATTCATGCACCTGAGGGAACAAAGTTTCTGTATCCAAGAAACCACAAGAAGTATGTGGGAAGATGGATTTACTGCAGCCCGAATGGACAATGTAGTCTTACGACCATGAGTATTGATGAGCATGTGAAATCAGCAGGATCTCTGAAAGGAGTAATGAAGATATGGACTCCAAAGAAGTACTTCTACAGATGAGGATGCCTAGATGTGAAGACTGATGGGAAAGTGGTCGATAAATCAACCAGAGGGGGAGTGTAGAGGAGGAGTAAAGTGCCTCTACCGGAAGTCCCACCCCCAATTTGCCTATATGTTTGCAACTGGAAATTGCGACATGTGCAACACCAGTGATGGTACCTATACTGCGGAGAGTCCTTAAAACAATGTATCCTTTGAGAAAACCCTACATGATGTATCCACGAAGAAATTACAGTCTTCTGAAGGAAAATCCTGGAAGAAGTGTGAAGATGAGTGAAAGAGAAGACAGGTGACGTCATCTGAAGCAGAAATGATGCACCCAGAAGAAATTCCAATTAAGAAGGTGAATAAACCTTATAGAATCTGATGGCAACGTAAAGAATTGAGTAACACTTCATGAGCAAAATGAAGATTGCACGTGCAGGAGAAGCACTGAAGAAAATGCAAAGCCGTTTTTATAATTGTACAGATGCAGTAATGCAAGTAGAACTAAGTAATCATAAGGCTGGCTATACGTAGTGAATTTACTGCAGGCGGTGCCACCTATATATATGTGTGTGTGTGCATAGAATCTGGATGTTCCATAATGCATTTTAGCAAACTTGGACCACGTGAATAAAAGGGCTGAAAGTGTGGTGCAGTAGAATGAAACAGCTGATGATGAAAGAAGATTCAAGAAGGCTTGTCTGGCCCTGTGTCAAAAATTGGGGCCACTAAGAACCTGGTTATCTACTCGAGAAGATACAATCAACATGAGAAGTGAGCCAAGCTCCTGTTTGAGGTGTAATGTAAAAACACTAGAAGTGCCAGGTGTTATTCATTTAGTAGTATTAAATACAATGAAGTAGCTCAAAATGTGGTCTCCTATCACATGGTCAGATGAAAATAGACATTGGGCAAGCTACACCAAGACCAGAAGATAAGGCCATGCTCATACTCCCTTTTATTCAAAGGCACAGTGGTCCTTTGTAAGGCTGAGTTCAAAGAATTATTTGAATGGCAGACAGCAGGAGGGATGATGGATGTTGGGGTAATTGGGTGAGGAGGCATGACCAAGCTAACCCCTCAGCACCTGTGGTACCAGCTTTCATGCTGATAGCAAGTGGAATATTCCAGAAGGGTACAAGCATGCCAACCAATTATAGAGGGTCACGTAGCAGAGAGCCCTATAGTTTGAGAAGCCAATGAAACATTGTGTATTAGTATGACACAGAATATGACTTGCACTGGGGGTGGGCCTAGCTATCCACTTGACCTTAGAGACCCAATCACAGTCCAGTCCCGAGTTTTTACTATATAACTGTGTTTTTTCATGTAAATCGTTGAGAGACATATGACTCTGCAGCGTCCGTGGATGCCCGTTGCACTCCCTGTTTTAGATAATTGCAATTAAAACTGTTGTGTTTTTGCCAACTTCCTGAGTCAGTCTGATTATTGATGCATGAGTGAGATCTGCATCCCCATCCATCGCAGATACTGTTACCTCATATTAAAGGGTTCACCACGTTTGCACAATACGCAGGAACGTGCTGCTGCAGAAGAACACCACACACTGAACTAGGAGAGCAATATAAATATGTGTTTTAATGCATTATACCATACACTTTCTGAGAAAAATAGGCTAAAAGGCCAGAGCATTAGCAATTGTTTTGGAGGGTAACACCAATCCAACAATCCAAGACATGCAAGTCACCTACAGTGCACAGGAACATTAATGCTTTAAATAATATAATGCTTTGCTATATTAAAAATGCCATGCCACAATGAACATGTCCAACTGGCTGCACAATGTATACCAGTTTAGACAGTAATAAAAATCCCAGGCCACATTTGGACATAACTAGACTGGTTGCACCAAAATGCCAATCAAAGCAATAACACTTATTATGGTTATTTTATCACAGATGCCCAGAAAGGTATACAATGCTGCAGTAAGAAATTACTACACTGGCAATACCCAAATGCCAGTCTTGCCAGGTAATTACACTTAGCAGGACTGCTTTATAAGAGATGCCCAGTTAAAAAAAGTCATGCCAAACTCAGAAATTACTGGACTGGCTGCACCAAAATGCCTCGCTAGCCACTAATACCACATATCATGTCTGCTTAGCCTGGATATGGATGACTATTATGATTTATCACGCACTACCTGCCCCCCACACTCCCACAAATCCCCTTTCCCCACCCCCTGCCGCAAACCCAAAATTAGCTTCTTGGCCCAAATGTACCTCCATGTCCCTTTTCCTTGTTCCAGTGCTTACGTATGAGGCTCCTTGCCTCATAAATAAGTACTGGGATGAGGAAGAGTGGGACTAGAGGGAATGAAGAGTACAGGTAACTAAGCCAAATATTACCTCCATGTCCCTCTACCTCATCCCAGTACTTGTGTATGGGGTAAAGTACTGGAACAAGGAAGAATAGAGCTATGAAGAATGAAGATTACCAATAAGTAACCAAGGGATTAGACACAAGTAGTGGTGCAACACCATTGAGCTGACTGGGCTTCAGCCCTCCCCCACACCCCTTCTGAAATGGTGGGCTATGTTGACTCGACCTGGCTGACCTACAGAGCCGGTGCCGGACAGAACAGGACACAGATGTTAAACAGCATCTTGGTTTCAGTGTTAACAAAACCCCAATGACTAACATAAAGCATTTCACTGTTAGTACCTGCATTCAAATTCATAATTCTTTACGCAATTGAAATCTTGATGTGGGTTTAGTACTTGCATACCAGGGAAGTGATTGGAAGGTTGGAGAGGTGACAGCAGACTGCTTATTCTCGCAGCAGTCCATAAGTGGGTGCTTTCAGACTTAAAGGAGGGTAGTTAACTGTTTGTAACATTGAAGCTGCACTAGAATAGTCCCATTAGAATGCATAAAGAAGTTAGATGCCCCCACACAAATAGGTGTGCCCCTCCCCCACGACCCGTGAAGTTAGCACCTCTCCCAACATTTGAAGGGTTAGCACCCCCTTGAAATGTAGGTTTTGTTGTGCCCATGAAAGCAAGTACACACACTATTCACCATACACACAAATGCACACCCAGCCACCCATACATTTAATTGTGTACCCTTTCACCATACAGCCACACCCAGGCAGCCACACATACATTTGAGTGTGCACCCTTTCACCATACAGGTACGCCCAGTCAGGAACCCATATATTTAAGTGTGCACCCTTTCACCATACACTCACACAGGCAGCCACCTATACCTTTAAGTGTGCACCCTTTCACCATACACTCAGAAAGGCAGCCACCTATACAATTAAGTGTGCACCCTTTCTACATTCAGGCACGCTCAGGCAGCCACCCATTCATTTAAGTGTGAACTCTTTCATCATACACTCTCACAGTCAGCCAACTTCACAGTTCAGTATGCACCCTTTCACCATACAGGTGCACCCAGGCAGCCACCCATACATGCAAGTGTGAGCCCTTTCACCATACATTCGACAGGCACACCCATCCAACCATACATTTAATTTTGCTCCCTTTCACCATAAACTCACACACACACAAACACACGTCATGGGGTTGAGGGGTGCCCTATTACTTCAAAGTGAATTGGTTTCTATTTAAAGTCACTCTGACTTCATAAAGACACTATTTCCATAATGAAAATCATTCCTTTATGAAGTTAAGAGTGACTTCAAAAAAGAAACTATTTATGTTTTAAGTCACAGATCAACCCCAACCCCATGACATGGATGCTACCAGCCTAGAGGCTTCCATGTCATGGGGTGGGGGGAGCCCTCAGACATCAAAAAGAGATAGGTTCTTTTTGTAGTCACTCTGCCTTCACAAAGAAGGTATTTATGTTACCCTGTAACCCTGTAACAGAAGAAATTTCTTTATGAAGCCCGAGTGACATACGTCCAAAGGGACCCTTCCCCCACGATATATGGTGGCAGGGCCCATGCACCGCAGGGGCTGTGAGGCCCCCTGTTACACCAGTGTTTCTAATGTATCCCAGTGTTTTTAAAAGTAGGACAAACTTTGCCCTAGTGCTAATACCATACAACTTTGCACTTGCACCGTTGCACAGTTTTTGTAATCTGGCCCTAGATGTTAATGGTTGCTTAAGAGCGGTAAATTACTGGTTTACCTGTTTTCAATCGATATTTCAAGACATATTCTATTAATTTCAATCCTGACCTCTAATGCTCTGTAAGCAAAGGCGAGACAGACGATTACAGTGGTCAAGCATATCAAACACGGCTAAAAATTCAGCAAAGCTAGAGCTACATCAACCTTCTCATTTAACATGTAAACTGTCGTGGTTGCTACAATCCCTGTACTGTAATGAGGTCGAAATCCTGCCTGTATAGGAACATGCAGCTGTGAGCTTAAAACAAAGGGCTGAAACTCCTACTGCTATAAATTGTAGCTGTTTTGCTAAAAAACTATCAGTGAATCCTAGAGGATTCAGGGAAGCAAGTCATACATTCTGCTAGTGAATTGTTATTTTCAAGATAATTATGATTAGTCACCAAATCATGATGTAATACTTTCTTTGTTAAGGCAAGTAATATCTTTCAGATCACAAAGTTTCAGATCTTGATGATTTGATCAAGCTTGACAAAACTTTTCAAATGAGAAAACAGGTTCAGCTTGAATTGAACATCAAAAGACAATATTTAAATAATACATTATTCTTCTCAGCCAATAAGATGCCCGCATGCAACATAATACATTCTCAAAGACAGGATTCCAAGTTCTGCTCTAATGGCTTGTATAGGTAAGTAGTCGGGCAAATATAAGGATGTAGACCAGAAAAGGCTATCCCACTCAAGTGGCAAGGAGCCAACCCAATCCTATAAAGTCAAATTGGGACTATTTTGGGGAAATAAAGAGGAATTAATGGGAGCACTGAGAACCCTCCATATTTCAGGTAAACGTTGTTTTATATCAGAACTAAAGGTCCTTAGAATCATTTATATAGAACCTTAGACAAATGGATTCATTGAAAATGGATAATGCAGAGCTATTAATGTGCCATCTCAACATTTTGGTAATCTTGATACTTGTGGTGTATCGCCTAATACATTTTAGTACATATGGTGTTGAGGGATTAACCTTCAGGCCATTTTTCAAATATATTTTGTGGCCTCATCCAGACTTTGCTGTACGCCTATATGTGTAAGAGTGAAGGGTAATCATTAGTCATACATCATTTGTTTGGGAAACTGGAAAAAAACAAAGCAACATTCACACACAAGGAAAGGGTGCTCAGCCAATCAGATGACAGGAAGAGCAGGTGAGAAAACACTGTGTTCCGTCCGCTCTTTCCAGCCAACTGAGGCTGTTCCCCAGGTAGCGCCATATTGATTGTAGGGAGGCAACAAGGAGCCTCTCCCTGTTGCCTTCCACACACCCAATGACATCCAACCCCTTTTCCCACCGCCATCCCTCCCTCCCCATGTACCTGATATACCAGAGCTTTGTGCTCCAGTTCCAATGATCCTCTCACCTGTCCCTGTCATCGAAATGGAAAAGGGGCTGTGTTCCTTTTCCTATGGCGGTGGTCATCTTGTTTTATTGGGAGATTGGAGGCACACAATACCTGTGGAGCTCATCTCCCAGACAAAACAAATGAAATAATTAGCAAAATGAAATCATTTGCACCCTGGGCAAACCCCGGGGTGCAAATTGCTATTGCCCCCTCATCAGGGGTGCGTACATAGCTGGTAACAGCCAGCACATCTCACTGAGAGCGTCACTTGCCGTGCATGGCCCAGACTCTGGGGTGATTGCTATAATCTCTAATTTGTATTGTGAATTTACTATGAATGTTCACTTCAATCCACCTAGATCCTCTTGACAAAATTAGGAGATAGACTAGGGCTCCTCAAGATTGAAAAAATGGTGTAATGATAGGTGTTACACCTTAATCTCTAACTTTGTACCTGTTTCCCCAATACAGAAGATTTTCTGATTTTAAGTAGAGTGGGGGCATGGAGCAGACTAACCATGCCCTCATGCTTCCCTGCTCTGCTTCATAGCATCACAAGGTTAAACACCAGTATGTATTTCAATGCTGGCATTAAATCAATGATCTCCTATAGAATCTGCCTGACTTTTACTCCTGGTGACAGCGGATGGGTTCCATAGGTGTCCACTCTAAATGCCTCCTGCAACCAATAATTGTGGGATGCATTTGCACTTTTTCTGAAATGCAGCGAGGTGAGGCCAAGTTCCAATTGCAGCACTTCAATAGGGACTGAATTGGGGACCCCCAAAACAGAGTGGATAATTTTTGGCTCCAGGGTCTACAACCATTTCATTTTAGGCTCAGGTATAGCAATAGTGCCATATAATATCCCCAGTATCACACTAGTTCTGTAGATGGAAATCATGCCCTCGATGTTATGTCCACCTTTTCTTCCAACACGTTTTCTGAGAGTCCACCATTTTTTTAGAACCTTGGGCATAGTGTAATCTCCATAGTGTGTGTTATTTTGACAACCTTTAACAGGGAAGCCAAGATATACGTAGCTTACAACCACTTCCAATGCCACTTCTCCCACTTTCCAGAGAAAGGGTGTTTTCTTTTCCCTCCTTTTAGTACCAAAAGTAACAATTTTGGTTTTGTCAATATTGATAATGTGGTTATTCTGTTGGGCATATCTGGAAAAATCTGTGATGGAACGTTGCAGACCAATAGGAGTGTGGTCCAATAAAATCATATTGTCTGAGTAGCCAAGCTATGGCACAGGAGTGGCACCCAATTTTGGAGCAACATTTCTGGCCTTATCGATAGCTGTGGCCATGTCAGATGTATACAGTTTGTAGAATAGAGGAGCAAGAACGCATCCCTTCTTCAAACCGGGGTTAGTGAAAAAGGGCCTGGAGAATACGCCTGCTTGATTTACACGCACCATCACAGTATTGTTTGTGTAGAGTTCTCTGATCAGATATAGGTACCTGGGGTCAATGCCCTAGTTTAACATTTTTGCCCAGAGGCGATCGCGAGGCACAGTATCAAAGGCCTTAGAGAAGTCTACAAAGCAGGCATACAGTTTCTTTCCCTCCTTCCCAAATCTACTTCGGCAGTCACACATTGAAGTGCGCAGATGTTTAATGTGGTCACATGATCTTTCCGAAAACTATTTTTTTTTAAACATCTTTTTATTGATGGTCTCAACAGATACATCGGCACTCAATCAATACATCAAATGATCTGTCTTACCATAATATCATCATCAAGTGTTAAACAGTATACAGTTTACATGGCCGTTTCACTGTCCAACAGCAGGTCACATAGGTACGTCCTGAAGGGGCCCCAAATGTCCTTTCCGAAAACCAGTTTGATACGTATAGGGCTCAATGGGAATGGGGACCATGCTTACAACAGGGCCGTTAATAACGGGCCTGTTGTTAGCATGCTGGTCCTTTAGCGGGTCCCGCTAAGGGCACCTGGTAAAAAGAGGTTCCCTTAGCGGGACCCGCTAAAGGACCTCATAATGCGGCGGTAAGGGGTTGACGGCTCTGGCACCTTTACCGGCACCGTTAACCCCTTACCGCCAACCTTAGTCTTAAAAAAGTTTACATGGTGTTAATTGATGAAGGGCAGACGTTTGGAGGTGGGGTAGCATTTGCTAACGTGTTTCTATGAACACCTCTGTGCCAAAGTTAGTTAGGGTGCCAACCTTAAGTGCAAAAGTGGTCCTTCTAAACACGATGGATAGAGTATCATTATATGGGGTAATGATACCATATTTTAATCCAGTGATCACAATTAGGACGATGCAACGGTGTAACACTGTAACAACCACCTGTAATAATATAGTGAGCATCATGATTGTTAGTAGAACTTGCCTATCAGTTGTTCATTTGCTGACAGTGGTAGCATTGCAATGCACCATTGAGCTAATGGCTTACTCAAGAATGATATACTACAATGAAGACAAAAAACAGCAGTGCAGGTTGATATGCAGATGTTCACCTGGAGTCTGGTGATATCTGTTGTTGCGTAACGGGGGACTGGATATAACTGTGGCTGGGAAATGAGGTGGCCATCCATACCTGTGTCTGTCATAATCTGTGAATGCACATGTGTATGTTGCCATTTTCTAATACAGGCCATGCAGACATTTACATTATCAGTTGCTTACAATTGCATGTTCTGTTAATGGCGATGTGGTCTCCAGGAGTGAATTATTCTATTATGCAAAAGGCATGAATTATACTGAATTTGCAAAATTATATTGTTGGGAAATGGTTGGGATTGTTGTAGTGTATACAATTCACACATGTGAATTAGGGTGTATACATTGGCATGCTTCATATGCAATGGGAACATAATTATCTGACACCAATGGGAACCCAGTGTTGTTGGGAAACGTAATCCTGGTCATCTGTATGAAAGATATCTGGAATACAAAGAATAAAGGCCAGATAAATATTCTGGTCCCTTCTCTCTGTTTACCATCACTCTCCTATCTGGAATCTTTGTTAATATTCTGGCCCCTTCTCTCTGTTTACCATCACTCTCCTATCTGGAATCTTTGTTATCTGGCATATTCGTAACTAGGGGCCTCATTACACTGTAGGTGGTAAGTAACGGTCATTACCGGCATGGCGCTAATAACGTGAAATTAAGGACCATAGCGCCATACCGTTAAAGCCCCCGAAAGGTCCCTTAGCAGCACCTAGGAAAGCGCTGATTGCACTTCTGCCGTCCTATAATACGGCATTAGAGGTGACCGCTAAAAGCACTGACCGCTAATAGCGGTCACTGCAAATAGCGGTCACCATAAATAAGTGGAACCGGAAGTAGCGTCATCGCACAGGAACGGGAACGAGCACCGCGGCCATCTTTAAAAACACAATCCATTGCCATCCTCTGCCCCAAGGACCTGCAGCCACACCACAGCTTGCCAAAATTCTCCATACAACCACTGAGAATGCCCAAGGCCATAAAAAAGGAGCAGCGCGGCAGTGCAAGGAGCGCTTCTCAAATGAAGAACTAATAATGCTAACAGAGACACTTGCTGCCAACGCAGAGGTCGTGTTTTCAAATGACATGCAGCGTCCCACAATAATCAAGAAGAAGGAGATCTGGGCAGAGGTGGCCCGTAAAGTCAGTGCGGTGGGCTCCACCCCCCTCACTGTGAAGGATGTACGCAAGCGGTGGGATGATCTACGCCTCCGTGTACGCAGTATCCTAGCTGCCAACCGGAGCCTGGCCATGGGCACAGGAGGCGGTGGAAGATCCCCAATAAAACTGCAGGAGTGGGAGGAGACCTGTGCAAGCACCATTGGAGTCGAATCAATTGAGGGAGTAGGCGAAATGGAGCGCAGTGTGCCGTCATCGTCAGATGGAGGTGAGTGTCTACACAAAACACTGCACTGGGAAACATGAGGTAATCCCCCAAATGTGACCCTGAAATCATCTCATGGATGGGGCCATCACACATACATGCACACAACCCTGCCCATATGCTGTGCACATCCCCACACAAACACATGCATGCAGCATCCCAGACACGTGTCACCCAGACTCATGCATGAATGACCCACCCATCTGTCTACGACCTGTATGGCCAAACATGAAGTCCAAATGCATAGAACAGCAGGAACAACAACATCTGCATGAAGCACGTTGACCCATCACCGATGCTATCCCTCTTTCTGTCCCCCACAGGCTCACAAGCTGACAGTGAGGAGCAGGACACTGCGACGCAGGCCCAACCTCCCAAGAAACAGGCCAGGGGAATGGAAGCAGGCACCATGGCCAGCACGTCGAGGGGCACTGGAAAGACTGCACTCCCGCAGAGGGCCAAACCCACAAAGCCACCCACGTCACCAAGATGTGAAAGTCCACCAGACGTAATTGCAGCACCCACTCCAGCAATTCCCCCATGCACGATCCACCTGCGGAAGGGACACTGTCTGCCGCTAATCGCTCCATCGGCGAGGCAGCTGCCATGGCACCCATGTCCGATGTGGAGGACACCTGTATCACGGCCATTGAATACCATACACTCAGCCTGCAGCAGTCAAACCAACCGAGCCCACACCCCACATCACATGGCAGCAGCCATGAGCAGTCTGGGGATGAATTTGTGGCAGGGTGCTGGAGTCCAACGGTGACATCACCTGATGGTGGACATATGCCACAAGGTGCGGCAGGCACCGTACAACACAGACACAGAGGCCATGACATGGCCATCATTCGACAGCACCAGGAGGACATCACTCCGCTGGTCGGCCAGCATGTGGGCGACGCTGCCCTGGCAAGGGAGGAGTGCAGGGAACATGCCAGGGGCATCAGCCAAGCCATAGAAGCCTGCACCAACCGCATATGTGAGGAAATGTCAGCTGTGAGGCAGGTCCTCACACGCCTCGCAGACGCAATGGATAGGCAGAACCTCCCAACCGAGCACCTCCTCCTCTGCCAGCTCAAGGCAGACCACCCCCCTACGCAGGTCCATGGGGGCTATGCGGCGCACAACTTCACAACCCCCCAATGGTGCCAGAGGGGGTGTGAACTAGGGCCAGCCTGATGTTGCTGACACGTGTACTGCAATGCTGCACTGATGTGCAAGCCATGTTTGGGAGTGTTGTGGGGGGAGAGGGGAAGTGTTTTTCGGAGTGTTGTGGGGGAGTGGAGAAAGTGTTTTTGGGAGTGTTGTGGGGGCAGGGGAGAAAGTGTATTTGGGAATGTTGTGGTGGGAGGGGGAAAGGGTGTCTGTGTAGTTGGGTCCATGCACTTCTTATACTTATGATACTTTATACACACTGGTGACATGACGAATCACAGGAGTGGACAATTTTCTTTGTGTATGTGTGCTTTACTGGTGGACAGAGCACATTGTACATTTCCCCACAAAACCCAGTGCCCCAATACCCACATCCATTGCACACTCTTCATCCATGTGTATTAGAAATATTGGTCTATCAGATGCTGGCGCACAGCACGTCCCTCCTGTGCATCGCCACCTACATGACGTGCAGCCCCATCTTCTCCCTCCTCATCCTCAACATCATCCTCACCAGGTGGTTGCAGTTCAATGTCAGGGGGCAGTGGCACATTCTGTCTGATGCACATATTGTGCAGCATGACACATGCCATGGTGATCTTGGCCACCTTCTCATGCCCGTACAGGAGCGCCCCACCTGACCTGCTGAGGCACCGAAGCCGTATCTTCAATAGGCCAAATGTCTGCTCAACTACCACACGGGTACGGGTATGTGCACAATTGTATTCCTCTTTGTGCCTGTTCTGTGTAAGTGATTACATCAAGTGGAAGCAGTACATATCACACAATTCAACTTAGCGCTGTGAATGTCATCCAGAAATCCCTACATGTATGGAGGTAATCAAAGTAACTGCAATGTGGGAAGGTGATGTAGTCCTTGCAAGTGTACATGCACTGTGCATGCCTACGGCAGTTATTGCCATGTACTGGGTGAGGTCAAGTAATTAGTGTCTTTTTGTCCTGGCACCGTTTGAACCACACTGCTAGTGTACTGCCATTCTGAAGTTGAGGTCCCCATGCTGTCATGCGGCACTTCAGTAGTGGTGTACAGGTGTGGATCAGTATAATGGCTACAGGAGATCCCTTTGTATGCACTCAAGGTCGCATTTCCGTTGTGATGCTGTTCAGCGTACATTTCCATTGTCCATATTGGCTGCATGTAGCTGCATTGTGTTATAGAGGGTATGGTCTGATGTGCAATGTGCATGTGAATGGATATGGCATGGTTGGGGTAATGGCTTCATTTCATTGTTGTGCATTTTACTACTTGCATGTGGTTTTAATGTGTCAGGTCCAGTGTGGGCTGCCTCGGTGGACAGTGGTGTACTTCTGTATGGGCATTGTTTATCCTGACAACTAATCACACCCAGTTGGAGTATGCATCTCCCCCCCCAATCACACCCAGTTGGAGTATGCATCTCTCCCCCCAATCAAACCCAGTTGGAGTATGCATCTCTCCCCCCTCCCCAATCGCACACAGTTGGAGTATGCATCTCTCCCCCCAATCACACCCAGTTGGAGTATGCATCTCTCCCCCCCAATCACACCCCACATCACACTGCCATGTGCTTGCCCTGCTACTCACCAAGTAGCCACGAACGTTGTCCAGCATGTCGCTCCATGTAGCGTGGTATCATTGAGTTCTGCAGGACAATTGAATCATGGGTTGATCTGGGATCGGGCACAACAATGTGTGATTATCTGATTAGAGTCACATACCATTTGGACGTTGATGGAGTGGTATTGCTTTCTGTTTCGGTAGACTTCCTCATTGGCATGTGGGACCACCAATTCCACATGGGTACAGTCGATGGCCCCAACTTGGGATGCCTGCCAGTGAATGGAAGCCAACTTTGGTGTTGGAGATCTCCTGGGCAGTCCGTGGCAGGGATATGTGTTCACTTGTGTGCTTCAGGAGGGCATCGAGCACCTGGTTCAGCGTGCGTGAAAATACTGGTTGTGATATGCCATGCATCTGCCCTACTGTATGCTGGTAGGTGCCTGTGGCCAGGAAGTGGAGCAGAGTAAACACCTTCAGTAGAGGGGGGATGGCAGTACGGATGTCTATGAGGCTGACGATGTCGTTGTGTATCATGTCCACAATGGTGGTGATGGTATCCCGGTCCAGACGGTACAGGGTGTGTATCTGCTCAGGGTTTACGTTGAATGGACTGGCTCTGATCCTGGGGATAGGTGGCTGCCTCTGTGGTACAACTAGCTGCACTGGTGGGGCTTGCTGGGGCTGTCTCGTCCTCCTCCTTCTCCTGCGTCTCCTCTGTGCTGCCTGTTGTTGTTGCTGTTGCAATGCAATCATGTCCTCCAGCCCATGTAATGCTACTAGTAGTGGAATCATTTTGGTGTGTGAATGGGTGTGGGAAGGAGTGTGGTGTGCTCCTTTTGTGCTGGCCCAGTCTCCATTGCCTCCACCTGTGCTGATTGTGGCCACCTGTGGCAGTTGGGAACACTGCACATGGCCCTTAACGGGTGGTTCACGATGCCGGTATTTCTGCCATGCCGGTATGGACTTTTTGGGCCTGCTCCATGCCACTATTTGCATGTCCGCATGTCTTGTGATGGACTTCTATTTCCGCCATGCCGCTATTGCCGACATGAGGGGTTCGCCCGCCCGCGAGCTTGCCACTGTTAGAGGCACTGTTCTTAGCGGTGCCACTAATAGCGGGTTGTAATTGGCAGTAGCGGTTAGCGATGCTGGTAATCCTTTACTGGCATCGTTTTTCCCTTACCACCTACCGTGTAATGAGGCCTTAGGGCATTATTATTTCTGGCAATAGAATGGGCCTCATTACGAGGTTGGAGGTAGCCATGGAGCTATTAGCTCCATGGCTGCCTCCAAAACCCTTCCGACTCCGCCCTGGTGAATGGAGCAATTACCGGTCCATTCCGAGGTCGGAGGGACCGGTAAATCCCCATTCACCAGGGCCATTCCCCATTCCCATTTGAGCCCCCATAGGGCTCAATGGGAATGGGGAAGGCGCTAATAACGGTACCGCAAATTGCGGTACCGTTATTAGCTCTAGAATCCCTTTGCGGGTCCCGTCGTTAACGCCTGCAAAAACTAGGCATTAAGGAAGGACCCGCAAAGGGAACTCGTAGTAGCGAGGTAAGGGATTACCGGCACCAGTGCCCTTACCGGTGCTGGTAATCCCTTACCTCCCACCTCGTAATGAGGCCCAATGTGTCTTTTAATGGAGCATAATGGTTAACAGGGCAGCACAGCTTTGACTGTGTAACATTTTTTTAAAAATTGAAATCCTTGCAGAAAAAGTAAAATGTTTTCATTTGTTTTCTTTTGTATTCTGTTATGGTTTCAAATCAAATAAGAGAAACATGTCAAATCATGTATTTATTTTTTATTTTTTTATTAGGTGTTTGCCTTAATCTAAACCTTTCACCTTGTATCAAAATACATCAAAAAGATAAATAAATGTATCCAGATCATCAGTATGTATACATTTCTGATTAAAACACAAGTGTTAAAAACAGTTGTATACAATTAATATATTTTACGCTACGAATTAATGCAAAACTAAGTGGAAAAAAACGGAGCATATACTGTAGTCTTGGAATATGCTTCAGTCCAATGGCTCTAAGCTTCTAAACACGTCTGCTAGAAACCTAACAAGGGATATAACCATTGACACTGTGTCCCCACACATAAAGAGCATCCACCATTCATCAGATGTAACAAAGGTCATTTCTACCAAAATGTTCCCCAGATGGACTGTTCGCTTCTCTATTAGCCTTGTACAAAAGAGCACCAGATGGTACAATGTTCCCCCACTTTTTACATGGTCACAAAATCTGCATGACAAGTTGTTTCCCTTCCATTGTCTCCTGGAGAGTAAAATATCCTTAGTGAGACAGAGCGTAAAAATAGAGATCGATAGAAGCTGCATGGGAATTTCACAAGGTATTTTGGCAAGATATTATACATGTGACATTCACCACAATGGTTTTGGTATAATTTGAATAATTTGATTGACTCCTGTTATTCGAACTGACCAACAGAGCAGAGAGAAGTAGAGGGAATCGGAAGCGGCTGTGTTCAGTGCGGCTTTATTCCGTGAGTCCCGTGAGTCCCTTGTCCAGTTTCTAGCGCCGAGCAGTGCTGTGATGTGCCGTGCCGTAACTGCAGGACGGGTTGCTTTCCTCTAACGAGAAGAGCTGCTGATGGGTCTGGTGTTTGCGTTTGGACTTCCTTTGCTTTTCGCTTTTCGCTTTTCTCTTTTCGCCCCTCACTCTTCACTCTTGAAGAGTGAGGGGCGAAACCCTCACTTGAGGGCCCGGCTTGACCCTGGAGACCCGCGGGGGTGGAGGCAGGGGCAGGGACTTGCGGAGTTCGGCGGGGGAAAGGCGGCATACAAGCTACCAGGCTACCAGCTACCAGGCGCCATGGGTGAATTACGCTGTGGCTTGCTGTGGGCTAAATGCTCAGTGCTCTTGCTCGTTTTGTGACTGGCAATCCATGAGCTAGTCAAAATAAAAAAGGTACACCCTACACCCTATATCTCTGAATTGGCTTTTGGCTTTTTCATTTAAGCATTTGAGCGTTTTTACAATCCGTTTTGCTTTATGCAAAGCGGATAGATGGTAATAGACATTGTTATTCGGGCATACGCACTGTTTTGGTTAAAAGTGGCTGAAAAGTGCGCCTGAAGATTGGTGACGAGCTGTGTGTGGCCGTGATGAACCAAGCGGGAGACTGCAGAGCCTCGACTCTTTGATCCCGCATTGCTGGGTTTTTTTGGGGGGGCACACAAGGACAACAACTGTGAGCTCCTTCTCCCTTGGGATTTTCAAAACCAAAGGCTGTAGGGATATAAAGGAAGAAAAAAAAAAGATAAGAAAGAAAAAGGGAAGGAGGTGGAAGGAAAGAAAAAAGAAAAAGTCAAACATAAGCAAATGCCGATCTGTGCTTTAATTCACAGCTGGATAACCAAAGCGCAAACTTGAGAACCTAAAAAAAAACCAAGTAAAAGTGGTTAGGGGGTGCAGGTTGGGGTGGAACCTATTCTTGAGCACCAATACCAACCACAGATCCCAACAGCACCGCGACCGTGAGCATCAACATCAAATTTCACATCACGGCGGGAGCTAATTAGGGAAAGAGAGGAAAGAGGGGAGAAAAGAAGAAAGAAAGCAAGGGCGAGAAGGAGAGAGTGAGAAGAAGTGAAACCAAGAGCAATATTTCGACTCACTGGCTACTCCCCCCAAAATAAAACCAAAGGAATCAAAGAGAACAAGGGAAAAACAAAAAATGAAACTACGGAGTACAGCACACCTGGACCTGACTAAGTCACCAGAGTGGGATGGCTCCTACCTAGAACCAGTGGCACAATCTACCACAATGGGGTCCCCCACAATGAGAGGAGAACTGGAAAATATGCCAAATAACCAACTTTCAATTGTGGCTCAAATCCACAGTGCAAATCTAACACTAGAGGCAGTAGACAATGGCAAAGAACCCCAGACAGATCGAATAAATCATTGGAAAAGAGGACTAGAATATACAGTCACAACTAAAAATATTTTTTTTAAAAATCAAAGAATATTTTGAGAGAAGAAGGAGCAAAAGTCTGGATGAACTTGTTGACCAATAAGACACCATTTGGTCAAACCCGCTAGAAGAAAATGGAAGGAGGGAAAACAACCAGAATGAAGCACAGCAGCTACAGGAAAGTGTAGAAAGTGAAATAGAAAGTTAGGGGGATCGGGGAAGTGCCAACATCGAGCCAGAATGGAGAGACACCCAAACAGAAGACATCTATAGCGGGAACCAAGAGGAAGTGAAGAATGGAAAAAAAGAACACAATCCAACCCGAGTAACGCAACACTAAGTGCTCTCAACTGTGGGCCTCATTCTGAGTTGGGCGGTAAGGGTTAGCGGTCACCAGTAAGGAGACCGGTGCTGTTAAACCCTTACCACCCAATTCCGAGCTCCCTTAGCGGGATCCGCAAAGTTTGTGTGGTCTGACCGCACGTCCTTTGCGGGTCCCACTAAGGAACCAGGGCACTAACCAGGGCACTAATTAGGGCACTAATTACGGGCCCGTAATTTACGGGCCTGTAATTTACTGGCCCGTAATTAGCACCTTCCCCATTCCCATTGAGCCCTATCGGGGCTCAATGGGAATGGGGAATAGTTGGTTGAATAGGGACTTACCGGGTCCGCACAGGTCAAAATGTCCCGGTAAATCCCCATTCACCCAGACCGGACACAGACCCAGGTTTGGAGGCAGCCATGGCACAAATAGCGCCATGGCTACCTCCAAACTTGGAATGAGGCCCTATGTCTTGAACTCACTTGTGTCAGTCTTCGAGTTATCAAAGGGAGAGGCCAAGTCCCAAGCAGGAATAGTTCTGGAACTAACAAATGAAGTGGCGAAATGTGAAGCTTCTATGGTTGCCTTAGTAATGTGATCAACACCACAGTAATTCCATCAATAGATGAAATTAAAAAAGAATCTATAAACAACAGAAAAGAAACAGCTCTCCTTCAAACCCTCCTGATTGAGAACGGTAAAATAGAGGAGACTGGAAGGGTACAGATTAAGAAGATGCTATGAGACTGGAGGGGGAAACCGCCAACAAAAGATGTGGAGTGTCAGGCTGGAGAACATAAATCAAAAGAGCCTGAAGACACACCCCTATCAGAATCCACCATAGAGTAACTTCTGAAAACAGCTCAAATAGTGGAAGAACAAGAGGCCTTCGAAAAAGAGGATAACAGCATAATAGAGGAAGAAACTGGAGACACCATAAACGGCTTAAACGTAAGCTGGACAGAAGCAAGCGATCAAAATTATAGAACAAGAAGAAAGACAAAGAAAAGACGAAAAGGGAAAAAAAGACCAGCAAGAAGCTATCCCTCACCTGACCAAGAAACAGGAAAAAAAACTAAAAAACAGAAAATGGAAACTGTAAGTGAAGAAAACAAACAAGGGTCCTCAGAAAAAGGAAAAAAAGCAGAACGAAAATAACATCAAGGACAAAGAGGTAGAAGACGGTCAAGAACCAACAGAAGGAAGCCCAGAGATGCAAAATCAAAACCAGAAGATTGCGAAAAAGGCAAACCAAGCCGTCCGACCAAACACATCAAAAATAGTGGGTGTGAGTATCGGCCTGCAAACTGAAGTATCAACCAAGGCCGGCGAAGTACAGGAAACCAATAGTAGTAAACATCTGAAAATGGCCCCGATCTTCGCTAAAAACTGGTGCAGAACTGGGGAGACAGAACAATGATCCAGCGAGTCATGAGGCAACCTCTATTGGCTTTGAAATTCCAAAACTATGGATGAAGATGTGCGCAAAAACATCAACATCTAAATCCCTCAGCAGAATGGCGATACTGTCCATATTAAAAAAAAGCAGAAGTCTCTATCTATTTTCCACAGAACATATGGAATACGTGAAATTTCCGGATCGGGAAAACTCTTTATGGCGGAAATTGGTTTGACCTAAAAAAAAGCACAAACTGCAATCCCAAAAGCAAGTAAAGAACTTGAACAAGAAGGCTCAACAATGTATACCTCTCCTCCTGACCCACTTTGAGTTCAACCAAACCAACAGGAGTGGAACAAGGAGAAAAACCAATGGGATGGAAGGGGCACCCCGGGGTTTAGGAGCAGAAGTGAAAAGAACAGCAACTCAAGAAACATCATTGCAGGAAAAAACATTGGCAACTCTACCGGACATACTAACACAAGTTTTGAGAAACATGAGCTTGGACTCTCAGAGTCTTTATTCGTAAGGGATTTAGGGCCTCATTACACAGAATGCGGTAAGGGTTTACCGGTACCGGTAAGGGCACCGGTACCAGTAAACCCTTACCGCCTTACTACGAGGTCCCTTTGCGGGACCCGACCTCAACAGCTGGTTTTACCAGCCATTAAGGAACGGGCCCACAAAGGGACCTTGGTGCTAATTACGGTACCGCAATTTGCGGTACCGTAATTAGCTCCTTCCCCATTCCCATTGAGCCCTATGGGGGCGAAAATGGGAATGGGGAAGTGCCTTGGTGAATGGGGAATTACCGCCCCCGCTCACCTTGGAGTAGGGCGGTAATTCCGGCATCCACCAAGGCAGACACGGTAAAATACCAGCGCAACCATGGTGCTAATAGTGCCATGGTTACCGCATACCGTGTAATGAGGCCCTTAATATAGTTAGCTGGAACACAAGAGGCTCCAGCACTTTCAGGGCGAAAGAAACAAAAGACTATGGGCCTCATTACGACCCAGGCGGTAAGTTACCGCCTGGGTCGTACCTTTACCACCATGGCGTAAACTACGTTTACGCCATGGTGGTTGGCGGACTTACCGCCCCATTCCGAGGTGAGTGGGGCGGTAAGTCCCCATTAACCCATTTACCCTTCCCCATTCCCATTTTTGCCCCATAGGGCATAATGGGAGTGGGGAAGGCGTTAATTACGCCACCGTAAATTACGGTGGCGTAATTAACAACAAGGTCCCTTAGCGCCATGGATTTTAACACCTGCTAAAAGCAGGTGTTAAAACCTCCATGGCGCTAAGGGATCTCGGAATCAGGCGGTAAGGGTCGGTGCTGTTTACGCCGCCATAAACCCCTTACCGCCTGGGTCCTAATGAGGCCCTATCTATTTGGGAAGATGGACATCCTGCCATTTCAAGAAATCTGGCTGGTTAATGCAATAGAGATAGAAGGATTCACAACATTCTGTTTACCGGCCAGTCAAAAAGCAAAGGAAGGCCGGCGGGGGGACTAATCATCTGTACTAGGAATTAATGCAGTAAACAAGCCATCCAAATTTGGAAAGATGAAATTGGAATACTGGCGTGCAAAATTCAATTTACCAACAATGCAAAAGAGACTGCTTTGATTGTGATAAATATCTATTGGAATCCACCATCCTGTACAATTCAGATTTTTCTAGGAAAACTATCAGAACTGTTGGGGAAGATCAAGACAGAATGGCAAGGAGCAGATATTCAGCTGGCAGGAGACTTCAATGCAGAATGTGTACGCTATAAAAGAGGGCCTATGGGGGTGAGAAATATACACCATCGAATAAAGGGAGGGCGTGGCTTGATTTTACAAATATTTGGGACCTGAAAATGCTAAACAACATCAATCAAGGGGAGGAAGAACCCCGCATGACATGGCACAGAGGCAAGTCTGCCTCAGTGCTAGACTACATCTTTGTCAGCAAGGGACTATTCTCCCATAAATCGAAATTAGAAATTAAACAAGAAGGAGGCAGTGACCATTCAGATAAGAACTATCCTTTATAGATGCCCTGAACTGTCCGGGTTATGCTACAAACCAGAGCTAGAAGCAACAAAAGGGAAAATAAGGCTGATGAAATACAACCAAGAAGGGAAAGAGATAAATAAAAGATTACAAAACATCTCGGAACAGATAACCCAAGAGCTATCAACTAAAAAAGTTTACGAATATAATATGGTCACTAGCCTCCCCAAAACCTCCAACAAATAAAGTAAAGCAGACCTACCTTCATAGCTTTGACGAAGAAGTCAGAGAAAGAAAGAGAAACCCAAGGAAAAGCATTAGAAGAATAAAGACCCAAAAAATTGATCAAGAGTCTTACACCCACCAAATAAAAATAATCAGATAAAACTACAAGGCCTGGATAAAAAAACCATAAAGTCCTCCTTCACCAAAGAGATAGGGAGCAGATGTTAAAACTAGTTTCAGACTCAACCTCAAGAAGCTTCTGTTCGGCGATATGAGAGCGAGACTTCCAAAATAATGGCACGCTATGCAATCTGGTGTCTGAAAAAAGATCGATAGAGCATCTGACAAACAGCGTTGGGAAAAAACTGAAAGAACCAGAATGTGCGCCATTAAACAAAGGGTGGAAACTGCGAGTAGAAGAGAATGAAATCATGGAAGTAATTTCCAAGGCCTCACCATCAAGAGCCGCAGGTCCCAACGGCCTCACCTACCAGGTACTCAGAAAAAACCCACCACTGTGGGCAAAACTATTAAAACAACTTTTCTCTGAGATCCTACAGCAAAATAGCTTTCCCCCATCCTGGAAGACAGCAGTGATAATACCATTCTTCAAGGAGGGGGATAGACTAAATCCCTCAAACTATCGCCCTATCGCCCTCCTGGATATCGAGAGTAAAATATTCATGAGGCTTTTGCTAAATGAATATGGGTAGAAAAGGAGGATGTATTGTCCCGATGCGAAACTGGGTTTAGAAAAGGCCTTTGAACGGCCTTGAATGGAATTATGCTAAACCTACTGAGCGAAAAATCAATGGTCAAGGGAGGAACACCAGTATTCGGGGCCTGGACAGATTTGTCCAAAGCCTTTGACCAAATTGACAGACCAAGGCTTTGGCACAAACTGAGAAAAAAGGGGATCCCATAGATACTCCTGTAAATGATAATGGAACTCCACAGAGGAAGCAGCGTAAGGGTACGCTTGGACAACAAAAGCCATCTATCAGATTCAGTCTCAGTAGGAAGAGGGGTAACACAGGGTTGCTTGGGGGAACCTACATTCTTCAACCTATTCCTAGCTGATGCAGGGGAACATTTGAACTCGGTTGCGTTGGCCAGCCCAGAAATTGGAGGTGAAAAAAAATTCTGGCTGGCCTACGTGGATGACATCGTTCAGCTCGACAGAACTGCGATCAGTTTACAGCGACTGCTGAACAGCTTGAGCAACTACGCGAAGGAAAATGGGTTGATAATAAACCCCAAGAAGTCCAGGATACTGGTATTTAAACACCCAAGGAAAAAGACCAATTTCAAGCAATGGGTCCTAGATGGGCAGAAAATCCCACAAGTAGAAGAGCTCACGTACCTAGGCTATAAGATCTATGCAAGTCCAGCTATCCACAAAGCAGAAAGAGACCTACTCTCCAAAACACTCTCCTTAATTCCCCATTTAATCAAAATTAGAGGGAAGTACTGTACATTCTCAGTGGTCCCAATAATAAAATATTATCTGGTTAAGATAGTACCAATTCTATATGTGGCCTAGAAGCCAAACCGCAATTGTGGGACTTGAACTGGGCTAAAGTGGAGGGCAGAATCTGGAAGAAAGCTCTAAATATGCCATGGAGTACATCAGGAGGACAGTTGAGATTGAATTGGGATTAAAATCCCTGAACTGCCTAGCAGAATGGAAGTTGTTATCCCTCTACAGGGAAATCGCATATCCAAAAAATGGCTCTCTGTATGAGAAAATCAAAAAACATCATAACCAACTGAAATCTGGGATCCTGCAGGGACTAGAACAGAAAACAAAAAAGCACTATCCAGAGTAGGCCAAAGCATAGAAACACTGGAGAAAAACCCACTGAAGGTAAAAAAAGAGCTGCAATCATTAGACTGGATAGAGACAATTGGGAAAATAAGATCATCAATCCCAGAGAACACCTTTCTGGTAATCGATAAGAAAATGGGAACCCTCCCTAGGTATCTAGAAAAATTCCCAGACGAAAAGATCAGGAACAATTTTCTCAGAGCAAGACTAATCTATTACCCACAGGGGAAATACTGGAAATGCGAAACCAATCTGAACAGGCGGTGCAACATTGTAAGAAATGTGCGATCCCAAGGAACCAGTTCCTGAGACATCTACTGCTTGATTGCAAAGGAACATGGGATCGAAGAGTAAGAATATTGGGAAGATTCGTAGAAAGAACTTATTGGCTGTTATCGGAAAACACTTGGCATAGAATAATAGCGGGACAAGAAACGCAGCTCACAGCAGCAGTGGTAAGATTTCTCCAATCAATAAACTTGATGGACTGCAACATCTCAACAAAAAAGAAAGCCTGAAGAAACAAATATTGACCAGTGCTACTGGAAATGTAATGATCAGTCAGGAAACTGGCGGTATAAAAACAAACTAAATACATTTTTACATATTTATTACATGGAGGAAGAGAGGGACATTCAAACAAAATGAGTGCAACAGCTGTCTCAGTATGGAGATCTTCATAAACCCTAAAACAAACATTGCCCCTAATGAACTGTGAAAGAGAAAGGAGGAAAGTTTGGACTTTGGAAAAGCTTTATCTCTACTATTTTGCATTTTTTTTCTCTCCTCATCTTCCACTTCAATTTTTTAATCCATTTGACTTATTTTCGCTTTCTGTCTCTATCTTAACCTATTATCTAAAACGAGCAAGACTAACAGAAAATGATTAACACATTTTATTTCGGAAGGTTGAACATCAAATTGTAAAGGGTTTTGGATCTATTGTATGTGGACTGCAAACTAAATACAATTAAAAAATAATAATAATAATAATTTGAATAGGCCTCTATGTTCCGATGTTTCAGACCAATCTTTTCTCCACAACTTGGTTTTAACCGCCACCGGGTTTTGTAGCAGCATCTTTTCAGTTGTGTCTAGATTGGCTAATACATTACGACACACCAAGTTCCAAATGGTGGTTATTCAATAAGGCATCCCTTATTCATCGGAAGACTCTTACCAGTTTCTCTATTACACATTTTCTCTGTAATGAGAGCGATTTCCACTTCACCATGGCATTTACGGATATAAGTCCCAGCTCGTGTCTCTCCAACTGTATATGAACCCCTTGAGGGAGTTTAAGGAATTTTTGCCAGAACAGGCCCTCTAAAAGTTGCCATAAATTATTCAATGTCAAAAAAAAAATTTTGCCCCATAAGCCAAGATAGACACAACCTTTAAACAGTAAAAGGACATCACTGGTACCATGAAAAACCCCCCAAAGGTCTTCACAAGTGAGCCTTGCAGAGCCAAGGTTTTAGCCTTTTTCTTCAGTTGCACTACTCTAGGTTCATCATTCACACTGATATCTAACAATATTCCTGAGTAAGTGAAGGTCTCCACGTTTTTAAGTGGCTCCCCATTTAAATGTCAAGCTCTAGTCTTTGCACGCCTCCCAGAAACCTAATAAAGTATTCATATTCTTGATTTTAATACATGTATTCTTAATTACTGTGGACAACATATAACTGTAAGGCGTCCAGTTGGTGCTATAGCAGATGACCTTCCCCTCCCATTTATCCTTGGTGGGAAGTCTCTTACCCCACTCAAGGTATCATCAATATCAGATATGAATAGATTAAAGAGAGACAGAGCCAGTGGGCAGCGTTGCTCCAGGCCCCTCCCAGTCTCTACAGGTCAAGACCACCGTCCTGCCCCTAACTCTCAAAAAGGTGTTTAAATAGAGTGTACTTATTGCCTGCATCAGGTCCGGGGGATAGCCCCATCTCATCAGTTTGGCCCAAAAAAGGTCTTTGTCCACTGAGTCAAAATCTTGTTCCAGATCGAGGAATGCTAAGTAAGTACGTTTTAGTTTTGTTCATCATGGCCCAGGACTTTAATAAGTTTATCAAAAACACGTTCAAACTTGTCCCTGCCTCTTTCACAAAGCCTGTTTGAAACACATCATAGTGTCCTGACTCCAGTACCCAGCTGGACAATCTCTGCAGAGGTAGCAAAGCAAACAGTTTCCCCACCACATCAAGAGCGGTGATACAGCGATAGTTATTTGGCTCCTCCATATCACCCTTCTTGAATATGAGGACCACGATTGACATTCTCCCATTTATTTGTTTCATAATCTGGCCAAACAAGACTAGGAGGAAGTCTGCCCATAGATCTGTATCCTCCTTCAACATCAAATTTGTGAGCCTATCCGGGCCGGGGCTCTCAAATTACTTGCCCTATGGACTCTAGTGATAATATCCTTCTTGTACAGCACCATATGCCACTCACTCACCAGAAAATTATTAATATTAATATTATTATTATTATTATTATTATTATTATTATTATTATTATTATTACATTTTTGTAGATCGCTGCATGCCCGTAGGTCTCAGGGAACACATAAAACAAAGAACCAAACAAGACAAAAGTATTAGGGGTTCAATGCAAGGGGGGGTGTGGGAGAACAACGGTTGGTGACTCTTCAGCCTGGCTTGAGGTTAAACAGATGGAATTTGACAGGTGTTTTGAACTCCACGAGGGAACCTGTTGTTCTTATTGCCAAAGGAAGAGCATTTCAATCTTTGGGTGCCTGAATGTCAAAACTTGTGCCACCAAATTTAACCCACTTGAAACTCAGTTGAGCCATTTTAAAGTAGTCCTGGGATCGAAGCATGCAGCCACGTCTGTTCACTTTCATGTGATCTGTGAGATATTTGGAGCTATGGCCATCCAGCATTTGTAGGACAAAGACAGGATCTTGTGCATGATGTGATGCTTTATCAGAAGCCAATGCAGGGCCCTTCTGGCGTCAGTGACATGGTTTTGTCTAGAGAGGCCACGGATTGCACGGACTGCATCATTCTGGGTGATTTGGAGAGATTGCATGTTGGCTTGAGATGTACCGGCCAGCAGACTATTGCAATAATCCAGCCTTGTGTTCACTAGGGCGGAGGCCAATAGAGAACTACTGCTAGTCGAAATGTGGGTGCATGCAGTGTAGAGAGAGGTGCCGGGCAAGGTGGGCAAGGTATATGCCTAGATGTTGGCATCTTTGAGACAACTAGTGATGCTCTGGCAGAACTTGTGATAGGTTTGATCTATTCTTAGAGGGGATGGTAGGGGATGGTAGCGAGTTCCATGGGAGTGCTGCCTTGATCTGGAAGCTGCTGCCTCCGATTTTGGCACGTTTGTATCTGGGGACCCAGAGGTAGTTGGTGTTGGCGAGTCTGGTGATTCTTGTGGTAGGCTTTAAAGGGAATCTGTTGGATAGATAATGGGGTGCTGCATTGTTCAAGCATTTGTGGGTGAGGGAGGCAGTTTTTAGTTTTATTTTATCATGAGTGGAGAGCCAGTTGTTGGCTCTTCTGGTATTAGAGATATGTTCTCTCTTGGGAATTTCTAGGGATGCTCTCAGCGCATTATTTTGTAGGAGTTGGATTTTTTTGATGGTTTGCTTATTGGCTCCTATGTATAGAGCATTGCAGTAGTCCAGCCTGGATAAGATGAGGGCGTGATGCAACTGTCCTGTGACAGGAAGGCCTTGCCAGCTCTAATCAACTTGCATGTGTATGCCGTGGCCGAGGCCAAGGCATTGACCTTCTTGTTGAAGGAGAGAGTGGAGTCTAGATAGAAACCCAGAGAATGAACCTTCTTGGCGACAGTAATAATATTATTGTCTATGTTGAATGTTGAGTATTCGGGGCTGAGTTTTTTGAGGGCCGAGGGAGTGACCAGGATGATGATCTCTGTATTGTCGTCATTCAGGAATAGACCCTGGGTGGCCATCCATGCCTGGATGGTAAGATATATCCTGTTCACCAAGGCCAAATCCTTGTCGTAGTCACTGGTAAGCGGTAGGAGAATCTGTGTGTCATCTGCATAGTTAGTGTAGGTGACACCCAGAAGGTCCAGATTATCAAAAAGGGGCTTGGTAAAGATATTGTAGAGGGTGGGTGAGACGCAGGATCCCTGGGGGACTCTGCAAGTTATGGGGTTGGCTGCTGCCATAGAAGAGAAGACTCATAGTCCTGTTGGTCAGGAATGATTGTATCCATGCTATGGCTTCTTTGGAGAAGTGAGCTGCCGAGTCCAGGTGGCTGCATAGGACCCTGTGGTCGACCAGGTCGAAGGCAGCTGATAAATCCAGGAGTAGAAGGTATACACAGCCATTTTTGCCGTGATTTTAAGACATGGAACCTATGGCAAGGGAGTTCTGTATGTAGTCACATGATAGCTCGAGGACGACCTGGGAGTCGTCAGCATAGTTGGCACATGCATACCCAGGGGGTCCAGAATACTGAGCAGGGGCCTAATGTAGATGTTGAATAGAGTAGGGGAAATACAGGAACCCTGAGGAACTCCACAGGTCAGGGCATTGGGAGTGGATCTGGTATCAACTATTGCCACTCTGGCGGTACGGTGCCCCAGGAAGGATGTGATTCATTGAGCTGCCAGGCCAGAGCAGCAGGCCTGGTCCTTTAATCTGGCCACCAGAAGGAAGTAGTCAACCAGGCTGCTGAGAGATCAGCAAACTTAATTGACGTGCACCCGGGATAGCGTTTTCCTCAATACAGTTATGGAACTGCACATATGCACCTCCGTCCATGACTTTAAGAAGGAAGGGCATGTTTGTAGTAGGCCAATAGTTTTTTGCTACAGCCGGGTCGAGGTTGCTCTTTTTAAGGAGACGCCTAATCTATGCCTCTTTGAGAGTGTTTGGGACCCTGCCCTCACTGAAGGAGAGGTTGACCAGTCTGGTGATCTAGGGGACCTTTAAGGCCTTTAAGAATATTGGCGGGCAGCTGTCTCCCAAGCACAAGGTGGCATTTGTGTCAAGGACTATCTTACATATATTTTGGACTCAGAACACTGCTTGAAGTTGAAGTTTACGTTGTTGATCTGGGTGTTGATATCATTAATGGATGAGAGTGAGGCATCCCGCTCAACAGCAAGGCTTTCTTGAAGATCCTGAATGGTCTATCGATGCCCTAGGATTTTTCATTGTGTATTGTTTGACACCAAGCTGAGTCTCTATTCATGATTTTGTTTCACAGCAAGCTTTCCCTCAAATTATGTGAGGATTTTAAAGAGTTTGCTTGAACTGGAGCAGGCATTAGATTTCCTGGTGTTAAAATTGGCTGATTTGGCTTGCATGATGGCTGTTTTAAAAGCTTTTGCTGCCTGCTTTTAGAGATTAGGGATTGGGAGCAGGGTTTCATGTGCCAGTCGCTTTCCAAGGATCTTTTCATGCACTTGAGTTGAATAATGGTGTTGTTGAACCAAGTGTTCTTGTGTGTTTCAGTGTTGATCCTTGTAACTCTTACTGGGGCAAGTGTCTCTATGGTGGAACTAATAGTGGCTGTCAGGAGGGTCACCAGTGTGGTGGAGTCAGTGAAGATGTCAATAGGAAGTCGCCTGGCTGCCAGTAGAGCAGAAAGTTTAGCACACATAACTTTTTTGAAATGTTTGCTTTTATTGTGGTTTCTGGGCAGGGAGTCCAGTCTAGGAGCGGATGCTGCCCCACAACAGCTGAGATGTGCAGGCGATGGGTCATAACCCAGCCCAGCGTGTGTCCCCCGACATGCATAGGTCTTTTGATACATTGTGTGTAACCAATGGCGTTTATAGCATTCAGTAGGATGGAGGCTTGCTTATTGAGATGATCTTCTGCCCACAAGTTGAGCTCTCCAAGTATAATCAATAGATTGTTAACTTTGATGATGTGGTTAAGAAGTTCAAGCAATTATTCCTCGAAATGTGGCATATCCTTGGGAAGTCTGCAAATGACCAATATACTCAGAGTTACGCTAGCTTTTAATTACATTTTGACAAGAAGACTTTCACTGTCCTCAGGACTTGTGGTTGACCATGTGACCATCTAAATGTGTTTTAAACAGAATAGCTACCTCTCCGTCCTTCTGAACTGATCGGTGAGCTCTGAGAATTAGGTAATCAGATGGGCGATCTAATGTGGCGTTCATGGATATAGATTCAGTGATCCATGATTCAGTGACTGCCAGCAAGTCTGTGCCAGACTCAGTCAAGAAATCTTTCATTTCTACCCTTTGCTACATGAGTGAAATAGTTTTCACGAGGGAGAAGAGAGAGGTGGCCCTGGAGGATGTGCTACCACAGGTATCAGAACCTGGAAGTACCTGAAGAGAAACAGTGCACGCATACATATTCTTAGCCCGATGACTTCCATCAGGTGTATCAAACACATCCGTCCAATGTTTAAACCAACAGCCCTTGGAAACTGCATTGAGCTCTAAAGCAGGTTGTGATGTTGAATTAATCAGTTGCCAGATCTCACCGATATTTCTTTTTACACAACATATTCTCAGCATCTCTCTGAAGCATCGTCCCCTTGCATAACTCTAACCCGGGTTTGTATATGTTAGTTTCTGCCTTTTTAATTGTCCGAGCATATCTGGACCAGCTTTAATTTGTATTTTATTTAATTTCAGCTGTCAGCTTTTTCTTTGCTGCTAAAAAAGGCAGTATTATAAATATGTTTGTGGGAAAATTCCTTCTTCTTTCTTGTATTAGTGGAAACTAGAAATTACAATAGAGATTGTGCATATTAAAAAGAGATATACACATCAAGACCCCTGCTTGCTTGATTCCACTCAACAGTTTCCCATTTAACTGAAGTATCTTTGAGGTGTTCATCCATTGTCTATTGCGACCCTGGGTAATTTCAACCTCTGTGTCATACACCTCCCTTTGGGTTCAACTTTCAGCCAACCACAGTATTTTTATTTTGTGGTCACTTATAGATGAGGTGTTTACTTCAAATTTAGTGACAGTTGAGAGGAAATTACCTGACACAAATATATGAGCAGTCGTCGCAGACTGATCCCCACTCTTCTAGGTTGGGTGACCCGGGTAACCTCCTCTCATTTGCTCATTTAGGCAGTGAAAACTTCTATGTTCTAATTCCCTCAACCATAGTGCCCCCCCTTTGTTCTGCTAAAGTATATGTTGCATCAGCCACCGTTCCCATGTAATTTTTCCTCATCACACATCACATGTTTAAATCACCACATATCATGGTTCTAGGGTCAGACACCAATTCACCACATGTGTCCAGAGCATCAACAATTGTATCCATACATTCTTGATCTTTGATCCCTGCAGGGTTCCAGTAAGAATGACATATAACATTATGCCCCCCCCCCCCTCGGGGGTCCTAGCATTCTACCCGAGCATCAATATCTGTACATATGGGTTGGGACAATGAGGCTTAATGTCCAGGCCACTCCACAAGGCTATCAATAACCCTGAGGAAGATATCCCTTTCGTACCCTTAACAGCTTGGTTAAGATACCTTGATCTAGCACTGGCGCCACACATAACCAAGTCTCTTAGAGATATATTATATCATAGGAATGAAATTCAAGTTCTTCTCTTACAAACAGGTGTCCAAAATCTTGAATATTCCATGAGGCCAAAGCAATCTCTTTAGATTCTCCTCTGGCCTCATGCTAGACTTTACTTTTTTCCAAAATGAGAGCCCGTACCAAGCAATGACCATGACTTAACACTATCAACCCCTTGTCAATCCTCTATCTGGTTGACCACTTTTCTTGTTGCAACTTCGGTCACACCGACTGTTATTGTGAAAGGTGTAAGGATATTTGGCGTGTTACAGCACAGAGTACAGCACTACTGCACAGGTAGCAATTTTTTTTTTATGCAGCACCAAATGCCTATGGTGCATTGCTATATGTGTTACCAGATTAACAAGGAAAGACAGGCTATTCAGTCAAAAACGATTTTAACATATAAGATGCAAATCTATTTTTACAGTTAAAAGCACACGTGCACATTCAAAAATGCACACTATTTTTCACCTGAAATGCCTATGGTGCAAGAGACACATTTGAAAATTAATAACTAACATTACTCATAAATAACCTGACTAATAAAAATTGAATTTAACATAACCCACTAATAAAAATGTGTCTCCACTGCAGAAATAGGCCTACTCTGAAAGTGAACTTTTAAACGCACATTCATTTTTTTTTTCGTTTTCTCTGCTGCCCTGTCCACATAACTACAGGAAGCAAAAGGGCTCGAAAGAACAGGAAATCAGTTGGTTACAAAGTATTACTATAAAAATGAGCCATTGTGTAGAGAAGGAGGAGATGGCATGATTGATTCTGATTGGAGCAGCGTCATAGCAAGTATCATGCTAGAGGGAGTGATCAGAGTTTTGCTGGGGGGAGTTTGAGGAGGAAGGAGGGCAGTGGAGATTTGGAGAGCTAGGAGAAGGACCTGTTTTTTTCCTGGTTGGAGCATTTCTGCTGAAAAAGCTGAGAGTTCCAGACAATGACCCCGGTTTGAGAAGGAAAGGCGCTCCTTTTCACTGGGGTTAATCTTCAAGGGAGCCAAATTCAGAAAGAGAACAGCTGAAGAAAACTCGGCTGAACAGATAAGGTAATTACATAAGTGTGGGAGCTGAGTGTGTACGAGAATATTCAGTCAGAGTAGGAAAGGAGATTCCGGTGCCTTAATCACATGTTAATGTTGCAAATTGTGTTCTGTTCTCCGCCACTCTTTTTTCAGTGTATCACAGACAATGCTGTTACTGTGCTATTTTATTTATTTCTGTAAAGAGTGAGATCGTGTTTAAATGCAACTTTTATAATACAGAAAAATATTTGAAAGCAGGCGGGTGGTGTATTTTATATTTACCAATACAGTACTGATGATGAGGGGAGATTTTTAAACAATGCAATTGTCATTTTAAGACAGATGTGTGCATGATCATATTCAGTATGGACAGTTGAGAGTGATTGTTTGTAGCATAGCTCGTTGGAGGTACATGAGCCAACGGGAAGAGGGACTCTCTGAACATAGTTCCCTACCGTATATAAGGTAGTGGAAATTACCACAAAATTACCACATATAGCTCTCTGTCGTAAATAAGTCAGTGAGATCGGCCATGGTGGCACACTAACACTAACACTGAAAATGTGGTATTCCTAAAATGTAGGTCTGAGGTCTCTCTAGTGATTACACGAAAAATATAAGCAAAGATAAGGGATTCTGGACATTGGGGCCACAACTAAAACAAGGGAATTATGCTCACCAAAATACCACCAACCACGCATACCAAGCACGCATACCAAATATGCATGCCTTGGTGCTGAAATAATGCATGTCCACTGTATTATTGTTGCACATGGCCCAATCTGAATACAAGGAGTGATTATTGCTAAGTTATTTTTCGGCGGTAATAAAATACCGTCAGGCCCCAAATCTCCACAAAATACCCTACAAAGGCCATCTCCAATTTAATGGAATTGTGCTCTTACTATTCCAGCACTCGTGACTCTCTTTTGGAGTCACTAACTTGGGGTTTTACTTAATAGCAATATTGGGAAATGAAACCACCTTATGAACGGAACGTTCTTGCTCTCAATTCTACTTACAACCCTAGACATTTTCATAGGTGCATCCCTTAGATCAAATCCCAATGGCAATAAGCCAGAGGCCTCCTCCAAAATCATGTATTTCACAAGATTAGAGCTCAAGTGAACATCACTCAAAAATTCCATTAGTTCAATATCCCGTGACCAAATAGATCTCAGTTTAGGTATGTGCTGAAACAAATGCAATATGTTTCCTTGGCTCATTATCAGGGCATCTATCAAGTTCAGAAGTCTTTCCAGTCGGATATATACACCAATCATCCTCGGCTTGGTGTAAACCCACTTGTCTGTCAGTCTGAATGACCCACATACAGTCCACATTTATTGAGGCCTGTTTTGTAAGACTTGGCATCTTTATCAAGGCCATTCACCTTTCTTCCAATGTTAGGAAGACCAGAGTGGAGTTTGATGATACCTCCACTGTTGACTTATCATTATCCCTGTGTCTCTTGTGGTGCTCTATACAGTCCAGGCTATCTGGTTCCTTTAGTCTTTGTTCTGATTCAAATACTTGTGAGACAGTATCAAATTCAACACCTTGTGAGTAAGTTGACAGATTCATCAGGTCATTAGTTTCCGCTGCATTATCTGTCTTTGAGTTCGAAGTAATTCTGAAGTGCGAACTTGTTTCTTCCTGCACGTTCAAGTTGGTAGCTGAGTGCGGGTTTCACCCTATTCTTAAATAGAACTTTAGGGCTGGTCATTAAGATGAGATGCCTTAAGAATTTGCTGGAATCATTTAATTTTAATTTAATTTTACCTGAGCCCTCATTGTTTGATTTTTTCTCTTGTTATTCAGGTAGCATTAACGCTTCCTTTTCTTTTTCCTCAAGAATACTGGATAATCCCAGTTTAAAAATGTTTCATTAACTGAAATAGTCACAGACTCTTGGTCTATTTCCTGAACTGATATGTCACAGAAAGAAAGTTCTTGTAGGGTTTACATTTCTTAATTGATTCATTCTCTGAGTGTTTCAACATTTACAACCATTATTTTGGCTGTAATTCCTGTGATGTCTGTCAGTTGACTCAGACTGTTCTGAACAGGTTCCACCAGCTTATTTGCAGTAGACCCACTTTAAAGTGTGTCACCTTGAGTTTGTTTAGTGAGTCATTCCACTTTAGAGCAGAGACGTAGCTCTTTCTTGTCATTTTGTTAGCTAATTAGTGGATCCAGCATTTGTTGGAACATGTGGAGAGTCTTCAATGAAAACGAGTCTAAAATGCAGCATCGCCAATAAGGTATAGTGGTCTTGGAGATTATCATTTAAAGGTTCATAGAGTTTCAAGAACAGAGCCCAGGTTATTGTTAAAAATTACATTGGGCCTCATTATAACCCTGGCACTCCCGGATTGAAGGGGGCCGGTACGGGACCGACTCCCTTCAATCCGAGGGCGCTGATTACGAGCTTCCCATCGCGGGACCCGGATCGCACGCCTGTTAAAACCTGGCGTGCTTTCTGGATCCCACAAGGGGAAGAGGGAGGCAATAACGGGCAAGTTGTACTCTGCCCGTTATAACCTCCCTCCCCATTCCCATTTGAGCCCTACGGGGGCTTAAATCGGAATGGGGATGGGTTCCTGCATGGAGGAATTACCGGGTCCTCCTATCTCGGAGTAACCCGGTAAGTCCCCACTGCAGGAACCCGTAATGGAGGCAGCCATAGAGCTAATAGCTCCATGGCTACCTCCATTCTCGTAATGACGCCCATTGTATTTGGATTGATAGCCCAACCCTTAGAATCATTAACACCAGCATCCAACGTGGCCCTTCTGTGTGTTATTCTATAGTTTCTACTTGCACCCTTTTGTGATCTGCAGTCTGAGGAATTTGAGCTTGATGAAGTAGCTGAGACTCTCGCACTACCCCTGTTAGTGCCATCTTGTGGTAAATAGTTATCAGCCATATGCAGGACCTTCTCCTAGTACACACAACTGTCATTAGATATTAAGGGAGTGGTAAGTGGTTCTGCCTCCATGATCGCTAAGATCCTTGCGATCTCATCTTTTAAGGAGTCTGCCATAGGACGCTGATGTGTGTAACCACTCCTAATCAACCCGTAACTCACCACCGTCCTGTGGCTTTGAGCTTGTGTACCTACTCTGCTGGGCTCTAACCCAGATATTATAGTTCGCCTGTTCTGCCCAGGTTGTACATTTGCCAGTTTTACACTCGGGCTTTCCAACTCTGGCTCAGATTCAACCGTTTTCCTCGTAGGTTCCACAGACTTTGAAACCCTAGGGAAATCAACTGCTCAGTGTTCTCTAATAGGACATCATCCACTCTATCTTCCATGATCTCCAAAGCCCCCATTGATCTCTTGTCATCCTTCATGTTTTGGTTGGGGCTCAGGCTTATGTTCTTTAAACTCGACCCTGTTTAAAAAATGGACCCATCGGGTCCTAGGTATTAATGCCTTTTTTTGGATTAGATGCCATTTTTTTAAAAAAAGTGGCTTGGGGTTACACTGGAGTCAGGTACTCGTTGCTGAAAGGTACAGCAATCACCACCTTGTCTACTTTTTTTTCAGCTCCCAAGGTAGACAATAAGCTGTTCAAACAGTTTGTTGCAACCGAGGTCAGGGTACTACCTAATTTATTCATCATCAAGGCACTGGCGTCTGTGGTCGAATCATCGGTTTCAGACTCCTACTGTGCAGCCAGAACAGTGGGCGTGTTTCCAGCACATTTGGACCCCTGTCGCTATCCCATGTATTCACAGCAGTCGGCAGTGACTCAGCCTGCAATTTTCTAACCAAGCTATCAGAGGGTTGATCAGTGACAAAAACATTATCGTTGTTCATATCAGTAAAGTCTGGTGTGTCTACGTAAATGTACATGCTAGCTACCACAGCAACCACTTCCATGGCTACTTTATAAGGCACTGTTCCTTTACAAGTATCAACCAACAGACTCTTTGGCTTACCGGCATTCATCGAAGCCCAGGATGCATCTTCACTTCTGTTTATCACCGCTCAGTTCACCCTACCAGAGCTGGTTTCTTTGGTGCCCACTCCATCTCCAAGCAAGCATGACTTCCCACTCATTCTATGTGGCAGCACCGGGTCCATTGATGTTCCTCCTGCCTCCTGACTGCAGTGCCATTGCACCCTCCCCCACACTCAGGCTTGCGCTACACCCCATGGAGGGATTATACGGTGTCAGGGTTCCATTAGATGTCTCTTCGTCTGATCATAGATCGGTCCCGCATAAGATTAAACATTCCAGAATCCACAGTAGAGTGAACAGTTTTCACTCTAAAGCGGGACTCTCTTTAGCTCCTCGAAATGATGGTTTGTCTCTTTCCCTGCTCCCTTTCAGGAAACGCTATTGGTTGCTTTGGAGACACTGGCGCCCTTTGCATTCACGTCGGTGTTCAGGCCTATGACGCCGTGTTATGCGTGCGGTCAGCTGACTGGTATTTAAGCCCCGCCCTGCGCACAGCGGTGCTTCGGAATTTGTAAATTTCCTAAGCTACGCATCTTGTTACCTTGTCTTCTGGCTCCTTGAATCCCTGGTTTTCTTTGTGACTTTCCTGCCTTATTCTTGTCATTGCCTTCGTCTTACCTGCTCATTGCCAGACCCAGAACGGCCACGGACTGCATTCGCCTCATCCCTCAAGTCTTACCTGCTCATTGCTAGACCTGGAACGGCCACAGATTTCACTCGCCTAATCCCCTAAGTCTTACCCGCTCATTGCCAGACCCGGAACGACCACGGACTGCATTCGCCTCATCCCACAAGTCTTACCTACTCATTGCTAGACCCGGAACGGCCTCGGACTGCATTGGCCTCATTCCTCACATTTTAGCTGATTATTGCCTACCTGGGAACGTCCACGGAATGCCTTGTCTCATTCCTTACATCTTACCTGCTGCCAAGACCTAAGTCTCTTAGATTGCTCCAACTACATTCAGTGCTACATCTTCATTCTCTCACCACCCAAAGACTTTAAGGAACAGAAAGGACTTCCGCACATCTGTGCAAGGATCAAAGGACATTAGCGCAACGGTGCAAGGATCAAAGGACATTAGCGCAACAGCGCAAGGATCAATAGACTCCTTAGGTGTCCTCGTGCCGGCGGGAATAGGAAACAGGACATTGGGGGTCATTACGAGGTTGGAGGTAGCCATGGTGCTCTTAGCACCATGGCTACCCCCTTACTGCATTCCGGGTCCGGGTTCCCGAAATAAGGACTTACTGGGTCATTCCAACATTGGAGGACCCGGTAAGTCCCCATTCTGGGAACCATTCCCTGTTCCCATTAGAGCCCCCATAGGGCTCAATGGGAATGGGGATGAAGCTAATAACGGTACTGCAATTTGCGGTACCGTTATTAGCTCTGAAGTCCCTTAAGAGGTCCCTTCGATAGCTCGGAACTATTCAGTCCCATTCTGATTTTCTTGCTTGTGAGTATCAATTCTTCACCTTGTTTTGAGATTACATTGCCTTAAGCCAAATGTTAATACTTGGTTGATTTTTCTTGCAGCCAGCTGTCTGAGTACCAGGGTGTACCAATATTTTCGGGCAATACTCACCTCAATCTTTCCTTTTGTACTCTTGAGTGGTATATTGTCAGAAAGACTCAATTGCATCACAACGTGTCAAGCCACCACTACTGGATTTAGTCCTTGGGCCCTAACAATAAGGGTAGTCCAAGTTGTTAAAGGCACAGCAGCACACTAGCACACTAGCAGGTCAGGATGAAAGTAGTATTCACACAGAGTTCTAAGCACGACTGCACACTCCCCCGCACTTGCCTTACTGTAGCTTGCTAACAGCTTGGATACTGATGACAGTCTTCACGACTTCCATGACCAGCACTCCCGTTCTCCTTGGTGATATCATTCACCGCTGCAGCACTGCCTTCTGAGTTGCTATCTGTGTTAATTTCCGAAGTCCACTAGCCCTGGTCCAAGGACCACAGAAACAGAAAGACACACTGCAGTACACCGCTGTGCTCAAAACATTTCTCAGCCTTTCTGTGTAAAGCATCTCCTTCAGCACAGTTGAAACAGGAGACAGTTTCAGTGCTGTCAGTTCACCAAACGAAAACAAACTGCAGCACACCCATGTCACATAATATATACTAAAACTCAGAGAAAACTAAAGCATACTATACAAATTCATCAAAAATACAAAATTACAGACAACCACTTAAGTAGTCCATTATTATACATTATTAAAAATGTAAATCTATCATATTGCATACCTTCATTTGAATTTTAAGAGTTTTAATAAAAACCTTTATTTGATGCTCTTGCATAAAATCATAATGACTGCAAAGCAAATCCAAGGCAACTGCAGATGTGTTATGTACAGATTTAGCAAAATACAGGACTCTCCTTTTAATTCAATCCACAACCAAATGCCTAAGTTTCTTTTGCAAATTTCTATCACATAGCCTGTATTTTGAAATTCGTATAGTCATTCTAGGGTCAACAACCTCCATGGTCAGGAGGAGGTTAAATCAAATTTTCACACAGAGCATTCTGCTCTTGGGGCAATGATATTTCATCAACTATGGGAGCCCCTTTTCATATTCACTTTCCCATATTCCCAAAACAGAAAATAATCCTTAATAATTCCTCTCGTCCTTCTCCTAGCCATATCGTGGTTTCTATTTCACAGCTATAGGGAAGCTTATCAAATTGTTCGGACTCTACTCCAACTCAATGAGTAAAAAATTCATCTTATTCCCCTAATTTCGGAAAACGTTCATGAATTTATTTAAAAGTATCATTTTAAGATTAATTATCAGAGAATTCGGGGTGGGCTCCAATAATCTGGCATACAAAGCAAGCTTCTTTAATTGTACATGATGACCATTCAATGAGGTTGAACATAAATCATTTCTCAGTAAGAAAATCGCTAAGCACTGTGGTAAAGATAACACTGTTCTCTAGATTAGGCCTTCCATAACAGCAAAGCCTTTTCAACTTTTATAGATTTTACTTATAGAATTTAAATCAAAATAGGCACCACTTTACTTTGTTGGATTATCTGACTAACTTGACTAAAGTAAAGCCACAATACTTCATTTTAATAATTTTTAAATGAGTCATTAAAGCATCCAACTTGTGCCTATATTTTAACTCAAAAGCCCTTCAGAAGTTGAATTGAATACAATAGACTACACCTCTCAATTTTACATTCCTTACAGATAAATTAGATTTACTTGGTTTCTTTCAATTAGATAATAAGAGCATTTTCGATTTGAATGTATTAACTAACAAATCATTTTCTTGAGCACTTTTTGCAAAAGCTGTAAACTTACGCTGAAGCTCAATTGTATTTGCATCCAAAAAATAAAAAAGTAGTCAGCATAAACTAACCAATTCAACTTGAGGTGAACGATCTTAATGGGTTTTACTTGGATGGTATTCCAAATCTTAGCTACATCAGATACATAAATGTTCAATAACATTGGTATCAGCGCAGAGCCCAGGCATAGGCCTCTCAAAGTCAGGATAGGCTCTGATTGATCACCCTCATTATTGAGTTACATCAGTACAAAACTAGGCTCATACATCAACAACAACCATTTCAATAAGCAGTTTTGGTATATTCCAATTATATAACATATTCTATATAATACCTCTATATACCCTGCCGAAGGAAGATGACACATCTACACTAACCATGTATATTGGATGTTTGCGGTGGGTTCTTGTAATCCTGTGTAAAATAGCTAACATTACTGACCACTGATTAACATCATGCTTTAAAGTAATGATGCCATATTGTTGGGTCCTGATGCTTTAGAGTTCTTAGTCTTTCTCAGTAGCTTATTTATATCCAGGGGTGCGACTGTGTCCCCTCAATTACTCTACATCACCCAGTTTACATAAGTAGCCATGCAACATGAATATACATCAGAAAACGGTTTCATCCACGTTTCTCAAGTTATCGCCTTTAGATAAGCCTACTTTATTGTTTTCGAGCAGTTAACAAATTCCCGAAATGGGACACTACAGTTGAGACTCACCATTTTTAGCATGGATTGGCTATCAGGGATATTAATGTGATTTATTTCCATTGTTAACCCATTTTTATATTTCTGTTTTAATCTATGTTGCTCTATCTGAGATTTTGCCCAATCCCCCTTGTGATATTGATGCATTTATTTTTGTTTTTTCCAATGTCATATCTTTCTTTTTTTGGCCAACCCATTTATTGTTTTTATATATGGACTAAACCCTTATATACTAATCTTTTTCTTGCTTATCCCTCCAAACTTAATTCATAACATTTTCAAGTTCTAAGCAAAAACTGTTTTTCATTTGGGCAGAAAGACCAATGATTCATATAGTAAATTCAAACATTTGTTCACAATCCTAGGGTGCCTTGATATCTTATTCCCCTTGGTTGAAGGTACTAACAACGCTAAATGGTTTCCTCTATTGTAGGCAGAAACGGGTTGCTGTATTACACAAGTCAAACAAGCATGGCCACTATGTGTTGTAAAAGATGTTTTCAAAGACTTTTTTATGTAATCAATAACAGTATGAGTATTGCCCCTTCGCCATTGCAGGCTCCATACCATCAGTCCATTCATGTATCTTTTCTAAGCGTAATAAGCCCCAAGATTTAATCAATTACTCCCAATGGATTCCCGTACACATAAGTTTCATAGGCATAGCGCAGTCACAAAGGAAATATGTCCCTTCTAATATGCAAGACCACAGAACAATAGCTATTTCTGTCCCCACCACAATTATTCCTTCTAAGTGCCCGGCAATGTACCAATCCATCAGAATTTTATGTAAGTCATTAAGAAAAGTTATCTCACAATTTTTCACCCACAGCATTCCAGTAAATGTTAATCAACAACAATTCCTCTATTCTACTGGGAAACTCCCACCAAATCTCAAATGACAAAATGCGGTCAATATCATTCTCAAGAATCCAGACTCACAGTCCCAGGGACATACTTAAATAATTAATCAGAGCCCCCTTTTGCCTACCTCTCACCCCTTTCTCTTTTGAAGCAAATACATAATTCAGAAAAAAAATTACTAGTTAGTCAAGTTTCTTGTAAGCCTATCAATCCAACATCTGTAAATCTAGAACATGATTTCGAATTGTTGAGCATATGACTGCCTTCACTACAATTCCAGGATAGACTGTAAAACTGTTTAAGCTGAAGATATTTCATATTTCCTCCTGTTGAACCTGAGAATTGAAGGATAGCCAGTAACTAAGAGCAGTCGTTAGTTTCACAACGGAAGAAAAACGCTCACCTGAAGCAATCACAGTTCAACCTCCCTGCGGTCCCTCCTTCCAAACTATGTTTAAATCAACCCTATTTACTGACTGACTATTATCGGAAAGCGTGAACATCTTTGATCTATTGACATCCCTTAAATTACATAAAGATGAATGCAAAACCATTTGTCTAAAGGCAGTATGAAAATGCACTAAACACATCTAAGCAGTGTTGATCAAACTCCACTACATCTATGTCCTTTGAATTTAACAACCTTAATGCCAGGATGTAGAAAATAGATGGTGCAATGTTGATCTATTTAAAGGATTCTAATCTTTACCACCCACCACAGACTAGAAACCAATAATGTGTGTGTCAGTCATGTGATAATTGCTCCCTGGTGTATTGTTTGAGTCCTCAAGGACCATCTCTTTATTTGGGATCACAGTGCTTGACATTGACTTCAGGTCCTCCTTTAAACATTAGTTTTTGTTTTGTATGTAATATTCAGAGGTGTCACTTCAAGAGAGTTCCTACCCATAGGGGATAGATCATCTTGTGCAATATAAATGGTCACTCTTGTAGGTTGGAAAAACGTTGCAATGTCCTCATGGATTGCAACTGTCCTCTGATTTCTGTTCTTACAGCATACTTTGTTTGTTGGAATTGTTTCAACTTCTTCTGAGATGTTTTCCTATAGTTCCACCATTTATACTGATCTGAGAAATGTACTTTATGAATTATTTCTATTCAAATTCTTCATTTTTTTGTTTTGGGATTGTTCCCCTTCCTTTTATTTGTCCTGCTCGTTGGTCTTCAAGACCGAGCGCCATTGAGGTTTTTCCATGTTTATTGTATCTGGGTTAACCATTGGACTGAGGAACAGAACAGGTGTTAAACTCAGACTCTCAGCATTTAAATGTGCCAAATCACTATTATCAACACAGGGTGATTTTGGATTCTACATAATGACATTGTTTACCCCCTGCCCCTTACACATGGGGAAAGTGCCAAGAGAAAAGCTTCTTTATACAGTATTGTTTCTGCCTCTTGCCAAGCTCCATTTGAGACAAAATGGTCCTTAATACATTTGTATTGCTTCTAACTTCAAATGAATGTTATCATATAGCAGCACTGAGCATTAGAGGACTAAATGCAAGGCTGAAATGGACGATAGACCTAGCACTATTTGTGAGTTGTTACACAATCCGATATCACCTTCATTTTAATAGATTTTCCAATTGCTTCTTCATCAACTCTAGATCTAAGCAGTTCCTGATGTTTTGTGACCTCTCTGTTGATAAGCAATCATTGGGTGCAGGCATCTCTGCTTCCATAGACAAACTATAACACAAAAGAAAAAATGAGGAATCTAGTGAATTTTGCCATTTGTGTTCTGAGTGAGTAGGTGTAGAGAGCTGTTGTCAAGTTGTGCGTCAAGTAACTTGGACGTACCTCTGATCCCGGATGATGTCCGTGTTGGAGAAGCTAGTCTGCAATTCGGGTAAACCAATAGAGATTATGGCACAAGGAAGCAGCCTCAATCCAGTCCTGAGGGCACAGAAATGGACGGGGACCACCCCCCGACGCCACAGACCTTCTTCCTGTAGTAGATCGAGGTTCGAAGTAGCAAGCACAGGCAAGACAGGCAACAAGGAGGTCTTGAAGTCCAGTGAGGCGAGAGCTCTGGTGTGTAGCCCAGAAGGAGAGCTCAGAAAGTCGCTGAGACGAACCAGGCACTCTCTCAGTTCAATGGGATTCCAAGGAATAGTCAAAAATGCAGGCTGAGGAATGATGGGTAGCCGAGGAGACGGAGAGTCCAGGCCCAGGCGAGTCCAAAAGATGCAGAGGTACAATTGGGGCAAGCAAGAAGACTGGTACCCCAGCAAGGCAGCAAAATAGGGAATCCAAGAAGGCTGACAGAATGACCTCAGGGAACCCCAAAGGAGAGAATCCAGGGAGAGTGAACCACGGGATTAACAGGGAGGCCTGGCAGAGAGTAGGGGAACCAGACAGGAAAGCAGGAAGGCCAGGCAAGTATGCTGGAGACCAGGCAGAGAAACCAGGCAGGGGAGGGCAGGTAGGCCCGGTAGGTAAACAGGGGGACCAGGCAGGGAAGCTGGAAAGCCTGGCTGGTGAGCAGGGAACCAGACAGGAAAGCTGGAAGGCCTGCCAGGAAAGCAGAGGGACCAGGCAGGGGGGCTGGAAGGCCAGGCAGGTAAGCAGAGCGAAAGGCAACAGGATCCAACTGGAGGCGGGCGGCGAAACAACGGTGGGTCAGGAACGAACCGCGTTAAGACGCGATTCGTTCCTGCACCCGACCGCTATTTACAGCCGCGGCATGAAGCCGAGGCTTGGAGCGCGGACAGTTCCACGCATGCGCCGCGGTCCTTCCGGGCGAGAACGAGGCTTGCAGCACAAGCCATCGATCGCCTTGGTCCGCGGCACACGCGTGCGCCCGTAGCCAGAACCAAGCAGCAGGTTCGGACGTCGGGGAATCTTCCTCCCGGCGATCCGATACCTGGAATAGAGCTGCCAAGGGAAGTGGCAACCCGCAGCCTTCCAGGTACGTGTCCTAACAGTTGTTCACCAGGCAATTCATTTGAGGTATTATTTCCAATTCCTACGGGGAATTTTTTAAGAGATTTGCCCTTTTCCGTCAGACGCTATAATTGGGACCTTTGGTGAAATTAAGTCAGAGAAATGCTGCACCATTATGTCCAAACAATTGGCCTCACAGAGAAGTATAATACAGTGATTTTCAGGTGCCTTGGCTTCCTGATTAATACAGCAATTGTAATTTACAAGTTTCTGTTTAGGCATCCTTAAATAAATTTAAATCTGACTTATCTTGCCTTATTTCTCTCCTCTCCCGGAGTCGACTATGATTTTCTTCCAATGGAATTAGCATTAAAAGAAAGCAGAAAATGCTTCTCAACCAGCTATCAAGGGCATCGTACGGCATTTTTGAAATTAACATCCAAACACTACCAACAAATCATGCCACCATCTGTTGCTTCGCACAAATGTGTTGGTTTGTGCATTCATGTTATTTTGATTTCAGTCTGGCAATACACAGTGTTACTCGGATGACTTTCTACTTGTTGTAAATGTAGTGGATCCACTTAAGTGAACTTGAAAGTGTGTGTATCAAATAAGATACCAGGCAAAACAGCATGTGGATTAATTATTGAAATTGTGTATTTTCTGGATAGGAATCACAATGTAATGTTTTAGTGTAATCCTTTTTGGGGGTAAATTCCACAGGTTACTCCTACAAGCTAAATGCACACTGCGAGGATCATTTATACCGGTGGTTTATCTTGCTATAGTGCACTGTAGTATTTATGTGGGTAGTGCTGTAGGGAGAGCCCAAACTAAAGGCTACTCTCTTATAGAATAATCCGTAATCTATTTTTGTATTGTTTGGCGATCTTATATGAACTCCTTACCTATATGTAATAATTTTTTTCATAATAATGCTTCAATCTCCTGCTGTACAGTTAGTGAGATGGCATTTAGTAGTATGACACAATGTTCATTTACAATGCAGTCTCCACATTTTGTAGACAAATAACCTATGCTGGATACTTTAATCACCAGTTAAAATGAATACCCATCAATTGCTACTTTGGATAATGTGTCTGAACATAAGGTGACAAATACCTCTAACTCTGTTGAGGGTAGAGTTCAGTTTAAATAGTACATGTACTGGTTAGTTATTCATGGACTCCTGAAAGAGTCAGTGAGAAAGAGTAGTTGGAAAGTTGTATAGTATGGAAATGATAATATATGTTCATCTACAGTTAAAACAGCCAAAATACGTTCTTTTGTTTTATAAGGATACATATTCAATATGTTCACCTTAGGAAACAAAACAATATTATAGTTTCAAACAACAGATATCATGAAGACGGTGAGCAAATGTCATTGAACCAAGGTTAAGCTTAAATACCGTTAAATTATTGAAAAAAATTACAATGAATAATAGTCCAGGACTATGTCAGAGGATGTATTATTCAGTATTTATTCAACCTACTGTTGACATAATTATAATGGAAGATAGCGGAGAAGATTTTTTTTAATTGAACCAAAGTACATCAGATACAAATGTGTTATGTTATTCTATTGGTACTTGTAGTGTGCACCAATGCCGTTTTCCATGGTCTCCAGGTGCTCAGGGGGTTCCAAAAGGAGGGGGTTGATAACGTTAGTTGGGTTGAGAGAGAAAAGCGGAAGAGAGCTTTCATGTTCTGCTGGTAGCTTCAGTTCAGAAAAATCGATCACTGTGTGCTAGTATGATTTTGTTGGAATGGAATGTGTGTGTTGTAAGTGGGTGTTTCCAGTGTGTGTCGAGTGTTGTGGAGGGGTGGAAGAGTGTTTGTAGTTTAGGAGTCTTGTGTCAGAGGTTCTTGTCAAGTTAGGTATGTAATGGGTGTTGGATATGTTGAGTGTTAGGAAGTAGGAGAGATATTATGTTTTTTTTCGGTGACGAGTTTGCCCTTTTGCTTAATCTTGTACCATGGTGTGTTCATGGTTGATTTTTGGGTGGTCCTTTTTCATGGAGTTATCACGCTTTGTGGTGGGTGGGTTCTTTCTTGCTCCAAAGTTTTCTGTAGCTCAGAGTGTTAAAAAGCCATGTTTTTAATAGCTTCCTGAACTTGAGGTGATCCTCTGTTATTCATATTTCCTATGAGAGCGAGTTCAAGAGGTTTCACCACTGTGCAGGGGAATGCTGATCCTCTGAATTTTTGTTTTGAGTATTGTTTATGTTCGAGGTGGATGTCATTGCTGGATCTTAGTGTTCGTGTTGGTTTGTAGATGGTTATTTTCTCCTGTATGAATTCTGCTCCTTGGCCGTGGATTGCTTTGTGTGTTATGCAGAGCATTTCGAGGAAGATTTGCTTTTTGATTGGCAGCGAATGTAATTATCTCAGTGCTGGTGTGATGTGTTCCATTCTTGTTAGTTTAAGGAGTAGTCTTGCAGCTGTGTTCTGTATTTGTTGTAGCTTCCTCAACAGGTATTTTGGCATTCCGAGGTAGATGCTGTTGGTGTAGTCTATTCTTGACATGATGAGAGAAATGATGGCAAGTGTTCTGCGTGTGAAGAAGAAGAAGGGAAGTATTTTTTTATCAAGTGTATGTGGAAGAAGCATTTCTTATCTATTGCATTTAATTATTGCATCTAGTGTGTTGCCTGCTGTGTGCATCACTCCTTTCACCATTTGTTTTAGATGCATTGTTGCTAGTTGATTGGTTAGTATTTTGAGTGAGTTGATGTTCTCTTCTTCGAACCAGATGATGCAGCGTAGAACCAGGCACAATATATGTGCAGCTGTGGTATTCAAGGTCAGGAGTGAGTCCCAGACAGGGCAAACAGGCCTTTTAGATGGGCCTTCGAAGGAGGCCAGCTGCACCAGCTGGCTCCCTGTGAGAGGCTCCCAGAGGAGTTATGTTGGCCAAGCTGCTGAATGCGGCGGGGGCCCAGGGGCAGAGCAGGACCCATGCTAAAGTGCAGCGCTGGCAGCGGCCATTATGGAGTGGAGCTGATGCTCCAGCCAATGTGCAGGAAACCCACCTGGGCTCACGTTGCGCAGGGCTTCCTCTTCTTTGTTGAAGATGATATAGATGCACCGTGAGACCAGGCAAAATATATGTGCAGCTGCGGGATCCGAGGTCAGGGTGAGGCCCAGACAGGGGAAATGGGCCTTGTAAGCACATTGGCTGTAAAGTAGAATCACATGAGTTCAACACTGGGTGTACTGTAAATTCCACAAGAATCAGCAGTGGCTTTGCTCTGATGTTTCAGCTGGTTTCAGCGGTGGCTATATTATAAGATTTCCATGGGTTCACCAGTGTATGTGTTGCACAGATTCACCTATAAACAAGAGTGGATTTTCTCCAATAGTTAGTTAGATTCAAAAGTGGGGGCTACTTTAGACCATAGCGGGATTCAATACATTAGCCAACTGAAGAACACAGCAAGCTTCAACACCATGACTAACTGAACAGCAATGTTCAACACAATGGCTAACTAAAGAGCGCAGCAAGATTTCACACAATGGGTAAGAGCGCAGCCAGGTTCAACACAATGACTAACTATAGAGCACAGCAAGTTTCCACACAATGGCTTACCATAGAGTGCAGCAAGGTCCAACACAATGGCTAACTAAATAGCACAGCAAGGTTCAACACAATGGCTAGCTATAGAGAACAGCAAGTTTCAACACAATGGCTAACTAAAGAGTACAGTGGAGTGCAACACAGTGTTGGGAGCAGGTCGTAGAAATGTAGAAGTGGCAGGGTTTTACCGGGGTGCATTAGTGGCTGTTCACTTTACCTGATTGTTGCTGTAGGTTGTTCAGTCCGGCGTCCACGGGCGAACAGGGGCAAACAGAGAGAGGGAACTGCACTTTGCTGTAGCCCTTTGCTGGCTGCCCAGACAACACTGCCCTGGGATGGGTGTTTAGGAAGAGTTGTTCCGGTCTCGTGGAGGTCTTTGTGGCCAATCACCGCCTCCAACCGGGCAGGTGGAGGTGAGGAGGGGGAGTGGGGAAGGCTGGGTGAGGGGAAGAGCAGGATAGGGAAAAAGACCATGAGCCTGGTCCAGTGCACAAATTAAACAAAAATAATACAAAATACAAGCAGCGCTTACCAGGAGCCCATGCATGCTCCCTGCTGCTTCGGCAGAAAGTCATAATTAAAGATGTGCAACCAGCCAACTGCTATTTCCTTTACAATTCATCTTAATAATTTGGACCAACTAAAGGCATGATCTAGTTTTGGCACACACATCCAATTATGAATGAATTGATGATTGATTAATCAGTCTTTACTTCATGAATTAATCTCAACAAAAGAAAATGTGTTTTGTGCTTTTATTTTTCTTTTCACATATTTCTTTTTTTCATTTTTGGTATCTGTTACATTGATTATTTTTCATGTGATTATCATTTCCACTTGTTGCCCCACTATTTGAACCTTTATCATTTATTTATTTGTCTTTTAATAATTAATTTAGAAATGTCCTATTCAATATGCAATGTTTTTAATTATGATTTACCAATCACACTTGTTTTTCTGTCCCGAAGAAGAGTTTCGGAATGCGAAACATGTGTTGATATTTCTTAGGATACTTCAGCATTATCAAATACAAACATTGTAGTCTTCATTGTAAAATAACAATTTGCCATACAAATAAATGTGATAATTGTTTTATGTAGGAAAATCAAGTCTTCCTGATTAAACCAACTTCTAAATAAAAAATAAAAAAAAGATATTACTAACAGTAAGGCAGGACATTGAAGCTTTTTAATGAATCTATGTATGGAATACAGCTAAGAGTACCAACAATTACCAAACTAGATTTTACTCCTACTGTATACCAATGCAGCACAATCTAAACACATACATGGTGTAATGAAGTTGCTGATTCTGCACCAGACAGGGGGCCACACCTACCAACTGAGGGAATAAAATAGGGCAGGCAGAGATACTTCCTACGGAAGAGGAAAACGAGTGAACTCTGGTAGGTGTAATTATCTCACTTTCTCAGTCTCTCTCTCTCTCTCTCTCTCTCTCTCTCTCTCTCTCTCTCTCTCTCTCCCTCTCCTTCTCTCTATCGCTATCACTCTCTCTCTCTGTCTCTCTCCATCTATCTCCCTCTCTCTCCCTCCATTCAACCTCAACAGGGATACTTTGATTTTAGCAACGACATGAGGACACTCGAAGGTACCAGCATCAGGGAAGGGAAACCACAGGTAAACAAAAACTACGAGGGACTCCAGATGGGGTTCATCCTGAAGGCCTGCATTGTACACATTTACTGTGCACTGCAACCATGGGAGGAGGGAAGCTGAACCCAAGCTGCTCATATAATGCAGAGCATGGTTGATGAGAAAGCAATGGGTGATGTTAACATGGCCAGCAAACCAGTCTTACGGTTGCTAACGGGAGCTGGGGAATTTGGCCTGATATACACACACAACACCATGATTGCCCTTTAACCAGTGGGAATGGGAACAAGGAGGTGGATTGAAGCTGCAATCCCTGAAGAACCAATCAGACGGTAAGCTCTGATGTCCTTGGGAAGTAACCAGCCATCACTGAGTAAACTACAATGTTTATGAAGGTCGCTATCTTCGCACTAGTTCAGGGTGGCTCATGTTCCATCCGCTGTGGTGCTGACCAATGGCAGGTTAATAAAATCCCGGAGGTCAGCACAAATGTTTTCACTAATTGCAAACTGTTTGCGGGAGGAGTGGGAAAGCAATGTGGTGCCACATGGTGAGGAAATTAACTAAGTGAGGGCAGATCTGTTTGCTCCAATCATATTTGACTAACGTATGTTTAGCTATAAGGGATCAACATATCTTAACCGGAAGTGTTTGTGGGAACAACAAAAATATGAAGCTTGAAGTGCAACAGTTTATAACATTATAAACATTGTATTACATGCATACAAATGTTGTCCACTGTATGCCAGTTGTCAGCTCTCATCAATCAGTTCTGGTCCACTGTTCTGTTTGATTTGTGCTCACCCAGCTGTAATAAACACCATTACTTCTTGCCCTGTGTACGATTCTTTTTGGACTACCTGTGGTAATAATTTATTTCGTGTTTCAGAGGACCCCTGGTACATTTTTGGAGGCCTTAGTGAGATCCTCAGTTCTCTTGGTTAATTGAGAGTATCTCTGCGGCCCTCCCTGGAGGCACGGATCTGACAACCCCAAATGTGATTGCCATGCACCACTGAGGAGGTCCTGCAGACAGCGAGTTCATGTAGGTCTGCTGGGTCCAAGCACCGCCCACGCTCAGGGGGAGTATGAACAGGCATGGGAGGCTCAGTCTCGAGGGAATTTGAGGATCTCAAGGACGTTAGTGTAACCGTGCAAGAAAGCAATGTATCGTGGTTGCAAGATCTGTTAGACGGGAGTTGTGTGAACCTCTGGCGATTGTATAGTTGCGTCATTGTGGTAGAAAGGCGTTGTTTTCTTTTATGTTGTTATTTTGGAGGAATAGAGAGGGACGCACGTGTGGTTGTTTTTTTTGTTCATGTGGTGTTTATCCATGGTGGAGGGATCAATATCGAAGGGTACTCTTGTATAATAGAGCCCTTTGCATTTATTTTCCTCTTTTTTCTCACTAACAGGAAAGGTGAGTGGTGGAGATGGCTGTTGCTTACTAACATGGAGTGAGTGGTTGGGCCTGGTGAGAAGGCCGGTGTGCTGAGTGAGCATGAGTGGGTTGACCTGAGGAGAAGGCCAGAGTGAGAATAAGGGAAAAGGAGTAATGGGGGTGAGTGTGAATATTGTGGAAAAAGATGGGTAAAGAAAAGGGGAAGAGGGCTTAGGGTAATTGGGACGTAGAGGAAAGGGAGTAGGAGGACAGGGGATAATTGCCTATTTAAACCGTCCCCTTGATCATATGTGTAGAAAATTGCCCTAGCATTGGCATAACATATTGAAATATAGTTTTCAGTGGGTCCAGGAGACTGCGGGTCAGTGCTTCCATGGGTGACCCCAGGTGGAATTTTTTGATAGAAAAAAAATAGAAAACATGTTCTCATACTTGTTAAAAAAAATTCAATGCTGCAATCTAAAAAGCAGACAGAATATATTGAGGCTCTGGAAATTATATGAAGAAACAAAGGGGGAACAAATGAAAAAGAGGGAGAGGGAACAAAGGAAGTGGACAGACCTAGTGCTCTGCCCCACACCCTACAGTGTCTATCCGACATTATGGCCCACGGCAGGTCATACAAACCCACTGCGGGAAGACACAGAGGGAGATAAAGAAAAAACTGAATAAAGAGGGATAGGAACACACTTCACTGTCAAAACTCTAGCATAACAATTTCCTTCTTCCGTGAATGAGATCGTCATATTTAGCTTGTTTAGCAGGTCCCTGCCTAACAAGTTCACTGGTGTTTCAGTTGAAAACAATAGCAGAGCTAACACCTCTTGAGTACCTACCTTGATGGGTAAATCTTCTGTAAATGGAACTGATTGTATTGCCCCAGAGAACCCCTCTCCCTGTTTTAGCATTACTTACGTAAGCTCTGTCTTTGTCATTCTATGTGCTCTTTCTAACCTGTGTGCCCTGTTCTCTGTCTCCATCATCACCAATGGGTTGCGTGTTGCATTCAGTGCTGGGGCCTGTGAGCTGTTTTTGAACGTGGCACAAGCTCCCTGTCACAGGGCTGCAGGGGGCACATAGTCAAGATTGGTATACCCTGGGGCTGCTTGCATGGGGTAATAAAATATATACACGACATATAATCACACAAAATAACATACACACTCTATGATCAAATCTCAAACAATCTCAAACAATAATATTTGTACAAACACATAATTGGTTTTAATTTTTTTTTTTTTCGTTTATATAAGTACTTACATACATTTATATAGGACAAGCAGACTATGACATTCACTCACTGTTACGTGCAAAAGCAGGCTATGACAATGACTCACTATTATGTGGAAAAGCTTAGTTACAAGAATAGTTGGTAGATTATGAATTCCACAAACCATAGTAAAGATATTTTCTTTCCTACTCTTAGTCATAATATAGTTTTAATGGTTTCAGGAAGGCGCTGAGCATTTCAATTTAAAAAAAAATATGTCTAAAATGAAAACAGTGCTATATAGCAACCAAATTACTAATTTCTTTCTTTTACAATTGCAGTAATGCCCATTCTCCTGAATAGAAGCAGCCGATTTTGATTTACAAAGAACAACTAAGAAGCAAACTACTCATTTTTGAAAATAAAAGTAAGTAGATTGTTACCATAATATTTGATTTATAACTCACACGCACTGTACTGTGCATTTATGGTATTTCTGTGCCTAAAAATAGAGATTCTGCACCATTCTGACCAAAAATCCCCCCGTCTTAAACAGTGATCTCCTGTCAGAATGGCCCTCAAATTCCTATTTTTCGCCACACAAATTACCCAACTCAGCCGCAGGAATGTAGATGTTGTAGAACAAACAACTGTTTTAATTGTAAAGCTTTACCTATATTATTTATTCTTCTCCACACCACCGGCTTACTTTTTTCTGTCATCTGAACCCCAGTTTAGTAACACATTAATTGAAGAATACCCATCCATGGTAGTTCAAATTCCCAATTCTCAATCACACACCATTACATACATCTTTATCATCTTTCTCAAACAATCTTGCACATAACACACATGCATTGCAGAAAACCCCAACCCATACCTTCTGTATTTTTTTCAACAGACGCTACAGAATGCCCACCAAAAAGCAACTCCGTAGAAAGGGACGCAGAAGTAGAGCAAATGAAAAGAAAAGTCTCCAACATAAACACCCATCTATAGCAGAATTTGTAAAAAACGTTGAAACACTACAGCGAATACAGTCACGTTGTGAAACAGAACAAGTTTCTAGTGCAAAAACTTTGCCTCCTCTATCACAAAGTAAAACAACCCAAAAAACTATTAACAGAAATCAACTATCACTACAAATAAAACATCTTCTATAAATCTTGATATAGTACAAAGTAAGCATACCAAGAAAATTATATTAGCCAAAATGTTCCGTCACAAAGTCCTTCAAAATCTGATAAAAACAGGAGAGAAACCAGGTTCAACACTTCAAACCTATCATAGGAAAGTAATCTTAGAAGCGTTGATAGACAGTGCAATTCTTCTCAAAAGAAACGTATTTATTGTTGTATTAAACAGAATTAAACCACTAACAAAACTAATAACTAAACTTCAAAAAAGACTTCTCAATAAACGAAATGTGAACAGAAATAACTTCTTAAATATCTGTGGAGGTGAATGGAGTCACACTACAAGCACAGAACCATACTTTAATGAAGAAGCGTACAAACAAAAGCAAACAAATACAATTGCCATACATAGCAGTGGTCAAGGTTATGAAAACGTTAATAATACCATAATGGAACAAGAAGTACTCCTTACAAAAATATGCCCTGAAAACTTAGATTTACCCCTCCATTCGACTGAATCAGAACATCTAATTTACACATGGCCATGCACGTCAATGTGTAATATTCCCAAAAAAATGTTCCAAACTTTACGCCTATTCCTCAATCAATATGTGAAAAGCAAAGACAAAATCAAAATTAAAATACTGCAAAGTATGGATGCTTGTCCAGTACGCAAGCACACAGGACTGCAAGGACATTCGTTGGCCTGCATATCAGGAGCTACTTGCAAAACAACCTTCCATGATATCAAAAGGATATCAACACATCATGCAAGTATAAGAAATCTAGTTTATAAACTGTATTATGCAAAAAGTCCTGCTTTAGCAATAGCCAATTTAAATAACATTCTTCTACAAGGTACACCAAAAGACCTTCTAGAAGAAATCGAGTATATAGAGAAAAAATATTTTGGAAATTAAACCCACTTACAAGATGAAATAGCTGTCAACCAACTTCGTAACAAATCTGCACATGGCAACCTTTCACTACACACATACATAAAAGAAATACTAAAATTTCAAAGCACTTCAGCTGAAGTACCAAACCACGTGTGTGTATGTTGCAGCAGAACGTGTTATAAAAGTAACACAAAAACTATAGACCTTTCATACAAAATAGAAGACAATGAAGATTCTAAATGGTTTGAATTAGCTCTCTACCTTATAACAGAAAACAAATACGAAATAACTGACCCCATAATACTTAGCAGTTACTGCACTACCAAACTTGACAACAACCAAACTCCTTCACGTGCTATCTCAAATAACTTGGAATTACATCCATTAACAAAACTCCTTCAACAACTTAATTTATATGAGAGCATCATAATTCAAACAGTTCATCCATTTCAAGCAATAATACGCCTTCAACCAAAAACTGCAAAATTACCTCCCTCTGAATTAGTGAAAGGTATTCGTGGAAAAGTAGTGTATTTACCATTAGATCTAAAAGAAAATGTGCACACTCTAGGAGTGCAACGTCCAATGCAACAATCTTTAATTATCTTGGTAAATGGAGTACCTACAAAAGACAAAAAAATTGGCAATAACTGGTAGATTTACATAAAGTTAGAGAAGCCCTGCAATATCTCAAAGAGAATAATGATTATTACAAAGAAATTAATATGGAAGAAAACTTGAAAGATACAACTGAAATAATTCAAGAGACACTGGAAACTGGTCAATTTGAGCTCCTAGATCCTGCTACAATAGCAAACACTTTAGACCATTATACAATTCACCCATTGCACTCTAATGACACCATAGAAGATGCACTGGAAACGTACCAAATGCTTCAAACAAAAGGATCACCAATCAGCATATGGGAAAAAAGTATAGAAGCACATGCTTTTCCTCTACTCTTTCCTACTGGCAAAGGAGGAAGATACGATGATCGACCTGTTCAAATATCAGCATCAGAATATCGCTCTTTACGAATGTATTCTGAAGATCCCAGATTTCGACAAAATGTGGAATACATATTCCACTTACTCTTTGAAAGTGAACTAGCAACTTTATGTTACGGAGTTGCGCACATATTAAAATCAGCATCACACTTTCAAAATATGACAGCCACACAATTATTACAAAAAGTTCAACAAAAAGATGAGGTTTTACAGACAAATCTTACAAATCTATTAGCAAATATGCGAGGTACTAAAGAGTACTGGTTTCGACGCCATGGAGATGTACGTTGTATGATCAGAAACCTTGGCCCACCCACTTGGTTTGTTAAATGAAGTTGCGCAGAATATGCATGGGAAGATTTACATGCTTTACTACGCATATCAAACGAAAACAAAACAAACGTAGAGATACTAACACCTGGAGAACTTTGTTCTCAGGATCCTATTAATGTTTCTAGATATTTTCACCATCGCTTCATTGCTATGCTACATTTTATTTGTAATAAAACTGTTCCTCCGCTTGGAGAACTACAACACTTCTTTTGGAGAAAAGAATACCAAGCCAGAGGAGCGCCACATGTCCACATGCTTTTATGGATTAAAGATGCTCCTAAATTTGGTCAAGACAGTGATGCCACTGTTTTACAGTTTATTGAAAAATGTGTCACTTGTGAAATTCCGTCAGAATCCACAAATAGTGATCTTCATGCAAAAATCGTACAATTCCAAAGACACAAATGTGGCAAATATTGTTGTCGCAAATACAAATACAAAGGGAAATACTACACCAAATGCCGATTTGGTTTCCTTAGACCAATTACAAATACAGGTCAATTGAACAACCTCATGTCTTCAGTTAGACATAGTGTTAAAGGTAAGTCACCTAAAAATACATATTGCATAAAAAGAAAAGAAGAAGAAAAATATATCAATGATTACAATGCAATCATTGCCCACTTGTGGAATGCAAACATAGATGTGCAGTATATTGCAGACAATTGTACTGCAGTTGCACGATATGTCACAGCATACTTAACCAAATCAGAAAAGACAGACCTCCGAGACCTCTGGAATGACCTGTCATCAGATAAAACAGTGTCTCAGAAATTATACAGTTTGGGCATAAAAATGCTGTCCCATAGAGAATGTGGATCCTATGAAGCAGCTGATCCATTAACTGGTACTGCATTGTATGGTAAATCTGCAAATATAGCATGGCTAAGTCTTGTCCAGCTAAATCTAGAAAAAGAGTTCTAAAATCATACGAAGATATAGAAACAATAGCCAAACATGATCCCAACAGCCAAGACATTTTAAAAAACAATTTATTAGACACATACTACCCAAACAGGAGTACCACTTTGGAAACCATGTGTCTATACCACATAGCCCAAAACTAAACATACAAAAATAATATAAAACCTGATGAGCAAAACCGTAAATACAAAGTGACAAACTGTGATGGCAGCTTAGTAAAACTCACCAAACCAAATTTAATTAATCATATCAAATTGTCATTAAAGACTCCTCAACATAAAGAAATATATTACATGTCCCTGCTACAACTCTTCAAACCATGGAGAAAAGAAGAAGAAATACTAGATACCTATGACTCATATGAAGACGCTTTCAAAGCCAATGAAAGCAGTATAACTGATGTAAACTTTGCACAGCACAAAACAATGTTGCACAATGAACAGCAACATGAAGAGGAACTCCAGGCCCAACTAGATAAGGACACTCCTGACAGTAGTCAACCTTCTGTCACAGGAAGCCAAGAACCACTGGGAGAACCACTAATAACAAATGAGGCAGAATTAGCTATGATAGAAGTAGAAACCACCATGTGTCACTATGAAGATAAAGAAGACTTAACTACACTACAATCAAAACTAAACAAAGAGCAACGTAGCATTTTTCAAGAAATAACAAAAGAAATTGCACATGGTGCGCAACATGAAAACAAAGAATGCACCTGCCAACATTACAAACCTATACTATTGTATGTCAGTGGTGAAGCTGGTTCTGGCAAAACATTCCTAATCAAAATCATCAGTAAGTTCCTTCAACAATTGACAAACAACAAACTGTCAGCTGTTGTCACTGCCCCCACAGGTTTAGCTGCCTACAACATAGGTGGTGTCACTTTACACCGATTACTACTCCTGCCAGTAGAACACCAAAACAAGTTAGATTATTACAAACTTTCTGCAGAAGCTGCAATGGAAGTACGCAGAGTATTGAAACAAATGAAAATGCTACTAATAGATGAAGTGAGCATGGTGTCCAACCTAATGTTGGCTTTGATTCACCTCAGATTACAAGAAGTACTCAAAGCAAACTATGAAGAGCTATTTGCAGGAAAACACATCATTGTTTTTGGAGATCTTCTTCAATTGACACCTGTAAAAGGTGAGCCTATTTTTAAAACATTAGGACACAAACTCTGCCGTAAAACTGTTGGCAGCATTGGAAATGTCAACCTTTGGCAACATTTCCAATACAGAAAATTAACAGAAAACAGGCGCCAATCTGCAGATCTCACTTATGCCAACATCTTAAAAAGTACCAGAGTTGGTATACTTTCTAGAGAAGCAGAAGCAATATTGAAAACCTGGCACATTCATGCACTTTATGGTGATAATGCATGTGCTACAGATGTTATGGAACAATTAGCCCACAAAAATGTAAATTGTATGGCCTTAATGCCAACTCTTGCAAGCTGTTTCAAATTCAATGAAATAATGTTAAGCAAAGAAATGCAACCAATTATGGAAATTAGCGCCACAGACAAACTAGATGTACATGGAATGACACTACCCATGTGTGACCAAGCCATAGCAAGACTAAATAGTTTCAAAAAATCAATCTCAAACACAGCAGGCTTGGAAAAGATATTAAAATTATCCTTAAATTGCAGAGTAATGCTTAAACGCAACCTTGACGTGGACCAAGGACTAGTTAATAGAGCACTGGGTACAGTTGTTGGCTTTCAAACATACCCACGTGACAACAAAATTCAGTTTGTCAATATTCTCTTTGACAAACTTTCAGAAGTAAAAAGAATAGGACGCTCAACAGCTCGATTCCTTCTCTTCAAAGACATATATGTACGGAGAGAAATATTTTCTCTAACTCTTGCATACGCAGTCACCATTCATAAATCACAAGGTCTTACTCTAGACGAAGCAATGATAGACATTGGTAACACAGTCTTTAAAGAAGGCATGAGCTACGTAGCACTGTCACGCCTACGTACAATTGACGTCTATTTCTAATAAACTTTGATGCAAGTAAAGTAAACCTGATATTCCTTGCATTTTAGAATACAATAGACTTCGTTCACCATACACCCCCCATCTACAAACATATCCTGTTCCACAAAAAGGAAAATTTTCTAGAAGAAAACTAAATCAAACATAAATGCAACAGGATGTCACTGCAAATCCTCCAAAGAGACTAAAAGAAACTAAAACGTCATCAAGTAACACAAGCAAAAAAAAATAAATTAGGGAAAGTAAACCAGGTACTTCTTTAAAGAAGGAAGACAAACTCCAAAAAAAGCTGTTAGATACAGAACTACCTGGACCATTTAAATTCTCAAATATAGTTGGTGTAAGTTGCTATGCAAATGTAGCAATGAATATTCTATTTCAATTACCACCAATTGTTGACAACATTTACTTACACAGTACAGACCCATTGTGTTTGTAAATGTTAGTACTTCACAGAAATGCAGCAAACAATCCTGACAACACGTATAGTGTTTTTGGAATAGGACGACAATTGGACTACTGTGCTGGAATGGTGAACTATAAACTCACAGGAAGTTCCACAAGAATTTCTAATGTACTTACTATTAATACTGGAAAACAAAAACATACCTATGCATGAAATCTTCCAGATTTCATACATGTGGAACCATACATGCACTCTCTGCAACAATGTGACACAGGAACAAATCCCCATTGAGCGCTTTGTCTCTATATCAATACCTAATTGTGAATCCGTTCCATTTCAGCAACTTGTACAAAATGCAAACCACAGTAGATTATGTTCTACCTGCAATTCGGATAATCGCTCCACGTTACTAATACAAACACATAGTAAATACGTAATACTAATGCTTCTACGTTACAATGCAGATGGTACGAAAAACAACTGCAAGCTGACTGGATGCACACATGGTCAAATTTCACTTGGTAGGAAAACCTTCACAACAATAGGTATAATCTACCACGCAGGAGCCACAACCAACTCAGGACACTACACTGCATATATAAAAAAAAATGTGGATGGTTTGAATGTAATGATAGTACCGTTACTCTAAAGCAGAGATTACCAGCTAATCTTACAAACGCGTATTTAATGTTCTTAAAACCAAAATTTGATAACTGAACTGTACTTAAAGAACAAGAAACACGGGAAACAAACAAATTAACAAACTGTAGCATAACAGAAAAAGTTTTTTTTTTTTTAAATCCAACATGGATTTTTTTTCTCCCACAGACCCAATGATTTTAGCAACAAACACAGAAACGTTGCACATTGCACAGTACTCTGGTTTGTAATCTACTAAATATGAGGGTCAATAAAAAGAAGAAAATGTTGATTGTACAATGTAATAAGTCATTATAAAATACTAATACTAACATGCTATTTTCTTTTATTACAGAAATGAACAAGAAAAACATGGACTCCCATTACTAAACCAAATAGCATTTATAACAAGATAAATACAACCATCGCAGCATATCACACCCCTACAAGCTTATAACATTGTTCCTTATAAATTAGTTTTTGACCCAAAGTTAAAAGCCACTATGGTTGTGGCCAGGGCACAACCACCGCAGCATATCACACCCATAGATGCAAACATTGCAACCATTGTTATGTCCGCGGACAGGGGGAATGTCCTAGGACACATTCAACTTGCCAGAGGACAATACAAACAGCGTCCTCAGGACACCCCCATTTTCTTCATGTACGAACATTTCTGGACACCGCAATTGTTCTTAAAACATTTTCACCTTGCCAACGAACGATGCAGACAACGTCTCCAGGACACCCCCTGCAAACATTCCAAGACCCCACAAGTGTTCTTAGAACACTTTCAAGTTGACACCGAATCCATTCTGTTTATTTACGAACATTCCAGAACAGCCGTGTTGTCCGCAGACAAATCAAACACAACAAAAGCGTCTAGCACATAAATAAAATGCAACTTTGAACCTATCTCATACTCCCCCATCGTCTCCAAAGACTTCTACACACCAACACACTCTACTAAATACACATTTTGAACAAACTTTCACCGCGCTGTCCGCGGACGTCCGTAAATGCAATATGGCGGGCACGACAGAAAATCTGACGCGCACCACGCCGCTCAATCAGCGAACACGTTGCATGTCCGCGGAGCGAACAGGGAAGTCCGTCCGCGAAGCGAACACAGATATCACAAATTCTTTTGCCTTACATTTTGGTCATTTTTAAAAAAAACTACTGGATGGATTTACACCAAATTTGCAAAAGCACGCTTTCGGGACCAGGCCGCCACTCCTGCTGCAAATTTGGTGTAAATCCGTCCAGTGGTTCGGGCTGTAGCCGTGCGCAAAGTTTTTTCCCATTCAGTCTATGGGAAAAAAAAGTTTTGGGACCCCCCTATAACTTTTCTCCCCCTGGACGAATCCTCACCAAACTTTACAAAATAATTCAAAGTGGGCCATATACTTTTTTTGCAAAGTTTGGTGAGGATTCGTCCAGGGGGAGCAAAGTTATAAGCCGCCCAAAAAGTGCTCTTCTTATGGAAACACCAACTAACCATAACTACATTGCCGCTACCGCGACCATGTAATTTACATATATTGTTTCAGAAACATTTGTTTCAGCTATCAGTAAGATTTGGAATAATGCCAAAATTAATTCATGAGCATATTATTTCTGGTTGTTAGTATTGCATCTATTTCTAAATTATTGAAGTACACAATGTGCTTTTCCAGACTTGTCAGTAATGTTATTAATTACTGATAAAATGAAAGGATTACAACTTATATTTTGTAACTATTGTTCTAAAGGTTGTACTTTTAACAGTATATGCACATTTATATTAGCATAGCAAAAGTGTCATTAATGTAACCTGCAGGGCTATTTTTATATGTGTTGGCCTTACTTAAAGTATTTGTTTTTAAAACTTTATTTCTGTTTTACTTTTATTAGCATCTTTAGTACTTGTTTGGTGTACTTTTAAAAGTTTGTTGTACTTGTTTTAAGTGTTACTGGTATATCTATTAGAAAAAGATTTGCATACCATATCATATCATATCATCATATCATACATTAAACATAATCCATTGTAGTCTTTCATAAATGGAAATGTGAGCTGTGATTTCTTTTCTATCCATGTTTATTAAAATTGAGCCATTGTTATTCTTTTTTATTTTTTGTATTTTTTGTATTTTTGATTTAATTGCAAAACATTTTTTACAAACATTTTAGGATCCACCAAACTGTATTTTTTGTTACATAGGTAGAGGTGTAATGGAGAGGTTAGCCAGCCAGGTTTCCCCCTCCAAGGGTTTCAGCTTACTAAATGTCAAAGTACTTCAGGAAAGAGGTCACTCCAATTACACCTCGTCTGTTGTTTCCGCACGTCAAAAAATTCCACAGGTTGTCTACATCTAAAGTTCTGTAATTTTCCAGTGGTTCAGCAAGGAATCTTGTTCTTTCTCTTTTAAGTTTTTTGCACTCCAGTAGCAGGTGCCTACTGGTTTCCACTAAGGAGCCTTCCTTGCAAAACCGACAAATATTCGTGGTCGACTGCTTTCTTATCTTTAGAATTTCGTTGGTTTTCACTTGGCTTAACTGCGTGTTGATCAAGTCTGCCTCAAGGAGCTTCATTGAGACTTTGTTTGGATTCTGTAACAGGAGTTCAATGGTTTTGTCCAGCTCGTTCAGTATATTCAAATTTAGATGTTCCCACTGCTGCAGCATCAAGTTTGATCTGTCCACCATCTCCCTTCTGATTAATTCCAGGACTTTGGCTTCGGGGCTGTTTATCACTTTCCTGTACAGCATCAATGAGGCTCTCATTCCCATTACCAACAGCGATGATATGCAGAGTTTTCTTCTGATTAATGCCATTGGGGTGGATTTCGCCAACCCGAATACACCCCTCCAAAAGTAACCTTCCAATTCTCCCAGATCGAGTTTGGTGGATAAGGCATTGCATCCATGCCATAGGTTAGTGATGTAACCACCTTCATCCTAAAGAATCTTAGCATCGGGATAATTGAGAACCTCCCATACTTTCTGTCAACCGCCTTCTCCTGTGCTGTTAGGTTTTTTGTCTTTTTCCACAGCAAATCTTGCATGGGTACTTCTTGTTTGTCGTTGTTTATGATTGTCCCCAAATATTTGAAGTTGTTCACCATTTCCAAGTTTGCTCCGTCGCAAAACCATCGGAATTTCGTCGCTCTTTTGGCCGGTTTTCCCATTACTAGAATTTTGGTATTAAACTTATTTAATTGCAGGTTGTTCTCCTTTAAATAGACCGCCATGTTGTCTAGTTGTCGTTGGAGGTGATGGGAGTTAGGTCCATCACGATTATATTGTCGGCATTTAGGGCCATTATGTGTGCTCCATTTGAACCTTGAGATGTATGTATTGTCACTGTATATGCTGCAGTTATTGGAAATCATGTAAATATTACATAAATATCTTTCAAAAGTTAAAAACAGACAGTAACTCATTTTTTCTTGAACTTTTTCATAGTATCAAATCTGATTGCAACCTATTCAATGAATAGGTTTCTGGCATGGGTTTTAAAACCTACTATGTGGCCTTTAGCTGCTTGAGGTTGATAGTCTTTTCTCCAAAAGTAATGTGTAACTTTACCTGATGGTGGACACTGTGAGTTTAAAAAAAATGTTTACATTTACAAGGGATTGATACAAAAAATGTCTTGATACATTAACTGGATTAAGTGTACAATGTTCATTTGGAGTTAAAGAATTAATGTTACCAATATGTGAATTTACTTCCCATACATACTCTCAACATGCTAAGTTAATAGACCATAAGCCAGATTATAGAAACTTTGCACTGGTGCAAGTGCAAAGTTGCACAGTATTAGCACTAGGGCAAAGTTTGCCCTATTTTTTAAAACACTGGGACATGTTAGGAAATCATTGCACCATAACATGTTTCAACAATGGAGGACACTCATAGCAAATGTCAAGTCAGCATGTAGCTGTCACCAGCCAAAACCCTGCTCTGTGGGCAACACACAGGTGCCCAAAAACACAAACAAAGGGTACAAACATGTACCCCCACCCATGGGTGCCATAAGGGTTTCCCAGTGGTGTTGTTCACCCAAAGGTTAAATGAAGAGCTGCACTGTCCGGATCCCAGGCTCTACCATCATGGTATCTCCAGATGGTCAACATACATTCTGGAAAGACCACCTGCATTGTCCTGACTCTTTCCTGGTCTATTCTCAATAGTAAAGTCTAGCCCTTACAGGCTAATGGACCACCTGATCAGTTTGGGGTGTTTACCCTTCATCTGCATAAGCCACTTTACAGGCTTATGGTCAGTTTAGACTTTGAAGGCAGACCCAGTATGATAAGGTCTAAAATGTCTACGTGCCCAAATTATGCTAAAGCACTTCTGGGCCCCACACTCACATCAGGTACCAGGAATGTACGGAACAAAGTAGGACCCACTGAGAGCCTGCTTTGAAGCAGAACCAATACTCTTACTCGCACCCCCATTGGACTTATCCCCACTAGATTTATTGACCTTAGAAGGGGAATGTTTACGTTTATTCAAATGTGGCTGCTTCTTGGACTCCTCTGCCTTCTGAGAGGTCAATTTTTCTTTGTCCTTGTCCTTCCCAATGGGATCCTGGGACACCCTGTGGGAGACCCATTTGTCAGCCTAATCCCTGAACTACTTAAGGTAATGGACAGGTGTCTTGTTGTACTTGGCAATCAAAACCGCTTTCACACACTGATACTAGCCCCTCCCACCCACACTCAAATTCAGAATGCAGTCAAAACCAAGTCTAGGGTACTCTGCTTAGCAATCAGGTAGCCCAATCCTGTTGGTCTACATTATTGATCTTGCAAGTCAATTCAAATACTTCCAACCACTGGGGAATATCTGAACTCTCCACATACACACCAACTAAATCTTCAAGAACTTAGTGGTAGGAGACCTGACACTCTCAAATGGTCTAGTTAAAGTATGCACCTGGCTTTCTCCAGCTGGAGTCTTTGACATTCAGTGGACCTTACTATAAGTCTGGCGGTAACCGTGCCAGTAAAACCGGCAGGTTGAGGGCAGACTTGCAAATTATTCCGGCATTACAGCACCGGCGGTCCGTGTAGTCAGGCAACGGAAAATATAAATCCCCATTCCCATTTGAGTCTGACAGGACTCAATGGGAATGGGGAGCATGAAAGCACCAGCACTGTTAATAACGGTGCCAATGCTCCGTGAAAGTATGCAGGTGGGTGCCGTTCCGCCCGCCAGGTCTGACCCTGGCTGTTGGGACGGCACGGGCACGCAGACTCATAGTGTGCCAGTCCGGTAACAACGGTGCCTGTAGGCTTACCGGAACTGTTGTTACAAGACCAGCACAGTTGTAATGAGGCCCAGTGTTTCTGTTTTTGAGCTGAAGGTCTCTGTTAACTTGTTTTGCCAACTCCTCTTTCATCAACTCAGCTTCAGTCTCAACTTTTTGTATTCAAAGGCTAATTTCTTTCTTAATAGTTCAAGTTCCAAAGAATCCCCCTGAAGAGCAATGCTGGGTTTTGGAATTGAAGTAGTAGGAGGGGTGGCCATCCCATTGGTAGAATCTGTAACTTCACCAGGGGAAAGGTCCATATCAGAGCCCTCCCCACTTTCATCATGTGCATAACAACCTCCCTGGACTTCCACAAGGGCAGCTATAAACTCTGCCCAGGATTTTTCCTCAAAGGCTATTTCTCCAACCTCACAAGCACTCTGTCGAGCTTCTAAGCTCATCCTTGTTAATTTGCCATTTGCAATAGATTCCATTGTTTGTAATGAGTAGTGAAGTTATACCAGTATACACCACTAAACCTTAAATTGCTAAAAGTGTAGATATTTTGTAGCAGCAAGGTTAAACACTGAGTCTTACAACCAGTGATCCCACTGCTCTGCCATCAGTGTAAAGACTGGAGGGGGGTATCTGTACTTCTGCCCACTATATGGTTTGGGCAGGTGCACCGAGCACCACAGCCAAGACTCTCTAATGGAAGCAATGGATGAGCAACCAAGGCTGAGACTCTCAGGATGTAATGCAGGCTGGTTCTTAAGTACAGTGAATCCCTAATCCCCCACAAAGGAATGTCCCCACACTATGTTATGTGATAACACAGCTTCTTTATATAAATTAAGGTTCAGATAAATAAATACATATCGATAACACACTTTGCACTAGTCCAATAATGGCAACAATATATATATACTCTGTGGTACCACACTATACTTAGATTCATAAAAAAATGCACCAACTGCGAACACTTTTTAAAAAGGCTGAGAATTGCTAAGCAAGCTGTAACTTTATAGATCAATGTAGAAATGCAGGTTAGTTTAGGAACATTGGCAGTATCGTATATTTAGACTTATAGTGATACAGTGTGGGGATCCCCCCACCTTGGTAACCTGAAAGGGAAAGGTTAGGGTGTACTTTATCTTGTATATTATGCCCAGTCCAAATAAGTTCAATAATGCTCTGCTTTTCTTTCTACAGGTCCCACCACTCTAAAGTACCTGACATGCCACATGAGAACAGAATCCAAGATGAATCTGGGACCCCTGGGTGATTCCTGAGGATGGAAGATGCTCTTCCTCATCACAGTACCTTGGGTGCCTTGGCAAGTGAACTGGGGAGTTTCTTGGCTTTGCTAGACGAGACCCCTCGAGGATGGAGTCACTCGGATGTCTAGGTCAAGAGAAAAGAAGGAACAAAGCAGAGCTGGAAAGGCAGCACTTTCAGGCTTTGCAGTGGTCTCTGCTGGCGGGTCGTTACTCTGCCTGTAGATGTCCCATGAAGGTAAAACTTGATGTCATAGTTATGTATAAACCTCTCAAACTGAGTCATGTATATAGATCCCAACTGTGAGCCCTCCATCAAAACATGTTTGTCTGTTTCAAGGTTAGTATTAAATAAACACATTCTGCATATTTGTGTGTCTCTTGTCAATTTCCATTTTGCTCCCCGTATTGCTCTCATTGGGAGCTGGCTTTAACCGTATGCTTAAAATGAAGTAGAAATGTATGCAATTAGCAGCCTTTAATATGTTGTACCTTGAAATCGTATACAACATAGAGTGACTCATCCCTAAGGAAGAGGTGAACCTGGCCCTTATCTTGGACTGTACTTGGGAATATGGTACACTGCAGTAGCAAGGAGGCACAAAGGTAAGCACCACAATCTCGCTGAGACACAATAGTCATCCCATGACCAACATTATTTGTTTCTATTACACAATGCATGCAATTGTCTAATCGGGCCACCTAATGAACAAATAACGAATCACACCCATGCAGAAATGTGAAGGACAAACGCAATGTAGTGGAAAATGGTGTCTGAGTGAAATTGCAAGTGACAGGACAACATCTGGTACCCAAATCCATGTACACCATCAACAGTGGCAGGGGGGCATGGCCAAGCAGCACGCCATGAAGTCGCACACAGCAAGTGCTCCTGAGGCGATCCGGAAATAGATCCTCTACATAGGGTGTCAGATACTGCTTTAGCCCTTGCTTGTTGTGCAGGGTTGACACTGCCTGACAGCTTGATTCTGGGTGCATTTGGCTGCGCACCGGTGCTGTTTTCTGTGGGTGCCCGCATGAGCCACATGTCGAAGGAGGTTCCCTGCAAGATGGCTGCGGAGAGGTGCCGGCAGAGGGCTTTGGGCCACAATGAATTTGCTGAGGCTGTGTTGCTGAGGCCTGGGGGCAGCGTGCCCCTGCTGCTGTGCCAGAGAGACTGCTGGCTGCGACACTCTGTGCCCTGGGGCCCTGCTGTGCCGCTACTATTGCTGGAATGGGTTCAGCCTGAGACAGGCTGCTGCTTCACTGGGGGACATTGAGGAGTGTGATTTTGGTGCATTAATGCCTGCAGGATCAGGCAAGTAAAATGGCCTATAGCAGATCCTTCGAGCAAGGGCGTCTGGGGTCTCCTACACTTTGTACATTGTACTGTTGTGGAGCCTGCTCGTGCTGCGCAAACCTGGGGTGCCTACATGGAGACCTTTGCTTGGGCACCCCTGCCTTGTCCTTTCTTCAAGAAGAGTGACCACTGTGTTTTGCAGCTACTTTGAATGTTGGGAGCTTGCTCTGCCTGCTGAATTCTGCCAGGCACTGACTGCAGCCGGATTGGCCCTATGTGCTCCTTTACCATCTACCCTCACACCGGTGAACAAACAGGTATCCTTTGGGACGTCCGGTGGTACTGGTTATAGGTGTTGCGCTACCCTGGCTTTTGAAGGCACCGGGGCTGCTAGGTGATGAGTTTAGTCGATCCTTTGCATTGTGTGATCTAGTGGACTGTATTGTTGGGATCCCAGTGTGGTGCCTGGGGACTGGGGCATTGATTGTGCCAGGCCTGGGTGACCTTGGGGAGTGGATGTAACTAGTGTCTATGATGCCTTCAAACAAAAACAAAGGAGGCTCCAGGGGCTCCATCCTTTACTCATTTGCAGCGAAAGACCCTGCTGATGACCCCTGATAACCCCTGAAGCGGCCGCAGGTGGGTCTGCTTTGTGCAGAAGAAACAGATCAGAGAAGCAGTCACAACAACAGCCACATGCTGGGCCTCCCTGAAGAGGAGGAAGGCACTGATCCGACCATGTTTATCGAGATCCTCCTCCTGCAAGAGATTGTGCCTGGGAAATTATCCCAGGGATTCACAGTTGAGAGGCGACACTGTTGAACGCAGCAGAGACCCCTGCCAGGGGGGTACATCAGGCTTCTAATTGTGAGGGTCCTCAAATTTAGAGACATTTAAGTCATATTACAACATTCCAGAGAAGGCGGAACCATCTGGCGGTGTAACCTGAAGCTTGCCCTGTTCCCTGATTACACTCCGCTAGTACAGAAGAATTGTAATATGTTTGTGCTGACGAAGGAGAGGATGAGGCTACATGGCAATAAGTAAATGCTGATTTACCCGGTCAAACTGAAAGTGTTGTATAAAGTGAAGACCCTCTCTTTTCACACCCCTGATGAGGCCAACCGCTGAATGAACCATAATGGAATGGCGGACAGCAGGGGTGGTGAAACTGCAGAGAAGCCTGATAGGTGACCATGAATTATTGCCTGCATGTGACCACCGCGTTGAGTCTATGGCTGCTACATTGCTGTGTTCAGTTCCTTTCTTTGCACACTGCACCGTTAGACGACTTCGGTCAGACTGCTGGAAGCAGCAACACGTTCCTTTGCGGTGGGTGACTGGTCAACCACCCCACACGCTATTACTTTAGGCAGGACCCCATAACTTTGGCCCCCACTGCCTGCATCCCTGGTGGAGAGGTCTGGGGGTTGATTGCAGGTTGGCCCGAATGGTACATAGCGGTTGGACCTACATGTTGTCAGAAAGTTCCTGATGTGTGTATTTTATGCTCATTAAATTTGGTTTCTTTGTTGTTGTTTTTCTTGTTCATGGGCATCTTATTAGGAGAAGCTGCTGATCCAGGGTGTTTCTGGGACTGCATATATCAGTGACTGGATATTATGGCTGGTTATTTGCCACAGGAGGTTGGGTGGGACTGTCCTGGCCGGCATCAGTATGTAATTTTAAAGGCACCCATCCTTTGCTGATGACATGCATGAAAGCGGCTGTCACTCTTGAACCAGTCTTATCCTGCAAGACCTCAGCAAAAGCGTATTTTGATAATATATCGATCAACATTAGGATGTTGCGCACACCTTTGTTCTGCTTTTCAAAAGGACTCAAATCCACTAAATCATTTTCTAGCATTTTTATGAAGAGTATATGCCTCTTGACCAGATAACCCATTCCTTAGCAGCTCTACTTGTGATGAGCTTGTGATGGGCTGCTTGTCATGCTGTTGTTTTCTACAAAAAGCATCAACACCACCATAACTATCAATTCCACTTTTACCATAATAGCTCTTTAAGGGTTATTATTCGTTGAAGCACTCAAAAAAAAAAAATAGAGGCGTGACTGGTGAAAAACATTTTTATTTTATTTTTATTATAGATACTATATATAGAGGGTCTGCCACAGTGTTACCAATTGTGATAATTTTTCTGTAGCAATATAAATGGCGCTATATAGACCCGATCATTCGCCCTGCATATAACTCTGCATGCATACAAGACTGGAAGCATTTAAAAGTTCATACAACTCACAGTCCTGTAAAAGTGTCATTTAATGCCAAAATAGTGTTCCATTCATCCAGCAGCTGCTGCAATACCACTCTAGGGTGTAGGTGTAGAGATCCCACATCATATTTGCACAAATGCCAGTATTCATCTAATACCTGCAGCCATGTGTTGGTACATATGTTACCTAGACACATTACACTTTTACAAGGCCGATTACGGTGGGCTGTAGGTACCATTAGATATTTCAAGGTATTTGGGGCGATTTCAGATATTCTTTCTTTCAGCATAGTGTACAACAGGTTTTTCACACATACACGTCCTAGCTTTAGTTTACGTTCCACACGCATGTCTTGACCTTCAGAAGTTCTATCCTAGAAACAAATGTACACATATAAGGAGCAAGTTCATTGTATTATTTTTCTCTTTAAAACAGCTACAGACGTTTCGGGCACTCCTTATGGGTCTTCCTAAACAGGTGTAGGTCACAAAAATCTTTTTGCATTAATCGTGCTACCCGGTTTCTAAAAACAACAGCGCCTGACAGCTGTAAAGATCACATTTTTTCCTCTGGATTGCAACAATAGCGTATTTCTAGGAATGTTTTTGATTAAACATTCCTCACACTATCATGTATGCGCATGCCCATTCCTTTATAGACTGCTTTAAACAGCTGCAAAACTTTATATGAATTCAGCATAAACCATATCTGCCGTATTGCTCTAATGTGATAATGCAGGAGTAGACATTCATGAGCATACTGTTGCAGGTCATCGCATGCATGGCCATAGCACCATTGTTAATAATAACATTTTACGCATGTTTTCACTACACAAGCCGCAAAAGACTGAACAGTTAGGGACTCCAAAAGTGTCATAGTTTCCTCTTCTTCTTCTTCATCCGAACTTTCAAAGCGTTTTAAGCAGACACATTTCTTACACTTATTACTGCTTTGGGTTGCTGAACTTTCAATCATTTTTTAACAGCACATACAGTAAAAATTGACGATATTAAATGAAGATCGCTGACTCTCAGCGATGTCAACTTTATCTGCCATTTTCTGCAATTCAAAAAAGAAAGAAGTTTAACTCTTGAATATGTATTTTTAACAGGTTTGTACACCGAAACATACACATACATACTTACATACTAGATTTCACAGGTCAGAACCACCCACTTCCGCCTCCATAGCATTAACGGCATCCATAAGCAGGCTGTCTTCATCAGTACATGCCCCTGGAACAGAGGACATGGCAGTCTGGAAGCTCGTCCAGAACCCACAGATCCTCATACAAGGGCTTTTAAGAGTCTTCATAGACTCCTCCATATCAATATAGGGCTTCTGTGTGGTCTACATTGGGTATAACAGCATCTACACCATCGCCGCATTCTGCTGCTGGTTTGATAGGGGAAAGAGGCGGCATCATATCACACAGCTTCATCATAAAAAGGCACTGGCTCAGATCGTCCTCATATTCCATGCCACTACCGGCAGGGCATTGCAATTCCTCATCAGCTACAGGGGTTGTAGTTATCAGGCATCTCAGACTGTAATAGTTTTCAATGGTGCTGGAGTCATCTTTCCCTGTGGTATTCTTACCATAGTAGCTGTAGCGATTCATGATTCAGGGTATCGCCAGCGATGTGCATGGATGATACCCAAGTCTTCAGGAGAGATGTATACTTCTCTCTGGAGCTCTTCTGTATGTATACCCTTCACTCCGCCTCTATTGGTGGCAGTGTGCCTACATCATCTCCATAGCTCCCCTGGCACAACATGCCACATTTCAGTGTCAAAAGTGCACTACCTACTTTGCACCTTACCCAAACATGTCAGGTTAATGCCTGCATCATCTCCCAGTGCCCTGGCACCCTGTAAAGCCTGTGCCACACTTCTACGGTCTTAGGGGCACACACCATCTACATCATTTCCAACTTATATGGTCACCCCATAAACCGGTGCAAAGGGTACACAAAAAGGGCTTCACACAAATTACTACCGGGTCAAATTGGTAATGTCACTTAACAACAATCTAGAGGGTGGGCTTTCTGGGTGCATCACATATTGTCACATCCGGGCTATGCTGACCAACAGTGCTGGACTTCTGGGGGACCCCCATGATGCCATTTCCAGAATATATGTTAGGGTGGCATGGAACTTTGGGGGTGGCCCCATAATGTCACATCCGGAGTAACACTACAGCTAGGACCAGACGAAAAAATCTCGGGATGTGTAGCAAAAGTTTATTAGATGAGTGCAGCGGTCAATTAGGGATGTAGGCCAGAATCTTTGAATGCAAAAATTCAGCCCCACCATTATGAATAGGCGAAGGATCACACAAAGAGCCTCAAACGTAATTCGGCTTCTGATGGGAAGCCAGTGAAGTTGGTGTAAAAATTCACTGGAGTGGGCAAATCTGGGGACTCCAAGGGCAAGGCGCGCAGTAGCATGCTGAAGGGTTTGGAGGCATTGCAGCAACAACTCCAGTTGCCCAAGATAGATTGCATTACAATAATCAAGAGAGCTCTTAATTGAGGCTGTGACAATGTTCGATCTAAGAGTGGCTGGGAGCAGAGGTAAACATTTTTTAGGCCTTTAAGTTTTATAAAGCCGTCTGACAAACGGCAGAAACCTGGACTTCCAGCAAGCCAGTGGTCATCAGTTTGATGCCAGGACTCTTAACCACAGGCAAGGACCAAGAGAAGAAGGCCAATAGTCAGAAGTCCATGATTGGCTCTCCACATTAGAACCAACCAAAAGAACTTCAGTTTTGTCTCCATTAAGCTTCAGCCAATTATTAGCCATCCAGTCACCAACTGCAACCACATAGTTTTTCAGTTTAGTAGGGGAATCGGAGGAGGGCACATTAAGGCGAAACATAATCTGAGTGTCATCAGCATAGGAGAAAAAAAGTAGTTTGGCCAGTGCCTGTATGTAAAGATTTAAAAGCAGCAGAGACAGAGCAGAGCCCTGGGGGACTCCACAGTTCAACCCACTGGAGGCAGATGTAAATGGAGGGAGTGAAACTGATTGAGTCCTATCCAATAAAAAAAGAGGAGAACCATTTAAGAGGGATGCCCAGTATTCCTGCCTCATAAAGGCAATGATGCAGTTCCTGGTGGTCAACTGTATCAAAGGCTGCAGAGAGCTAAAAGGAGAATCAAGGCTCCCACCTTTCTGAAGTCTTGATGCAGTCTTGATGCAAGGCAATATCATCCAAGAGTGCCACCAGCGTGGATTCAGTCCCCATCATTGGGCAAAATCCGGATTGAAATGGGTGAAGAAGGGCATTGGCCTCCAGAAAGGCAGATAGTCAAGGTGTCACAATTGATTCCATTCATTTCATTAATACTGGGAGAATAGAGATGGGGCGATAATTTACCACAGCTGCAGGGTCAAAATTTGTTTTTTTTTAACAAAGGAGAAATTATTGCATGTGTAAGAGGGGCAGAAATATGCCCAGTGGTAGAATATTCAAGTGCCACAGTAAAAAGAGCAACAGCTTTGTTAGGGCTTCTTGAAGCACAGCAAGTAGGATGGGATCCAAAGGAGAGGCAGAGCGAAGTTTGTTCAAGCAGATAGGACCAAACTATCTGTTACTGCATTTAAAAAGAAATCATTGGGCTTGCATTCCTCCATTGCGCCATAAGCCACGGGGGATCAGGCAGTGTTGGTCTCCCTACACTGATCAATTGTCGAATATTAAGGATCTTGTTCCTAAAAAAGAAGGCAATATGGTCACAGTGGGCCTGAGTTAACAGTTGCTGGGTGGGCTTTAGCAGGGCTGGTCAATACCCTAGTCACACGATACAGTTCTCGTGAGGAGAAAGAGGTGGTCACAATGAGATTAGCATAGAAAGTGTGCAGTGTGATATACGGTGCAAGCCTGTAGATAAGCAGACGAAGCAAGAGAGTCTGGATTGGAAAGTCATCTACGTTCTGCTCTACGTTAAAGTTGCTTTAGTGATTTAAATGAGGGAGAGTAGCAGGGAGCAGACAGCAAAGCTCGACACAAAGATTGCATGATGGGAGCAAGTTCGTCAGCCATCCCTTGAATGGCATCAATCAGGACACTAAACGGGTCTTTAAGATCAGTAGTAGTTCCCCGAACTGTAAGAGTAATACGGGAGCTAGAAATGGATTTTGGAAGAGACCCCAGTCCTGTGGCGACAGAGTTTGAAAAGGGCCACCGGTTTCAATTTTGGTCGGAAAAAAGAGAGAGAGGGTACAATAAAAATGGTCCGACCAAGCCACAGGACCAGGAGCAAACACAAAAAGCCCATCAAAGTCGGAAAAGAGCAAATCAAGCTGATTCCCTCCTCTGTGAGTAGGACAGTGATTTCTAAGAATGAACGTGCAGTCGTGAAATCCAGAGACAAAATTCCTGGCATGTAAATCATCAGGATTATTAGGATGAAGATTAAAATCACCTAAAATCACCAAATTAGAATATATCAGGGAGAGAACAACAACCAGCTGGGCAAAATTGTCAAGAAATTGATTAGTTACGTAGCTAGGGGCCAGTATGAACTACAAACATTAATAGAGGTTGTAGGGTAGGTTGGAGTTGGATCAACATTGTTTCACATGCACATTTTTGGGAAAGTGGAATAGCAGAACAGTTTATCGAACTCTTAAATAGAATAGCAACAGCACCTCCAGTCTTTGGTGCAGCGCGATCATGGTGCAAGATATAATAGAGTGGAGGATGCATTTGAATTATATTTGGGTCCGAAGCAGCAGTGAATCATGTTTCTGATGTACACAGAATGTCTGGCACAAACTCCTCAAGGGTGGAATAAATGTCCTCCTGAGGATCCACCACAGATCTGACATTAATAAGTATGCCTTTAAGAAAATGATTATCTACAGAGTTGGTATCTTCCTTCCATGTTTCATGGGAATTGGTAATAACAAACCCACGAGGCCAACATGAACTCACGTGAGCCAGAGCAGTAAAGGGATTGCTTTAAGGGCACCTTTGGCATGCTGTAGGCGTGCCCGCTGCACCAGTCCGCAGCGTAGGCGTTCTCTCCGGCACATTTATGGCAAGAGAGAGGCAGCAGTTGTCCGTGCACGAGCGTGAGTAGAAAAAGAAAAAGAAAGCAGACTAATGTAATTCCACATGGGATCAGAGAATCAAGGAATTACTGAGGCAACATTAGCAATAGTAAGTGTGCAAATAGCAAAAAAGGCCCACACAATACAAATAAAAGCAATTAAAAGACTTACTTCCAGAGCGTTCTACAATAGTAAATTAAAGGACTTAGAACGGCAGTTTAAAGGAACAGCCTCGCCTCTCACGGTCCAGCTCTTTATTCCAGCTCTTTCCAAAACGACAACTTACTTAATGCAGGCATATTGGTAATGTTCCTCCTGAACAACAACTCATCTATCCATGTATTTTCTATTGAATACCCGTGAAAGAAGTATAATGATCTAGGTTTACAGATTATTATGCAAATCTGAACAAGTCAAAACTGAGTTGAGAAAAATATACAGATGTAGTAACTGCACAAGCGTCTTGAGCTGGTCCACAGTGTTGTACATGTATCATGCATCTGACACTTTACTATACGTGTATTGGGTGTCCACAGTTTGAGGTACAGGGGTTCTCTGGGTACTGCATATTAATAGACTCAAGCCATTATTTCCAATATCGATATTGCCCTTTTTTGGAGAGTGGACTTTGATTTAATTATTTTTACCCACTTGAAACCGGTTTTTTACCCACTTGAAACCGGTTATTTTGCTAAAACACTCCTAGACACAATGTATTACACAAATTGAAAATATCTTTTATTGTTAATTTTGCATGTGGTTATTAAGTCTTTTTTTATCACAAATTAATGCATATTTCTTTGCACATAACACATTCATAACTATCACAGTAACATGTTCTTATGCAGGTGCTATCATTAAAAACCGCTTCATAAAAATGGTGATCATTTAATTTAAGCAATATTGTTTCAGCGCTTCGGCAGATTTTCTTTTGGTCCATTTCCTCATGTAAAACTATTCTTCTTTTTCGTACAGGATTTCCATCTAAGAAAGAAGACTCTTCTTTTAGCTGAAGCTGCACATTGTTGTGAGCGGTTACCTTGCATACAGAATTGGCTGAGCTGGTATATTTCAGGTGCTGTAAATAGGTTGAAAGAAGAATGCTGGTGTGCGGTTGGCCATAAAGATAATGCTTTGCATTGTATGGAATTTAACACAAGATGGACGGAACTAGATAATGCCTATTTCTGCCGTTGTCAATCATGTATTGTTCTAAGGGCTCCTGGCCTCTGGAATCACATTAGTATGTCTCCGTTAATAGGCGTGTTTTGCTGTATCCCTCACCCGATTGTCTATGTGTTTCCCACAGGTATTTTGTTCTGGCTGCCTGGTAAATTACAGCACTTCATTGTTTTTTTTTTCATTGCCTGTCTTAATCTGTGTGCATCTATTTTTGTAGTTCTCCATTCTGCTGTCAAACAGATGCTTCGTGTGCACGTAGAAATAACAGGGTTTGAAAACAACGGCGTACGCTCATAAGTGTATATAAATGTGTTAATGACCCTGAGAATTTGAATTTGTGGCAGGTACACAGTTGCCAATGTTAAGGTATATGCTCATAGCCAGGATTGTAGGTGAGGGTTGTCAGAGAGGCAGCTGGATAACTGTAGTGCGTATTTTTGAATATTAACATGGAATCATATTTTCCCAGGGACGTCATTTCACCAAAATGCCTGGGGCAGCAGAAGTGAAATCACACGACTCTTGACCTCTGATGACATCACATTAAGTGATGTCACTTGACCCCACCCCAAAGTGTCATCACAGGAAGCGATGGAACACAACCTTTGACCCCAGGACAGACCAGAAAGTGGCATCACATAGCTTTGTTGCTAAATACACTACGAAAAAATATGGTTTTAATATCAGCGTAATGTAATATACATTTCGTAGAAGAATGGATCACCACATGTTTCGTTAACATCAGTGTGTTTAGGCCCATATTACCAAAGCAGACGTCCAAGGACAAATAATAATGATGTGTTATTACATAGCAATTACGATTAACCGCTTTATATGGAACAAATAAGTATACAACATCACCCAACCTGTGTTGGTACTCATTTATCAACCTCAGCAGGATGAAAGGCCGAGTTGGCCATGTCGGGATTCGAACCTGCAACCTGCAGATCCCAAAAAACATCATAGCAGCAAGCGCTAAAAAAAATAGCAATTACATGGCTGAATGTTCTCAAAGTCAGAAAGCAAATTACACTCTGTAGTGGATACCATTAAACTGGTAACTGAGATTTAACAAAAGGCCAGATCGTCTGCAGGTCTGTTGCAAAGCTGGGCACGTGTCAAGCCTGAGTGGATCTACTTTTCATGTTTCAGAGGTTGGCAAAATGCATACCATTGGGAGGGTTCAAAACGGTGTTTTAAAGTATTTAGAGTCGTGCAGGGAAAACAGCGCAATCACACTGTATCCCGTACTCTGTGCGCTCGTGACCTCATACATGTAAACATCATAAACAGCGTGCCATGGAGATATGAAAGATAGACACATTACAACAAAACATTAATTGTGGCATTGTGGCAAAATGAAATCAAGGGCCACTTTATGTGCTATGGTCAAACTTTTCTACACAGGCTTTTAGGCACAAGGATTTTGACAAGTAACCTAGGACACTGAGATGGAATATCATGTGATGATCGTAACATAGGCAATGGCAGAAAAAAACGTGCTATAGCTACAACTTGCAAAAAGCAAAATACATAGTCCGAAAGTTTTTGTCTGCATTGTGAATTTGAGGTGTTTAAGAACAGACCAAATCAGTTACTTACCCCCTGATGTGTGCCTGATGGTCTTCATTACCCCCGGTGGCTGTGAGAATTGTTCACTCTAGCGGTGGAGCAGTCAAACCTGGAGTCTGTGGGGCTCTGCCCTTTCATCCAAGAAAGCACAGAGCTTACACCGCTATGTGCCGTCTCACAATTCCAAGCGAGGCCAAGTGGCATTATGCAGAAGCTAAATGAAGGTGCAGCAGTTTGCAAGACCGTGGTCCGGGAGGACTGTTTGGTGAACGCTTTTGTAAAGGGAGAGGAGGGGAATTGAGATGTGCTCCCAACTCAAGAGGAAACGAGAGGCACGCTCGGCCTTGTGAGCAAAGGGGTTACAAGCACCTAGCTGGGACAATGGCCGATGGAAGGCCCAACGAAGCAAGGGGCCTGCCCTTTTCACGTCAGGATGGAGATTGGGTCAACAACACTTTCACCCCAAAACCTGCTGGAAAAGGGTTGTGGCCCAACATGCCAAGAAGAAAGTGTTAAGATCCCCCACAATACAGATGAAACATCTAGTCAATCAGCTCAACAGTCAGAGACCCTCGGGGCGACACCTAACACTGAGAGGGCACAGAGGTCGTCCAGAAAAATGCTACCACAGCGGAAAAAAACATAGAGCTAGCCACAGAGAAAGACTACATGTTAATTAGGGACGTGCCCCAGACGACTGTGTATACTTTCGGCAAAACGGACAATAAAGGGCAATTAAAAAAACAGTCAACCCTCCATTAAGACTGTTTGAAAAGGGGGGCATTATCCTGACAAACCAATTATTTTTTAATTCTAAACTAAGTAAGAGTTTGGACCCTCAAGAAACTACTAAATAAGGATACGGGAGCTCAGTCACATCCAACATTGCAGTCAATCCTGCTCAAGAAACAGCGAAAGCGGGGCCAGAAATGGCTAGCCATTTGGGAGGGGATGGGTCAGCCCTGAACATAGAGGCTGCACTATTGCCATTCACAATGGAAACAAACCCATGGATATTAGGGGAGAGGGGGGCCCGTACCCAGATGGAGATCAGAAATATCATCAAAGGTGGAAAAGCCCCTATTCTCAGAGCCTTAAGGTCATGCCACTTGTCACTGAACCTTCTAAAAAAAAGAGACGTGTGGATGATTGGGGTGCGAGAGGGGAAGCCCTCACAGCCAACAAAAGGGCCAAATTATCACCGGATACACACTTACCTCCAACTCTGGACAACAAAGAGAACAGTAAGAATCACAGAACATTGGCGGTCAGAGGGGAAGAAAGCTGAATTACAACCAATCTTCTATCGGATGACAACCTATTATTGGACATGGCAGCGGCCCAAGTGGAAGATCAGCCTCTAGTACAACCAGTGATAGATGCAGGCCTGATAGAGGCCTTTACGATCACAATGGCGCTATTTATGAAGCTGTATGAAATTTTGAGTGAACAAATTAAAGACCAGACCACTGTCATGGCCATGCTCTTATTCGAAGGCTTTATAACTGCCGTTCAAGGAAATCTAGACAAAAACACGGCCCAGATAACACAAATTCTACACAGCATCATCGACCCAATAGTAAATGAAAAAAATAAAAGGAGGTTTGACCTTGATAAACAAACGGCTGATGCCAAACGGGAGCTAGGAAAAAAAAAGGGATACTGCTGGTGTAGTAAACTCTACTGATAATCTCTAGGAGCAAATACCTCCGAGCAGGTCTAAGATGAACGCTGATAACCAGGCCCCTAAAGCCATACTTCTGGACCCTATTGTGGGAGAGATCCGCAACATTAGCTGTGATGGAACCCAAGAAAATGAACGAATTCAGGATACAGAGGTGAGAACATCAGTGAGCACCATACCCCAGGTGCCCAGAGGCCCCCTATCCACCAATCAGAATAAATCAAAGAACTCCCCAAAGAAATTTGAAATATTCTCCTGACTCCAGGAGGGGAGAAAATATCAGGGAAGGTCTCTGCAAACTAAGAGAGAGTCTCTAAAGTTGAAGCTCTTAAAACACAACAAAAATATAAGTAAAGTGGAGAGAGCTCTTCTAAATCAGAGATCCCCCGTCAGACGTTGCCTCGGGGCAAAACCACCTTTGTAAGAAATGAAGTCCTCCCAAAAAATATTGTGAGCTATATATATGTCGAGAGCGATAACAACAAAATGGTCATGAAGAATCAAAATGATGTTATGAAAGGCCACTGCAAGGACCCACAGAAAAATATTATTAGTCAAATAGAGGTAAAACAAGACGATGAGGAGACAGTGGATTTAATGAACCTGTCAACGTACTTGGTATCGGAGGAAGAGGGAACTCCCGATCCGAGGAAACCTGAGGATGTAAGGCACCCACGAATCGTTATTGAATCGAAGATTCTAGTAATGGTGAAAGAAGTAGTGACGACGATATTGAGGATGAGAAGGAGGCTCAAAGAAGTGATAAGGAGCCGACCAAGAGTGAAGAGATAGGCACACCTGGGCTCCCTACAGCTCCAGTCAGGCTGTGAAACGAAAGGGTCCACAGTAGGGCCGAAACTGTCACCTTCGGTAACGTCTATCCAATTGAGAAGGCCAAAAACTGAGCGACACCTATGGAGGGATTCTTTAAAACCTTGGAACAAAGGAGCAATGACTTGTCCAGGGCCAAAGGGAGCGATAAACCATCTTCACTGCAAGATACAGGCAAGAAGGGGTGAAAGGACCCATAAAACAATGAACAAACGGCACCAGACCCCCTTAGACTATTGTTGGAATGAATTATGTTAATTGAAGATGATTTCATATCCCATGTGGGACTCCTGGCAGTGAAGCCCTTCCTCTTTTTAGTTGTGGTGAACAGACCCTTGGGTTACCCATATGGCACCCATGTGTGGGGGTAAATCCCTATGCCCCTTGTGTATGTCTTTCGACACCTGTGTGTGGCCCACAGAGCAGGGTATGCGCTAGTGGCAGCTCCATGCTGAATTTGACAGGTTTGGACTGGATTATCCAGCATTTTGGGATACCCAGGCCCTGCCATAGAAATCAGTGGATTCCTGAAAGGAGACAAGATGGCCCCTGTGGCCTCTTGGTTTCTATTACCTGTTACCTTGTTTTCCCAAAGTTCTGGGAAGCCCTGACTCTGTCCCTTCCCCTGACTGGCAGTTGGGTGGAAATTCCATAAATGGTATTGTGGGGAAATCCAGGGCAGACTGCCTGAAGCATTCCCAATGACTGTATGTTGTGGGTACACCCTTGGGGTGGGCCATGGGTGAATGGAGTATTTCACCAATACAAATTTCATGTTATGGGTGTCTGGTTTCTGGTGTGTGACACAATGAATGAGACAGCCCTGCCCGGAACTGGTATGGATGCAGTGTGGTGTCCTGAAATGCTGGGTGCTTGTCCCAGTCCACATTCCTTGTTGTGAGTGTCTGGATGGAAGAGAATGGCTGAATGCATTGTGAGCCTGATTGACTCCCTGCCTGCATGAATATGCTTCTGAATGATTGGCTGCCTGAGCCTGGCTCAGCAGTGTGAATGAGAGACAGAACAGTATTTCTGGGGACCTCTCACCAGAATTGTTCAAAGGCTGAAGCTGAAACTTGATGCTTAACTTTGAAGCCCAGCTGGAAGAAGTAAGTTTTGCTGCTGCTTGCCATTGCCAATCTGAAAGATGGTGTGTCTGTCAAGGACTGATCCAAGAGAGGACCTGGCTAGGAGACCTCTTCCCGAGCTAAGAGGGAACATCATGCAAAGCTGGTCTTCTTCAAAGCACCCTGGAAGTCAGTCCTCAAAAGGCTGCTGACCGGAGATGGGGTCTGCCAAGAACCTGAAGTGAAGCACCCGGACATCGAAGTCCATCGTAGTCGTCCAGGGTTCAGAAGACCGCCATAACTGCTGGAAGCCTGTCGAGTCGTGTTGCCCAGAAGCAGGGACAGCTTGAACGCTGTACTGCCGACTACCAGAGTCACAACGCTACACTTCTGCCTAAGATACTTTGAAATTAAGGCCTCCTGTGTCATCACCATCGACTACTTTGTCCCGCCAGATAAAGTCAAGGTCGTTGACAAACCGCTGGTGGTTTTCCCACCACCCAAAGTCCACAAAGACGCCAACGAAGATCCGAAAGCCAGCCGTGGACAAGTCCTGATTGTTGACACAAATGCTGACACCAGACGCCCGCTGCTGGGCCTACATTCTTCATGAAGTACTCTTTGCGGCAACAAACTCTTGTCATCGAGATGCACTACCTGCAACATCTTCCCAGGACGTCCACGAACGATCATCGATGAGCACCGCAAAAGTCGAAGCTGCTGTCCCGGCGACAGTGTTCACATTTTCTTCAAGGAATATCGTTGCCCTGTGGCTCCTGCTTTAGAGAGAGTTTACCCACGAGGATCCATCGATGAACCGTCCAAGAAATTCTGCTAAACCAGGTACATTGGGGTAGTAGAACATTTTTATACAGAAACAAGACTATTTTAAACATATATGGACTGGGCTTGTTAAAACACTTTATTTACAGGTTGCCCAGAACTGTGTCTTTTTTAGGGACAAAGAATTCTGCCATTTGTTTAACCCAACTTGTCTTCCTCCCTATGTCTATTGTTGATTCAATTTACTATTTGATTTGTATGCCATTGAGACTGTCAGCAGTTGGTGCATTTGAAAGGAATCAAGACTTAGCCATGGTACCACACAGACATTGTACATATTTACCATGTTCGTATTGCCAAAGCACAAAGTGTGTTATTGATAGTGTATATATATTGTACCTTATTGATATATAGAACTGTGTTATCACATAGCACAGTCTGTGGACATTCCTTTGTGGGGGCTTGGGAACTACACTGTCCTTAAGAACCAGCCCACATCACATCCTGAGAGCTTAAGCCTTGATTGCTTGTCCATTGCTACCACATAGAGAATCTTTGTTGGGGTGCTCTATGCTTCTACGTTGCCATATAGAGGGCAGGAGTACAGAAACCTCTCTCCAGTCTTGACACCTGTCAAGAGAGGTAAGAACAAAACTTGGTACCTGAAAGGGGATTAGATCACAGAGATTACCTCCCTAACATATCTCGGAATGTGCTTGAGCGATAGCGCCAATGACGCCCACAGAGAAACCACACTATGGAGTAAGACAAGGTCTCTAGCGACGCAAGCAAGACTGATACAAGCGAGACATTGCAGGTTCACTCTGCTCCCAGTTATATAGTTTTATTGTATGAAAGAAGCTCCAATCTTAACTTATGGAGACACGGCCTCATTTTCACTGTCATCCGACGGTGGCATTTTCTGGAGAGGAGTGTTGCCCTTGCAAAAGTGTATCCCAATCCCGGTGATCAGATGGGACTTGGGACTCACCTTGTTGTATGCCACGACGGTCTGGAAAACTCTTTAGTTCTATAGTAAGTGCATAGTGATGAACAGAAGGGGAGGCTTCGCTCTTTTGAGAAAGACACTGACTAACAACTCGGAGTAGATCTTAGTTGAATGGAAGTCAATCTGCAGGGCCACCTTAGCAAGCTTAAGCACACCGGAAAGTGGTCTAATTGAGAACCCTGAGTTAGTGAAACAGAAACTGTATGACTTCGACTGGATCAGGAATCAGGAGGCCACAAGATTTTATAAACTCTACGGAAAGGGCCTCCCAGAACGAAGGGCCTCTTGTACTGTCCCCAGCTACCTATCATGTTTCCATAATAGACACTTACAAGGTCAATACATGCAGTTTTCTTTAAACCTACTTCCAACGAAAGAAGTCACAGAGGCAAGGAAAGAGGAAAATCTGCAGAGCTATTTTTGCAGACTGTGTAAATCCGAGCATGAATCACTTTACCATCTTACTTTGCTTTGCACAGCGTTGCGACATTTAAGAACTAAATGGATGGGGCTTTTTTTTAAGCAATCCTCGATTTTGACGGCTGAAGGCTGGTGGGCCCTTATTATACAGGGAGAATGGATCTCTCTAACGTTGGCCTTGCTAGCTTTCTTGAAGGAACTATTTTTGCTATTGGAGACTCGTTAAATTGAGTGAAGGCCAACTTAAAACATCCCTTGTCTGGATGGGCAAAGATAAAAGGACACGGAAAGGGGAGAAACATTAACCTGCTTCCCCATGTACTTTTCATCCCTTTTTTTGTATTGCTTACATTTTTTTACTTCTTGCTTTTATACTGTATTCTTTTTCATTTTTCATTTTTTCATAATAATTTTCATTTTCATTTTTTTTTCCCTCTTTCTTGTGTACAACAGCTTTGCTATGTACATTTTGGCTTGCGAATTTTGTATACACCTAATTTTAGCTATAAGATTTTGTAAACCATGCGCTAATAAAAAAATAAAATATGCTAATGGTTTGTGTCCCATTAAAGTGTTTTTTGTGAGGGCAGCTGTCATCACATATCCATTCGAATGGCAGAAAAAGTAAAAATATTCTTTGTAATCTGTATTCCCAACAAAGGAACAACAAATTGCTTTTTTCAGTTCTTCAACTGCATCTATCCTCTCGCCTGTCCACAATATGCTGCTGTCTTCTTTCTGTGCTTCCTTTAGTCCTTCCAACAGGGGTCAAACGTACATGCTTAAGTCAAAGACTGAGACACAGCTGCAATTACATAGCCCCAAAAATTGCTTCAGTTATTTCCCTGTCTCTTGTCGAGGCATATTACTTATTGCCTCTGCTCTTTCATGTGTCACCTTTCTCCCTTATTTTGATATTAACTGGTTCAGATAAAAAACTTCTTCCTGATAATACTGAAATTTCTCATTGTCCGCTTTGTATCCATTTTCAGCCAACAGGGTCAATAACGTCAATGAGTCTATCCTGCATTCTTTTTTTGTAGAGCTGCACACTAACAGGTCATCAGCATATTGTATAATGGTACTGGGGGTCTGCAAGTTACCCAAGTTTATATGTAGCACCCTATTAAACACACTACGGGATTCACGGTACCCCTGTGAAAGTCATGTGTGTTTTAGGGCCTCATTACGACTCAGGCGGTAAGGGGTTTATGGCAGCGTAAACAGCGCCGACCCTTACCGTCTGATTCCGAGGTCCCTTAGCGCCATGGAGGTTTTAACACCTGCTTTTAGCAGGTGTTAAAATCCATGGCGCTAAGGGACCTTGATGTTAATTACGCCACCGTAATTAACGCCTTCCCCACTCCCATTATGCCCTATGGGGCAAAAATGGGAATGGGGAAGGGTAAATGGGGATTGGGGACTTACCGCCCCGCCAACCTCGGAATGGGGCGGTAAGTCCGCCAACCACCATGGCGTAAACGTAGTTTACGCCATGGTGGTAAAGGTACGACCCAGGCGGTCGTAATGAGGCCCTTAGTATTGTCAATTTATAGGTACATGTTGTCAAATACTGTGAGTATTCTTGTAAAGGGATCAAAAAGAAAGTTTTCTTCAAATCAATCACTGTAAAATGTGTGGCAGTAGGTGGTATGTTACACAAAATAGTAGCTGAATTGGGAACAACTATAATTTTTGCTTTTGCACTGTTATCTAGAGGGTGCACATCCTATATAAATCTCCAAGACCAGCCTTTCTCTTTTTTCACAGGGTGCACTGCCACGTTACATGGGGATTCAGAGAGCACTATTATGCCCTGTCTCATCAGGGTGACAATAGTTTAATAGATACCTTTGTCTGCCTCTCTAGACATGGATAACTGTTTTAAACATGTCAAAATTGCCCCTTTCTTCTATTTTATTTTCGCTGTTGCAATCCCTTTCAATAATCCTACATCATAGGGGCTGCTAGTCCATAACTCAGCAGGTACTTTTGCCAAGTCTTCTTGTTAAAACGATGGTACCCTTATAACCAATGGTATTATATGAGGCGTTTCCCTGTATCGTATCTGCAACTGGTATGGATCGCAGATATCAAAAAATAACTACATCTGTGTCATGGTCTTCAAATAAGTCATCGTCTTTTACGTCACTTAGTTGCCGTGCTGAGTCAAGTGCCAATTAACACTTTTGTCATCAGTCCCATGTAGTATGACTCTGTCCTCTCGCACCACTGCTGCTTCTAGCTCTATTGTAATAACCTCTACCTCTGCTACATCTGTGGGCACATTTGCTCTGAATCGAAACTCAGTAGGCAAGTTCAACCATTTTTCTTTTATCCGTGGGAGCCATTTTAACAATGCCTGTGCTCCGTAAAGGAATACTATAGCGGTGTCCCTCTTAGTTCCCTGGCCATAGAATGCTTGTATGAATTCCTTTGCATTTACATGATGAATACCTGTTGTTGAACATATTATTTGTTTGTCAGTACGTGAAATCGTCATATTCAACTTGCTCATCAAATCCGTCCCCAATATATTCATTGGTGTCTTTTGGGAATATAACAATGGCACAGCCAACATATGCTCAAATACTGTTTTGGGCAGTTTTTCTGTAAATGGAACCCTTACCATATGCCCAGAGAACCCCTGCGTGTCCACTGCATTTTCTGACAGTGGAATCCTCCCTTCCTTGAACAAGATTTTGTTGCCCCATTGTTTTCTAAAAAAGAAAATGTTCTGTCTCCTATTCTCACTCCCCCCGGGGTTCCTGATCCAGGTTGGGAGTTACTGATAGTACTGTACGCATCAAACATCTATGTGGGCTGTCCTATTGTGGGTACATTCCCATCCCTCACCCCTGTAAAATGAGTACCTCCCACAGCTGCCACTACCCCTACTCTGCAAACCAGTATTTTCAGCAATATGTTCCTGTCCCACATTTTAAACTGCTGTGTTTGCATTTGTAATGTGTTCAATGGCTGTTGGTGTTTTTGTAGCTGTATCTTGGATATTGATGCTTGTGGCTGTTGCTGGGATATCTGCTGTCATGACTGTGGTGTGTATTGCATTACCTGTTGTACCTGTGACTGCTCCTTACCATTTGAAAATGATTGTTCTAGTGTATAATAAAATATGCTATGGTCTTGTTGAAATTGTGGTGAGTCATAAGCGCTATATGATGGGGTATACATACCACCCTCTTCGGCCATACTGCTCTTATCCCTGCTTCACCACCCCTCTAAATAATGCCCCATTCTTCCACACATCCAACACTGCACACTAAATCCTCCGGGACCCTCAAATCGTGGTCTCATGCCATCAAGCCCTTCCCTGAATCCAGGTCCAAACCCATTCCCTCTTCCTCTCAGCGCATACCCATTCTCCCAAGGATAATGCATGCTTTCCCCTCTCCCTACAAAATAGCCACTGGTACCTGGCTCTAGACCTTCCTGCCCATAGTTCTCCTTCCCAACATTCATAAACATTGCTCTCTCTACCCATATCTTTGACAATGCTTTTTGCACTACTTTCACATTTTTCCCTCTGCCTCTCTTCAACTTTATTCTTTTACTTCTCCTGTTTCATTCAACAAAAATACACTACGTTCAATTGTATTTCTGGCCATGGTTTTACCTCAATCCTCACTATTTTATTTAATTGTTTGTGCACGTCTTCAGGGAGACCCTGACATAAGGTTTGATGAAACACAGCTATATTTGTGTCCCAAATCACTCTCATTTCCTATTGCAACTTTCCTTCAGATATGTATATGTATATTTTATTTTTATTTTTGGTATTTATGTATTTATATCGTGCCAAAGCCCACAGGCATCAGGGCACACATTTAGAAACAGGACGGACTGTGAAACACAGGACAGAGCCAAATGAGGTATAGGATGCTTGACTTTATGTAAACAGGAAAGTATTTAGTTGTTTATGAAAGTGCAGGATGTTTACCTCCTGTCGTAAAGCCGAAGCCAAGGTGTCCCATGCCTTAGAGGCTGTTGTTACAAAGGATCTTCCATTGCCCAAGACACATCTTGCGTTTGTACATGCAAGTAGCTAGGTCCCTGAGGACCTCAGAGTTCTGCTGGGTTTGTATTTGATAATTCTCTCTGCAAGATAACTCAGTGCAGAGGCAAACAGACATGTATGCACCAGGGTGAATAGTTTGAACTGTATGCAGGATGTCAGAGGCAACCAGTGTAGGTCTTCATAGTTCAGAAACATGGGAGTTTTGTGGATTTTATTTGGGCGGTTTTGTATTGCATCATAATCCTGTAAGGCATTACAGTAAGGCATTACAGTAATCCATTCTTGGGAGGATGGTGGGTCGAGCAAGAGAGATACAGTTTGATTCAGAGAGGAATGGTTTTATTTATCTGAGTGATTTTCTGTGGTAGCAGGTGTTTCTTTTAATGTAGTTGGCATAGGCTTCTGTCCCTAAAGACACATGTAACATGACTCTTGGTGTTTTTACTTTACTGAGAACTGAAAACTCGCAATCCTCTATCGAAAAGGTGGCACAATCAGGCAAGCGCTTAGACCTGGATTGGTGTGAGCCAAATATCAACAATTTAGTCTTGTTGTTGAGGCACATCAGGTTGCATGACATCCATTCCTTGATATTACGATATATATTGATTGGATCTTGTTAGAACCTGTCTCATATATCCAATAGAGCTCCCGCAGTAAACGGGTGTCATCAGAGTTGTTTGTGACTGTCACACCTTTTTTGGACAGGAGTGGTTTAATATAACTATGAAACAGCACTAATGACAAGCGTTCACCCTGTGGGACTCCATGAGAATGAAGGCTGTGGTGGGGAAAGTGCTACCCCATCGCACTGCAGACCTTCTATTGCTCAGGAAAGATTGTATACAAGAGGTAGCATTCGCTGAACAGTGACCTGATGTAGCAAGGTTGGCTAGTAAGAGATTTTGGTCTAGAAGATCGAATGCTGCAGAGAGATCAAGCAGGACCACTAGTCCTGTTTTCACCCGGTTCATAATATTTAGCATGTTGGATTGCAAGTCTATCAGAGCCCTTCCTGTGCCGTGATGTGGGTGAAAACCTGATTGCTTGGGATGTAGGAGATGGGATTCTTCCAGATGTTTTCAGAGCTGTAAACAAGCAACCTTCTCCAGTATTTGTAGTATGAAATATGAGTTGGTGACCAGTCTAAGGTTGGCTGTGTCCCTTGGTCTAAGTCCTGTCACTGTGACCTCTTTAATCAGTCCACCCACTTTTATTTGGGTTTTGTGTTGGCTTTCGTACTGAAACTGCTCTATTAGAACTTAAGTCCAAGTTACTATCTCGCATGGATCGCAATGAGGCTTCTTTACTTGTGTTGCTAGATCTCTCTTTGGCCTTCGACCTGTTGGACCATTCAATCATGTCCACCAGGTTGTATGAGGTCGCACATTTTTCCCCTATTGCAATTGACTAGGTCTCATCATTTCTCAACAATCGAGACAGTAAGGTGTTCTGTGGTATGGTGGAGTTTGAGCCCATCATGATTTCTTGTGGTGTACCACAAGGGGCTTGTACCTCTCCATGTTTTTATAACATCTTCACCGCCCCATTGTTTGCTATGTTAGATCACGAGAACGTAATATTCACTAATTACGTGGATGACACGCAGTGTGTCATCCCGTTATCTGGATCACATGACTTGGATGAATTGGCCATTCAAAAAGTCTTTACTATTATTGAAACTTGGATGGTTATCAATAAGCTAGCATTAAATAAATCTAAAACGGAACTTCACGTTATTGGTTCTTCACAGATATTAAAAAACTTGGTCCTAGTTAGAATAGTTTTCAGCTGGGAGACGAAACTATTATACCGTTAAAAAAATTGAAAACTCTTGGTGTTACAATTAACCAGAGATTATCTATGAAGCAACACATGAGAAGTTTGGTCTCATCGTGTGCCTATTACATAAAACTGCTGGCACACTTAAGACCTTTAATTTCCCGAGAAAACGCAGAGACTATTGCTAGAGCTATAATAGGCTCCAAAATCGATTATTGTTCAAGTCTTCTATTAGGATTGGATAAAACCAACCTCAATAAACTTCAAGTATGTCAAAATGGTGCTGTTAGAGTTGTTATGAAACTCAAGCATAGAGACCATATTACACCAGCTCTACACTGGCTTCCTGTGGAGTCTAATGTAGGAATCCTGAGATCTAATACTCAGCACCTTCTACTTGTTCCAAGATGTCGCACTGTAAAGGTGGCCAACTCAGCCTTCTTCGCTATGGGTCCTACAGTGTGGAATGCTCTTCCCTTTGAGCTGAGATCCACTGAATCGCTCGATTTAAAAAAAAAAAAGCTGAAGAACCATCTTTTTAATTAATCTGTTTTTACCTTACCAGTGAATTTTCTATTCATTTTCATCTAACCTCCTTGCTTGCGACTTCCTTTTATGTTTCTGTGTAATGTCTATTGTCCTGTAGCGCCCCCACGCCTTCGGGTCTATGGCCGCGCTATACAAATAAAAATAAAGTAAAATAAAGTAAAGTATTCGATGTAAAATCTTCAAGTCAATACAAAACATACACAATGTACTTATAAAAATTAACAATATACAAATCATGTCAATTTCATTGAGCAACCTTTACTAATATATAAAATAAGCAACACTACCAATATAAAATTCATGTCAGTATCATTGGGCAACCTTTGGGAACAGAGATCAGAGGAGAGCTCTGCTTCAAGCCTCTAGCATTATTTTTATCAACCTATTTACATATTGTGGTGGAATTTCACAGCTTCTTTCTTAACAACCAAGATCTGTGGGTTTATCGGGTGACCAAATAGACTACATGTGGTAAAACACTCTGCCGCAAAAACACCATTGCTGTTCTAATATCTCTCATCCCAGTTTCCATCAATATTGGCTTCAGATACATATGCCATAAATATTTTGTTTTTTCTGCAACATCAACATTAAATGTATCATTGATTCAGTTGCCTCCCCACACACCATAAATTGTTCTGAGTCTGACTCTTTCCAGGTGTGAGTGAAGGCGGCCACTGAGAGAGTCCCTAGCCTCACTCACATATATATGGGCTTTTCATAGAGTGGGTGTAATAAGGTCTTGCTATAATTTTCTGCTGGTGGTCATGAGCTCAAGGTAGGCAGGGCCTAGTTTAAGGTTCATGCACCAGCCACCAACTGATCCCTTTCTCTTTGAGCTGCACAAACCCTTTGAACTTTCCTTATTCCAATCGACTGGTTTTGAGGATCTTCCCACAAATGACTTCTCCCTATTTCAAAGAGGGTCTTTTTTAAATGGCAAAGCCAATCTATTGTTTTCCCTCCATCCATGGACATCACATGGCATAAGGTGTATCTATATTTCTCCAACCCTTCCTGGTTCTACAATCGTAGCCAGACTAGGGCTGGGCTAATTGTGGAATTTTAGTTCATTAGATGGCAATCTTTCCAGGTGGGCTTGCCCCCACAATTCAGCCCTGTATAAGGCAGATGGGACAGCCGTTATCCTATAAAGGTCTAATGCTGGCAAGATTGCTCCACGACCATGGCTCACATGGAAGGTCTGGATAGACTCCTGAATTTTTCTAAGGTAGAGACAGACCGTTTCACCTGGACTGCCCATCCCTCAGATTCTTGGGTAGTCGAAATGGTTAACTTGATCTAGTTGGATTTCATTCACCTTTAACACTAAAGGCTTTGCTTTTGCAAATCATGGCTTAAACACCATTAACTTTGACTTTTCAATGTTAAAGTGCACTTCCAGCTCTTTGCGCTTGAACACAAATATCGCAATGAATTTTCCAAGCCTTGCAGGGTTGTTGCCAGTGATACTGCATCATCTGCGTAAAATAACGCGGGACACTTATCCATGGCCATTCGGGGCAGTACTGGCACTCCTTTAACAGTTTGTCAATTATCTCTTGTATATACAAGTTGAATAAAAGAGGTGCCAGGGCACATCCCTGTCTCACCCCCTTTTTTACGTCAAAAGCTATGAACAGCAGCACTTTTTCTGGACTAGAGGAGGAGGAGCCTAATTATCCAGATTAAATGTGCAGAAGCTTTGCTTAAGGATAATAATTTCCACAGAGTTTTCGCTGGATACTGAATCAAACGCTGTCCTCAAATCGAGGAATACAGCATATAGTTTAATTGAATTCAAAACAGTATATTTCTGAATCAACATATGAAGCAACAAGCAATGGTCTATGGTTCCTCTGTTCCTAAAGCCAGCCTCTTTAATGCCATCTGGCACCAGTGCGTTTTGGAATGAGCAATTCAAAAATCTTGTAAGAAAGGGGGGGGGGGGGATTTGTATGTTCTCCGGAATTAAATTGGTTGAAATAAGGTCCCCAAAGCAGGAGGTGGGGTAGAATTTCCTTAACATCTCTTCCATCTCAGGTTTGTTAATTGAGTGCAAGTTGAAATTGGGGATATCAGATGGTTGTCTCGGGCTTGATTCTTTGTCACCATTCTCTCCTATTTCTTGGCTATTGTGTACAGTTGATTCAGGGATTGATGCCCTTTTTATTTTCTCCTTTGCATTATTTACTTTATATGCAAATGCTTGTTGAGCCTTAAGGCAATCTGTTGTGGCAGGTACAAATGGCTCTGTGTGGGCCATAGGATTTCCCAGAGATCTCATGATCTGGAAAAGTTTTTATGAGTCATTTTTTCCATTCAAAATGTGGGTATTGAGAACATTTCCTTTGTCTTTATTAATAGCCAATTTGGATGTTTTTGCAAGGTCTTTCCATTGGAGTCTCCTCTGACTTCCTTTAGTTTTGTTTTTTTGATGAACTCTAAGCAGTGAACCAGCTTTGGTGGTTTGAGCTGTCTCTCAGAGTTGTCCAACTTAACTGTACCAACTGATCCCAGTTGGCCGTCAAGATTGTTTGGTAAGAGGTGGCCAACTTATCTGCGGTTTTTAGTGGCATTTAATACTGTTTCCATGTAGTTAATAAGATCAGAGGTTCTCAATTTTAAAACATTTCTACTGGGAATACTCTTGGTGTGGTTGACTTTTTTCAGTTTTACTTGGGAGATGAAGTGTGGTTTCCACAAATGAGTGGTCTGACCAAATACACAGCTTAATTTTAATTATGATAATGTTTGAATGTCAGGATGCCATTCAATCGAATTCTATTCCTTTAGTATGCATCGCTTTGAGTTGTGAATGCTAAACTTTCCAAGGAATGGGCTCCTTTGTCTAAGATGTCTCCCCGCCAACGGTTTAGGTCAACGGTTTAGGTCGCCCATTAGAATTGTGGAACAGTTGGGTTTGTTCAAGAGAATCAAGATTTGTTTAATTTTGTCATTGAAGGTGACCATATTTTCGGATGGACGGTACAGTATGATGAAATGCACGCACATGTTGTGATTGAGGTTGAATTTGAGATGTTTATTTGTCCCCCCTCTGCATTTACAAGGGGCCTCGTATAACATGAGCTCCTTTTGGCTAGTACTGTGATTCCTCCGCTGTTGCCCACAAAGCGATTCTAAGCAAAGAGGACATAACATGGAGGGGTGGAAAGGTCAATAGAGGGACCATTGAAATATTGAAGCCAAGTTTATGTATTCAAAAATATGTCAATGTCGTTTTGTAGGATGTATTAGTGCATTTCCAATGTATGTTTGTTTAGGGATATGGTGTTTAGTAGAGCTAGTTTAATGATACCATTCCTAGATTTGTTTGGTATTGCTGGTGAGCTACTGCCATGGTAGTGGATGTGAGGTGTAGTATGGTGTTTCTCATTGGGTGGGGTGTTCATTTCTATCAGTGCTTTGGGTGCGGGTTCTAGGGTTGGGTGGTTATGAGTGGCTAATATATCCATCAATGCCGTCGTAGTGGCGTGATGGTCCAAGATGGTGGGAATAGGTGCCATTTGCAACCCAGTGTAACCTGGATTTGTGCTGCCAGGCCTATTGGTTGTTGAACTGTTAGGAAATACAGGTTTTTGGGGTGAGTCTCTCATGTTGTCAGCAATTAGGTTTACCTGTTCATTGGAAGCTGGTATCAATAACTTACTGTTGAAGGTGTCGATGGGTGTGGGTCTGTTGTTGTATTTGTCTGGAGGTCACTGATTAGGAGAAACTAGGCCGTCTACAGGGGTAACAATTGTGGGTGCTGTGGATACTTGTTTAAGGAGGCCCAATGTGTGGTATTTTGATATGATAATTTTTCAAGTTAAATTCTGTGTGGCTAGAATACTCTCTGATCGAATTGGTCAGCCCATGATTATATGTGTAAGACTTTGAGGGGGATTGTGTATCTACAGTACTCACTAAGAGTCGAGGTAGGGCACCCTTGAAGATTATGCTCTGGCCTTCCTGGCAACCCAACATGAACCGGCACAAACCGGCACTGATGCACCTGACGTGTCCAAAAATAGGTGCAGGGTAGATGGGAGATGTAGTTCCACTAGTGTAATCAGGTGCCTGGATGTTGCAGTACTTCAACAGTATCTGAATGAAAGTTCAGCACAGCATTATATTCTTCTTGTCAGTACACTGTATTACAAATAACTGCAATGAAATGCAAATGCTGTTTGCAATTCCAATGTTAAGTCTCACTCGCAGTTCTGCCCGTCAATACGCTCTATCTCTCTAGTAACAGAACGTTATGCAATCTTCATTTCACAATTTATATTCTGAGTTCCCCTCACAAACCATGGACTACAGTAACTTGTAACTCCTGTATATATATGGCTGGGTCCTCATGTACCCCCATTTTGCATGTCATGATCACGCTCATGTCTGGTGTGTCTGGGAATTGCATTCTCAATGCCCTCCAAATGTCTGCTCTGCAATTGCTAAAGGGGGACCCACGTGTGGTATTTTGTGCTGTTACCTCATGGTAGTCTGCCCTTCTCCATATGTCTTCTGATTGTTCTCCCAATGTAGAAGCAAATAAACTCTTCATATCCCCTACTGCCAATGTCATCCTCCGTGTTTGCTTTTCCAACTCATAAATCCACTTCCCTTCTCCTGCTGTGAGTGATGGTAATTTAATCATTAAGTTGTCTTTGTCTGTCTGTGCCCATTTTATATACTGAGCCAGCCCCCTCCCTTTCTGCACTAAAGGTCATTGTGCCATCCCTGCCTTTTGTATGGGCACAATCTCATCATCTCCTTCCTCTTTTTTTCCTCTTCCCAACCTTCTTCCTCTCCCACACTTTCTTCTATCACCTTATTGCTGAAACTTCCAAGACCTCCCTTTACATACACTCCTTTTTCCATCTCCCCTATTATGTCTCTGCTAACACTGTCATAAACCTCCCTTTTCTTCTCTTCTCTTTCCTTGTCCTCTATCAACTTTCTATTAATGCTAGCATTGACCTCCCTTCTGTAGTCTTCTCTCCTTTTCTCTTGCTCGTCCCCTCTTTTCAATGCCTTTACATTGTCATTTTCAGTGTTTGTGCCATCTATTTTAAATACTATTTGCCCTCCCATCCATTTGTCTGATGTGATCACTTGCTCTTGTCCTCACCTCTTTGTACTTTGTATCTTCTTCACTTCGTGTTTTGCTTCTATTTTCACTTCTATACTGCGCTGCACATCTTTTTCTGCTTGTAATATTAATTTTCTACTTATATCGCCCTGTGTGCCTTGGATGCCAGTATCATCTTGTTCTTCCGGGGGGAAAAATGTAGGATTTGTATAGCCTCCTGCAGTTTGTAATGGGTATAACCCTGGCACAGTCGAAAACGAAATACCATGTTGATTAAGGGGAGATGCAGTATTGACAATCTTCTCCTTGTTTTGGAGTATCGCCTTGCACAGATGAGCAATGTGGTGTCTGCAATCATAACAATATAGACAAATCAATTTACCATAAAAAATGGACAATAGCTGTCATAATACACCTTGACACCTCCTTCCCTTTTGACACCACTCTCCTTCAGTTCCTTGCAATGTCAACACAATGATGTGGCCCATCGAAATCACGTCAAAATACAACAACATCTTCCTACACCACGCCAACAAAGCACAATCTTAATCTACTCCATACTTACCTCCAAACAAACCTAACTGCTATGCTACCAACATACCAAAGAAACCTCTGCTATCCTATTATATTCAAAACAATGCTGACAAATAACCAAAATAAACAAAAAAAACCCTATTCAACAAAACTGTCATCCCGTTATGCAGGGTTTCTCCTATTTATCTCTTTTTTCACTTCCCCCTGTCGGAGGTTGGGATTTATTGCTTACTTCGCAGTCATTCCCAGCTACTATTGGAAGCATCTTCTCTTTCTATCTCCAATGCTCTTTTTCAACTTAAAACAGCAAAAATCGTCTATCCCCTCCCCGCAGGTATTCTTGTGCACATGCATACTCACAATCTTAGGATCACCGAGGTCCGTTGGCGTTGAGTCCCCTCTATCTACCTGCTCTGCCCTGTCCACCCAGTGTGCTGCTTTAGAGACCGGGTAAGACTTGTGGGAAATGGGCTCCTGCCAACTTCCTGTTAGGTGCGCACTCAAACCTCTCCCTGCAGGCAGACTCAGCTGTGCAGGGGAGATGCAGCGAGGAGTCCTAGAACCTCCGTCAGACACTGGATATCTCAGCAGTGCCTCTGAGTGTTAAGGTGGTCCCAGTTCTGATAATCGATAATAGGTAATCAATAACAAAATAAATTGAGTAACACCAAGTGCAAGAGAAACCCCACCTTTATTCAAATATAAGCGTCCGGGAGTGCATGCAACACAGATTTTTCTCAATTATGTAATGCAGAACACAAGCTTTTAAATCAAATATGTGTCACAATGAGGTCATGGTTAGTAATAAGAAAACACTTTTATTCCCTTATCCTATTGGTTAATAAGGTATAACAACTATATATTCTATATGCAAGGGCCACTACTATTGGGTATTCTATAAATGATGGCTCCTCCTAAGTTCATACTAATAAAAATGTTAAACTTCATTCTAACATATCATTTGTTCACATTATACTACATTAGGTAAAATAAGAAACCAAATGTTAATTGGCTAATAATTTGATCATCCGACCTTGGGCACTTTAATGTGATTCCAGGGTGCGTGGTGAGGAAGGGGGAGATGCTCTGACCAATATGATTCAGTTTGAAGAAGTTACTCTGTTCCCATTCCCAGGCTTGAGGCCTTAACTGCCAATGTGCTCATGCATGGGCATGTCAGTGTGATGTGTGAATGTGTTAAGGGAGAAGCAGGTTAGGCCTGTAATGCATTATCACTGTTCCAATCATGTGGTAGAGGATCACTGCTCAGCACTCATTTTCATCCATTTCTTGAGTTTTCCTGCTATCCTAAACCATATGTGCTGCACTATGCATTTATTAATGTGGAGGTTGTTTGGCATGGTAGCTATTTGCACCTTGAGATCAAGACTATCTGTACTTTCTTCCTGTTACCAATAAAAACTAATTAACTTTATAGATGCATGCTGCGTGCTTCTGAAACATTTCTGGTTTTGATTCACTGTCAGGGCTCCTTCCTTACTGACCTTAATGCCTGAACGTCTGCCTGAACATCTCGGTTAAGGAGAAAATTATAACACTTGGTGAGCAAATTGATCGGTGCATTGAGTCCCACGTGAACTTAGTCACGAAAAACTGCTCATATCACTTAAAGCTACTCAGGAATATTCGGCCATATCTGAACGAGGACAACTCAGCTACCATTGCTTGGGCCACCATCTTGTCAAGAATAGATTATTGTAAAGCACTGCTAGTAGGGGCCGATAAAAAAAAAGCATCCAGCGCTAGCAAACGATCCAAAATGATGATGTTTGGTTTGTAAAAATAGTCCCATGCAGAAGCCATATCTCAATTCACAGGCAGACACTACTCTGACTACCAATCTCGGCCAGATGTCAATTTAAAGCAACAACCTTACTTCATAAGTGTCTTTTTGGGAAGTCTCCCAGTTACCTTAAGTCAGCCTTCTCATGGTATGATTCTCTGCCCTCTCTTAGATCTGCTAACTCCAATGTAATTGCTTGCCCTTCCCAAAACCAACGGACTCGGTAGATCTTTTGCAAACTGCATCTCCGGATTCTGGAATGACCACCCTTTGTCGTTGCGCTCTGACTCTAACATAAAGTCATGTAAGAAGGCACTGAAAACCTTTCTTTTTGCTTAGTCCTATCTGTTCAGTTCTGGCCTGCCTTGTCCGTTCTCTCCCTATGTCTTTTGTGTACACGTGCGCCCCGATGCCTGCAGGCTCTGACGCGTTATAAACAAATACAATTAAAAACAAATTTAAAAACAACATCGTGGGGCTTGGAAATGGGTGCAAGGCAGTTTTGATCTCAGGATTCAGCATTTCAGAATGAAGGCCTTACAAAGTTCTGTCTGAATGATGGTGGTACTCTAGTTCTTTCTCCGCCATGTTAATGTTCTTCATGTCTCCTGCATTGCATGCCACCATACATTATTCCCTACCCATTTATATTTGTATTTGTAGTTTATTTATTTGTATGGCACACCTGGCCCAAAGGCATCCATGTATTCTGCAACCTACCCTACCTACGCCCATCTCTATGCTATTTGTGTAACCACATCTGTGTATTCTGCAACCTTACCCTAAACTTGTGAATGCAGTCTATTTCTCAACCTACTTGTGTAGCACAATCTATTGCATTACTTCTAATAATTGAACAGGTTGTTTACAGATCACATCTCTGGTTGTACCTTGGTTTGCTTCTAGGAACAGATGGGGGCATGACTAGACCTTGTGCATTTGAGCTGGCAATGTCTGGGGCTCAGTGGGTACTGACAGAAATACACAAGAAAGGTGCAATGTGGATAGTGAATTCTACCCGAATATTCTTATTAGGATAGTTCCCCAGGAAAAAAAGTCAAGGAAGAGACTGACAAAGATGGCAGACTTGGCTTTAGTGCTCACGAAGAGGAGAATAGCTATGACGTGGAAAGCGGAAAGGGCCCTAGAATAACAGATTTGTTTGTGGATATGCTTAAGTGGACAACAGGAGAACTCACAGCCCTGATGATTAGGATAGAAGGAATGTATGTGGAAGTATTGATAACCAAAGAATGGAATGGGCATCACTCCTGAATGGTTTGTTATACCCTGCAGACGACAGATCCACATGAAGAGATAAAGAGGTAAGGACGGAGTTGGGGATTAAGTGAATCATTGTAAAGTAGAAAAAAACATCCCATGTTCAACACCATCCCACACACTACTGATGTGTAGCACTACATTTGTGCTGCTAGACACTTCAAAAGTTTTATTTTACTTTTACGTTGGTGTTACGCTCAGCTTTTTTTATTTTGAAAATCTGCTCATCCCATATGTAGAGCTTTGGCTCTCCCTCTCAGCCTGTCCTTTCGAAGAAACAACAGCAACTTTAATGACATTACATCCCACGCCACAAAGAAGGCTCTCCTGGCATCTATAGCATGATGCCTGCTCAGCAGTCGCTACCCCTCTACTCTCAGGATGCCTTCAGGGAATGGGGAATGGGGAGCTCAGTGAGGCTCTCACACTAAAGCACAGTCTGTGGCGAGGAAAAGATAAGGAGATTGGGTGAGAAAAAAGGGGAAGAGAGAGAAAAAAAGAATGAGGGAATGATGGAAAGAGGGAGTGGGAAGGCTATGGAGGGAGACAGAGAGAAAGAGAAAGGGAAATATGGAAAAAAAGAGAGAGAAAGAGGGGACAAAGATAAAGATAGAACCTGAGGGAGAGATAGGAGAGACGTATAGAGAGGGAGAGGGTGAGCGATATCGAGCTTCGTGATGCTCATGATGCACGAACAGAGGGAGATTAAGAGATACTGGGACTCATTACAACCCGGGCGGTAACCATGGCGCTATTTGCGCCATGGTTGCCACCGGTAAACTACCGATTCCACCATGGTGAATGGTGGAATTACCGCCCCATTCCAAGGTTTGCGGGTGTGGTAATTCCCCATTCACCATGGCCCTTCCCCATTTCCATTTGAGCCCCGATAGGGCTCAATGGGAATGGGGAAGGCGGTAATTACGGTAAAACCAGCCGTTAAGGGAGGAACCACAAAGGGACCTCGGAATTGGGCAGTAAGGGATTACCGGTACTGGTGCCCTTACCGGTACCGGTAATCCCTTACCGCCCGGGTCGTAATGAGGCCCACTGAGTGGAGAGAGGGAGGAGCTGAGGGAGGCATAGGGCGGGAGAGGGAAAGATAGTGATAAGATAGTCAGATGAGGATAGGGGAGAGAGGGAGAGAAGGAAAAATAGGTTGCGATAGAGAGTGGTATTAAGAGGGTGAGAGAGAGAAAAAGAGACACACAGAGGAAGTGTGAGTGAAAGATGTAGAGAGAGAGAGGGAGAAGACACAGTGAAAAAGACATACAAGAGGAGACCTAGGGAGAGAAACGGACAAAAGAAGATTGAGAGATGGAGGGAGAGAGAGAGTGTCGCATAGAGGATAGATAGGGATAGGGAGGGACAGAGAGAGAGTGAGCAAGGGAAATACACTGCCAGAGAGAGACAGAGAGAGAGAAACATTGTATGTGTGAGAGAGGGAGGAGAAGATACAGAGAGAGGCAGAGAAAGAAATAGAGAGAGGCATAGAGACTACCTATGTCCTTTGCCGCTAAGGTGCTTATGGCAGTTCAATTTAGGCTGTGATCAACAGATAGGAGCTAAGACTCAATCCTTATATGCTTCCCTCTGCTGCTGCATCATGCCCTACCATTTGTCCATCAGAAAGGCCATGCAGTTGTGTTGGGAGCACTGTCCAATTCCAAATTGGACTATGCAAATGCTCTTCTTATGGGGATACCTGACAACAAATCAGCCAACTTCAAGCAGCCTAGAATGTGGCTGTTCGTTTGATATTAAGAGTATCCAAACTGACTCACCTGTGACCTTGATGCCTTAATAACGTATATCCTACTTACCTGGCAAGCAAGCATGTTGCTTTAAGCCCAAGCACCACTTACGATCCATGGATAAACATTTGTTGGTGATCCCACCCTCTGGATTTGTTTTCAGGGGCGGCAGGTGTTTCTGAACGTATGGCCCTAAATTATGGAACAGGTTGCTGCTTCACATCCGAAGCATCACTTCTCTTGCCTCATTTTGATATGCTTTAATTAACCTCTTATCTTTGGTCGGCTGGCAATGAGCACCTCTAAGGCTGGTGTTTGTTAAGAATTCCATAACTTCTGCGCTTGGATGCAGTTGAGTCTGTTGGAAGTGTGCTATACATGTATCAAAATCAAAATCAAACAAGAAGGGAGAGGGAGAAGTAGATGGAGGGGGAGAGGACACCTACTTAGGGGGGTGCATAGGGTGAGAGAGAACCAGTCCTTGCTGACACAGCGAGAAAAACGCAGACTGCATTTGCACAGAGAAACAACGAGAGCGGCCCACAAGAACGCACTAACAGGAATAGCTACAGAGAGGTAGACATCAAGACTGCATTGATACAGAGTAAAATAGAAAAATAGACTGCACTCACAGCAGGAGAGAGTGAGTGCATACCAGTCTAGTCTAAAGTGGCAGAGAAAACAGAGAGAGAGAGAGAGAGAGAGAGAGAGAGAGAGAGAGAGCGAGAGAGCACACTTGACAATGCACTAGTCACCCAAAACAAGTGAGACAGACTGATAGAGAGACAAGCAACTGAAAAGAGTAAAAAAGGTATAAGTATGTGAGCCACCTCTGAGGCAGGAATCTACAAGTGTGCTTCCTATACCTTCAAATGCTCGCTATGACCCTTCCAGTCTTTTGGTTTCTGGTTCCAGCCTGCAATGAATCTTAAAGGAAGGTATGACATCAATCAGCACCCTCTTGACTGCTCAAGTGCTACTGCATTCTGACATGTGCATGCTAAAACACTAATTTCTACCTACGGCATTTTTATGAACATCTAGTTAGGGAATCACATACACGCCCTCCAGGCAATGTGGGGTTTGGGGTTGGCCACGTAGGTGTAGTCAGGAATGAAGGCAATACCTATGGGACATTATGTGCAGGAGGGGTTGAAGAGGTAGGGAATATTATTTCTTTATTTGTGTTGGTTATACATAACCTTTGCAAAAACATTTCAGTATACAAAACAAAACTAAGTACATATAAACAATTCCACAAATCATTTTAAACACAATCAATATGCAGCAAAATACTCAAAATTAAAAACACCAAAGAAAATTGTATTTACAAATACATTCATTATCAGGGCTTTACCTACTGCGACACCTCCCTGGAGCAGCCACTTAACATGCACAGAAAAATTTCGGTTCATTTACACAATTCATATCGTGGTACTAACAGACAGGTCTTTCTCAGAAATCTGACTACCGCAAGCTGCAATGAGAAATTACTCCCATATAGCATTTCGTGCCACAGTCTTTCAAGATCCACAATATCCCCATTCACAAATTTTAAGAAGTGGTGTATACGATCACTTCGTAATGCATCACAGTACATTAAGAGGTGCTGCAGAGTTTCAGACAGCCCAGAGGTACCACAGAACTTACACAATGACGATGTTCCACTCACCCTTTCCCTTAGGTCTGTGATTTCCCTGGTCAACAACACATTGCATTTAAAACGCATAAATTCATTGCGCCATCCTTTGCCCGGAAACTTAATCAAGTAAGGCTCCATACTACCCCCAATTTTATAAGCCGATACCAAATGCTTGTATAGTTTAGTTCCTGCAACCTTAGCACAGGTGATATCCCGATCTAGTGTCTCAGCATATTTTTTTGCTTTGTTTGGATTGAATATAAGCAACTCACACGTTGCACCAAATAGATTTAGGTACGCTAGGGATTCCCTTGTTAATTCTTTTAGATATTCTGAGGCACATGTACCAGTTCGTATCCCATTTCCCAACAGGTCGTAAATAGTGTCTTTAGAGTTCCCAATTAACTTCCTAAATAGGAATACTCAGCGCCACATAACCATACTTCTGATAGAACACAGACCTAGCTCGTAAGGAAATGCTTGCAGTGGCACACAGCTAGGCATCTAAACACTGGTCTTAATATCTTTGCCTCTTATTTATCCAATTCATCAATTGCCCACCTAGTAAATAGTTCCAAACCATAACAGAATAGCGGTTTCAGTTTGCATTTGTAGTAGGTCGGTATGAATGAGAATATCCCATACTTCATGTCAATTTTTTTTAGGTGAATGATTTGTGCCTGCACCTTTGTATCCGAAAATGGCCTATAGTTCTGTTTCCTTTTGGTTCCAAAAATTGGGTAACCCAAATACCGCAGATGTAATTTCACACACAATTTTCCATGTTTCAGGAACCATACTGGATTGCCCCTTGTAACACTGCAATGAATTCGTAAAATTAAAGTTTTCTTTGCATTTATAAGAACCGAATTTGAAATTGTGTAATCTCTAAATGCAGTTAGCAGGCGTTGCAGTCCTCGCGGGGTATGATCAAATAACATAAAATTGTCCGCATAGGCAGACCAGGATACCTTTATTCCCTCGACTGTAGGTGGAACAAAAGCAACTGTCTATAAGACCTTGCCAGTATCTGATACATATAGATTAAATATTGTGGGGGCAAAAACACACCCCTGACGTAAACCATTTGTAGCATTGATCACCTCTGATAGTATTCCCGTGTTACTTAGGCGTACCTGTAGTTTGGAACCTTCATATAAATGATACAAAATTGACAACAGGGAAGGAGGCAATCCCATTTGATGTCATTTCCCCCAAAGGATACTCCTATCCACCATATCAAAGGCCATAGTTAACTCTACGGATGCTACATAAACTGGCCCACTACCTTGTTTCCACGTTTTCCACTGCAGGATGTTCATTAATAGCCCCCCTTCATCATTGCCCAACATTTTGAGGAAACCAAATTGAAATTGTTATAAGATCTTCTTTTCCTCTACCCACTCTTGAATATTTTTCAGTACCGGACCTGAAAAAATCTTGGAATCTGCATCCAAGAGTGCAATATGTCTGTAATTTGCCGGGGATGACCTATCACCTTTTTTGTAGATTGGTACTATATTGGCGATGTTCCATGTGTTTGGTATTACACGGACCTTGACTATATCCTTGTATAGAATTAACAGAATTTTTGCCCAAACATTTGAATTACCCTTAAAGATAATGTTCGCTAATCCATCATCATGCCCAGCCGCCCTCGAAGAGGATGCCTTACCTATCATCAATTTAATATAATTTTTATTGAATGAAAACCCCATGGGTGGTATATAACCGAGTTTGGTAAAGGATTTTGGATCTTAGCGTGAGCATAAACCAAACCAAAATGACCCCTCCATTGTTGTTCCGATACTGCACAAGTTTGCATTTGGGCCTGTGGGATGTTGCGATTGCTTATTAGGGCCCAAAAAGATCTAGCAGTGGGATCCCTTAAGGCTGCCAGCATAGCTTCACTATCACCCTGGTACATCGTTGCTCTATGGGCTTTAATTTGGTCCTTTCATTTATTTTTCCCCAGAACCTCTCTCTCAATAGCGGGTAATTTTTGCCTGCACATATGTCTCAATTCCCTTTGTCGATTATTTTTCAATGTTCTAATTGCAGCGTCATAGGTATGAAGGTGCTTTAACTTCCTTGCATTTATCTTAGGTGCGGGTACTGTCTGCTTAATGGTTGCTTGTACATAATGACCAAAATAATCAACACTGTACAATGATACTTTTTTCCCACAACTCGTATAGTCAAAATCGGATTGGAATACGGCATTGAGTCGATCCACATTGTCATTATACCAAGAAATACGCATTCCAAATTGGTTAACCACATATGTGTCAGAGCGTACCCCATGTTTCACCTCACGTTCCATGCCTTTAAAATGTACCTCCAAAATCTTGTGATCACTGCATTTGGTTTCCCTAATGCTCATTGAACTGGCCAAGCCAAACAGGGGGAGAGATAAAAAAATGTCATCCATTTTTGATGTGAACTTGCCATTAAACCATATGGCATATCCACCACATCCCCCACAATTCTGCTGAATTGGTCAAACCCCAATCCGCAAAAAATAAATGCCCCACAGTTGTCTCTGCATAGTCTTATTTATGTAGTCTCCCCCTTTGAGGCAATATTCTGGTCCAAGATTGCGTTTCCCTCCCGTACATACAGGAATTCCGACATTAAAATCACCCGCCACTATCAGTACCACCGCTGATTGAAGTGAATAAGCTTCTTCTATGGTTGCCCCCAAGTAATTCCAGGGAATCAGATGATTATTTACATTCCAGTAGATGTTAACAACCAGATAATAAGTAGGACCTGCACAGTTAGTAAGCTTACATAGGACAGCGAGACACCAATTTGACAGTCTAAAGATTTTGATTAAAGTGGGTCCCCATTCAACGTATGCGGCAATTACCAGACCCTCAGAGGGCCTACACAATTTACCTTCGCAAGTTCAAAAAACACGATAAAACCATCTAGGACCCATGAAGAGGTAAACCAGGTCTCCTGCAGACAAAAGAATGTGCATTTGGATAGCATAGTACAGATTTCAGGAGAATTTAAAAAAAAAATGGCCCCTCGTGTTCCATATCACTAGGGTAAAGGTGCCTAGATTTTTAAGTATTCGGTTTCAAACCCTGTAACTGCGCAATGGAATCATGTAGGGTCAAAGCTACCCATCTTAAGCTAGAATCATTTCAATCATCATCATTCTGTTTCAGAGGCTTGCTGGTTAACCTTTCTAGCTCTTCCATACCCCTACCTTTTACAGCTTGCAGGTCACGGCCTCCATCGGCATTTTGCATACCTCTGCTATAACTACTAACATCATAGCCAAACATATAAAAGGTTTCCACCTTCAATAACACAGCTACGTAGATTGCTCTGGAATGAAATACTATTCGGACATAGTGGTATCTTTCCGGATGGACATAATCAATCAATTTAATGTCTCCAGATGAAATGAGACTAAGATTCGGTATCTCATTAAATAGGGCCACAATTCTCCTATTCAATAAATAGGGGCCACCTTGTGGAAACAAATAGTATATTAAAACACTAGGAAGTTCCAGAAAATGTGGCTGCCTCAGCTGTATTTCATTGCAAGACCGAAGATTCAGGTAGGAATCTTTGTTTATATACTTCCCGTATGGTTCATTCTGAGTTACCTTCTCATCTTGTAGGTTCGCTGTAGCAATCTTTCTGCCCATATCTTTGCCCTTTCCGAGGTCAGCTACTTCAGTATTTACATGACTTTTGGACACAGTACCTTATTGGGGTCCTCTATCATTAACTTCATCACTATCTGAGCAGTCCGTTCAAACCTAGATGGTTCACCCACAGCATCTTCACGACATGGTCCCCCATTTCCATTAAGTACTACCTTTCCCCCTTCAAGCATTTGTTTCATGACTCTCCAAATCATTCTTTCAGTTAAGGTTAATTCAAGTTCCTTTACATCATCTGTGCCACTATCTATAGTCACAACTCCCTTTCCACCTTCCACAAGAGGCAGTTTATCCCTCCAAGATTCCCGTTTCTTTCCGAGACATTGGATCCACCCTGGTCCGTTAGATTGAGAACTCGTCTCAACTTCCTTTCTACCTTCCGCAGGGGCCAGTTTTTCCCTCCAACCCTCCCATTCCTCTCCAAGACATTGGACCATCCCTGCTCCATTAGATTGGAAACTAGATTTAGCTCCAAATATCTTTGAATAGGATAGTGGTGACAGCTTCCTGTAGTCCGTGGGGAGCATAATAGACTTAAACATAGGGATGTTAGAGTTTGGAAGGTCCTCCCCATTCACATGCCCCACAGCTTCACCAGTGGAGTTAACAGAAAACCTTGTATCTGCATATGAACTAGTTTCAGGTTGTATATTAGCAGACACAGAATTACTGTTAATACACTCGTTAGTAGACATAACTTCAATTTGTGTAGGTTGTTCCATCTCCTTCCCCCCTATTTCATTGACGTTTAGGAGGCTAACCTTACTCCGATTGTCACTCTGTGGATCTTTACCCACTTTAGATCTGCCTCCATGTGTTTTATTTTTTCCTTTTTTTCATAGTTTCAGTTATCGTGCCAGTTGCCACAAAGCCACCCTCCCTATTACAAATCCTCTCCTCCTCCCCTGACACATCCAGATTGGTGACCAGGATGATATCATTGACCTCTTCTCTTATTAAGTTCCACTAATTTTTCTTAGATATTCTGTTCTGCCCTTTTCCAGGCTTCCGCTTTGGAATATTATTTACTTTTTTAGATGGGCCCACCTGAGTTTTAGGAGAGGAAACCAGGATTTCTTTCGGTACAGTAGCACTCCCCTCAATCCCACCAACATCAGAACCTGGGATAAACCTTTCCCGCGTTCTAAGTGGAGGGTGCCCAAGATATTTTTGAGAAGGTACAGGTAACACATTTTCCTGTGTAGTTCTAGTATTGGTCCCTTTATTGACCACCGATTTAGCCTCAATCAAGGTGTGATTGCATGTATTCATCCCAACTAGCTTAATTAAATCCCTGATTAGCAGTGTGTGGAGTTGCAGTTCCGCTAGTATTTGTGCAATGTTTTGCCCATATGGAGTCTCCCCCCAATTACACCCCTCTGGCCTGTATTTGTATTTGTATTTATTAGGCTTATATAGCGCTTTATACCAGATGAATGTCCCACTCTGCCTCATGATTTAGTGGATATTGAGAAAAAGGTAAAGTAAAGAACTATCAAAAGGGGAGTTATGATTTCCTTCTCTATTACTTGCACCTATGTCCAGCACAGGGGGGGGTGTCTTCAACAGTGAATTTTAGGGGTTCATCCATACTTGCAATAATGTACTCATCCCCCTTGTTCTGTCCTAATTCAATCAAAAGGATAGATTTGTCACCAACAGTCATTTCCGGGGCTCCCAACCCACCTTCATTTGTAGGAGAAGGGGGGAGGGGCATTTCCAGCGCCATTTTCATAGTAACCTTCACTGGGGTAAAAACCAAGGGGGCAGACAAAATATCATCATAAGCCTGTACCCCCATCATTGTTTCCCTTCTTGTTAAAGGCACCGTCCTTTTTTAGGTATATTTTTGAAGCTTCATAACCCTAGTAAATGGTCAAAGGAACAAGAATTATACAAAAACTTGAAGCATAGAGGGTGCCATACAAGTAAACCGTTGCCAGTACTATGCAGTTATCAAACGACTCCTAGGAACTCAGACAGTTACCCTACTGCTGTAGTTCCAAAGCCCCCCTGAATCTGTAAATCAGAGAGCCAGTGTGTGAAATATCCTTGAGGGATGAGCACCGTGCTCCTCTCCCCCTCAGTCACCCTAACAGCCAAACTGCTCACTTGTGGGCCACTTCCGGGTGCACGCTCCCAGACTTAAAGTAGGCTGTACTGGTGACACTACAGGAGCGCGAGGCAGGGCTGCAACACAGGAGAATTGGCAATTAGCACAATTTTTGTGGCAGGAGCAAATCAGTGAGCCCAGTGAGCCCAATAAATACAGTACCTCAGTAAAGTCCAGAATACACAATACAAGTCCAGAACGGACCGAATTGCGTGTCCCTCGCGTCTTCTACTTGCCAGCGAGCACTGTCGATGAAGCAACTTTCCAGGGCTGCACTGGCATATCCTCCAGCCAAACAAACCACTAGCAGGCCACTTCCGAGTGCGCCAGCAAGTGGGGTAACACTCCACTGCTCAAAGGGAATTTCCCCGCAGGCACAGTCAAGTGAAACTCAAAGTAATCAAGCTGAAGTTCATCAAATGTTCCCCTACATGCACAGCATGTCCAAATTACTGTGGTACAAGGATTCGCTCGACTGCTGAAAGGGTCTTGCCCCGCAGTCGCAGCCAAGCAGTTTAACAGATAAACAAAGAAGAATTCCACAGTTAATCCCTCACGTGCATTAGCGTTTGATTTGGCGCAGTATGAAAGTGTGCTCGACTGTTCAAAGGGCCATACCCCACAGTCACAGTCGAGCGATGCACAAGATAGTTAAAGGTTCCACAAATATTTCTCCACCGCCACCATATTAGGCGTGGTGTGGCAGCAGACAGAAGGCAATGTTGGTGTATGCTTTGGAGCCAAGAGGCGCTCACCTTTATTTGTTGGTGGATTCAGAAATGGCGAGTTCTTTGGAGGATTAGAGAGCCACAGCCACCTCTCACTCCAATCACCTGTCAGGTTCAGCCAGCAGCAGGATGCTCGGAATACACGCAATATTTATTAACAATAGACTGCGTAGGACCGCTAGAAAATACCTTGCTGCAGACCCCAGGATTTAACCAACCCACGAAACAGATCTGTTTGGTTCAAGGCGCTGGACCACGCATCTGGAATCATGCAATAGGCCAGAAACTGTTATTCTCCATATAATGGGGATATTTATCGGTGCTTTCACGTGAAATCTTGACGACCTTCGGGCACGGAGAAGAATTGCGACAGGTCTCTTTTCAAACAGCAACAGCGCTCCTCTTTTCGGAAACCAAGCCTCCTGGACCTCAGCACCTCAGTGTTGCAGGGGCACACACATCTTCGTGGGTGGGAGGAAGGAAAAAAAAACAACGCTGATTGCTGCGTACACCCGGGCTCGCCGTTGCCGACGCTGCCTATCTCATACACACGGGCTCTCTTGTTGCAGGGCGTCTGCGTGCCTTGGGCGTCCTCTCCTCAGACCACAGCCCGGGGATGCAGATTCCTCCCAGCGTCTCAGTCTGCCCTCTGCTGCCAGTGTTTCTGACAGCGCAGTCCAGGGAGTACGGTTACCCTCAGATTTCTCCCCGCCGCCACCTCTAGTGAAGCCAAGTCTGCCACACCGAGCAGCGACACCCGCAGCAATACCCTCAGCAGCGCACTGGCCAGCAGCCACGCAGAGACGCCGCCAACATAACAGACTCCTCTGCGGTAGGGAATATCTCATTAAAAAATCCTGCGTTCTAATGTATCACTGTTGGGGAAAACTTTACTGCTGTTAGATAGTGATGCATTTTGGGTAAAACAATGATAAAAGATGTTTTCATATTTGGCTTCAAGTAATAGAATTCTTCATTATTTAGCTACAGCTTGATATATCCTTTTTCAAGAGAAATGAATCAGAATAATTATTAAAAGCCGAAATTTGTAAACCCCTACATTGAATGGGTTGCCATCATTTATTATTTATTATTTATTAGTGAGCCTAATTATTTATATATGTGATTATGTGATAAATAGCCCTGAAGTTAAATGATTCAACATGCCATTAAAAACGTGGCTCCTGCACACATATATCAAAACGACATGAGTTCAATGCTTGGTATGATGCTTCAATGAGAAAAAGTGCTTGTGTGTAACGCAATGCGCTATGCAAATGTCTTTTCATTTTCTGTGGAACGTACAGAATCTGCTCCCGAAGAAGAATATTAATATGACCTCAAAATGCACAGAAAATAGAATAAATACATATACTGCATGATGCCCTGTAAGGGATAGATTTGAAGAAATAACATTAAAATATATGACTCCAAAAATAGATGACTTAATTGAGACTTACATGAAAAACACACTGTAGGACCACATGCAAAAGTGTATAGTTGCATAAACAGAGATGACAAACAAACCCTTATGCCTTTGTTACCTATTTCCGCATTCACTAAGAGGCAGTGTATTAAATCTAGTTCTTCGGATTAAGACCCATTTTTTTTAGGCCAACAGTCTTTAACAAATATGGTTAAACAATGAATATGTGTATTTTCACTAAGCTGGTGGTGTTTTACCCACTCTTGTCAATCTTCCATATAGTGTATAGAACAAGAAACCTTATTTTATCAAAATTGTATAGCTTCTGGACAATGTTTGCAGAAGTCCTCTAGTTAAACAATCTCATGTCAACGGTCAGAAGGGGTTTTCAACAAAAAACTATTGTTACAACTGCAGGGAGACCTGTAGCAAAACTCTTCTAATTGAAAGAGTCAGAGCATTACCTTACGGGAGTTGGTTTGCCCAGTGCCAGTTTCATGAGCAGTCCCTCTATCCTTCAGGATCCTTTTGGTTAGTTGAATTTGTGTTCCAGTGTTCAAATGAGGAATGACTCCAAAATTCTCCCAGGTTTTACGGGCTGGTGGTGACCCCTGCCCATCTATCAGGAGGCATCCACCATTCAAACAATGGAGATTATCCAATTCAGGATAACCATCTCAGAAGCATTTGTGACATGAGCCAAGGTGAGAATGTGGCATCAATACCCCCTTCCAAGGTCTGCAACATGGGGGGTTAATGGCCCGGCAGCCCAAGTTAACGGCTCGAGTGAAGCACGCATCCCATTCAATGAATGAAAAAACGTATCCAAAATGGCTGCCGTGGTTGTAGACGGCGGGGCTGTGTACGGCGCCCCTCTTCTATTACCATTGTGGCTGGAAAAGAGAGGATGGAAGCTGCTGCAGCAGAGCCCCACTGCAAAAATAAGGTAAGTGGGGCAGTGGAGGGGGGTGGGGAAATGAAAAAATAAAATAAAAACGCGAGGGTGGGGGGACGGTGGAGGCCCATGATCCACAGAACATGATTGGTTGTGCTCCCCATCACAGGTGCTAATGTGTATTAGAGCATCTTGACCCTAAACAAGTCTTCACCCTTTGGAAGGTAACAGCGGCACTTCCCAGACCCTGAACAGAAACCACAGGAATAGGAGATCACATATGGCTATTCCCTACCCAAAATAGGACAGGGTGTAAGCTACAAGGGAAGGCATTTCGGGTCTTGTGATAGCCAAAAGACACTATTGAAATTAAAATAAAGGTTCACGGTAGATCACCAGTAAAATATGGTTCTACGTGATTTGATCCCCATAAAAGACAAAGAGGTAAGTTACTTTGTGGTCGATTTTATTCTGTTTTTTTAAAACTTTTAATGGATTTGTCCCTTCATACCAACCTTCCCACGCCCTTCCCTCTCCATCCCGAACCCTTCCTTACCCCACACTCCAATCCTTTACATATATCTATTTTACCCCCATAATGAATCTTACCACTTTGTAATGTTTGGTGATGAAACCAGGTTGTGAAATATGTCAAAATCAAGATACACTTTCACCTGTCTCCTTGGAACGCACTAACAAAATAGTGAGGAACATTTTAGTGTTGCAATTGATACCATAAATATGGTGGTTTTGGGCTGACTGGCTGGTACCTGCCAAAGAAGTTACAGTGCTAAGTGGGGGGAAAAAGCGCCTCACTTGCCAAAAGTGGTCAGGGTAAGCAAATCAGCAGATATTTAGGGGGGCTGAGAGAATGAGGCAACACTTTCATTTCATTCAACGTCTTTTGTATTTGTTTTTTTGTATTTAATTGTATTCATAGAGTGCTTAATGCCTAAGTGCTTTACATAGATTCAAAAGGTACATAAATGTGAGACTCAGTCAAAAACACGCAAAATAGAGCAAATAAGATTAGAGGCGGAAAACAGGTGATCTTTGAGTCTAGATTTAAAAACAGAGAGACTGTGTAAAGACCAAAGCGACAAAAGGAGTGAGTTTCAGTGCTTATGAATCAGGAGGGAGAGAGAACAGAAATGAGAAGCCGCACAGGGAGGACGAGGGCGAGGAGCAGTTAGGAAAATGAGGGAGTGTGTGCATAGATCATTTGGTGAAGAATAGAAAGAAACAAATGCTGACAGATAGGGAGGAGCTAGTCCATGAAGGCATTTAAAGGCAAGCCCTTGGAAGTTAAAAAGTCGAGCATCGAAAGGTAACCACTGAAGGTGGTGCAGGGCAGTGGAGACAGAGTCCCTGGGAGAAAGAGTACAAAGAGTATGAATGGAGGAAGTTTAAATGGAGCGTAGAGGAGCAAGATGATATGCTGGGAGACCCAGGAGACCCAGGAGTAGACAGGAGCAATAAGCCAAACCAAACTAGAAACACTTGTGTACAGGTGCGTTATAAATGCCATAACATATCATATATCATATATCAAATATCATATAACAACCAAACCAGGGAGTTCTCCCAATTATTTGAAATATTAGCAACTCTATTATATTACATCAACTAAAAGTTGCACAAGGGTTATTCCATAAAAGCAACCATTAAATTAGTGGAGCCAGAGAAATTCTGACACACCAGAATAGTGACTAATTCATTACAACTTGATTTCAGAAGACAAAATAAGTTGTTCATTGTCTTTCTGAATTTCCTCGCATATGCTTGCTCAATAGTTAGCCATATATAACTTTGGCCTTAAAGCTCTGCATGATGCGGCTAAGCACCTCATCCCATATTTGCAGGCAAACTGTACCATGTTGTGAATGGTTTGGTCAAGAGAAGAAACACATTCCCCATATTCTTCCCAAGCTAATGACTGTGTAATGGGCACATCTAAATAATGGCCATTTGCTCCCTATGCCTCTCCGATCAAGGGACAGATGACCTGCAATAAAATCAGCACCAACTTGGAAAATGTGCGAGACCGCTCGCAATTCACCGCCAACCATGTACTCCTTGATGGACTTATAATGATTCTATCAAAATTTGAATATTTAATGCCAAAGAAAGATGGCTATTATCTAAAGAATATCATTGAAGTTTTGCTGTGTAGACCTTCTAAAATGGCCGCCACTTTTTCAGAGCCCCAGGCACCTGAGATGCTTTCCTCTGAAAGCCCACCCACAGCCCTCCTTTTGCTGATATTTACACAGGCCCTGAGAGCTGGCAGGGAAATCCGGGTCCTGCATAGGCCCACTGATGAAGGCCAGCTCTGAGGACCCCTGTCCGTCCCTGTCATGCCACTGGAAGGCCGCCCACTCACCCATACTCCAGCATGGTATGTCCTGACTTGCAGCATTCAACGCTACATTAATCTGAGCATGTTGCACACTCTGGCAGTCCACAAGTCCAACCTACTGTCCATGTTCCTGCAAAATGCAACCCTGATCCATCACAGAAACCCGCTCCATACCTCTCAAGGAGCCTGTACCCCCACCTTTGCAGTCACCAACAGTCAAATCTATACAAGTAAACCATGCAATGGTTAACGCCAGCTGCCCGTGACTCTGCGCAAACCACTCTCGCCCTTCTAAACCTCCTCCGAATAACAGTAGAAATTAACACCTATGCTCATGCAGCACAACTAACCACACCCATGCCTCTCATTCCTTCCCACAACCGTGACTCACATGGCACCCCACCATGATCTCAGCAACTGCCTGCCACACCATTCAGGCGCAGCTTGCACCTACAAATGGCAGAATGTACCAATATCTCTTAATTTGCACAAATGTTCTGACCTTCCATCCAATACCAATGTGCATGACTGCCCTAGCATGGCAGCCACTGTAACTGGGCCTGACTGCCCTAGCATGGCAGCCACTGTAATTATGCCTCACTGCCGTAGCATGGCAGCCACTGTAATTGTGCCTGACTGCCCTAGCATGTCAGCCACTGTAATTCTCTCTCACCGTCCTAGCATGGCAGCCACTGTAATTGTGCCTGACTACTCTAGCATGGCAGCCTCTGTAATTTTCCCTTACGGCCCTAGCATGGCATCCACTGTAATTGTGCCTGACTGCACTAGCATGTCAGCTACTGTAATTTTCGCTGACTGCCCTAGCACAGCAGCCACTGTAACTGTGCCTAACTGCGCTAACACGGCAGCCACTGTAATTGTTCCTGACTGCAGCAGCATGACAGCCACTGTAATTGTGGCTGGCGGCCCTAGCAAGTCAGCCGCTGTAGTTGTCCCTCACTGCCCTAGCATGGTAGCCACTTTAATTGTGCCTGACAGCCCTAGCAAGGCAACCACTGTAATTGTCCCTCAGTTCCCTAGCATGGCTGCCACTGTAATTGTGCCTGACTGCTCTAGCATGGCAGCCACTGTAATTTTCCCTCACTGCCCTAGCTTGGCAGCCACTGTAATTGTTCCTGACTGCCCCTGCATGGCAGCCACTGTAATTGTGCCTGACTGCCCTATCACGTCAGCCACTGTAATTGTGCCTGACTGCCATAGCACGGCAGCCACTGTAATTGTTCCTGACTGCCCCTGCATGGCAGCCACTGTAATTGTGCCTGACTGCCCTAACATGGTAGCCTCTGTAAATGTGCCTAACTGCCCTAACATGGTAGCCACTGTAAATGTGTTTTCACAGTTCAATAATTCTCACATGCTCAGTTGGATAGCAAACAGACACCTTTGAGGGAGCACCCACGTGGCGCTGGACCGATCTGTATCTGGTACCTATTTCAGTTTCATAAAGTTCTATCACAAACGAGTCATCTTTCCTCATACAATGTTGCTGCTTGTAACCTTTAGCATGATGCCATCTGGTCTGTTATCAGTCTCTCCAACTCGCTGGCGTTGCTTTGTTGTCAGAGACAAGGACAGTACTACAGCGCCAATCTCTTCTCCCTGCCTTGGCTATCAATGCGGGAGGGCCGTGTGTACCTCCGACACACACTGCAGCGTTCTTCAGCTGCGATTCCCGGTCTTACGTGTCTTTTCCTTGAAGCCTCCTAAAATTCACGGTTCTTCTCCAAAAAGGTCAAGGGTAGTTCCATCCTTGCAGCCCTCTCTGGTCTTGCAGCCTTTCTCCTCAGTTTAAACTGCCATCTCTGAATTTTTGCTTCCTCGAGAGTTTTTCCTTGCTCTCTGTGTGCTTTCGTTCTACGCCTTTTATCCCTGTGGGGAAGAGAAAGGGAAGTCAGGTGTGTGTAATGAAAGTTGATTGGCTGATCTTGTCTGGCCTCAAAATTGGGACAACATGGCGAGTTCTCATAGGGAGTAAAACCCTTAGTATTCCTATGGGTATTTTTCCTGTCTCCTGGTTAATTTTTCCTCATTCTAAGAGGGTTGGTGATCTCGGAAGGGTGAGACCCTGAGGAGTTGTAGGGTTTGAGGAATGAATTAGAGAAATATGTAAAATAATAGTTTGGAGGTCTGTCAAGGGAATAAACAGGATTATCTTTGTGTAATGGAAATGGAAAGAATGCATTTTTATTGGTTTCAGGAAAGGTTGAGGAGAGTATTGATAAGTTGTTTCTTTGTAAAGAGAAGAATACCTTGTCTTGCCCACATTTTCCCTGCTTATGTTTTCCAAGAATACCTGCGAATAACCTCGGAGAAACACCTCACGTTTCTCACACTCCTGACAGCCTTCCAAAACATGATAAATGACCCAACCATCATGGTTGATTTATACAACCAATCTCTACTGCTCACCATTGATGAGATTGCACCTTTGAGCAAACGCAAACCAAAGCCAATGATCCACCGCAACACATGGTTCACCCCATGCCTTAAATATCTCTGCTAAACCAAGTGAGCAAATGAAACTGCCTGGGAAAAAGTCCTGTCAGCACCCAATAAATATCACCTCACCACCTTATCCAAAACATGCAAAGAGGCCATACTCTGAGCTAAAAGCTCCACTTACAATGATAGAATTGCAAAAGCCATCACAGGAACACAAGAGTTTTTTGCCATACTGAGAACAACAATCTCCAGTCCCCCGCCAGCCAACTGCTCCTCAGATCTTACGTGGTGTTCCAATATACAAAATGCTTTGCTAGACAAAATCTCAGGACTCCAACTAAAACTCCTAGCAAAGAAAAACAAACAAATCTCCTCTGATGCCTTACCAGGCACAAAACCCTTACCACTCACCCTTCACATTCATCAGTTTCAGTTCAATCCCATCACTGAATTGGAACTCATTAAACTGATCAAAGGCCTAAAACCTTCCAGGTGTCAAGGGGACATCTCCCCGGCTCCAGACTGCGCTTCAGAGCTGGCGCCATTCATCTCTTTGCTCATCAATACCTCTTTCTCCTCTGGCATAATGCCTTCTAATTTAAAAGATGATCGGGTCCTACCCCTCCACAAGAAGGCCATTTTAGAGCCAAACACACCCACCAATTACTGCCCAATCACGATTATCACATTTCTACTCAAAATCCTGGATAGAGCAGCCTATTTACAAATTCAAAAACATCTGGAATCTAATAACCTTGTCGGGCTGTGCCAATCTGGGTTCTGTCCAGGCCACAGCACCAAATCTGCCCTCTTAGACCTAAAGATCCAAATAGATGACTTCAAAGACAACTGCAAAGTCACACTCCTCCTCTTACTAGGCCTCTCAGCGCCCTTTGACTTAGTAGATCAGAACATTCTCTGCCAACATCTCTCATCGGCAGGCACTTTTCCCTTAAAGCTACAGCTTGGATCTCATCCTTTCTCTCAAACAGAATGATGAGAGTGTTTTTGACCTCTGTCTCTGCCTCCCCAGCCCCAGTCACCTCTGGAGTCCCTCAAGGTTCATGTGTCTCTCCCATGTCATACAATATCTTCACGAAACTCCTCTTCAACCTCCTTGAGACCCTAGGTATCTCCTACACTAACTATGCAGACGATACCCAATTCCTCTGACCCATATCAGTCTCCTACAACACTGACTCCAATATGTTGGGTGTGGTCTACCAAACTATCCAGGCTTGCATGGCCTTACACTCACTGTGCCTTAACGATCACAAGACCGAGCTGCACTTGATCGGATTGTAGCCACTACTAAATAAACTTGACGAAGCATACAAGTCCTTCATCATTAATGGTATCACCATCCCTGTCTCTAAATAAGTTAAAACCTTGGGGGTGTATATGGACTCTTCACTATACGTAACTAGACAGGTAATTGCAATCATCCCCGCTGCGGCCTATACCACCAGGTTGATTAACGCTAGCAGACCTTTCCTCTCCACTGAGAGCTGTGTCACAATCGCAAGAGCCCTCATAATCTCCAAATTAGACTACTGCAACACCCTCTTTGCTGGAAATACTGCCCATAACATCACAAAGTTACAGATCATACAGAACAATGTGCTACGAGCAACCAGGAACATCTGAAAGACCACATATCCCCAGCCAGAAGAAACATACACTGGTTACCCATTCAAGAGCGTATACTGCTTAAAACACTCCCCATAACCCACAAATGGCTCTCTAATGCTGTACCCAGATAACTTTCCCGAAAATTCTACAGACCACAATCCACAAGACCTTCTCTCTACCCTAAGATACAGATTGCAAAGACCAGGGGGTGTAGTTTCCTGGTGGTGGCTGCTAAGCATTGTAATGCCCTACCACTATCACTAAGATTAGAACTGTCATTCTGGACCTACTGTAAAATGTCTCAAAACCTGGCTCTTTTCACAAGACGTATAATCTTATGCAATCCGCTAGTATGCCTTTAATTATGATTGGTCAATGTAAGTACGCTCCTTACCAACTATGCTTCTCTGCATGCACTGTTAAGATTTGCCTTCTTTAACCACTGTAAGCAGCGCCTGCATGACTCCGGGCTTGGTACGCTCTACAAATGCCAAAATAAATTAATGAAATTGTAAGGCCAAATTGATGTGTTTCTGAACTTAAAAAGAAACAGTGTTTTACGCTGAATTTCTGAAAATCTCACCTTGGCCCACTTATGTAAACTGGACAATTCTTTACCTTTCTGAAAAATAAGAATCGATTGAAAAGCTTGGTAAAATGATTTGCAGCAGTTGTTTGAATTACTATGTGATCTGTAAATGTTAGCACTGCGATTAGCCGCCACACCATCGTAAGGGTCTTTAATAGAACATCTGCTACACTAGTCTAACAGATGTTCAACAGAAACAGTGCTAGGGAAGCACCTTTGCACCCCTTTCCTTTCATTATGAAGTGTAGTGGCCCATTCATTCCATGCATATGTTTTGCCATGTTAGATTAAATTGCACTGTTTGGTAGAAATCAGGTAATGGGCAACTATCTGTATTTTAGATTACTGGGGTTTTATCCAAAGACCCATGCCTGACACAAATCCAGCTAAAGCATTTTTACGTTGTCAAAGCAGTTGGGGTTCTACATAGCAAGAAGAACAGTATCATTTAAATATTGCTTTGGCCTGTTTTTGAGGAACTATCTTTATTTAAATCACAATCCCGCTATATTCATGAAAATGGCAAAGGAAACAAATGGGGCATATGTACATCTCCTGCCTTATTCCTTTTGTAGTTATTATTGAAACAAATTCATTATTTCAAAGAGTGAATCACCCAGACCCCGATATCTATTAAAGTGAGAAGAGCAGTGTCTATCCAAATGGATCAGAGGAACGCTTATCAAATGGAACAATCAACTGAATAAAATGTGGAGCTCTGTGATAAAAAAGATAGAGAAACACCCCAGGCATCTTTTCATATGTTCCTCAGTACAAGTAAAGATGACTGGACTGCATTAAGTGTTCCTACCTTAACTCAGACGATATCGCACATCTGAAAGTATATAATTTTCCCTACTCCCTTCAAGTTGGTGGAAAAGATGGAATTTGCTTGATATCTTTATCATACTATTGATTCATTAATTTGGGCTTTTGCATACATGGTCTTTGCAGCTGGATTATTTATATATTCAAGGAAAAAACTTTAGTTGCAGGGACGTTAAGGAGAGAACATAAAGCAACAAAACCCCTGAAATTCAGCTAAAGCCAATTTAATTTTGTGCCGCCCCCTGTTGCGCAGCCTATGACCACAATGATGACATCACAGATCACATCACTGATGACATCCCTAATTACATGTTGTATGAGAACACTGGCTTTCAAACCTTCAAATCAAATAAGTGAACAACTAAGTACATAAAATTACACACACACAAATACAATTCTGTACTGTATCATGCACATGAACATATGATTATTGCACAGAAAATGTATATGTATAGACGCAGCTATAAATATACATATGGCTCCATCCTTCACGTATGAAACACAGGATAGTATCAACACACCTACTTATGTGCTTTTGATGGACGCAAATATTCTAGAGCCCGTCCTACATGCTTGCTGTCGCAAAAATATTGAATTCAAAATTGCCTTTCCACTGCAACAAACTCCAAGAACTGTCCCCAACCTACCAGCCCCCTTCCACTGCTCATAGTCCTCCTCCCCTCCCCTAGTGTCTTACACTCCCCCAGAACAAACAAGGCATATAAGATACCACCCCACCCAAAATTCAGGGTAGTCACGGCTACCACACATCCACAAACACACAAGTGTCACTTGCTGTAATATAGCCGTGGCTACAATGGGGGAGGTGTAGCACCCTCGACCAATTAGAAAGTACAACACATACACATCATGCATACCCTGCTAATACAAAGTACTAGAAATTCAAACTAGCAATCATTTTCCTGGAACCAAAGAAATACTGAAATGGCTGGTTTGAAAAGTGTGTGGGTGATTGGAGACAGTTGGCTGTTTTGGTTGCTGGCTTTTTGTGAGAAACTAACTGCCCGATTCATGGAATTATTTGTGTGAAGAAGCAGATTTGCACGCCTTTCTGTCCGAAAATCCCCATACTTCAAACAGGGATTTTCGGGGAGAAAGGTGCGCAAATCTGCATTTTTCACGCAAATAATTCCATGAATCAGGGTCTAAATATTAACATGGACCTAGATTTGACAGATGTTACCATTAAATGGTTTGGATTGTCGGGAATGCACTGGTTACAGGTTTTCCCAAAATTGTTAAGTCTGAGAAGTACAGGGCACCCAGACATCCTACTAATTCATTGTGGAGGCAATGATTTGGGGAATGTAGGAGGGGTTTCCCTTACTTTAATGATGAAACAAGACATGGAAAAATTAATGGAATTATTTCCTCACACCCGGCCTCATTATGAGTCTGCCGATCCGGAAACAATGGTGGCGGTAAATCCGCCACCACCGTTGTTTCCGGACGGCTGATTCTGAGTTCTGCAGGCAGGAGGTGTCACTCCCGCCAGATCTGACCAGGCGGGAGTAATGCCACCCGCCTGCTGGTGGAAATGGAAACAATGGCGCTGTCATAGACAGAACCAGTGTTTCCATTGTCCCCATCCCCATGGAGTCCCACAGAATGGGGATTTATGGAATTCCGCCTCCGCTCACCGGGGTTGTAATGCCCCGACAATTCTGGCAATCACAAAGGTGGAATTATATTTCGGGTCCGGCAGCAGCCTGACAGTTTTCCCAGCACGGCTACCGCCGGACTCGTAATGAGGCCCACCACCATTATCTTTTCCAATCACACTCAGAGGCAAACATGGAGATGGACCACCAGATATATTGGTAAAATTGAGAGAAATATTAATAAAGGAGTTTCAGCATTCATAATAGACCACAACCAATTATGGATTGCGAACAGCAAAATACAGTTCTATAAGGCCAATTTCTATAGGCATGACGGAGTACACCCAACCGTTGAAGGAAATGTAGTGTTCCTTCATAATATCTAAACAGTGCTCTTGATGTGCTAAAATTCTACACCAAGTGTACCCCAACACATTCCTTTTAAGGACTACTCATCATACATAAATGCACAAATATGATAAATAATAACTAAAAATGTCTGTATTATACACGCGGCTACAGTTAATTGACTTTTACCCTACGGCTACAAAAAGTCAGTTAAAAGGGAGACTGACTTCAAGTTGTATACTACAATCCAACTCAAATGATAAATAAAGAACAACACTACTCGTGTACAAATATGAAGTAACTGGAAAATAAGAATCATGAAACAAAATACATAACAATAAACTAGATAGGCAAACATTGCACACCCACACAACATAATACAAGTGAGAATACACAACCTAAAATACATTGTGTGGTGCATCTAAAACTAGATTACAATTGTTCTTTTTTATATTAATCTTGTTAAACTATTTTCTTCTAGCTTTCTCCAAAGTCTCACATGCTGAAAAGTCTGAAAACACACATCCAAAATAAAAAAAGACTCTCTGGCCAGTGACTTTTCACCCCCAACACCACTGTACCTAGACAAAGAACTTTAAAAAAAATATAAAACTCAATTATATAGGCATGGATACCAAACTACACATACCCTCAGCTATCTGTAGTGCTTTGTAGCCCTGGATATAGCTGTGAATATCAGCAAAAAAGGTGAAAATAATTATTTCCTGCCCCCACGCCCTGCACCTCACCATGTGCCCCCCTCATCTGTGCCAGCTCCTCCCACTCCCCAGATGACCGCCTCACCTCCCCTGCCCTCTCTCTTTCACCCCAGAGCACACACTGCTTCTGTGACGCAGTTTGCTTTCAGATGTCAGCTACTTGCGGGAATAGCCGAGGCTACAGTAAGCTTTGTGTTGCAAACTGGGTCCTTGGTCCCCCTCCAACTCCCAAATTTCACTCAGTGCTTTCTAGCTATCCACTCACCTCTATCTAATTTTCTTTACACGCAAATAGCTTTTTACTGCATTTTATTTTCTCATAACCTTGGCTACAGCCACTATTATCTCTCGCATCGAGTGAAAACCAAGGTGGCAGTCATTTCATTTCTGAAAATCATGATCCTGCAATGCACCATGGGAGATATAACTATAATTTCTGGGGAAAGGGGCACACCGTTCTACGTCAAATTTAAAAATAAGCACAGCATAGAATAACTCCAAACCATGCATGGCGTGTGAGTTAATGCTTCATGCCCAATGTGTTTTGGACCTGGTCGAAATCCGTACAGCAGTTTGGGCTGTGCGCTTTGGCAAACTTTACCTTTTTTGCCTATGGGAAAATGTAGGTTGCTCTTTTGGAGAAAAAAATATTTTTGGATGCTTAATAACTATTAGATTTTTTGATTAATCTTTACGAAGCATTGCCGTGTGGGGGGGGGCCCACAGACTTTTAATCACTGTTCAAAATTTCGGCCAAATCTGTTACTCGAATCAAAAGTTATTAACAATGGAATTTTGAGTGGTTCCTTTTTGTCTCGGACTAACTGTAACTATAGGGTGGCTATTGCTACCCTATCATTTTTTTCAGGATCAATGCAGTGCCCTCTTTACAGGTTGCATATCATTAATAACAAATAGCACCCAGAAATCAAATAATTCGGCAGAGACCCCATCTCGTCTTGAGATCTTGCACTTGGTAAAATCTATTATTCAACATTAAGGTACACAGTTAACAGAAAACACATACCATGCAATCACAAGCTTCGAAGAGGGTAGTCTAAAGATCAAAATGGAATGCCATAAAACCAATGTCCTGGTACAGATTGTTTGCACATCATCTCAAAGTATGATACAACTGTATTTTGAGTTACAATGATTTCCAAACTAGCTCAGCCGCTAGACTGTTTCATAAAAAAGAGAATTGGATAGTTACAACCTTCCAAAAGTGACAAGGCTCAGTAAATAAAACAGATGTTCTCAAGCTCTGTGCTGTGCCTCTCATTTTTCTAAACTAACTGTCTCTTTATAAATGCTTTTCTTTGATTCTATCTCTGCCCTGATAAGTGTTATTTCATTCAACTGCAGCAATATAGCTGCGTTCCACTCTCCTACAAGCTCATCCATATGCAAGGTGTTCTGCTCCTTTCTTATAACAATTCTATTCTTAAATGTGTTCTGTGTGGGATACACGGTCCACAGATGTTATACCCATAGTGGTACTTAAGCCAAAGCATTAAGAAAAATGGAAAGGGCTTTGCCATTATATCTCACATCAGATCCATAGCCAGAATACATGGATGAGTCATGTTGCATATTCTCCAGGCCACCTTCACCAGTTGGCATTACATTGCCAATTACCACATTAAAATCTCTTCCTATAACCCAGCAATACTTTGTTCCAATTGGCACATACTCGTAGAAAATACTAATTTCTAAGGGAAGCTGGAAGCACATTTCTGTGAGGGCTCATTGCACATGACTGGATGAATACTCCATTTTACTTTTTCAGCTTGAGCTGGTTCAGGTTTGGCATAAAAGTGGTCATTCACATTTCTTCCTCCACCCCGAGTTGTGTAGAAAACGAAATGGTCAGGCCACCTGCATTCCTTTCTTTGCTGAAACATGATATTAGAAATCAATGGAAGTAGACTGCCTTTATTGTCTAGCTCTTCTGGAATAGAATTCTGTCACAGGATCTAATGAGCATGAGCTGATTCTGATGAATTAATTTGGCATCATGGCAAACCTAATTATTGCATCACTTGTCAATGCTGATTTGGGATGAAGTCATCTGTTGACAAAAGCGATTGATCATGATGTGCATTTCTTCCTCACAAGCTAGGACAATATACTCAAAGTGGATTAACTGGCAGCACTTGTGCTTGTCACTCTATATTGTTCAGAGGAGAGTGATTCCTTAATGAACCATATGTTATGACAAGGCATCAGGATTACATTAAGCAGATTCCGGGACATACCACTGAGTCAGGAAATGTGCTCCACTTTTACACCACCCCAAGTATGAAGATGAGCCTCCACATGTAATTTTGCAAAATATTCTATGTACTCACTGCTGTTAAATACAGATAGGATTAAAGTAAAACAATCTATCAGAGATTAAATGAGGTGTTTGCCTATTGTTCTGCTTATTACACACAGTACTTTGCATAATATGCTCTGAGTGAATCATCTACAAGCGACTAGTGCCAATAGAAAATAAATAAACCAGTGTTTCTCCAAAGTTTGTGCATGTAAGCTTATGGCTTTATTGATCTGAGAAGTTTGGTAGTTTTCTGACAAGGATGAAGCTCACGTTCTTGACTTCATCAGTTGGAGTAGTAAGAGTGTCTCTGTACATGCCAAATGCTTGGTGTGCCACAAATGATGATTTGAATCAAACATTATAATCTTTGCTTTAGTTGGGTTCAATTTTAGTTTCTTAATGGTGCGTCAGTGATGAACATCAACATTGTTTGGTGATCGACATGTGAGAGACACTACCTCAGAAATCAGGTGTGGGGTTTTGTTTGTGCTTTGCAGTTTTAGAGCTATCTGGGTATGTTCTATGTATTCAAACACATGCAGGCATTTTCAAATATTTTTAGTCGGTACATGACTGACAGTTTCAAATCCCCCAGAGAGGTTCAAGAGGATCAAAGCAAGCACTCTACCTCAGTCTAGTTCCAGTTCTTTGATGGCCATTAGGAGTGATCATTTCAGGTATAATCTGCGTTTACAGGGATGGTTGTATCTCTGTGTAATGGCTTGTGAGATTTATGAAATCGGGGGGCATGCAATGTACTCTGGGTTTCTTCTCTAGTCCTGACAGACATCGTATTGTGGTTGGCAGTACATGTTGCAGCAAAAGTAGAGAGTACACTGGGTTTATGGAGTAGGACTGAGGTGAGACAAAATATCAGCTTTTACATTTGTTAAACGGGGACAATGAGAAATGGTGTAGTAATATTGGGTGAAATATTGCTTCCAGTGGGCGTGTCAAGGGCTGAACCATCTAGCATATTTTAGGAATTTCTGATTTGTATGATCTATACTTTCACAAAATGCAAATCTATGTTCCCAGATGGTGCCACTACATAAATCCTTCCTTGAACTTAAATGGCATAAATACACTTGGCTAGGGTGAGTTTTCCTGAGGGATTATCTACTTGCTGTAATTATTAACCATTATTTCCTTTTTGGGACAGCACTGATTGATGGTGCCCCTTGAGACATCGGCTTGAAGCATAACTGGTTTAACAGCTTCAGGATGGTTAAAACAGAAGGCTGTTGTGAGAATGGTGAAGGCCTCTTCTGTCACCATATCAAAAATGAAGGCAATAAACTTTCAAGGTTAAGATTAAGGAGATGCAGCAGTTGGGAGAAATCTTCAACAAATTGTAAGTAAAAGTTGGTGAAACCCAAGAATCAATTCAGTTCTGTGAAATCTGTCACTGCGGGCCATTCAAGGACCATGTGCACCTCCTTCTCTTCTATCTTAAGATCTCCACCCTTATCTGTGGTACTGGCATTTTTGTAGATTAGTATACAGTGTATTCCTTATCTGTATAGTTTCTTCGGAGATGCTTAATAATGGTTTTGTCTATTGTGGGAGTAGATATGTATATTGTCCACATACACAACTACATAACTCCCTTCACAAATCATGGAAAAATTAAGTGCTGAAAGGTGACAGCAGCATGCAGAGGCCAAAGGACATACCAATGTCCTCCAAATTGCTTGTTTGGGATTAAAAGCAGTCTTCCACCAATCTCCTTCTAAAATCTGTTTTAATCTTCATGCAAATACAGCTTGGTAAACCATGAGGCATCTGGAATTTACTCAATGGGCCTCATTACAAGTTTGTAGGCAGCCATGGTGGTATTAGCACCATGGCTACCTCCAAACTGGGCTCCATTACCGGGTTCCTGCAATGAGGACTTACCGGGTCATTCTGACATAGGAGGACCCGGTAAATCCTCCTTGCAGGAACCATTATCCATTCCCATTGGAGCCCCATAGGGCTCAATGGGAATGGGGAGGGAGGTAACAATGGGCACATTACAAGTGTCCCGTTGTTACCTCCCTCTTACTTACCTCCCTCTTCCCCTCGCGGGACCCAGAAAAGACGTCTGGTTTTACTCGTAATCAGCCCTGACGGAGCGCCAGGGCCGTAATGAGGCCCAATGAGTTTAGGAATGAGCAGCAGCAGATAGCTATTCTTAATCATGATCCTGTTCAGTTCACATTATTGAAATCATGGCCAAAGTTCCACAGATTCCTTTTTTTACCAAAGAAAATCAAGACTAGGCAGCCACAGTAGAAAGTTGAAGGGACCAGTTCTACAGAGATGCATTCACTTAAGACCTTAGGACACTTTCTTCTTCCACCGACAAAGAGGTACGAGATTGTTTGGACATTTTGGGGCAGTATGGCTGTAGTTTGACAGATTCTTACAGTGATAACAGGTCAGCAAACAATTGATATTTGGGAGGGATATCACTTGCAGCAAGGACAAAGCTGTGGTTGTAATAGGAAATGTGTTGATGAATGCAGAGTTCCTACAAACTTGCTGACAGTGATGGGATGACAATGTTACTTGTTGCATACATCATTGCATCGTGGGATCTTGCTGAGAGAAGCAAGCAATTTGGTTGCATCAATGAGTTCAATGCAAATGTACACCTGGTGATCCTGAATGAGCATTCTCAAAGCAATGGTCATGTTGTTGATGTCTGGAGGGTTCCATAGGGATGCATCTATGGAATGGATTGGCACAGACTGCTTCTTTAAGAATATTTATATTATGTGTTTACGGGTGAGCTAAAATCCATGTAATTGCCAGTAACTCTGGAATGAATGAACGCAACGCCTTTCACTGGTGCTGTTCTTCATAGAAAATGAGTGGGTATATACGCTTGCAGGGGTGTCAAATTAGATGAGCAAACCCATCAGGAACACAAAGGGGTTTGAAAAGCTTGAAGAAGAGTTTACCTTTATTACCAAACGTTGGCGTTTGCCAAATTCAATAGAGAGCAGTCCAATCCAAATATGGAGTAAAATTAACTTAATTAAGAGTCACCTTTGATCTCTGAGCTTTGCTAGTTCCTGAACTTGATAAAGGGCAGTCCTGTTTGAATTTACCTATGTTTCCACAAAACATGTATTACCTTTCTGATGTCTCTTATTCGGTAGAGGTTCTTTTGTGACCATGGTATTGGTGGAAATGACAAGCTGTTCAGGACAACATGAAAGAGTGAAATACTTTGATTTCTTTGCACTCAGACAGGTGGTCATGTTTTCCCTGGTCAATTCAAATTGCCACAATGATAAGATCTTCAAATGGGAACGGGATGGGGAGCACGTGCACTAGGACATCTCTTGGTTTTTGGTGGAGCTCCACAAGGAGTTTTTGAAAATATGCCATCTAGGTAAGCAAATGCCTAGCACCCTCTTTCAGCATCAACATTTTTACGCCATTTGCATGAAATGAGGAACATCTAGAAAATATTTTCTTAAACAATGTACTGAAGCCTTTCACTGGTGTCCTCCGAACTGAGGGATGGGTTGCCCCAGGTTAACACTCCATCCCACCAAGTGCGAAACAATGAACATGGCCCCAGATTGGTCTTTTGGGAATTGAAAGGGTTTAATTAGAAAATATAGGAGACACTGGGTTTGCAGTATTTGTACTTATTTGGGTCACCATAGAAGCATTCTGGTATAGGTAATATATTAGCAACATCTAGGTTAACCGGGTTTGGTCCTGCCATGCAGAAGGATGAGAAGCTGTTTTTAACACCCCAAGGTTTCCTGTGTACCTTGTTTGAAAGGCCCCGACTGATTTAAAGATGGTTGATATCCAAAGGGACAAACGCAAGGGCAGTCAGGGACAAATGAGTAAGTAGGGTCTAAACGAAGAAGGTAGTCCCCAAGTGAACCATTCAGAGGTATAGTGTGATCAAGTTAATGAGCCACACCATCAATGAGGTAGAAGGTTATAGTGGGCTCAGTCAAAAAGTGCATTGATATGACATAACCAAGGCAGGCATATACAAATTCTACCCTTTTATCATAGATATTTAGGGATAGCAGTTTGCCAGTTTCGCAGTTCCTCTCTGAGCATTGGTTGTCCACCCGGGAATTAACTAGGTACTGAGTAACCAAATCTATTCAACAAGGTTTTCAGTTTAATGTTTCGACAGCAACATATATTATTTACTGTAGTTGAGGAAATTGTATCTCTTATTAAATGTCTAAATTACAGAAGAAGAACCATATCAACCATGCAATGTAGTTTCTACTTTTTCTGCTAGGACAATTTGTTATGAGTGTTTTTGAGATCTCCTTAGCAATCATGTTACAAAAATAATATGGCACACTGAATGAGCAAACAACTGATTATACTGCACAAATGTTTATTAAGATTATTTATAGGGTGAGTAAATACATTATATCACTGTAACAGAGTTCACTCAGATTTCTTCCAGCTTCTCAGTTTCCTGGTAAGATGTCTAACCTCTGGTCCACCAACGCTCTGACAACAATGCATGCCTCTGGGCATATGACCGACTTTTAAACCAAGAGACTTGCATTCATTTTGAAAAGAGCAGGCATATGCATACCCAGCTGAAGGGCAAGGATACACCTAGTTGTGAACTGATGGAAACTCACAAAGTTGCCTCTGCTGTATATCGAGTATATTTTAATGCCAGCATATTGTAGATATCTTTGATTGAAACAGCCATTTCATGTGATAACGATGAGAGATATTCAAGTACAGTACATTATAGATTAACTGAAAGAAAAACAATCCTTCATTACTGTATGAAACAACCAGTTTCCTAAAGACAACTTGCCATTCAGAAAATTCTTGCATGTGTGAAAGAATTGCTCACATGAGAAAAAGAGTTTTTTTTAATTTTTTCAGAGGCAAAAGAGATTGAAGAGCAGATGTTTCCTTTAATGTGAAGAAGGTGCTGCTTAATTAGTTTAGTACCTTTGCAGAAATGTACGAATGGTGTGTAATACTTATTCAATACTTGCTGGTATTAAGCACATTATTGGGGAGGAAGGATAGGTCAGGGGCAACGCGTTTGTCTTGGAAGCAAGACAACGAGGCGTAACACAGTTTTGAATTCTGATCCCATGCTTAGAAACCACTTGCTGATATTAAGCATGTTATAAATTAACAATAAAATAAATAAATGAAAGAGGAACCACTAAAACTTTTATTCTAATAAACTGGACCTTCTTTTGAAAGGAAAAGTATCTTAAATGAAGAAATATTTTTATTTTCAAAACAGAATGTAATTTAAAAGATATGTTAATCTGTGCTACTCAAAACTATGCACCATTACCTAGATCATTACCAGAAATGTAGAGCACTTCTAAAATTGAAAACCACTTAACTAGTGGTAACTGTTCTGTCTGTTGATTCACAAATTAGGAAACTAAAAATGCAATATATTGAATAATATCTTTGTGTGATGTATATTGAGTAAAAGGTGTGTGCAATGAGATCTGCATGGGAAAGACACTCCAAACTTTACAGACATAAATGACAAAATACCCAGCCTTCTTGCTCAGGGTTTTAAAAAGTGAGTGATGTCACAGGATGCTGGAGAACTCTGATCTGTTATATGAAGTAAGACTCGGAGATCAGTCAATGGGTGGGAGGCATCCAAAATACGATGGTACTAAAAGTGGTGGCTGCTGAATTGTCGATCTAGAGGGGCATACATGACTGTATCTAGTATGCAGGAATCACCCAGTGCATCAATGAAGCCTGAGACAAACAATAGAGTTTCAGGGGGTTTTTACCTCATAAAATGATGGTTTGAAATGGTACATTTTCTACACTTTCTGTGAAGAATTGTTTAAAAAGCCACACAGTTTGCGATCGGTTTTGTATAACACATGAAATATCCCATGAATAGATGTAAGTCACCAACAGTGCAGCAGGCCATTTTCCAAATCATTTTCATGATTCCTTTATCCACAACATATGCCAGTATAAACAACTGTTTCATGCTTGCTGTGCCCATACATGTCCATGCAGTCTGCATCAATTTATGTTAGAATGAACATAGGACTCCCAGCCTGTAACAAATGTCATGCAACAGAAAGAAAGCATATAAAGACTGACTAAACCAACATATGCCAGTGTACCTCGTCGTCATACTTATGTTTGTTTTTACTCTTGACGCAAAGTACAAAAATGCCATGACACACAAGTAATGTTTGGCCAGACAAGACACGTAATAATACAAATGATTGCTTTACCCTTGGTGACAAGTAAATAACGTCATGCCACATTAAGAAAGTAAATGCAGACTTGTACTACTAATGCTGGCTAACTAATGTAGGCCAGTCTAGCCACAAAATAATACTTATCATGTTTGCTTTACCCTTGATGCCAAGTAAAACATTCCATGACACACAAAGTGTATGCAGACTACCACTAGTAGTGACAGTTAGTATCAAGGGTAAAGCAAACATAATAAGTGTTATTACATAGTTAGATCACCCTACATTCGTCTAGCCACATAATAACACTTCACTGATGTTTGCTTTACCCTTGATGCATAGTTACTGTGCATCAAGGGTAAAGCAAACATGATAAGCTGGTTCAGGGAAAACATTCTTAATAAAAATCATCAGCAAGTTCCTCCAACAATTGACAAACAACAAACTGTCAGCTATTGTAACTGCCCCCAAAGGTTTAGCTGCTTACAACATAGGCTGCGTCACTTTACAATGATTACTACTCCTTCCAGTAGAACACCAAAACAAATTAGACTAGTACAAACTTTCTACAGACGCTGCAATGGAACTACGCAGAGTTTTGAAAGAAATGAAAATGCTGCTAATAGATGAGGTGAGCATGGTCTCCAACCTAATGTTGTCTTTGATTCAGAGGGCCTCAAAACAGACTACGAAGAGCTCTCTGGAGGAAAACACATTATTTTTTTCGGAGATCTTCAATTAACACCAGTTAAAGGTGAACCTATTTTTAAAACCTTAGGGCACAAACTATGCAGTAAAACTCTTGGCAGCAGCATAGGAAATGTCAATCTTTGGCAACATTTCCAATACAAAGAATTAACTTAAAACATATGTCAGTCTGCAGACCTCACCTATGCCAACATTTTTAAAAGTATTCGGATTGGTGTACTATCGAAGGAAGCACAGAGTATCTTGAATACCAGATGCATCCATAACCTATGCGGCCATAACTCATGTGCTACTGATGTCATGGAACAATTAGCACACAAAAATGTAAACTGTATGTCCTTGATGCCAACTTTTGCAAGTTGTGCGCAATTCAATGAAACAATGTTGAAAAAAGAAATATAATCAATAGTTCAAATTTGCTCCACAGACAAACTGGACGTGCACAGTATGACACTACCCATGTTTGAACAAGCCACAGCACGACAAAATACCTTAGAAAACTCTATCTCTAACACAGCTGGTTCAGAGAAAATATTAAAATTATCTTTAAACTGTAGAGTAATGCTCAAACGTAAGCATTGATAGATAATGGCAGCACAGTGTTTGAAAAAGGCATGAGCTATGTAGCACTATCACGCCTATGTACACTTGAAGGACTATTTCTAGTCGACTTTGATGCAAGTAAAGTAAATGCTGATATTCCTTGCATTCTAGAATAGAATAGACTATGTGAACTCTACGCACCCCATCTCAAAACCTATCCTGTTCCTCAAAAAGCAGAAGTTTGTAAAAGAAAACTAGTTCAGACTCAAATTATACAGTATCTCATAACCATACCTCCAAAGAAATTAAAAGAAGCTAATACTTCATCAATGACCACAACCAAAGAATGATCTACTGCACAAACAAAACATACTACTTCTTCAAAGAAACAACTCACACTTACAACTAATGACTTAGACACAGAACTGCCTGGTCCATTCAAATTTTCAAATACAACTGGTGTAAATTGCTATGCAAATGTAGCAATAAATATTCTATTCCAGTTGGCACCAATTATTGAATACATTTACTTAAACGGGACAGACCAATTATGTTTGCAAATGTTAGTCCTTCACAGAAACGCAACCAACAATCCTGACAACACTTACAGTGTTTCTGGAATAATGCAGGAATTGGACTATTGTGCTGCAAGGGTCACATTCCCTATAAACACACAAGAAGATCCACAAGAATTTCGAATGTGCTTACTACAAGTACTGTAAAACAAAAACATACCTATAAATGAAATCATCCAGATTTCATACATATGGAAACATACATGCACTCTCTGCAACCGTGTAGCACAGGAACAAGTCCCTAATGAAGGCCTCATGTATGTAGCCATACCTAACTATGAATCTATTTCATTTCAGCAACTTGTACAAAATTCAAACCATGGAAGATTATATACTAAATGCAATTCTGATAATGGTTCCACCATACAAATACAGTCACATAGTGAATACGTAATGGTAATGCTTTTGCGTTACAATGCAAATGGTACCAAAAACAACTGTAAACTGACTGGATTCACACATGGACAAGTATCACTTGGTAAGAAAACCTTCACAACAGTAGGCATAATCTACCACGCAGGAGCCACAACCAATGCAGGTCACTACACTGAATACATAAAAAAGGAATGTGGATGGTTAGAATGTAATGATACTTCCATTACTCTAAAACAAAGATTACCAGCAAATCTTGTAAATGCTTACTTAATATTCTTAAAACCAAAATGTATTCACTAATCTGAGTATAAACATCTACAAAATAACCTTTAAATCCATAAACTAATAGAATAAGACAACAGCTATCTAACAGTAAAAACTATAAACGGTTAGAATACGCCAACTGGTATCTAACTACAACCATACAACTGCAGTGTACATTTTTCTAAGGAAACCCTACAACACGTATTACGTATAAAAATACCCTTAATAACTTCAAAACTATCAACAGTTAGAATACGCCAACAGGTATATAACTGCCCCAACATTCAGCAACAACCAAACAGATAAATGAATACTGCTAAAATGCAACAAGAAATATAAACAGTTAGAATAGGAAAACAGGTATCTCACTGACCCAAAATTCTGCAACATCCAAACAGATAAATTAATACTGCTAAAATGCAACAAGAAATAAACAATTATAATACGCCAACTGGTATCTAATTACAAAAATAGTACCACCATTCCAAACCAAAAACCATACACCTATTCAATTCCTCCTACTGAAATCAACCATCGAAAAATATAGTACCATAAAACCAAAAACCATAAACCTATTCAATTCCTCCTACTGAAATCAACCACCGAAAAATATTGTACCATAATGTAGAAAGTTTTTTTTTAATCCTGCATGGATTTCTTTTCCCCACAGACCCAATGATTTTACGAACAAACACAGGAACTGGGCAAATTGCACAGTACACTGGTTTGAAGCATAGTGCATGTAAAGTACTAGCTATGAAGGTCGACAAAGTACAGAAATGTATACTATGCAATGCAATAACTCATTACAAACTACCTTAACTAACATGTTATGTTATGTTATGTTACTTTGCATTTATATAGTGCCTTATGTATCATTGGTATGATCTCAAAGCGCTGGTAGGTTGAAGGCCCTCGGGAACCATAGTTCAAGTCAGTAGAGAGAGACAGAGAGATAGATAGAGAGAGAGAGAGAGAGAGAGAGAGAGAGAGAGAGAGAGAGAGAGAGAGAGAGAGAGAGAGAGAGTCACTAGGGTGCGTGAGTGCACCGGATATGTGTGCAGCGGTGTGGCATTTGCATGATAGCTGCTTCTTAGCGGTAGGTGCGATGGTTGGGAGGTCAGGAATATGTGTTCATTCTGGTGGGTTGATACCAAGAGTGATTTCTGGCTGCATTAGGCCTGAGGAGATGCTTAGGCTGGTGGTGTGTGCTCAGCTGGCTGAGTTTAATTAGGATGATGAGGAGTATGTGGCAGGTGTTAGTATGAGAAAAGATATACCGAATGTGTCATAGTATCGCTGTGTTCTAGTTGAGCGGTGGTGTATAGGAGAGAGTAAGCGTGGTGGTGTGATGTGGTGGTTTTCAGTAAGGTGCTTGAGATCGAGCGCTCCTCTGTACCATCAATTCTATCCGTTTTGTTCACTCTGTCCGTTCATTCAGCTTTGTCTGTTCACACATTTAATTTGTCATTTAGTTTACTAGTCTTTACATTCATTGTATCATTCGATCCTACCTCTACATAAACTACTTCATCCAAACTGTTGATCCATATCATCTTTCACATCTGTTTAGCGAGTTCATCTGTTCCATCTTTTTTATTTGTTCGATCTGTTCCATGTGTTTTACACACTTCGTCTGTTTCATCTGCTGCATCAGTTCTATCCACTCCACCCGTTTCATCCACTCCATCCGTTCCATCCATTCTATCCGTTCCATCCATTCCAATGGTTCTATCCATTTCATCAGTTCCATGCACTCTATCCATTGCATACATACATTCCATCCGTTTTATGCACTACCTCCGTTCCCTGCACTCCCTCCATTCTATGTACTCATCCTTTCTATCCATTTGGTGTACTCCATCCGTTGCCTGTACTTTATCGATACCATGTACTCCAACCATTCCATCCATTCCATCCGTTCTATCCATTCTATCCATTCCATCCACTCTATCTGTTTCATCTACTCTATCCGTTCCATGCACTCTATCCATTCCATGCACTCCCTACGTTCCATGCACTCCCTCCATTCAATCCGGTCCATGTACTTCATCCATATCAAGCATCTGATTCCATCCACTGCATCCGTTCATCCACTCCATCCGTTCCATCCACTCCATCCATTCCCTCCACTCCATTCTTTTATCACAGAGAATGAAAAAACAATGTCTGCTCCAATTTCCCATACCATGAAAAAACTGCATACAACCTCAACAAAGCAAACAATAAATATACAATGATTGGAGTCACAAAGACTGCAACATAACACACCCATAAAAGAAAACTTCTGACCATTCACCACAACCCAAAATGTTGGCTGGCATGGGTGTCTTATGCTGCAGTGGTTGTGACCAGTTCATACAGTTTTGGGTGCATGACGTGGACAAAACACTGCATACAGCCTCAACAAAGCAAACAGTAAGTATACAATGATTGGATTCACAACCACCGCAACATAACACACCCATGCAAGCGAACACCTGACCACTAACTACAACCCAAAATGCCTACAGTTTTAGGTACCAACATTCTGAACACAATCCAACAAACCAACTACCACACACCATGTCCACTTTCTTATAAATACTATTACACTACTGGCAACCAGTACACAAACCTTTGAAAACATACCCCCATTACAGCCCACATACCACACTCAAAATATTTGCTTGCATGGGTGTGTTATGCTGCGGTGGTTGTGGCCGGGCCCTAGAGTCATGGGTGCATGGCCTACGGCCTTCGGCCATGCACCCAACACTATAGGGCCTGGCTCAACCACCAAAGCATAACACACCCATGCAAGCAAACACCTGCCAACTGACCACAACCCAAAAACATAACACAACCACCTCAAACCCTATCCACTTCACTTGACATACTAAGACAGTACTTTCAGCCAATGCACAAACTCTTCAAAACATGCCCTCTCCAACCAATACTCAACTAACTACCCAAAACCAATACATCAGACCATAATAAAATACCCAGTAGTGTGGCAGTGGTTGGTATGTCCACGAACAGCCGTGGTGACCGTGGACACCGTGATCACATCACAACCTTCTTCCACCTAATCAAATACAGCATTTGACCCATCTCTTACTTCCCCACCCTCTGCAGCCACACTTCCACACCAACACACTTCCCAAAATTAGATTTCTGCTCTATTCCACGCCGCGCTGTCCGTGGATCCAACATGGCGGGTGCATCGGGAAAATGTGACGCACCTCACGCTTCACTCCAACCAATCAGCAAAAACGTTGCCTGTCTGCCGACATGACGTAGGCCCTCTGGCCAATCGGTGTCCTGTCCGCGGACCGAACAGGGAAGTGTGTCCGCGGAGCGGACCCAGATGTCACTAATTTGTTTTGACCTACTTTTTGGTCATTTTAAAAAAACGACTAGACAGATTTCCACCAAATTTACAAAAGCATGCTTTCGAGACTAAGTCGCCGCACGTGCAGCAAATTTGGTGAAAATCCATCCAGTGGTTTCGCTGTAGGTGTGAGCAAAGTTTTTCTCCATTCAGTCTATGGTAATAAAAGAAATGTTGGATGCCCCTCATAACTTTGCTCACCATTGACGACACCTCACCAAGCTTACCATACAAATTCAGAGCCGGCCATATACTATTTTTGCAAAGTTTGGTGAGGATTTGTCCAGAGGGAGCGAAGTTATAAACCACCCAAAAAGTGTTCTTCATATGGGATTAGCAATTTAACCAAAACTATATGCCCGCTATTGCGGGCCCTGTAATATATTCACTGAAAAAACATTGTTAAGGGAATGTTATGGTTAAGTTGCACTAATAAAAACCTATGAAATTTAATGAAAAATCGTTGCTAAAGGGACATTATGGTACCAAGTAAAACCGAAAAAAAACTGCAGCTAAGCAATCATAACTTGCGCCACTACCGTACACTGCTAAAACTAACACCCAGGACATCAGAAATGACATCACAAATATCATTGATGACATCACTGGTGACATCACATATCTGGGCCACTTGTTTTTGTTTACTGACATGATTAGAATGGTTGTTTGTTTTTACTAAAGATAACAATTTCCAAAATGTAAAAGGTTTTATATATCTGCACATTAACCTTTTTACATTTTTGTAAAGTACTTTACTAAGAGTTTAATCTGAGCTCATAGTGCACATACATGGTACAATAGGTAGGCCTCAAACATAATGTGTGTACATGATGATTAATTCTAATATTATTGTAATTTTTTGGTGCAGTTGTTTCTTTCTTCCCTACTGTAGTTTCCCTGTATGTGCATCTAATGTGTATGCATTGTGGTTCTCCATATGTATTGTTTGTACTAGCAGAAGTGTGTAGTAAGCCTTCAATTGTTAGCTGGTTATTACATGTTTAAGATTACTCAAAACTCTGACAAGGTAGCATTCACTATCCAAAATTACAAGATTATAAATATTGTACTTCTATGGTGCATGCTGCAGCCATTGCCTATGTTTATGTATGAATAGGTTTCTGTATGAACAACAACACTCCAATAAAATGTTTTGTTTAGTTGAATACATTCTTTAATACATTAAATAGTTCATGATTGGCCTCCCGATCACCTCTGACATCTTGTTACAAAAATTAAAAACACAACCCAATGTAGGGACTTTTCATAAAAATTAATTTCATATGTGGTGTCATCAGTGATGTCTTCAATGACATTTGTTTTGTCATCTTTGATGTCCTGTTTGTTAGCGTTAGCAGTGCACAGTGGTGGTGCGAGTTATGGTTGCTTATCTTACCATAACTGGCACTTTTCTGTGGTTTTTCAGTTTTACTTGTAACTATAACGTCTTTTTAACGTTGTTTTCATTGCATTTCATAGGTTTTTATTAGTGCAACTTAACCATAACCTCCCTTTCACAAAGTTTTTTCAGCAAATTTCATGGGTTTGTACCAGTGCATGCTAATTTTCTACAACTTACTAATATCATACTTACCCCAATATAGCAACATTGCTCTCCAGTTTAGAAAGTTTCATCTTCTTTTCCCACCTTCTAGCATCATTTTTAACACTTCTACAAACTTTTTGCAACTTTTCCCTCTGTTTTTGCATTCGTCCACATTTGCAAACGTCTAAGGCAATCGCGGACCTTGCGGACAGTGTCACCTGACCATGAACTTGTGCACCATTCTTACTCATTATCCACTAACAATCTAGCACACAGCACATCATTGGAAGAATATTAGCAAAACTGCTATTTATCTTAAAAATAGCATCATCTTCTGCCATCCCTCATCCCCAAGAGCCTCCATCACCACTACCAGCTGCAGGACAAGCACAACAAAAAAACACTGCACTCCCAAAGATAAACAAGAGGAGTAAGAAAATTACGTAGAAGAAGTACCTACCTCTACCAACAAGAGATAATAATGGATGTGGCAGTTGTTTACCACTGTTGGGAATGTACCAAAGGCTAAAGCTACCAAAGTGAAATGCACTGAGTGGAACGTTGTTCTCAGTCACTGTCTACCTGGACAATACTCCTACCGGACCACATCCATGTGCCGTCACACCCAATTTAACAACTCAATGCTCTCAGTAAGGCTCTTCCTTTCTTAGCAAATAATAGCCTGTCTTCCTTCGCCTCATCTTCGTCAACCAGTACTATAACCACACAGCCTAATTCTGGGGACAAAAAATTCCACTATCTACCTTGCAAGCAGTAAAAGAGGCTGTTGATCCATATCTTTTGAAGACAACAGTCCTCTGTATATACTGCAACACACCACGCTGCAGGGGGGAGCTATTTCAAAGTGCTTTTCAAGCTGTAATCAAAGAGCATGAAAAACACAGCCACCTACCTTACATGTAACACGTGCTACATCTTCCCCTGCCCACCTGCCCCACCATATTAGTGCTTGGTGCCTATTCCATCATATCCCGCCCTTCTTACATTGCCACCTTTCGGGGGAAAAAAAAACAAAAGAAAAAATAAACAAATAAACTGTTCTGGTAGGAACCGCCTCCCACAGTTAAAAATAACACTAACAAAGTAATCTTAGAGAATTCATCTACTTAGCATGTTCAATTAAGTATACAAACTAAATAATATTCTATCAGCCGAACTTCAAAGAGCTTTGTGGCACTGATTACATTCGCCCGCCACTAAAGCAAACAGCACTATCTGTTCTAAATGAGCTCCACCTGCTTCAATGACGTTAGTGGGCACCGTAGCCAAACATACAAAGTCATCACCAACGTCATAAACGTATGTTAAGCACACCACAGAATTTAAACACAAACATCCACAAAAAACACAAAAAGTGTTATTTTTTACTGAAATGATAGAAACATTGTATTTTGAATAAAACAGCAATGATGGGGACCATAAAAAATACATTTCATTTTGACACAGTAATGAAAACATTCACTTAAGTCCACAAACATTTTGTTAACTTTTTCAGACCCAGCTCATAGTTACCGAATGTCACAGCATTTACATTTTCACTGAAAGGCACAATTGTAATCTTCTGCTGCCAAATTCAATTTTCAATCCATCCATGTAAGTCTTTGTGTTCTCCAACAAAAATTATTTTCCATAAGCGACGAATAATATGTGCACATGCCGCTCTATTACGCAGGACTAAGTCCTGCTTTCTAATTCAAATAAATGGAATACTTTTACATCCATACTTTTCTAGAACCTATATGCGACCATGTTGCTTCTTGTGACTGCAATGTCAAAAGGACAAATTGTTGTCCAGCGATCATCCCACACAATTTTGACAACACATCCGTTGTTAATTATTGTCAAAGCACTTTTACAAAGCATCCCCTGGTGACTGAACCCATGACACGCACACAGCAGAGGTATATAGCTATGTGAAATAGAAGTAAAAAAACATATTTTAGTATAGATTTTACAATGCAATATACAAGTACGTTCATATTTTGGCTATAATTAAAAGATTCTTGTAACATTTACCACGTCTACTCTTTGCGGCACATTCAACATTCATGCATCACAGCGTTCCTCATATGGCAGACAGTTACTTTCCACACTTCTATAACTTTCATGTAAAATGTTGCTTACATTTCGTTTTGCGAAACCATTTTTCCAATGATGTCGATGACAAACCATCTCTCAACACAGTTTTCTAAAATAAAAACTTTACTTTCCAATGTCTGCTTTAATACAGTGAATATTATCATTTCTTTGCGGACTGTCCACACATTTACTCCCACAAATTCTTAGTGCACTGTTTTGAATGCCACATAACAATGCCACCCTTCATGTACTTAAGTCAACAACCAGGGGCGCCTGCACAATACCATGCGATGCACACGTTCAGCTTCTGCATAAAAGTTAGAGGAGGACTATAACAAGGACCAGCACCGTGAAATAAGGACACCATATTTACCTACAAGTCGCAGGAACATACGCGGGGGCTGCAGGGACACATAGGGCAAGTAGAGCGACATTAGTACAGTACAATAAGTATACAACACTGACAGTGCTTCTTATCCCCCCTTTTCCACCCAAGTTTCCATTTTCTTCTCTTCCCCTCCCCTTTCCTTTATCCACAATACAAAAAGAGGACCACTCGGGGAAGCAAAAGGAGAGTTAGGATCTCACTCCATGGTGCCAAAAGAGCTTGGTTGTCTCTCTGCCGAACAACAAAGGAAGGGAAGCAAGTGCGACATAGGAGGATGGTGCGGGGGGGGGGGGGCAAAAACGTGCACATGTAAAATGTTCAGCGCCAGCCAGACAGGAAACACAGCAGCGCCACCACCAAACCAATGCCCTAAGGCCAAAAAAGGCAAATAAAACGAGCACTGCCAGCAACAGACTCCAATTTGCACATCACTCTGAATAGAGCACAAAGGAGCAGTTCTGCGACCTCAGAAGACTTCCACTCAGAAAATAAGAACACAAAAAACAAAACACAAACACAAAAGATTATGACAGTACAAAGAACATTGTCATGCAGTCATGGAAAAACAAAGCAGCACAGGCCAAGAGTTAAACCCACTGCCCTCATGCTCGAAAGGACTTTTTCATGTTTTAATGCAAAATCTTATCAATGAAATTGTATTATCATATATATAATTGTGTAGTAAAATCCACTGCCTTTTATTACAAGCTTGGGAGTATGGGGTAATAACACAAAAGGCCCAGTTGGCCATCGCTGCTACTCAACTTATAGGGTATGTGCAATAGGCCTAGCACAACATTCAATGAACTCACACATATGTTCTTTGCACAAAGAAGGTCTCCAAAAGACTGTCTGCACACACCAGCACTGCGGTGTCCATTTCCACGTTAGTCACAGTGCATATAATACATTTATGGTGCACATGGTGTGTACCACACCTTCAGTGTCATCATCCACCCAGCCCCCTTTCCAGCACACTGTTACAGCTACCAACTGCAATATTTATACTAGACGGGGCGGGGGGTACCTAAGGGTAACATGGCTGCCATACAACAATGCATGTGTCATTGCACACCACTATATAACAATACGCTTATACGTTTGAATGTATAGTGCACTTACAAAACTCTCTCACAACCGTTTGCCTGCAACTATTTGTAATGTGTGTATTTATGTTTTTTCTTTTATACAGTACCGTTTTTTCCCATTGAATCAATTTCATAATGCCTCATATTGAAAACACTGTATATTCCCACTACATTATGAACAATTACTTTATACATGTTGCTACTATGATCATTCTAGCCTTACTCATACTACATTACCTATAATTACAATATACATACTACTACTGTAGTCATTGTGCCTAGCGCACATATTCTAGGGGGCATGGCCTCTAGCCATGCTATACCGAATCTAGCCACTAACCACAACACAATTAACTGAATACCAAGTATGTATCATACATGGTGAACTAATGAAACTCACCCCCATCCCCTGCAATCCAAATCATATCTGCAACATGTTCGTGGACATCGGAGAAAAAAATCACGCCCATTTTTGGACTTTTTAAGGCCATCTCCCATCCCATCCTCATCACCCCTCAACTCCCCAGATATTGTTTCATTAATTTGACAAGTGCAATCTTGTGTTTCTTAATATGTTTGTACTGCGATGTTCACGGACACCAGTGAATGTCCTGCAAATCCAACATGGCGGGCTTTTCCAAAAATCTGCCGCACGTCACGATTTTCACCATCAAGTCAGTGGGCACGTCTGATGTCCACGAACCTCATGCCCATTCCCCCCGACGCACATCCACAGACCGAAGCGGGAAGTCAGTTTGAGGACCAAACCCAGATATCACTAATTTCTTTTTGCCTATGTTTTGGTTGTTTTACAAATAAATACTGGAAGGATTTACACCCAATTTACAAAAGCATGCTTTTGGGAACAAGCCACCACTCCTGTCGCAAATTTGGAAAAATAATCCATCCAGCGGTTTGGCCTTTAGACGTAAGCAAACATTTTTTCCATTGGTTCCATGGGAAAAACAACACATTTTGGGACGCCCTCTATAACTTTGTACACCCTCCACGGAATCTCACCAAACTTTGCAGGATCAATCGGAAAGGGCCATATACTTGTTTTTGCTTGTGTGAATTCTTCTCGGGGGGCAAAGTTATAAGCCACCCAAAAAGTACTCTTCCTATGGGTTGAACAACTTAACCCTAACTATGGCTCACTACCTACCCCCTATTAACTGTTGCCTCTGTCCCAGGGTATCTGTCCACCCAGCTCCCTATTGGGTGCCCCGTCCCTACTTTATCCCACAAACTCCTCAAGCTGCATCTGCGCACATGGTACATAAGGTACGTGGTGCAGCTGTCAATGCTATTCCCCCCCTCTATGGATGCCCACTCCCTTTTTCCATCATTCCTGCAGCTGATAGGTGTGCCCCCCTTGGCAGAACTGTATTTGCACCTTTACTGAATTCCCCTCTTCAATCGTTCTATCGATGGACACACTTTTGCCCACCATTTTCTTACTTACCTTTTTGAGGACCAACAACCTAGTTATGCTGCTCATGTCCCCCCATTCTTCCATACATTCCTGTCCATTTGCAGAGCAGGTGACCCAAAAATCATCGTGTTCATCTGTATCCGCAGGTGGCACTGTCAGTACCTCATGTACATCCTCCCCTGCTGCTTCAAAATGTGTGGCATTTTCTTTATTCCACCATGTGTTAGCCTCCTCCACACCAACCTTCATTGACATTATGCAACTCCTTCTCCCTTTTATGAATTTGCATTTTTTAATATCAGCTGGCCTATAATTCATAACAATTAGAAAGACAGGACTTTACAAATCTTAAAGAGCCGCAATATTGCTGAGGAGTTCAAAGATCTTAGAAAGGCTAGTAGGGCAATAGAGTATGATGTATGCTTGGTACTCATCAATCTGCACCCCATATTCTCAGAGAAAAAAGCTGTAGTAGAATGTATAAAATGACAAAATATTCGCCTATGCTTCAAAACCTAACATTTTAAAATCAACTGGAACAGTGATTCTACCTCTGTGGATATACGAAGCCTTCAGGTCCTAATGACATAACCCAAACCAATTTGAGGGCCCATGACCTCTAGGGTACGATAACAGTTGAGCCTACATCTTTAAAGCCTGGATCTGAATGAAAGAGATGATGCCTTAACTAAAATAATAAACGCATGGAGAAAATAAGGAAGCAGGCACTGGCAAACATAGGCTGGTTTGATGGTGATTGTCAGAAGGCCAATTATGATCGATTAATCTATTTAAAGAGAATAGATGAGTTAGACATGTTACAACTAAGGAAATTGCGGGCCAGTTACAAGGCATTGATAGCAACAACAAAAGGCCCTATTGACATACTACAGAAAAGGTGACAAGGTTAATTTTTGGAAGTCAGCTGGTGGCTGTGAAAGTAGAATGGGCAACCAATTGTCTAGCCACATCTCCCTGAGTAATTGGCAGCTCCATTTAGGCGCATTCTATGTGAAAACCCAGGACAAACCTCAAGAACTTAATGAGTGGTGTGGAAATGGGGGAGGAAGGAGTGAGCATTTACCTTTCTCAATTGAAGTGAAAGATGCTACAGAAGGCCTATGTGGGGGTAAAGCTCCAGAACCAGACGAAGTACCAATTGATTTGTTACATGATGAACTCTGTGTATGTGCACCATTGCTTAAGTATGTGTTCGATGTTGTCGCTTTGACAGGGAATGTACCCCAATCGTGGCAAAGTGCTACCATAGTGCCAATATAAAAAAAGGGGACCATAGGATCCCGAGTAACTATAAACCAAAATCTGCCGAAGTATTTTTAACATGCCTACAGAAGTGGACATTTGAGGATCACAATATAAATCATCTTCAAGAAGGGTTTATGCCTGGTATAAGTACAACAGGTCAATGTTTTAGACTGAATGCAATTTTGAAAAAACATGTTTAAGTTCAGCATACCAGAGTTTACGTGTTTTTTGTTGAACTTCACACTGCGTTTGACAGTGTCCTGCTATGTTAAGGGAAAAGTGTATCACAGGCTGTCTTTAAATAATATCAAATCCCTTTATAATGACAACCAGGCAAAAGTAAGAGGGCTAGATGGGGAGATCAAAGATTTCTTTGCGGTAGAGAGGGGGTCCGCCAGGGGTGTGTGCTGGGCCCCCTCCTTTTTTGCTTGTACATGGATGTCATCAGAGGAATTGCTGGTTGCCGGTCTCTGTCCACCAAAAATTGGCCGGGATTGGTACCCAACGCTCTTCTTTGCTCAAGATGCAGTGTTACTATCCACCTCCCGATGGGATTTGACGCACAATTTGAAAATATTCCTAGGGAAATGACATGAGCTTTCTAAGATGCTAAAAATGTATATAAAACGAAGGTAATGGTATTTGGTAAAAGGAACCAGAAAAAAAAACAAGCTCAAGGTATTAGTAGGTGCAAAGGAACTGGAACAGGTAAGCTACTATGATTACTTGGGGATAAGATTATTTGAAGATCTCACCTAGTCAGCCCATATTACAAAAACCACAACAACTTTGGAGAAATATAGTGGAGGGGTTAGCTTTTTATACAACAAATTAGGTGGAGATGCAGTCTCCCCAGCTATTAAACTCTATCAAGTACAAGGTCAGGCAGCAGCAATGTATGGGGCTGAACTGTGGAGACAATGCTCCTCAAGTGAGCTAAATGTGGAAGATAAAATCTTCTTGCAGAGCTTATTATTACAACCGAGGGAGCCCCAATGGCCAGCCTGCACTGGGAATGTGGCCTTAAACCTATCAACGACGTGATAGCCACTGAGCCTTTCATGCATTGGGCTAGACTGTGGAGGACTCCTGGGTTCACCAAATACCGAGAAGCAGTTATTAGTCTACAAAATGTTCCAGGATCTAGTTCCCTGCCATGGCTTAGGTTTGTTTATATAGGCGTTGTGGCAGTAGACATGGTGAGCATCTGGGATGTCCCGGGGGAACTCACCGAAAGATCCAAGGCTCAAGTTAAAATCAAAAGCCATGAAGCAGTCATAAATTAGATGAAACATGCTTGTATTTCGCTGAAGACGGTTGCATCTTACTTAATGTCGAAAAAGCTTGAACGTTTTGAGCCTTACTTAGACTGTGTGGTCACTGCTTATGTCCATGCCTTATACATCCAGCTATGCACAAATATCCACAAGGCAGCTATATTTTCGGGGAGGTGGTAAAATCCTCAGGCGAAACACCGTAGAGTCTGTGGTAATCCTGGAGAAACAATCAAGCACTTTTTATTGTTCTGTCCAGGGTATACTCAATTGAAAAAGAGATATCTATTGCCAGTGTTCCGCTTAAAGAGAATCAGATAAACAGAACTGGCTGTTACATTTTGCAAGAGTACTATGCATGTAAACCTAATATATTTCATTGCAAAATTTGTCCACATAGCTTGGTTACTCAGGGTGAACATGTCCAGCTCTACAGCATGATGCAATGTGTTTTAATCTTTTTTTATTAGTATATTTATATGTGCGTTGTTACTTATGAATTGTTATTTTTATTATTGATCTTGTGATTGTGATGTATTTTTGCTTTTATGATTTTATGCTGATTAAATCTATGTCCAACAACAACAACTAAATAGTATTGTGGAAACAGAGAGCGACCCTTCCATACACTTAATATAGACCCTATATGATATAATGTGGCATTTATAACACACCCGTACACAAGTGTTTCTAGGCATGACAATACAAGGAGGGGGAAACAGCGGGAGGACAACATAATGATCTTACTAGGTCTTGTGTCATTCAGATTGTGCAGGTGCGGGCAAGAGGTAAGGGGAGAAGTGCCAGGGGGGAGGGGAAAGGGGAAGTGCAGTTAACTCACAAGTGCAGCCAGCGGAGGCTCATAAGTGTAGAGTGAAGGAACTGTAGGGTTGCAGATACAGACCCTTAAGGGCTGGGGAGCATGGAGGCAGTGCAGGGGCAACTGGACATGTAGGAGCCTGGGCCCGAGTTCAGAACGTGACCAGGTGACCAGTGCATGGAGCAGTAAGGTAGAGGAAGAGAGAAAGTGGAAGCAAAAAGCAAGGTCTTGAGTTGCTTCCAGAACCGGAGGTGGTTCTGCTCAAGTTTGAGAGAGGCAGGGAGGCTGTTCCGTAGGGAGGTCCCAGCTGCCGAGATAGATCTTCCCCCAACTCTCTGCTTGGAGATGCATCTGTCGCTCAGAGAGTTGGAGGTGAATGAGCGGAGAGCTCGGGAAGGAAAATGTTTTGGAAAAGAAAGTAGGAGGTAGAGTGGTCCCAGGCCCCAGAAAGCCTTGTGGACGATGCAGAGGGCCTTGAACTTGATCCTTGCAGCCAGAGGAAGCCAGTGAAGAGATTTCAGAGCTGGAGAGATAGGATCCCTGGGCTTGAGGCCAAGAATGAGTCTTGCAGTATTGTTCTGGATAAGTTGTAAAGGTTGACGAGTAGAGGCAGGAAGATTTAGAAAGAAGCTGTTGCAATAGTCCAGCTTAGAGAGGACCAGGATTCTGGAGACTGTCAGCTTCTGGGGAAAAGTGAGAAAAGGCAGAATACCTCTGAGGAGGAGTTGCTGGAAGTGGCCCTTCTTAGAGATGACCGTAATCTGAGGGGAGAAGAAGAGGGTGTAGTCAAAGATGACACCAAGGTTCTTAGCCTCACAGGAAGGAGCAGGAAGAGGGCCCTGAGTGGGTGGCCAGAGAGATAGGTAATGAGGAGTGTGTGTCCCAATGAGTAGGACCTCAATCTTACTGGCATTAAGGCAGAGATCATTGGTGGCACACCATTCCTGAATTGCGGCCATACAGTTTGGTATGAGAGAAGAAGCAGGTGTGGCTGTGGGGGGCCTAAGAGAGAGCTGAGTGTCATCCGCATAACGTTGAAAATTGGAGCAGAAAGTAGCAATGTAGTAGGCAAGAGGTGCCAGGTAGTTGTTGAAGAGCCAGAGAAATAGGCGAGACCCCGGGGCAACACCACAAGTAGAGAGAGAGAGAAGAGAGGAAAGACCCCAGTTGCACCTGAGGTGGTTGGTTGGTGAGAAAGGAGGTCAATCAGGCCAGGGCCTGATCAGTAAAATGTAGGTTGTCACAGAGGTGATTGAGCAGAATGGCATGGTTGACTGTGTCAAAAGCAGAGGATAGATTGAGGAGAATGAGGACAGAAGGGAGATTAGAGTGAAGATTGGATAGCAAGTGTTCATGGGTGTTCAGGAGAGCAGTTTCTGAGCCTCTGGAAGCTCTGAAGCCAGACTAGTGGCTATGGAGGCAACCAACAGATTTAGTATGTAGATTAAGCAGGGAGATGGCAAATTTTTCCAACAGTTTTCCCAAGAAAGGAGTGATGGAGAGTGGGTGATAGTTAGCCAGAGAGGAAGGATTGGCCAATGGCCTCTTTAGAAGGGGGTGCACAAGGGAGTACTTAAGGGGGAGGGGATTTGTCCTTCATTGGTACTGAGCCATTTTCTAATGGGAGGTGGAGCAGTTCAAGTCCAGGGTGTACGGTTTACCTGGGGGAATCTCTGATAATTGTCTGTGCCATTCAGCAGATGCCAAATACCCTTTGAATCTTATGTAATTAATGTTTGCATAGCATTTTGATTCAGCCTTAGATATTTCTGTATTTTTTAGGACTTCAGCTAGTTCAAGTCCATATAAAATTGTTGGCCATATAGAATTGGATAGCTGGCAAAAGGGAGTAAAATCCATATTTCCTCTGGATCACCCTCATTTGTATAATAAAGGCATCCACTTTAGCATCAAGACTATTCTTTACATGATTCAGACGTTTCCTAGAAGAAAATTGAAACCCCAGGCAAACAAATGTTTCAACTACTCATTCCCTGTATAAACCAGGCTACCTTTCTACTCGTTTTGGTTGCAATATAACACCCAAAACGCAATTTCTGAGGGTTGATTAGAATGTTGTTGTCCTCACCATAGATCACCGCTCTTTCCAAGCTTACCTGCAACCGATTCAAATCTGGTCATCAGTGTAGGCTAACCATTCTACTTCTAATGACTCTGTTCTTGGAAAAAAGAAGAATCCCTGATCAAATGAAAATGGTAACTCAGAGACAGGTAAAATAAATCAAATGGGAGCTAGCACGCACCCCTGCCTTAGTCCAGTATCAACCAAAAATTCCCTTGAACGCAGCCCATCCAAATTAAGTCTCACTTAGTGTATTATTATAGTGGAATAGGAGAAGCAAATTCAATAGACCCACTGGAATACCCCATTTCTTTTAGTTTAGACCACCGGCATCCTCTATTAACTTTATCAAAGGATGAGGACATGTTGAGACTGGCGAGATAAATGGGGTTTCTTCCTACCCAACCTAGTGTTCATTTGTAAAAGGATAACAGTAGTCCATTCAGTGAAGTACCCAACTCCTTTCTGAAACTATTCTGGAAGATACTTTATCTGTTCGACTCCTCAGCCCATTGTACTAGGTCTTTTAGGATAACACTTGCCATAACCTCAGAGAATTAATCCATCATTTATTTATTTATTTATTAGTGTTTTAGTTGCATTGAAACTTTTTACAGTATATTTCATGACACACTCCTTAATATCACCACAATTAATATACAAATGAACAAAAACAAAACAAAAATAAGAGGGAGAGAGAAGAAGGACAAAAGAAAGAAAAGAAAAGCATTAACATTCATTAAAACAAGTCTACATAGTAATTTCAAAATACCTTAAATTACCTAAGCTTGATCCCAAAATCGTTGCCAATCATTCTCCACCTGTTGATTGATTTCTAAGAACTTACTTGGGGTTAATATTAAAGATTGATTTGATGTTGTCATTAAACTTTCCCATAGATATTGTGTCACCAATTGTTCTGTTGAGTACACAAAGGGGCCCAAAAATCTTATTCTGTCATCCCCAAAAACAGTGCACTCGAGTACTAGATGGAACAAGGATTCTATTTCCACATTTCCACACACTCTACAACCACACAAACCTCATGATAATTCCAATTTAGGTCCAATTACCTTCAACGTTGGTAACACATTTAGCCTAAGATTAATCAATTAATGACTCTGACATTTCCAAATTGGAGACTACCTGGAAAAAAGACACCAAAGGATATTCAACCATAATTCAACACTGCCCTTTAAAACCACATTAGAAAGGCCATCTGGGCCACAGGTGTTTGCATTCTTTTATTTGGCTAAGGCTGATTTCAAATCTGAGAGTAAAAACGTAGTTTCCAAGTCATCCTAGAGATAATTGTCTGGATTCCACTAACTCAATTTCTTTTGAAAATACATCTGTATAAAAAGTTACCCATTTTGGTTCATGGACATGGTTTACCTGGGGGAATCTCTGATATTTGTCTCTGCCATTCAGCAGATGACAAATACCCTTGGAATCATATGTAATTAATGTTTGCATAACATTTTGATTCAGCCTTAGATATTTCTGATTTTTTTAGAACTTCGGCTAGTTTTTATAAGACTGTTTCACTCTCCTACAGGCCAGAATTTAAATCTCTACATTTTAGTTAGGAACTGCCATAATAGTTCTCACTTCTTCTTGATGAACTGCTCTCTTACAGTCACTAGTCTGTATGTTAAAAGGGTTAATCTGAGATTCAACAAAAGGTTTCTGCCTCCATACTAAAGCTAAATCTGCTTCCTCCATCCAAGTAGATAATGTGCGCTTGAATGTCTTAGGAGCACAGTTAGACCACATTTCCATTAGTGACCATGAGTTCCGATCTAGACTGGCCTTTGACTCAAACAGAAAAAGTGCCCTTCCCCCTTGTGTATGTTTATTATCTGCATTATGCACTATGCAGTTATTGCACTTAATTGAAACCCGCTTGGTTCCGATTTTAACACCAAACTTACATATTTAAAACTTTCCGGGGATTGGACCCTATCCAACATACATTGTGAATTGTAAATAAAATCAATTGTCAAGGTGGAAAACAGACCAAACAGTGTGGGGTGCACCGGTACATCACCCTTTGCATTCCCATTGGGCCTGAACATGGCCCATTTCTTCATAACATGGGACCAGCCAACCCCAGTAGCTTCCCTACCCTTATGGTACAGCATGGTTGGACCCCCAGGTGCTGGAAGGCCAGTGGACCCAACAGCCTCAGCCAGATCATCACCCACACACAAACAATTGAAATCCCTGGCGCAGATAATACTAGAGGCAGGATAATGGGTTAACCATAATAAGAACATTCTATCCAAGTCTCTCCAAATCAACGAGTCCTCAGCACAGGCAGGATTACAATATAAATTAATTAAAAGCAAATTCAGCAATTCGTTTCCTTCCATTAAGCTAACTCTAACTCCAAGAAAGGCGTCTGTAAGTGACGTCAATTCCTCTACTGATGAACATACATCGTTCCTGATAGCTATTACAAGGGACCCTGCCCGGCAGCCGCTAGCCCCCTTCCTAGCTTTTTTTATGTGGGTCGTAAAACCATCAATTCTGGGGTGTTCAGACAGCCACGTTTCTTGGAGAAAGACAAATGTGTAGCTTTTAAACCAAATAAAAAATGTGAGCATTTAAAAAACTGTTAAAGCCCCGGGTGTTCCACCTAAGTAGGGGCACTGCTTGGTGCTTAGAAACCTTGCGAACGACCCCTAAGGTCGGCAACGAGGCAGGTAACCAGTCCCACTTTCCATTGAACTCATGGGAGACATTGGGCTCATAGACACGTCTCCTGTCAGAAGTACCAACTGTACATTTGACATTCAAATCCCCAAGTTTCTCCTTAGTGGTTGCTGAACAAAAAAGGGTCACATCTCAAAGGCCCCCTTCATCCTCTGAATTGCTAAAAAAGGTGTTATTACCTCTCATTATTATATCTTCTTGGGCACTGGTTACTAAACCCCAAGCAGGCTCATAATAAAAGCTCACAATACAAACTTTGTACCAGTCATTCTCATTTAACTCAATCCTTTTTATATCAGCAGATGTAATCCTAGACACTGAAGGAAATCCAAGACACTGAGGGAACCCCCTCAGATTTGTTAAAATTCTTCTTTAATTCATGGGGGACTCATCTTCATCTCTAAAGAAATTAGAGAATTTAATAGACTGTTGATTTTGGACTATTTTCCCTCTCTTCTCGCTACTGGACTTAAAATCCCTCGATTTCTGGCACTTTTTCTGGAAACACTCAGCTCCACTACTCAAAACGCTAGGTCCCACAGCCACTGTGGATACCCCTTGAGCCACCACATAATTACCTGTCAATCTCCCCATTTCCAGGGCCGACAGGGGTCCGCTCCTCCTGAATCATCTGGTGCCCCAGAGCAAACTTTATCCATTTGAGACAGAAAAAAGAATCTTACATCTTTGATTTTCCGTTAAAATTTCTTCTTTTTCTCTCCTACAATTATTTCTTTTGATACTCATTGTGAGACCATAGTGGCCTCATTGACCTCCTTCCCTCAGAGAACACCATCAGGTGGGTCCCAAAGCATCCTATGAATCTGTAATCTCAACAATGCATCAAGGGACCTTGATTGGGAGTCAAAAATTACAATAGGGGAGGAAGTCTTGGTAGGATGCCATTTGAGGGTGCCTCAATATCCACATTTTTAGATGCATCAAGAATGTTCCTTTGGAATTTGTTTGAGCCAGCTCTTCGCCATGTAGGACCATTTTTCAAGTTCTTAGATTTTGTTTGTGGGGGAGATAACGCTGTTTTCTTCTTCGGCTTAGTATGTGATATTGAACCAGAGACAGACACAGAACCATAATGAAATGGAGGCTCTGCCCCCCACCCAATTACAAAGTTATGCTGAGATAAGTGCTCTGGTTGACAGTCATTCTGATTGTCAAGGATTATTTTTAGGGATTCCTTTATATCTGACAGTGTAAGTGTATGAGTCCTAGCTTCATGACTAATATTGTCGAAGAGCCTGACCAAGCCTTGTAAAACTAGATAAAGAGAAGAAAGGGAATGACCCCTTGCCACCAGGTAGGAGGAGTCGAGTAGTGTACCCCCTCAACAAACCGAGAATGTTGTAAACTGGGGTGGTGGCCCTCCGAAGAGAAATCCCAGGAACTGATTGTGTGTTCATAAATAAAAATGGGGACACACTTAGGCTCGTGCCTGGAATATCGAGGTCCGTTATTTCCTCTTCTAGCATGCTAAACACATTTAATAATGATGTATTAGAATTATTCAAACAGGCTTTGCCCGAGGTGCCATCAGGACCCTCCGGACTTGCACAGAGGAGAAGTAGAATTCATATTAGGTAAAGCGTGTTCCACCTGTGACTGTGTAGCTTGCTGTTGTGTGGGATGCTGCTGATGAACGTGTCTTTAGGTTTTGATGGAGCTATGGAAAAAAGGGGGTCATTTTTAAACAAGAAGTTGGCATTTTGGGATCTTTTCTGGTCAGCTCCTCCAGAACCTCAGCAACTCCATTATCAATAGCAGTCTTATCTGTGCTGCTTGGGTTATAATGCTTTCCCTTGCCGGGCTTTATTGGCTGACTTCCGGGAGGCACCCGCCTCTATCAAAACTCCAAGTTTCAAAAAGGAACATGCCGATGCAAATAACTGGCAACCAATCTTCACAAAGGTTTGAGTGGACGACACTCAGCCCACTAGTAATGGACCCAATGTAGTGACTTAAGAATCGAGATGTTATAGAGTTAAAGGTAGAAATTAAGATATACGACCTTCCTTGCGGCAATAAGCTGCACGCTGGAAAGTCCTCTATTCCAAGTCCCAAAGGGTCGCAACAGAGATGGCATCAACGAACAGCTGCCGAACGATTTCAGACTAACTGCACTTGCTTCCACACCTACGCACTGATGGTTTGCACCGGCTTGTTGATTTTAAAGGAAGGCTCCTCCCTTTCCTAAAATGTAGGCATCAAACAGCAAAGCAGCAGGAGAGTAAAGGGTTAACCCAACACAGAGGTCCCAGCGAGAACTGCAGACTAACTGCATTTTTTTCTGCACTTACATGCTGGCACTTCGCGCTGGCTTGCTGATTTTAAAGAAAGGCTCCTCCTCCTCACAGCATGTAGGCAGCAAACACCAAAGCAGCAGGAGAATAAAGGGTTCAGCCAACACAGAGGTCCCAGTGAGAATTGTAGACTTACTGCACTTGCTTCCAAACTTCCACACGTAAGGATATTAGACGAGGATGCAAGGAGAAGGGTGCAGATGAGAAGTGAAGATGGTATGAGAACACTGAGTGTGAATGTATAGGTAGGGGTGAGAGTAGTACAGTGAGGACTGGTGAGAGTAATAGAGTGAGGAGGGGTGAGATTAGGAGCGTGAGGAGGGAGAGAGTAGTAGCATGAGAAGTTGTGAGAGTAGAAGCATAAGGAGGGTGAGCATAACAGAGTGAGCAGCGGTAAGAGTAGTAGAATGAGAAGGGGTGAGAGCAAAGGAGATAGGAAAAGAGAGAGTGAGAGTGTGGAGAATTAGAGAGGCAGAAGAGAGGGACAGAAGGCAAGAAGGAGAAAGCGAGAAAGAGGAAAAGGGATATTTGAATGAAGTAAGTGATGAATTGCAAGTGTAGAGAAAACACAACTGTTGAGTGAGGGGTAGCAGCAGTGTGCCTGTTATCAGCACCAATATAACACCATTCCTGTTTACTTCATATCTGCAGGAATCATTAGCTTAGGTTGCCACCTTAGAAGAACCCCAGAGTGCGATACATGAGGCTTTTTGCCTTTAGACCTTCACCTCAAGCTTGCATTATTTTTAGACAGAAGGGATTCCCTAGCTCATGTCTACCATCAAACCAAAGATTACAGATGCCTGGGCTAGAGTGCAGGGAGCCCAAGTGAGATGAGTGAGAAAGGGACAGCCCTTAGAGTGATCTCACATTGATCTACTCAGAGTACCAAACCAGTCATTACCGTCTGTTTCATATAAACAGTTGGATTATATGTGAGTTTCTGTGAATTATTAAGGCCATCTGTGACAGCTACATGTCTAAAAGCAATCTACACATTGCAGTACCAGCTAAAATAATCTAGCACCCTGGACATGCAAAGCTTGCCTCTGGACTCTCGTCACATGACACTTGGAAACACAGAGCTCAATGTTCTCCTGATTTGCAAGCAAAAGCACGGTAGTGAAGCTAGCCTGCATTTTCTCTTTCTTCCCATTAAACTAACCTACACATTTCTCTTTAAAATTGCCCAAGCGCCTGGAGACTATGGCCCTCATTACGACCCTGGCGGAAATCGAAAAACGATGGCGGAAATGCAATACCACCATCGAATACCGCTCGTTGCGACTATGACCCGTCACCGTAAAGTACGATGCCATTAGCGACACCGTAGTGAACGCCAACGCTAACTGCACCAAGTACGCGCACGCGCGCCATGCAAAACCGTAATTACCACCATGGCGCAACAGTACGCGAATTCTGACCCTAGCGGACATTTACATAACGCCATCAAGCATGGCGGAAAGTACCAATCCGCCATGGCGAGAAATACGGCATCGTGAACCAACCGTAAATGGCCCAACTGAGTGCCTGTACACCACTCCCTGGCCACATTGCACAACACCTCGTAGGTGCAATGAAGTAAAATGCAACCAGTGAAATGCACAAGTCACCCACGCATGCCAACGAACAAATGAATGTAGGGGCTCCAAGTGCCTTGTGAGTGGCCATCCATATTTGGCATGTCACCATTGCCGTACTGATGCAGCACAGGCATGCGAAGGTTCAAGTACAGCAAAATGAACTGAAAGATGAGACAAAACAACAACAGGCCCCCATCGCCTGACACCAGTGTAAGGCAACATTCAAAGCAGCATCCTTAGGGAGACTGCACCAGCCCTGTACACATGCCAGTAAACAAACCAACCATCAGCATAAGCATGTACCACACAAGTTGGCAGAGTGACTGAGCAGCCAGGCTCATCTCAAGAGGGGCCAATGGGAGCTGCAGGGCACAGATGGCACGAATACAGAAGCTATTCCAATGGACATGACCTCAGTCTCCCTCCAAGAAACACACGCAAACACAGGCACCTGTGACCAGCCATTATCTGATAATCACATCATTCCACCAATCCACCTGGCTGACCGGCATCTGTTACACAAAAGCTAAACCCCCGCCCCTAAGCATGACGTCATTAAAACAGTCATGATGGCAGCCCCTATCCCTGACCTCACTGGGCTTCGTAGGCAAACGCGGCCAGTACAGTACCACGCAACTATACTCAGAAGCCGGAACCCAATGCAGATCTACTCACAATACATCGCTCCACAAATAGGAATATGCTACATTACTTCCAAAGAATAACGCTACACGGTTAACATCAGACTAAAATTTTAATGCACATCAAATTCACCAAGCCCATACAGCTATTAAGTCATGAACCCCAAAATATCTACATTACTGTGGGCTGCATCCGCAATAAATGACCAGCTACTCCTTGTGTGACGCCCTGTTCCTTCATGGTACACAGGGGCTACATTCACGTCCAAAAAGGCAACATGGAAGCGCCTAGAACCGCAGGCCCGTCCCATTAGGTAGGCACTAGTCCAGCTGAAAGGTAGATATGTTGCTCCTAGCCACTAGTACTGCGTAAGGGCATGTGGCCCATTGGCGATCGTCCCATAAGATCGTAATGGTGCTCCACTGATGAACTCGAAGCAGAGCAGGTGTCGGGAGTAAAAGCCATCTGCAGGAGTGGCATACAGATGGCAGCGGCAAAAGGGGAGGAGATACCTGTCACCCAAATGAAATGAAAAAGAATAGTATGGCCATCAGAACTTCATTTGAATCACTCACTTCAATGATCACACCAAATCTACAGCCATATGCATGCTAGCCCACTCAAAAGGATTATTTCCACCCATGAATCACTTGCCAATCATAACAATATAAATCGAGGTGAAAACACTATTACAAACGAGTGTTTGTGTGCATGCGTCTGTTAAAACAGAATCCATGAGATGGGATTAGTAACGTGCATAGACACAAGTGTTGGAAGGCGCGTCGAGACAGGGAGGGTTCAACAAGGGCAGATAGACGATGGTCCCACTATGGCAGCTCTGCATCACATAGTGCAGGGGAAGGGGATAGATACCAAAAAGCCATGTACATGGCAAACTCTCTATTAAATCATCTGTCCATGCATCCATACATCATTCCCTCATCCAGGTATAAAAACACATGATTATTAACTCACATTACATTTGAAATCTCCATTGAGTCTGTGCGTAATGCAGCCTGCAAAATCCACTGTGCTCCAGCCCGGAATTCTAGTGATGTGAAGTAACATGTATTTGGGAACGTCCTGCCTTATCGTCCACTACGCTATTGCGCATCCCATACTATTCATATCAATCTTTGCATTCTCGCCATGGCCCCTGTCCCAAGGACATTAAACAATAGAACGTTATATTTGCAGTCAGACCTGTGGGCGTCTCCTCGCCGCTAGCTGAAAACCGAAAGCGCTGTCCTTCGAATTCCTCATTTGCAACATCACGTCGAAAAGGCATCCGTGGGCGCTCGAAATCACAAAATCATCCATGTAGTGCGGCAGTGTGTGAAAATGGCAACTGGCTTCACTCACAAATGGGACGCCCCGCCCGTCGGTGAACCTCGGTACAGTGCTCGCCCAAAGGGGATTGCAGCTGGCACAGGTGGAATGAATCACCACAGGTGGAGGCTATACAGCCTGAAAACACATAAATTGCACACCCAACCCCCTCCCACAACCACACCCACTCCAAAATGCTACCGGCAGGACTAGCGATGTTGGGCCTGGGGGACCTGATAGCACTGCAAGTACTCCAACTTCAAGAAGAAGACGAACACCAACTACTACAACAACCGGCCGCACAGAGGAGACGCAGGAGGAGGAGGAGGGCAAGGCAGGGCCAGCAAGGCCCACCAGCACAGCCACTACCACCACGCAGGCAGCCCGCAATCCCACGCCTCCGAGCTCATCCGTTCAAACTCACTGATGAGCAGATCCACACCCTCTACCGTTTGGACCGGGACACCATAATCTCCATTGTGGACATGACACACGCTGACCTTGTCAGCATGATAGATAGCCCAACCGCCATCCCACCCCTACTGAAGGTGGTGTCTGTACCCCACTTCCTGGCCACAGGCACCTACCAGCACACAGTCAGACAGTTGCATGGCATTTCACAGCCACTGTTCTCACGGACACTATTGCAAGTGCTCGATGCCCTCCTGAAGCACGCAGACGACTACATCTCTTTACCACGCTCGGAGCAGGAGATTACAAACACAAAAGTTGGATTCCATGCACTGGCCGGCATACCGGGTTGCATTGGTGCCATCGACTGAACATATGTGGAATTGGTTGTCCCACATGCCATGGAGGCCCAGTACCGCAACCGGAAGCAATATCATTCTCTTAATGTACAGATGGTGTGTGACTCCAACAGGATCTTTACACATTGTTGTGCCCGATTTCCTGGATCAACCCATGATTCTATGGTCTTGAGGAATTCTACAATACCACGCTACATGGAGCGACACGCAGGGAACAGATCCTGGCTACTCGGTGAGTCTCATTCCATGCATGATAATGTGGGGTATGTGATGCGGCAATGACCTGGCAGGAAGGGGGGGGTGCGTACGTAGCAATGTCATTCCACAAACATCCTTTCTTGTCCACATACAGGTGATGCCGGGTATCCACTGAAGAGATGGCTCCTTACACCACTCCGGAACCCACAGGACCAGCATGAGGAGGACTACAACCATGCCCACTCACGTACCCGTGTAGTCATAGAACAGGCATTCGGCCTACTGAAGGCTCGTTTCCGCTGCCTCAGCAGGTCTGGCGGGGCACTCCTGTACCGCCATGAGAAGGTTGCAAAGATAGTCATGGCATGTGTCATGCTACACAACATGTGCGTACGTAGAAATGTGCCCATGCCCCCTGACGCAGAACTGCACGCACCTGAAGATGGTCATGATGAGGCTGGGGATGTGGCAGCACCTCAGGGAGTCCGCGAGGCACAGGAGGCCCGTGAAATTCGTCAGATTATCATAGATTCATGCTTCTAGCACTCACGCCTGGTGGCTAATACATGGACATGGGACTTGTGGCACTGTGTGTGTCTGGAACATGCACAATGTGGACTGTACGCCTATTAAGGCCTCGTACACAAAGATCAATGTCCACACGTCTCATTGGATGATTATGAAATGTTTATAGCATATGTGAAAATATATTACACACCCCATCGACCCGCCACCCAAGAAAGCCCAACACCCCCCCTCCACCCTCCTACCTCCCCCCCAAACACCAGTGTCCAGAGATGCTCATTGTCAGTGGACAGACGCTATTGCAAGCCCCCTCTCCGGGTATCAGGGGCACCCCTGCCTGTGGAGCGCAGGTTCCTCCCAGATCTACGTTGGGGGCTGCCCTGGACGGAACTTGCAACGGATGATGTCTCTGCCTGCTCACGTCCATGCATGTCCCTAAGGGTTTGTGAGAGCTCAGTGAGCACACGGCGCACAGCGGCAAGTTCAGCACATACGTCTTTGGACGTCGCATGCAGTTCCCCCCTCAGGCTCTCGGTGCTTCTCTCCATTTGTACCCTCAGGCTCTCGGTGCTTCTCTCCATTTGTACCCTCAGGCTCTCGGTGCTTCTCTACATTTGTGCCCTAAGTGTCTCAGTAGATGTTTCTATGGCTGCCTTAGTACCCCCACATTCATCAGCATGGTCCTTGAGGAGCGTGGCCAGTTGCTGCTGTTGCACGATCACCTGGTCGAGGGACTGTTGCCTCTGCTGTGCCATGGCCATTTGCGGTGGTGTCACAGAGGGGCTGATCAACTCATGTTGCCTTGCCACAGGGCTTGTGGGGGATGGCCAGTCGTCGTCTTGTGGGTGCCCCTGCGTGGTATCCTCATGGTGTAGGGGATGAAACAAACAGGGGGATTGAGACAGGTCATGGATGGGTCCTACATCGACAGCACCGTTGTCTGTGTCGGAGCATGCTGGCATTAATGCAGTGTCACCTATGGTGCTGCTGCCATCAGAAGCAGTGCCTTCTGTGGCATCCATTGGGGGGACCTGTGGTGCTGCTGGTGTGGGCATGCTGGCTGCTGGGGTGCCTGTTGAAGTCCCCTCCTGTGTGCTGCCACTTGATTTGGGCTGCTGCCGTGTCTTGATCCGTACAGCTGAGGTGGAGGGTCTTTGGCCGTTGGTCTTGGCCCTCTTTGCAGGTGTGCTGGTAGGGGTGTCCTGCAGCTCGTCGTTTGACTCGGACCCTGTGGTGGAGTAAAGGAGGGCGAGCGTTATTTATGGGTCTGTGGAAATTGGAATGGCAATGTATCACATGCATTGGGGTGGTACCTGAGGGTGATTTGGGTCAGGGCCTTGGAGGTGGTTTCATTTCTGTGTGGATTGAGGATGCAGTTGTTTTGCAGCCTGCAGTTAGGGTGTGCATGCTGCACGTGTAGAGGGTGTTTTTAGGATTTTTAATTATTTATGTATTTAATGTGACTTTTAAAGTGCGCTATCAGGCCAATGTATGTGGCCGTTCTCCTGGACATGTGTTTCTGTTGCACTATGTGGCCACATGGTACTTCACATGATTGGACATTGTGGATTTAGCATTGTTTTATTTGGCCCACCTACCTGATTCTTCGGATGTCTGCACTCCTTTCTCCATCCCTCCGACTCCCTCTATGCTCTCCATTCCAATGGTGGAGGCACAGATTTCTTCCCAGGGGGTCAACTTGATGGGTGATTCCGATCCTCCCCAGGTAGCTGTGGCAATGTTACGGTTGGCTGATAGTATGCTCCGTACGTGTATCCGCAAGTCGTCCCATCGCTTTCTGCATTGCTGTGGGTTGCGGGGTGCGGTCCCCACCGCACTTACCCGCTGTGCCACCAGGGCCCATGTGGCCTTCTTGTTCGCAAGTGCCGTCCTGGTCATTTGCGTCGAGAAGACGACGGCAGCATTCTCCTGGAGGGTCTCTGTGAGCACGGTGAGTTCCTCATGGGAGAAGTGGACCTGCCGCTTGCGGTCGCACGCTTTTTTTGCTACTTTTCCCATTTTGTTTGTTTTAACTAGGGTGGCTGTCGGGTTGGGATGTGTCTCAGGGTCGGATTTTTAATGGTTGTGTTGGGATTCTGATTTTATAGGTGTGCGGCGTGCTGTTTCCCGTTCCGGCCCCATGTTTTTACTTCCGTTTCCGTATATTTACGGTCACCGTATTTTGCGATTGGCGCTCATTACTGTGACCGCTATGATGGGTGGCGGAATTGCACCTAGGGCGCCGTACGACGGCGGAGAGGGGCGTTTTGGGGACATTTCCGCCATCGCGGACTTTGCACTTCCGCCATGGCGTAATGCTCGTGCCCGATGGGTCATAATTGGCCGCACTTTACTCCATCGTGCAATGGCGGAAACGCTATTTACGCTATGGCGGTCGGGTCAGTTACTTTCCGCCAGGGTCGTAATGAGGGCCTATGACAATTGCACTGGTGCATGGTATAAATGCCAATAACATAACATTACTACAATAAACTTCCCAAACACAGGAAAAATGTGAATTTATATGAGCGTATCATATTCCAATGTTAGACCTTTCCAGGTCATTGTTAATTTAGAATGATAACCAGCCAAATTCTCCCTCTATGAACTACTTAGGGGCATCTTTCACTTACCTTGACCTCCAATGGAATGTTAGAAATGTTGGTCATTTGTTAGATCCGTTTTTAATCATGTTAGTATAAAAAGTTCCTACTAAAGACAAATGTCTCTGGCATCAACTAGTTGTTGTCAGCAAAATTAAGCCGATTTTTCAGTATTTAAAAGTGTGCAACCAATATTAAAGCGATAAAAATGTCGATTTCCAAATATATTAAGGCATCCTTAGAACTGGCTAACTTGACTTAATCGATTTTGAGCGGATGAATGACATGTGTGACCATTACTCAATCTACCCATTGTATTTGCTGGTATATCAGCAGTGATATTTTGCTAAATATACCAAATGTGTCAGGCAAAAGGACATTTTATGAGCGTGTGGGAACTATCTTGAAAGTTCATTGCATTCCACCTCTGTGCTCCACAGAGAATGGTTGAAAAGATGATGAAAGATCGACAGCTTTTCGGTGGGTTTTTCCCAGAAAATGTTTCGCTGAAAAAACCCATTGGAAAATTAAAAAGGGAGTTTGGGGAAGCATATAAAGGGTGTGGGGGGTAGGGGGGGGGGGGCAGGAATGTTTAAAAAAAACATTAGAGGAGAGGGTACTTAGGGGGAACACCCACAATAAATAAAAGAAATTGATGTGTTTTTTCAGCAAAATATTTTCGTATAAAAACCTGTCAAAGAATTGCTGTCATTAAAATGACATAGAACCGAATTGGAGTACTGTAAAATTACCAGCCTATTACAGAAATAAAAACAAATACGATAGAATTTTTTTTTTTATTTTTTCCTAGACATGTATGTACCTATGGTCTGGGAGATAGTTTCTTGTTTCATGTCACATGAAGCATTAGTAATATGTTCCCCAAAAGCACATACCATATTAAAAGGGACAAGGCCTCCAAGTACATGCATGATTCCAAAACAATCATTGCTTCATAACGGAATGCCAATGTTTATGTTCAAGTCATTGCAGAACACACTACAGCAGCAGTAAGGTAAGTCACTGTTTACCCCATCAAAGCTCTAAAAAGTCAGTTGAATGACATGTGGGATGATATTACATCTAAATAAGATCTTTCCGAATGATTGTACAGCTTTGGCATAAGAAATCCATTCAGAGAGTCTAGAGCATATAAAGCTGCATACCATTTGACAGCCACAGCATTGCAAGGTATATCAGAAAACATCTCTTAACAATGTGTTCATATAACTACTTCTCAAAAAGGAGTACTCCAACCTTTCCACAAAGCCAATGAATAGCGTTGCAAAGTTTACAGAGTCATGACATCATCAAAACCAGGCACACTAGCCTTAATACTTCAGTTTTACTATACGTTTTACAAAATAGTGAATGCTGACTGCAAATTATGCTTTGATGACAATTACCAATTGATTTTTGTGGAATCTGCCTGCTTTCAGCAGGAGGCAATTGTTGGTTAGATTTCATAGGAATTGTGTGGAGTAGGTAGGCACAACCGTATATCATGCTATACATAATTCTTTATAGCATGAATTTGGTAAATTCAAAGGAGCTACCTGGCATAAAAAGGATCATATGGCACAAGGATCAATATTCATAAACAAGAAAGACTGAGTGTGCCCACTCTATGGGCCAAGTGCTCACAATATGGTCTTCAGCACAAGCTGCAATTGTCAGATGCACATTACTTTCCAATCAAACGATTCATACATTGACACTTCATTAAAAAATGCCCACATTTCTGTTTAATTCTCTTAATAGGCAATAGCAGTCTTGAAGTTTTAGCTCATCCGCCAATGCGTTTCGGAATACAATTTCATCTTCAGGGCTGAGCACTTGTCAAATATTAACAATGTGTAACAACACAAAAAGAGCAAATATAAGTAACAACACGTGGCATGAAAGGGAAATACAAAGAATGTACATGCCATGACATAAAACATACAAACAAGGAAAAAATGTTTGTTCCGTTAGTAATTATGTGTATTATTGCCATTCTTCACATGAACCACCGAATTTATAGACAAGTGCCTGCAGTAGTTATGCCTGTGTATCTGTAGGGAAAATAAGGGCAACCAAAATGTCAAGTTATGTATAATCGGACAACAGATCTACAGTGCTAAATACGTCTACAAATATAAGGTTTAATAAACGATGGCCCTTACCTGGGCAATAGTTCCTAATGGCTTCAAGTTAATTTCAAGTATAGCCACCAGACTCCCTGATCTATGACAAAGTAAAGGATTTTATAGGGTTTGTATGTCTACAAATTGGTAGCATGTTCTGAGTAACATGTGGACACTTAGCCTAGCTGGTTGTCAGGATGTCGTGGGGAAAGGCTTGACCTTCCGTGCAAATGCTGCTTTAATGTTTACACTCAGTTGCCCTGGAAACTGATCAGTGTTGTGATGACGTGCGTTGGGGAACGCAATGAAATCATCTGCGCCTCACATCCCATACTCCCTGTGGTTACAGGGCGCCCGGGATGGGTCCAGAACAGCACATGGCATTTACAAAATGGTAAATGCACTGAATGCTTGATATGATGACGCAGGAAGTGAGCACCATGTCATACTTTTTTTCAGCGCCTTCTTATAACAATGACACATGTCATAATGAGATAGACATTTCAATTGTGTCGCAGCTCTCATACTACATTGAGTTGTTCATAAGTTGTGTACGTACACCATTGATAACCACACAGAGAAGTCCAGAGTCAGAGTTCAATTTGAAGTATTTGAAGCAATATACAGTGTAAAAAATCAATTAAACACAGTTATGTTAACCTTTAACAAGACTGTATTATTCATAATCCTGTTACAACCGCTTGGACATTCAATGTTAACATAATTGCAAAACTTAGGATGCATGCCTATCAACTCCAATCTACGCAGTTAGGTTTAAAACAGTGAAAAATGTACATTGTGTCACACAAAACACATGTAATTGATTTCTTCATTTATGCCATTGGGTACCAAGGTACCTAATCGCTCGATCCAAAAGGTTTCCCCCGTGATCTAACTTTTTGGTCAGGTTTTCATATTTGTTGTGTCATATCACAGTCTCTACAATCTGGAAATGGATCAGTCTGATATTATGTTTAATTTCGTACCAGTGTCTGGACACTGCTGAGTTGGGATTCCTGTTCCTGATTCATGATCTATGTTCATCCCACCTTTGTTTTGCCAGTCTTTTAGCTTCCCCTATGTACTACAGACCGCAGGAGCACTTGATAGAGTAAATTATATTTGCAGTGTCACATGTGGAGAAGTTCCATAGTTTTATCTTCTCACCTGACCAGGGATGAATAATAGTGTTACCTTTCGTAACAAATCTACAGTTGCAACAATTTAAGCATGGGAATGTGCCAGTATGCTTCGGAGTTGTGTTTTGTGTTGTGGGTCTTGTGCAGACCAATTGGCCCCTAAAGTTTTTGCTTTGTTGGTATGCAAATACTGGTAATTCTTTAAAAAGATGTTCAACCCTACGATCACAGGTAAGTGTTTTCCAATTTTTTTTAATCACAGATTTTATTCTGCTACTTTGGATGGAGAATTTTGATACATACACCAGCGGTGGAGTTCTTGATGTTACTTGAGTGTGGGTCAGTAGGTCCTCCTGTTGGATTGTGTCAACCTTGGCAGTTGCCGCTTCAATTTCTTGTCATTTATAGCCACAAGCAGTGAATTATTCTCCCATTTCTGTTATTTCACGTGAATAATCATCTAGGTCACTCACGATCCATCTCATGCGCAGCATTTGGCTGTATGGTAAGTTCTTAATTACACTTGGCTGGCGGAAACTGAGTCTGTGTAGCACATTGTTCTGGTCTGTTTGTTTAAGAAAAATATTGGTGGTGAACCCATTTTCTTTTCTCTCGTGATGATTCCTGGGTGAATTGTATCCAAGGGTCAATGGCATTTATGTATCTGAAAAAATCATTCATATTCTCCTCAGTTCCTGTCCATATACCAAACACATAATCTATGTATCATATCCATAGACTGATGTAGTTGTGCCATACTGCGTGGTTGAGTATGTGATCTGTTTCATATTTGTACATAAACCAGTTTGCATATGGAGGGCCATGTTTGCCCCCATGGATGTGCCTGACACTTGGAGGTAATACTGATTGCTGGGCTGGAGATGTATTATTCTCCAGTAACATATACTTAGAGGCCGATTCATGGAATAATTAGCGCGGCGCAAGTGGGCAAAAGCGTGCGAATCGCAGTGGAATAGCGAAATTCGCAGTGCAAGTGCGAAAATCGCACGAAAAGCAGCGCACATCGATTCATGGAAGGCCGTGCGCGAGAAAACCAGCGGATGTGCGATAAAAAAGTGCGCGGCGCACGTTGGCGCACGTTGGCGCACAGGCCACAGCGAAAATCGCACATAGCGCGGCGCACGCAACAAAAGTAGGCGGAACACAGGCGTAACACTCGGAATGGGGAACAACTTGCCAAAATGTGGGCGTCACGGGGGAAGTACAGGGCACAAGTGCGCGGAACGCCCACACGCTCGCCTACAACACGTATTCATGGAATAGAATAGGGCAAAAAAGCGCACGCTCAAACCAGCGCACAGGCACAAACACGACCGCCACAAGAAAGCAGGCGGTAGCGTCTCTGCGGCTGTAAGAAATGTGCGCCAAAAGGTGCGCCAACAAATAGCACCTATATACTGCCATGATGAATGTCCTATACTGTGGCCCTCCAGGACAAATGACGTGCAAAGGGGTAACCACAAACACGGACACCCGCTGACAAAAAATACGTGTGCGTGTATACCGGGGTGCGCGGGAAGTCTCACACGCGATTTGGCCGGGTACGTGGATTACAGGGGAGCGCGGGAAGTTCCACACGCGAATGGCCCCGTGCAAGCAGGGTACGTGTATTTCAGGGGTGCGCGGGAAGTTCCACATGCGAATGGCCCAGTGCAAGCAGGGTACGTGTATTTCAGGGGTGCGCGGGAAGTTCCACACGCGATTGGCCCAGTGCGAGCAGGGTATGTGTATTTCAGGGGTGCGCGGGAATTTCCACACGCGATTTCAGCAGGGTATGTGTATTTCAGGGGTGCGCGGGAAGTTCCACACGCGATTTCATCAGGGTACATGTATTTCAGGGGTGCGCGGGAATTTCCACACGCGATTTCAGCAGGGTATGTGTATTTCAGGGGTGCGCGGGAAGTTCCACATGCGATTTCATCAGGGTACGTGTATTTCAGGGGTGCGCGGGAATTTCCACACGCGATTTCAGCAGGGTATGTGTATTTCAGGGGTGCGCGGGAAGTTCCACACGCGATTTCATCAGGGTACGTGTATTTCAGGGGTGCGCGGGAATTTCCACACGCGATTTCAGCAGGGTATGTGTATTTCAGGGGTGCGCGGGAATTTCCACACGCGATTTCAGCATGGTATGTGTATTTCCGGGGTGCGCGGGAAGTTCCACACGCGATTTCATCAGGGTACGTGGATTGCAGGGGTGCGCGGGAAGTTACACACGTGATTTCATCAGGGTACGTGTATTTCAGGGGTGCGTGGGAAGTTCCTCACGCGATTGGCCCAGTGCGAGCAGGGTACGTGTATTTCAGGGGTGCGCAGGAATTTCCACACGCGATTTCAGCATGGTATGTGTATTTCCGGGGTGCGCGGGAAGTTCCACACGCGATTTCATCAGGGTACGTGGATTGCAGGGGTGCGCGGGAAGTTCCACACGCGATTGGCCCAGTGCGAGCAGGGTACGTGTATTTCAGGGGTGCGCGGGAAGTTCCACACGCGATTTCAGCAGGGTATGTGTATTTCAGGGGTTCTGGGGAGTACCACACGTGAATTGGCCGTGTGGGTCCTCCCAGGTGTACGCACCACAACCTCCACGGCCCCTGCAGGCAGCCCACACCATGGGGGACTACCCTGCACCCCTGCTCATGTCGCGCAGGCAGCCCATCCACCATGGGCATGCCCCCCAGCCAACTCACATGTCACCTTGCACTACTGATCAACAATGCATGTCTCCCACCACCCCCACATCCCAGCCACCAGGGGCACCCAACACCAGGCCCCCACTCATGTCTCCCACCACCCCCACCCCCCTGCCACCATGGGCAGCCCCCACCAGGCCCCCACTCATGTCTCCCACCACCCCCACACCCCAGCCACCATGGGCAGCCTCCACCAGGCCCCCACTCATGTCTCCCACCACCCCACCCCCCTGCCACCATGGGCAGCCCCCACCAGGCCCCCACTCATGTCTCCCACCACCCCCACCCCCCAGCAGTGCAGGGGCAGCCTCCACCAGGCCCCCACTCATGTCTCCCACCACCCCCACCCCCCAGCAGTGCAGGGGCAGACTCCACCAGGCCCCCACTCATGTCTCCCACCACCCCCACCCCCCAGCAGTGCAGGGGCACCCTCCACCAGGCCCCCACTCATGTCTCCCACCACCCCCACCCCCCTGCCACCATGGGCAGCCCCCACCAGGCCCCCACTCATGTCTCCCACCCCCCACCCCCAGCAGTGCAGGGGCAGCCTCCACCAGGCCCCCACTCATGTCTCCCACCACCCCCACCCCCCTGCCACCATGGGCAGCCCCCACCAGGCCCCCACTCATGTCTCCCACCACCCCCACCCCCCTGCCACCATGGGCAGCCCCCACCAGGCCCCCACTCATGTCTCCCACCACCCCCACCCCCCTGCCACCATGGGCACCCTCCACCAGGCCCCCACTCATGTCTCCCACCACCCCCACCCCCCAGCAGTGCAGGGGCAGCCTCCACCAGGCCCCCATTCATGTCTCCCACCACCCCCACCCCCCAGCAGTGCAGGGGCAGCCTCCACCAGGCCCCCACTCATGTCTCCCACCACCCCCACCCCCCTGCCACCATGGGCAGCCCCCACCAGGCCCCCACTCATGTCTCCCACCACCCCCACCCCCCAGCAGTGCAGGGGCAGCCTCCACCAGGCCCCCACTCATGTCTCCCACCACCCCCACCCCCCAGCAGTGCAGGGGCAGCCTCCACCAGGCCCCCACTCATGTCTCCCACCACCCCCACCCCCCAGCAGTGCAGGGGCACCCTCCACCAGGCCCCCACTCATGTCTCCCACTACCCCCACCCCCCAGCAGTGCAGGGGCAGCCTCCACCAGGCCCCCACTCATGTCTCCCACCACTCCCACCCCCAGCAGTGCAGGGGCAGCCTCCACCAGGCCCCCACTCATGTCTCCCACCACCCCCACCCCCCTGCCACCATGGGCAGCCCCCACCAGGCCCCCACTCATGTCTCCCACCACCCCCACCCCCCTGCCACCATGGGCAGCCCCCACCAGGCCCCCACTCATGTCTCCCACCACCCCCACCCCCAGCAGTGCAGGGGCAGCCTCCACCAGGCCCCCACTCATGTCTCCCACCCCCCCAACCCCCAGCCACCAGGGGCACCCTCCACCAGGCTCACACTCATGTCTCCCACCACCCCCACCCCCCAGCAGTGCAGGGGCAGCCTCCACCAGGCCCCCACTCATGTCTCCCACCACCCCCACCCCCTAGCAGTGCAGGGGCAGCCTCCACCAGGCCCCCACTCATGTTTCCCACCACCCCCACCCCCCAGCAGTGCAGGGGCAGCCTCCACCAGGCCCCCACTCATGTCTCCCACCACCCCCACCCCCCTGCCACCATGGGCAGCCCCCACCAGGCCCCCACTCATGTCTCCCACCACCCCCACCCCCCTGCCACCATGGGCAGCCCCCACCAGGCCCCCACTCATGTCTCCCACCCCCCCACCCCCCAGCAGTGCAGGGGCAGCCTCCACCAGGCCCCCACTCATGTCTCCCACCCCCCCACCCCCCAGCAGTGCAGGGGCAGCTCCACCAGGCCCCCACTCATGTCTCCCACCACCCCCACCCCCCTGCCACCATGGGCAGCCCCCACCAGGCCCCAACTCATGTCTCCCACCACCCCCACCCCCCAGCATTGTGAGGCAGCCTCCACCAGGCCCCCACTCATGTCTCCCACCACCCCCACCCCCCAGCAGTGCAGGGGCAGCCTCCACCAGGCCCCCACTCATGTCTCCCACCACCCCCACCCCCCAGCAGTGCAGGGGCAGCCTCCACCAGGCCCCCACTCATGTCTCCCAACACCCCCACCCCCCAGCAGTGCTGGGGCAGCCTCCACCAGGCCCCCACTCATGTCTCCCACCACCCCTAGCCCCCTGCCACCATGGGCAGCCCCACCAGGCCCCCACCCATGTCTCCCACCACCCCCACCCCCTGCCACCATGGGCAGCCCCCACCAGGCCCCCACTCATGTCTCCCACCACCCCCACCCCCAGCAGTGCAGGGGCAGCCTCCACCAGGCCCCCACTCATGTCTCCCACCCCCCCCAACCCCCAGCCACCAGGGGCACCCTCCACCAGGCTCCCACTCATGTCTCCCACCACCCCCACCCCCCAGCAGTGCAGGGGCAGCCTCCACCAGGCCCCCACTCATGTCTCCCACCACCCCCACCCCCTAGCAGTGCAGGGGCAGCCTCCACCAGGCCCCCACTCATGTCTCCCACCACCCCCACCCCCCAGCAGTGCAGGGGCAGCCTCCACCAGGCCCCCACTCATGTCTCCCACCACCCCCACCCCCCTGCCACCATGGGCAGCCCCCACCAGGCCCCCACTCATGTCTCCCACCACCCCCACCCCCCTGCCACCATGGGCAGCCTCCACCAGGCCCCCACTCATGTCTCCCACCACCCCCACCCCCCTGCCACCATGGGCAGCACCCACCAGGCCCCCACTCATGTCTCCCACCACCCCCACCCCCCAGCAGTGCAGGGGCAGCCTCCACCAGGCCCCCACTCATGTCTCCCACCACCCCCACCCCCCAGCCACCATGGGCAGCCCCCACCAGGCCCCCACTCATGTCTCCCACCACCCCCACCCCCCAGCAGTGCAGGGGCAGCCTCCACCAGGCCCCTACTCATGTTTCCCACCACCCCCACCCCCCAGCCACCAGGGGCACCCTCCACCAGGCCCCCACCCATGTCTCCGACCACCCCCACCCCCCAGCAGTGCAGGGGCAGCCTCCACCAGGCCCCCACTCATGTCTCCCACCACCCCCACCCCCCTGCCACCATGGGCAGCCCCCACCAGGCCCCCACTCATGTCTCCTACCCCCCCCCCGCCCCCCAGCAGTGCAGGGGCACCCTCCACAGGCCCCCACTCATGTCTCCCACCACCCCCACCCCCCAGCAGTGCAGGGGCAGCCTCCACCAGGCCCCCACTCATGTCTCCCACCACCCCCACCCCCCTGCCACCATGGGCAGCCCCCACCAGGCCCCCAATCATGTCTCCCACCACCCCCACCCCCCAGCAGTGCAGGGCAGCCTCCACCAGGCCCCCACTCATGTCTCCCACCCCCCCAACCCCCAGCCACCAGGGGCACCCTCCACCAGGCTCCCACTCATGTCTCCCACCACCCCCACCCCCCAGCAGTGCAGGGGCAGCCTCCACCAGGCCCCCACTCATGTCTCCCACCACCCCCACCCCCTAGCAGTGCAGGGGCAGCCTCCACCAGGCCCCCACTCATGTCTCCCACCACCCCCACCCCCCAGCAGTGCAGGGGCAGCCTCCACCAGGCCCCCACTCATGTCTCCCACCACCCCCACCCCCCAGCAGTGCAGGGGCAGCCTCCACCAGGCCCCCACCCATGTCTCCCACCACCCCCACCCCCCAGCAGTGCAGGGGCACCCTCCACCAGGCCCCCACTCATGTCTCCCACCACCCCCACCCCCCTGCCACCATGGGCAGCCTCCACCAGGCCCCCACTCATGTCTCCCACCACCCCCACCCCCCAGCAGTGCAGGGGCAGCCTCCACCAGGCCCCCACTCATGTCTCCCACCACCCCTGACCCCCAGCAGTGCAGGGGCACCCTCCACCAGGCCCCCACTCATGTCTCCCACCACCCCCACCCCCCTGCCACCATGGGCAGCCCCCACCAGGCCCCCACTCATGTCTCCCACCACCCCCACCCCCCAGCAGTGCAGGGACAGCCTCCACCAGGCCCCCACTCATGTCTCCCACCACCCCCACCCCCCAGCAGTGCAGGGGCACCCTCCACCAGGCCCCCACTCATGTCTCCCACCACCCCCACCCCCCAGCATCCAGGGGCAGCCTCCACCAGGCCCCCACTCATGTCTCCCACCACCCCCACCCCCTAGCAGTGCAGGGGCAGCCTCCACCAGGCCCCCACTCATGTCTCCCACCACCCCCACCCCCCAGCAGTGCAGGGGCAGCCTCCACCAGGCCCCCACTCATGTCTCCCACCACCCCCACCCCCCTGCCACCATGGGCAGCCCCCACCAGACCCCCACCCATGTCTCCCACCACCCCCACCCCCAGCAGTGCAGGGGCACCCTCCACCAGGCCCCCACTCATGTCTCCCACCACCCCCACCCCCCTGCCACCATGGGCAGCCTCCACCAGGCCCCCATTCATGTCTCCCACCACCCCCACCCCCCAGCAGTGCAGGGGCAGCCTCCACCAGGCCCCCACTCATGTCTCCCACCACCCCTGACCCCCAGCAGTGCAGGGGCACCCTCCACCAGGCCCCCACTCATGTCTCCCACCACCCCCACCCCCCTGCCACCATGGGCAGCCCCCACCAGGCCCCCACTCATGTCTCCCACCACCCCCACCCCCCAGCAGTGCAGGGGCACCCTCCACCAGGCCCCCACTCATGTCTCCCACCACCCCCACCCCCCAGCATCCAGGGGCACCCTCCACCAGGCCCCCACCCATGTCTCCCACCACCCCCACCCCCCAGCCACCAGGGGCACCCTCCACCAGGTCCTCACAATCCCCAATCATGTGCGTAATGGTCAGCCTCCACAGCCAAAAAGCCCTACCAAGTAACCCATTCACCCACATGGAAATGTAAATTACATGTTACACCCCCAATGTTCATAAAGCTAATGAACCCATGTCCGTCACACACAATGGTTGCAATTGAATGGGAAAACACCCAACATGACATGCATGAAACCAATGAGATGATACCACACAGTGAAGTATGAAAACAAAATTGTATTGAAAAAAATAAAGAATGCTAAAGAAAGGAAACAAACTACAATGGGAATGAGAAAAAATAAGGTGCATGTCCGTATTAAAAAAAAAACACTGCAAATCAGAATCCAAAAAAATGTCGTCCAAAGTCAAATGTAAAAAAATCTCTATGCAATAAAGAACTATGTTAAAAACTAACAAGGGTCCATGAGCCCAACTGAACAAAGGAAACCTAATAAAAAACCTAACTAAAAATCAACTATATACAAAAAGTGGAGCAGTGTCCGTCGACTCCAAATCATAATAAGAAACAAAGGAAACCTAAAATTAAAGAACTATATACAAAGGCGGCGGGCAAGTCCAGCGGCTCACTCCGTGGTGGCCCGGGCCAGGGCATCATCGAACTCCTGTTCGATGTCCCGGAGGCGGTCCAGTTCCATGGCCCCGAGGGTCCGCAGGGACGACGCCGTGTCCTCCTCCAACCCCCTGCGGATTGCCTCGAGGCACTCGGCCCGCCTCAGGGCCCTTCGCATGGAGTTCTCTGCCCTGACCATTGTGAGCCGCGCCTCTTCCGCCCGCCGCCGCTCCGCACCTATGGCGTGGCCCAACCGCTGCCACAACGAAGACACTCTCTGTCCTGGGTCCCCCTGCCCTCCGGCCGATGCCTGCCCCTCCGATGTGGAAAGCCCCGAGCCTTCATGTCTCCCACCATGTTGCTGCTGCTGCACTGCCTCTGCCGGTGCACTGCCTCCTGCTGCCTGCACATCCTCCGCCGGCTGGGGTGCAGTTGTTGATGTGGCCACCCCTGCTGGACCTCCGACTCCCGACTGTGGCAGGGTTGCCTCCTCCACCAGCCTGGCCGCACCGTCAGAGGCAGCTCCACAGGGCACCCAGGTGACTGATGGGTGGGAAGATGGCACAGAGGACGACTGGCGCGTAGGGGGTCCAGTTGAGGAGGGGGTCGGAGCAAGCCCCATCAGACGGAGGAATCCGGCCTGGGTGACCTGTCCCAGCAGGCTGACGTGGTCAACGAGCCATTCGAGATGACGTGCAGTCTCTCCATGAAAAGACTGCAGGTCACCACGCATGGCCCGTTGACGCAACGCCACACCAGCCAGAACAGGCTCAACCCGGACCTGGATGGCCACGTCCGCAGGCAGAGGAAGGCCAGTTGACGTCAGCTCATCCCCTGCCTGAAAACGGGTCTGGACGTAGGCATCCCTGCTGGTGCAAGATGATGCAGGGACAGGATCGGGGACAGGATTGCACACAGGCACCTCCGCGGCGGCCTGTGCTGCCTCCTGTCCCTGGTCCTGCACTGCACCACTAGCACCAGTGGGATCCCCACCTCCAGACCCCATCTCTGGTGCTTGCACGGCCTCCTCCTCCACCAAACCCCCCACCAACCTGGATGACTCCGTGCCATCTTCCCCTGTTGGGCCCTGTAGGGTCCCAGCTGCCCCTTCTGCTGCCGAGGAATCCAACTGCAACCTCCGCCTCTTGGACCTCCCCCCGGCAGCTGCGGCCTGGGACGCGGCACCGGACTCCTCACTCCCCGACGAGATGACAACACGGGACGGGAGCCGGGCCTTGCGTCTTCGGCTGGCGGTCGGATCCCCGCCGCTGTGCTCCACAGCACCTTCTCCGCCCTCTTCATCAGTTGACGCTGCAGACAGGGAGAAACAAAACACAGGCATCAGGGCACTGTACAATGGACACATACACACATGACAGTTGCACATGAGTGGCATTGGCAAACCTCAGACATGTCATCACAATCCCCAACACACATGTCATTACAACTCGCACACATGAGCCATACCACAGCCATATCGCAACTGCCAGCACCATCCATACACATACAACAGCATCAGCAGCCAAAGGGGAGCCAGACATCACAGGCAACACAGGAAGTGCACCACACATGTACACACACCACCACACTTGCATGCATGTGTACACCTCTGCCAAGTGTCGCACTGTTCAGACGGCCATCCATGTCACATCTGCCAATCAGGCTTCCACATACCGCTGTCACATGCATCCATGTTGCATCACTGTTGCACCCTTGTCAAATACACACACATGCACATGTACACAGTGCTCATACATGCAGCCGAAAACAACATACATGCGTGACATCACGGACATGTCTACTTACATACACATTCATAAAAACATGTATGCACGCACAACTGCATTTGCCATGCAAGCCTACACACACAAGCACCATCCATGTCTCACACATTACAGCCCTCGCATGTGTCAGCCCCACAGCCCTGTACACCCCCACCCATACTCGACCCCATACAAACAGATGTGCAACCTGCACAATACCGAATAATCACCACACGCACTGCTCACAATCAGGATGCATGTACACTCACCGCTCGACTCCAGACGGGTCTGCTTCTCTAGGACCTGGACGTGGAGCGCTGGGGATTTGCGTTCCAGGACCCCCATCTGTTCTTCCGACAAGTGGCCCCGGCGCCCCTTGGCATCCGCTGCCTTCAAGAGGCGCCGGGCCTTGTTCAGGGTCCTGGACCTGTAGTCCTCCCAGCGCTTCCTGACATGTTGTAAGTCCCGGACTGCCACCCCCTCCGCGTTGATGGCAGTCACGATGTCAGTCCAGATCCGAGTCCGTCCTTCCTTGTCGGCGCGGGAACTTCCGAAGAGGGCATCATACTGCCCCAGGACTTGCTCCACCAGGACACCAACTTCGGTGGCACTGAAGCTGGTGCCCCTCTGCCTCTCTGGCCGGGGGTTATCAGTGGTCACAGATGGTGTTTGCCCCGACATGACAACCCCAGAGGCAGAAGTGGGTGGGCAACTGGCTCCTGGGGCTGGGCTGTGGATTGATGGAATTGCAGTTGGTAGTCTTCGGTTTCAGCAGGGGTGGTCACAGCAACAGCACCCCTGGCTGATGTGCAGGCAGCAAATGGCAGTGCACGTGGGCAGCAGGCAGTCAGGCAGCAGCAGATGGCAAGTGGGAGCGTGCTCGGGGCTCTGGTGGGCAGTAGTTCGGCCTTCTGGGCAGGAGCGTGGTCTTCCGTGTGCTTACGCGTGGCCAGCTTGGTACGGAGTGATTTGGCACGTGAAAATCCTGCACGTCAGCGTGAAAATCGAGGAAAGGCCCTTAGCGCGTAAGCGCGTCAGCACGCATACGCGATTCCATTGGACAGAAGGCCCTTAGCGCGTAAACGCGTCAGCACGCATACGCGATTCTATTGGACCAAAGGCCCTCAGCGCGTAAACGCGTCAGCACGCATACGCGATTCTATTGGACCAAAGGCCCACAGCGCGTAAACGCGTCCGTGACGTGACCCGCACGGGTGTTTCCCACACAGCACGTGATGACAGAGCACACGTGGAAAGACTGCACGTCAGAGTGTCATCGCGTGTAATTGGACAGCACGTCAGAGTCTCATCGCGTGTAATTGGACAAAAGTGCGCGTACACGCGATTGGCCTATGTACGTGTATATCAGGGGTGCGCGGACACTTACACACGCAAGTACGTCAGCGCACCTGTATCCCGGGGTGCGTGGGAATTTCAATACGCTATTGGACTGGGTACTGGATTTCAGGGGTGCGCGGGTCACACGCTCGCCTACAACACGCGCAACGCATTAATTTGCGCGCTAACAAAATAACAAGCTCAGACCCAGGATGAACATACCAGTGGGCGTGGCCTACCAAAGGAGGAGGAGGAGGATAGTCAGGGCCAGAATATTCACACCCAGAACCAACCTTTTCGGGATGCCTGATGACCAGGTGCATGGGAGGTACAGGTTTCCACCACACATCATACTGGACCTGGTGAGTGAGTGGGAGGATGACCTCATATCACCCACCCTGTGCTCCCAAGCACTCAGCCCCCTGGAGAAGGTCCTCAATGTACTGCACTTCTTAGCCACTGGATCATTTCAGCGGACAAGTGCCATTGTGGGTGGTGTATCACAGGCCACCCAGTCACGCTGCCTACACCAGGTCTTGAACATCATCACTGCACGCCCATCAGTCCGCAGGCACATATACCTGCCCAGAACACCTGGAGAAAGGCATGCTGCCGCCCTGGATTTTTACGCTGTGGCACGATTCCCCAAAGTGCTAGGTGCCATCGACTGCACCCATGTGGCTCTACGTCCCCCCAGGGCATCTGAGCACATCTATAGGAACCGCAAGCGCTGGCATTCCATCAACGTGCAGGTAGTATGTAATCCCAAGGGAATCATCACCTCAGTATATGCCAACTATCCCGGGTCAACCCACGACAGCTTCATTTACCGAATGTCCACCCTAAGCCGGGACCTAGAAGCTGGGCGGCATGACGATACATGGCTGCTTGGTGAGTATGAATGCCACTGCACATGCATGCATGTCAGATACTGAGCAAGGTCACAACCCCACCAATGATACCAATCACCACCTCCACAGGGGACAGTGCCTACCCTCTCAGCCCCCACATGATGACGCCAATTCGGAACCCCACCACGCCACCCCAGGTAAGATATAACACAGCCCACATTACAACCCGGGGCATAGTGGAGCGCACATTCGGAGTGCTAAAGTCACGCTTTCGCTCCCTTGACCGTTCTGGCGGGCAGCTGTTGTATGCTCCCCCAGTAGTGTGCAGGATCATAGTGGCAGCATGTGTCCTGCACAACGTTGCAACACGCCGGGGCCTGGCCGTGGACATGGTGGTGGCCCCACATCCCCAACCACATGCACAGCCGCTGCGCATGGGAGGGGAAAGGGCACGGGGGGAGGCAGCCCGTACACAGCTAGTGGCTAATTACTTCACATAGAAATCACACCCCTGTGGAGTGCACACTGCCCTGGCACATTCCATCTGACAATCAATATTGACTCAACCTGACACTGATCCTGAATGTCTGGAGAATGAACCGTGAAAACCATGTCAGCCTGAGATTGTTCACCTGGAAGTATCACAATGTGTGCATCCCTACCCACACAGACACCACCAATGCAGTTTTGTGAAGTAACACATTCAAGCAGCTAAAATTAATACCCACTTGCAAAATGCAACAAGAGGACAGTGCCATGTCAGCCAACCCATCCCCAGCACCGCCACACCACACACTGTGCCATGTCATGCTATTTGCAGGTAAACAAAGTAATCCCCACAACATGACACTAGTGTCACAATGTAGAGTGTCCCTAATTGAAACTTGCAACACCTGAAATGCTCACAGTAATGCAGGACCAACAACAAACTTGAGCAGGTACTACCATTAACATGACATCACAAATGTTATATATTAGTAGTCTCACCACCTGGAAATGCCTGCACTCCCACCACTACCAACTGTGCAGTGTTGGCGCCATGTAGAGTTGTAGGTGCACTGCTGCCAACATGGACCCCATCTCCAGACTAGAGGGCCTTGTGTAGACATGAGGAAGGGACCTGCAAATTGGGAGGTAGACACAGATGATGAGTTACACATCAATGCAACATGCAGTGTACAACACAACAGCAATATGCACTAGGAATGTATACACAGTATTGACTACAGACTGCCCACACAGCTCATGGGAGTCCAACGTCACTGTGTAATTCACTGTCACTTGGGCACACCCTTTGCAAGCCCATGGAAACGGGAAGCAGGAGGGGTGTGTGTGACTCAAACCCAAGCATCTGAACCAAATACATGACAAGCCTGCATGTGCCCAGCCACAATGCTGCGTATGCCCACAGGAACCACGGAAGCCAACAAATTGTCCCAAATAAATTGGGAAAAATTATTTAGAAATTAAAAATAAAAATAAAAATAAAAATCAAAAATAAAAATCAAAAATCAAAAATGGCCATTGATGGGCCCGGGGGGGTTGAGGAGGCCACCCAGGAGGTCCGAGGACAGGATGCACACCAGAACCCACCTGCGTGGATCCTGGGAAAAAAAAACACCTCCATGGGCTCATGGCCCACACGGCTACCCTATTGTGGGAGTATCACTGCTGTCGCTATTATCACCCTGTGCAGCTGCATCCGGAGGTGGTTGCACTATGGGAGGCAGCCCACGCAAGGCCCTAGTCTGCTCCTCCATGGCTGCAAGCATGCGGGTGTGGTAGGTCTGGTTCTGGAGGATGAGTGTGCGGAGGTCCCCATGCAACAACTCACGGGATGCCCGGACCTCCGCCCTCGTTGCCTGCATCTCAGCTGAGAGTGTACGGGTGAGACGCTCCAGCTGCTGTTCTGTCCTTTGGTGTGTTGAAGCCTCAAGCTCAACAAGAGTCGTCCTGAGGTGAAGGAGCTCCTGCCTCAGGGCTTCCCTGTGGCCCTGGGACTCAATGGAGATGGCCTCCTGCAGAGTCGCCAGTGCCCGCCTGTCCCTGTTGGACCCCAACATGTCCTCCCTGTGTGACTGGCAGATGGAGTCGGTTGCCTGCTCTAGTCGCTCCATCAGCCTTTCAGGGGGGACAATGGAAGTGGCCACCCTATCCATGGCCTGAGCCATCATCTCGGATGATGCTGCCTGTTGTGTTGCCATACCGTAAATGGATTGCTCCCATGCGGTATTGCCAGGTGGCGTACGGCCACCACGTCGGCGGGCACCACACCTGTCTGGGGCAAGGCGAACTACGCCTTGCTGTGCCGGCACTGCCTGAGGCTGCAGGACTGCATTCCCCCTCTGATCTGCTGGCCCAGGAACAGGATCAGATGTCGCGGAGTGTGACCCTGCATCCGTAACCACCAAAGGCGTAGCTGCCAACACTGACATCCCCATTGAGGGTTCTGACCCTGGTGCAGGTGGGTGGGACAGAACAGAATCCCTCCCTGGAACACTCACCTGCGACGGCACGTAGGTCTCATCCGAATCAACACCTGAGTACAGCTCGGGGGAGGTGCAGCCAGAGACACCCCTTGAGAGCACGACCTGCAGCACTTGTGGGTTCTCACCCACCACCACACCACGTCCCTCACTGGTGGTTGGTCGGCCCTCGGACCCCTCCTGGGTCTGCACCATCTCCACAACCCCAGCAGTATCAGGTGCGTCTTCCCCTGCAAAGACATAAAAACAGAGAAATGGAAACAGGCATTAGCACCATGGCACACAATGAGGGCTGAGAAGCAAGAGAACCAGTACTTGATTGACACATGTCCCACATGACTAAAACCCTCCCATGCATGCACCCTCACTGCATATGAAGGGCAGGCAAATGGCACACACTGATGACACCAAGATGGAAGATGAACACATTTTCTGCATGCTGCCTGGCAGTGGCATCACACATTGGCCTGTGATTGCCAGGTGAAACACACATGCCATCACACAGATGGCATGTACCATTGCTATTGAGTGAAGATGGAGAGGAGGGCAGCACCTATTCATTCAGTCCAGTTCCCGCATGTAATAGCTTTTTTAATTCTAACAGGTCAGATTTTTCACCTGGAGCTGCCAGTCTGAAATGGTCCAATTGCACAGGGACATGTGTGAACAAATGATATCCAGGTAACAAAGTCACTCCACTTTACCATAGCCATGTCAGACATGTAACTAGTGGACTGCGACATGCCTAGTAAAGGTGGTGGAATGCAAACATTCTGCCTGAATGAACAGTGAAAAATAAGCAACAATGTTGTGGCAAGGTGACACTTCAAGGGCAACTTGGGTGCAGTTTGGCTAGATGTCTACTGTTGGCAGAAGGGATACTGCTATGGCAAAATGCAGCTGCGCAGGATGTATTGCATGAAGCACATGGCTGACCCATACGACTCAGGCGCACACACTCTCACCTGGCACACAAACAGAAGCCCTCACACACACACCATGCACATGGATGACACACACATGCATGTGCACTCACCGGACAATGCCTCGTAATCAGCCAGATCTCCCACGCCTTGGATCTGTTCCTCCGTGACGTAGGTCCCAGCGACTGACTCATGTGGAGTGAGTTCCATGTCTACTACTGGAGACCCACCTCCAGTCACTAGAGTTGCGGCATGACTTGAGGCCAGCTTACTCTTTGCCCTGCGCTTTAGGTCATTCCAGCGCTTATAGCAATCATTGGCTGTGCGCCTCACGATTCCAAGGGCACTTACGATGTCCGCAACGGTCTGCCAGTGTGCCTGGCGTTGTGCAGGTGTGGTCTTGGATCCTGCAACAATGACCATCTCGTTGTCATGTGCGGACACATACTCGACAAGTGCATTCAGTTCGTCATCCGTGAAGCTGGGCTTCCTGGACGGGCCGGACTGTGTAGCCGTGTCTGGGGCATCAGCCTGTACCGGACGAGCACTCTTCCTCTTCCGCTTGGAAGGTGGTGGTGATCCTGACTGTCCTGCGCCGCTCTGGACACTAGGGGCAGGAGCCCTGGTGGACTCTGTATCAGGAGTGTGGGATTGCACACTCAGCATGGGAGTTGGTGCAGGCATTGGCTCTAGTGTGATGGTGTCAGGGGGAATGTCAGCAGCATGGACTAGGACCGACACTGTCCTGGCTGGGTGTGTGAGGGCTGGGGTGGATGGAGCCGCAGCTGCCCCTGCAGCCTCTCTGCCCTGCCTACTTGGTGCAGCAGATGACCTTGCTGCCCCAGATGCACGTGGCATGGTGACATCAACGTGCACCAGCGCACGTGTCATAGGCCTGCTGACCTGGAAGTCAGCCATGGAGTCAGCCAGGTCTGGTGCCACAATGGGCTGGTCCAACAAGGGCTGAGCATGGATGGTGTCAGCCACATCAGCCTCAACGGGAGGGGGGGGGATTATGGGTGCCCTTGACTGGTCCTCCACACATGGGGGGACAGGCTCACCCTGCAAGTAACGACCACGTCCCCTACCGGATCCACCACGGCCACCACTTGTGGCTCTTCCACCTTTGCCACCCTTACGGAATCCTCGCCTCCCAGCCATGGCACTGATGTAGATGTGCGTATGGGAGTGGCTGTAAAGTATTGTCCTGGGCAATTGGGGGTCAAAGGGGTTGGGTACCTATGGTAATTGTACCCTAGTGCTCTTGCAAGGCTGATTGTAACCCCTGGGGAAAGATGACGGGTCACGCTACGCACAGGAGCCCCAAAAAAGGGAGATGACGTGCACGCAACCCCTCCTAGACCACGTGTGCAGAAAGAAAAACCTGCACTACGCTGTGGCACCCAGTAACACAAGAATGAACGTATGCGTGTCACACGCAGCCTAGAATGACCTCTGAAGGGGTAGGCTACACACGGGGCAAGCACAGATGTTAGATACGTGCGTGACTCACCGTCTGCCAGGTAAAAGAGCGTGAAAAAGGAGCGCGTTTGGTTGGCAACACCCCCGCCAAAAGAAGATTTGTACGCTGTCTGAGGAGACAGGACAACAGTAGAAGGGAACACTGTTTGAGGGAACAGGCCCAGGTAAACCAGTAAAAGAGAAAAAAGAGAAAAAGCTGTCAGAGGTAACAGGGAATACGAACTTGAAACGCCGTGAAGTAAATCGCGTGTGAAACGACAAGAAGTACAGAATTCACCCACTCGCTCTCCACGAAAAGCACGTACAAGGAAATGGTGTTCTACACGTACCTTTTATACAGGCCCACACGTCCAGCGTCACTTACGCGGCGTGTACGCGCTAGGGCCATTTCCACCAATTACACGCTTTGTCACTTCTGCGTGTAGGGCCATTTCCACCAATTACACGCTTTGTCACTTCTGCGTGTAGGGCCATTTCCACCAATCACACGCGATGACACTCTGACGTGCAGTCTTTCCACGTGTGCTCTGTCAACACGTGCTGTGTGGGAAACACCCGTGCGGGTCACGTCACAGACGCGCTTACGCGCTGAGGGCCTTTGGTCCAATAGAATCGCGTATGCGTGCTGACGCGCTTACGCGCTAAGGGCCTTTCCTCAATTTTCACGCTGACGTGCAGGATTTTCACGTGCCAAATCACTCCGTACCAAGCTGGCCACGCGTAAGCACACGGAAGACCACGCTCCTGCCCAGAAGGCCGAACTACTGCCCCCCAGAGCCCCGAGCACGCTCCCACTTGCCATCTGCTGCTGCCTGACTGCCTGCTGCCCACGTGCACTGCCATTTGCTGCCTGCACATCAGCCAGGGGTGCTGTTGCTGTGACCACCCCTGCTGAAACCGAAGACTCCCAACTGCAATTCCATCGCTCCACAGCCCAGCCCCAGGACCCAGTTGCCCACCCACTTCTGCCTCTGGGGTTGTCATGTCGGGGCAAACACCATCTGTGACCACTGATAACCCCCGGCCAGAGAGGCAGAGGGGCACCAGCTTCAGTGCCACCGAAGTTGGTGTCCTGGTGGAGCAAGTCCTGGGGCAGTATGATGCCCTCTTCGGAAGTTCCCGCGCCGATAAGGAAGGACGGACTCGGATCTGGACTGACATCGTGACTGACATCAACGCGGAGGGGGTGGCAGTCCAGGACTTACAACATGTCAGGAAGCGCTGGGAGGACTACAGGTCCAGGACCCTGAACAAGGCCCAGCGCCTCTTGAAGGCAGCGGATGCCAAGGGGCGCCGGGGCCACTTGTCGGAAGAACAGATGGGGGTCCTGGAACGCATATCCCCAGCGCTCCACGTCCAGGTCCTAGAGAAGCAGACCCGTCTGGAGTCGAGCGGTGAGTGTACATGCATCCTGATTGTGAGCAGTGCGTGTGGTGATTATTCGGTATTGTGCAGGTTGCACATCTGTTTGTATGGGGTCGAGTATGGGTGGGGGTGTACAGGGCCGTGGGGCTGACACATGCAAGGGCTGTAATGTGTGAGACATGGATGGTGCTTGTGTGTGTAGGCTTGCATGGCAAATGCAGTTGTGCGTGCACACATGTTTGTATGAATGTGTATGTAAGTAGACATGTCTGTGATGTCACGCATGTATGTTGTTTTCGGCTGCATGTATGAGCACTGTGTACATGTGCATGTGTGTGTATTTGACAAGGGTGCAACAGTGATGCAACATGGATGCATGTGACAGCGGTATGTGGAAGCCTGATTGGCAGATGTGACATGGATGGCCGTCTGAACAGTGCGACACTTGGCAGAGGTGTACACATGCATGCAAGTGTGGTGGTGTGTGTACATGTGTGGTGCACTTCCTGTGTTGCATGTGATGTCTGGCTCCCCTTTGGCTGCTGATGCTGTTGTATGTGTATGGATGGTGCTGGCAGTTGCGATATGGCTGTGGTATGGCTCATGTGTGCGAGTTGCAATGACATGTGTGTTGGGGATTGTGATGACATGTCTGAGGTTTGCCAATGCCACTCATGTGCAACTGTCATGTGTGTATGTGTCCATTGTACAGTGCCCTGATGCCTGTGTTTTGTTTCTCCCTGTCTGCAGCGTCAACTGATGAAGAGGGCGGAGAAGGTGCTGTGGAGCACAGCGGCAGGGATCCGACCGCCAGCCGGAGACGCAAGGCCCGGCTCCCCTCCCGTGTTGTCATCTCGTCGGGGAGTGAGGAGTCCGGTGCCGCGTCCCAGGCCGCAGCTGCCGGGGGGAGGTCCAAGAGGCGGAGGTTGCAGTTGGACTCCTCGGCAGCAGAAGGGGCAGCTGGGACCCCACAGGGCCCAACAGGGGAAGATGGCACAGAGTCAGCCAGGTTGGTGGGGAGTTTGGTGGAGGAGGAGGCCGTGCAAGCACCAGAGACGGGGTCTGGAGGTGGGGATCCCACTGGTGCTAGTGGTGCAGTGCAGGACCAGGGACAGGAGGCAGCACAGGCCGCCGCGGAGGTGCCTGTGTGCAATCCTGTCCCCGATCCTGTCCCTGCATCATCTTGCACCAGCAGGGATGCCTACGTCCAGACCCGTTTTCAGGCAGGGGATGAGCTGACGTCAACTGGCCTTCCTCTGCCTGCGGACGTGGCCATCCAGGTCTGGGTTGAGCCTGTCCTGGCTGGTGTGGCGTTGCGTCAACGGGCCATGCGAGGTGACCTGCAGTCTTTTCATTGAGAGACTGCACGTCATCTCGAATGGCTCGTTGACCACGTCAGCCTGCTGGGACAGGTCACCCAGGCCGGATTCCTCCGTCTGATGGGGCTTGCTCCGACCCCCTCCTCAACTGGACCCCCTACGCGCCAGTCGTCCTCTGTGCCATCTTCCCACCCATCAGTCACCTGGGTGCCCTGTGGAGCTGCCTCTGACGGTGCGGCCAGGCTGGTGGAGGAGGCATCCCTGCCACAGTCGGGAGTCGGAGGTCCAGCAGGGGTGGCCACATCAACAACTGCACCCCAGCCGGCGGAGGATGTGCAGGCAACAGGAGGCAGTGCACGGGCAGAGGCAGTGCAGCAGCAGCAACATGGTGGGAGACATGAAGGCTCGGGGCTTTCCACATCGGAGGGGCAGGCATCGGCCGGAGGGCAGGGGGACCCAGGACAGAGAGTGTCTTCCGTGTGGCAGCGGTTGGGCCACGCCATAGGTGCGGAGCGGCGGCAGGCGGAAGAGGCGCGGCTCACAATGGTCAGGGCGGAGAACTCCATGCGGAGGGCCCTGAGGCGGGCCGAGTGCCTCGAGGCAATCCGCAGGGGGTTGGAGGAGGACACGGCGTCGTCCCTGCAGACCCTCGGGGCCATGGAACTGGACCGCCTCCGGGACATCGAACAGGAGTTCGATGATGCCCTGGCCCGGGACACCACGGAGTGAGCCGCTGGACTTGCCCGCCGCCTTTGTATATAGTTCTTTAGTTTTAGGTTTCCTTTGTTTCTTATTATGATTTGGAGTCGACGGACACTGCTCCACTTTTTGTATATAGTTGATTTTTAGTTAGGTTTTTTAGTAGGTTTCCTTTGTTCAGTTGGGCTCATGGACCCTTGTTAGTTTTTAACATAGTTCTTTATTGCATAGAGATTTTTTTACATTTGACTTTGGACGACATTTTTTTGGATTCTGATTTGCATTTTTTTTTTTAATACGGACATGCACCTTATTTTTTCTCATTCCCATTGTAGTTTGTTTCCTTTCTTTAGCATTCTTTATTTTTTTCAATACAATTTTGTTTTCATACTTCAATGTGTGGTATCATCTCATTGGTTTCATGCATGTCATGTTGGGTGTTTTCCCATTCAATTGCAACCATTGTGTGTGACGGACATGGGTTCATTAGCTTCATGAACATTTGGGGTGTAACATGTAATTTACATTTCCATGTGGGTGAATGGGTTACTTGGTAGGGCTTTTTGGCTGTGGAGGCTGACCATTACGCACATGATTGGGGATTGTGAGGACCTGGTGGAGGGTGCCCCTTTTGGCTGGGGGGTGGGGGTGGTGGGAGACATGGGTGGGGGCCTGGTGGAGGGTGCCCCTGCACTGCTGGGGGGTGGGGGTGGTGTGAGACATGAGTGGGGTCCTGGTGGAGGCTGCCCCTGCACTGCTGGGGGGTGGGGGTGGTGGGAGACATGAGTGGGGGCCTGGTGGGGGCTGCCCATGGTGGCAGGGGGGTGGGGGTGGTGGGAGACATGAGTGGGGGCCTGGTGGTGGGTGCCCCTGCACTGCTGGGGGGTGGGGGTGGTGGGAGACATGAGTGGGGGCCTGGTGGAGGGTGCCCCTGCACTGCTGGGAGGTGGGGGTGGTGGGAGACATGAGTGGGGGCCTTGTGGAGGGTGCCCCTGCACTGCTGGGGGGTGGGGGTGGTGGGAGACATGAGTGGGGGCCTGGTTGAGGCTGCCCCTGCACTGCTGGGGGGTGGGGGTGGTGGGAGACATGGGTGGGGGCCTGGTGGGGGCTGCCCAAGGTGGCAGGGGGGTGGGGGTGGTGGGAGACATGAGTGGGGGCCTGGTGGAGGCTGCCCCTGCACTGCTGGGGGGTGGGGGTGGTGGGAGACATGGGTGGGGGCCTGGTGGAGGGTGCCCCTGGTGGCTGGGGGGTGGGGGTGGTGGGAGACATGAGTGGGGGCCTGGTGGAGGCTGCCCCTGCACTGCTGGGGGGTGGGGATGGTGGGAGACATGAGTGGGGGCCTGGTGGGGGCTGCCCATGGTGGCTGGGGGGTGGGGGTGGTGGGAGACATGAGTGGGGGCCTGGTGGAGGCTGCCCCTGCACTGCTGGGGGGTGGGGGTGGTGGGAGACATGAGTGGGGGCCTGGTGGGTGCTGCCCATGGTGGCAGGGGGGTGGGGGTGGTGGGAGACATGAGTGGGGGGCTGGTGGAGGGTGCCCCTGCACTGCTGGGGGGTGGGGGTGGTGGGAGACATGGGTGGGGGCCTGGTGGAGGGTGCCACTGGATGCTGGGGGGTGGGGGTGGTGGGAGACATGAGTGGGGGCCTGGTGGAGGGTGCCCCTGCACTGCTGGGGGGTGGGGGTGGTGGGAGACATGAGTGGGGGCCTGGTGGAGGCTGCCCCTGGACTGCTGGGGGGTGGGGGTGGTGGGAGACATGAGTGGGGGCCTGGTGGGGGCTGCCCATGGTGGCAGGGGGGTGGGGGTGGTGGGAGACATGAGTGGGGGCCTGGTGGTGGGTGCCCCTGCACTGCTGGGGGGTGGGGGTGGTGGAGACATGAGTGGGGGCCTGGTGGAGGGTGCCCCTGCACTGCTGGGGGGTGGGGGTGGTGGGAGACATGGGTGGGGGCCTGGTGGGGGCTGCCCATGGTGGCAGGGGGGTGGGGGTGGTGGGAGACATGAGTGGGGGCCTGGTGGAGGCTGCCCCTGCACTGCTGGGGGGTGGGGGTGGTGGGAGACATGGGTGGGGGCCTGGTGGAGGGTGCCCCTGGTGGCTGGGGGGTGGGGGTGGTGGGAGACATGAGTGGGGGCCTGGTGGAGGCTGCCCCTGCACTGCTGGGGGGTGGGGGTGGTGGGAGACATGAGTGGGGGCCTGGTGGGGGCTGCCCATGGTGGCTGGGGGGTGGGGGTGGTAGGAGACATGAGTGGGGGCCTGGTGGAGGCTGCCCCTGCACTGCTGGGGGGTGGGGGTGGTGGGAGACATGAGTTTGGGCCTGGTGGAGGGTGCCCCTGCACTGCTGGGGGGTGGGGGTGGTGGGAGACATGGGTGGGGGCCTAGTGGAGGGTGCCCCTGGTGGCTGGGGGGTGGGGGTGGTGGGAGACATGAGTGGGGGCCTGGTGGAGGCTGCCCCTGCACTGCTGGGGGGTGGGGGTGGTGGGAGACATGAGTGGGGGCCTGGTGGGGGCTGCCCATGGTGGCTGGGGGGTGGGGGTGGTGGGAGACATGAGTGGGGGCCTGGTGGGTGCTGCCCATGGTGGCAGGGGGGTGGGGGTGGTGGGAGACATGAGTGGGGGGCTGGTGGAGGGTGCCCCTGCACTGCTGGGGGGTGGGGGTGGTGGGAGACATGGGTGGGGGCCTGGTGGAGGGTGCCACTGGATGCTGGGGGGTGGGGGTGGTGGGAGACATGAGTGGGGGCCTGGTGGAGGGTGCCCCTGCACTGCTGGGGGGTGGGGGTGGTGGGAGACATGAGTGGGGGCCTGGTGGAGGCTGCCCCTGGACTGCTGGGGGGTGGGGGTGGTGGGAGACATGAGTGGGGGCCTGGTGGGGGCTGCCCATGGTGGCAGGGGGGTGGGGGTGGTGGGAGACATGAGTGGGGGCCTGGTGGTGGGTGCCCCTGCACTGCTGGGGGGTGGGGGTGGTGGAGACATGAGTGGGGGCCTGGTGGAGGGTGCCCCTGCACTGCTGGGGGGTGGGGGTGGTGGGAGACATGGGTGGGGGCCTGGTGGGGGCTGCCCATGGTGGCAGGGGGGTGGGGGTGGTGGGAGACATGAGTGGGGGCCTGGTGGAGGCTGCCCATGCACTGCTGGGGGGTGGGGGTGGTGGGAGACATGGGTGGGGGCCTGGTGGAGGGTGCCCCTGGTGGCTGGGGGGTGGGGGTGGTGGGAGACATGAGTGGGGGCCTGGTGGAGGCTGCCCCTGCACTGCTGGGGGGTGGGGGTGGTGGGAGACATGAGTGGGGGCCTGGTGGGGGCTGCCCATGGTGGCTGGGGGGTGGGGGTGGTAGGAGACATGAGTGGGGGCCTGGTGGAGGCTGCCCCTGCACTGCTGGGGGGTGGGGGTGGTGGGAGACATGAGTTTGGGCCTGGTGGAGGGTGCCCCTGCACTGCTGGGGGGTGGGGGTGGTGGGAGACATGGGTGGGGGCCTAGTGGAGGGTGCCCCTGGTGGCTGGGGGGTGGGGGTGGTGGGAGACATGAGTGGGGGCCTGGTGGAGGCTGCCCCTGCACTGCTGGGGGGTGGGGGTGGTGGGAGACATGAGTGGGGGCCTGGTGGGGGCTGCCCATGGTGGCTGGGGGGTGGGGGTGGTGGGAGACATGAGTGGGGGCCTGGTGGGTGCTGCCCATGGTGGCAGGGGGGTGGGGGTGGTGGGAGACATGAGTGGGGGCCTGGTGGAGGCTGCCCCTGCACTGCTGGGGGGTGGGGGTGGTGGGAGACATGGGTGGGGGCCTGGTGGAGGCTGCCCATGGTGGCAGGGTGGTGGGGGTGGTGGGAGACATGAGTGGGGGCCTGGTGGAGGGTGCCCCTGTACTGCTGGGGGGTGGGGGTGGTGGGAGACATGGGTGGGGGCCTTGTGGGGGCTGCCCATGGTGGCAGGGGGGTGGGGGTGGTGGGAGACATGAGTGGGGGCCTGGTGGAGGATGCCCCTGCACTGCTGGGGGGTGGGGGTGGTGGGAGACATGGGTGGGGGCCTGGTGGAGGGTGCCCCTGGTGGCTGGGGGTGGGGGTGGTGTGAGACATGAGTGGGGGCCTGGTGGAGGCTGCCCCTGCACTGCTGGGGGGTGGGGGTGGTGGGAGACATGAGTGGGGGCCTGGTGGGGGCTGCCCATGGTGGCTGGGGGGTGGGGGTGGTGGGAGACATGAGTGGGGGCCTGGTGGAGGCTGCCCCTGCACTGCTGGGGGGTGGGGGTGGTGGGAGACATGAGTGGGGGCCTGGTGGGTGCTGCCCATGGTGGCAGGGGGGTGGGGGTGGTGGGAGACATGAGTGGGGGCCTGGTGGAGGGTGCCCCTGCACTGCTGGGGGGTGGGGGTGGTGGGAGACATGGGTGGGCGCCTGGTGGAGGCTGCCCATGGTGGCAGGGGGGTGGGGGTGGTGGGAGACATGAGTGGGGGCCTGGTGGAGGGTGCCCCTGCACTGCTGGGGGGTGGGGGTGGTGGGGGACATGAGTCGGGGCCTGGTGGAGGGTGCCCCTGCAATGCTGGGGGGTGGGGGTGGTGGGAGACATGAGTGGGGGCCTGGTGGAAGGTGCCCCTGCACTGCTGGGGGGTGGGGGTGGTGGGAGACATGAGTGGGGGCCTGGTGGGTGCTGCCCATGGTGGCAGGGGGGTGGGGGTGGTGGGAGACATGAATGGGGGCCTGGTGGAGGGTGCCCCTGCACTGCTGGGGGTGGGGGTGGTGGGAGACATGGGTGGGGGCCTGGTGGAGGGTGCCCCTGGTGGCTGTGGGGTGGGGGTGGTGGGAGACATGAGTGTGGGCCTGGTGGAGGCTGCCCCTGCACTGCTGGGGGTGGGGGTGGTGGGAGACATGAGTGGGGGCCTGGTGGGGGCTGCCCATGGTGGCTGGGGGGTGGGGGTGGTGGGAGACATGAGTGGGGGCCTTGTGGAGGCTGCCCCTGTACTGCTGGGGGGTGGGGGTGGTGGGAGACATGAGTGGGGGCCTGGTGGAGGGTGCCCCACAATGCTGGGGGGTGGGGGTGCAGGGGTATATGAGTTGGACATGGGTGGGGGCCTGCTGGCAGGTGCCCCACGGTGCAGGGGGGTGGGGGTGGTGGGAACCATGAGTTGGACATGAGTGGGGGCCTACTGGCAGGTGCCCTACAGTGCTGGGGGGTGGGGGTGGTGGCAGACATGCATTGTTGATCAGTAGTGCAAGGTGACATGTGGGTTGGCTGGGGGGCATGCCCATGGTGGATGGGCTGCCTGCGGGACATGAGCAGGGGTGCAGGGTACTCCCCCGTGGTGTGGGCTGCCTGCAGGGGCCGTGGAGGTTGTGGAGCGTACACCTGGGAGGACCCACACGGCCAATTCACGTGTAGTACTCCCCAGAACACCTGAAATACACATTCCCTGCTGAAATCGCGTGTGCAACTTCCCGCGCACCCCTGAAATACACGTACCCTGCTCGCACTGGGACAATCGCGTGTGGAACTTCCCGCGCACCCCTGAAATACACGTACCCTGCTCGCACTGGGACAATCGCGTGTGGTACTTCCCGCGCACCCCTGAAATACACGTACCCTGATGGAATCGCGTGTGGAACTTCCCGCGCACCCCTGAAATGCACGTACCCTGCTGAAATCGCGTGTGGAACTTCCCACGCACCCCTGAAATACACGTACCCTGCTGAAATCGGGTGTGGAACTTCACGCGCACCCCTGAAATGCACGTACCCTGCTGAAATCGCGTGTGGAACTTCCCGCGCACCCCTGAAATACACGTACCCTGCTGAAATCGCGTGTGGAACTTCCCGCACACCCCTGAAATACACGTACCCTGCCGAAATCGCGTGTTGAACTTCCCGCGCACCCCTGAAATACACGTACCCTGCTTGCACGGGGCCAGTCGCGTGTGGAACTTCCCGCGCACCCCTGCAATACACGTTCCCCGCTTGGCGTTTGCGGTTTGCCAGCCCGCTGAACTGGTCCAGGGTTAGCGCAGCCCTTCGCTATGATTTAGCGATTTTGATGGCTTTTCCTTGCGCGAGGGCGTTCTTGGGGGCGTTACTGGCACTGCTGCAGGGTCGCTGCGATTCTCTGCGCCACGGCTGGTTTGGAAGCCTAAAATCCATGAATACAATGTGCGCGGAAATCGGTTTTAGCGCACGTGCCTGGCGCAGTCAATCGCACGCGGACACTCTGCGCCAGCCGCTTGCGACACTTTTCTGCGAAATTCTATGAATTACCCTGTTAGTAACATATACTTATTTCAGTGTCCTCTTCCATACCATATGACTTTCTCTGCATATGCATTGATAAACAGGAGCATGCAGAGGAATTGCACTTCAGACAGTTTTGTATGAACCCCATCTCCAGAGAAAGGCCATAAGAGGCTCCTCTGGGAACACCAATCAGGAAGAAATCCCTCATCCCAGCAATACCAGGCACAATATCAGAGAGACCAACTACTGATGGACCAGGTGATCAGGTGACAAGAGTGTGTCTTATCCCTTCCGATAAGGGGCATCTAACTAGGTTGTCCCATTTAAGGGTTGAACAGTGAAGGGTGAAAAGCAGCTGTTGAACCACCTCTTTGCCTATTTGCCTATGAGCCTTTGCTTTTTCCTTTCTCCCTGTTGCACCTGTGAGTACCCCAAGTTTCCTAATTACTGTACTGTCTCTCCACACTGTGCTACTCACCTATGATGCATTCACTCCTGCTACTCCTGCTGCTCCTCCTACTCACCTCTCCCTACACTTTCTCCAATCATGCTACAATGCCCTCCTTTCCTATCACTATTATAGGACTCAGAGCTCAAAACTCTGACTGGTCCATCTCGCTTCCACCTGCTTCCAAAAAACAAAGGCGACAAGCTAATCATACCTCCTCTAACACCTATCCACCTTGCCTCTCTTCCTCTGAGACTCAACTTCTCTACTGTTTCTTACCTCATCAACTGAACATTGCACTCTGGAATGCTCAGTCTATATGCACAAAAACCTAATTTATCACTGACTACTTTCACTCCAGCTTTCTTTCCCTAGACTTGCTTGCTATCACTGAAACCTGCATTTCTTCATCTGCCACATCCTCGCCTACCTCTTTTGGATTCACGATCTCTACAATTGCCCTGCCTCACTCAGTTCACATCATCTCCATCTATCGCCCTCCTGGTCCCACTGAACAGTTCTTTGATGATCTTGGGCAACTCTTTGATTCTCTTTCAGCTAAAGATCAATTCAATCTCAGGGGTGAATTTAACCCTCCCTCTCCAACCACTTCTCAGTAATATGAACTTCTGTCTTTTCTTAGTGACCACAGGCTCAATTCTATCCGTAAGATGCCTACTCACACAGTGGGTAACTCATTGGATCTCTTATTGATCGCCACCTCTCCCCCAGCCACTAATACAACTGTCACACTATCCATAACTGATCACATAATTGTTTCCACCACCATCTCCTTTCCACCCTCTGACCTTTCCTCACCACTTATTTCACCTATTGCTAAAAGGACATTTAAACCATCTTCCATTCTCCCCTTTCTCTCTGACCTACAGTTCTAACTCTCCTCCTTCACACCCGAGGGCTCTTCCCCAACACTGCATTCTCCAATTTCCAATCCCTACTACATGACTCATTCTCCTCTCATCGCCCACTGCTTACTTTCACAGTCTCAGCATCCTCAACCATCTGTCACCCAATTGATATGCTCTCTCTGCACAGACTTGTGTCAGCTGCTGCACAAATGATGGAGGCACGCCCATTTGCATGAGGACCTGTAATTCTACCTCTCCTTCCTGCACTCTTTCAAGTCCACTCTTGATTGAGCGAAAAGGGAATTCTACCTAATCCTCATTGAATCTCACTCCAACCATCCTTGCCAGCTACAGGACACCCTAAAATCACTCCTCTGAAGTCTATGCTTATCAGATTCACTCTCACAGCTAATGACCTAGATGAATACTTTGCTGCAAACATTTCCAAAATTATAGACTCTCTCCTGACCTTCCTCATACTCCATCCTTCTACTTGTTACACTGTTCCTACTTGTATCGTATGCCTCTATCTCCACTTTAGTCACACTAATACTGACAACGTCCTATCTCTATAGATGAATTTTAACCCCTCTTGTGATCCATCAGACCCACTTGCTCCTTAGCTGGTCAAGCATATTGTCCCTTTAGTGGCCACTCACCTCACTGTACTCTTCAACCTGCCTTTCGAATCTGCTTGCTTTCCCTCTGTTTTCAAAACATCCATGGTTAGCCCTCTCTTAATAAAGGAAAGAGCTGACCCAAACTTACTTACTATCTTTCACCCAGTTTCTCTCCTTCTGCGCAACTCTAAAGTGTTCGAAAGGTTTGTGTTCAAACGTCTTAACTATTTCTAAGACATCAACAACATTCGAGAGCCCCTACAAGCAGGTTTCTTCTCCTGTCACTCCTCGGAAAATGCTCTCATGAATGTTTCCAACTTCATCGCCTCTGCTAAGCACTCCAACCTATACTCTATCCTAATTCTCTTTGGCCTGTCCGCTGTCTTTCACAATGTCAATCACTCTGATCGACCTTAATACTCTCTTTCTTCTTGGGATTTATAATTGAGCCCTTGCTTGTATTGAATCCTACCTTGCACCTCGCCAATTCTCTGTCTCCCGGAGCAACATCGCTTCTTAACTCACTCCCCAAACTGTTGGTGTTCCATAAAGCTCTGTCCTGGATATACTCTCCTTTACAATCTAGACCTCTGTTCTTGGTGCACTAATCTCCTCCTTTGGGTTCTCGTACCAACTCTTCACAGACAACACCCACATCATCTTCTTTTTTCCTGAACTCTCCTCTGATCTCTTTCTCAAAATGTCCAACTGTCTCTCTCCATTAAATATTGTATCGCTTTGCACTCTCTAATGTTAATCTCTATCAAAATGGAGGTGCTCTTCTCCCCTGCCAAAAGCTCTCTCTCATCACTTCCTCTCCCTATCCATTTGCCACCGGACACTCTCCCCTACTCTTCTTTAGCTAAAAACCTAGGCATCATCTATGACCCTTCTCATACCTATCTACTTTCATCTCCAAAATTGGTACAGGAGCACGCCTCAACCGCCTAAATATTAGGAAAATCTGGTACCTCCTTCCTTTCAACACTACCAAGCATCTTGTAACCACGCTTGTCTTCTCTAAACGGGACTACTGTGCCAGCATCCTCTTTGGTCTCCCCAATTATGCTTTCTGTACTCTTGACAAGGCCTATAACTTTGCTACCAAGACTCTCTTTCATTTCCCTCATTTCACACCTATTTCCTCGTACCATCACCATGCTGGATGGGTGATGATGCAAAACAATGCCAGATTTTCATTTCCTCTCCTGTTCACAAATCTATCTATGGTAAGGAACCACTCTATCTATCCTCCTCTAACCAACTCTACAAGCCTTCTCATAATCTCTGCTATGCCTTCCTCACTACTCTTTTGGCTCCTCACCCTGCATGTTCTTCCTCTTGCTTCTGCTCTTTCTCTCTGCTCTTTCTAGCTTAACTCTCCACTTGCATGAAATTCTCTTCCCCTGGACATCTGAAAAACAGTCTACAAGGATGTGTTCAAAATCAAACTAAGAGCCTACCTCTTCTCCTCTGTGTTACTATCTTAACCTACCTCTCATCTGCCTTCTAGCAGAAATGTTTCCGTAACTTCGAACCTGCCTCTTTCCCTCAGTTTCTCTGCCTCCACTTTAGCACTTCACCAATAATGGGCACATACCTAGCACAGATTGGCGTACTGCCTACCCACACTTAAAAATGCATGATATCATCCCAGTTGATAGTGCTTGCTTTGTACTATGACCCACCACAGCTCGACACAAGATTCAAACCTATATTTTAAATAATTTACTTTTACAAGCTAATCCTACTTTAAGGTGACAGCCAACATGCTTTGAATTTCATTTTTCATTTCAAAGTGGAATGAGCCTAAAAGAAACCACAACTCACTCTGTATTTGATATATACATCAGGAATTGCCAGTCTTTTCACTTCCCAGATTTTACACTGATGAAGGTTGTATGGTTTATTTTAGGGAATGGGTAGGGGTTTCCCTGATTTATTTTAGCAAATGGGTAGGGCTTTCTTGCAACTTCTGATTTTGAGAGAACCAGCCAGGGACCGAGTCAGGCAGGTGTCCCTCTATGGAATGGTCTGCCATCTGGTAAGAGCCATCTCTCTTGCGCTGCAGTCATCCAATTAATTTCCTCATGTAATATCCGATAAACCAGACTTCTCTTCTCCTCCTCTATCTTATTTGTTTTCTATTTTTGTAGGATTTATCCCACCCCTACTCTTAGCATAAATGTGTCATTTCCCAGCCACCTCACCAAAAAGGAGACACTTTCTAAAGAGGAGATCATTTCATTTCCATGCTCTAACCTCTGACTCATTGGTGCTATTTTTATGCAACCTGTATTTGTAGTTTCTGCACACCAAGGGGAACCGGTTGATGCCTTGAAGTATTGAATTCTGATTCTTTTTGACAAGTATATGTTCTTGTCATTTGAAAGCCATTATCAAAATAGCAAAATATAGTTGTTTCAATATTCTAACAGAGCTACCTTTTATTGACAAAATGTCTAAATATGTGGTCAAATTGTCAGTTGTAATGTACCACTACATTTCATTTTTACACATGTAAGTTAATTTCTTGCTCCTGTAAAATGCATTGATTTATGTGGTGTGCACTTTCAGCAGTAGTCCTCAAGAGGGCAGAGATGACACATCATCTAAATATACTTTGTCCATGTTCTCAGAATTGCACGCAACTGGTCTTGATTGTACATATCCTCAGTCACCTTTAACCTTAACTTATACAAGGCACCTGGCAGATGCTGTGTATCTGAGTGCTTGCAACCTCCTCTACTGAACTCCCCATGGGCTAACAGATCTGGTTTAAGAGGTTATGTGAACAAAAGTATGTGGGATCCCTTTGAAAGCCATCTGGCTTTACTATAAAAAAAATGTATCCTATTCCATCTGAAATGAATCCTGAAATGTTCATGTATGCCCACAGATGAGAATAGAAACTTACAATGCAATTTGATTCAGCTCTTCCCCTCAGGCAAACCTATCATTTCAATGTATCTCTCCCAGCAAAGGGAAGTTAATGAGATTTCCTTTCACATCCTTGAGTTTCAATCAATAGAGTTTGAATAAATTACTAACATGGCCGAACGCAAGAACAAATTACATATTCTTACAATGACTGCAATACACATGTTGAAACACTTTAAAACCTACAGTTGTTATTCTGTACAATGCTACATTTCAAATGCACACATCCTGTGCTTAATGTTTTGGGCTCAAACATGCACGCACAGCATAGGCATTCTTTTCCAAGAAGGCTTATGTACTTCCCAACACATATTCAAGATTAGCATTTATGAATTACATTTCTGTGGGTTGCACAATGGCTGAAATAAAATATGTGACTCTACATTGTTATTAGGAATTCTGGCTCTAACATTTTTTATTATTTCAACATAAATTTTCCAACTTTTGGCTGCACTCTGCAATTTGACATGTGTCACTTTGTAATGTGATAGCAAGCAAGAATCAGACCTAATAAGAAGTACGTTTATACATTTTACTTCGCTCACTCTTCCCAAGAAGGCCTTTCTCATTTCATTCATGTTGGGCTGCATGTTTATTATAAAATGCCTGACAGTGCATGGAACCACATGGTATGGGAATGAAATGATATAGTACACAGGCTGGTGCCAAGTTACCCTTCCATAGAGTTCAGGTGGGGAATGTTTTGCGGATCATTGTCCTAGATGAAAGTAGTTTGCATTTTGAATGTTCATGGTGGGTTAATAATGTTACCTACTATGATAATTTGACAATGACAGTGGAGTAAGAGCAATGTTGACTTTTGTGGATCATCATGCCTTTGTCTTTTCCTCCTGTAACTGTAACATAGTCATGGTACTCCTCCTCCTCCTCGCTATCAGTGATTCCCGGAACTACATGTTGCTGCTTCATGGACGTTGACAGATCATATTCTGTATGTAGCTCATCATCATTATTATGATGGACTACTCTAAACTACATCTTGTGTCTCCAGGCTCACCCGGCTCTTCTACTTCTTTGTGTCACCTGGCCCATCATGCTCCCTTACACCATGTGCTGTTTCCCCTGGTTTATGACGTCCCTTCATCAGTATATGTGATCTAGCCTAGAGACAGAAGAAAGAACATTCTTATCCTCTGACCACAATACCTGTGTTTGTAGTATCTTTTGTGCTCCAGGTGCAGCTGAATGCAACTTCAATGTCTTTACAACACGCACAACATTCTTGCCTCCCTGGTGCATACATCAGGTGCGTTTGCTGGAATAAAAATGCCTTCTCGCTGCATTCCTCCCCTAACTCAAATAGTGTTTCAGATATGTTTGCAACCAAGATAGGTATTTCTCCTCACAATGATAAGAATAGTCAAGTTTGTGTGTGTGTGTGTACGGGCATGTGTTAATATGGCACAATTAGCGCACTGAATAAAATCTACTGTTTACAAACAATTGTAAAATGCAGAAAAATATGATCCATTCATTTACAGCCACAAAATGTAATCTCGTACTGTCTATAAAGAAATCTAGGAAAATCTAAGACTTTTTTTCTCGGCAGCAAGTTTTATTCTCTCAGCACAGACTTAGAGACCACTAAATTACAGCCACTGAATATAATCTCTGTACTGCACAGAAACAATTTTGAGATTTTTTGCACTCTGTTTAATTCATGCATAGTGGTATCAGACCATTTGATTCTCTCCTTCTCTACTAGTAAGCTAAAAAGAAAATACGGCCAATCTTACTTTCACATTCTACATCTCTCTGAATTACATTCTGCTTTACCTTGATACATGTCCCTCAAACAAATCATATATGAATGTTTTACCTCTCCCTTGAATAAATCCTGTTTTTTATTTTCTACTTCTATCTTAACTAAATTGTTTTGATCTTCTTCCTCTCCCGCTAATAAAGCCTATTCCCTCAACTGCTCTGAAGGCACCTGCCTCTGCCTGGTTCCATGTGATAATGTCCCTGCAAAATTGTTGCCACACAAGAATGGCACTGTTTTTTGCAGCAGTATTATCATATGAAACCTGCGGTGGACACCCCTGTAACCCTCAATTTTATTTAAAGGGAGCGGGGGACACCTCTGCAACCCTGCTCCCATTTACCCTATATATTGTTCCCATATATTGTTTCCTGGTGACTATATGTATGGTGATATTATATAAGGGGGCAATTGTATCTGATACCCTCTGCCTGTGCCTAAGCAAGTAGGATCTTAATCTTGTTTGCTCTGTTTATACTATTTTAGCCCATGATCACCTTGCCTGGGTCCCTGATAAATTTCAGGATATTCGGTTTTACCGAAACATCCAATGTTTGGGTGATTCGCTATATGGCAGAATATGTTCACCCAGGCTTACTGAAAAGTCAACATGCATACATGTATATACAAACATATAACATGAACATCATGAAGCTCTACAACACAGTAGTTTTATTTGTGTATAATCATCGACTCGTATGATGCTCGTCTCATACTGTAGGGTGCTATATTCTGAGCTCATTGCTCAGATGAAGGAATGATGATGCACATGCTTTTGAGTTGTTCGGCTTTCCAAAGAAATACCGTAAATGTTCAATTTCGTGAGTTCCATTTCCGTTAGACTTGCTTCATATCTTACTTGGACTTCAGAAATATGTACATGAGAATCCTTTGAGTCGAAATGTCATCATAACAAAGTCATATTTTTATATTGCGCTTCATGTCAAATTCCCCTTGCTTCTTATGGCTGCAATTACAGTTATTATACCCACTTTAATGGTAGTCAGTCGATTACCCTCAGAAGGACAAAGGGCTGATTAATTCTTGCCAGGGTATAAACCTGTGTCCTACAGGTTTAAAACAGACATCTGTCCCAAGCACTTAACTCGATGAGCTATAATGCCAACTAACAAGTCCTTGCCTTGAAGGCTCTTTTATTTCCAAACACACAGCTACTTTTTTTTAAAGTGGTGGACAAGGGAAGCAAGATGAATTTTTGTAACTGAACTAGGCAGAGCCTTGCTACACAAGGTATGAGTTATTTGACAGCAATGATTGACAAGCTATATTCCAGGCGGTTTTCTTATTTACTTGGATGCCTGCCACCCTGCTTGCAGAACTTTTCAAGACAGTTACTGTAACAAGCATTTCACATTTCAAAAACTGTTTGAGATGGCACTGGGATTTCATTAGGCTCGAAGGCTGTGCGCAAACACCTGAAACACTTGTGCATGTCTGACTTTTTCTCAGCACCTACAGTACAGTGATGTCGGGTTGGGTACTTGAAATGCATGAGATGTTTCTGATTTGTGAAGGACAGAAAGTTCAAACTACTGCCATTAAGGAACATGCTGCTCGCACGAGAACGGAACCAAATATTGACGTCCATTTTGTCTCTACCAAATGCAACGTATTGCTTTAGAGAATCTACCCTATACATTTCACGTTTCATGAAAAGTGAGTTCATTGCTCTGGCTCACATGATAACAACTGTGTTTATCCCTGAGTTTTGTAACCGCTAATGCCGTGTTCTGTGTTGTGTCTGAATATGTGTAAAGCAATTAAGGCAAATTGACCTAAAAAACTAACATGAAAGGTAATGCATCTCATTCTAGAATTATACATATCTGACCATCCAGTTATTTGTGCTGATTTACTGCACGTGCTGATTCAGACTTTTAAGTATATAGTGACATTCAGCTGTCTGCTTTTGAGCTTATAGAGACAATACGAATAATACTTTGATAGAGCTCGCTGCAATAAAGCCTCAGTGGAATTATCTCTTCATGTGTTGTTTAGAGGAGAGCATGTCTTCGCATTTAGTGCAGCAATACTAAAAAAAAATACAAAATCATTCTGTTCATAAAGTGATTACCTACAACTATTTAAAAATAATCTTAGGACACACTCATTGCAAGTGACCTTGAGCACAAACACTTCCCTAAGCCAATTTGTAATTACTGCACGTCAATTAACAAATGATATTAGCACCCTTTTCACAAGATTAATGACAGCCCAGCAAATCAGGATCATGGCATTCAGGGCACTAATCTCTCATAGTGTCCAGAATGTCTTACAACCATAGGCTGGCCTGGTCTAAACCTCCCCTGTCCCTTGAAGACCACCTGCCCTTGCCTTCCTACTCACCTGTGTTGATTCCTCACTCTACCCGTGACTTCCACCCATCCTCCCTGGCCTGGCCCATTTATGTTCAATCATTGCGCACATGCACATAGCTCTTGTTGCCCACTGTGAGCCAAACATCTCTCCCCACATTCTGGGACTGAGTGCTCTGGCAACCAGTGTTTGTGGTCCCCTGGACATTTGCAAGGCCATATCTGACATGCCTGCTTTTCCTTTGCTCTGTGTTCTAATGTGTGGACCCAAGGCATGTGCTAAAATGGATAGAGCCCCCAGCAGAGGGCAATGTCAAGTATTAGGTGCCCCGACCCCTCCATAATGGCCTACATGTTGCTCAAAGTGATTAAATTGGGCATTTGAGGGATATTGCCACCTTTGGGGGCTCTTTTGCTCAATTGAAACACACATTTCCCCATGTACGTTTTATTAATGTGCATACTATCAGAATGAAAAATAGTGTTCAGACGCAAAGCTGATTGTGATTTCACAAGCACATTTATGATGTACAATTAAGGAATTTAGCACTATGTTCGGAACACAGTGAAGAACTCACAGTGCAAAGATTCAGTCTTAACACATCTCACCACGATGTGGGCCCCGATTTATCTCTGGTGATACAGCTGTGCAAGAATCTGTCTATCATTTTGCCAATAGGCAGCTCGTTTTCTTCAGTGGCATAAAGTGAATGAAAAACATAAAAGCATGTAAGCTTTTACCCCTTTCATTCAAACCGCCATTTGTGTAGTGGAGAGGAGGGGTTAAACACAACTTGCATTTCTGCTCCCCCTTTCTCTCTTCTATCAAATCCTCATCAAAAAGGCTAGAAGAAATGGAAATAACCGACTTAGCCCTGCTCTGGATTAAATCATTCCTAACTGAAAGAATGGAAAAAAGTTGTATGAAACCCTTCAAATGCTCCATCAGTCACCGACTGTGAAGTACCACAAGGATCGTCCCTATCCCCACTGTTCTTCAATATCTAAGTGACCCCACTAATCAAACTCATCAAAAGACATAGCCTCACCTGCTACAACTAGACCCACAAGAAGAGAACACAACGCTGGATGATTGCCTACAAGAAATCTACAAATGGATGAACACAATCTCAAACTCAAACCAAGCAAGACAGAAATTATGATTGTCTCCAAAAACCAGGAAAATAACCAGTACATCTCCTGGCCAAGAGAACGAGGAACAGCGCCCACACCATCCAAAACAGTCAAAAGCCTTGGGGTCCTAATGGACAATGCACTGGCACTAGAACCTTAGGTAAACGCTATTATCAAGAAATGCTTCGTCCTCCTATCCATGACAAAAATAATCCTACCATTCCTCTTGTTCACTCATAAAACACTGACCATCATCACACTCTTTATGTCCAGGACAGACTATGCCAACAGCCTTTACCTCGGAAATGCCGGAACATCTACTGAAGAAACTACAAGGTATCCAAACAGCAGCAGCTAGACTTTTCAAACTATCACAAAGGCACCACATCCCCTCAGTGCTAAAAATGCTAGACTGGCTGCCAATTAAACAGCGAACTACATTCAAAACGATGTGCATTACAAAAGAAGATAACCATCCACCTGCCGACAAGAAACCTCCTATCTAGCAATGACACCCGCCTGGAACCAAGACCATACACAAGAGAACATCTTTGAGGCTCCCCATTCTCCCACCTGGCACCCAAAACATGGAACACCCTTCTGAAAGAAATGCGTAACACAAAGGACCACTTAAAATTCAGAAAGTCATTTAAAAGCTGGCTCTTCAGCTCACAATTGGACAGGAACGAATAGAAACACTAAGACAGCACAGAAAATAAAATCAGCCACAATGATCACACATGAAAAGCAGAAGCTCGGGAAGGTATGAACCCAAGACATACACCCACCCAAATGACCACCCAACTCCAGGCTGCAGTAAGAACAGATGCCCAAACTGTAAGCGAGAGAGCGCTAAGCCATGAAGGGAGCCAGTGAGACAGGGACCAACTATAACTCGGAGGGAGGGAATCATCCATAGTAACCCAGGGAGAGGACAAAAGGCAACCCCATGGAGTCCCACATACCATCCTAATACCATACACATCTCAACCCAAAACGGTGAAGGGGGTTTCACTTCCCCCTACATATCAGAGGGAGGGTGCCAGCCATGCATCCCCAGGGAGGTGAGGCGATGAAAGGCATCTCCTGGGGACCCACAAACGACCCAATACCATACACCTCTCACCCCTAGAAGGAAGGGGGCCCCACCTCTTTCCTATCCTCACACCACCTAGTGGCTCATAAAGACAATCCCACTGGTGCAGAACACAGCACGGGACTAGGTGAATACTGACGCCCTAAGCAACAAGATAAGAAAAAGCCCCACTAACCCAACTGCCAAACCTCAACTCCCCGTTCTGTATACACCTCTCACACGCTAAACAAACACAAACAACTTCCTTGCACAGCAATCCACACCCACTTCACTAGACTGCAACAACAAGTCACACATAGTCTCACGCAACAACACATGGTAATCTACTGATCCATGAACTGCACCCATTCTCAGGGAATAGTGCCAAACAGAACTGAAGTTGCCAACAGTACATCACTTTTTTCCTCACTATACCTTTGTCCAGCTTTCCCTCTCTAACAACCCCGCCCTCTTATATTTCAGAGCCGCACGAGTGCCAGGGGACCACGCCGGTGGTGATAGTGCACGGTATAAATATCCTTTAACATTAACATTAGCATTAACATTAAGCTCCAGCATGCATTTTCATTGCTGTGCAAATACTGGGCATTCCTATGGAGCCCATCAGGGAGCCGTTGGCCCAATCAAGGCATGGGATCGCTCCACTGCTCACATCCAAGATGTTGTGACCCCATGGCCAGAGAAAGAAAACAGAACGCAGTACAGATGACAGGATCCTGCTAAGGAATAATAATCTCTTTATATCCCTCGTGCATCTGCTTCCTCCTCCTCTGTCACTTCCTTCCCTTCCTCCAGCTCCTCCCTCTTGACCTTGCCTCTTTGCTAAAGTGTCCTCTGAGGACACAACATAATGTGCCTGGTAAATCCATGCAGAGTGTATAAATGTTCATTTCTCTTCAGCCACTCATGAATTTGCAATTCTCTAAATGCAGTGTGCACTGATAGATACTGAGCGCATTCTGAATGGTTCAGAAGAGGTCAAAAATGGAATGGACATGCCATTTGTAATTAGGATTTGTTTTGCTTCCCACAAGCTGCTGCTGACATCACAATTGTCGCAATGAGCTGAACATTGAGAGATACAAAATGTCACTAACTGAAAGTGTATGCAATGACAGTGGTGACCACTGTGGTGACCACTGTGGAATTACGCAGTATGATGAACATGGTGGAGGGTTTCCTAAGCAGTCATCCCCTATAATGTGTTCTCAGGTTTCACATGGGGGTGCACTAGAAGGATAGAAGCAAGAACCACTTCTCTAGTTTGTAAGGTTTTTTTGTACAACTTACAGGCATTTCGTGCGGGGCTAACAACCTGGAGCAAACATTAACGCTAGTATTAAACACTATCACAAGGAAGCTGAGCAAATGTATGTTACGAGTTATAAGATCAATGGATGTGAGATTAATTGGCGACTCACGTTTTGTTTGTAATTTCTTTCAGAAGGTATCTGCATTCATCCGTGATTCACTACTCACATAGACTTTGTGAGGTTACACATAGCTCACAACACTTGAGTTCAGGAAGACTTTTCAGTTGAGCTGTCACACATCTGTAAGACTGAGCACACATCTACACTTACCTCCAACACCATTATAATTAATTGTGGGATATCTTTAGGTTGATTTTGAGTTTGAAATATCATCCGGATCTGCATTGGCCCTAAGGGTAGATTTCCATTCCAATATTTCATATACAATTTCCAATATAGGTGTACTTTTTTTTTTAAACATAAAGTGACCATGGTTATGAAACAAATGAATTGTTTAACTGTGTGTCCCCCTCTCTCTTCTCTCTTCCTCTCTTCAATCACTTTTTTTGTTTTCTATTTAGATCATTTTTGTTTGTCATATGAACAGTGATTTTAAGAATCATTTCTTTTTGTGGGCTGTTTGAACACGTATTCAATAACAAAATGCCAATGGACAGCCTTGAAAAGGACCTAGTGGGCTAGAACCTGAATATGATTCAGACAATATTCTGTATAATTCAAGGTTTAGGCATGAACTTGTTTCAGACAATTATCTTTATAAGTTAAAGCTTGAAGGAGATACTAAGGTTTACGATTCTTAAATTCAAATGAAAGTTCTTAACTTCTTCATACACCATGTAAAGAGTATGGTAATGATTTAAGACATGCCCGTGGTGACATGGTGTTTACTCCTGATGAAAATTTCATGGGATAGGTTTTGGGCACAGCCTAGAATACACCTGTATAAGCAGCGAGTCAAGCTAGAATAACTTAGTACTCTCTGAATACTTTTCCAAGGCACAGCACAATGGGTAATTCATAGAATTTCGCACAAAAGTGGCGCACGCGGCTGGCGCACAGTGTCCCCGCGCGATACACTGCGCCAGCTGCGCGCGATAAAATCCATTTCATCGCACAGCGTATTCATGGATTTTAGCCCCCAAAACCAGCCGTGGCGCAGAGTGGCGCAGCGACCCTGCAGCAGCGCCAGTTACGCCCCCAAGAACGCCCTCGCGCAAGGAAAATCCATCAAAATCCCCAATTCATCGCAAATGTCTGCGCGAACCCTGGACCTGTTTAGAGGGCTTACAAACAGCAAACGCCAAGCGGGGTCCGTGTATTACTGGGCTGCGCGGGAAGTTTAACACGCGATTGGCCCTGTGCGAGCGGGGTACGTGTATAACTGGGGAGCGCGGGAAGTTTCACAAGCGATTTCAGCAGGGTACGTGTATTACTGGGGTGCGCGGGAAGTTTCACACGCAATTTCAGCAGGGTACGTGTATTACTGGGGTGCGCAGGAAGTTTCACATGCGATTTCAGCAGGGTATGTGTATTACTGTGGTGCGCGGGAAGTTTTACACGTGATTGGCCCTGTGCGAGCGGGGTACGTGTATTACTGGGGTGCGCGGGAAGTTTCACACGCGATTGGCCCTTGTGCGAGCGGGGTACGTGTATTACTGGGGTGCGTGGGAAGTTTCACATGCGATTGGCCCTGTGCGAGCGGGGCACGTGTATTACTGGGGTGCGCGGGAAGTCTCACACGCGATTGGCCCTGTGCGAGCGGGGTACGTGTATTACTGGGGTGCGCGGGACGTTTCACACGCAAATTCAGCAGGGTACGTGTCTTTCAGGGGTGCGCGGGAAGTTCCACACGCGATTGTCCTGGGTACGTGTGTTCCAGGGGTGCGCGGGAAGTCTCACATGCGAATTCAGCAAGGTACGTGTATTTCAGGGGTGCGCGGGGAGTACTACACGTGATTTGGCTGTGTGGGTCCTCCCAGGTGTTCCCTCTACATCCTCCACGGCCCCTGAAGGCAGCTCACACCACAGGGGACTACCCTGCACCCCTGCTCATGTCCCGCAGGCAGCCCATCCACCATGGGCATGCCCCCCAGCCAAGCCACATGTCACCTTGCACTACTGATCAACAACGCATGTCTCCAAGCACCTCCACCCCCCAGCACTGTGGGGCACCTGCCAGCAGGCCCCCACTCATGTCCAACTCATGTCCCCCTGCAACCCCCACCCCCCAACAGTCAGGGGCACCCTCCACCAGGCCCCACTCATGTCCAACTCATGTCCCCTTGCACCCCCACCCCCCAGCATCCAGGGGCACCCTCCACCAGGCCCCCACTCATGTCTCCAGCACCCCCACCCCCCAGCATCCAGGGGCACCCTCCACCAGGCCCCCACTCATGTCTCCATGCACCCCCATGCCCCAGCATCCAGGGGCACCCCCCACCAGGCCTCCACTCATGTCTCCCTGCACCCCCACCCCCCCAGCATCCAGGGACACCCTCCACCAGGCCCCCTCTCATGTCTCCAGCACCCCCACCCCCCAGCATCCAGGGGCACCCTCCAACAAGCCCACACTCATGTCTCCCTGCACCCCCACCCCCTAGCATCCAGGGGCACCCCCCACCAGGCCCCCACACATGTCTCCCAGCACCCCCACCCCCCAGCAGTGCAGGGCACCCTCCACCAGGCCCCCACACATGTCTCCCAGCACCCCCACCCCCCAGCATCCAGGGGCACCGTCCACCAGGCCCCCACTCATGTCCCCCTGCACCCCCAACCCCCAGCAGTCAGGGGCTCCCTCCACCAGGCCCCCACACATGTCTCACAGCTCCCCCACACACCAGCATCCAGGGGCACACTCCAACAGGCCCCCACACATGTCTCCCAGCACCCCCACCCCCCCAGCAGTGCAGGGCACCCTCCACCATGCCCCCACACATGTCTCCCAGCACCCCCACTGCCCAGCATCCAGGGGCACCCTCCACCAGGCCCCCACTCATGTCCAACTCATGTCCCCCTGCACTCCCAGCATCCAGGGGCACCCTCCACCAGGCCCCCACTCATGTCCAACTCATGTCCCCCTGCACCCCCACACCCCAGCAGTCAGGGGCACCGTCCACCAGGCCCCCACTCATGTCTCCCAGCACCCACAACCCCCAGCAGTGCAGGGCACCCTCCACCATGCCCCCACACATGTCTCCCAGCACCCCCACTCCCCAGCATACAGGGGCACCCTCCACCAGGCCCCCACACATGTCTCCCAGCACCCCCACCCCCCAGCAGTGCAGGGCACCCTCCACCATACCCCCACACATGTCTCCCAGCACCCCCACCCCCCAGCACAGTGGGGCACCTGCCAGCAGGCCCCCACTCATGTCCAACTCATGTCCCCCTGCACCCCCACCCCCCAGCATTCAGGGGCACCCTCCACCAGGCCCCCACTCATGTCTCCCACCCCCCAGCAGTCAGGGGCATCATCCACCAGGCACCCACTCATGTCCCCCTGCACCCCCACCCCCCAGCAGTGCAGGGCACCCTCCACCATGCCCCCACACATGTCTCCCAGCACCCCCACCCCCCAGCATCCAGGGGCACCCTCCACCAGGCCCCCACTCATGTCCAACTCATGTCCCCCTGCACCCCCACCCCCCAGCATCCAGGGGCACCCTCCACCAGGCCCCCACTCATGTCCCCCTGCACCTCCACACCCCAGCAGTCAGGGGCACCGTCCACCAGGACCCCAATCATGTCTCCAAGCACCCCCACCCCCCAGCAGGGCACCCTCCACCATGCCCCCACACATGTCTCCCAGCACCCCCACCCCCCAGCATCCAGGGACACCCTCCACCAGGCCCACACACATGTCTCCCAGCACCCCCAACCCCCAGCAGTGCAGGGCACCCTCCACCATGCCCCCACACATGTCTCCCAGCACCCCCACCCCCCAGCACAGTGGGGCACCTGCCAGCAGGCCCCCACTCATGTCCAACTCATGTCCCCCTGCACCCCCACCCCCCAGCATCCAGGGGCACCCTCCACCAGGCCCCCACACATGTCTCCCAGCACCCCCAACCCCCAGCAGTGCAGGGCACCCTCCACCATGCCCCCACACATGTCTCCCAGCACCCCCACCCCCCAGCATCCAGTGGCACCCTCCACCAGGCCCCCACACATGTCTCCCAGCACCCCCACCCCCCAGCAGTGCAGGGCACCCTCCACCATGCCCCCACACATGTCTCCCAGCACCCCCACCCCCCAGCATCCAGGGGCACCCTCCACCAGGCCCCGACTCATGTGCCCCAGCCAACACGTCATCACAATCTAGATCCCTGGCCCTTATGGGCTGCCTCCACATGCCAAACACTCACCCAAGTATTGCATCCACCCACTTAGAAAAGGCAATTACATGATACAACCCCAATGGCAAGTATGTAAATGAGCACATGTCTCTCACATACACACAGTGGGTGTCAGTGAATGTCAAAACCCATATCATGATATGCATGAAACCAATGAGATGATACTACACATTGAAGTTTGATGAAGAAAATGTATTAAAAACAACATAAATGGAATCAAAAATAAACAAACGACAATGGGAATTAAAAACCAAAAGTAGCATGTCTGTAAAATAAAGTAAAACCACAAATCATAATCCAAAGGAAAGGTGTCCAACGTCACAGTTCAAAAAAGTAAATCCAATGGAAAATCCAAACCGAAAAACATTGCTCCATGGGTAAATTCCAAATAAAAAAATAAAATCCAACACTCAACTATATACAGATACACAATCCAGGGTCCATGATCCCAACAGAAGAAATGAAAAGTATCTAATAATACTACCTAATAAAAAAAACTATATACAAAAATGCTGTCCATTGTCCAAAAGGTCCAAAAAAAAATAAAAAGCAAAGGAAACCTAACAACAACTACATAACTATTTACAAGGGCAGCGAGCTAGTCCGACGGCTCACTGGTTGTTGTCATGGGCCAGGGCATCATCGAACTCCTGTTCAATGGCTTGGAGGCGGGCATGTTCCCTGGCCCCGAGGTCTCGCAGGGATAATGCAGTGTCCAGCTCCAACTCCCTGCGAATACCCTCGAGGCACTCAGCCCGCCTCAACGCCCTCCGCATGGAGTTCTCCGCCCTGACCATTGTGAGCCGTTCCTCCTCTGCCCGCTGCCGCTCCGCACCTATCTGCTGGCCCAACCGCTCCCACATGGAAGACACTCCCATTCCAGGGTTCTCCTGCCCTCCGGCCGATGCCTGCACCCCTGATGTTGATGGCCCTGAGCCATGATGCCTCCCACGTCGAGCCTGCCGCTGCCTCCGACGCAACTGCCTGTGCCAGCACAACGGCATCCAGGCTGATGGAATCCACCGACGCCGTCGCGCACGTGCCCTGCCCCATGATGCCGTCACATCCTCCATCTGCTGGGGTCCAGTTGCTCGTGTGTACACCCCTGCTGGACCTCCAACTCCCGACTGTGGCAGGGATGGGATCCCCACCGAGTTGGCTGCGTTGGTCGGGGCAGGTCCACAGGGGGCCCTGGTGGCATCTGGGCTGGAAGACGGCATGGAGAACGACTGGCGCATAGCCTCCACAGAGGAGGAGAGGGTCGCCAGAGTGCCCGACACATGTATGAAACCCCCGACCATGGCCACTCCCAACTGGGCCACGTTGGCACAGTGGTCTTTGTGATGACGTGCGTGCTCCCCCTGGGAAGCACGCACCTCATCACGAATGACACCCGTGTCCAACGCGACACCAATCAGGACCTTCTCCATACGGCCAGGGGTCCCCTCGTCCGCAGGTGGAGGGAAGTCAGATGACATGGACATCCCCCCTACCTGCGGACGGGCCTGGGACGGGGCATCCCTGCTGGTGCATGGTGGTGCAGTCACAGTGTCAGGGACAGTGACATGCACAGGCACCTCCACGGCGACCTGTGCTGCCTCCTGGCCCTGGACTGCACCACTTGCACCAGCAGGGATGCCCCACCAGGCCCCATGTGCGACTCAGTAGCGGCCTCCTCCTTCTCTGTGGAAACCACCAACCTGGATGGCTCCACCCCGTCTTCTGCCGTTTCAAGCCCCTGTGGGGGCTCACCCACCCCTTCCGCTGCAGCCGTGGGGGCATCCCCACCGCTTTGCTCCACAGCGCCGTCTCCGCCCTCTTCTTCACTTTGCGCTGTGTAGAGGGAGACATAGAACACAAGCATCAGGGTACTGTACAATGGTCCCCTAGACAGGAAGCAATAGCAGATGAGTGGCACTGTCAAAGATCCCTTCCATCATGTCCCTCCACAACACATGGGTCAGTGCAGGCAAAACACATGCAGTAACAGGCATGGCCAAGGGACTCTTGAAACATACAATGTTGTTTATGAACTCACATGCATCATGGGTCATGCCTATCACATGCACACACTTCACCGTACTTTCATCCATCTGGACTCGTACACCCCAGACACAGTGGATGCAAGGATAACTAGGCTGCATCAGTGATTCTGAACATTGTCACAGACATGTGTCATGCATCCATGGCATTCACAAGTCACAGACACGCAGGTCAGACACACAGACATGGACACCATACATGCACATGGCATCAGCACCCATCCCTCACCCCCACCCATGTCCAGGAACAGAGACTGGCATGCTCTCATGTGTCCATTCCGCATAGGGCTCCCCATGTTGCATTTAAACACATACACCAACCGTGTGCTTCACACATTACTGTTCTCAAATGCATGACCATGATGTCCCTGCACACACACACGCGTACATGGCCTATGTCACACATACAGGCAAGTATCAGACAACCAGCACACTGCAACATGCCCTGTCTCACACAGCAATTCTTGGCCACTTACCGCTCGACTCCAGACGGGTCTGCCTCTCAAGGACCTGGACGTGGAGCGCTGGGGATATGCGTTCCAGGACCCTCATCTGATCTTCCGACAAGTGGCCCCGGCGCCCCTTAGCATCCACTGCCTTCAAGAGGCGCCAGGCCATGTTGAGGGTCCTGGACCTGAAGTCCTCCCAGCGCTTCTTGACATGATGGAATAGTCGGACTGCCACCCCCTCCACGTTGATGGCAGTCACAATGTCCGTCCAGATCCGAGTCCGTCCTTCCTTGTCGGCGCGCAAACTTCCAAAGAGGGCATCATACTGCCCCAGGACTTGCTCCACCAGGACACCAACTTCAGTGGCAGTGAAGCTCGTGGCCCTCTGCATCTCTGGCTGGGGGTTGCCAGTGGTGTCAGATGTTGCAGTGCCTGACATGACAACCCCAGAGGCAGGAGTGGGTGGGCAACTGGGTCCTGGGGCTGGTCTGTGGAGCGATGGAATCCCAGTCGGGAGTCTTCGGTTCCAGCAGGGGTGGTCACAGCAACAGCACCCCTGGCTGATGTGCAGGCAGCAAATGGCAGGGCACGTGGGCAGTAGGCAATCAGGCAGCAGCAGATGGCAGGTGAGAGCGTGCTCGGGGCACTGGCGGGCAGTAATTCAGCATTCTGGGCAGGAGCGTGGTCTTCCGTGTGCTTACGCGTGGCCAGCTTGATACGGAGTGATTTGGCACGTGAAAATCAAGCACGTCTCCGTGTAATTCAAGGAAAGGGCCTTAGCGCGTAAGCGCGTCAGCACACGTACGCGAATTCATTGGCCCAAAGGCCCCCAGCATGTAGGCGCGTCTATGACGTTACGCGCACGTGCGTTTTCCATGGCTCGTAGAAAAATAAGCACGTCAGAGTGTCATAGCGTGCAATTGGTGGAAAGGGCCTCAGCGCGTATGCGCATCTGTGACGTGCGTGCGCTGGCGTTTCCCTATGACTGCACGTCAGAGTGTCAGCTCGTGTAATTGGAGGATAGGGCCTTAGCGCGTACACGCGGAAGTGACGCTGGACGTGTGGGCATGTTTAAAAGATACGTGTAGAACGCCATTTCCTTGAACGTGCTTTTCGTGGAGAGCGAGTGGGTGAAATCTGTACTTCTTGTCGGTTCACACGCGATTTAATTCACGGCGTTCCAAGTTCGTACTCCCTGTTACCTCTGACAGCTTTTTCTCTTTTTGTCTTTTTCCTGGGCCTGTTTCCTCGAACAGCGTTCACTTCTCCTGTTGTCCTGTCTCCTCAGACAGCGTACAATTCTTCTTTTGGCAGGGGTGTTGCCAACGCGCACACGCGCGTATTTTTCACGTGATTTTTCCTGGCAGACGGTGAGTCGCGCACGTATTTAACATCTGTGCTTGCCCCGTGTGTTGCCTACCCCTTCAGAGGTCAGTCTAGGCTGCGTGTGACACGCATACGTTAATTTTTGTGTTTCTGGGTCCCACAGCGTAGTGCAGGTTTATTTTTCCACGCACGTGGTCTAGGAGGGGTTGCGTGCACATTATCTCCCTTTTTTGGGGTGCCTGTGCATTGCGTGTCCTGTCATCTTCCCCCAGGGGTCACATACAGCCTTGCTAGAGCACTAGGGTACAAATTCCATCTAGTACCCTACCCCATTGACCCCCAATTGCCCAGGACAATTGTTTACTGCAACTCCCATACGCACAACAACATCAGTGCCATGGTTGGGAGGCGAGCATGCGGTAAGGGTGGCAAAGGTGGGCGAGCCACTAGAGCTGGCCGTGGTGGATACGGTAGGGGACATGGCCGGCACTTGCAGGGTGCCCCTAGCCCCCCATGTGTGGGTGACCAGTAAGGGACACCCATGCCCCCCCCCGGTTGAGGGTAACGTGGCTGACACCATCCCTGCTCAGCCCTTGTTGGACCAGCCCATTGTGGCACCAGACCTGGCACAGGGTGACTCCATGGCTGACTTCTAGGTCAGCAGGTCTAGGCCACGTGTGGCGGTGCACGTTGGTGTCACCAGGCCACGTGGATCAGGGGCAGCTATGTCATCTGCTGCCCCAAGTAGGCAGGGTGGGGAGGCTGCAGGGGCAGCTGTGGCTCCATCCACCCCAGCTCTGAGTCTCCCAGCCAGGACAGTGTTGGTCCCAGTCCATCCTGCTGACGTTCCCCCTGACTACATCACACTTCAGCTAATGCCTGCACCAAGTCCCATGGTGAGTGTTCATTCCCACACTCCTAGTCCACAGTCCACCGGGGCTCCTGCCCCTAGTGTCCAGAGCGGCGTAGGACACTCAGGATCCCCACCACCTTCCAAGCGGAAGAGGAAGAGTGCTCGTCCAGTACAGGCTGATGCCCCAGACACGGCTACACAGCCCGGCCCACCAAGGAAGCCCAGCTTCAATCAGGCCGAACTTGATGCACTTGTTGAGTATGTGTCCGCACATGACAGCGAAATGGTGATTACTGTAGGATGCAAGACCACACCTGCACAATGTCAGGCACACTGGCAGACCATCGCGGAACTCATAAGTGCCCTTGGATTCGTGATGCGCACAGCTAATGATTGATACAAGCGCTGGAATGACCTGAAGCGATAGGACAAAGAAAAAGCTGGCCTCAAGTCATGCCGCAACTCTAGTGACTGGAGGTGGGTCTCCAGCAGAGGACATAGAACTCACTCCACATGAGTATGTTGCTGTGACCTATGTCACGGAGGAACAGATCCAAGGCGTGGGAGACCTGCCAGATTACGAGGCATTGTCCGGTGAGTGCACATGCATGTGTGTGTCATCCATGTGCAAGGTGTGTGCCAGGTGAGGGTGTGTGTGCCTGAGTGGTTTGGGTCACCCATGTGCTTCATCCAATACATTCTGCGCACCAGGATTTGGTATTGCAGTATCCCTTCTGGCAACAGTAGACATTCAGCCCAACCTCACACCAGTTGCCCTTGAAGTGTCATCTTGCCACAACATAGTTGCGTATTATTCTGTGTTCATTCAGGCTGATTGTCTGCATTCCACCACTTTCACTAGGCATTTCTCAGTCCTATTGTCACATGTGGGACATGGCTATGGTACATGCCATCTGTGTGATAGCATGTGTCATGTATGTGTATTGGACATGCCAATCACAGGCCAATGTGTGATGGCACTGCTAGCCAGCATGCTTCAAAAGTGTTGGTCTTCCATCTTGGTGTCATCAATGTGTGCCATTTGCCTCCCCTTCATACGCAGTGATGGTGCATGCATGGGAGGGTAATAGTCATGTGGGACATGTGTCAATGAAGTACTGTTTCTGTTGGTTCTCAGCCCTAATTGTGTGCCATGGTGCTAATGCCTGTTTCCATTTATTTTCTTTCATGTCTTTGCAGGGGATGACGCACTTGATACTGCTGGGGTTGTGGAGATGGTGCAGACCCAGGGGGGTCTCAGGCCTGACCGGGCAGCAGTGAGGGACGTGGTGTGGTGGTGGGTGAGAACCCACACTTGCTGCAGACCATCATCTCAAGGGGTGTATCTGGGTGCACCTCCCCTGAGCTCTATTCAGGTGTCGATTCAGATGATGAGACCTATGTGCCGTTGCAGGTAAGTGTTTCTGGGAGGGATTCTGTACTGTCCAACCCACCTGCACCAGGGGTAGAACCCTCAATGGGGATGTCAGTGTTGGTAGGTCCGCCTTTGGTGGTTACGGATGCAGGGTCACACTCCGCAACATCTGATCCTGTTCCTGGGCCAGCAGATCAGAGGGGGAATGCAGTCCTGCAGCCTCAGGCAGTGCCGGCACAGCAAGGCGCAGTTCACCTTGCCCCAGACAGGTGTGGTGCCCGCCAACGCGGTGGCCGTACGCCACCTGGCAATACCGCATGGGAGCAATCCATATACGGTATGGCAAACCAACAGGCAGCATCATCTGAGATGATGGCTCAGGCCATGGATAGGGTGGCCACTTCCATTGTCCCCCGAGAAAGGCTGATTGAACAACTACAGCAGGCAACAGACTCAATTTGCCAGTCACACAGGGAGGACATGTTGGCGTCCAACAGGGACAGGCGGGTGGCACTGGAGACTCTGCGGGAAGCCATTTCTATTGAGTCCCAGGGCCACAGAGAAGCCCTGAGGGTGGAACTCTGTCAGCTCAGGGTAACTCTTGTTGAGCTTGAGGCTTCAACTAACACAAGGACAGAACAGCACCTGGAGCGGCTCACACCTACGCTCTCAGCTGAGATGCAGGCAACTAGGGAGGAGGTCCGGGCATCCCGTGAATTGTTGCATGGGGACCTCCGCACGATTATCCTCCAGAACCAGACCTTCCACACCCGCATGCTTGCTGCCATGGAGGACCAGACTAGGGCTTTGCGTGGGCTGCCTCCCATAGTGCCACCACCTCCTGATGCAGCTGCAGAGGGTGAGGAGAGCGACAGCAGCGAATCTCTCACAATTGGGTAGCCGTGCAGGCCATGAGCCCATGGAGGTGTTTTTTTTTTTTTTGCAAGATCCACACAGGTGGGTTTTGGTGTGCACCCTGTCCTCAGACCTCCTGGGTGGCCTCCCCCACCCCCTCTGGCCCATTCATGGCCATTTTTGATTTTTGATTTTTGATTTTTGGACAGTGTGTTGCCTTGTGTGGCTCCCGTGGGCATACGCTGTATTGTGGCTGGGCACATGCAGGCTTGTCCTGAATTTGGGTCAGATGCTTGGGTTTGTGTGACACACACCCCTCCTGCTTCCCGTTTCCATGGGCTTGCAAAGGGTGTGCCCAAGTGACATTGACTTACACAGTGACGTTGGACTCCCATTTGATGTGTGGGCAGTCTGTAGTCAATACTGTGTATACATTCCTAGTGCATATTGTTGTTGTATTGTACACTGCATGGTGTATTGATATGTGCCTCTGCATCCATCTCATCCTCCTAATTTGCAGGTCCATTTCTCATGTCTTCACAAGGCAGTCTACTTTGGAAATGGAGTCCATGTTGTAAGCAGTGCACCTACACTTTTGCGTGGCGCTAACACTGTACAGTTGGAAGTGTTCGAAGTGCTGTTCGAAGTGCTGTTCGAAGTGCTGGCATTATCAGGTAGTGAGGCTACCAATTTTTTAAGTCCCTACTGTCATGTTTATGGTAGGTTGGAGGTTGTGTAGGTGATTAGTATTATTGGTAAATATTTGGTAATGTGTGTTGTTGGTCCTGCATTACTGTGAGCTTTTCATGTGTGGCCAGTTTCCATTAGGGACACTGTAGTTTGTGACACTTGTGTCATATTGTGGGGATTAATTTGTTTGCTCTCACATAGCATGTCATGCCATGGTGTGTTGTGTTGTGTGGCGGTGCCGGGGAGGGGTTGGGTGACATGGCACTGTTCTCATGTTATATTTTGCAAGTGGGTATTCATTTTTGCTGCATAGAAGTGTGTCTTTTTATGACACTGCATTGGTGGTGTTTGTGTAGGTAGGGATGCACACATTGTGACACTTCCAGATGAACAATCTCAGGCTGCTAAGGTTCTGACAGTTGACTGTCCCTTAATTCATCATAATTGTCAGATTGAGTCATCATTGATTGTCAGATGGTATGTGCCAGGGTTGTGTGCACTCCACAGGGGTGTGATTTCTATGTGAAGTAAGTAGCCATCAGCTGCTTACGGGCTGTCTCACCCCGTGCCCTTTCCCCTCCCATGTGCAGCGGGCGTGCATGTGGTTGGAGATGTGGGGGCACCACCATGTCCACAGCCAGGCCCCGGCGTGTTGCAACATTGTGCAGGACACATGTTGCCACTATGATCCTGCACACTACTGGGGGAGGGTATAACAGCTGCCCGCCAGAACGGTCAAGGGAGCGAAAGCGTGACTTGAGCACTCTGAATGTGCGCTCCACTATGCCCCGGGTTGCAATATGGGCTGTGTTGTATCTTACCACGGGAGGCGTGATGGGGTTCCGAATTGGCGTCATCATGTGGGTGCTCAGAGGGTAGGCACTGTCCCCTGGGGAGGTGGTGATGGGGATCATTAGTGGGGTAGTGACATTACTCTGTATCTGTCATGCATGCGTGTGCTGTGGCATTTATACTCACCAAGCAGCCATGCATCGCCATGCTGCCCAGCTTCCATGTCCCGGTTTAGGGTTGACATCCTGTAAAGGAAGCTGTCGTGGGTGGACCCTGGATAGTTGGCAGATACTGAGGTGATGATTCCCTTGGCATCACATACTACCTGGACGTTGATGGAATGCCAGTGCTTGCGGTTTCTATAGATGTGCTCAGATGCCCCGGGGGGACGTAGAGCCACATGGGTACAATCAATGGCACCTAGCACTTTGGGGAATTGTGCCACCCTGTAGAAATCCTGGCTGACAGCCTGCCTTTCTGCAGGTGTTCTGGGCAGGTATATGTGCCTGCGGACTGATCGGCGTGCAGTGATGATGGCCAAGACCTGGTGTAGGCACCGTGACTGCGTGGCCTGTGACACCCCCCCCACTATGGCACTTGTCCGCTGAAATGATCCGGTAGCCAAGAAGTGCAGTACATTGAGGACCTTCTCCAGGGGGCTGAGTGCTTGGGAGCACAGGGTGGGTGATGTGAGGTCATCCTCCCACTCACTGACCAGGTCGAGTATTATGTGTGGTGGAAACCTGTACCTCCCATACACCTGGTCATCAGGCATACCAAATAGGCTGGTTCTGGGTGTGAAGATTCTGGCCCTGACTATCCTTCTCCTCCTCCTGTGGTATCCCACGGCCACTGCTGCTAGGAACGGTATAGTCATCCTGGCGTCTGAGCTTGTTTGTTGTTTGCGCACTGTTTTATGCTGCGCGGGAAGTGCGCCTGCTTCATGCTGGCGTACGTGTTTCGGGAATGGACCTTTTTTTTTGACGCGTTGTAGGCGACCGTGTAAATCTTCCCGCCCACCCCTGGAATACACGTACCCCACCCTCACAGGCCCAGTCGCATGTGAAATGTCCCGCGCACCCCGAAATACACGTACCCAGGGCAATCGCGTGTGGAACTTCCCGCGTACCCCGTAATACATGTACCCTGCTGATATCGCATGTGGAAGTTCACGCGGACCCATAATACACGTACCCTGATGAAATTGCGTGTAAGACTACCCGCGCACCCCTGAAATACACGTACCCAGGCAAATTGCACTGCTGGGGGGTGGGGAGGTGGGAGACATGAGTGGGGGCCTGGTGGAGGGTGCACCACAGTGCTGGGGGTGAGGGTGCAGGGAGACAGGAGTGGGGGCCTGGTGGAGGGTGCCCTACAGTGCTGGGGGGTGGGGGTGCAGGGAGATAGGAGTGGGGGCCTGGTGGAGGGTGCCCTACAGTGCTGGGGGGTGGGGGTGCAGGGAGACAGGAGTGGGGGCCTGGTGGAGGGTGCCCCTGGATGCCAGTGGGTGGGGGTGCAGGGAGACATGAGTGGGGGCCTGGTGGAGGGTGCCCTACAGTGCTGGGGGGTGGGGGTGCAGGGAGACAGGAGTGGGGGCCTGGTGGAGGGTGCCCCTGGATGCAGGGGGGTGGGGGTGCAGGGAGACAGGAGTGGGGGCCTGGTGGAGGGTGCCCTACAGTGCTGGGGGGTGGGGGTGCAGGGAGACAGGAGTGGGGGCCTGGTGGAGGGTGCCCCTGGATGCAGGGGGGCGGGGGTGCAGGGAGACAGGAGTGGGGGCCTGGTGGAGGGTGCCCTACAGTGCTGGGGGCTGGGGGTGCAGGGAGACAGGAGTGGGGGCCTGGTGGAGGGTTCCCCTGGATGCAGGGGGGTCGGGCTGCAGGGGCACATGAGTTGGACATGAGTGGGGGCCTGGTGGAGGGTTCCCCACAGTGCTGGGGGGTGGGGTGCAGGGAGACAGGAGTGGGGGTCTGGTGGAGGGTGCCCCTGGATGCAGGGGGGTGGTGGTGCAGGGGGACATGAGTGGGGCCCTGGTGGAGGGTGCCCCTGGATGCTGGGGGGTGGGGATGCTGGGAGACATGCGTTGGTGGGCAGTAGTGCAAGGTGACATGTGGGTTGGCTGGGGGGCATGGCCATGGTGGATGGGCTGTCTGCGGGACATGTGCAGGGGTGCAGGGTGGTCCCCTGTGGTGTGGGCCACCTGCAGGGGCCGTGGAGGGTGTAGAGGGAACAGCTGGGAGGACCCACACGGCCAATTCACGTGTGTGACTCCCCGGCACCCCTGAAATACATGTAGGCTGCTGGATTCGCATGTGGAAATTCCCGCGCACCCGGAGTACACGTACCCTGCTGAAATTGCGTGTGGAACTTCACGCGCACACCGAAAAACACGTACCCTGCAAATTCACGTGTGAAACTTCCCGCGCACCCCGAAATACACGTACCCTGCTGAAATCGCGTGTGGAACTTCCCACGCACCCCGGAATACACGTGCCCAGGCCAATCACGTGTGGAACTTCCCGCGAACCCCGTAATACACGCACATGCTATTTTTCACACCGCGGGTGTCCGTGTTTGTCGGTACCCCTTTGCACCTCATTTGTCCTAGAGGGCCACAGTATGGATCATTCATCATAGCTGAATATGGGTGCTTTTTGTTAGCGCGCATTTTGGCACACATTTATTTCAGGCGCAGCGACGCTACCGCCTGCTTTCTTGTGGTGTACTTGTTTGGCCCTGTGCACGTCTTTGACCGTGCGCTGGTTCGCCCTATTCGATTCCATGAATACGAGTTGTAGGCAAGCGTGTGGGCGTTCCGCGCACTTGCCTCCTGTACTTCCGCCGTGACGCCCATATTTTCACGCGTTGTTCCCCATTCCGAGTGTTACGCCCCGTGTTCCGCCTACTTTTGTAATGTGCGCCGCGCTATGTGTGATTTCGCAGCGGCCGTGGCGCACGCCCTTGGATGACCTGTGCGCTGGCGTGCGCCGCACACTTTTTCAGCGCACATCCAATATTTTTCTCGCGCACGGACTTCCATGAATCGATGTGCCTTGGTTTCCCTGCGATTTTCGCAGTTGCACTGCGATTTTCGCACTTTTACTGCGAATCGCACGTTTTGGCACCTCTGCGCCAGAATTTTCGTTGCACATTAATTCCATGAATCGGCCAGATAGTCTGGTCTTGCCCGGTTCACTTGTTTTGGACTATTAACCAGACTCACCAGCTGCAGCCAAAGGGTTTACTTACATACAATGACTGCATATCTTCTCAGCAGAGATGAGCACACTATAGCACTCTGCCCCGAGGGTGGGCACTCATAATTTATTCAGGAATATAAGAGTTACTCAGAAATATTAAGAGAAAAATGTGTGCGATTAGAGACACTTTCTAAACGTGAAATTAATAAATATTGGAGTAGGTCACAATGATGAATAATTTGGAAAATGATAAAATACCCAGAGGCTTGAGAATTTTGATTTTTCCAGATTTCATGAAAATCGTGAGCATATGAGAATGCAGAAACAGAAAGATTACCTAAAAAATAATAGAAGAGGTAAATGCTCCAGAGACTACCGAACAAAAACACTATGAAACAAGGTATGGCATCCTAAAATAACATATAAATGAGGTCAAATAGTGCAAGTCTCACACATTTTTTCGTGATGACAAGGACGATAGGGAAGATAGGGTGTACGCATGTCAACCGAGATATGATGAGAACTTTAGGACCAGCTCAAGAGGCAGTATGCCTGCCTCCTCCCCAAGTAGTAATATAAGGAATATGAGGTGGAAAGTGATATCAATAAGAATGGAGCAGAGATAAACAGCATTACTACAGTAGGGAATGTCCCAAATAAGAAAAAAAAAGTTTTTTAGAATGGATAAAATGTTACAAAAGAGGCATCCAAATGACAAACATCAATGATGTAAGATTTCAGGATCCCATACATGAAGATATACAAACACAAAGTAGGGTAGAAATGTGATGAGCAGAGGACACAGGAGAACTAGATGAGGGATTAACCACAACAAGAAGAGTGGCAAGATCAGGCTACAATAAACAGCAAAGGAGGGGTTGAGATCTAATTTAGTATTGAATCTGTCTAACAAAAATTCTATGCAATCGGAAATGTCTGTTCTCAACAAGGGGCTCTCATTTTCTCCCTCTGTAGGTAGGGACTATATCAAATTTCAGATTGAAACTTAGCTAAAGAATGTTTTCAAGAACAAAAGCCACACATTTGAGAGTCCAGATCAGAGGGTAACGATAATTGATTTAATAATTTCTCACATTGAAAATACACACTTGCTATTATCATTAGAAGATAACCAAGACATTATTAAACAGCAGATTTGTGAAGAACTTCACATATACAAACCGCAATGAATGGAAATCCGTCCAAGACTAAGGTATGTGTAACTTGCGCCACATCTGTGGACACATGCCGCAGGCATAGCTCCCCAGCCATGCACTCCAAAATGCAGCTATGGCTATGCAAATCCGGTTGAGCAGCTCGCATAGCCATCCACACTGAAACCCCTAATGTACCTTAATACATCTGCCATTAGTATACAGCGACAACCTACGTAAGAAATATAGTCAAGCTGGGCACACATCGAATCTCCAACATTACCCTAATCAACAGCACCCACCCACATGCCTGACCTCAGGGCTGCTTACTGTGGCCCAGCCAACCCTCCTAAGTCCTAACCTGGCAGAAATGACATTTACAATTACAATTACAATTATAAGTGGCATTGGATGGGTTACTGAGAATTCATAGACACTGTAATCAGACAAGTAATTTGACTACCCTTTTATATGAGGAACTCTACACATGTACTACAAATTATACAGAACATTACCTGGAGATTTGATTATCTATTGGTTACGTTAGATGTGAAAGCACTTTATACTTCGATTGATCATTACCTGGATTTAAGGTCACTAGATTATACTTATACTAACAGCTCAGCATCATATCTGACACATTTACAGATGATCAAAGAGATGTTAAGGTTACCCTGTACATTAACATATTCTTGTTTAACAATGAGTACTACCAGCAAATCAAGGGAGTGGTGATGGGGCTAAATATGCCCTGTTGTTAGCCACTCTTTTTATGGGACAGTATGAAGAGACACATGCACTTTCTAACATTGAATATCTCTCCAACATTGTAGTCTGGCATAGATATATAGATGACATTCTGATGGTAGGACAAGGGACCCATCAACAACCTATGGAGTATGTCAGTATACTGAATGATCAAACATTTGGAATACAGTTGACATGCACATGCAGTGACATTACAATAGACGTCTTGGATGTACACATTTCTGTAGCTGATTCTGGATTTATTAGCAGCACATATAGGAAACCCAACACAGGTCACCTCTACTTGCCTAGCAACCAGTTGCCATCCTAAATATACAATAGATAATGTTCTTATTGGGAAATTTGTAAGAGGCCGAAGGAATTGCAGTAAAATTGAGAACTTTGACCAAGAATGTGAGCTATTAACGGACAGGTTACAAAAAAGAGGGTATAACTTGCAGAGTTTGAAAAAGGCACGAACTATGGCAAGGAGTTTGGATAGAGATCCAATACTGGTACCCAAGAACAAAGAGACAAAGGATCAATCATATGGGACAAAAGTGATTACTAGATACAGCAAACACCAACATATTATATGGCAATTTACAAAATGATTTGCATTTGCTTTTAATGACTGATGACCTTAAAGAGCTCTTAGGTCAGAAACCTGAATTTATCTTTAACCGGGCGCCCACTTTGAGAAATAAATTGAGCCCATCTTTTCTGAACTGTATGAATGTTAGGCCAACAAACAATATTGGGTGGTTAAAACCAATAGACAGGGAGTTTCACAATTGTGGGAGTTGTAATATGTAACAACACAAATGTTTTTGAGAATGATTTAGGGATGGCACTGTACATTAAATATTTTTTTAACTGGAAAACCACTTTTGTGGTGTATGCTATTATATGTGCTTGTAAGAACATATATATTGGCTGCACAATTTGGGAATTGCAAATCAGAATGCAAGAACATCTTGCAACATTGGGAAGTCAGGATCCCAAACTGCCTCTTGCAAATCATTGGTCAAGAGACCATCAGATGGATGACAAGAGAAAAGGGAAATGTATTGGACTTCAAAGGGCAACATGTGGTAGAAGAGGAAGTGACTTAAACTGAAGCTACAACAAACCGAATCCAGTCTTAACTGCAAATCATGCACAGTATACAATGGAGTCAACAAGGAGCATTAGATGAATGTCTTTCTCTTAGAATTAATTGGTTTGCATAGCAAGTGGCCACTGTGCTGGGAGTCAATGGAGAGTGTGCAGCAATCACCTAGTCATGTACATCATTTTCTATGTGTTATTATAATGTACGCAGATTCACTCTTGGCTGCCATTATGTAGAAAGGAAAACAGTTCAGCTATGTGTGAAATATGACAGAATATTTCTGGTAGTCCTGTATAAATGAAGAGCCCATTATTAACATTACATTCATCTAAAGTAATTCTAATTGGTTATTTATGATGCACAAGGGATGGAACCTCTGTTGCTCTGCATCGTCTTGCTTCCAAGGAGAGCGGGTTTCCCCTGAACTATCCTCCCATTGCCCATATTGACATCACGGGAGGTGGGTGTTGATGTGGACTGGTATGCAGGTGTCAAACACTCAAAATGAGTATGGTTAAAGTGGAATACTTACCATAATAGATTGAGTTTGCGCAGATTAGCATATAACATATCTAGAGGGCTACAACAGTACAATATTCACTACCAGCACAACAGTCGATCACAAGAGACATATTTATGTACGCATTCGGGAGATTTTGACAATTATGATGTTGATGCAATTATCCACAATGACTCAATTGTATATGATACACAATATATCATGATTATGCTGGAGTTAACTATTTGGGTTGTTAAGACCAGTGTACAACTATAACTATAACCTCAATCATATATAATATATATATATATATATATATATATATATATATATATATATATATATATTATATATATATTATAATATATATATATATATATATATATATTATATATATATTATAATATATATATATATATATATATATATATATATATATATATATATATATATATATATATATATATATATATATATTAGGACTGAGCTAGGGCATAGTTAAAGTGCCATTTGCTTGATAATTTATCAACACGACATTGGCTTAAAGTTGGGTCAATTAGTGTAATACCCACATCTACACACTCAGATGTCATGCAATGCTACGTGTGATGCCATCATTACTATATAAATACACTTCCAAAATGGTGCCTGCTGCAAAAGCACACGTCAAACACAGCAGAGGCTTTCCTAAACAGTCGTCCCTGTATAATTTGTACTCAGATAAGCAATCCGAAGTTTCACATGAGGGTGCACTAAACAGATAAAAGCAAGAATGATTTCTCTATTTTTTAAGTTTTTTCTTTTTTTTACAACATACAGGCATTTTGTGCGTGGCTACCACGCTGGAGCAAAACTTACAAGGAAGGTGAACAAATGTATGTTATTCATGTCATGGGTTACTGCATTTATTAGTGATTCGCTACTTGCATGGACTGCAGTGTGAGGTTACACACAGCTCACAACACTTGAGTTCAGAAAGACTTTTCAGGTGAGCTGTCACACATTTGTAAGACTGAGCACACAATTACACTTACCTCCAATACCATTATAGTTAACTGTTGCGTATGCTAAGGTTGATTTTGTGTTTGAAATATCATGCGGTCTCCATTGGTCATAAGATCAGTTTTCCATTCCAACAATTAATATACATTCCCAATAAAAGTGTACTTTCAATTTGAAACATAAAGTGGCTATGGTTATGAAACTAATGAACTGTTTAACTGTCTTTGCCCCCTCTTTTCTCTCTTCCTTCTGCCATCACTTTTTTGTCTTTCATTCAGACTATTTTAGTTTTTGTCATATAAACAGTGATTTTAATACTACTTCCTTTTTGTGGACTGTTTGAACACTTATTCGGTAACAGATCGCCAATGGAAAGCCTTGAAAAGGACCTAGTGGGGTCAAAGCATGTTTTGGCCATGGCATGAATATGGTTCAGACAATGTTCTCTATAAATCAAGGTTTAGGAATAAACTTGTTTCGGACAATTATCTGTATTAGTTCAAACCTGAAGAATTTGCAAATGTTACGATTCTTAAATTCAAATTAAAGTTCTTATATTCTTCATACACCATATAAGGAGGATAGTAATGGTTTAAGACATGCACGTTGTGACATGGTGTTTACTCAGTGTGACATTTTCATGTAATAGGTTTTGGTCACAGTAGATTAACGTAATACTCTCTGAGTCATTCTCCTGAGCTCAGCATAAACAGTATGCTGTTCCCAGTTTACTTGTTTTAGACAATTGGAGTTAATTTTGTTTTTAATGAGTCTCTGCCCTCGCCGCAGTTTGCATAATTCGGTGAACACTAGTGTATACTGATCATGTTATAATCATTCTATTTTTCCCAGGGGAGGTTGATACTTGAGAACGCATGACAATACTATTTAGAGTCATTTCATGTTGAAAACGAACTAAACACACATGTTTTATGACATTCCTTTTCTCAACTGTCATCCATGTAAATATCTGTCGAATGTAATCTGTTCTTTCACACACTTGCATGCACTTATCTATTGTGTTGTTTTCTTGGTATTTTCAACTATCTTGTGAAACGCCTCTTAAAGTGTTATCTAAAAGCTGACTTCTGCAGTTGGGGCTATGGGAACATGTTTTTTTTAAATAAATACATCTACAGCAATCTTCTGTCTTCCCGTTTTCTTCAAAGACCTAAAAAACCTGCTCCTTCATATATTCAGCTATTGTTACATCTCAGGAACATTTACAACCCCCTTCCAAGAATTCTCAATGGTCCCTCTAACATTCTTATTCCTCTCACACCTCTGTGATAGTTGACATAGTTTACTGTGACATCACTGAGACATCAATGGCATTACACTCTGATGGATTTCCTAAAATGTAGCTCACAAATTATACAAATTATTTTTACCCTCAACTTAGAGTATGCTTAGCAATTAACTAGTGGACATTCTTCAGAGCTCAGTGTTCACTTGCTTCTCCTCTCTCTCCCTAGACCACCTCCCTCAACTATGGTATCCCTTCATCAGCTTCCAAGGCCACCTCTCCATTGCCAACACATAAGCCAACCACTCAATCTCTTTCTTGAATCCAAAAAACGGAAGCAGCTAATAAACTGCCTCAACTGTAATTTGACATGAGATGACAATATGTTGGCTGATGTTAAAACCAGAAAATTTCAAAATCTTCTATATTCCCCTTTGCTTTGCCCTTATATTCACACCATCATCTTTTTTCCTCCAGCATTATCCATCCTTTACATACCATCTACAATGTAGAATACAATTATTGTTGCACCAAGCATCTCTAGACCTTCATGGCCCCATTGGGAGGTAGTGTTGCTGGTAAATTCTCGCATACAAATGATCCAAAGGATCTTTCACAACTACACATTTTGTAAAACCATGATTCACATAAATGTAATCATTCTCTTCAAACTGTGGTGACATTAATCGAGGTGGCGGGCCATCCCTGTCGATAACAGTCCGCCTCCCAAGTTAAGGGTCTGAGCAAAGCGAGGGTCCTTTAACTAGGGTGGTGGTGCCATTACCACGAGGTGGCCCGCTGCTGATGTTAATATCACCATTAGCAAGCACTCCTGTAGTCCCCTACACAGGTGACAATGATGTGTTTTAATACATAAAAAAGAAACGTACCTTTGGTGTGCAGCTCGGCGCCGCGCATTGCTTCTGTCAGGGAAGTCCCTTTTCCATGTTGATGACTGTGACTGAAATGGAAAACAGACTTTGCTGACAGCAGAACTGTACATTCAAACAAAACAAAAGACAACCTTAGCACTGATAAGTAGTGAAGGGGGAGTGGGGAATGGAAAGGGAGCAGGCGCTGGCTGTCCAGGCAGCTTTGAACGCAGGCATGTACCATACAGTTCAGCCCACGTTATAAGCCTCCTGATTAGGCAGCACGCCCTCCCAGAGTGCTAATGGACTATAAAATACTTCTCTTCAATCAAAACCTTTCCAGCCTATAAACAAATGATTTTACCTTGCCACACATACGTTTTTTGTACACCATGGTTCACTCTGAATTCCTTCTTTACAAATCAAGGCAGCTGCTTCATAGTGCAGTACACAGATTATTCACTGAGACATATCTACAACCTACCTTGCAAACCCCTATATAAGACAAACCATCTCCCCCTACATGCACAGCACTTGTTTTATTTTCACCCAACAGTACCATGACATTCCTGAACCCATTTGTGCTGATTCATTTGTGGGCACTTTACTAGATCAAAGGCGAAAGAGCAAACTCCTAAGGTAAACCACATATACATTTATGGCCAGTTATATCTATCCACAAAGATTTGACTTTCCCACAATCTTCCCCTGGACTTTTTGGTACATGTGTATCCTTGTACAATATCCTGATCATAATCGTCTCCAACCGGAGATTAATGAAATATGCCTGTACATTTCTAATTGACTGGTATTTTCTAAGCCCTACTTTAAACTCTCTGAGAATGAATACAAATCCTAAATCAATTTCAACAGCACACTTAAGATCGCCAGAACATTAGACTTTCAAATCATAACCAACTAGCCATTATTACCCCTTGGGCTTTTACAGAAGGATCTGCTTTGCAGTACTCGAAATGTACGTATCCATAGTCCATTGTGACTTTTGTTCAATTGGATATGCACAGATGTATTACTTACTTCACAAACTTGCCTAAACCAAAGATTACATATGAATGCACTGCTTAGAAGTGCACTTAAGATGCTAGAAGGCCATAATTTAACAGCATTTTTTGCATTTCTCTAGTTTCTTAATGCCGTCGAGATGGAAAGGTATTGTGGCTAATCAAGTCTCACGGCAGTTAAACTATGTTATCTCATGCTTTCAAAGAAGTGGTTCGTTATTTGGTTTCATCGGTAGATTTATTTGTTCACATTGCATTATTAATTATTGATTGTTTATGCTCACTTTTGTCGATTTGTATCACTTCAAAAATGAACAAAGCAATCACTTCACGAAAGTAGCATCATTATAAACTACAGAACGTTCACATTCAATTTACTTTAACTTAATAGTCATTGATGGAATATACTTGTAGATTAAGGGGTCTGCATTACAATTGAAGTGGGTATTCATCAACCATAGATCCCGATTAATATAAAGATATGTGGAGTCCTCTTGAGCAAATGACAAATTAATCAGCATCTACAAGGCATGTGGTCACCTCAAGCAAGAGAGAGTTCTTTTGTATATAATTGTTTTATTGATATTAATAAAATAAAAACATCAAAAGTTACTCACCAGGCTATTACAGTCATTTAATCACAAAAGAGCACCTCAGACATCAGATAAGACAGCATATGATCCACAGTGTCTGGTAACATATTAGAAAGGCAAAATGATACCTTAATTCAGACATGCTTTTAGAACAATAATCTTTGCAGGAAGACCCAATATTTTCAAATGCTGGTATAAATCCGTGGCTACATTCTATATACTGTCCAAAGCCACTTGGTTATGAAAGCCATCTAGCAGTAGAAGTAAGAGGTTTAAGAAAAGATACAATATAATAGCAAAGTAGACTCTAAAGACTTTAAAAGAACTGCAGAGCATACAACCAATGTCTGTTTTAGTTACAACACAATGTTTAACCATAAGTGTAAATCAGTGTCAGTTTAAACACGAGAGTAGTAGGCATTACTAATTATGAATCATGCAGGAAACGATTGTTGAATTTGAGGGTTTTAAGGGCTTTTCTTAGCTTAAGGTGATTTGGCATAGTATCCTGAAGTCAAAACAATGTTTCATGACAGCCAAAGTAAGGACTATATATGATTGGCTGTGGAGATCTGGATTTGTTTCAATATATTATTAATAATTCTACAAGGCAATACAGAATTGATCATATCACAATAAGGTCACAGAGCTCTAAGCCACAGGACAATATTGGTTATAACACATTTATAATTGATAGTTTGCAAAATGTCCATAGCATCCTGAGCTTAAAAATATGGGTTGACACCCATAATGAGGAGATAAGGAGATGATTTCCTTCCGTGTGATACCAATGCAGGGTTTGCTGATGTACCCAAACAACTGCTGATCCTTTAGAAGCTGTATTATGTTATATATTACACCTTTCACTTTATTATCCCCACGGGTGCATAGAAAGACATCCTGATACTGCTGTCCACCCAGAGAGCCAAACAGATACCCGCAAGCAGCGCAACATAGAATTCCACACAGGTGATGCACCTCTGGAAATACATATGAGCAAGCCCAACACATCAGAGCAATTACAGCTGTACAGTTCATAGTATCTTAGAGTTGAAGAAAGTATTCACAGATTGTTTCATATCATGGATACAAGAAAGGAAAAAATAAGGTGGGTGTTGGGCTGCAGGAGAATGTAATAAACGAAACCCGGTGGGTATTTGAAGTATTATTCTGCATTTATTAACTTGTTGACAAACTATAAATTCGCTGGCAAAAGAGGAATTTATGAAAAAGCACAATTTGAAAATATTTCAGCCAATTTGAACTGTAGCATCAGAAAGCACACTGAGAGCAGTTTCAGTATCAAGGGGCTTCATAGGGGTTGTGTCACTGACCATCCATTCTCCAATGCCATTAAGCTCAAGAGATCAAAAGAAATGCCTGCTGAAAGAGAAACAGGCAGATTGGTCATGTCTGTTTCAAGATAGCCAGAGTGTCAGTGACAGTTTAGAAATAGACTGTGAACAAATTATAAGAGAAGGTGAGAAGGGGGAAAGACAAGAAAAACAATAGTGGATCCAAGAAAAGCATGAAGACATGGAAAGGAAATACAATTTAATTTATATGCACATTGAAGTATTGTCTCTTTTCACCCAAAAATATATGGTTTTAAAATTTAAGGCACAATATTTGGCAAGAGGAAGCAAGGCATGTTGCCTAAGGCTGAAGAACGAAAACTTTCTACTCATTTATTTATTTTGTTTCATATCTAGTGAAGAGCGGGAAAGGTCACATCAGGATGTGAATTGTGTGTTTACTCTCATGTATGACATTAGTGACAATGAAGGGGAAAAGTGTGAAGCCGCGGGCAGGGAAGGTGCTGTGCTTATGTGCGTCCGCTGTGGAAATTGGAATTCCGCAAGCCAGCAGTAATCAGAGCTTTACCTCGGCAATAAGCCCCTAACCTTGCGGACAATTACCACATAAGGTAATGCCCCCGGGCCCAACTGAGGGGCTTATTGTCATTAGTACTCCCGCCTGTTAGACCGGGGTACTAGCAGTGTTTTTTTTGTTACTGCGAGACGCGTTGCGTTTCGCAGCCAGCAAAACATAAGTTTCAAAATTGGCTGTCAGGGACAGAAAAATGTAGTCCCTTTTCTCTTTCTGTGGCAGCCATAGTAAACAAAGAAAATGGGTGCCATGGAAGGGAGAAGAAACTACACGTAGTCCCTTCTCCCTTCCATGGTGGCCATTCAAGTAAATTGAAAAGAAAGTCAACAAAAAAATGGCAGCCATAGAAAAGGGAGAAGAGACTACGTGTACGGGTAAGGCTCATAAATGCACCAATTGGTGCATTTGTTACACTGAGAAACACGGTGTCAGGTAATAATAGTGGCTATTGCCCAGGAGCCCTGATTTCAGCCTGGTGAGAAGAATTCTAACATCCTAAGCAGGTTGCTAATGGGGGTTATAAAATATATTTCAAGCGTTCTGATTCCATCACCTGCGGAATAGAACTGCTCCAAAACATAATCCATTACTTGCTGTACTGCCTAGAGGATACATTCCTTATGGCTCCGTAAGTGAGTGTTGTTATCTGATTTAAGCCATTATGGGTCCAATATCACATTATCAATGTATTTAATGGAATAGTCAATCCATTAGAAACGTTCTAAACTCCCCAGATTTGCATGTTAATGCCCTAGAATGAACTTAACAAATCCTGTGCATCTCATATTATGAATATATGAGCACACTATCCATCCACAGATTACTTGGCCACCATTCATATTTAATGTTCAATGCGGGTCGAAAATGACATTCTTTTGTATTGAATCATTAAATGCTAAACACATTAACTTCATCTTATCATGATGTCTTTCCTGGATCCAAACACATCCTGAAAGTATTTGCAATACTCAAGTGGCACCCTCCCTACTGCTATGGTCTCAGGACATTCCATCCTTATCACAGTCCTTGTCCTATGATCTGTTTTTTATAATTATGTTCTGGTTTAAATGAACCTTTTGTAAATCTATTACACTAATGATGTACAAAAAAGAATGTAAAGGGCATAAAAGGAATACACTAGAACAGTGTTTACAAAACAAATATCACAGCTTACATTGCCTCATATCAAACATACACAATTCCTATTTTACTAATTTCTATCACAACATGTAACCAAAATGTACTCCGGCAATGATTAACAAGAAATATCCACCTCCTAAAAAAGTTGCCATAAGGCATATTTCCTTACATTTCCCGTTTCTTGCATATGTTCTTGAAAATATTGAAATCTCTGGTGGTATAATATTGCATCCTCAATCAGATGGTGAATACATGGTTAATACATCAATCACATATCTTACATAGTCTATCCATTAGGGATGTTTGTTCCTCCGACCTATTATTTAATTTGTTAATCCAATGGATATATGTCTACATACTTATATGCACTTTTCTTCCTTCAGAAGTATGTGAAGTGTTTATTCTATCACATCTGTTTGCATTTTCAGAAGCTTTTAGAATTCATTCAGGCAATGGTATTTCAATGGTTAGAAATAAACAATATGTGCGAGTAACCTTGCCAACTGTATGTGTAATGAAAGTAGTCCACGCTCATTCATATTGATTTTGCTTTTGATAAATTAACACTGTATTAGCACTTGCCAGTTGAATTTTACATTGTTATGTGTTAGGCATGAGGTCAAACCCTATTGAACCCAGGAGTTTCGCCAGGAATAACATGCTTCTCAAAATGTTGCACTACAATCACAAGAGCCATTCAGTAGTCTCCAATGCTCATCTTTTCATGCCAAACAAAACAGAAGGGCCATCATTTGTACAATAGGCACACACTATAGTATTTAGGGTTAATCCCCAATGTTTACTTTTCAGAACCTGCCTGAGCTGGATTGTGTTTTACTTATGTTAGACTGTTAGACTAATGTGATGGCCGGGAGGATAGATCAGGGCAACTTTGTCTTTGGAAGCAAGACAAGGCATAGCAACAAAGGTTCAAATCTGAGTCTCGCTTAGAAACCTGTCCGGTATTAGCGTGTTATAAAATATAAATTTTATAATTATAATTGATGCTTTAACGTATCATTAAGCATAACACCTTAAAGCATACACATTTTAACAGCTTTGATTTCAGAATCATTTAAGTCTTAAAACAAGCCTTGACTTCAAAAACACATTATGAAATGTTTTTTTTTCAAATAATGGTTCTCATTGATTTCATACATTTCAGCAAGCAGTCTGTGCAATCCGATTGACCTGGTAGCTAAAATGACAATGTCACCCACATATGCTACCATTGAACTTTATGAAACCCAATATAATAATCTCAGAAATACCCTGCGATATCTCCAAATATACCATATATAGATCGATGAACATTAGTGGTACACACACCCCTACTTACGGTCTTTGTTAATAGGTTTATCCTAGGTCACGGCACATTGAATGTTTAATCAGATTCTTCTAGCGGTATTCTCATATAGGGTCATTTTCTAATAGGCCTTCATGTATGTGCCGCTCCTGTATTGTATTCCATAATTTGAGGCAAAATCCAAAGGCTATGTATGTTGATCTATTTTCTAGAATCCTTTTCCTTTTGACCACTTTTATAAACGTCATTACATTTACCTCTATGGATAGACCTGCCCTAAAATCTACTTGCTAAATGTGCAATTAACATTTATCAATCACCCGGTTGAGTAAGCTCAGTCAATAGGACTTCTGCCAAGATTTGCACCAGCACATGAAATAATGTGATCAATCTATAATTTTCAGGATTCTCTCTACATCCCATTGTATGTTCATGTATGAGATAGCTTTTCTTTCAAGTCGTTGGCAACTCTGCACACCTTTCATTCCATGTAAATAACAATATTGATTAGCTTGCTTACACCAAGGAGATGCTTTCCATGCAAGATTTCATACATCATTGGGGGGAAAAAGCTCATAAGATTGAAAATGTGTCTGTCTCATCTTTCATCATTTTAGTTGTACGTTTAATGCAGACTGTTCATTGTAAGTTGTATAAATAAAGTGAGATCATACAGATTCTGCAATAGGGTTGGTCTGGGTCACCTTTATTATGATTATCATTATTAATAACGTGCCAGCATGTTCTTTGTTGTTAGTTTGTATTATCATTAGCAGTTATGACCACCTCTTTTCGCAAATGTTGCTTGTGAGATTGTCACCAAATATCCCTTCCTAACTTGCTCAATTTAGGCGGTAGGCAGGTCACTTAATGAATGCGTTATTTGAGTCCTCATTAAGACTCAGATTAATTACTAATAATGATCTGTCATGTTGTCGTCATTTAGAAGACAACTGTTATTTCTTTAGAATTTCATTTTATTAAATTGGCTACTATATAAATATGATCACCGTTCAGTAACATTTGTTAACAAAATTTAGTTATATTGATCCTGTGAGTAACGGGGCCCATTTACGAAGTGTTTTCAATGGGATTGCACCATTATAAAATGCTTTTGTAGATGAGGCTCATACAGATCATGTTCCTTTTAAAGATTTTATCATTGTACCTGAAATAGTGAGTCCCTTGTCAGGATATAACGTGGTTGAAATATGTGAACAAACTGTTCCATAGGATTAACTCTGATCAATATTATACAAACGTTGAAGTTGAATACACCAGCTAACAGACGTCATATGGTTATTTCAGCTACCAATGTACAGGATTATTTGTTATGGGCTGAACATGCTGCTTATAGAATGCTTATAATGAGAGCTCGTTTTAGCTGTCTAGTGGTAGTGATAGTGAGTAGATCAAGAAATGTAGCGCTAGGGCAGTGGTCTTCAAACTTTTAATGCCAAGGCCCCCTTGAGCAAAAAAAATTAATTCGGGGGCCCCCAACCCACCCCTCTGTGTTGGTCTTATTTTGTTTATAGAGATAGCTGCAGAATGCGTGGTGCCATCATTTTGAAGGGATATGTTGTTGGGAAGACATTCCAAGACAGTAGGACAATCACTTCCAATCCAAACATAGAAACTGTGCAAGTAAACACAAAATCATCCAGTAGGGCTTTTATTTGCTCAAAATACATTCCTACAGAGCAAGTACTAAGGGAAGGGTGGGCCTGTCTCTCTGCAGAAAGTGAGTCAATGTGTGGCTTTATTTTTGGGACCGCCACTACGAGATTGTCCCCCACTTCCAGCCTTGTGCGGTATTTCGGTTTCAGTATGGCCAATGCTGAAAAGCCTATTTTACACAAGTAGGAAGACCCAAAGGGTAAGAGACTGTATAGTAGACCTTGCCAATGTAGGATACTCCAGGATTACCTTCAGCCAAAGGTCACCCACTGCAATGTTCCTAAATTCAGATTGCAGAGTGGTGTCATACTGAACCTCAATCAGCTCCTCCAGGGCATCAAATAGAAGATGCACCACCTCCTCTGCCAGAAAAGACTTCATCACCCAGTCATTAATGCCAGCATTCTCTTCAGTATTTATCAAAGCTGGACCTTACTGTTGTTAGGTGACTTGTGATTGATTCTAGGACATACAGCAAGTTGTACTCTGTTTCATCAATTGCTTCTGCAAGCAATGTGAACCGAACTGCTACCCGAGCTCCAATTGTTCTTTGGCAGAGGTCTAGCTTCCTCTTGAAGGCAAATACTTTTTTATTCATTGTAAATGAATTGGCATTGGCAAACATATCAGCAAGGTATGCCAAGAGCACAATCCAGCGGGATCATACAGATGGTTTGCTTTGCCAGTGTCCACATCCAAAAGGAATTGCCGGGACAAATAGCACCAATGAGGATTCCTGTATACTTTGCATTAAATCACAGAGCATTTCAGGACTATAACAGTGATCAGAGATCTCTACATTTGATAAACAAGTCTGTGATAAAAAGATTGTATGTGTTAATCTCTAAATGCTTAACTGATGCATGGCTTGGTACTCACATCACGGTTCACAATACTCACCCTAACATTAAAATGTTTGTAAGCATGAACCATACATGCTCATTAGGACTGCTTACTTTTTTGGATGTGAGTATGAAATGGCTGCAACATCAGCCACTCAAATGGGGTACAAGGGCTCTTTTGCTTGTTGTTTCTGAATAATTTTAGAGGAGGAAGTCCTGGGTGTCAGTGTGGGCATGCCCAACCCCAATACAGAAACATCTTTAGGGAATTATATCTACAAACAGGGCAGGATACAGTACAAGAGAGACCCAATAAACTATGCACAGAAAGTCTACACAGAAAGGATTGTATCTCTTTCAAACTTTAGCCTGACCAGATATAAGCTGATGAAGTGTTTTAAACAAAACCGGCCTCTGATGCGTGTTATAGGGCCCACATTTCCTCAGCCACTACCTCCTCACCATTGCACAGGCCTCAGGTTATTTCGGCAAAAAAGAGCAGGCCCATGCTTTATTTAACAGAGCTGGCATTAGCATCTCTTATTAGTGCTGGCCTGCAGCTAGTGAAAATCATGGTGTGGCAGTGTAGAAAGGGTGTTTACCCTCATGGATTTACAATTTGAGGCAACTTCTTTGATTGCTTTATGTGTTTAAGTGTGGGCACAGTATGCATTCTCGTCAGAGTCACATACATAAAACAGGCCAGAGTGCTCTTGTATGGACATTGGGCACATCAGACAAAAACAGGTTTATGTGCTGTCACATAAGGGAGCACCACATAGACACGATTAACCAACAGGGTGGAGACTTGTGCAGTGCGCAGATCATTGCTGCACACATCACTGCATTGATTTGGCATGGACTACTGTCTGCATGGTGACACACAATGAACTCCACTTTCCTAATCAAGGTGCCAAGTGACATTTAGTTGCCACCTGGTGTACTCACTAGACAGTGGCTGGCTTGTTTAGACAATTGAAAGACCTTTGATGCGGAGAGGATGCATTTAGTCCACGTCCCAAAGCAGCCACTAGAATACGTAAGCAAGAAAACTAGAGTTAACCTTTCCACGCATGCGCCATATGTAACTAAAAAGTAGTATTAAAAAAAAAGTTGTGGTGTGTCAAATGAAGAGACACGAAAATAAAGAAAATTGTTTTAATCTTTTCTGTGCGGCACGTTAATTCTCTTTTGCATAGGTTTGATCAGCTAACTGATACTTGTGCTGGCCTGGTGAACAAAAATGACCCATGTTCGGTTCTTAACACTGAAATGTTAAGCATATACTGTATAAAAACAATGGGCCTCATTACAACCCGTGCGGTAACCATGGAGCTAGTTGCACCATGGTTGCTGCCGGTATTTTACCGATTCCGCCATGGTGAATGGCGGAATTACCGCCCCATTCCAAGGTGTGCTGGGGCAGTAATTCCCCATTCACCATGGCACTTCCCCATTCCCTTTTTTGCCCCCATAGGGCTCAATGGGAATGGGGAAGTCGGTAATTACGGTACCACAAATTGCGGTACCGTAATTACCTTCAAAGTGCCTTTGTGGGGTCCCGTACTTAACGGCTGGTAAAACCAGGCATTATGGTAGGGATCCGGAAAGGGAGCTCGTAATAGGGCGGTAAGGGATTACCGGTACCGGTACCCTTACCGGTACCACCTGGGTCAGAATGAGGCCCAATGGCTTGTTAATTGAGCCCTCATTTATAAATTGCCCCACTTGAAAGGCTGTCAGCACAAAGAATGAGGGGCGCTGTTTGTGTGCCTCCAGAGCATCTTACATGCTGTGTTTGGAATATGCATTCCTTTGTTTGCATATTCCGAATGCATCCCAGTCATCTACAAGTCAACAGAGATCAGCTTGCCACACATTGCAGAGCAGCACTCACTGGCACAGCAGGCAGCTTAATCTGTTGTCCGGCAGCTTTCTGTGTGGGCCCCTTACTGCGCCCACCTTCCGAGCTATTTAGCTGCGCTTTTCAGGCTGTGGATGCACGTCCCCCTGGGCATGAGGCTGTGGCACACCAGAGGGGCGCGCCCCACAGTTTGAATACCTCTGCCCTAGAGGAATGTAAGCTATTTGATGGAAGATTTGGCACACTTTTTTTTCTGTCCTTCATATTGTGGTGTTAGATCTAAAACATTGATTCTGATTTTAAGTGGAAAAAGCATTTTGCAATACCGTCCAGCACTTAACTTTCTCCTAAAACAGAAACTTCACTAATAGCATGGGCCTTATTGTCATATATACGACAACAAGTATAATTAGAGGCCTGACTAATAATCCGAAAATGCTAAAGACTCAGACTTTGTATTAGGCACAGCTTTATTTATGATACATTATCTATTTCATTGAATTTGAAATTATACGAGTATCTAATCGTGCCACCCTTTTGAATTAATGGTGTATTGTATTTGTGATGTTTGCTGGGAAAATGTATATATTTATTTATTTATTAGCATGTAAAGTGCACCTTCACCAACCGGGGCATCATGGCACTAAGAGGAATAACACAGCAGAAAGATTGATGAGCACTAAAATAAAACTCTCTTCAGTGCGCAGTGATGGAGAAGATGATCCTGCGTGGCACAGAGGGCCAGTGGAAGCATATTCCATAGATGCATTGCCACCAGCTAGGAGTGGCCCCCAGCTCAGGAACGTTGAACATGAGGACTCTGAATGCCAAATGAGGAAGCCGATTAGAAGGGGCAAGAAGGAACATGGGTAGGACATTTGTCCTGTAGGAACTCAGGGCCAGTGCAATAAAAGGCCTGCTGCACAACACATAGTGCGTTGAATTCAAAACGCTTTGAAACGGGAAGCTAGTGTATGTAGTGCAGCAATGATGGGGGAAGCTGGTGCCTGAAAAGGAGCCTGAGTCACCACTCTTGCTACTATTTTCTGAAGAACCTGCAGGCGATGGAACAAGTAAAGAGGCTGAGCCAGGTAAAGAGAGTTACAATAATCTAAGGATCCATAGACCAGGGAAGATACAACCAAAGTGTTAAGATTAGCTGGTTGAAAGGGGAGGACTTTGTGCAGAACCTTGAGCTTTGGAACCAAATCTGTGCACTGAAGACCTTTTTATTTTAATGCTCATCGAATCAACCTTAAGCTTGAAGTAGAAGTAGACTGACTGGCAAGCAGAGCTAACCTGAGGCCCAAGGAACAGAGTGGAAGACAGTTTGATGCCCAGGTTCTTTACTACCTGAACCGGCTTTTGAAAAAAGGGCCGAGTGCAGAAGGACAAAAGTCTGAAGTCCATAAAGTGGAGTGCGAGGGTGGGCCTACCACCAGGACCTAGGTCTCATTGCCATTAGGAAGAAGCCAGTTAATAAATCGAGAGAAGACAAGCCTGCCAGCGCAAAGCCGTAAAATGCTGCCTAAGACCCAAGCAAACCAGTATTTGGGTGCCTTCTGTAATGGCTTGGCAGGCTGAAAAACCATGGTCTGTGGGGTTGCCAGAGCTTATGATTTATTCAAAACCTTCCAGCCATCAACTTTTTGTTTTGCCTAAGTCACCCTGAGTGGGACGGGTATGCCCAGACGTGGGTCCGAAGTCTGCCAGGCCTAGAGACCCAAGATACTCTTCACTGATGATACCCAAAACGGCCAAAACATTTTTGGGGATGCTTGTGGTCTCGTGCAGAAGGGAGGTGGCCTAGCAGTTCAGGCTGGACTGCCCCTTTTGTGGTGGGACCAAGTCTGATTTGCATATGGTATTTTTCCTTTTGTAATGACTTGGCAGTCGAAGAACGATCGTCTGAAGGTTGCCCAGAGCAATGCCAGAGGTTACGATTCATTCTAAACCTTCCAGCTATCACCTCTTTTTTTTTGCTTTGTCACCCCGAGTGGGACAGGTATGCCCAGATGTGGGTCCCGTGCCTGCTAGACCTAGAGACCCAAGCTACTCCTCACTGATGAGGCCCAACAAGGCCGAAACATGTTTGGGGATGCTTGTGGTCTCGTGCAAAAGGGAGGTGACCTAGCAGTTCGGGCTGGACTGCCCTTTTTGGGGTGGGACCAAGCCTGATTTGCATATGGTCTTTTCCCTTTTGTAATGGCTTTGCAGGTGAAGAACGATGATCTAGAGGTTGCCCAAAGCAATGCCAGAGGTTAAGATTAATTCTAAACATTCCAGCCATCACCACTTTTATTTTTTGCTTTGTCACCCGAGTGGGACGGGTATGCCCAGACGTGGGTCCCGTGCCTGCTAGTCCTAGAGACCCAATCTAATCTTCACTGATGAGGCCCAACAAGGCCGAAACATGTTTGGGGAGGCTTGTGGTCTCGTGCAGAAGGGAGGTGACCTTGCAGTTTGGGCTGGACTGTGCCTTATGGGGTGGGACCAAGCCTGATTTGCATATGGTCTTTTCCCTTTTGTAATGGCTTGGCAGGCGAAGAACGATGGTCTGGAGGTTGCCCAGAGCAATGCCAGTCGTTAAGATTAATTCTAAACCTTCCACCCATCACCTCTTTTTTTTGCCAGGTCATATCGTGCCTTTGGTAAACATATACAGGCCGATTCATGGAATTAATGTGCGCCAAAAATCTCTGTGCAAGCGTGCAAAAGCATGCGAATCGCAGCGCAAGTGCGAAAATCGCAGCGCAAGCGTGCGAAAGCCGTGCACATCGATTCATGGAAGTCTGTGCGCGTGTAAATCCTGGGATGTGCGCTAAAATCGTGCGTGGCGCACGCGGGCGCACATGTCATCAAACGGCGTGCGCTTCGCACACAGCGAAAGCACACATAGCGCTGCGCACACAACAAAAGTGGGCGGAACACGGGGCGTAACACACAAATTGGGGAACAACGCGTGAAAATGTGGGTGTTACGAGGAAGTACAGGAGGTAAATGCGTGGAACGCTCACATGCGCGCCTACAACACGTATTCATGGAATCGAACGGGGAAACGCTAATCCGGAAACACTTACGCCAGCAGGAAGCAGGCGTACGCATCCCCGCGCAGCATAAAAGTGCGCACAAACAACAAACAAGCTCAGACGCTACGATGAATATACCGTTCCTCGCAGCAGTGGTCGTGAGACACCGCAGGAGGAGGATAGTCAGGCCCAGAATTTTTACACCCAGGACCAGCCTTTTTGGGATGCCTGATGACCAGGTGTATGGGAGGTACAGGTTTCCACCTCACATAATACTCGACCTGGTGAGTGAATGGGAGGATGACCTCACATCACCCACCCTGTGCTCCCAAGCACTGAGCCCCTTGGAAAAGGTGCTCAATGTACTGCACTTCTTGGCCACTGGTTCATTTCAGCGGACAAGTGCCATAGTGGGGGGGTTGTCACAGGCCACGCAGTCACGCTGCCTACACCAACTGTTGGCCATCATGACTGCACGCTCTTCAGTCCGCAGGCACATATACCTGCCCAGAACACCTGCAGAAAGGCAGGCTGCCGCTCAGGAATTTTACGGGATGGCACACTTCCCCAAAGTGCTAGGTGCCATTGATTGCACCCATGTGGCTCTACGTCCTCCCAGGGAAACTGAGCACATCTATAGAAACCGCAAGCACTGGCATTCCATCAACGTGCAGGTAGTATGTGATGCCAAGGGAATCATCACCTCAGTATATGGCAACTATCCAGGGTCCACCCATGACAGTTTCATTTTCAGAATGTCACCCCTAAACCAGGACATGGAAGCTGGGCGGCATGGCGATACATGGCTGCTTGGTGATTATAACTGCCTCTGCACATGCATGCATGTCAGATACTGAGTAATGTCACAACCCCACTAATGATACCCATCATCACCTCCCCAGGGGATAGTGCCTATCCTCTGAGCACACACATGATGACGCCAATTCGGAACCCCACCACACCACCCGAGGTAAAATACAACACAGCCCATATTGCAACCCGGGGCATAGTGGAGCGCACATTCGTAGTGCTGAAGTCACGCTTTCGCTCCCTTGACCGCTCTGGTGGGTAGCTGATATACGCGCCCCCAGTAGTGTGCAGGATCATAGTGGCAGCATGTGTCCTGCACAACTTTGCAACCCGTCGGGGCCTGCCAGTGGACATGGTGGTGCCCCCACATCCCCAACCACATGCACGCCCGCTGCGCATGGGAGGGGAAAGGGCACGTGGTGAGGCAGCCTGTACGCAGCTGGTGGCTAATTACTTCACCTAAAATCACACCCCTGTGGAGTGCACACAGCCCTGGCACATACCAGCTGACAATCAATGATGATGACATAAGGGACAGTCAACTGTCACAACCATACCAGCCTGAGATTGGTCACCTGGAAGTGTTACATTGTGTGCATCCCTACCTGCCGAAAGACAACCAATGATGTGTCACAAAAAGACACACATTTATGTTGCATGAATGACTACCCCCTTGCAAAATACAACATGAAAATAGCACCATGTCAGCCAACCCCTCCCCATCTCCGCTACCCAACACACCATGGCATGTCATGCAATGTGAAAGCAAACAAAGGAATGCACAACACATGACACAAGTGTCACAAAGTGCACTGTCCCAAATGGAAACTGGCCACAGACAATATGCTCCCAGTAATCAATAACAAACAACACACATGACCAAATACTTACCAGCAACACAATACAGCAACACAGGATGAAACATTGCAAAAATATGACAGTACAAAATCAAAGTAGTGCAAATCTTACAACCTGAATAAGCCAGCACATCCACCCCTTCCAACTTCAGAGTGTTGCTTTCAGGCAAATGTGTTAGTGTACTGCATACAACATGAACTGCATCTGCAAAGGAGACGGCCTTGTGAAGACATGAAGAAGGTACCTGTGAATAAGGAGGAAGACATGGATGCACAAGCAGATATCAATACACCATGCAGTGTTCAATACAACAACAATCCCCACTAGGGATGTCCACACAGTTTTGACTACAGACTGCCCACACAGCTCATGGAAGCCCAATGTCACTGTGTAAGTCACTGTCACTTGGTCACACCCTTTGCAAGCCCATGGAAAGGGGAAGCAGGAGGGGTGTGTGTGTCAGGAACCCAAGAATCTAACCCAAACACAGGACAAGCCTGCAAGTGCCCAGCTGGAATACACAGTGGATGCCCACGGGAGCCACACAAGGCAACACACTGTAAAAAAAAACAAAAAATAAAAAATGGCCATGTGTGGGCCGGGGGGGAGGCCACCCAGGAGGTTCGAGGACAGGGTGAACACCAACACCCATCTGCGTGGATGTGGCGGAAAACAAAATACCTCCATGGGCTCATGGCCTGTACAGCTACGAAAATGTGGGAGAACTGCTGTCGCTCTCTTCACCCTCTGCTGCTGCATCAGGAGGTGGCGGTGCTATGGGAGGCAGCCCACGCAAAGCCCTGGTATGGTCCTCCATGGCAGCAAGCATGCGGGTGTGGAAGGTCTGGTTCTGGAGGATGATAGTGCGGAGATCCCCATGCAGCACCTCACGGGTTGCCTGCATTTCTGCACGCATGGCCTCGCGTGATGCCCGGATCGCCTAACGGGTTGCGTGGAGCTCAGCTGAGAGTGTGCGTGTCAGCTGCTCCAGCTGCTGTTCTGACCTTGTACTCCGGGACACCTCAAGTTCATCCAGAGTATCTCTGAGGACCTGTGTTCTAACCTCAGGGCATCCTTGTGGGCCTGTGACTCTGCAGATATGGCTGTGTACAGAGTCTCCAGTCCAGCCGTCGGTCCCTGTTGGACGCCAACATGTCCTCCCTGTGTGTGTGGCAAATGGACTCTGTTGCCTGCTGCTGGATCTGTACCTGCCTTTCAGGGGGGAGAATGGAAGTGGCCACCCTATCCACGGCCTGAGCCATCATCTCACACAATGCCCCCTGTTGTGCTGCTATAGTGTACATGGAGTTCTCCCACACAGTATTGCCTGGTGGCACACGGCCACCGCGTTGGTGGGCACCACACCTGTTTGGGGCAAGGTGATGTGCACCTTGTTGTGCTGGCACTGCCTGAGGCTGCAGGACTGCATTCCTCCTTTGATCTGCTGGCCCAGGAACAGGAACAAATATTGTGGAGTGTGAGCCTGCATCCGTAACCGCCACAGGCGGACTTTGCAACACTGAATGCCCCATAGAGGGGTCTACCCCTGGTGCACCTGGGTTGGACAGAACAGAATCCCTGCCAGAAACACTCACCTGCGACAGCACATAAGTCTCATCATCCGATTCAGCACCTGAATCATAGAGGTCTGGGGAGGTGCACCCAGAGACACCCCTGGACAGTATAGTCTGCAGTAAGATTGGGTTTTCACCCACTAGCACACCACATCCTCCACTGGTGCCCGGTCGTGGCTGAGATTCCTCCTGGGTCTGCACCATCTCCTCCACCTCAACAGCATCAAGTGCGTCATCACCTGCAAAAACATGAAAGACAACAAATGGAAACAGGCATGAGCACCATAGCACACACATAGGCCTGACAAGCCAGAGATCCAGTACATGAATTACACATGTCCCACATGACTATAACCCTGGCATGCATGCACTGTCAATGAGTTGGAAGGGGAGGCAAAAAGCAGACACTGAGGACACCAAGATGGAAAAGCAACACATTTGCTGCATGCTGGGTAGCACTGGCATCACACCTTAGCCTGTGAGTGGCATGTCCAATACACATACATGACACATGCCAGCACATAGATGGCATGTAGCATAGCCATGGTACATTTGACAAGTACAGCCATATGTCAGTGAATGAGGACTGTCACCCATCCATGTGAGATGGACATGATGAGATGAAAAATGCAAAATAGTGTGACAAAATAAGCGTGTGCCACACACTGCAACACATCCAGTGTACAATAATACAGTGATGGCATGCAGATGGATACATCAATGGTTGGTCACTTCAACATGACAGGAGACAACTATCATGTTCCACATTCAAACAGGCCCCAACATTTTTTGTGAGTAGGCCCTTACACAATCAGCCTGAATGGTCTAATCATTCCCATAACAAGGTAATAAATGTGGCCCAATGTGGGGTGTAATCAATGACAGAAGCATGTCACATATGTGGCATTAGGACTGAAAAATGCGTTGCAAAAATTGGAGAATTGAAACAATCAGGCTGAATGAACACTGAAAAATTCAGAACAATGTTGTTGCAAGATGACAGTTCAAGGGCAACTGCAGTAATGTGGCGCTAATTGGCTACTGTGGTCAGAAGGGATACTGTCATACCCAAATCCAAGGCCGCTGAATGTTTTTGAGGAAGCACATGGGTGACCCATACCACTCAGGACTACACACCCTCACCTGGCACTCAATCTGAACACGTCACCCAAGCAACATACACATGGATTACACACACATGCATGGGCACTCACCGGACAATGCTTCGTAATCTGGTAGGTCTCCCACGCCTTGGATCTGTTCCTCTGTGACGAAGGTTCCAGCACCAGACTCATGTTCAGTGAGTTGGTTGTCCTCTGGTGGAGACCCATCGCCAGTCACCAGAGTAGAGTCATGATTGGAAGCCAGCTTGTTCTTTGCTCTGCGTTTCAGGTCATTCCTCCGCTTGTAGCAATCATCAGCTGTGCGCCTCACAAATCCAAGGGCACTAATGTGGTCCGCGATGGTCTGCCAGTGTGCCCTACGTTGACCAGGTGTGGTCTTGCACCCTGCAGTCACCACCATTTCGCGGCTATGTGCCGACACATGGGCCACAAGTGCATCAAGTTCAGCGTCATTAAAGCTAGGCTTCCTTGATATGCCGGAGTGTGTAGCCGTGTCTGGGGTCTCAGCCTGTAGTGCCAGAGCACCCTTCTTCTACTTCTTGGAAGGTGGTGTGGATCCTGAGTGGCTTACGCCGCTCTGGTCAGTAGGGACAGAAGCACAGGTGGACTGGGTACTAGAAGCCTGTAAAGGCACAATGACCATAGGTCTTGGTGCAGGCATTGGCTGCAGGGTGATGTTGGCAGGACCAACGTCGATGTGATGGACCTGGACCGACACTGTTCTGGCTGGGAGACTCGGAGCTGGGGTGGATTGAGCTGCAGCTGCCCCTGCAGCCTCCCCAGCCTGGCTACTTGAGGCAGGAGATGACATTGCTGCCCCAGATCCACGTGGCCTGGTGACAGCAACTTTCACCGCCACACGTGGCTTAGACTTGCTGACCTGGAAGTCAGCCTGGGAGTCATCCTGTGCCAGTTCAGGTGCCAAAATGGGCCGGTCCAACTAGGGCTGAGCTGGGATGGTGTACGCTATGTTTCCCACAACCATTGGGGGCGGGGGGCATGGGTGTCCACGATTGATCCTACACACACGGGGCTCTAGGGGCACCCTGCAAATCCTGGCCACGTCCCCTACCGCGCCAACCACGCCCACCTTTTGGAGGTCGGGCATCTTTGCCTTCCTTGCTGCTTGGTCGCCTCCCAACCATGGCACTGAAGTTGTTGTGCGTATGGGAGTTGCAGTTAACATTTGTCCTGGGCAAATGGGGTGAAAGGGGTAGGTTACTAGATGGAATTCGTTCCCTACTGCTCTAGAAAGGCTGTATGTGACCCCTGGGGGAAGATGACGGGTCACGCAACGCACAAGCACCCCAAAAACAAAAGCACACATGCACGCAACCCCTGGTAGACCACGTGTGTGGAAAAATAAACCTGCATTCCGCTGTGGCACCCAGAAATACAAAAATAAGCGTACGTGTGTTACACGCAGCCTACAATGACCTCTGAAGGGGTACGCAACACACGGGGGCAACCACAGTTGGAAAATACGTGCGCGACTCACCGTCTGCCTTGAAAAAGAACGTGAGAAAGACACGCGTGTGCGTGTTGGCAAAACCCCCGCCAAAAGAAGAAAAGAATGCAGTCTGAGGAAACAGGGAGTACGAACTGGAAACGTTGTGAAGTAATCGCATGTGAACCGATAAGAAGTACAAGATACACCCGCTCGCTCTCCACAAAAAGCACGTACAAGGAAATAGCGTGATACTCGTAACTTTTAAGCCAGCCCACATGTGAAACGTTACTTACGCGCTTACGCGCTAAGGCCCTTTCCTCCAATAGCATGGTGACGTGCAGTTTTCTCACGTGCTGATTCACTATGCACCCGTGTTGTGGGCAACGCCTGCGCGCGTAACGTCACTTACGCGCTTACACGCTAAGGGCCTTTCTTCGGATTTCACGCTGACGTGCAATTCTTTCACATGCCAAATCACTCCGTATCAAGCTGGCCACGCGAAAACACACGGAAGACCACGCTCCTGCCCAAAAGGCCATTTTCCTGCCCCCAAGAGCCCAGAGCACGCTCCCACCAGCCATCTGCTGCTGCCTGCCTGCTGCCCACATGCCCTGCTATTTGGTGCCTGCACGTCAGCCATCTGCAGGGGTCCAGTTGCTGTGTCCACCCCTGCTGGAACAGAAGACTCCGACTGGGATGCCATCGCTCCACAGCCCAGCCCCAGGATCCAGTTGCCCACCCAGGCCTGCCTCGAGGGTCGCCATGTCGGGGCAAACACCATCTGAGACCACTGGCGACCCCCAGTCAGAGAGGCAGAGGGCCACCAGCTTCAGTGAGAAGGAAGTTGCTGTCCTGGTGGAGCATGTCCTGGGGCATTATGATGCCCTCTTCGGAACATCACGCATCAACAAGGAAGGACGTTCGAGGATCTGGGAGGACGCAGTGGTTGCCATCAACGCGGAGGGGGTGGCAACCCGCGACATCAAGCACGTCAAGAAGCACTGGGAGGACTTGAGGTCCAGGACCTTCTACAAGGCCCAGTGCCTCGCGGATGGGGGCCGGGGCAGCATGAGCTACATCCAGATGAGCGTCCTGGAACACATATGCCCAGTGCTCCATGCCCAGATCCTTCGGAGGCAGACCCGTCTGGAGTTGAGCGGTAAGTGGCCAAGCATTGCTGTGTGAGACAGGGCATGTTGCAGTGTGCTGGTAGTCTGATACTTGCCTGTATGTGTGACATAGGGCATGTATGGATGTGTGTGTGCAGGGACATCATGGTCATGCATGTGAGACCAGTAATGTGTGAACCACATGGATGGTGCATGTGTTCCAATGCAACATGGGGAGCTGTATGCGGAATGCACACATGAAAGCATGCCAGTCTCTGTTCTTGGACATGGAGGGGGTGTGAGGGATGGGTGCTGCTGTCATGTACATGTATGTTGCACATGTGTGTCTGTCTGAGAAGTGTGTGTGTGACTTTGAAACACCATGGATGCATGACACATGTCCGTGATGATCTGTAAATTCACTCATGCAGTGCCGTCACCGTTGTATCCACTGTGTCTGTGGTGTACAAGCCATGATGCATGACCCTCCGGTGATGTGTGTGCATGGGATCAGTGTGAGCCATGATGCATGTGAGTTTGAAGGCAACATTTTGGTTAACAGAGGCCCTTGTACATGGATGCTGATGTTGATTGCAGGCGCCGGGACTGTTTCTGCATGTGTGTTGCATGCATTCACCCATGTGTTGTGGAGGGACAGGATGGAAGTGACATTTGACAGTGCCACTCATGTGTTATTGCTTCCTGTCTAGGGGAATATTGTACTGTACCCTGATGCTTGTGTTCTATGTCTCCCTCTACGCAGCGTCAAGTGAAGAAGAGGGCGGAGACGGCGCTGTGGAGCCAAGCAGCGGGGATGCCTCCACCGGGCGGCGACGCAAGGCCCAGCCACCCTCCCAGGAATTGCCATCATCCGGGAGCGAGGAGGCTGGTGCACCATCTGCCACTACGGCTGTAGCGGAAGGCCCGGGTGAGCCCCCACAGGGGCTTGCAATGGCGGAAGACGGTGTGGAGACATCCAGGTTGGTGGTCTCCACAGAGGAGGAGGAGCCCGCTACTGAGCCGCACATGGGGCCTGGTGGGGGTAATACCACTGGTGCAAGTGGTGCAGTCCAGGGCCAGGAGGCAGCACAGGTCACCGCGGAGGGGTCTGTGCATGTCGCTGTCCTTGACCCTGTGACTGCATCACCATGCCCTGTCCCAGACCCGTCCGCAGGTAGGGGGGAGTGCCACGTCATCTGCCTCTCCACTACCTGCGGACGAGGGGTCCCACGACCATATGGGCTCCGTCCTGGTTGGTGTCGCGTTGTGCACGTGTGACATTTGTGATGACGTGTGTGCTTCCTGAGCGGAGCACGCACACCATCACGAACAGCAGCGTCGCGTCGTGGCACTGTTGGGAGGGGCCCTGGTCGGTGGGTTCCTACATGTGTCGCGCACTCTGGCGGACCTCCCCTCCTCTGTGGAGACTATGCGCCAGTCATTCTCCCTGCCGTCTTCCGGCTCAGATTCCACCAGGGCCCCATGTGGACCTGGCCTGACCACCACTGCCAGCTTGGTGGAGATCCCATCCCTGCCACAGTCGGGAGTCGGCGGTCCAGCAGGGGTGGACACCCCAACAACTGGAGACCAGCAGATGGAGGATGTGCAGGCATCGGACAGGGCACATGGACAGCAGCAACAGCAGCAGGCTCTAGGTGGGAGCAATGATGGCTCGGGGCCATCGACATCAGAGGGGCAGCCATCGGCCAGAGGGCAGGAGAACCCTGAAATGGGAGTGTCTTCCGTGTGGCTGCGGTTGGGCCGGCGCATAGGTGCGGAGCGGCGGCAGGGGAAGAGGCGCCGCTCACCATGGTCAGGGCAGAGTTCTCCATGCGTCGGGCGTTGAGGCGATCAGAGTGCCTCGAGGCAACTCGCAGGGAGTTGGAACAGGCCATGAGTGCATCCCTGCGAGACCACGGGCCAGGGCAGAGGCCCGCCTCCGGGACATCGAGATGGAGTTCGATGATGCCCTGGCCCGGGACATCACAGAGTGAGCCACAGGACTTGCCCGCCGCCATTGTATATAGTTGCATAGTGATAGGTTTCCTTTGTTTTTCTTTTAATTTGGAGTTAATGTACATTGCTCCACTTTGTGTGTATATAGTTTTTTCTTCATAGGACTTTTTTGTAGGTTTCCTTTTGTTTGTGGATCATGGACCATTTGGACTTACATTGTATATAGTTGCAGACTTGTACATACTTTATTTTTCTATATTCCCATGGATCAATGGTTATTTTTTATTTGGATTATGTTTTTATTATGGACATTGGCAATGGACCACTTTTTTATTCTACATGATTTTTCTTTGTTTTTACTTCATTGAATTTACAATATTTTTTTTCTACATCGGTCATTGTACATTGATTTTCATTTTACTATTCCTACAAGTCAGTTCTTTATGTTTTTAATACATTTTTTATAACTTCTGAAATGGTGTTGTGTTCTGTAATTGGTTTTGTGCATGTCTCATTGAACATTTCCTCAGTCACGTGTTGCCACTGTGTGGCTATGTTGTGCATTCCTGCATGGGCATGGTGGTTCATTTTGACTATCATGGCATGGGTTATTTGGGAGTGGGTTCTGTGGATGGTTGAATGCTTGGATTGGGGGAAAGGGGGATAAGGGTTGGCTTTAGGGACATGGGTCTCTTTTGTTAGGACATGTTGTTTGTTGGGACATGAGTCGGGGCCTGCTGGTAGGTGCCCCTCACTGCTGGGGGGTGGGGGTGCTGGGGGACATGAGTCGGGGCCTGCTGGCAGGTGCCCCTCACTGCTGGGGGGTGGGGGTGCTGGGGGACATGAGTCGGGGCCTGCTGGCAGGTGCCCATCAATGCTGGGTGGGTGGGGGTGCTGGGGGACATGAGTCGGGGCCTGCTGGCAGGTGCCCATCAATGCTGGGTGGGTGGGGGTGCTGGGGGACACGAGTCAGGGCCTGCTGGCATGTGCCCGTAAATGCTGGGGGGTGGGGGTGCAGGGGGACATGAGTCGGGGCCTGCTGGCAGGTGCCCATCAATGCTGGGGGGTGGGGGTGCTGGGGGACATGCGTCGGGGCCTGCTGGAAGGTGCCCATCAATGCTGGGTGGGTGGGGGTGCTGGGGGGCATGAGTCGGGGCCTGCTGGCAGGTGCCCGTCAATGCTGGGGGTGGGGGTGCAGGGGGACATGAGTCAGGGCCTGCTGGCAGGTGCCCCTCACTGCTGGGAGGTGAGGGTGCTGGGGGACATGAGTCGGGGCCTGCTGGCAGGTGCCCATCAATGCTGGGTGGGTGGGGGTGCTGGGGGACATGAATCGGGGCCTGCTGGCAGGTGCCCATCAATGCTGGGTGGGTGGGGGTGCTGGGGGACTTGAGTCGGGGCCTGCTGGCAGGTGCCCATCAATGCTGGGTGGGTGGGGGTGCTGGGGGACATGAGTCGGGGCCTGCTGGCAGGTGCTCGTCAATGCTGGGGGGTGGGGGTACAGGGGGACATGGGTCAGGGCCTGCTGGCAGGTGCCCATCAATGCTGGGGGGTGGGGGTGCTGAGGGACATGAGTCGGGGCCTGCTGGCAGGTGCCCATCAATGCTGGGTGGGTGGGGGTGCTGGGGGAAATGAGTCGGGGCCTGCTGGCAGGTGCCTGTCAATGCTGGGGGTGGGGGTGCAGGGGGACATGAGTCGGGGCCTGCTGGCAGGTGCCCCTCACTGCTGGGGGGTGGGGGTGCTGGGGGACATGAGTCGGGCCCTGCTGGCAGGTGCCCATCAATGCTAGGGGTTGGGGGTGCAGGGGGACATGAGGCGGGCCCTGCTGGCAGGTGCCCATCAATGCTGGGGGGTGGGGGTGCAGGGGGACATGAGTTGGTGATCACTAGTGGAAGGTGACATGTGGGCTGGCTGGGGGGCATGCCCATGGTGGATGGGCTGCCTGCGGGACATGACCAGGAGTGCAGGGTAGTCCGTTTTCGTGGTTGGGGGCCTGTGCACCATGTACAGGATTTGTGCGCTGTACATGGTGCACGGGGAGGGGTTGGGGGCGTAACTGGAGCTGCTGCAGGGTCGCTGCGCCACTCTGCGCCACGGCTGGTAATGGATGTTAAAATCCATGAATACGCACTGGGAGGAAATGGATTTTGGTGCACGCGGCTTGCGCAGACTGCCGCACGCGCACACTGTGCACCAGCCCGTGTGCCACTTGTGCGCTGAATTCCATGAATTACCCCCATAATTTATTGTTGAAACTTCTTTCTCTGTTAACCATGAAAAATGATCAGTGTTGTCACCAGAATGCCTATCAGGTAACGTAAGTTGGTGCAGATATTCTAACATCTTCAGCCAAGTTTCATATGTATTTATAGCACCTGTGGCAGGTAAGGTATCTCCAAAGCCCTACCCAGAGCCAATAATCTATTATCTGAGCCATCTTCAAAATCAGTGGGACATTTGGAATTTAAATCTCTGGTAATAATTATTGGCTCAAATAAATAGCCTTGTGTTGCCAGTAGGTAACCCAAATGCACTCCTGTGGGGATAACTCCCCTTCCGTTCATGAAGATCAATTCTTTCACTCAGGTAAAGAAAGAACACTTTCAAAAATCAAAACGACTCAAATCATTATTTTCAGCACATAATATTTATCTTTCCATGTCAAGATTACTCCAAAAACGTTTTTATAAGTACATACAATGTACTGTTATTCTTTTACCAAGAAAGAAAATACATAGTACATTGATCTCAATTTCCACAGGCATTTCCCAACTACCCAAGTGGTGTTTTGCCCTCATATTCATCAAACAGAAAACAATGTAATCAAAGGAGTAAATCTATTGATGTAACATTTAATCCCTCCAAGTATTGCCAATGCCTTTCAGATTACAAATCCATCCTTAGGCAGGGCATGCTAGCTATCCTTCTAATACTCAAAAATTCGAATACTTCAATTCAATCTATAAAACATATATTTGCATAATGAAACATTCCTATGCATCCTCACACATTGTTTCACCCCTCCGGCAATGGGGCACAGCATATATGCGTGGTGTCCATCTTAAGGGTACCAAAGCTTAAGTTATGTTATGTTATGTTACTTGGCATTTACATAGCGCCTTATGTTTCATTGGTATGACCTCAAAGCACTGGTAGGTTGAATGCCCTCGGGACCCGCAGTTCAAGTTAGTACAGGGAGAGTACCTATGTGGGTGTCCGAGACCATCAGTCTCACTCAACCTACTCCTCATTTCAAACAGTATTTTGTTGACCGCTCAAAATATTATTTGTTCTCAATGATATTACCAATTATCTTATTACGTTTATTTAAGCAAGCTTACATAATCATTTTCTAACTACAATAGAGTTGACATTTATGTAAAATGCACCATCCTTATTTACTGTTAAATGTGGGCAGAAGGAAGTGGCATAAGTGGCAAGAGTCCCTTGTGCCGGTCGGGTGCCACAATGCCACTCCCATCCATCCATAGATGTCAATCATCTTGTGCGCATGCCATCTTGGAACCAATCATGTTCCACTGGTTTGCACAATTGTTATCAGAATTAATCTGTTTGGTCATTCTGTTCTATATCCCCAATGCCTATCTGTTGAAATGAATTCTTAAACAGAACTGTAATCTCAGCTTCACTTGTATATTCAGAAACTAGGTTTTTGAGCCAAATGATTTCACAGGTAAGTACTGAACCCTCTTATGGTGTGAGTTTATATTCTCATGAATTGCTTGACAGATAGTAACTCAAAGTTCAAATAATCCACAAATTTACAACCATTACATTCATTTGTCATGCTCAACGTGGTGCCTCTAAGCCACAACCATCAGTCCCATGCCACCACCAGTCCACAACACTACTCCCAGTGTGTGCCTATTCACAATCTTAATACATCCTCTGTTCAGTTAAAATGCTCAGGTCTAGCCTGCTCCCAATCTAATGTTGTAGTCACTGGACTGTCCTTAAATATGTAAACCTCCCAAATTGGCCTAAGGTAACTCGAACTCTCCTAACATGACAATCCTGCTCAAAGTCTATTAATCATTCCCATTCAAATGAAACATGTCAAGTCACATTCGCTATTCATCCCTCTAGATGTCAAATAATCCAAGCGATCAATCCACTCAACCTCTTTCTACATGATCAATCTTGTTATATCTCCTTCCCTTCTTGGCATTATAACTTGTTCCAAGATGGAACATTTAATTTGCGCCATGTTGTGTCTTGCCTCTACAAACTGCATGGCTACCGGAGATGTTAAATTCCTAGTATGGATATTCGATTTATGCTCGGTCCAGCTGACCTTTTTCTTCCTCGTTGGAATACCCATGTAAATGAGCCCACATGGGCATTTCAATGCATAAATCACGTTGGCTGATTAACAAGTACATTAATGTTTTAGTTTGATCGTTTTCCTGGTGTGTGGTTGAGGTATTGCATTGCCCTTTATAATATTCCCACAGTGTGGCAATTACAACAGAGTTGTGTGCCTGTAAATGCACTCGTAGGTTTTTTTTGGGAGATATTACTTCAGCTCTTACTAGGGTGTTTTTAAGGGCCTGGCTGTTTCTATACGCAAAAACTGGTGGATCAGAAAATAATCTCTCCAATGTCGGGTCTATCCGCATCATTGGCCAGTGTCTCTTATTACCCGTTTAATCTTAGCACTCTGTATGGAATAAGTAGTCACATTAACCAATGGAGGACTAGCTTTCAGTGGCTTAGGTATAAGAAGCTCCTCTGTCGTTGTCCGTGCTACTTTTGCCTCTATATTTTCATCATATTTCCTTGAAAGGAATTTCTCTTGCAATGTAATTATTGACTCACCGGGATTTGTGTGTGTAAGCGTTACCCAATCTTGTATTAGGTGACTGACAATCTCAGTACATTACTTGGTGCTGGCAGAACCAAATCATAAACATCAACCAGCAATAATTTTTTAACCTTCCCATTTGAATATCTCATTGCGGATATGTGAATCACATGGAAAATAGTTAACAACACCTCCTACAAGTTAATTAGGTCCTGTGCAAGTCAACATTTTTGGAAGGTTCCATTGACATCATAATACAGAAAACCTTTGGTATTCCATGGTACTTTGTCTACCTTTGGGCCTCTGCAGAATTCCTGGCTGTAAGGTGGCAGGGAACCAATTAAGCATTAATTTCTCATTATATCAATCTAGTGCTTGGTTAATTTCTGAAGAATTCAAGAATGATTCTTTTGTGCTTTCTGCATTTTTCATAATGGTTATTACAGGCTTCAACAACATATGTTGCTTCTGAATGGGTGCAAATCTATATGTCTCCTTATTGCAATGCTTTTCCAACTGAAACATATATACACTCTTGGAAACACATTTTGACCACTTCGCAATCATAACCTAGTCTACATAACATTTCCTGTTGGGCCGTTAACACATTTGTAATTATGGATGATTTACAACTGAGCATGGTTCCAGAGAACCCAGCTTGTCCCAAAACAACACTAAATCTATATCGTGAGTGGTAATAACCAATACTTGTGGAATCATGTAAAGGGGTGCTATTATTCAATATCTGTTGACTGGGGAGAGTCTAAATTAGCAAATATATCTGACTTAATCAGTTGTTTACTATTCACCCTTCAATACTGTACATCAGAAGCCAATGTTTTTTGCAATACAATTATGTTACCATATCTACTGTCTAACAATTGCTTCTTGGCTCCCTTATCGTCTGCTGGTATATCATTCACATCTACGGTTTCCTGTATTTTAGAGATAAACTCAATTTTGTTGTTATCCACCAATATTAAATCATTAGATTCCCTCCTCTATCACATTGCTTGTTTGCCACGTCCCCCATTTAATCACACTTTTTGGATAATTGTTCTTGTGTTCCTTTTTCACCATCATCACATGAGGTGAGGGCAGTAGACTTACTCCATTTATTTTTGTTTGATCGACTTTTCTTTCCCCTTACCTTTTTGAGGTTTTACCATTTGTGGTGTGTTCTCCATGAACTGGTTGCTTTAAAATAATATCAAATTTTTCTGAGTAAACATCATTCCTGTCCTTCACACACTAACGGTTGTTATATTTGCTGTAACGTCTAAGGTAATTTGCCAATACAAACATACCTTGTTATACAATCTGTAGAGTAGGATCTAAAACACTTGAGGTACTATGACAAGCTGGTTCATTACCAAGATTTCCAGCATTCTCTTGTGCCAGAACATCATAAACCAAGTCCACATCTGAACTTCTAATTGTTACTCTCAAGATGGTATGCTTATTACTTCTATAATTACTTTTACATGTGCAGCATACTTTTACCTATCAAGCGGGCACATCATTTTACCCAGGATAAAATTACATAATATAGGGCTTTCATTGAGGTGGAGATAGATCTGATAGTTCTTTGGAGAGAGAATCCGGCATACATCTTTCTATCTCCAGAGATTTTCAATAATTCAGACCGACATCAAAAACATTTGATTATTGTAAAATATTGCTTTCCCATTGCATTTACCCAAACTTCTCCCTCGATTATACAAGGGGGAAAACACATTCTCTCGCTGGAGACTTTCCAATCCATATGTAGTGCACAGAATATAAAGTTGATCTTCCAGATGCAGATTTACATTTGTTTGAGTTGCACTGGCCAATCTAGATTAATACAAACTTTATATATTATTTTGCCTAATCACATGTGCAATTCAACACGTTTGATTTGTTCTTCAATTGGCTAGACAATTGAAATGGATCACAAAATTTAAATTTTGCTTGTTGGTAATAGCCTGATTTGATAAAGGCACTGGGAGGCCAAAACACGCGTGATCACAAAGGGAAATGTTTTGAAAAAATTAATCACTAACAAATAAAAACCTTTTTGTTCAACTTGAAAAAACGAACTTTGCTTTTTGCCAAACAGAGTGGAGGGACTTTTTCTCTGTTTCTTTTTCATAGCAATGCGACACTGTTTTTGAACTACAAAGGAACACAGGGCACTAAGGCTTCTGTGTTGGTCTCCCTCAAACAGTTCCTCATACCCCTTCACTAGATTAATACTATCTTCTTTATTCAGTTCAGACACTTTTGAATTATCAAGACCATCTGACAATGTGAAGACTAAAGACACACCTTAATGTATATCTAAGTTGGTTCCAGTCTAGTCCACATGCAATTACCTTACTGAAAAAATAAATATGTAACTTTTCTTAGATTTTGTTTATCAGTCTCAATATGCTTTGCTGTTCAACCCACCTGCAGCAGAAGTCAGTTCAAGAGGGAGATCTTATTACTCCATAGGTTGAAACTATTTAAGCCAATGGTATTTAAAATGCAAGCACTGTAAATCGAGATAAATGATGGAGGAAATTAATCCCTTTGGGATGCCCAATCACACTTGTCTGAAACTAAAGTGCAGAAACCTAGAGATAAAGAATTCACATTGACAGAACCAGTGCACACCAACCGTGGTTTGCGACAGGGTTGCGCTCTTGCACCAGCCCTCCTTAATTTGTATGTTGCGGGCATGGGTAAATCTCAGAGTTAGTCCAATTCCTTGCCACCCTGCCTAGGACACCCATGAAGGACTTTGAATTGGAGGTTAATCTAGCAAAAATTCAAATAGTGTTTTTCAATCCTGTTAAAAGTACATTTATGAAATTATATTGATATATGAACAATGATAGGATGTAGCCATAGGGCCTTGCATTGTTCCATTGTCTATTTTTCTGCCCTGTTAAAAAAGATAGATTTGAAATATGATGATTTTCTGCTTTACTGTTGATAAAGTAAAATAAAGCAAAAATCACCCCTGCGTTTAATACAGTGCAGAATTTAGTAGATTGGATAATTATTGAAGGTAAATTATGGAGACATTCCCTAAATGTATCGAAATGTGGTCCCTATGGTGGTAATTCGTCATGAGTTAGGATTTGCATCCTTATAAGCCCAAATTGAATGCAGATAATTGCAATAATTTGGAAACAGTCTTAATCCTCCATCTACCTCTCTATTTCTGATTCTACATAACTTAAAATCAAATAATAACTAAGAACCTTTAAACAATTGTGCTAGCCAATGCATGTAATTTATTGATTTACTTGGTTTACTCAAGGATGATATAATCTCTTATCCAGGTTTGGTTAAGAAGAGATTGTGGACAGCTGATTGAATATGTATAAAGGCTACATGTAAGGTATATACATTATATACTGATTTCACAGACTGTGAAAAACCACTTAATCATGTCTTCAAATATCTGGTTAAACTCCCTCACAGAGTCTGGAGGATGAATTTCATGTGCCTTAATATAACAGGCGTATTTGTAAAGCACACATTCACGCCCGAAAGGGCATCTTGGCACTAATAACAGATGTTTATCATTACCCAACATAATGGTACTCATTTTATCGACCTGGGAAGAATGAAGGGCTGAGTGGTCCTAGCGGGATACAAACCTGTGACCATGAGGTCAAACACAGGCCCCTGTAGTGGATGCATTAGTCCATTGAGCCACACATTCAGCTTATATGAAATCTGTTTTTGACTAATGAAATCATTGTGTCCAGAAATAATACACCTAGAGAACTTGATTGTGTAGCTTTTTCGAACTTCCTAATGTAGTGGAAACTCTTGATCACATATTTATAGGCTGTACTAAACTGCATGCTCTGCGGTTCATACATTTTGTACATGATACTTCTGCTCTCAGCTTGACTGATTTTTGGAATTGTATCCTTATAGGAAATCAAATCTGATTAAGCATTGCTGCTTTGCACTTCATTGCTAATGCAATGGGTTATTTTAAATGAATGTAAATGGTTTTGAGATATTTTTAATATCTGCCATGTTTTTTTCTTTTTCTATGGTAATTGACAGCATTTATTTTTCATGTTAATGTTTTTATATTTCATTTAGCTTTTTATGCTGTATAGATGTTATGATATATAAATATATATATATATATATATTCAAGGAAAACACTTTAATTGCAGGGACGTTAAGGTGAGAACCTAAATCAACAGAACCCTAGAAATTCAGCTAACACAACCTTAACTTTGTGCCCTCGGTTGCGCAGCCTATGATTGCAATGATGACTTCACAGATCACATCACTGATGACATCACTAATTACATGTTGTAGGAGAACACTGGTGACATTACAAACTCTATCAGTGGTGACAACTCTAATTACATTGTATATAACACATTAAATCAAAAATGGCATTACACATAACATCATTTATAAGTTAGCTCTTGAAAACTTTGATTAGCTTAATGTGAGAAACCAAAGGTTGTCTCACCTGCTAGTCCCTGCGGATATCTCTCTCAGGTGGTCAAGGCATGGCCATCACCTTTGGATCCAGACCCTGGGGGTGGACCAGTGCGGGAGGATCACCTGGGTGAGGGATCAGAGCATCAGAGAGAGTGAGGGACGAGAGCAAAGGGTAAAGAACCCAAGGCGATCCATGCAGGAGGTTGTTGCCTCTGAAGAGCCATGACAGATATGCAGAGAAGGCCGAATCCCAGACAAAAAGATTGCATCGTGTTTCAAGGATGCCCACGCCCATCCCTGGTCAACGACAGAGTTGGAGAGGTGAGGCCTGTGGTATTAACCTTGACTCGTAAGTTTAAACAGCAAAGACAAGAAAGGAAAGCACACAGCTGGTGAGTTGGCGAGAGACATTAAAGGCTGTTGTGTGTTAAGAAAGATTGAAACTGCAACAGTATATCTCACAATGGAAGGATGCATGCATGTAGATGAAACGTGAATGAAGGCAGACCTGTGGGGAACTTTGGAGTAGCGGAGTGGTCGGCGAAAGAAAATAGCCCATTCGAATGTTTCCGCAAAAGGCGAATTGTTTTATTATAAAGCAACAAAGTGAATGAACTCTAAAAATGCATAATGATCTAGAATAACCCAGACAAAAGGGGAAGTAACAAGGTGAATGTTGAACTTTTTGTGCTTGTGATACTGAACTACCCAGACAAAGAGACCCTGGGGCAAATAGCACAATAGTCTGAACTAAAGGGAAAGTAGAAGCGGTCCTGCAGAGATCTGTAGCCAAAGTCTTGCACATTTGGAAGTCTCCGATATCAGGACAAGGTCTGAGACCAATGGAGGGAGACCGAAAGTGTGATAAAGTAGGGGAAGAGAACCCCTAAAATAATGAGAAATAAGCTTGGGAAGGGAACCCCTGAAAGTGATGTGATTGAGAGGTCTGAGACGGACAAACGGAGACCTATGTGAACTTTTTGCTTTGAAAGGTCCGAGCCCGACCGAGGGAGACCTATGTGAACTTTTTGCTTTGAAAGGTCTGAGTCCGATTGAGGGAGACCAGTGTGAACTTTTGTTGAACTGTGAAAGAACTTTTGAAAGCTGGAATAAGTGAGGTTTACATGAAAGCGCAAGCAGGCCTCGATCCACATTTTGAACTGCCTTTGTTTTGAGAACCTGAGCCAGAGTGTGTCATCCTGTGTATGGCGACTGCCTTACTCTGTGTTGTACAATGTGGGAAGGAGAGCTGACTCAGCCACATTGATTCTTTATGTTACTACACTGATTTTCCTTTGCATACATATTCCCCTTTACACCCTTTTTGTATAAGAGAGGGCAGGCATTAGGTTTTGTTAGTAAAGGCCACCATTGATTTGACAGAGACTGACTAGGACTGTATTTCTTTATTATTTTGATGGTAGAGACTACTCCCATCATAGCAAACGAGCAAAGTAGGAGTTATTCTGAACCCCGAAAATTGAATAAAGATTTTGAAATTGTATCCTTTTTGTCAGTGTCATACTTGTGATACCCTGCTTCCCTTACATTAATAAGAATTTAGGCCATAGACTTAGCCATTACAATGGCTGGCATCACTGGTCATCACCATAGCTAGTGGTCAGTTAGTGTTCCAAAATACTGATGTGCATGGTTAAAAGCCATGCCTAGTAGCCCATCACTGTTTTAAAATATACAGTAAGCAATGCTAAAAAATGCTATACTTGGGGGCTATGGCTAAAGGCCATAGCTAGTGCCTGTTTATATGTTAGAATATACTGTCAGTATAGTCAAATGCTGTGGACAGGGGCTAGTAGTGTGCTGTAAACCAGTGGCTGGTTAGTGTATATAATATGCAGAGGGCAAGACTGAAGCTCATAGCTAGTGGTTGGTTAGTGTTGTAAAATACACAGTGGGCATGGCCAAAGACTATCACTTATGGTATGGCCAAAAGATGTACAAATTACTTAAAGTCAAAGGATGTGGCTAGTGCCCCATTTATATGTTAGACATTATGGTGGGGGCAACCAAAGGTTGTGGCTACTGGGCAGTATTGTGGTGAAGCCATGGTTAGTGCCTGATCAGTATATATAATATACAGTGGGCAAGGTTGAAAGCTGTAGCCTCTAGGGAAGGCCAAAATCTATGGTTGGTACCCTGTTAGTGTTTTAAAATACAAAGTGCTCATTGATGAAGGTCACAATCACTGTCCATAACTGAATACCATGATTATCACCCATTCATGTATTCAAATATATTTGGCCATGCACCCTGGCCATGGCTGAAAGCCATGTTTGATGAGAGTCACTGTTGTAATGTATTAGTGATGTCATCAGTGATGTGGTCTGTGATGTCATCATTGTGGTCATAGGTTGCGCAACAGGAGGCATGATGTTAAGGTGGCTTTAGCTGAATTTCCAGGGTCTTGTTGCTTTAAGTTCTCACCTTAACATCCCTGCAACTAAAGTTTTTTCCTTGAATTTCAAGGCTTTTTTTTTTTACAAAGTATTACTCACCTTAACGTCCCTGTAACTACATTTTTTCCTTGAATTTCAAGTTTTTCTACAATGTATTACTCACCTTAACATTCCTGCAACTAAAGTTCTTTCCTTTAATTTCAAGGGTTTTATTATTCCATACATAATTGACATTAATAATACAATTGGGCTAATAGTAATTATGTACCATGTGTAGAAAGTAAAATAAAAAGAAATTGTGCAACCCCTTTCTCCCCAAATAAACCTGTTCTTAAAAATCTTTGTTTGCATATTTAATTAACATTTTTAAGTGTTTACATTTATATGTACTGTTGATGAATAGAAAGTTATTAAAGTGTTACAGTAACTGTGTACAAACTCTACACACAATGGGGGTCATTACGAACCGGGCGCAAAGGGATACTGGGCACCGGTAATAGCACCGGTGCCGGTAATCCCTTTGAGCCCTATTCCGAGGTCTCTTTGCGGGTCCTTCCTTAACGCCTGGTTTTAGCAGGCGTTAAGGACGGGACCCGCAAAGGGACATCAGAGCTAATAACGGTACCGTAATTTACGGTACCATTATTAGCACCCTCCCCATTCCCATTGAGCCCTATGGGGGCTCAAATGGGAATGGGGATTGACATTTTCAATGGGAACTTACCGGTCCCGCAAAGGTCGGACTAGACCGGTAAGTCCCCATTGAACCAGGACGGACACAGTACCGGTAATGGTACTAGTCATGGCGCTAACAGCGCCATGACAAGCACCAACCTCGGAATGAGGCCCAATATATCCTAAAATAAATCTTTACAAGACAACTGCCCACATATATATGTAGTTATGTTTTTTTTTTAAACTGTTGTATAGTCGCGGCTACCAAGGATGCATGCGTGGCTAAATGCGAAAACAAATGGAGCAGTTTGCCTGCAGCTTCCACAGGGGATAACTGCAGTTAGAATGAAATACATAAAGATATGTAATTCTTTTAAACACACACTATATTGAAAGGATCAATTAAAGGTCTTTTATCCATATATACAGTGTGCTTTTATTGTCTATTCTTATAACTGAAAAGTTGGCCCTGAAAAGGACCATTTTGGGGGATAAGAAAAAAAGAGGTATGAACTGGGAAAGGAAAAGCACTAGGATTCATGCATATAACAAAAGGTTAAAAAAAGAACATTTATTTTTTTCAGCTTTTTATATTTTGTAAATGTTTTGTGTTTTTCTCTCATAAAGAATGGGGTAAAAAAAATGGACACTTAAAAATATACCTAGCATTGGCAATTGGCCGTATGCTCTGAAAGAGCCTAGCACCAAGCGTCTACAGGTTTTGCAGTGGCCATGTAGTTATGGTTAAGTTGCTGTTTCCATAGGAAGAGTACTTTTTGGGCGGCTTATAACTTCGCGCCCCCTGGACGAATCCACACCAAACTTTGCAAAAAAAGTATATGGCCCACTCTGAATTTTTTTGCGAAATTTGATGAGGATTTGTCCAGGGGGGGAAAACTTATAGTGGGGGTCCCAAAATGTCTTTTTTTCCCATAGACTGAATGGGAAATATTTTTTGCTCGCGCCTACAACCCAAACCGCTGGACGGATTTTCACCAAATTTGGACCAGGAGCAGCGGCTTGGTCCCGAAAGCGTGCTTTTGCAAATTTGGTGAAAATCCATCCAGTCGTTTTTTTTAATAAAATATGACCCAAAAGTAGGTAAAAATAAAAAATTAGTGATATCTGTGTTCGGTCTGCGGACACACTTACCTGTTCGCTCCGCAGACAGTGTCCTGATTGGCCAATCGGCTTGCGTGATGTCCGCGGACATGCGCCGTGTTCGCTAATTGGACGGTGTTAAGCGTGAAGCCCGTCAGATTTTCGGTAGCGCCCGCCATCTTGGATTCACGGACGTCCACGGATAGTGCAGTGAAAGTTTGTTCAAAATGTGTATTTAGTAGAGTGTGTTGGTGTGTAGAAGTGTTTGGGGAGGATGGAAGGGTATGAGAAATGTTGTGCTTTTTTATGTGGTAGTCGTTCTTTTTGTGTTCGATTTGTCTGCGGACATCACGGGTGTTCTGTAATGTTCTAAATAAACTGAATGGGCGGTGTTCTGAGGACTCAATATGTGTCCGTTTTGTTCGCAAGTAAGCTGAAACTGTTCTAAGAACACTCGCGGTGTCCTGAAATGTTCGCAAATAAAGAAAATGGGGGTGTTCTGGGGACGCTGTCCGTATTGTTCGTTGTCAAGTTGAAAGTGTTCTAAGAACACACGCGTTGTCCTGAAGTGTTCTAAGAACTCTCGCGGTGTCCTGAAATGTTCGTACGGGGTGTCCTGAAGACGCTCTAAGAACACTCGTGGTGTCCTGAAATGTTCGCAAATAAACAAAATGGGGGTGTTCTGGGGACGCTGTCCGTATTGTTCTGTGACAAGTTGAATGTGTTCTAAGAACACTCGGGGTGTCCTGAAATGTTCGCAAATAAACAAAATGGGGGTGTTCTGGGGACGCTGTCCGTATTGTTCTGTGGCAAGTTGAATGTGTTCTAAGAACACTCGGGGTGTCCTGAAATGTTCGCAAATAAACAAAATGGGGGTGTTCTGATGACGCTGTCCGTATTTTCGTTGTCAAGTTGAAAGTGTTCTAAGAACTCTCGCATTGTCCTGAAATGTTCGTAGGGGGTGTCCTGAAGACGCTGTCCGTATTGTTCGATGGCAAGTTGAAAGTGTTCTAAGAACTGTGTCGGTGTCCTGAAATGTTCGCAGGGGGTGTCCTGAAGACGCTGTCCATATTGTTCGATGGCAAGTTGAAAGTGTTCTAAGAAAACTCGGGGTGTCCTGAAATGTTCGCAAATAAACAAAATGGGGGTGTTCTGAGGACGCTGTCCGTATTGTTCGTTGTCAAGTTGAAAGTGTTCTAAGAACTCTCGCGTTGTCCTGAAATGTTCGCACATAAACAAAATGGGGGTGTGTTCTAAGAACACATGCGTTGTCCTGAAGTGTTCGTAGGGGGTGTCCTGAGGATGCTGTCGTATTGTTCGTTGTCGAGTTGAAAGTGTTCTAAGAACTCTCGCGTTGTCCTGAAATGTTCGTAGGGGGTGTTCTGAAGACGCTGTCCGTATTGTTCGCTGGCAAATTGAAAGTGTTCTAAGAACACGGGTAATGTCCGCGGACATTAAAGGTTTCCATAGGCCATAGTTGAAATGTTTTACTCTATGGGTGTGATATGCTGCGGTGGTTGTGGCCATGCACCCAACACTCTATGCCCTGGCCACAACCACTGCAGCATATCACATTTATAGTTGCTTATAACTTTGGGTCAAAAACAAATTTATAAGGAACAAAGTTATGAGATACTATGGGTGTAATATGCTGCTATGGTTGTACTTATTATAATATACTTACTGTTTGGTTTAGGAACTGGAGTACATGTATTTCTTGTTAATTTCTGCGATAAAAGAAAATAGCATGTTAGTATTAGTATTTTGTAATGACTTTTTACATTGTATAATCCCAAAAAATTTTTTGGACCCTCATATTTAGTAGATTACAAACCAGAGTACTGTTCAAATTGCTCAGTTCTGTGTTCGTTGCTAAAATCATTGGGTCTGTGGGAGAAAAAAAAATCCATGTTGGATTAAAAAAAAAACTTTTTCTGTTATGCTACAGTTTCTTTGTTTGTTTTCAGTGTTCATTTGTTGTTTCTGGCTAATGCTTTATACATTGGGTTGTTGCATTTTTTTTGAAGCAGTAACATATTATTTATTTGTTTGGATATTATGAAATTTTGGAGCAGTTAGATACCAATTGGCGTATTCTAACTGTCTATTATTTTATATATTTTAGTGGTATTGATTTATCTGTTTGGATATTGTTAAATTTTGAGACAGTTAGATACCAATTGGCGTATTCTAATTGTCTATTTTTTGCTCTAATTTAGTGGTATTCATTTATGTGATTAATTGTTGTAGAGTCTTTGGGCAGTTAGATAGCTTTTGGAATATTCTAACAGTTTATATTTTTTACTACAAGTTTACTTGAGGTTTAAGTACAGTTTAGTTATCAAATTTTGGTTTTAAGAACATTAAATAAGCGTTTGTAAGATTTGCTGATAATCTCTGCTTTAGAGTAATGGTACTATCATTACATTGAAACCATCCACATTTCTTTTTTATATATGCAGTGTAGTGCCCTGAATTGGTTGTGGCTCCTGCGTGGAAGATTATACCTATTGTTGTGAAGGCTTTCTTACCAAGTGATATTTGACCATGTGTGAATCCAGTCAGCTTGCAGTTGTTTTTGGTACCATCTGTATTGTTACGTAGAAGCATTAGTATTATGTATTTACTATGTGTTTGTATTACTAACGTGGAGCGATTATCTGAATTGCAGGTAGAACATAATCTACCATGGTTTGCATTTTGTACAAGTTGCTGAAATGGAATGGATTCACAATTAGGTATTGATATATATACGAGGCGTTCATTGGGGATTTCTTCTTGTGTCACATTGTTGCAGAGAGTGCATGTATGTTTCCACATGTATGAAATCTGCAAGATTTCATTTATAGGTATGTTTTTGTTTTCCAGTACTTGCAGTAAGTACATTAGAAATTCTTGTGGATCTTCCTGTGTGCTTATAGTGAATTTCACCATTCCAGCACAGTAGTCCAATTGTTGTCTTATTCCATAAACACTATACGTGTTGTCAGGATTGTTTGCTGCATTTCCGTGAAGTACAAACATTTGCATACACAATGGGTCTGTACTGTGTAAGTAAATGTTGTCAACAATTGGTGGTAATTGAAATAGAATATTCATTGCTACATTTGCGTAGCAACTTACACCAACTATATTTGAGAGTTTAAATGGACCAGGTAGTTCAGTATCTGACTGCTTTTTTTGGAGTTTGTCTTCCTTCTTTGAAGAAGTACCTGGTTTACTTTCCCTAATTGATTCTTTTTTGCTTGTGGTACTTGATGAAGTATTACTTTCTTTTACTCTCTTTGGAGGATTTGCAGTGACATCCTGTTGCTTTTCTGTTTGATTTATTTTTCTTTTATAACGTTTTACTTTTTGTGGAACAGAATATGTGTTTAGATGGGGAGTGTACAGTGAGCAAAGTCTATTGTATTCTAAAAGCCAATCTCCGCCCTATCACGAATTGCAACTTTTTGTTGAAAGTTCTTGATAAGGTGGCCACTCATCAATTTCAAGTGTATGTTGACAAGCACGACCTGCTACACTCACAGCAATCAGGATTCAGAAGTGCTCATAGCACGGAATCAGCATTACTCGACCTTCAATCTAAAATGCTAGAAATCCTCGATAAAGGCAAGGCCGGCCTGCTCATCCTATTGGACCTCTCGGCGGCTTTCGATTTATTAGACCACGAGAAGCTCCGTGAGGCCCTGGGAAATGCAGGCAACTGTGCCGCGGAAGCCATCGACTGGATATCCTCTTTTTTGAATGACAGAAAATCCAAAATCACCTGGGGTGGACACTCTTCTGGCACGAATCCAGTGGATTGTGGCGTCCCTCAAGGTGCTAGCTTCTCCCCTCTCCTATTCAATTTATATATCCGTGGCCTCTGTGCCCTTCTTTCACAGTTGGATATTTATTTTACCAATTTTGCAGACGATACTCAACTTATTATAGAACTCAGTGGAGACCACACCACAGACAATAACAGACTCTCAGCAATCTATAATACTATAGAAAGCTGGATGAAAGCCCACTGGATGTGTCTGAATAGTTCAAAAACAGAATTTATGACATTCGGATCTTCAAAAGCCTTATCCAATCTAGGCCCAGCCTACTCATCATTTCTTATTAAGGACTCTAGCATCACGGTCCTAACTAAGGTGAAAACACTTGGCATATACCTGCAATCCTCATTAGGAGCAGACGCTCAAGTCGCTTTTCTTAAAAAGAACTGCCAGTACCACCAGAGATTACTACGCCGCATTAGGCCATATCTCAACGCTACAAATTGCGCCACCATTTCTAGAGCCACGATATTGTCCCGACTGGATTATGGGAATGCGCTGATGCTCGGTTCAAGTAAATCTTGCATTAAACAATGCCAGATCATCCAGAATAACACTGTTAGAACTATTACCGGGAAGTCCAAGCGCGAGCACATCACCCATGACCGAATAGGCCTTCACTGGCTCGGCATTGAGGAGCGTATTAAATTCAAATCCCTGACACTTGTCCACCGCTGTCTTTTTGGCACGGCTCCTACATACCTAGAGAAGGAATTTCTTTGGTACGAACCAAGCCGCTGTCTTAGATCAGCAAAAAAAGGGCTACTCAAAGTTAGCCACACCAGAGTCAAAGCTACTGGACTCGGGAGAGCCTTCCCCACCAAAGCTATTGCACTCTGGAACGAGCTTCCTGAGAAACTCAGATTAGAAAGTAGCTACTCGCTATTTAGGAAGCAGCTGAAAACTCTACTCTTTCGATAATTCGTTACATTACATATTCAGCATGGACTCCTTTGAGTCCCCTGTCCTCCTTTTTCATGTTGTCCTGTGATCTGTCCGCTTGTGTTGTTGTCGCGCCCTGATGCTTGCGAGCTTCGGCGCGTTATAAATATAAAAAAAAAAAAAAAAAAAAAAAATGCAAGGAATATCAGCGTTTATTTTACTTGCATCAAAGTTGATTAGAAATAGACCGTCAAGTGTACGTAAGCGTGATAGTGCTACGTAGCTCATGCCTTCTTTAAAGACTGTGTTACCAATATCTATCATTGCTTTGTCTAGGGTAAGACCTTGTGATTTATGAATCGTGACTGCGTATGCAAGAGTTAGAGAAAATTGTTCTCTGCGTACATACATGTCTTTGAAGAGAAGGAATCGAGCTGTTGAGCGTCCTATCCTTTTAACTTCTGAAAGTTTGTCAAAGAGTATATTGACAAACTGAATTTTGTTGTCACGTGGGTATGTTTGAAAGCCAACAACTGTACCCAGTGCTCCATTATCTAGTCCTTGGTCCACGTCAAGGTTACATTTAAGCATTACTCTGCAATTTAAGGATAATTTTAATATATTTTCTAAGCCTGCTGTGTTTGAGATTGATTTTTCTAAACTATTTAGGGGTCGATTCATGGAATTAATGTGCGCCGAAAATTCCCGCGCAGAGGTGCCAAAACGTGCGATTCGCAGTGCAAGTGTGAAAATCGCAGGGAAACCAGCGCACATCGATTCATGGAAGTCCGTGCGCGAGAAAAACATTGGATGTGCGCTGAAAAAGTGCACCGCGCACGCCGGCGCACAGGCCATCCAACAGCGTGCGCCACGGCCATTGCGAAATCGCACATAGCGCAGCGCACATCACAAAAGTAGGCGGAACACGGGGCGTAACACTCGGAATGGGGAACAACGCGTGAAAATATGGGCGTCATGGGGGAAGTACAGGAGGCAAGTGCGCGGAACACCCACACGCTCGCCTACAACCCGTATTCATGGAATCGCATAGGGCAAACCAGCGCACGGTGAAAGACACGCACAAGGCCAAACAAGTACGCCACAAGAAAGCAGGCGGTAGCGTCCCTGCGCCTGAAATAAATGTGCGCCAAAATGTGCGCTAACAAAAAGCACCTATATACAGCCATGATGAATGGTCCATACAGTGGCCCTCTAGGACAAATGAGGTGCAAAGGGGTACTGACAAACACAGACACCCGCTGTGTGAAAAATACTGTGTGCGTGTGTTTCTGGGTGCGCGGGAAGTTCCACACGCGATTAGCCTGGGTACGTGTACTTCGGGGTGCGCGGGAAGTTCCACACGCGATTAGCCTGGATACGTGTGTTTCGGGGTGCGCGGGAAGTTCCACATGCGATTGGCCTGGGTACGTGTACTTCGGGGTGCGCAGGAAGTTCCACACGCGATTAGCCTGGGTATGTGTACTTCGGGGTGCTCGGGAAGTTCCACATGCGATTAGCCTGGGTACGTGTGTTTCGGGGTGCACGGGAAGTTCCACACGCGATTGGCCTGGGTACGTGTACTTCACGATGCGTGGGAAGTTCCACACGCGATTAGCCTGGGTACGTGTGTTTCGGGGTGCGCGGGAAGTTCCACACGCAATAGGCCTGGATACGTGTACTTCGGGATGCGCGGGAAGTTCCACACGCGATTGGCCTGGGTACGTGTACTTCGGGTGCACGGGAAGTTCCACACGCGATTGGCCTGGGTACGTGTATTCCGAGGTGCGCGGGAAGATTCACACGCGATTTCAGCAGGTGTTCCCTCTACACCCTCCACGGCCCCTGCAGGCAGCCCACACCACAGGGGACTACCCTGCACCCCTGCTCATGTCCCACAAGCAACCCATCCACCATGGCCATGCCCCCCAGCCAACCCACATGTCACCTTGCACTACTGATCACCAACACATGTCTCCCATCACCCCCAGCATCTAGAGGCACCCTCCACCAGGCCCCCACTCATGTCCCCCTGCACCCCCACCCCCAGCAGTGCAGGGCACCCTCCACTAGCCCCCCACTCATGTCTCCCACCACCCCCAACCCCCAGCATCCAGGGGCACCCTCCACCAGGCCCCCACTCATGTCTCCCACCACCCCACCACCCAGCAGTGCAGGGCACCCTCCACCAGGCCCCCACTCATGTCTCCCACCACCCCCACCCCCCAGCAGTGCAGGGGCAACCTCCACCAGGCCCCCACTCATGTCCCCCTGCACCCCCACCCCCCAGCAGTGCAGGGCACCCTCCACCAGGCCCCCACTCATGTCCCCCTGCACCCCCACCCCCCAGCATCCAGGGGCACCCTCCACCAGGCCCCCACTCATGTCTCCCACCACCCCCACCCCCCAGCATCCAGGGGCACCATCCACCAGGCCCCCACTCATGTCTCCCACCACCCCTACCCCGCAGCAGTGCAGGGCACCCTCCACCAGGCCCCCACTCATGTCCCCCTGCACCCCCACCCCCCAGCAGTGCAGGGCACCCTCCACCAGGCCCCCACTCATGTCCCCCTGCACCCCCATCCCCCAGCATCCAGGGGCACCCTCCACCAGGCCCCCACTCATGTCCCCCTGCACCCCCACCCCCCAGCATTGCAGGGCACCCTCCACCAGCCCCCACACATGTCTCCCAGCACCCCCACCCCCCAGCAGTGCAGGGCACCCTCCACCAGCCCCCCACTCATGTCTCCCAGCACCCCCACCCCCCCAGCAGTGCAGGGGCACCCTCCACCAGGCCCCCACTAATGTCCCCCTGCACCCCCAACCCCCAGCAGTGCAGGGCACCCTCCACCAGCCCCCCACTCATGTCTCCCACCACCCCCACCCCCCAGCATCCAGGGGCACCCTCCACCAGGCCCCCACTCATGTCTCCCACCACCCCCACCCCCAGCAGTGCAGGGCACCCTCCACCAGGCCCCCACTCATGTACCCCTGCACCCCCACCTACAAGCATCCAGGGGCACCCTCCACCAGGCCCCCACTTATGTGCCCCTGCACCCCCACCCCCCAGCAGTGCAGGGCACCCTCCACCAGCCCCCCACTCATGTCTCCCACCACCCCCACCCCCCAGCATCCAGGGGCACCCTCCACCAGGCCCCCACTCATGTCTCCCACCACCCCCACCCCCCAGCATCCAGGGGCACCCTCCACCAGGCCCCCTCTCATGTCTCCCACCACCCCACCCCCCAGCAGTGCAGGAGCAGCCTCCACCAGGCCCCCACTCATGTCCAACTCACGTGTTCCATCACCCCCACCCACCAGCATCCAGGGCCACCTTCCACCAGGCCCCACTCATGTCCCCCTGCACCCCCACCCCCCAGCAATGCAGGGCACCCTCCACCAGGCCCCCACACATGTCCCCCTGCTCCCCCACCCCCCAGCAGTGCAGTGCACCCTCCACCAGGCCCCCACACATGTCCCCTTGCACCCCCACCCCCTAGCAGTGCAGGGCACCCTCCACCAGCCCCCCACTCATGTCTCCCACCACCCCCACCCCCCAGCATCCAGGGGCACCCTCCGCCAGGCCCCCACTCATGTCTCCCATCACCCCCACCCCCCAGCAGTGCAGGGGCACCCTCCACCAGGCCCCCACTCATGTCTCCCACCACCCCCACCCCCCAGCATCCAGGGGCAGCCTCCACCAGACCCCCACTCATGTCTCCCATCACCCCCACCCCCCAGCAGTGCAGGGCACCCTCCACCAGGCCCCCACACATGTCCCCCTGCACCCCCACCCCCCAGCAGAGCAGGGCACCCTCCACCAGGCCCCCACTCATGTCTCCCACCACCCCCAACCCCCAGCAGTGCAGGGGCAGCCTCCACAAGGCCCCCACTCATGTCTCCCTGCATCCCCACCCCCCAGCAGTGCAGGGCACCCTCCACCAGGCCCCCACTCATGTCCCCCTGCACCCCCAACCCCCAGCAGTGCAGGGGCACCCTCCACCAGGCCCCCACTCATGTCTCCCACCACCTCCAACCCCCAGCAGTGCAGGGGCAGCCTCCACCAGGCCCCCACTCATGTCTCCCTGCACCCCCAATCCCCAGCAGTGCAGGGCACCCTCCACCAGGCCCCCACTCATGTCTCCCACCACCCCACCCCCCAGCAGTGCAGGGGCAGCCTCCACCAGGCCCCCACTCATGTGCCCCTGCACCCCCACCCCCCAGCAGTGCAGGGCACCCTCCACCAGGCCCCCACTCATGTCCCCCTGCACCCCCACCCACAAGCATCCAGGGGCACCCTCCACCAGGCCCCCACTCATGTCCCCCTGCACCCCACCCCCCATCAGTGCAGGGCACCCTCCACCAGCCCCCCACTCATGTCTCCCACCACCCCCACCCCCCAGCATCCAGGGGCACCCTCCACCAGGCCCCCACTCATGTCTCCCACCACCCCCACCCCCCAGCAGTGCAGGGCACCCTCCACCAGGCCTCCACTCATGTCCCCCTGCACCCCCACCCACAAGCATCCAGGGGCACCAGGTGCTCAGAGGGTAGGCACTGTCCCCTGGGGAGGTGGTGATAGGGATCATTAGTGGGGTAGTGACATTACTCTGTATCTGTCATGCATGCGTGTGCTGTGCATTTATACTCACCAAGCAGCCATGCATCGCCATGCCGCCCAGCTTCCATGTCCCGGTTTAGGGTTGACATCCTGTAAATGAAGCTGTCGTGGGTGGACCCTGGATAGTTGGCATATACTGAGGTGATGATTCCCTTGGCATCACATACTACCTGGATGTTGATGGAATGCCAGTGCTTGCGGTTTCTATAGATGTGCTCAGATGCCCTGGGGGGACGTAGAGCCACATGGGTGCAATCAATGGCACCTAGCACTTTGGGGAATTGTGCCACCCTGTAGAAATCCTGGCTGACAGCATGCCTTTCTGCAGGTGTTCTGGGCAGGTATATGTGCCTGCGGACTGATGGGCGTGCAGTGATGATGGCCAACACCTGGTGTAGGCACAGTGACTGCGTGGCCTGTGACACCCCCCCCCCCACTATGGCACTTGTCCGCTGAAATGACCCGGTAGCCAAGAAGTGCAGTACATTGAGGACCTTCTCCAGGGGGCTGAGTGCTTGGGAGCACAGGGTGGGTGATGTGAGGTTATCCTCCCACTCACTGACCAGGTCGAGTATTATGTGAGGTGGAAACCTGTACCTCTCATACACCTGGTCAACAGGCATACCAAAAAGGCTGGTTCTGGGTGTGAAGATTCTGGCCCTGACTATCCTCCTCCTCCTCCTGCGGTATCCCACGGCCACTGCTGCTAGGAACGGTATATTCATCCTGGCGTCTGAGCTTGTTTGTTGTTTGCGCACACTTTTATGCTGCGCGGGACGTGCGCCTGCTTCATCTGGCGTACGTGTTTCCGGATTGGACCTTTTTTTTCGGCGCGTTGTAGGCGACCGTGTAAATCTTCCCGCCCACCCCAGGAATACACGTAACATGCTCTCCCAGGCCCAGTCTCAAGTGGATATTCCCGCCCACCCCAGGAATACACGTAACACGCTCTCCCAGGCCCAGTCGCGAGTGAATATTCCCGCCCACCCCAGGAATACACATACCCCACTCTCCCAGGCCCAGTCGCGAGTGAATATTCCCGCCCACCCCAGGAATACACGTACCCCACTCTCTCAGGCCCAGTCGCGTGTGGAAGTTCACGTGAACCCCGTAATACACGTACCCTGCTGATATCACGTGTGGAAGTTCACGCGAACCCCATAATACACGTACCCTGCTGATATCGCGTGTGGAAGTTCACGCGGACCCGTAATCCACGTACCCTGCTTATATCGCATGTGGAAGTTCACGCGGACCCGTAATACACGTACCCTGCTGATATCGCGTGTGGAAGTTCACGCGGACCCATAATACACGTACCCTGATGAAATTGCGTGTAAGACTACCTGCGCACCCCTGAAATACACGTACCCAGGCAAATCGCACTGCTGGGGGGTGGGGAGACATGAGTGGGTGCCTGGTGGAGGGTGCCCCTGGATGCTGGGGGGTGGGGGGGTGGGAGACATGAGTGGGGGCCTGGTGGAGGGTGCCCCTGGATGCTGGGGGGTGGGGGTGCAGGGAGACATGAGTGGGGGCCTGGTGGAGGGTGCCCCTGGATGCTGGAGGGTGGGGGTGCTGGGAGACATGAGTGGGGGCCTGGTGGAGGGTGCCCCTGAATGCTGGGGGGTGGGGTGCAGGGAGACATGAGTGGGGGCCTGGTGGAGGGTGCCCCTGACTGCTGGGGGGTGGGGGGTGGGAGACATGAGTGGGGGCCTGGTGGAGGGTGCCCCTGACTGCTGGGGGGTGGGTGTGCAGGGGGACAGGAGTTGGACATGAGTGGGGCCTGGTGGAGGGTGCCCCTGGATGCTGGGGGCTGGGGGTGCAGGGAGAAATGAGTGGGGGCCTGGTGGAGGGTGCCCCTGGATGCTGGGGGTGGGGGTGCAGGGAGACATGAGTGGGGGCCTGGTGGAGGGTGCCCCTGGATGCTGGAGGGTGGGGGTGCTGGGAGACATGAGTGGGGGCCTGGTGGAGGGTGCCCCTGGATGCTGGGGGGTGGGGGTGCAGGGAGACATGAGTGGGGGCCTGGTGGAGGGTGCCCCTGGATGCTGGGGGGTGGGGGGTGGGAGACATGAGTGGGGGCCTGGTGGAGGATGCCCCTGACTGCTGGGGGGTGGGGGTGCAGGGGGACATGAGTGGGGGCCTGGTGGAGGGTGCCCCTGGATGCTGGGGGGTGGGGGGGTGGCAGACATGAGTGGGGGCCTGGTGGAGGGTGCCCCACAGTGCTGGGGGGTGGGGGTGCAGGGGGACATGAGTTGGACATGAGTGGGGCCTGGTGGAGGGTGCCCCTGGATGCTGGGGGGTGGGGTGGGTGGCAGACATGAGTGGGGGCCTGGTGGAGGGTGCCCCACAGTGCTGGGGGGTGGGGGTGCAGGGGGACATGAGTTGGACATGAGTGGGGCCTGGTGGAGGGTGCCCCTGGATGCTGGGGGGTGGGGGTGCAGGGAGACATGAGTGGGGGCCTGGTGGAGGGTGCCCCTGGATGCTGGGGGGTGGGGGGGTGGCAGACATGAGTGGGGGCCTGGTGGAGGGTGCCCCTGGATGCTGGGGGGTGGGGGTGCAGGGAGACATGAGTGGGGGCCTGGTGGAGGGTGACCCAGGATGCTGGGGGGTGGGGGGGTGGCAGACATGAGTGGGGGGCCTGGTGGAAGGTGCCCCTGGATGCTGGGTGGTGGGGGTGCTGGGAGACATGCGTTGGTGGACAGTAGTGCAAGGTGACATGTGGGTTGGCTGGGGGCATGGCCATGGTGGATGGGCTGCCTGCGGGACATGTGCAGGGGTGCACGGTAGTCCCCTGTGGTGTGGGCCGCCTGCAGGGGCCGTGGAGGGTGTAGAGGGAACAGCTGGGAGGACCCACACGGCCAATTCACGTGTAGTACTCCCCGGCACCCCCGCAATACTCATAGGCTGCTGGATTTGCGTGTGAAACTTCCCGCGCACCTTGGAATACATGTACCCTGCTGAAATCGCGTGTGAAACTTCACGCGCACCCCGAAATACACGTACCACGGACAATCGCGTGTGGAACTTCCCGCGCACCCCGAAATACAAGTACCCAGGCCAATTGCGTGTGGAACTTCCTGCGCACCCCGAAATACACGCACACGCTATTTTTCACACAGCGGGTGTCCGTGTTTGTCGGTACCCCTTTGCACCTCATTTGTCCTAGAGGGCCACAGTATGGATCATTCATCATAGCTGTATATAGGTGCTTTTTGTTAGCGCACATTTTGGCGCACATTTATTTCAGGTGCAGGGACGCTACTGCCTGCTTTCTTGTGGCAGACTTGTTTGGCCCTGTGCGCGTCTTTGACCGTGCGCTGGTTTGCCCTATTCGATTCCATGAATACGAGTTGTAGGCGAGCGTGTGGGCGTTCCGCGCACTTGCCTCCTGTACTTCCCCCGTGACGCCCATATTTTCACGCATTGTTCCCCATTCCGAGTGTTACGCCCCGTGTTCCGCCTACTTTTGTTATGTGCGCCGCGCTATGTGCGATTTCGCTGTGGCCGTGGCGCACGCCGTTGGATGACCTGTGCGCTGGCGTGCGCCGCTGACTTTTTCAGCGCACATCCAATATTTTTCTCGCGCACAGACTTCCATGAATCTATGTGCACTGGTTTCCCTGCAATTTTCTCACTTGCACTGCGATTCGGACGTTTTGGCACCTCTGCGCCGGAATTTTCGGCGCACATTAATTCCATGAATCGGCCTGTGAGTATGGAATATGAATGACAAAAGAGACAGTATTGAGACAATGGTAGATAAAAGGAGTTATGTAAGGTACATGATAATAAAGGGATCATGCCAAATATACTAAAATACTAAACTCAATATATCTTAAAACAATCCTTTTAAGGACTACTTATGACATATAAATACACACATACAATGAAATTACATCCAAAAACATGTTCTAAAATAAATCATCACTCATAGCCGTGGCTAGAGTTCATTGACTTTTTTTTCCTAGCCATAGTTACAATATGATACATAAAGAAGAAAGTCGCATATGTTTTTATACATATATACATATTTACAGAATAGATAATTCTTAGATTAGACTCTTTAGGGTACAAACAGCGTACCTTTTTTGCACATTGAGGCCTGTAGCTACGGGTAAGGTCAAACAAAACTGTGGCTACAACCCTCCCCAGTCGTGGCTGCGATTGATTGCACCTCTGAAATTCATCACCTCATTGGACGACATGGTAGGCGCGGTTATGCATCTATGTTAAAAACAAAATCTTTCCTCCGTAAAAAATATATATAATTAGTTAAAGAACACACACTTTAAGAAACACCATTTAATGCACACGTTTTATGACGCACATATCTTGTATGCAGTGCATCACATGTACTATATAAGATACATTTGTGATTTCAACACTGTTGTTCTCTTTGCACATAGTAATCATTGGGTCATTGGGAAAGAATTAAAAAACATAGTGGCAGTACACCATTACATTCAATTTCTGCCACCACTGTCACTTCCTCCCAAATAGGAAGGCTTTTGTTCAACACAGTTTCAGAACATAGTCCACAATCAGCAGACCACTGTACAAGTAAAAGAAAGTAAACCTTTACCCTCAAACACCTGCATACAAAAATATAAATAGATACATAAAAATACTATTGAATTTAAACAGCATATTACTAACACTTTAAACAAAATCAAACATTAACTGTAATTAAATCTGAGTATATGAAAAATAATACCAAAATATGCCATCTCACAATAGTAATACATAGAACTGACACACATTTTATTAAGCAGCATTAAAGTAAAAGGTAAAAAAAATAAATCGATCAAAAATAAACTGCCACTAAATCTAACTAGGCCCAAAATAGTGCCAATATATACCATCTGATAGCAGTGGTCATTTATTTGACACATAACATCCCAAACAAACTTTTACATATGTAATACTATAGTGGTGCTTAAATCCAAAACAGTCACACAGTCAGCATACTGTACTGTGGGAGTTCTGCAATCAAAATGAGAATACTACACAAAATAGTTGCTTTTATACTACCCAAACACAATAACACAAAAAGAAGACTATATATTAAACAAACTACTAAAATGGCAAACATATTTTCACAACAACCTAACACAGACTGTTACACAAATAGAACAGTAACAACAACCAATAACAAACAATCACAGAAATCAGTTTTTGCCCCTGTTCAGCATCTCTTGTAGCCGCGGCTATTCGACCCGGCTACAAATCTTGTCTTGTAGCCATGGCTACATGTACATTTTCTGCAAATACAAAATCAAACTAAGCCAACCTTCAAAACTTCAAATAAGACAAGGGAACACCTAATCACACACAATAACAAACACAGATATAATTCTGAGCTGTATCATCCACATAACAATATGATTATTGCACAGAAAATGTATGGTTGCATCTACCAGAACAACCAATGAAATTACTAAATGTGTTGACACCCCCACGCACATGCGTGTTGTAGCCGTGGTCATAGAGAGGCCTCGCTATTCGTCTGTTGACAGCCTTGGATACCACACATCCATATACACTTGACATGATATTTGCTAGTAAGTAGCCGCAGCTGCGCAGGGTACCACGTTTACCCATGGGCAGCAATGCTGCACACCGGGTGGGTGCTGGGTAGCCATGGGTAAACACACCAGCCATGGCCGTGGCTAGGCACAATCCTCAATACTCCAATCACACCCTTTTTTTTTACAGCTACGGTTATAATATTTAAAAACAATATAAGTATTAAATAGGAATGATGAAAGAGTCAGTAGTGATACAATGATAGTAAAAAGGTGTCACTACAGTAAATGACTGCTCATGGAGTTATGTAAAGTTATGTAAAGTGGATGATAATAAGGAAATCATAGTATACATAGTAGTTAGGTTGCAGAAGATGGGGTTAACTTAGCTGCATGCAGACACGTACATATACATAAGTATCCTTTTATAAGTATCCTTTTATCTGCAAAAAAAGAAAACCCAATTAGTTAAGGAACACACTACATGAAAAACTATTAAATACATTTATTTTGACCCTCACACATAGTGCAATGTATACAACTTGGATTAAAAACAAAACAAGTATAAACAGGGGAGATTATACTAGGTAGTTGCAATAGAATGGATGTGGTAGGGTAAGTAAACTTGCAGAGCAAGTGAATATAGGGTGGGACAAATAAACTTGGAGAGCATGGGATAGAAAACAAACACATAGGGGGAAACACTAGTACTTTTTAAAAATTCTTTTGTAGCATTGCCTTATCTCTGTAGCTTTATATTTTCCTCCTCTATTAGACATTTAAAGGTTTTTGACAATTATAGCAGAATGAATACCACCACAGAGAGTTGACAATACATCAAACTGAAATAAGACGGAAATAAGACGGAGCTGCTGTGGGTGGCTTCAGCTTTACCTCCATAATAAAAGCAATATGTTCAGAAAACAATTTCTGACATTTGCCAATATTACCGGGTGAGGTACCAACACAGCAAAAAGGAGATTGAGAAAGTGTTGTGTAACTTTTGTGGAAAGGTTTTACAGAGGGATCCTTCAAACAAACTGCCGCAAAATCTGGGAATTTCAACGTTCATTCAACATCTTCTCTGCATACATTGCAATAAAGTGAAAGAATAAAATATGAAGGCTCTTATGAAACATCAAGTCAAAGCGCATGGGACAAAATCAGCAAACCAGTATTTATCATCTGCAACACAGTGTTCAAATACTATCGCTACTTATTTTCCCCAACCAACACCCAACCTCATCCCATCCTGCTTTCACCCGATCTGTCAAATCATTTGGTAATGTGCGAAATCTGTCACAGCTGGATCAAGGTGAGCGATACCATCGTAGACGGTTTGGACACGGTTATTTCAGAACACCAGGACAATTGCCAATTCTGGGTGCAGCATTCAAACCTAGACTAGGGTGGCTGAAGTTCAAAAAACACGGAAACAATGGGTTGGACACAAATAATGACAGTATAGTGCACAGCAGTACAGAGGATAAGGGTTCAATCCATAGGGAATAATACAGTAGGAGATGGTATATGTGACCCAATTGCCAGAAGTCATTACAAAATAGTATAGGTTCCCAATCCACCCACACCACATAACTGGGCTACAGGAATGAAATATTTTTCAAACATGGAGAAACTACATAGACCTGTACAAGATGTAGAGAATAAAACAGAGAACAAACTAGCAATAACATTTTAAAAACGACCACTACAATACAGAAACAGGGATATATAAACTGGGTGAGAATAAACAAAGGACGTTATAGTGGGTGGTTGCAGGACATACGATGGGGAAGATCAAGTAAACTTGGAAAACAAGAGAAAAGAGGATGGGATAAGTAAGCTTGGCGAACAAGGGATAGAAAACAATCACACAGGTACAAACACTGGTACTTAGAGCAGTCGTTTTCACCCCACAAAAATACAACCTCCAAGAAGACCACTGCAGATACTTGGAATTATTTTAAGATAACAGAACACTTGTTGAAAAAAAAGAGAAAGTTCTATGCACCTTGTGCAAAAAGACACTAAGAGGTGGACCTTCAAATGTTCTATTTCAAAGCTTGGAAACATCCAGTTTCAGTGGGATTTCACAGACAGTGAATGAAACCTCAACTTCTGCAGCATTGTCAATTCCACCTGTTCCAATTGTACTGCTCCCAATGTTTCAGTGATGAGAGTAAGGTGTTGCCTATGCCACAGTTGGCTTGACCCGGGAGATGCCACACCAGCCCATTGAGAAATGACTCTATCCAGACATAATGTGCATTGCTATCACTAATTCACTACCATAATAGGGATACAATCACTAATGGAATGGGAAGTACTGCAAAGTACTGTTGACTGTTGCGTGGTACTTTGCAGTTTGGAGTTTGGATTCATCTGGAATTGCATTGAGCGGCGCTGTCAGCAGTATCCCAGGAGGATTGCTTTCACTGCGACACCTGAAGGTTCCTAGCCCTTTAAGAACAAAGGACTTTTTTTTTCTTCTGTTTGGTGGCCCCGCCTTTGGATCTCCGTCACTCCCATCCACTTCCTACCATCTCTATTTATATCCAGGAAGTAGCACACCCGTGGCGCACCGAGAAGTACCGCAAAGTACTGTTGACTGTTGTGTGGTACTTTGCAGTTTGGAGTTTGGATTCATCTGGAATTGCATTGAGCGGCGCTGTCAGCAGTATCCCAGGAGGATTTCTTTCACTGCGACACCTGAAGGTTCCTAGCCCTTTAAGAACAAAGGTGACTTTTTGAACGAAACTGAACAGGATCAAATGTTTGTGTTTTCTTTAATTCACTCGAATTAGAGTCGCTAAGTCCTTCTTTTGTTTTTGTGTTTTCTAAGGACTTTTTTTTCTGTTTGGTGGCCCCGCCTTTGGATCTCCGTCACGCCCATCCACTTCCTACCATCTCTATTTATATCCAGGAAGTAGCGAACCCACGCGCGCACCGGGAAGTACCGCAAAGTACTGTTGACTGTTGCGTGGTGCGCGGCGTGCGGTGTGCTGAGGTATTGGTAGGTATTTTGTGCATGTTTCTGTTCGTAATCATTAAAGCGTAGCATTAGAGAGGGCTTTAAGTCCCTGACGTGTTTTAATCCTCTCTAATTTGTTGGTGAGACTATTTTCCTGGTGTTAACTGGTACACCCTCCCTTGAAAATGATGCCGCCCACTCTTAAAACTGGCATGCCCTCAAAGCTTGCTCCATTGTCCCTGAGCATGAGCCCTGCCCGCTCTTCTCATTCCTCGAATCATGAATACTCCACACCTTTTGGTGGAAAGGGTAGTAGTCATGGTTTTGTTAATGCAGACATCCACTTGTTTTGCAAAGGCTCGTTGTCAGCCCACATAGCCAGAAACTCACGGGAGATGAATTCTGTATGTGATGTTACACCAAGTGTCAGCAAAATGCAAATCACCTCTTCATCCACAACTGTCCCTATGAAAGGTTTGCCCTCAGTGTCTATCATAGAGGATTGCGTGGTCCCTGTGCGGATCTCCCAACCACACCCAAATAATATGTCCCTAACTGACACTGCCATTTTGGACACTTTGGAATCGGCCCCCAAAGTCACAGTCTTTATTCCAGAAGTTGCATTTCCAATCAGTGGCGTTGCCAATTCAGATCCAGCCTTTGTTTCTGTTTCTGCCTTATCTTCTGGTGATGTTGCAATTATTGATCTCGATCCTGATGACTCCGTATTTTCAGATAAGTGTTTGTCTGATAATCTTTCCCGTTCACCAGTAATGTTCTCTGAGGTCTCATGTATATCTGTCAAGTCTATCAGTATGCCTATGCACTCTCAGCACTCACATATTACTAATACATCCTTGCATTCACGCAATACTGCCCCTCAGGTTGATGCTACATTAATGGCAATGAAATCTGCCCTCCAAGTTCTGGGTAATTTATATAATGTCCTTGATCGTAGGTTATTGACCCAAGAGTAAATGTTAAAAAAGATTCTGACCTTCCAAATGGAAGGGGAAGTCAGGATTAACCAATTGTTAATGCCGTGTGTTCATCCTGTCCCCTCTAAAACAATTGTCTCATCTATTGCTTGCCAAACAAATGAGGGTCGCTCTAATCAGTCCTTTCTGTGTCCTCCCCAAGCGAGTTCCAATAGTGCATCGGTGGGTGCCCTCCCCTGTTTTAAAGAGATCATCTATGTTAACCCAACGGACTCTCCTGCATTGTCGGCTCCTCCACTCATTGCCCCCTCCTTAAAGGAGCCCATGTTGGATGTAATGCCTATTCAGTCCAAAGAGTTATATTCAATCTTCATTCAATCTAAAGTTCTGCTTAAAGCCTTGGATGTTCCGCCGCCCCCTGGTAATCCTCGAGGCGAACTGCATTTAGGCTTGCATAAAGCTCTTAAACTACCAAAAAATCAACCTGCTCCCAAGATTGTGGGGAAGGCGGTGGCAAAACTATTTTTCAAATCGATTTCGTTGCCAAGCAAAACCAAAATTTCAATATCTAAATCCATCAAGAAAAAGTATATGCTATTGAACCAGGCCAAATTAAAAAGCAATTTCACTGGGTTTACTCCACTGCAGGCTTTATCTTATCTGCCTTTAGATGATTTAGTGAGAGAGATCTCACACCCGGTGCCTGTGGAATCTGCTTCTTTGACCTGTACTCAGACCAGTCAAAAAAAGATTTTAAAAAAGGCCCTGTGTCCAATATGGGCTTAAAAGAGGCCTCGATGAGTGAAGTGGCGAGACACAGAGCTGAAATACGAAGGGCTGTTGATGCTTACATGGTTGGTCACTCTTCTCCTCATATAGAAATATGTGCTAAACCTACCCCTCCAATGTTAGATCAAATCTCAGCTAACAAGTCCCTCGGTGTAAGTTTGCCCGATCACAGGGAATTAGTTATTTGTCCTGCCACTGCATCTGGTTTCTTGCCTTCCTCAGATCCTCGATCTATCACAAGTGGCATCTCTAAATCCATTACTCCCTCTCTGATTCCCATTGAGCTTTCCAAAGCTATTGTAACTCTCATTGAAAATGCTCTGCACCCCAAGAAATCTGCTGAACCTCATAAAGAAATGGCAGTTGAAGTAGTTAACCAAAAAAAAAACTGAGGCGAAGGTGGTCAGCTCGAATGCACGAAAGAGGCTCGCTTTATGTTCTCTCATTTTAAAGTGTAGGCCCACTCCGTGCACACAATATGATTTGAATCGTAGAGCTGTAATGGCAATATTTTCAGACAAACAATATCTAGAGGACTTAGTGTCCTCTGACTTAACATTGGTAGAGTTTGTTGACAAGAGAAATCTTAATGCTGTTAGATTGTGGATGCAATCGAGGGTGATTCAAAATGTGATATGGCAAGCAAAGGGTTCATTATACGATTTAGGCTTTACACTAAGTACTGATGACAATGGAATTACTGTATCATCTTGTCTGCAGACCCAAGTGGAAATTGTAAAAAACAGATCTCAAGATGTCAGTGGCTTTGAGGGAGCTCAACCATTGGTGAAAACATGTGTTTGTGAGTGCACCTCAAAATCGAATTAACTAGAATCCCCTCCCTTGGAGCATCTAATATCACTCTTGAGCTGGAATACAAGAGGCCATAAACATCTCTTGAATAATGATCTGAATAATTTTAACCAATATGACATCGTCCTCTTTCAAGAGACTCGGTTGACACTCGCCCCTTTTTGGGTTGGTCTTGAGGTCCATTTACATCCTGCCTCGAAAGCCTCTTCGGGAAGACCTACCTCTGGTCTCTTAATAGATGTTAAGATCCAAAATGGGATGTCTTCTAGTTTTTGGGCATCTCCGAATAAGTTCATGTTGTTGATTAAAGTGAGACATCTAAGGGTCTATTATGCTGTTCTTAATGTGTATTGGACCACAGCTGGAATCACTGATGAGTGCTTTTTCAGGGATTTCAACAGCTTATTAGACCTGATACCACAAGATCAGAGTGTTACGTATGTCATCTTGGCCGACAATCTAAATTTAAATCGCTTTTTAAAAAAAAGGAAAGCAACCCAGTGAAAGATTAATGTGCTGGAATTGTCTTGTCAAACATAGGAGTCTATATTTGTTGAATGGGGCCTTTTCATGTAAACATGGCATTGTGGTCCAAAATGCAAACATTTTACATTAGCACCAATGACGAGAGTGATCACAACATACTCTTGTTAAAGGGGTAAATTATCCTGTTCAGCACACGCATGTACAGGGTTGTTTGGTAGTGAATTCGGGTGGGAATCGGCTCTGATGGACGGAGGATGCCTTGATCCACTTTAATCAGCTATTATCACAATCAAATGTGAAGGCCAATAACAAAGATTTTGGGTTGGGGCTGTTAAACAGTGATGCAATACAATCCTTTAGCCATCGTAAAACGACTGCTGGCAATCTGTGAGTCATCTTCACACTTTTGATAAGTCAGTTTATCTAAGGAAAAAGTTATATCGTGCAGAGCTTAGAAAGCTTGCAAGGCTTCCTCCTTCCCTTTGTGCGACTCTCACTCGTAAAATCCGAACTGCTCATAAGAACTGGGTAAAGGGGCATAGGGCCCTGCTTTATCAGAGTGATGGAGCTAACATGTTGAAGATCTTACCAGAGAAAAATATCGCCAAAATGTGGACCGTATTGAACAAAGCTCTTGGTGTTCACCAACTAGATATACAGATCACCCAGGTTGATACCCAACAGTGGGTTTCATACTTTGAATCCTTGTATTCACCCCCTCTTGGCTCTAGAGACTAAGAACATTCAATATCCACAATCAAGTTCCATCTGGACGTCGATCAGAGCACAATCTTGAGGTTAATTAAATCAGCAAGTAATTCGCGGGCGGTAGGTCTGGATGGCATTTCAAATTATGCCAGGAAGTCTCATCCGGAGATCTGGACATCCATCCTTGTCAATACATTTTCGGCTGTTAATCTGAAACAGGAACTGCCGAAAACATGGACCCAATCAATCATGGTCCCAATTTATAAAAAAGGTGACCGCAAACTACCCATAAGTTACCAGCCTATTTCACTGCTCGATGCCCCTGGAAATTTTTTTGCAAGGTTAATTCTGAATGAACTCAACACATGGGCAGACACAACACATCTAAAAGGTCCTCTTCGATCAGGCTTTGTAAAGGGTTTGGGCACGATACCAAATATTTTCGCACTCCAGATGATACAAGCGCACCAAGCAGCATGCGGGCAATCTCTATATTTGGCCTTTATCGATTTCAAGGCTGCTTTCGATTCGATTGATGGGTCCCTATTGTTTGTGAAACTGCACAAACATCATTGCCCTCCCTCCTTGTTATCTTTGATAATATTGCTCCACACTGATACAACCATGCGGGTAAGAACTGATTTCAATGGAAAATTGTCCCCAATCATATCGACCCAAAGAGGTTTGAAGCAAGGTTGTGCCTTAGCCTCTTTTTTATTTAATTTCTTCATCTTTGGCATAGGGAACTCGATTAGAAACTGCATAGGTGATCTTCCGCAAATGGGAGGTCTGAGAATTTCGTATCTACTTTATGCGGACGATTTTATATTGTTGTCCCAAACCCCTAAGGGGCTTCAAAATATGCTTGAACAAGTAGGTTGCTATGCATTGGACAACAATTTAATTATTAACACAGAAAACACAAATAATGTTTTGTGAAAGTAATTGGGTTAGGAAAAATAAAGTCAAATGGCAATTACAACAATGTGATCTCCTAAGTGTGGAGCAATACAAGTACTTGGCCATAACCATTCAGTGTAAAAAAACAATGCAACAACTTACTTGTGAAATTCAAAATAAATTACAATCTCTCATATCTCAATCAAAAATATTGCAAGCAAAATTTGGGAAGTTCTCGCTAAAACACACCCTTAGCTTTTATAAAATGAAAGTCACACCAATTATCCTTTATGGTGTGGAAGCTTCTCTCCCTGATGGTCAACTGTTTTGGGATCATATTGAGTCCAAGTATTGGAAATCAATTCTACAACTACCCCGCGGTACACCAACAGCGATATTACGTTACGAACTGGGTGTATCATCATTATATCAGCAGGTGACTTGGAAGCAATGTGCCTTCCTTTGTAAAATGTTAGAAGGCTTAAGGAAAACGACAATCCTGGAAATATTAGCTCATGACCTAATGACTTCCCAGAAAACATTTGCAATGAGGTGGCAGAGTCATGTCTTGAATGCAGCAGCTGATTCTGCGGTAACGATAGACCCTCTAATCACCAACCCTGATCGGGCAAAGGTTAACATTTCCCAACATGATTGGTCTGAGAACCTCGTGAAATGCTCTAACCATAGAGATTTTACCATACATTTGTTTGGCACCAAAAATTATGGTACCATGGCGGGCTATCTTCTAAAATGCCCCTCTCAGTGCTTTCGGCATAAATTCTTGCGGTTCAGACTGAATCAGTGGAACACTAGGGATATTCTGTGCAGAAGAAAGCGTGTCACTCAAAAGCAACATTTTTGTTGCTACTGCTTAAATAGTAGTCAAAAAGAAACTCTACAACATCTCATAGTTGATTGCATCGCCCTGAACAATGTAAGACGCAAATGTTTTCAAAATAAAGTCATTGTACAGCAGTATTTAGATAAAGACCAACTTTGGTACTTATTATTTTCAAATCCAAGAACCACGGTACAAATTGAAATAGTTCAATTTTTAGATATCGTGCTGCCAGCTATAGAATATCTGAATATCTAAGAAATGTTTCACTAATTTAGAGAAGACTGGATATTTTATTAACCTTACCACTTTTATGAATTAATATATCTTGTAATGTTACTAATACGTTGATTTTAATGAATTGATTCCGTTTTTTTCTTTTTTTTTATTCCTTATATATGTACCCCCTTGTATAGAAATTGATGATTTGGCATTTCTTTTCCTTTCTTTTTTTATATGCATTTTGTTGTTTTGTATTGTGTTGTGAGGCTGTGTCTCTTTGCTAATTAGTGTGATTTACTTTTTCTTCGTTTTCTTTTGTGTCCTTTTTGTATTTATTTTGTATAAAGAAAAATTAATTTGAAAAGTTATATATTCAACTAAATAGATTAATAAAAAATAAAAAAAACAATCACTAATTCACTACCACAATAGGGATACAATAAAAGTATGAAACACTGTTAGTATAATCAAGGAACATACATATATAAACTGGGCGAGAACAAACAATGGACATTATGCTAATGAATTACAATACAGTGAATGGGGTAGGTTAAGTAAACTTGGAAAACAAGAAAGAATGGGGTAGGTTTAGTAAATATGCAGCACAAGAAAATATGGGGAAGCTTAAGTAAACTTGGAGAACATGGGAAACAAAACAGTCACGAAGATAGAAACAGTACCCATGACCAATCAGGGCACCCAATATTCCATAGACAAGGTATCTACCACATCCGAAAATATAACTTTATATTGATCATTGCAAACAGTCCTTGTTAGTGAACAATGTTCCATCAAAAGTTTATGAATATCACTACTGGTCAACCATCTGTTACAGGTGCACTAGAACAATCAATGTAGAAATGCAATACCTTCTCCACCACCACCTCCATCCACTGTTATGTTTTGAATATGGGTCGCCTTTACAGGAGTTAAATGTACAACATTTGGGGCAGGTCCACTGGGAGGATAAGAACGATGCATATCAGAAATCGCACGAGCCCCACAAAATGAAAATGCATGTGCCTCATACATTACATCAATGATAAACAGCACCTCATCCAGCAAGTCCATCCACCAGTGGAAAACCTTCAACAGTCAACCCTCAACCTCTGCGGGTACTGCTTCAATTTGATGTCTTACTAAACTACCAGCAACCAATGTATCTGTTAAGACAATAAAGTGTTACATAAGCCACAATTTGATTTCAACTAAAAATGCAACAACATAAGATTGCCACAGAGGTGCATCTACTTTGTATCTAATCTTCCTTCCCCATGGCAAGTTATTTCCTCGGTTTTTCTTCGTCCATTCCTACATTTTGAATACAGGTTGACATTTCACTGGAGTTAACTGAACAACTTCTTCAGTAGCCACAGAGCACCTCAAGTATTTGAACCCCATCGGCACACGATATGCAATGATATGATATGATATGGCATTTATAACGCTCCTAAGTGTTTCAAGTTGCGACGAGGCAAGGGAGGGGGAACAGAGGGAAGACAAAGACAACGATTCTACTAGGCAAGGTGTCATTCAGATTGCACAAGTGTCTGGGAAGGGGAAGGAGGAATGTGCGGGGGGTGGGAGAAGGGACAGTGCAGTATGTGGGATAATAGAATAAATAAATAGTAAGTGAAAGTATGGCCAGCTTGCGGAAAGTACAAGAGTAGGTGCAGACATCAGTTGTCAAGTGCTGGTGGTGAGACTGTAGGGATACAGAAAACAGTCCCGAAGTGTGGGGGTTGCCAGGAAGGCAGTGCAGGTGTGCGACTGGCAGGGGGAGGGGACCTGGTTCCAAGATCCGAGGGTGGCCAGGTAACCAGTGCAGTTTCAGTTTCAGCCAGGAAATTCAGCAGGGGAGAGGAGGGGAAAAAGCAGAAGCAAAGAGAAAGGTTTTGAGGTGCTTTCGGAACCGCAGATGATTCTCCTCAAGTTTCAGGGAGACAGGGAGGATATCTACCAACAACTCATTGCTTGGAGAATTGACTGACCCTGAGGGAGCTGGAGGCATATGAGCGAAGAGCTCGAGAAGGAAGATATTTAGGAAGAGCAAGTTGAAGGTATTGAGGCCCCAGACCCCAGAAGGCCTTGTGGACAATGCAGAGGGTTTTGAACATAATCCTCACAGCCACTGGGAGCCAGTGCAGTGATTTCAGTACTGGAGAGACGCTATCCCTTGGCTTGAGGCCAAGGACAAGTCTTGCAGTCCTGTTCTGGATGAGTTTCAGAGGGCGTAGAGTAGAAACAGGCAGATTTAGAAAGAGGCTGTTGCTTTAGCCCCGCCTAGAGAGAACCAGAGCTCTGGAGACAGTGAGCTTCTGATGGAAGGAGAGGGAAGGAAGAATACCTCTGAGGAGGTGCAGCTGGTAGTGTAACTTCTAGTGTGGAGTCGAAGATGACTCTGATGTTTTTAGCCTCACAGGTGGGAGCAGGAACGGAGGCCAAGGGAGGCCAGCCAGAGAGCAACAGATAAAGGTGAGAGCAGGTGTGCCAATGAGGAGAATCTCAGTCTTACTGGCATTAAGGCAGGGATCATTGGCGGCACACCACTCCTAGATATACGGACAGACAGTCAGAGATGAGAGAAGGAGAAAAGGTGGCAGAAGGGAGTCTGAAAAAACATAGCACTGAAAGTTGGGGCAAAGAGCGGAAATGCGGTGGGCAAAAAGTGGCAGGCATTGGTTGAACAGCCAAGGAGAGAGGTTATACCCTGGGGAACGCCACTGGTAGAGACAGAGATAGAGGACAGAAAGGACCCAAGTTGGACCTGGTAGGGTCGATCGGAGAGGAAAGAGGTCAGCCAAGCCAGGGCTTGATCAGTGATACCCAGGTTAACACAGAGACGGTTGAGCAGGATGGCATGGTTGACCAATTAATTCAGTGTGAAGATTTTCCAGGAGTTTGCCCAGGAAAGGGGTGATGGATATGGGGCTGGGATTGTAGTTAGCCGGGCAGGAGGGTTTGGCTGAGGGTTTCGAAAGAAGAGGGTGCACAGGGGAGTGCTTCATGGGGGCAGGGAAGAATCCAGTGGTGAAGGAGTCATTGCAGAAAGGAGTGGTTGCAGAAACAGCCAAAGCAGGAGCCAGGGTGTCAATGTGTTCCTTGATGGTTTTAGAGGAACAGGAGAGAACCTGTTTTGACGAGACTTTCATAGATGTGACTTGTCTAGAAACATTGTCTGGGGAGAACAGAATAATGGAAGAGAAGGAGGGAGGAAAAGTGGCCACAGAGCAGGGAGTAGAGGGAGGAGGAGGAGAGGAAGAGAGAGAGAAGAGGATGTCCTGAGTTTTTGAGATGAAATGAGAAGCCAGGGCTGTGCAGAGGGCCTGGGAGGGGACAGGAGAGGTAGAAACTGCAGTATGATTGGCCAGCTCCTTGCAGATTTTAAAGAGTTTTGGCCGAGTTGTTGGATGCTGCAGAGACGCGGGCTTGTATGAGGGCTCTCTTCTTAGTGCGGACATAGAGCCAGTATTGTCTTTGGAGCAGGCAGCAGGCCAGTGTGTCAGAGGAGGTACAGGAAGCACGCCATTTCCTCTCAGCCACCCTGCATTTGCGTTTAAGGGTGACGAGGTCTGAGTCGTACCAAGAGTTGCGCTTGGCTTTGGGCTTCGAGCGGATCCTCATGACAGGGGCAATAACATCAAGAGTATCAGATATAGCAGAGTGGAGTATAGAAAGGACTTTTCCAGGGTGTGAGTCAGCCAAAGACAGAGGGGGGGGTGAGAAAGTATCAGCAAAAGCCTCACCTGACACATGCTTTATAGGTTGGATAACTGAGAAGGTAGGTGGTAGTGCTGGGGTTGGCTTGGCCTGAAGGGTGGAGAGAGTGAGCTGGGAGGAAAGGAGAAAGAGATCCCTCCAGGAGAGAGGAGTGATGAGAGGGATAGAAAGGGGACGGTGTGTATGGATCTGAACATCCAGAGTGTGGCCTGCAGAGTGAGTTGAGCCAGAGGGGAGGATAGAGAGTGAGAGAGAGTTACAGAGGTCAGGAAAGATTTCAGAGGAAGGACAGGAAGCATTCAGGTGGATGTTAAAGTCTCCAAGAAGGAGACCCTTGCATATGAAAAATAAATCAATAAAACGATGCCAACATATTACGTGCTAAACAGAATAATAATATGTCACTGTCCAAGCTACTGTAAGCTCCCACCAGCCCATGCAAACATTGGCAGAGGTACAGTGAGCTATACAAGAGCCCATGCTAGTGTCACATTTTTGTCTATACAGACAATCATCAGATAAGAAGATATTGTTCTCAAGGCAAAACTGAAGCAATGACATATCATTTCATAGTTCTGTTTGTAACTCATATATTTAGAGTCTATAACATATTTGCATGCTAACAATCCTTTCTTGTGATGTATGCTTGTATACAGAGATGTTATATCAAGAGACACCAGTATAAATTTGGAATCCCGTTTCAGATCATCCACCTTAGTGAGAAGATCCTCAGTGCCTCTGAGGTATGAGTTTAAATCCTTAACAAAAGGATTCAAGAAGAAATCTAGGAACCTGGTTGTGTTTCTAGTAATAAACCATTGGAAGAAACAATCAGTCTTCCTGGTGGATTACAAATATCTTTATCTATTGTAGGTACAAAATAAAACACTTGTATGACCGGTGCATCAACTTTCAGGAACAATACCTCTTCTCGATCTATAATGTTGCGATAGGACCACTTATTCAGCAGTTGTTGGAACTCTAGTTGCATCTTTTTCACCATATCGACTTCACATGTTTTATAGCAATCAGTGTCTGATAATTGATGATAAGCTTCTTATTGTACTTTTCTCTGCTCCAGATAACTTCTCCTATTCCCTTGTCTGCTTGCTTTATAATGATTGCATCATCTTCCTGCAAATCAATAATCGCTTGCTTTTGTTCTATTGTAAGATTATCTGACTTGTTCACTGTCTGATTGGACAAGGATCTTAGGTCTTGAATGACCAATTCTTCAAAAAGATCAATTTTATTGTAATTGATGTTAGAGCAAAATGTGGATTTGACTCTCAGATCACTGGATCTTAAAAAATTGGTCTGCAAACCAAAAATGTATGTAGTAGGTCGGTCTGAGACATTTAATTTCTTGACAATTAGGGTTTCATCCAACGTCCTCTTCCTCTGTTCCTTTGCCCTCTCTCCGAACGTGTGATCCTGTTCAGGAATGATCCCTCTCCCACTTCTCCTGCTCCTTCTCTTTCTCTGCTTCCTTCTCCTCTTCCTCTTCCCGATGGCCGACCCCGTGGTCGGCATTCCGCTATATTGTCCATATGTTGGAGTTTGAATTCCTCAAGAAAATTCAATTTAGTGGGTCTTAATTCTGTATCTGAATGCTCCACTTATATTCCAGAACCACACATAATTCACTGTTTAATTGTTTCCTCTCAGTTGATACCCTGTCATATACAACCTTTAGAGATTCACTTACATCTGGCCTCATTTTCATTTACATAGATTTTTCTGCCAACATTAACTGTTCTTCTGTTTGATGGGGTGTTGATCACATGATTAGCACACTTTTTTTTTACACACAGCATGCGTTGCTGTCGCGGCACTGCTCTCGATTTTATAGGGTGGCCGGGGGGCATCATCAATCACCTGTGAGCTATTACTGGTGGTTCAAAGGATACAATCCTTGCCCACACCGTCCATGATCCTTAACTCCTACAGCCGCAATCACACCTCAGGTCTGAAGTCCTGCGTTTTTATATACTCAGTGGGTCGGGGAGGGGATGGGTAGTTACAATCATCTATGAGCCCTCACTGGGTATATTCCCATCAGGAACCAACAGTGGAGCTTAACACACACATCTCCACCATGCTCAGAACATCACACACACGTTGCAAGCACCTTACATTTCGAATGTGCACTGCATCAACTTGGCTCTTGATCTTATAGTGGGTGGGTAGGCAGGGTGCCCAATCTGCTGTGAGCTCCCACAAGTGGTTTAGAGTGTATAATCCCTGCATGCATCACTAGCAGAGTTGAGCTCGCACAAGCTCCAGCCCACAAAAGCTCAGAAAAGTATACCCACGTTGCAAATTCAGAGGACCGGACAATTAATTTGATCCATTCCCCTAACAGGTTATACGTCAAGGCACATCATACCATTACTTGCACATCCATACACTGTCCTAGTGCGTAGTTATTTGCACCATGTGTTTGTTACTAGATATATTGCGTGCGGCATGCATTATATTTTTACATTAAATTTAGTATTGTAAATAAAACCTTTAGGATGCAATGATGTATTCATGTATTACATTCATCCATCATTAGTATTTTAAATATATGACAAGAGGTTTTACTGGCAAGATCATTTTATCAACAAACCTAATACTTCTATATCTTAGATTCATTTTTTCAAAAAATGATCTGCATAGACCCACATCATTCCTCCTTTTCGTGTGCAGTTACTTGCTGGGTGTTATAAATGTTGTGTTTGTGGATGTCATCTCAACTGCATGAGGTATGTGGTGTAGCTACATATCCCAACCACCTGTTCACTCATCTTGTGCACCTTGCCCTTACACAATGAGCCTGTATGTTAACTGCCGAGCATAGCTGCTGTGTAGGAGTGTATCTCGCCAAAATCTATTGTAGGCATTTAACTACAGTTCAAATTATCTTGAATGATGGTTTTGCCATATTTGGAACCAGTAAAGGTTTGGTAGGTTTTTAAACATTATTTGATGTCTTTTGATGCAAAGGGTATTTGTATTTTATTTATATAGTGCTTAACTTCACAAAGGTCAGAACGGTACAATAAAAGGACTTAATAATAAAAAATCAATTGGCGAGCAGGTGCTCTGTCACTCGAATTTTAAAGGGGAGAAAGAAGTCATAGACTAGATAGAGAGAGGAAGGGCATTGAAGTATTTAGGGGCGAGGAGGGAAAAGGAGCGGAAACAAGAGGAAGCAGAGGTTGGACGAGGAACAACCAAAAGTAAAAGACTTAGAGTGAAGGGAGGGGGAGGGAGAATACAAAGAGGAGGAGAGATAGGGCGGAAGGAGACCATCGGGACATTTGAATACAAAACACAGAAATGAAAACAGAAGTCAGGCTTGGAAAGTCATCCACCAGAGAGAGTGTACAGCAGTAGAAATAGATTCATGTTCAGGGAGGGTGCAGAGTACGTGGGTAGAAGAATGGTAAATCGAGCAAAATGAGGGTAAAATAATGGGCTGGGAGACCAAGTAATAAGCTAGAACACTAGAATACATGAGAGAAGTTTGAGATGAAATAAGGAGTTGGGAAGCATGAAAAGTTAAGAGCCAGTGGGTTTTACAGATGCCAAATAGTTGAACTAAGCAGGAGTGAGCTATGGAGCAGATGTGGGATGAAAAGAGAGAGGGGAGTCACAAATGACTCAATGGGCCTCATTAGGAGTCGGCTGTGCCGGAATCCGGTGATTCCGTGATGCCGGTCACTCCACTTCCGCGACCGCAAGGTTGCGGAAATAAGGACCGATTACGGCACTTGAGTCGCGCGCAACACACCGAGGCGGAAACGGAGTCACCGCCGTCATGTAAACACCCACGCACATGGACTTTACGCCACAGAAAACGGTGCTAAACCCGTGTCCACCCCCGCCGACACGGAAACACCGGAAGCGGAAACACCTACACTGGAAGCGGAAACAGCATGACCGCGAGAAAAAAACGGAAACAGAGAGGCGGCCATTATACAAAGCACAATCCACTGCCATCTTCAGAGACCACAGGTCAGATTACCTCCCTGAGACTGACCACTCATCGAATGGCATCCAGGATACCAGCACGCAGACAGCGAAAGCCACGCTTTAGTGAGGCTGAGCTAACAGTTCTGGTGAACCACATTGTTGAGCATGCGGAAATGCTCTTTAGTGCAGACCAGCGGCGCACTACTCAGCAACGGTGCAAGGAGGTGTGGGCGGAGGCATCCCCTCTCAAGTTGCAACCGTGGGAGGAGCGCTGCAGCAGTGCCATGCACCTCGAAGGCATCCATGGCATAGGAGAGGCAGAGGCAGGAGTGAGCCCACCTGCACATACTGGTAAGTGCACATAGTACAAAGCCATACGTGTGAATGGGAGTGACCCAATGGACCCACTCACAATTCCCCTCACCCCAAACAGGGCAGTAGTGACCCAATGGACCCACCACAATGCCCCCCCCAACAGGGCAGGAGTGACCCAATGGACCCACCCACAATGCCCCCCCCAACAGGGCAGGAGTAACCCAATGCACCCACTCACAATGCCCCCCCAACAGGGCAGGAGTGACCCAATGGACCCACTCACAATGCCCCCCAACAGGGCAGGAGTGACCCAATGGACCCACTCACAGTGCCCTGCATTGTGACCCAATGGACCCACTCACAATGCCCCCCCCAACAGGGCAGGAGCCACTGACTGGCCAGATGACAAGTAACACATCCCCAAAGCATGATCCCTGGAAATGCACACAGTGCGTACCTGACTGAAAGCAGACACACACACACCTGAGTGCATCAATAGTCACAAGTGTGTACATGCAAGTGGTCATGGATTATCATGTCGGATGCATGTGATGGACACATCTAGTAACATCACACAACTAACAGCATGCCCTCTGTATCCCCACAGTCGAGACAAGTGACAGCGATGGCCAAGAGGCAATGCAGCAGCCACCTGCAGGCGCCGAACTCAGCACTTCTGCCCTGGAGGCTGATGCTAGCTGCTCCAGCACAGAGGGACCGGCTGCATCAGGCACACCGGCTACATCAGGCACACCGGCTACATCAGGCACACCGGCTACATCAGGCACACCAGCATACACCACCATCCCCATGCGGGCACCCACCCTAGCCCCGGATGATGATTCACAGCCCATCTGCACAGCTGAGGAGGCTGCATCAAGTGACGGAAGTAGCCCGGCCATGCAGGCCGAAGCAGTACAACAGGGTGAGGGGGACAACCTGGATGAGGTGTCACCCATCCATGGCCTACAGTTCAGCCCCAAGAACTGCACAGCCCCATGCGCTCCCCAACTCCCTCCATGGCTGAGCTCAGTACACGCCTGCAGCACTTTGAGCAACAACAGGCCACCCTGACGCAGCTGGTGGAAAGTCAGCTGGAGGAGGCCAGGCTGCAGCATGAGGAGGCCGTGCATCAGCGGGAGGAAGCCGGGCTGCAGCGTGAGAGCAATGCTACGTCGGTGCAGCAGCTCTCCAGGTCGATTGGACGATTTGCGGCCATCATTGTCACCCTGGCACGCCATGTCAGGGAAGGGAACAGTGTGCAATTCAGCATTGCTCAGTCAATGTTGGTAGCCCAGCAGGGGTTTCAAGGACGCTTGCCCACAGTCACACCGACTGTCACCTCAGCCAGCACCACCCCATCCAGCTCTGCCACTGCCAGGACACGGAGGCGTTCTAGTCGGGTGACTGGAGCCGCCAGCAAGGACACGGCACCGCATAAGCGCACCCGCAAATAGTGGCATGTGGGGATGCCAGTCAACATGACATTTGGGGACACCATGGGTGTAGGGGGGTGGATACGTTTGGGTGGTGGGGGAGGTCCATTAGGGGGTTAGTTGTTTGGGGCCTGGTTGGGGGTGTGTACGTGTGGGTGGTGGGTAGGCACGGGTGTACAGCTTACCTACCCAATGCACTTTCCTACCTGGTTTATCGAAAATACAACACCTTTGAAAAGTACCATAATGAGTACATATGCAGTACAATTAAATGGTGTTTCCTGTCCTAAATTTTTATTGTCCCTATGGTCGGCCATGTGTTTTTAAACATTAATCGGTCGATCGTAGTTAAATTTGCTATGGACCTGACCCGACCTTTCGTCCACAAACAAACGATAAATCTCACTTTTACATAAATAGACAATTATCTCCATATTTATGGTTCTCTAGGGTTGCAAAGCACGCGGACAATATACAAAGATGGAGTGTCAGCTGCTTCGATGTATTGCTCGCGGCCCGGAGTGGCCCACAACTCGCAGTATAAGGTTCTATTGTTTTTTGACCTTGACAGACAGGCATCGTGCCTAAAGACTTCTTTTGAAGGAGGGGTGCAATAACGTAAGAGATGATAAGGATGAAATTTCAGAAACGAGACCGATTTTCATGTTTGTTCACTATAAGAAAGATCGTTGGCACCGACGGAGTGGTATTTAGGGACTGCATTACAGCTAGACAATGGAAAATGCAAATCTAATGTAAGTAACCCTTTAGATGATTTTATCCCGGAATATATTAACAATAGCGTAGCATTAAAGGCCGGTTAAGTTGGGCTTGTTCGTTCAATGTGGCATTTTGTACCACGCACTATGAACGCCGAAGTGGTCCCGTGGCGCTCAGGCGGCTCTGAAAAAGGCGGAGGAGAGGGGGTGGGTTAGTGGGAATAACGTAACATACTCCGTTGCACTATCCTCGCTAGCAAATAGTTTCAGGCCCAATAAATGAAATGAATAATTTTAATGAAGATCGGCTGGAGAGACTAATTCATGTTTTTAATACAGGTACATCCTTCCATACTGCCAATGCCATCATTTCCAGACCCCGTCCGACGGGTTCTTCAGCTGCCAGGTGCAGCTCCATGTCAACAAATTCACCACCCTGACCATTTTATGGGACGATCGGCAAGGACCAATATGCCCTTACGCGGTACTAGCGGCTAGAAGCAACATACCAACCGTTACGGTTGGGTTGTGGCTCGTTGTTGGAACAGCCTTGCGATTATCAGTGCGACCATAGTGCTTCTTTTATCGTAAACCAACACCCTGTGTACCGCAAAGGAACAGCGCGTGACTCAAGATGAACTTTTGCGGATCGAGAGCAAAGACAAATGCGAAGCGCTGAATATTCTCTAAACATTTGATGTCAAATAAATGTACTTTACCAATTGTACAATCTTGCTGTTTGCTTTTAAACCACAGTTTCATATTCTGAATTGTTGCGCGCTGTGTTGTGAGATGATCTGTGTTGTTTTACGGGTTCTGTGTGAAGTCGCGTAGAAGTCGACTGAGTGCGTTTGGCTACGCAGCCCAGTAACGTCACGGAGAGAGGCGGGGAATATGAATGCTTTGTTGATGTCAGGCTCAGGGGCGGGGGATATGATTTAGTGCTGCAAAAGCAGGTCAGCCAGGGCAATAGGGCAAGTGATAGGATTATCACATAATGTCAGCACACAGCAGCCTGATTTATCGTTTGTTTAGTGGACTAAAAGTCGGGTAAGGTCCATAGGAAATCTTTCTACGATCGACAGATCCATGCCTCAAAACACATGGCCGCCCCGTAGGGACAATAACAATTTGGGCACGGAAATACCCTTTATTCATTTAGTGGCATCACCATATCCCTGAAATGCTGTGGATGTGCTGTCTCTCAAAAGTAAATGCGAATCAGTGCATCCCGTGCTCTTTGTCCATCTAGTGGACCCCCAGGAAGTGGTTGTGCCATCCCATCCCCATCCCCATCTCCGTCTCCGTCACCATCCCCATCTTCATCATCTCCATCTGGGGGCATTGGAATGTTCCTGCGCTGGCACAGATTGTGCAGCATGGCACACACGAGTGTAATTTTACCCGTCTTCACTGGGCTGTACAGCAGTGATCCGCCAGATCTGCTTAAACAGCGGAACCGGGCCTTCAGTAGTCCAAATGTCCTCTCAATCATGCAACGTGTGCGGACATGTGCCCTGTTGTACGCATCCTCATGCCTGTTCCTTGGCCTCCGTGCAGGCGTCATCAGCCATGGCGTGAGTGCATATCCGGAATCTCCTACATGGGATGTAGATGTGGGAGACATGTCAGTGTTGGTAGTATCATGTCTTCATCAGATGCAGTGCAATCCTGTGTCATTGTTCATTCATGCGTATGTGTCATGCAGTGTTTTCACTGATGGGTGTTAATCTTCTATGGCCATCATAGTGGGGGTTGGCAGCTTGACATTGACCAATGCATTGGTGTGCATGTGGCTTGTGAGTATGGCATTGTGCAGTGATGTGCACACATGGCAGGGTCACTCCACAGTGATGATATAGTAGATGCAGGACATCTCATGTACAGCCATCATGTGCATTGTGAGTGCTGTGTTGCATATTATGGGGGGGTGGTTTGCTGTGGCTCCAGGTGTGTGTGCCAGAGGGCGTTAAGGCTGTGTGTGTCAGGTGGCAGGGTGTGTACGGCCACACTGTGGCTACCTGTCATGTGTTGCTTTGTGAAGTTTGGGTTCTACTGTCTATTCAGTGGATGGGCGGGGGGTGATGCATGTGCAGTCGGTGCAGCCCACTCACGTAGCTCATTGCCCTGGTCACACACACACACACCACTTGCACAGGTCCAGAGCATTGGTAGCTGTACTCACCCAATAGCCATGTGCTTTGCCCAGCATAGCGTTCCATGTACCGTGGCAATGTTGAATTCCGCAGTACCATTGAGTCATGGGTTGAGCCCGGGAAACGTGCGCAGCAATGTGTAATCACTAGCGTCGCATCACATACCATCTGTACATTCAGTGAGTGGTACGGTTTCCTATTGCGGAACACCATTTCAATTGCACGTGCTACTGTCAGCTCAATGTGGGTGCAGTTGAGTGCACCTATGCAATTTGGCATGCCTGTTATGGCATGGAAGGCCAACTTGGTGGCAATCACCTGGGGGAGGGTACGGGGTAGGGCAATCTGTTCAGACACATGGCGCAACAGGGCATCCAGTACCTGAACCAGGATTATTGAGAAACAGGGTTGTGATAGGCCGTGCAGCTCACCGACTGTTTGTTGATAGGTACTGGTGCCAAGAAAGTGCAGTACAGACATGACCTTCAGGAGGGGGTGTTGCGGTGGGGGTGTCTATGGGGCTGCTGATGTCGTCCTCTATCAGGCCAGTGATGTAGAGGATTGTTGGACGGTCCAGCCGGTATAATGTGTGGATCTGTCCTGGGGTGAGGTTCCAGGGTGAGGCCATGATGCGTGGTATTGCAGGCTTCCTGCGGGGTGCTGCCGGCTGGACAATGGGGTTTGCCATGGGTACAGGGTTAGCTGGTTGCCGCCTGCGCCTCCTACGCCTCTGCCTCCTCCTCCTCCTCTGCAACATTACTGGCATCATGTGCAGTGCTGCCTGTTGGTTGAGTAGGCCCAGTCCCAATGCTACTAGAGCTGCTGCCTGCATGGTTCTGTTTTGGGTTGGGCTGGGTGTGGCCCTTTTGTACACACCCAGTGGCCTGCTGGGTCCAGCTGGGCTGATTTGGTGCACCTGTGGCCTGATTCAGGACACCAGGCACAGTTTAACGTCATGTTCGCTGTGGCGGCGGTACCGCCACCGTGATCATGGTTTTACCGCCATTTTTTTGTCGGTGTTTCCATGTCCGCGCTAGTTGTGATGCTCGCAGTGTTTCGTATTGCCGGCAATGGAGGAGTTTCCATGCAGGCGGAGTTTACGGGAGCTTTAACTCCGCGGTGGCGGTTGGAGGTGGTGCTGTTTCCGGGTTCGCAGGTCATGATTAGGCGGAGGCGGAAACGGTGCCGGCCTGGTTATACCGGCTGCGTTAATTCCGGACTGGAGCACTTGCAATGAGGCCCAATGAGTGTGGACAGAGATAGAAATAGGAAGTGAAGAAGGTGGGAAGAGAATGAATGGGGAAAAATATCAAGAGGAATGGTAGAGGCAGAAAAGAAAAGGACTTCTGTTTTTGAGGGATTAAGATGTAAATAGTGCAAAGACATCCAGGATGATGTATAGTAGACAGGCAGAGAGAGGTGAGTGAATAGAGACTGAGGAGGATAGAAAGGTCTATGTGTCGTCTGCGTACAGATGGTATGATTAACCAAAGGAATAAATAAGAGATCCAATGGGAGACGGGTAAAGAGAATAAAAAGGGAACCAAGGACAGAACCTTGAGGCACAGCAGAGAAATAGGGAGAACATGGGAGAACAGGCCAGCCCAGGAGTTGCAGAAGGTGTGGTCAGAGAGATAGGATTGAAACCAATCCAGAACAGATCCCTGTAGGCCAAGATGAGAGAGATGAGAGAGCAGAATGAAGTGATCAACAGTATCAAAATCCACTGATAGATCAAGATTACTAGGAGAGAGGAACGTTTAGCATTCCGTGAAGAGACAAGGGACTCCAAGACCGCTAGGTGGGTGGTCTCTGTGGAATGACGGGGAAGAAAACCAGATTGAAAAGGAGGAAGAAGATAGTGCTGGTTAACAAATGAAGAGACTTGGTATAGAGACATGTTATAATAGTTTAGATAAGAAGGGCAAGAGCGAGATAGGTCGAAAGTTAGAGGCTAGAGAAGGATCAAGTGTGTGGTTTTTGAGAATGGGGAAAATGTAGGCATGCTTAAAAGAAGAGGAAAAAGTAGCAGAGGAAAATGATGAGTTAAAGAGGGTGGTAGGGTAGGTAATAAGGGAAGAGTACCCTGTAGCGAGTAAAGAAGAAGAAGGTAACAGGTCGCCAAGAGCAGGATGTGCCTTAGCAAGAATGGTCGAGATATCAGAATTAGAAAGTGGGTGAAAGGAAGTCATGACATCAGTGTGCAGAGGAGGAGGTGGGGACAAGGAAGACGGTTAAGGAGAAGTGGAAGCTGAGATTGAAGACTGAAGGAGGGAGATTTCCGAGGAGAAATAGAAAAATCCCAAGCTGAGATGGAGGAAAGTGAAGCTGGATCGGGGGGAAGGGACAATAATGCAATTTAGATTAAGAAATAAACACGGGGGATGGGAAGAGAGAAAGTCAAAGAGAGTGTTACAATACTGTTGTTTAGCCAAGAGTAGTAAGGTATTGCAGTAAGGTATTGTAGGTTCAAGGAATGGTAGACATGAAATCCAGATCAGTGGCAGTTCTGGACTTGAACCAATGTAATTTGGCTCGATTAAGAACTCAACATGCTGAACAGAGGGACATAGGCATCCACTGCTGCAAAGGTTAATTGAGAACGATGAAAAGGCTCAGACGGATAAAGGATGTTCATCAGGCTACTAAAAAGATGTTGTGAGACAGTGTCAGTTGATAGGGAAGCAAATCAATCATGGGAAGAAAGAAGAGAAGTAAGAGCAGTAAATAAGGAGGAGGTCATGACAGAGGAAGTCCAGGGAGAAGGGGTACCTAGAGGGGGAGAGCGATGGAGGAAGAATGAAAAGAACAAGAGGAAGTGATCAGAGAGAGGAAGTGGTAGAGCAGAGACTGAATACAGGACAGGGTCTGTCGGAAATATTTAGGTGCAAAGAAGAGCCAGAGGTGTGGAGATTTGAGATACATAGTAGTGCTCCAGAATAGGGATTAAAAGAACAGACACGTGGGTTGAGGAGAGATAAGGATTAAAGTCACCTAAGAGGAACAGTAGATGATAAAAGGGCAGGAGACAGGAGAGAAGTAAATCAAGATATTCACAAAAGGTGGTGACATGGCCATAAGGGCGATATATTACCAGAAAGGCAAGTGGAGATGGAGATGAAAAGATGACATAATGGTATTCTAATGACAGAGATACATGGTAAGATGAAAAATTGGTGGGAGTGAAGATGGTGGCACAGAAGACAGGATGCCTACACATCCACCACAGCCAGATGAGTGGGGGTGTGTGATGAAAATGAATGGTAGGAAGACTGTGCAGCATTTTGCAGTATTAGAAGGAGAACGCTATAGTTCAGTAAAGCAAAGAAAGTACAGATGGAAATGGGAAAATGTATCAAGAGCATCATGAGATTTGTTGAGAGAGTGGATATTCCAAAAGCCCACGTTTATTTGGGAAGAGTAAGTGGTAGTAGAACAGTAACTGGAATGCCAAATCAGAGGAGATATGAGGAGAAATTAGAGGCAAACACTATGTAATAAAAGAAGAACAGAGAGCAGATATTGTTGGTGGAGAGGAGGATCTGGGCATGCCAGAGTCTGATTTGAATGGAACCCCCACAAAGACTGGGATGGGGGCATACATATAGGAGAGTAGTGCATCTACTAACAGAAAACAGCAGCAAATAGCTGGGACATAGACTGGAATTTGGCTTCATCCCGGAAAAGGTGATTTGAACCCTCCAGGGATTTGGTGGGAGGGCAAGGTGTGTGGCCCGGTTGGATAGGCAGGTAGGAAGGGGCAAACCGTGGTTTTCAGCCAGCCTGCTGGACACGTCTGAATGGAGCTTGACTCCTCCTCTTGCACTGCACGGCAGATGGCAAAGACAAACGTCAGACCTTCTGCTGAACTATAGTCAGACCATCACATAATCTCCTTCAAGATAGATAACAATGCAGGATTTGTCACCTACCCATTGCAGGCACCTGCTGCATTATCCAGAAAGGCAAGCAGTATCACAGTGGGCAATATCCTACCCTTACTAAACCCTATCACCCCTTAACTTGCAAACCAAAGACCCTACAGACCTAGTGGACCTTCATAATCGAACTCTTCAAACTGCCATCGACAAAGTAGCTCCTCTTGCCCTACGCAAAGCGAATCCACAAGCCCACCTTAACATGTGGTACATACCCAACCTAAAAGCCTTCAGAAATACGAAAACAGCATCAGAATCCAAGTGGAAAAAGTGGGTCCTCCCGCTCTTAAAAAAACCTACCCTAGACCCCAACACACTGACTAATTATAGACCCATAACTACAGTACCCTTTCTCTTAAAAGTTCTGGCTAGAACAGCTTACCTCCACATTCAAAATAATTTGGAATCTAACAATCTCCTCATCATCCGACAATCTGGCTTCCGCCCAAGACATGGGACGGAAACTGCACTTCTAAACCTCAAACAAATGGATGAGTTAAAAGACAATGGTAACCTAGCGCTCCTCCTCCTGTTAGACCTCTCTGCAGCGTTCAACCTAGTCAATCACATTATTATTTGCAATCAGTGTACTTCAGCAGCAGACTTCCAACCTAAAGTAATCCAATGGATAAAATCCTTCCTCTAAGATCGATCCATGAGAGTTTTCGCACCACTTGCAGCAGCGGCACCAGTCCCAGTCACTTGCGGAGTACCACAAGGTTCCTGCATCTCCCCGACACTATACAACATATTCACAAAGCCATTATTCGACTGACTTGACGAACTGGGTGTCACTTACACTAATTATGCAGATGGTACCCATCACCGGCTTCCATGACATTGACTCTGAATCCCTGAACAAAATATATCAAACCATCCAAGCCTGGATGGCCATACACGAGTTATGCGTCTGATAAGACGGAACTCCTTCTTATAGGATCCCAACACTGTCTCAGCAAACTTTTTAACTCCTTCGAATCCTTTAACATAGACGGCAACATTACCAAAATGTCAAAAGAAGATAAAACCCTTAGATTTTACCGAGATTAATCTTTAACCTTAACTCGTCTATGTTAATGCCACCGCATCTGAGGCAGCCTACACCTCTAAGCTCATCACTGCCTGTAGACCACTTTTATCACCTGACAGTTGCATCACCTTAGCTAGAGCCCTTATTTTGACTAGACTGGATTACTTCAACGCTCTGTATTCTGGCAACCAGGTCCAGAATATCAACTAACTCCAAGGGATTCAAAACAATGCACTCAGAGCAGCCTTGAACATACCTAAAAAAACTCACATCTCAGCGACCAGAAGGAACACTCACTGGTTACACATCCGGGAGCGCATACAATTTAAAACACTTGCCCTGACACACAAATGCTTACATAAGATAGCACCCAAATATCTGACAGACAAATTCACACCTAATCAATCCACCAGGCCAACGTGCTCTGTCTACGAGCACTGCCTTGCCACACCCCGATTCAAGCTCCAGAACGCTGGGGGCAGTAGCTTCCCGGTGCCGGCTGCTAAACAGTGGAACAATCTACCAGCAGCACTGAGATCAGAAAGTTCATACTGGGCTTTCCACAAGCACCTAAAACCATGGCTCTTCTCTCAGGATCTACTAAAGTAATCTCTCTGCTCACCAACCCACTTTCACGGCTTACTGCACTTTTCAATATATTGTTATTTGTGATTCATACTTACTGTGTTAATGACTAGAATCCTCCTATTTCTTTCTTATAAACATCTTCACTATAACGTGCTACTGAATGTTAGAATAACCTCTCTTCTCATTATCACTGTGTATTGTACTGCTCTATATTAATGACTATAACTATCTGTAGCTCTGTAACCACGACGACTAGCTCTGCTTGTTGTCTGACAACTAAAACTCCCAGATACCTTCGGGCTTGGAGTGCTATATAAATTGCCAAATAAATAAATAAATAATTAGTCCACCTTTGAAGATGGTACTCAGGGTTGTCATTTGGGGGTTGCGAAGGGTAACAACTGTGACCTCTGGGGGCCACAGTTGCAACCCATGTTGCAACCCATGTTGCAACCCCTGGGGACTCCCTTGCAACCCCAACTTATATGGGAATACTAGCATATGTTGGTGGTGCCAGTATGGACATTTATGGCTACAGACAGCATACCGATGTATTTTATACTGGCATATATTGCAGGGACCAGCATTATAATGCATTTGGAAATGCCCTGTGCACTTATGATGACTTGCATCTATTGTATTTTTTTCATGATTTAACTACACCCCACAAAACTGATTGTTTGCCTTTTACCCACATTTTTGGCCTTTTACCCACATTTTCCCAGAAAGTGTGCTGTGTAATGCACCATTTTAACCCATTATTCAACACATTTACTCTGGAGAGGGAGAAGAATCCCCCCGGCCCTCCCAACCCATTTTCGTTAGTTCGGGGTCCCTCTCTATGCTCAGTCGCATTCACATACTTGTGGCAAATATTTACACCCTCCAAAAAAACAACTCACCAGCCAGGTATATCTGTTACATTAAAGATTTAAGCTTTGATTGAAAAACATATTTACTTCTTTCACTTGCAGTAGTGCATGCACCTGCATCGACATAATCATCATGGACATTGCGCACACTTGGTGGTCCGGACCAGCCCGGTGTGTGGCGTGCCTTGTGCTTTGTTAAGGAGCTTGGGGGGCTCCCACAGAATGGCTTGCTGGGGAGCTGCCAAATTTTGCGTTACGCCATTGGGCACCACTGAGTCTGACAAAGGGGTAGTGTGCAGTGCATGGCTTGAAGTCTGCCAGTGAGTGTCCAGGTGAGAAGCAACTCGTGGGTGTTTTCAATTTTAAATAATTATGTGGTGCTATGAATTTATGTGTGCAGCAATGATATTACAATAATTGACGTTTTAAACAAAAATCATATGGCACCCAGTATTACGCTTACATAATAAAAAAAACGTATTGAAAGAACCTTTCCCAGGTATCATACTCCAGCAAAGATAACATCATCAGGTTCACTCCCCTCTGTTCATGCAGACCATTCTAATAGGTTTCTTCTATCGTAGTGGTAGCTGAATCATTTATAACCAGGGAAGTTTGTTGGTACTAAATCCTGGTTAATGATTTAATTTTCAGGCCTTGCTCGTGCAGTATTGTTCTCATTGTTAAACAGCAGTTCACGCCTCCCCAGGTCAGTGGTTTTTTGGCTTGTTTAACATAGCAACACCACAGATAACACATACTTCAATGTCAATTGATCTATAGATGTTTCAGAGACTAGCTGTAACCTGCGTTACAGATTTTGGTTACCCTGTTAGAAATACTGCATTATGTATGTTTTACATATAGACTCCACATCGACTCTGGAAAATGGCATTCCCCAAATGTGTAATTGTGGATAAATCATGCCTCCCTCCGTGCCTCGATAGTTATATCTGGCTGAAATGAGAGCACCTGGAAACACGGGTGCTAGATGCATCTAAAAAATCTGAAGGTTGTTAGCCATCACTTCTTGTGATGTCACTTTGGGGCTGGGTCAAATGACATCACTTCCTGTGATGTCATCATGGGTTCAATATTTGTGTGATGTCACTTCCGCTATCCCTGGCATTTTGGTGTAATTACGTCCCTGATGGTACTCTGCAGCCAGCATTTCATCCAAGTAACATATCACCAGTGCTCCCCCACCACTGCCTAGCTGTTGCTGAGGATGCATGGGAGAACCATTTTTTAAACTTTGAGTGAGAAGAATTATGATTTTCCTGTGCTGTTCTGAGTTTAGGGACTGAGGTATGCATCACAGATTTTCTCAGCATGTGTTTGATGGCTACTGTCTCTCCAAAGAGACGGTGAGCCCTCAGCAGAGTGGGTCCAGTGTAGTCAATGATAAAAATGGTCAAGTGCCAAGATTTCCACTTTGTGGCAGTTCAATTTGAGGATGTTTGGTTTTAGCCATACCTTTACTGCTTATAGTCATTTTGACACCAGGAAGAAATAGGCTGCTTTTTTGTCAGACACAAATATAGCAACATATACCTATAGTTTGATCTCTTTGGAAAATACAGCCCTCTGACATATTTTTCAGGACCCAATGATGTGGTATGCAGTTTTAATTTAAACTGGCTCTCTTCTTAGAGGAATGGAAGTCACGAGGAGCTTGTTCATGCACTTTTTTATTTCACCTTTGGCTCAATTATTTAATAGATGGCTATTTTCTTACTATGAATATATGCCATGCATTGGCACATTTTGTCTGCCATGCATTCACTTGAGCAGTTTCTGCAACAGATCTACCCTCAGCATGTCTTCCACGCAGCTGGTCCTCCCCAGCACTTGTACAGCAATGTAGTTATCACTTTCACCAGTGACTTTGTACATTAGCCGTCAGATTGTTAATGTTAATGTTAATGTTAAAGGTATTTATATAGCACACCCTCACCAACGGAATTGGTCTCCAGGCGCTCAGGCAGATCTGCAAACAAGGAGGTTGGCTGGCTTAGTGGGGTGAAGAGGGCGTAGGAAAGTGAGAAGGTGGTGTCCTGTTGGAAGCTTCAGTTCTGTTTTCACCGTACGGGTAGGTATAATCTTGCTCTTTTCTTTCCTCACTGTCTAGGTCTAGGGCAATGGCGTGGCTGGTTCCCAGCTATGTTATTTGAGTTTAGTACAGCCGGTTGGGCGAGTATTATCCCCCACTCTGAAAATGTTGCTGTATTTACATTCACCTGCTCCCTTCCTATCTATTTGCTATTGGCAGTCCATTGCTGCTTGTGATTACACTGTGGGCCAGGGTGTTATGATAGGTCAACCTTACCTCCCATCCCGAATGATCTGTGGTTGTTCTTTGGTGTGATTCTAGGTTGTCTATCTTTCAATGGTTGGTGCATATATTGTGGATTGGTATATCCCTTACTTCTGTGGGGGTCGATGGATTAGGGAATAGGGAATAGGTTTCCTCTATCGCCATTGTTTCCGCTGTGTATTGCCCCTATAGGCATTCTTTCTAGTTATGGGATGAAGAGCTAGGATTTGAGGAGTTTCCTGAATTGTAGGTGATCTCTTGTGTTACGTATGTTCTTTGTTAGTTTGTTCCAGGTTTTTGGTGCGAGGTGAGAGAAAGAGGATCTTCTGAGTTTTCTTTTGATATATGGTTTTGCTTCCAAACGGATGTCGCTTCTGGATCTGAGTGGCCTTGCTGTGCGATGTACGTTTACCTTTCTTAAAAGGAACTCTGCGCCTTGGTCGTGGATTGCTCTGTGCATTATGCACATTGATTTTAACTTGATTCAATGTTTAATGAGTAGCCACAGTAGCGTTTTCAGCGCTGGTGTGATGTGTTCTCTTCGAGGCAGTTTGAGGAGCAGTCTGGCCGCCGCATTTTGTATACATTGAAGTTTTTTTAGAAGTCGTTCAGGCATGCCTAGATATAAGCTATAGTCTAATGTGGACATGACCAGAGCGATGACAGTAATTGTTTTGTTGGTAAATGACAGGAAAGGTAGGATACTTTTTCATGCTTGCAGGACAAAGAAGCATTTCTTGGTTAGGGCGTTTCCTTGTGGCTCTAGAGTAAGTTTGTTGTCCATCAGATTTTTTAAATCGACAATGGGGCTGGGGGTTCACCAAGTTCTGTTTGGCCAGGGCATGTAGTGGTTGTATTCCCTGATGATCATTATTTCTGTTTTGCCCGGGTGGAGTTTGAGGTAGTTTGAGTTCATCCAGTTGTATATTTCACAAAGGCAGTTCTCTAATGTTGAGTTTTCTTCTTGTGAGCCTAGATTATTTGTGTGTTTTCAGCATAGTTGTAACAGGTGAGGCCATGTCTTTTGATGATTTTAATTAGTTGAGACAGGTAGATGTTGAATAGTAATGGGGAGAATGATGATCCTTGTGGGACTCAGCATGACGATTCTCTTGAGCTTGATTTGAAAGGTTTCATCCATATCGTTTCTGTTCTATTCGTTAGGAAGGATTTGATCCATAGTAAGGAGTTGTCTGTGTTTCCAAATTCTTCCAGTCTCATGATGAGGATGTTGTGGTTAACTGTGTCGAATGCCGCACAGAGGTCTAGAAGTATCAAAGCGGTGCTGTTGTTTGAGTCTGTGTTCGCCTTTAGATCATCCCAGATTGACAGAGTGCTGTTTCTTTTCCTCTCATCGGTCTAAAGCCTACTTGTGCCTGGTTCAATAGGCAGTGCTCTGCTATTAATTATTGTGTTGTTCTATATATGTGTGTTTCCAGGAGTTTAGCTCGGTACGTGATGTTGGAGATGGTATGTAATTGGAGAGGTCCTCTATGCTCCCTGCTGTATCCTTGAGGATTAGTTTGATGTATGCTGATTTGAAGGACTGTGGCACTTTCCCTGTTGAGATCAATTGAGAACGTTCCTGTAGTATTCCATGGGTGTTCCTTGTGAGAGGATTGATTTGTAAATGTCAAGGGGGCAGGGATCCACAGGGGAACCTGATTTGTTGCTTTGATTTACCATGTTGACGAATGTCTCAACTGATATATGCGGAAAGTTTCAGAGTTTGTTCCGGCGTTCCTTGTAGCGGTGGGTGTCTTCAGTATTGTGGTTGCATGGTCTGTTTTGTATGGTCTGTTGGATGGTCATGATTTTCTTTTTTAAATGGTCTGTGAGGTCATTGCATAGTTTCTTCCGTGGTACTGGAGTGTTGTTGCAGCTGGGTGGGTTTTCTATTTGTTTATGATTTTGAAGAGTTCTTTTTGGGTGTTTGGTGCTTTGAGGATTCTGTTGTCGTAGTATTTCCTTTTCGATTTTTGTATTTGCTTTTTGTATGAACGGGTATGTTGTTGAAGTCTGAATTTCTTTCCGCAGTCTTTATTGATCCTCCATTCTGTTTCAAGTTTCCTGTTTTTCCTTTTCATGATGGCGAGTAGTGAGCTGCACCATTTTGTCATTACTTTTTTGTGGGATGGACTAAAAGGTTTTTCTTTGGTGATCTTGATTAATGTCATGATCCAGTTGTGATGTAGATCTATTTTTCTGTCCAGGTCAGCTTTGTCCATATTTGTTGCTTGTGGTTTGGTGATATCTAGGTTCTCCAGTTTCTGCATGATGATCAGTAGTTTTTGCTGTTGCTTGGTTATTTCGGAGGGCAGTGTGATTACAAAGGGGATCATGAAGTGGTCGCTCCAGATGATCTGAATTGGTTGTGCTATGGTAATTAGTTTTTTGTTGGTTAAGATTGCATCTAGTGTATGTCCTGATGTGTGGGTTGCTCCTTTGACTAGCTGATGTAGTCTCATTGTTGCTAGTTGGCTGGTAAGACATTTTTGTGAAGTTGTGGTTTCTTCATCGAACCAGATGTTGAAGTCTCTGAGGATAATCAGCGGGTGACGCTCAATAGCTAAGCCAGTGATTGCTTCAGTGAAGGTGCCTACGAAGGCAGCATCATAATTGGTGGTCTGTATACCAGTATGAATTTCAAGTTTGTTCTGGGATTTGTTGATAGACGGAGGATTAGGGTTTGTATTTATCAATGTCTAATGGGGCTTCCATTTTAATTTCCAAGTGTTTCTTGTGGATGATTGCCAGTCCACCACCTCTTTTGGTTTTCCTGTTTTCTCGGACGCACTTGAAGGTATCCGGCAGGCAGTTATTGAGGGTGATCTTGTAGTTGTCATCTAGCCATGTTTCGGTTCTGAATAGGTTGTCAATGCCTCCGTCACTTAGGAGGTCGTAGATTTTGGTGGCATGTTTGGGCATTGACCTTGCGTTGATTAGGTTGCAGTGGATCTTTTTGGTGTGATTTGCTTTATTTGTTGTTCCCTGTTTTGATTTGTGGGTGTTCAATTGGGCTGCTTTTATGTTGACTCTGATTGGTTGAGATTCCGTGGAGGTGGCTTCATCATTGAATCGGTCTGTAAGATTGATAATTGGGCTGCTGACTTCTATTGCTTTGTCATCTCCTGTCATTTGATTTTTTGTGATATAGGGGTAAGTGGATTGGCGTCATCCCATTCTCTTCTTTGGTCCTCCCATCTTTTGTTCCATTGTTCGGGGGAGTTCTTTGTCCATCTGGAGAGGTTGGTGTCATTAAAGTATCTAGGTTCTTTGGTAGGTGCGAGGTAGGTGTAAGGTATAAGGATTTTCTCTTACGATGTTCTGTCAATTGTATTATTTGATGAGGTGTGTTCTGTATTGAAGGCCTCTTCTGCTGGGGCGGTTGAACTTGTGTATTCATATTATTTGTATTGTGTTCCTTTTCTCTTGTCGGTGTTCAATTCTACATCGCTGCATTTTGGGTCCTCAGTGGAGGGAGTCACTCTGGATGTTGAGTTTACGGGGGTAGTTGCCCAGCTGTTGTGCCTTGTGCTAGGCTAGAGTAGAGTTTAATCCTCTTAGGTTGTGATGTCTGGATGCTTTCCGAGGCTGTCTCTTTGTTCAGTCGGTTGGGTAGAGGTGTTCCTCTTACAATGGGAGGGCTATCCTAGCGAGTGAAGAACGTTGGTTAGTGGCGCAGCTGGTTATGGGTTATGGGTGCAGGTTAACTAGAGTGGGGATTATGGTGGTAGTTGTTGATTCCTGGGTGTTCTAGGGTGTCGGGTTCCTAGGATTCAATTGTGGCAGGTACTGGTAATATCCAGAAGAATGAGAAGACAATAAGTGGAGAGCCTAGGTTTTACAGGGGTTTACAGTGAGATAGTACTCTTGGGTGTAGGATATCAGATGGTGAGTTCATTAATTACTTTATTGGTATTTATTTTGATGCTTTGTAATAGATGCACTTCTCAGCTCACAGGTACTTTGCAGCCGTTCTTTTTTCTTAGTTTGTGTGAGAGATTAGTCTTGGAAGGTTTGCACCAGTGGGCGCTGGATGGTTGCCAGTTAACATGTCTCGGGTCAGTCTGTGACTAGGTGGAGCCCTGGACTTCAGCACATATTTCTGATAGACTGCATTTACGATCTGCATCATGTATATTTAGGTGTGGGTCTACATGAATACAGGTAGATAGCCATAATTGCTTTAAGTGGAATGTATGCACTCCAGCCTTTTTCTGACACAATGCTCGGATGAATGCTATAATGTAATTCATAATATTCACACAGTCGCTCGTTGGGAAGCCAAACATTGGTAACTATTTCTGAGCAAGTGATGGTTTTTCAAGAGAAATACTGATGCAAGTAATTGTTTTCTGACAGATTTGAAAGCCTGAGACACAACATCATCATTTGAAGGCAATTACCTCCTCCTTCCAGGCAAAGCCATATGGCTATTCTCTTTTCACACTCGTATTTCTGTGGGCAACATTATTATGCTACGAGCCGGAGGCAACAAGTGGTGCCTGAAGGCAATGTACTTGGGCCGACTGCACTGACAATAGCATCTGCAAATGCCCACACAGCACTGATGAGTGGGCATTTACTGATTTTGGGTGGGCCTTGCCCACTCGGGCACTACCCTATCTACTCATCTGTCACGGGCATTAAGGAATTGCATGTAGGAGCACTACCAACAGAATGTCTGCTCAGTCGTGTTCTTACCCATCACCCAGATCAATCTCCAAACACAGCACAGACAGAGTAGTGCATGTCTGCAAGCATGTGGACACAGGTGTGGAAGCATTGGATCTGTTCAGCTTCCTTCACCCTTTAGCACATGTATACTTACATTCCTGGGTAACCATTCAGTGAGCAAATGTACACTGTGGAAGTCTACAATTTTTTTTTTTTTTTTTTTTTTTTTTTTTGATGTCTTAGTTTAGTGATAAACTTTTGCATCATTGTGAATCTTATACAATGGCAAAGGAAATGTAAGAAGTGCTTTATAGTTTTCTGCGCTTGAGATCAAGAATGTTAGTCAGAAAATGGACAACTGTGAATATGTATTTGTTGTTTGTTCCGCTGAGGGTAGTATTCCATCTTTCATCTTTGTCCAATTCTTGTGAAGCCATATCGAAATGGGAACCAAATTGCATGCGTTGAGCTGCCAGCGCCGGACACTCCATGACTAGGTGGAATATGGTCTCCGGTATGGTTTCAATTTCGTAAAAACGACAGTAGTTCCTTGCTTTGGGGATCCGGTTTGTTGTGGATAAATAGTAGTTTGTCGGCAGGATATTCAATCTAATTCTCAGAAATATTGATCTAATCACTGGATCGGGAAATAATCGCAGGTATGGTTGTAGTTCATTTAGTTTTCTGTTGTCCTTGTTACAGTATAGCGACCGCTTATAGGAGTTTTTCTGTTCAATGGTTTTGATCCAGTCATTTTGTAGGAGTTTGACTTTGGCATGTTGGGGACGCTTCGTTAAAAGTTCTTGAGATATTTCTTCTTGTTCCATTTGCTTGGTGATAGAGTTTTTCCATTTTGATAGAACTGTGGTATTTAAGGTCGCCGTTTTAGTTTTGAGAATATTGATTGCCGGTATCTTATCGTCGGACAGGAGTTTACGATAGATGTCCAGACGTTTCCATCGTACTATGGAGCCGATAGATTGAGTTGCATGTTCGTACCTTATTCGTGGCATGCGGTACGATTTCGGTAGAGATAGAATCTTACGCCAGAATATGGACTCAAATTTCATCCAGTTTACTTCTTTTGCGTTCAGCATTGTTTCAGCGCCATAAGTTATTATTGGAATGTATTTTTGCCTGTAGTACGCAATTATCGGTTTAAGTGAAAACTTACCAAATTTTCTGTGTAAGATGCAACCTTGGCGTGCTAATGCTTGCGCCTTCTGTTCAATTTTGTCCAACCATTCTGCTTCTGTATTTGATTGGTTGATCGTGATTCCAAGATACTTGAATGTTGTCACGTTTTCCAACTTGTTTCCATTGATATTGAAGGTGGGTTGTTGTTTAGCTTTGGGTTGAAATTTCGTCAATTGCATAGATTTTGTTTTAGTGATATTGATTGTTAGATCATTTTGGGTCATGTAGTTGCTCAGAGCTGTGAGTGAAAGTTGCAGGCCAGAAGGGGTTTTGTCCATTAAGACAATGTCGTCTGCATATGCCATTATGGATACAGGGGTTGAATTGATTTTTGGGGGGTTTACTTTATTGTTTTCCAGATGTTGTTCAATATCTGATGTATAGAGGTTGTAAAGAGTCGCTGCTAAAGGACATCCTTGCTTTAGTCCGTTAAATGTTGGTATTGCTTCAGTGGTCAAACCTTGTTTTGTGAGCCTGACTTTTATTGAAGTGTCTGAGTAAAGTAGTTTGATGGGCTCAAGAATGTTCGGAGGGCAGTTCCATGCCTTAAGCTTCGCCCATAATTTTTGCCGAGGTATCGCGTCAAAGGCCATCTTTAAATCGATGAACACGGCGTATATCATGGTCTTGCTGTTAATCGCTTCATGTTTGATGAGATGGAGGAGAAGGAGATTGATGTTCGTTCCAAGATTAGGAGTGAATCCAGTTTGCCGTGTTGAGAATCTACCGGTCGAGTTGGCCCAGGCAGTGAGTTGTTTTAATAGGACTGATGCAAAGAGTTTCCCTAAAGGGTCGAGTAAGGCAATGGGGCGGAAGTTTTGTGGATTATCACGCGAGCCTTGCTTGTGTATGGGGACTATTGTTGCCGTTTTCCAGGTAGTAGGAATTTGGTTGTGTAAGTTTATAATATCAAGTAACTTGTGCAGAAAACTTGCCCATGCTGAGGGGTCTTGTTTGAGCATGGCATTCGAAAGTCCATCGGGGCCCGGCGCTCTTGAGGTGTTAAGTCGATTGATCATGAATAGAAGATCTTCGTATGAAATGGGTACTGACCATTTTGTGTTAATTTTACTTTCCTCTTGTTCAGCTGAATCAGGAAGAGCTGCGTACATATTTGAGAAATAACTGACCCATGTCTCCTTTGGTACGTTGGCTGTTAGCTTTTGTTGTTTTTGATGGTTTTCGTTCAGGAGATTCCAGAGATCTTTAGTATTATTCGTCCGGTATGTTTTCATTATTGTTTCTGCATCTGTTTGTAGTAATATTGCCTTTTGAGATTTTTTCCAGTTGTTGTAGGTTTGTTTTAGTTTGGCAATCTGCATAATGGTTTCAGGTTGTCTATTTTTCTTGAGCTGTCTTATCCGTTTCGCTAGCTCCTTTTTTTTTGCTGCTATTTCCTCGTTGTAGCTGTGCAGATGAGTTTTTTGTGAGCGATTTTCGACTGTTTGCTGGAACGGGAGCAGAATCCATTCATAATTCAGTTTTTCCAGGTCCGGTTTTTTGGAAGTTGATAGTTTCTTTGGAAGCAATGGCAGTGTTGTTTGTGGAATGCGAAGTCTTGATGATGTACCGTCCAGTTCAAGTAAAGGTTGTCCTAGAGATGGCTCTTGATGTCTGGTAAGGTATGACTGAACTGTTAGCTTATTGTGATCACTGTTGTCGCAAACTATGGTTTGAGCAATGTCGACCGAATCTTGCAGGGTTTGTGAGAGAAAAATATAGTCGATAATTGCTGCAGAGGAAGCTCTGCTCCATGTTGGCATAAAGGGCGTGCAATTGTTTTTTGCATGATTTAGGAGGCTGAGATCTCGGATATGGATTTCTTTCATCCATTTTGACGCTTTAGCCGATAGGTGTTCGGGTCGTCGTGGAGTACCGGTTAGTGTAATGAGGTTGATGTTTAGGTCTCCGCAGAGTATTAATTCCAAGTTTCTGTAAGTGTCAGCTAGATTGTCGACTGTGATAAATACAGCGTCGATGAATTCATTAGTTGTGATGGCTGCAGGGTTCCAGTAGAGATTCAATATGGCAATTTTTGTTTCATCATTTTCTTTTTGGTCTTGATGAGTCTTTATTGTTATTATGGTCATCTGAATCCAAGGGTTTATATTTTCGGTGGTCAGTACCCTCCACTAGGGATTTATTTTGATTAGGGTCAGGAGACCCGATGCTGGCCTTCCCTGTTTTTTTTTTATTGCAGGATTTAGAAAAGCAAGGAAGCCGTCACATGCTGGTGTATCTGTGATCCAGGTCTCTTGTAGACATATAATTTGAAAGTTCTCAAGATCAGTTGATGGCTGGGTGTATAAATGAAGATTCCCTCTTGTGTTCCATGAACAAAGTGACCATGTGAAATTTGTGTTGTTTAATTGTTATGAGTATGAGTAAACTGAGCTTCTTGAAGAGATGGTTTCTGTAGTTGAAAGCTCTAGATCGTATATCCTTTTAAAGGGTCGATCCTGACTGTTCGATTGTTCTGCTCTTTTGTCTCTGATTGTTTTTTTATTATTAGCGTGATGGTCGTTTGTGCGAACGGGCCTTTGGTTTCTCGCCGGGTGTTTCCTTGTTGTTGTGGTGGCCCAGCACTTGAACCCAAGTTTAAGAAATTGAGCGCCTTTTGATGCAATCAGTTCTTGATCCTCCTGATTCGAGATTTCGGCGATAATTTTGTCTAGGTGCTTATGATCTTTAAAGGTGATTAAGTCGATCTCAGTTGATGTTATGTGTTGCAGTTGTGGTATTGCTCCCAGCAAGCGGAGAGTGTTTGTTCTGTTCAGTATAAGGGGTTCTTTTCTATTGATTCGATTTTCAATATGGATTTCATAAATTTGACTTTGTTGCAGTGGGTTTATAAACGTAGGCAAAATGCAATCAGATGTGAATGTTGTATGTAGAGTGAGAGAATTATCCGTGACTTGTTCATAGTATTCCGCTGATAAAGAGCCATCACTAACAGATGATGCGATTGAATTTTCCTGTAATGAGCTTTCTGTGATGTCTTCATATGGCAGTCTTGTCTGCAGGTCTCGGGTACTGTTATATTCATCCATTATTATGTAACTTGGGGATGTTTCAGATTGTATATCTGGTGGCGTATCTTTCGGTTCTTGGTCTTCATGAGTTGTGCAGTTTAGTAGGTCATCCTCTTGCGAAGCGGAGTCTGATATGAGTTGAGGGCGTAAAAGTGGTATTCCGTTCTGTAACTGCTTAGCAGTGACGTTGTTCGGACCCGCTGATTTCATCTCAGCAGTTCTTGAATGGGTTTTTTCTAGCAAATCCACTGTTCTTGGTTGTGAAATAAGTTCTGCGGGTCTTATTGCTCTGAGGAACGCTCTAGAGCCTGTTTGTCGTTTTTTGATAGCTTTAGGATGTGTTGATTTTACAGCATTGGTTGCTTTTTCTTTCGAGAAGATCTTGTATTGTTCAGTTTTATTCTCTTTTACATGACCGTCGCCTTGTACCTCTGGATGTAGAGTTGAGACAGCCACGGTTCTCTGTTGTATGGTGTTTACGCCGGGCGTTTGTATTTGTGCCTTTGTACTTTGTATAGGGTTTTCATTTGTTTGTGGGACTAATGTTTGATTATTTCTTATATCCATCGGTTGGTTTTGTTGTTGTTCTCGCTGTGCTTTAAGAAGGGTTAGTAGTTCAAGGTTTAAGTTTGTTTTTTCCTGTCGATCGCTTCTAGCCATTTCTGCTAGTCGCTGTTGCCAGCGATTTGATTGCTCCGCTTCTGAGTTCAATCGGGCTTCTATTGTATTGATGAAATTCTCGATGTAGATCTGCTTTGAGTGAATCATGGCTAACAGAGTTGATTGATCTTTGATATTATCCTTCATTGATTCTTGGATCTTAATGAAAGGTATCATTGTTTGCGCGAGCACTGCAATCAACGTATTTTGCAGGTCGAGCATCGTGGTTGGAATCCTGGGGTTGGTGTTTTCATCTTGTTCGTTGTGCTCAGGTGGTGGGTTTGAAGGTTTGGTTTCTGAAGCATACGCTGCGTGTTTTGACTGCTCATTTTTGTTGAAGATGTCAGGCGTGTAAAAAGATTCATCTGTATCATAGTTAAATTGTTTGGGAAACTTATGGTTTCCTGATTGGATCTTCTCGTGTTCTTTTTTAATTGTTCTGTTTTCAAGTTCTTGTAAAAGACAAGGCGTTGAGGTCATCTGCGAAGTATGGGTTTCTGGTGTTGTGCCGAATATTTCTTTTCGTTTGTCAAGATTTAACATGATAGATTCGATTTCTGTTATGTCCATTGATAATCTTTTGGCCTTGGTTATAGTTTGTTTGTTGATGTTTTCAGACGCTTGTGGATATTTGCTTGAGTTGTGAGTTTGCAGCCATGCAAGCTTAGCTAGTCTTGCTTTCTCTTTTTTTGCTTGTTGAGTTACATTTATTTGTGAGTTGCGTGATGTTGCGGGAATTCGTTGTTCTTCTAATTGCGGTTTGAGAGGTTTGTGAGGCTCGCTTCCGTTGAAAGGTTCATGCGGTAACCATTCAGTGAGCAAATGTACACTGTGGAAGTCTACAATGGTAGCAGCTAGGGCAAACATGGTGACTCCCATTTCCCATTAAGTTACATGGATGTTTCCAGGATTCTGCTGACATAGAAACAGTGGGAACATTCAATGTAAACGTTCAATTTCAAGCTGATCGCAATGTCAATAACTGGTCCTGATACATCTGGCTCAGTCATCCTATGCTCTTTTCAGACGTATGAATGCCTGTCTGCATGTACGGGATGTATTTAGCGCAAGCCTAGACTGGAAGCAACATTGAAATGTCTAAAAGGGACAGACGCAAGGGGTTACCAGCTGGATTCAGGGGTAATAGAGGAAACAGGATGGGAAGGGGGAGCAAGGGAAGAGGGAAGCCCAAAATCGGTGAATATAGTTGAGTGGAGGGTTTAGCAATTAGTGAGATATTTTTTGAAGGGTACGGTCTTTACCGCCTGATTTTTAGGATGGAGGGGCATGTCTTAGTTGTCTTGGTAACTCATTCCAGAGACAGATTCATCACAGGGGAAAAGGCCTATTTCCTGCTTTATGTTTCTCACTTGCAATAATTTGCCTCCACCCTGAAGGTGTAGTGCCTTCAGAGAGGCTGAGTTTCTCAGTCAAAATGTAACTGTGGTTACTTTGAAATCATGTGATGAGGCATACTGCAGTGTGCTTGATGTCTTTCAGAGGGGCCAAGGCGGCATTGAGTATTCCTGTGAGTAGGGTGTTGCCACTGTCCAGGTGGGGGATGATCAGGGCTTTTACAGTTTTTCTGAAACCCTCTGTAAGAATAAGAAAAGGGCTTGACTTTGTGGAGGAGCACAGGCTGGTACCATGCTGCTTGGATCTTCTTCTCAATGTGTATTTTTAATCAAAGGTCACAGTCAATGGTAAAGCTGAGGGATTTTGCACTGGGGGAGGGTTGAGGCGTCAATCTGTAATGCTTCATGTCAATCAACCTATCCCAGACTTGGACATGATTACTGGGGGTTTCCTAAGAGAAAAGATTATTTGTTTGTAGGGTTGAGCTTTAGGTAGGTGGTGACACCAAAGCTTAGTTAAGGGAAAGACAGTTCTTGAGTTGAGATGTCATTGATGCAATTGATCTTCAGTTAAAGCTGATGCTGCCGTGATCGAAATACGCGGGATAAGGGATTGAAGGCTGTGTTTCTGTTCTTTTTCCCTGTATCTACACCAATGAAAATTAAGGTAAAAGTGTCTAAATGTGGTTCGATAGTAGCAATCGTCACACATAATACATTTCTTACCGCTCTCGCATTTAAATTATCCGTGATGCCTCCGTGAAAAGTCAGAGATCCTTGAGTTCATTCAACAATGATTTTTGTTAAGCTATTTGACATTTTTGAATGATTTAATTGCTCAGATACTCAGATGTTTAACAAAACAACACCAATGCGTGTTGGGTCACCGGGGACTGACATTTAACATCGAATAACCAGGTACTGAATATTGTAATTAATTCTGGCACTGGCTAGGTGTGAGGGGGTTTATGAGCAGCCTTTGAATGTGGCAGAGGCATTACGAGGTTGTCTTTGCTTTTTTTGTTTGTTTTTTTCATTACTGGTTCACCGAACAATGATTTTGAAAGCATACAGCAAAAGGTGTCTGCATGTTTATCAATGTGCTCCATTCTCTGTCAGTGTTGAACGCATTCTTTTTAAGCAAGCAAATGCATATTTCACGTTGTTTGTTTCATTTTTCTGAAAATGTAAAACGCACATCTTAAATGCACCTTTTCTGTGTTTGCTTTGCTTTCTGCCCACTCCCTCCTGAAGAAATAACATCTTTGCCTTTGCTCAAGCTCACATTTGAGGAAGCGGTATGATTGCAGTAGCACATCAGGACTTTATGAATGTATACATAAGTGATGTTGTTTTTATGTAAAGCAGTGAAATGCTCTTTTAAAAGCTCCCATCTTGCACCATGCATATGTGAAGCATCAGCGATGATTAGTGCTGACAGGGCATCGGAAAACCGTGAAGTACTTTCAAAACCTTGATAGGAACTGACTTACCATGGTTCCAGATTTATTAAAACTGACGACATTGTTTTTTTTTTTTACTTACTTTCCGAAAGTAAAAGCGTTTTGTGCATGGAAAAATACTAAAGTGAGGAAACTGACTACAGCACATTGCGCCTGGCCTGTCATAATGCCGCAAATGAAACTCACTGCCCAGCTGGGGGATGGTGCGCATAAAAAACTTCTTTGTTAGAGTTCAGCATAACTTTGGGATGCTTCATTAACTGTTCTGCTTTTTCAGAAGCAGGGCCAAGACTGTTAAGTGTCCATCAATTTGAGCTTTATGACAGAAAGGTTAGCTGGAAATATGTTTATTTCAGAGACCCGCAAACCAATGAGCGAGTTTGAGGCCCTTTCACTTTAGATCAGATGGAGCGAGCTAAAAATACATTCTAATAACACAGCACTGAATGACCGCACTGTTCTGCTGTACGTTTTTTGAGAAAGGAAATGGTCTTGCTCTTTAAAAGGGTACACCTCCCCTACCCCCTTCCCCCATGCCCCTGAACAGCAACGCGACTTGTTTTAAAACAGGTTTTTAGGATTAGGAATGAGAGTAAAATGTGTCCATTCTTAGCCTGTCAAATTGGCCACTTTATCAAGTAAATTTGAGACTGTTTTACATTCTAAACAAACAGTAGCTCGAGTAAGAAGTCCTATTTCGGTGTTTAAGCTCAAATGCCAAAATAGAACTTCCTAAGAAATGTACACGTCATTCACAAACGAAAACAGAACGAGCATAATTTATTTTTCCACAGAGTGTCTGCAAAATTCTCAACATTTCTTGAATCAGAGTAAAAATAATTCGATTTTTTTAATGTACCTTTTTCCCATACATACTCATGGTCGAAGTTATTTTTGTGACGACTACAAGCATAAATCAAATATATATTGAGTTCATGTGTAATCAAATCTCCTATTGTGATAACATTACTAAAATAAACAAAGCTCCAAATAAAGGAACATATATTTACCATTAAGGGAAAATCAGGAATCTGGAAAAAACATAGAGGGCGCTCCATTTTCAAATGGCGGACTCTGCGGAAGGGACAAGTTACTGCATCCAAAATGTTATCTGTCAGGAGCCCCGTGCCAGCCTGAAATAGTGCACATGGATCAGATGCACGCAACTGACACCAATTCAGCACATGCATCCAGTGAAAAATGATGGCATGCAAAACATTTTAATAATTAATGTCTATGCTATTGAAAGGAATAAGAAAGGAAATACATGCAAGCAAGGGTCATATATGACCTATCATCGCCATGCCCCTCTTTTTCGTTGCAGGACATACATATGAGGTAGCTACCTGCGGCTGATGCCCATTTCCCACTGTTACTAAACCCGCCCCTCCTCCTACTCGGGTATGTAAGCACAAAATGCTCTAACAGTGAAAACATTTCCTGTCCAGCTGACAGTGCCATGCAGGAGGATATAGTGGGCCTGGAGTCCTCCCACTACTGTGCGGGTATAGAGCACAACATAACTGAGTTGCTACATGTTACTTATTTTGTGGGGCAGGGAAAAGGGAGCGGTAAACCCCCTTCCTGCGGGCCTACAGGTCAAGCAGGGGAAGATAGATGAGAAGGATGCCAATCACAGATCAGGATAAATGGATGGATATGCAAATCAGCAGAAAAGGTCTCGAGGACTGTTTAATGAAAAGCAAGCGTAATGCCGGAGAACTGCTCCTGATAAACCAAAGGTAAGGACTGGAGAACCGGGAAGGCAACCCTACTGGAGGGTATCGGTTCATGCGCTCGCGAATATGCTGAGAGCTCGTTGCAGGGATTGGGAAACATGACATCTATCCTAAGGGTGGCACACTATCCCCTGCTAGGGCTGGTGCCTGGGGAATGCCAGCATAATTATTCCCTGCATGCACTTTGCATCAGATGAGTGCAGAAGCAGGCGGCCATCTACGTTGTATGAGAACGGACGATATTTTTTCAAAAAGGTAGAAGGCGTCCTTCTCCATGAGAACGTACGATAGTCTGCACATGTGGACCAACTCCTAGCATGAAAAGAAAACAGGGAGAACAAATTACTTTATTGTTTCCAGGGCAATCTAGGTAAACAGAACAGTGGGTCGCTCTCAGAAAGCTAAAAGAGGTGACTGAAAAAAGTTGCTAGAATTATGGGCTATATGGACACAGATGTACTAAAACCCTCGGTCAAGGCCAGGATAGGACAGTTTTTGGATTTAAAATAGAAAACACTCAGGGAGTGCAAACTGAATGGGACGTTTGCTATGCTCTGATGTATGGCAAAGTTGTACCTGGTGAGGGGGAGGAAGCTTCAATGCCAGATAGTACTGAGGTAGACACAATCTTACCAAGTTAGGTGCAGAGGACTTCAATGGCCAAGAAGAAAGCAACTATCAAAACAAATGTGGATACAAAGGACAATATATCTCTCAGAAAGGTGCATGGCTGGTCACATTGAAGATTGAACATTTAGGTTCAGTACATATGCCTCTTTCATGGTTTCAGTGATCCTGAATGGACTGAGCCATAAATGGCTGAATGGCTCCCAGACCCTTAACAAAGCTATAGATGCGGGAATGGAGTGCAACCCTCTACTGGCAGGCTTGCAACAGTGGACACATTTCTTGTCAAATTTAGCATATGATGATGCCAGTTAATGGGCAATGACCATGGGGGCTTCAGTGCCAGGGAAGTGTCATATCCACATTAGAGACCGGCACACAGATGGGACATGGAAGGCAGTGGCTATGAACATGCCTTTTGAAGGAGCCAACTTGTTTGGAAATACTCTGGAAGAAATGGTGAAAGAGTTTTTAGGAATGAAAAACATGGCAAAGAGGAAGGGCCATACCAAAGTATAAAGCAAAGCCCATGGACCACAACATGTGCCTTCCTGAACAGAAAGCTTGATTCCTGTCTCTTCAGCAGCAAAAGAAACACTGATGGTCCAAACCTAACTGGAGCTCACCCGTCAAGTTTCTTTGGCTTGGGTGACTTCAGGTGCTTGGATTCCAAGGCTGATCAAATTGGAAAATAGAATCAAAATGAAAGATGATTGTCTACTGTCAGACTCCATTTACACTCACCACCTGAGGAGCAGAGTTAGGATGCAAGGGCTCATGCTGTGTACAGAAGAATTATAAGAAAAATGAGTGACAGTTCGATTGCTGGGAGGATTGAAGGGGAAGGATTCTATTAACTTATCTACTTGGTAGCAATCCATCCACAAAGTTCCATTTGGTGTAGGATCTAAAGGATTTAAACATCTATGTCATGAAACACATTTCAAAAGAGACTTGGTGCAAAGGATTTTTCCTCTGTTCATGAAGAGAGAATCCATGGAATCACTTGATCTTCAAGACATCTACTGCTATCTGCCATTTTGAGAAGCTCTCCCAACATTTTTCGGATTTGCAGTAAGGAACAACCACTACCAGTTTGGGGAACTCCTGATGCCTTGAAGTCAGTATCAAGGGTTTATACTAAGGATTTGGTGCCACTAGTATCAGTGTTACATGGATTTCTTCACCTACTTGGATGACTGGATGATGAGCGCAGCACCAGCAGATCGGCTGAGGGTGCAAGTACAGACAACTGTGGGATGTTCTTACCCATGCATCCGAGCCCTACCTCAAAAACTGTGCAGTACTGGCATTGAAAACATCATGACGGCCAGAGCTTCCCAGAAAATGCACAGGGAAATGCATGAAGAATAGGCTGCCACTCATTTTTGCCGCTGTTATGGGCACAGAAGGGCACTGCCTAAAACCACCATTGGACTACCCACACAGTAGCCTGAAACCATTGGGAATGGCGATGCTGATTGCCAAAAGCAACCTAGAATTGTGGGGAATTCATTTTCTTAAATCCCAAAAATGGGTGCATTACCAGTACTCACCACTATCAGAAAGCCGGCGTTTTAAAACAACACCAGACTTTTTTTTTGTGTAACACTGAATAAATGAACCCAAAGCATGCCAAAGAAAGACTTACTGAGAGGTGGATACAATGTAAAGTTATATTCTGAAGTGACTTGAAGGTTTATAACAAGACTGGCTGAGCTGTGGATTTCAGCAGTTTAAGTAAATTTGGACTGAAAGACACTAAAAATCTAAATGTTTAAAAGAAATGAGTGACCTACTTTTGAGTGTCACATAGGTTGCAATTGTTTAAATGTCATAGTTTTAAACTTAGAATCAGCATTTTAGCTGCATATGTAAGAAATGGTTAATTTTATTTGAATGCAGAAAACTGGGTAACTAAAAGTGACATTAGCTGGGGCCTGGCTTAACGAACTGAATTCTGCCCACCAGCTACCCCCGACAGGAGATGAGACTTGCACAACAGCTGTGTTCCCAGGCCTATCTGCCTTTTGCTGCTCCCACCAAAAGGGATATGACACTTCCCTGATTGAATTACCTGGGCTCTGCAGGAAATTGAACAAAGCCCTGTCCTGACTCAGGCAAATGTTTTATTATGGGGGCCGTAAAAAGTGGCTTCCTCCTGGAAGGAAAGGGGAGGAGCACTGCCTGTGAGAGCAAGCTGGCTTGGCAGAACTGGAAAAACCAGAAATTCAACCTTGTGCTGGGGGGAAACCACACCCCTGTAGCCAGAATATGGTTTTAGAAAAAGATGAATAACTCATAGTACGGACTTGTGAAAATTATTTAAATGATACCATAATTCTTGTGATTTTTCTGCCCACATTTTAAGAGGTTTTTAGAACCGGTGGTATGATCTGGGGGCAAGCTAGCAGTTAAGAGGGTATTACTTAAAAGGTATGAATGTTAAAAATCTGACACTTCATCAAGTAATGTCCATACTCCTTGCGCACATGTGTGTAAATTTGGGGTAATGTCCGATATTACGAAACCAGTTAAAAAGTGCAAATGTTGCCATTTCTGAATGCAAGCTCCCAGGAAGAGCAGATTTGGACAGGGTATACCTCCTGTGATATGTGATGGGTGCATGTAATTTTAAACAAATGTGTACCTGTGCAAATATGTCTTTTGGGTCAAAATATAGATTGTGTGTAATTTGACAGGTGTGGGTTCTCTGTACCATAAACAGACCTCATCATGATGACACTTCATTTCATTCCCCCAATCAAGGGGAAGAGGATGAAGTGGCCAATGACAAGTGGAGAGGGGTAGAGCCTAGTGATGCTGCACACACACCCATTTTCAAAACACATAAAAGCAGACAGTCAGGACAGATAGGGACATTCAATTCCATTTGCTGCGGAGCATGCTGCCGGACCATACCACATCCAGAGATCCAGACTTCAAATCCATCAATCTCCAGAGAAAGCTGTGCAGAAAGATCCAGAAGCACTGCTGTACCCAGAGAGAGCAGAGCTGACCCAGACCACTGTTAGCAGAACCAGAGAGCTGACCCAGATCACTGTGAAGTGCCGAGACCAGACCAGAGTCCAGTCTAAAACCTGACCAGATCCGTGGCGAGGCCCATTCTATTTCTAAATATATTGTGAGTACCTAGCAGACTGTGCAGAACCAATCTCTTAGTTAAAATAATATAATTCAATCTATTTTAATCTAAGTAGAACTGCCTCCTAACTGTCACCTGTCATTTTGTAAAGCTGTCACCTGTCATTTCTAGTTGCTAGCTGTCACTTGTCACTTTGAACTTTAAAATTTCAAATCTGAAAAACGACCTTTACCATATCGCTCATATCTCCGTGACCGTTTGTCTTAGAGACTTGCAGTAACTTTCCTCTGAAAGCTGGGAATCGTGGCTTTTCTACGAACCTAGAACCGCGAAAAACTCACTCGCGAATTTGCCGCGATTTGCAAATTTCTCCACGTGTGAAAACAGCAGTTCTTGCTTTCCTTGCTAAAATTTCGTTTGCCTCTTAAGAACCATCTCTGAATCATTGCTAGAGTGAGCCTGGACTAATATTAACTTGATACCACTCACCCTGAACCTCAAGAGGGAATTAAAAGCATTTTAGCATATTTTTCACTTCATTGCCAGCACATATAAAAGCATTTTGGGCCTGTGTTTCAAACTTCTGTAGTCTAAGCTTGCTGGGGTGAACTGAATTACATTTGATTGCATTTCTGAGAACTGTGTGCTTTCCTTCCATTTCCTTGCATTGCATAAAGGGGGGAGGGGATTGCCAGAGAAAAGTGATTACATTGTTTTGTTGAAATCATATTGAGTATTTTCTGTATTGCATTTTCATTCAACATTACATCCATCTGAACTTATATAAAGCATTCTCTACCACCTTATTCTTCTGTTCCTATTCACAAGTGTGCTAGTGCCAGACTATCCATTATTGATTACTGCTCAGATTCAGTGTGATCTTCAATTATTAAATTATTATAAAGTGTGATATATATATATCTATTGTTTAAATTATCAAATAAACCTTTTAACTTGCAAAACAGAACTACTTCTGGCTCAGTGGGGTCAGGGGGATTCCAAGAGAGGGGTGTTATATAGGGGTAGTCATCCAGAACGCATGAACTGGACATAAAGATATATCAATAAGGGTTTCCATTCAGTATCCCAGACTAGGCATTGACTTAGCTGTAGTGTTGAATTGAATCCTCTTACACAACATGCATTCTTCTTAGCCTCCAGGACTTCTAATAAACAAGCGCAAGCAACAGCTGAACCCCACACAGGTGTTGCAATACATTGAAGCTAGCTCCCAGACAGATTGGTGCAAGGTGTGTTATAAAGAAAGATGTGACCCACAACCTGCACGATAAAAATAATCCAAGAGATCACAGTACCACTGCACCACTTTGCAAGGGAAAACAAGATTTATTACATGAAAAAAAGGTCTCAGACAGTCCTGTAGAAAGGAAATGACACGGAGCTTGGTACGCCCCAAGAAGGTACAGATTATATTGCAGAAAACTGCATATTAGCATTCATAGGTTACAATGTCATCCTACCACCCTCATTGGCTATCGCCTATCGAACATGCTAATGCCCCCCTATATTTCCTGGACCGATTGGCCACACCTTATCTCAACCCATTCTTCTATCCTTGTGGCCCACTACATCTCCTTGTGGCCCACTACATTGTCACTATTAAATTCAGGAACATGATTGCACAATAGGAACACTGATAAACTAATAAATTGTGACCTTCACGTGATGTGCACTCTTCTGACCCAGACACATTCAAAATAAAACTGGTGAGGCTAACCCTGCTTTGATAAGACAATAGGCCTTCTCATTATACCAGATGCCACGGCACACACAAGCTGCACACTCGACCTTTTACTAAATTTACTGGCATCACCTATGCTCCTCCTACCACAAATCACTGAATGCTCCAGACACAGCTCGCCCCTTATCTCCTTCAAAGCCCAGGTGCCCAGTAATGATGTGTCAAGGCATCACTCCTGAATAGAATTTCGGGTATTTATTTGCTTTGGTTATGGGTCTACTAATAATTTGAATGGTATGACCTCTCTTTGGTTAGTGCTCCAAATCTCTGCCTGGCCTGTCGGCATCACATTACCTCATGCCCTATTCTCATGAATTTGTCCTTGAAAGGGTGCATCCCTACCACCTCCCCTCCACAGCTAACATTTAGTTCCCACCACGTTCACGCTCTGCAAACTGGATACAATTGGTGTTTATCTGTGCACCACGTGGAAACTAAGCTAAACAGAGCTGCTGCTACACATCAGGGCTTTCATCTGTTAATTTTGTACCAGGCCTTCAAATCCAATATGGCAGCACATTTTCCATGTTGACACGCTGACCTCGTTCTTACCACAGTACCTTTCTTAGTCCATCTTCCACCTACTTCAGCTCTCTCTGTGCACTTCACTAAGAACATAACTTTATGTACTACTTTTAAACACAGGGCCTACGACAGTGCCCTACCTGTAGCTTCTCCTACCACAATATTTATATATGTGTTGCTCCTTCCATGTTGCTTTAAGTGGGTATCTATTATATGTCAAAACTAACTGCAAGTGATATGTGCGCCTTCTGCCCGGCAAAACTCAACCTGCTCACAGTGTGATATGTGCTTATAGGTTTTTCTCAGCCTGAACAGTTTTGCCTGGCTGGGACGCTGTGAGTGCATCCCAGCCGAGGACAGGGGAGAAAGGTTACAGTCTCGAATAAAGAACATTCTTAAGATGAAGTCAGCCTTAGTGTGACAGCTGTTACACGTCTAGGGACACATTTCTGCATGTTTTGCTGTCCTGTGGGCAAAACTGAACATATGGCAACTCATAAAAGATTCAGGGAGACATGGCAGCCTGTCTTGTTGTCCTTCATCAATATTACATTTCTGCCCTCCAGGAACGTGAATGAATGACTCCAATTTCCAAAGATCTGGTTGAAGCAGTACTGTTTAGGTCTGTCAAAGAGAACTTGGAGAAGGTTTTCACATTAAACTTATTATCTGAGAATATTTTTTCTACCAACACTGTCGTCTGGATTGGGGGACACTTTGGAGTAGAAAGAACAGTCAGTCCAGGGCTTGCTGTCAAATTGGAAGGAGGTGGAAGCAATGTTAAGATACCTTGAATCAATTCAGAAGAAGACACCCCAATAACCCACTCAGATATCAACAGACAGGGGGAAACACCTCATTCGCGGGCGATGTTGGATTTCCAGATTGGTTGGTAGGTAGAGGAGCACCCACTGTTGGTCAGGGCAGTCCACAAAAAGGAAGCAGACAATATAACAGATCACATATCCTGGCTGTTCAAGGAGATTTGTTTAAGAGTCAGGCCCCTTTAATGAATCAGTTTGCATCTCCAGACATTGCAGTGCTGCCAGAATTCAAGGTGGCATAATGGGTGAACGCCTTGTCTGTCATGAAAGGACACTATACTGTATGCCTCCTCACAATCCCACTGATTCCTGGGGTACTTTTCAAGATTTTGGAATAATTCTGATAATATCCTTTTTTTGCCAAGGAGGGTGAGTTTCTGGTCCTGATAAATATGGCAAAAAACAGGGTTTGGGTCCGCTCTTGCTTCCTGGCTCCAAACAGAACCCAATGAAGGGATTCTCAGCTCCGGTGTTTGAGTTCGGCAGTATGGAAGTTGAAAGAAGGGACCTTAGGTCTTAATGCAGGTGGTGTTGTCAATGTACAAGTCCAGATAAGATTCTACCTTGAAAACTTACACCAAACATTGGAAAAGGTTTGTGACTTTGGGTATCAGACTGAATATGCAGCCTCTCTCCTGTGGGGTCGCCGCAGTTATGTAGTTTATCCAGAAATGTATTATGGGATTGCCGGCAGTATATGCCCTGAGATCACTGTGGGTGGCCTTTAAAGCAATTCCCCCTTCAGGAGAGGAGTTAACACAGGGAAAAATCCTGCTGAGTAGGCTCCTTAAGAGCTTCTTACTAGCGTGCCCCATCATGGCGCACTTAGAAATACACAAAAAGTGAGGTTGTCCCGTATACTCAATTTTAGTACCACGGTTCATGGTAATCATATCAAGTACCAAACAAAGGTGGGGTGCAGGGCACAGTTTATAGATTTTTAAGAAAAAGGAAACATAGATATGTTGGATAGTTTAAACAAATGAGATGCTCGCAGACTTCAACCAATAGTTTTGAATTTATTATTTTGTTTAGAAGCATAGCTAATGCAATTGAAGCAAATTAAGACATGAAAACGTGCTTTAAACAAATGCAGCAAAATACAACATTTACAAAAGGATGCAAATAGTAAGAACAATTTATACGAATATGGCTTAAATTCTTAAAAAACAGAATAGTGCATGACCTGTACCGGAAAAACAACCCCATGCACCAGATTTTTAAGCCCAAACACACATCATCATATATACCTGAAATGTACTTCATCATAGTTCATATCCAAAAACAACCAAACTATGTGTATGTCCTAATATAAGAAATGGACACAGTGCTGGTATGATTATTAGTGCGGGCACCATCCTTTTTCCAATTGTGCACCACTACTTTAAGCCGCATCGCATTTGAATGACTGGGCTGATAAGATAGCTCAGCAGGTTTAGTGCTTGCTGTTGTGATCTGTGTGTGATCTACTGGTCACAGGTTCGAATCCTGGTAAGGTTACTTCAACTTTATGTTTTATGAGCTGTATTGTTGGCTAGGAATAGAGTAGACACTCCGCCGGCATATTAGGGAGAGACACACCTAGGTTGGCCATAGCAGTCCTCGTAAGTGTTTGTTCCTGCTTGCATTATATGTTGTGCCTTTCTACTTGTGTTCTCCTGCGTTTTGGTGGGTGTCCGAGTGCACACTTGGTGGTGATGAGCATGTGAAAGTGGTAACATATTTCATTGAGTTATGTGCTTTTGTATGAGCGACAAGAATATGGTTGTTTCCACTTGCTATGACTGTGTCACTGGTTTGTGCACTTGATTTGATGGTTATGGAAACACACAGTTTGCCTCTCCAAGACCACATTGTCAGAGTGTTGTTATGGGCAAGGTGGATGGGCCCCAATTCACCATTGAAGGGCACCAGGGATGTGGGTTCACTTTATATGCTCCACAGGGGATGGTATTCAGGTTGTGTAGGTTTGCAAGAGCTGATTGTGTGCATCCTGTCCATGTGTCCTTTGGCTTGCCAAGGGGATGGGTAGTGCCTGTCGCTGAGGGCAATCTTCCTCCGGCAACTCTACTGATATGTCAGAGTGTGTGGCAACATTGTGCAGGGCACAAGATGCCACAATGATCTTGCATACAACTGGTGGGGCATATAGCAATACACCGCCAGAGTGGTCAAGGGAGCAGAAGCATGAGTTGAGCACCACAAATGTGCACTCCACTAGGCCTCTCGTGGCTATTGTGCTTCATCAGACCTTACTTGAGCTGGGGTGGCAGGATTCCTGAATGGCGTAAGCAGGAATGGTGAGAGCGGGTAGACCTGCCAATGTGATAATGGTTGTTCATTGAATTGATTGTCATGGGCTGTTACTCTTTGTGCCATGTGACAGCTTGAATGTGTGTGATAGTTGATACACACCAATGAGCCTGTTGGTGCCAAAGTTTTCCGATGCCAGGGCTTGGTACAGTGGACAGTGGTAAATTAAGCTAGCTTGTGTGCTTCCGGTGAAATTTGCATTCACATACATGATGACTCCCTTTGCATCACTGATGACCTGTGCATTGATTGAATGCCAATGCTTCTGGCTGCGGTAAATGTACTTGCTCACTTGGGGGTGGAAGGGCTGTAGCACAACATGTGTGCAATCAAAGGCTCTGGTTACCCGTGGGAAGTGTGATAAAACTCCTGACACACTCTCTGCCTTGGCTGCGGTGTGTGTGGCATGTATATGTGTCTTCGCACACGTGATGTAATTCAGCGCAATACCTGGTGTAGGCACTGGGCTTGCGTGGCCTCAGACATGGCCCCCACAATTGCAGAGATGTGCTGGAATGAGCCACTAGCCAAAAAATATAGGGGTGTCTGCACCTTCTCCAGGGGTGTGTTCATGGGAGCAGATGGTGGGTGATGGAAGGTCTTCCTCCCACTCCCTGTCCTGGTCTAGGATGACATGGAGAGGGAATCTGCACCTTGCATACACCCTTTCTTCCGGCATCTCAAAAGCGTTGTGCGAGGATGGAAAATCCTGCCCACTACCAACCTCCTCCATCTTCCATGAACATGTATGATTGCTGCTACTACAGCAGGATTCATTCTAAAAGTGCAACATTGTGATGGTGTGCATTGCGTGCTTTCATATGTGGCTATTGAGCTTCGTACGTGTGTCGCCTATCATGTGGCAAAGCCCCAACTTTACTTTTTGAGATGTCCCGATCCCAATGTCCTTAAATTTCACCTACATATGCGTACCAATCAGCTACCAGTAAGAACTATCCAGGGCGTGCAATGGGGTATACCTCTTGAAGGTAGATTCTGCAGAATCTGCTTGATACCATCGAACAAGGAAACAGTAAAATATTTGCTTACAGAATGTCCTAAACTAGGCCCACTATGCATGACCCTTTTGAGTAAATTGACTCATAATTTTCAGTTAATAAAATCTCTGGAATGTTGGTCCTATTGCATGAACACGGAGTCAGTAGCAATGCACACAGCACTTTACAGACTCTGGGTAACTATATCAAAAAGTCTAGAGAATTATTGAATGCATTTACAGGAAAGTTTATAGTTTTTAGATTTTGATTGTTATTTATTTGATATGGTTTTATGTGACATTTTGCAAAAATTGTGTTTGTATTTTGTCTTTTTTGAGGGTTATGTTTTAGAGCAGTATTTGCTTCTAAAGTAGTAATTGTAAATTGTCTTATGAATGATTGCAAACAAATTGGGAAAAGTTCCTGATAGAATTAAATCACAATAAATGAATAAAAAAAATAAAAAAACACAAAGTCAACCAATATTAGCACATTTTTTACCATAACATGAAATGGTTATTTCAGTGATTGCTAGTGATGGCCTAAAAGGCAGGTTTTCAGTAATTTGTAGAACTTTAATACTATTTTCATATAACGTTTACGCTCTCCATGCTGGCTTTTGGCAATGCAATTGGCCTGTAAGGCATGATTGACAGTATAGGGAACCAAGCAGAAAGAACGTTTATGTTTTTTCCCCCCATTTTCATATATAAATAGAGACACAAAATGTGATTGATTTCCATCTGTGTTTATGTGTAAAAATTAGTAAAAACAGAAGACCGGGAGCCTTCATAATAATCTACATCATATTTGTTAATATAGGATGTGCAATGCATACCTGGAAAAATCCTACCATCCATGTATTTGTACACTTATACACAGGTTAGAACTAGAGCACCATACTATGTGCTTCCTTGATGTGCATATTGTGATACTCTAAGCTGTATCCTTTTTAAATGAAACTGAAGGGGATGTGTTAATTCACTCCTTCAGTTTTGATGAAGCTGTTTGTTGGTATTTCAGTCATGGTTTGTGGTGACATTATAGCATTCACGCCCCGGCTGGGGGGGGTGGGCGGACATGTGCTTTAACTGCTCGCCAATCTGAGCTTTAGAAGGCCCGAGCCAAACAAGGAGACTGACACTGTTAGGCATGTACCTATTAGAACAGAGTGCAGCATTAAATCCCATGTCCCAACAGGCTTTCTCCATCCCCTTGCACTACCAACATTATCAAGAGTAGTGAGGGTCTGATACTTACAAAGATAAGTTAATAGTACACACATAAATTGTCCCCAAACATGTCTCTGCAGTCATCCTGTCCAAGTGAGCTACAAATAATCTCATCATTTTGGTTTTCTGTAAATAATCGCGGCACCCTCTCGCTGGTATAATTATGTTGCACTTGTACAATTGTGTATTATGTTCCTTGCTACACTTCTCTGCAGTCCTCCCCAACTAACTGATCCCGAAATGTTCCAAGACGGCAGTTATATAACAGGAAGTCACTGGGTCACGCATTTTCCTATCATTGCACCGTTGCTGCTGTGCTGGGATCTACTCACCTATTCCATATGAACTCCTCATGTATACAATAGTGGAATGAGCTGTGCAGTTCTGCATTCAACTTCAGTTAACTTTTGTTATTGGTTACTTACCAAGTAGCCAGGGGTGTCGCTAGGTCTGGAAAAGACCCGGGGCTAAGCTGATGTCGGAACTGTTGGGACTCGGGGCTAGCTAGCCTTTTGGTTGTAGCTCCTGAGATTCTATCCAGGGCTACAACCAAAAGATCAGGGGCTATAGCCCCTCTAGCCCCTCTAGCCCCCCTAGCAATGCCTCTGCAAGTAGCCATCCATCACCCAGGTCAACGCTGGACAGACATGTCATTGCACGTATTGTGTGTGCTCCTGCGAGTATAGCAGTGTGTGTATGTCAATCAGTGGCTTCAATCACACAGGATCATTGCACTATGTTATGGAAATCGTCCTTCAGAAGCTGCAGCTCTGCAAGTATGTCAGTGAAATGTATGTGTATCCTGATCTGATTGAGTATAGCTCTAAGACATTGTTGGAATTAACGTGAAATAGCACTCAATAATATATGGCATGGATGCTGTGGATTGGCTAGAACTCAGATTGCAACATATTCAGTGAGCACACGTGCAGGTATTGACTGACTTTATTGAGGCCTCTTTAAAGATCACATACTTATAGCATCTAAATGCCCCTTTGACGCCCCTCTCAGATCTCTTTTGTGCATTGAACATTTTCAAGTTTGTTCTAAATGCATTTTAATTTTGCTTACATTTGCACCTTTTTACTAAGGTTGCACTTTTAATATTGGGTTTGTGAATCACAATCTTCGATGAGCTCGTTAGCATTTCAATTAATTTGTTTTAAGGCAAAACAAATGTTGTGATGTCTGTCACTAAGTAGTGTTATTCTATCATTGCAGCGTGGTTTTCATTTCAGGATTGCAGTTTTTTTTTGTGAATTGTGAACTGCCTTTACACATTGGCCCATGGCTTTACAATCATTTGAATGTGCATCGGTTGCACACATTTGGCCCATAATTTAGCCTGCAGATGGTTGGAGATGGCTCCCTTGGCAAGCATCCTCTTATAAAAAAAATAAATCATCTGAAATACATTTTTGTGAGGCTGCTTTGCTTAATACAAATGCCTGTCTGAACATAAAACGTGTGTACCCTAAAGCTGGTCAAAGTAGAGAATATGATAACTGTTAGAGAGTTACCATAATCTTCTCCATGAGTGATTATGCCTTAACCTAGGAATCGTGAGCAATGCATCATTATGCCACAAGAAATAATTTAGTGCCTGTGCAATTCCAGAAATGCGCAATGGCTTTACAGTCCTTGACAACGCCTCTCAATCCCCACCACCAGTGGGAGGAGCCAACACTGATATAACGGACCTTTATTGTCAGAGACCCATCGCTAACCTACCTTTCGTGGACAGACTCAATCGAAGAGTGGTAGCTAACCAACTCCAGGAATTTACTGATGGAAATAACCTTTCTCGATAGCAGTTTGGATTCAGAGCATGAGAAGAACAACATCCATCCTACTCAACATTAGGAAATAAATATATGAGTCTTTAGAAGCCAAGCCACCAGTACTCAATGAGAATGTGGTTAATGGGAATTTCTAAAGATTAGAAACTGCCTATCAAACCCGGCGCACCAAAACCTAGCACTGTCAACCATTGCGCCTTCCTCTCAAAGCGATTATTTACAATCTTTAGCATCTATGACTAATAAGTACAACCTGCTTTTCAACCACTATGCTATGTCGAAGTCTAAACACTATCCCTGGTGGATGATTGAGAGATGTCTCTGTCTCAAGGCACCAACACCAGAGGCCCTATTTTGTGGCTTAACACTAAGGAAACATGTACCCTTTTTGTCTTCATCTTTGGGTCCCCATTTACACAGTAACTGAAGCAAGAATCTTGGTTGTATTCTTTGACGCCAAACTCTACTTGAAACCAATGATCTCTTAATAGCCAATGCAATTTTCATTTCCATGTGCTTAGAAGAGACATCCAAGCACTTTTCTTTTTTAAAAAGGCACACTCACTACCAAGCACATTGACAGGTAAAACTTTCAATTAAATTGTGGTTACTATATGTGGTGTCTCTCTAATAAACACCTAAATAAATATCCCTGTTCTACTGCTAGATACCGATAATCGTCTACGTGTGATTGTGATACTTGATTACTGTTTATGTCTTAAATTGTTCAACATAAAATATAATTAAGATAATATAATGGATTACTTCAACATTACATGTGCATTAGCCTGCCTAACGTATGAATACCGTAACTCCTAGTAATCCAGTAAAGAGAAGCATGCCTGATTCTATGGACCATCATTCCAACAGAATATGGAATTTTACATTTTTAGAATTTACAATCTAAAAAAGGTTGAAGGGAAAAGAATCTCAGTTAAAGGTTCTGAGCCTTTAACTGAGATTCTTTTCCCACCAACCTTTTTTAGATAGTAAATTCTAAAAACATAAAATTGGATACATTTGGATAGCTCACGACTAAATCCCAAACTAGAACCAAACTCCTTAAGGTCCAATACATACTCATTTATTCTGTGCGCAATTCACATAAAACAATGTACACCGTATTCTATGTATTATGAGAACGCTCTTGCCAAAAAAAAAAAACAGTTTGTCTTGACTGACATGATTTTCACACTGTGGAGAGTAAAAAAGAGTTAAGTCACACACCTCAATCTTGTCAGCAATTGAGCAATTGACAGGTAATTTAATTCTACAACTAATTTTCTTAAGTACACAAGCTAGTTGAGTTTTTTTTTGTTTACAATAGAGATATTCATGATTCATGTAATTACTTTAAAAAGATGTTCATCTTCCTCATCTCTGCTGTATTTTCCCAAAGTAAATTGCAAATTACCTCATTGGCATAGTTCAGCTCATTTTATTTCATTGAACAGTAGTATACAAGCCAGCATTATGGTAGTCATCACTCGCTACAGAATAATCAGCAAACCTACGGACTGAACAAACTCGCTTTCATGCCTTTCCCGGTGTTAATGGTCCAGTAGAAAGATCATACAAATGACCATGGAAATCAACTGAAGTACTCTAAACAAAGCATAAAGAAACCGGGAGGATAGCGCCATGCATTTGTCTTGGGAACAGGACGATATCATGCAAAATGGTTTTGTTCCTAAATCAAGCAATTAGAAGATGGGGAGTGAGGCAGGAACCATTATATAAACTATTATAATAATATTATCCAGTAGATCAAGTGCAGATCTCTACCAAAATGTTGTTAACTGTCTCTTGTTTTCCCTTTTTTGGGACAGCTATCAATCTGTCTTTGGACTATGACCGTTGGAATTTCCTAGTTCTACACTAGTTACAATGTATTTTGTGATGGTGAATAAAATAAGTAAATAAATAGGTGCATGAATAAAAGTTCAAGCTGGAAAGCATTGTTCTCTTATGGCTGGATGTTCCCTATATAATGAATACAACTAGCCAAACCCCATTGCATCACTAACCATATCCCTAATATTTCTTTTCCTAGTGGAGATTATAGATAACCAGATCCCATTTGGCTTTACCAACGTTTGTTGATCAATGGACTTTTCAGAGCATGTTCCCTGTAATGGACTGAAGAGTGTGTTTGGCAAAAATCCATGCCAAGTTTGTTCTCACCCACATGACAATTACATTTGATAAGGAATGGAATGGACAATAGGATCACTCATAAGTGACCGGAAGTCGTCATGGGGTTGGACGTCTAATGCCCCTTGGGTGAAAGTGGCAAACCAGAAAACATCATACCCTGAAACAGATGCAGAAGAGGGACTAATATGTCAGAAAGCATGGTAGTTGTTTCTCTAAGTTTCCTAGGTTTCAGTTTGGTCAGATGACCTGTGACCTATACACAGTGGAGGTCTGGAAGGTGGGTTACCTTTCATAGAGCAGTCACAAAGTCAGAACCGGTAGATTGTGGCTTTTTTGTCATTTAACTTGGCTTGCAAGACAACTAACAAAGATGTCTCTTTGCGTGAGCCTTGGCTTTCAGAAAGCTATGAAATATAAACTCATTAAACATGAGCCTGAACTAGAAGAGCCATACAGCTTTCTTGAAACATTTGTTTAGCCTCAATTGTATTTCTGTCCTACCCTTTACCATCTCTTGATGGAAGTTCTTTAAATGCCGAATACGATGAACCCCCCTTTAGGTGATTTGGGCTGACTTTTAGAGTGGGCAGGGGGAAGGTTCAAATACCTGTGGCATGATGCTCCGTGTGGGAGCAGTGTGGGGTGTCTCCTCTGCCCAATCTTACTCTATCCCACTGATCTGACAGGGGATCGATCATCACAGTATGAGTATGCAAGTCCCTAACCTTTTAAGAGCCATGTTAATGTATCAAATGCAAACAGTGTAGAGGTGTACTCATAAAATCAAGCTTGCACACGCAAATAATAAATATATTGTAAGAAGGATTCAGTGCCAGCATGATATCTGTGTTGGAGTAATGGAAGGAGCCATAGATTCATAAATACAGCAGGCTGTTTTCTGAACTCTAGTTGGCACTGGCTTGACAATTCAATTTCATGTCGGCACCCATAGGCAACAAGCATTTAAATAAGGCTGGCAGTAAAATAAAGCATACGTGGGAGCTGGAGGCATACATGGAGATTGCAGGGGTGTAGTGAAGGTCTTGTTGCACATCCATAGGGCAGAGTTTTTGTGACAAATTAAGGATACCCAAATTATTTGCGAAATGAACATGCAGACCAGACCACAGAAGGTTACAGAGATGACCCATAGTGGAATAGGGGACAAAGGGGCTAGATCATCCGACCCACTATAGGGAGACCAAATGGTTATTCACCTAATTTGGATCAGGCACCAGGTTCAAACCATTATGTTGTGAAATCAGTTCACGAAGCACTCACAGCAACAATTATAGCCACGAGGTGACAAAATCAAGATAGACAACCCCTTACCCCAGGATTTACTTCAGTCATGGAAAATGGTGCATATCAGAGGCCTGCCTTCGATCACACTATTACCAAAGAGGATGACAGACTAAATAGCTTTCCATATGTTGTGGGTAAAAGGTTTTAAATGTCAGGCAAAGAATAGCACACCGGTATAGAGCAAATCCCATATCAGTTGTTAGTACTCACCCTCTATGGAAAGGCTGTGTTAAACTTGACTCATTTACACTAAAAGACAGGCCACCATCTCATAGACAAAGTGAGGACCAATTCCTAAGCAGGTTCATTTGGCCTTGGATACGTCAACACATAGACATATATCGTGATCATTGCCCCACTTGAAAGAAGACCTCCCAGAGTGGTGTGACTTGTGCACCCTTAAAACCCCTACCACTCATTGATGTGCCATTTTCAAGGATACCCCTGAATATCTTGGGACCCGTGAGCCACTGCAAGGGTGGGAGCAGATCCATCTTATTCTTTGTATATTAGCACAAACGCTACCTTGTTAATTTACTGAGAAATAACATGACTTAACACATTATCCAATGTTTTGTTCATTATTTCACAAGAGTGGGGTTCCTAGAAGAGATAATTATTAATCAAAAGTGTATGTTCATGTTGCAATTAATGACTGAGTTTTAAAACCTTTGGGATAACCATTTGCAGGCCACAGATGCATGGCTAAGTAGAGAGATTTAATCAGACACTGAAAAACCTCTTGCATAATTTGGTGGATGAAGTTGCCAAAAGCGAGTACAATGTGCTGCCATGGACACTGTTTGTACTAATGAAGACACCGCACGTTCAAGTGTATTTTCTCCTATTGAGCTTGTAGATTGCCAAAATATGGAAATATCTCTGATATACTCAGTGAAGGCTGGCAAAACAGGAAGAAACAGGACAAAATGTGTCTCCATTTTTCAAGCCACCCATTCAGCAGCTTAGTTAGGAGAAACAAAAAATGCCTTTATGATCACCAAGATCAACTGAGAAGATTTCAAGTGTGAGATCAGGTACTACTGATTTTACTAGCCTCTGAGAATAAGCTATTAGCCAAGGGACATGGGCCATACCAAATTACAGAGGTCCTCTGTGATGTGTGCTACCAATGGACGATCACTAGAAAAATGCCCATTTATCACATTAACTGGTAGAACGCATGGAAGGATTAAACCTTACAGCCAGTCTGTGTGTACAATGGACTACAGCAACCTCAAGCTGTACTCAGTGGATAACCTGTGGGATTAAATTCATCATTTTCAGGGCATCTTTGTTAATAAGCTTGCAAGATCCTCTTGCTCATGTACTAAATAGGAACACCTTCAGGTAAAGGTGTTTTTTTTCAAGCATACTTACTATCAGAAGCCAAGTAGTACTACTATCAGTAGGGCATGGGTGTTCTGGAGTACCCCCAGAGTGAATGTGCTTCCCCTGTTTCACCCATTGCCAAGCAAAATGGCCTATGGGAGTCCAATGCCCATATTAGACAAAATGATTGAAACAATCAAAACAGCAAAATGTATCTCCACACTCAATCTGACCAAAGGGTATTGGCAGATACCTCTGACACTGGAGGATCCTATGTGAAACATATGGAGCCCCACCCCTTTGCAATCAAGTCATGGACTTTTGTCCTGCACTCACATCAAGCTTATTCTAAGGCATATCTGAGTGATATTGTTGCCTATAGGAGATCATGGAAGACCACATGTGTTTTTTATACCTTGCAACACAGAGCTTCTGAAGAGCAAATCTAAAAGCAAACCCAGAGAAGTGTCACCTTGCCTTACATTCAGTAACTTGAAGGTTTTACAGTCATAACATTCAGCAACAGGAGGGTTAGGTTGATACTATCCTAAAGATCCCACCTCTCAAAACCAAAAAAAAACACTGAACTTTTTTCAAATTTGTGGGAAACTAAAAACTTGTCATGCCAAAGGTTTCAATGCTGGCTGGATTCCTTTCGAGGCAACTCAGAGGATCCAGGTTCAACAGGATACTATGGACCAACAGTACAGAAGAGGCCTTCAGTCAATTGAAGCACTCCCTTTGTCATTCACCTACTCTCATCATGCCACATTATTAATGATTATTTTGGATAGGGCTTGGTGCAGTCCTATTGTAGATATGTAATTGGATTGAGAAACCAATCATTTTTATTAGTAGGAAGATTTTACTGATGAAGGAGAATTATGCTGTGATTAAAGTGAAATGTGCTGTTAATGTCCTTAATACATCCTAACAGGCTGACAGTTTGTCTTCACCAATGACCATGTAAAACCCACATCGTCGACAACAGCAAAGAATACAAATCCCTGTGTCATGCGGTTATTCCTTTGTCACCACTCATATACCTTGTCTGCTTACATTGAGACGGCCATCGACAATCCAACCGAGACTACTTAGCTTGACTTCTGTGATCCACTGCAGGGGACCAGAGAATGAGAAACAGGATCCTGCTGGTGTCCCCAAAGGTGTGTGTTTCAGATGGAAAAAGGTGGAGAATCATAATGAAAACTCAATCTACATAACACTGTGGTATTGCAGATGAGTTGCTTTCAGCCAGATGACCAGAGAGAGTAGACACACAGAAAGGGGTGTTTGTTAACATCAGAGGAGCAGAGGAGAGACTTGAGGAGAATATTGAAGTCAAGGTAGAAAGAGGTAGTAGAGTAGTGTGGAGAAAAGGCTGGGAAGCCAGCCAAGTGGAAGGGGGCAGAAAGTGAGAGGAAGGAGTTTGGAGGTAGTAGTGTGTGGTATCCTGTGGGGAAAGAGGTGAAAAGGTTTTGCAGACGAAACCCGGAGTCTGAAAAGGGTTTTCCTTAGAGAGATGGGGGAGTGAGCATATTGGGGAACATCTGAGGAAGCTGTAAGGAGTGGTTTGCAGCTACTCCATGTTTCTTTGTGAAGAACTGCTAATTGTAGCCTGGAGGTGGGACGGCTTGGAAAACACCTGTGTCTCCCATAAAAAGGATCCTGCAGGCTCAGAGCTCTGTGTGCGGAGTGTCAAGGGAAGAGTGTCAACAGGATCCTCAGTCTGGGCAGTCTGAGCAGTCCGGGTGTGTGAGGGCTGCAGTAAAGTCATGAAGACTAATGAATGTCTGACTTGAGAAATCATCCAGAGCCCTTATTCCAGAATACGTTAATAGAGCTTGCACTGGCTCTTCGTCTCCCAAGCTCCCTTGTAGTGGAAAGGGCTAAATCTCCTGCAACTCCAATAAAGAGCAGAAGCCCCCTAAGCCAGGTAAGAATTGATATTTTTTTTCCACCAGTGGGTGAGTTGGCCTCTGTCTTACCCAGTGTGAGGGAGGCGAGTGGCACTGCAGTTGTTGAGCAAGAGACACATGAGTTGCCAAGGTAAATACAGTATCCGGTAATATAATCCCCAAATATATGGACACCTTACATATGGTCCCCGGGAAAAGGCTGTGGCAACTTTGTATAAGGTGACCATATATATAGGGTGAAGGGGAGGGAGGCTTGCAGCAGTGTCCCCGGCTCCCCTAGGAAAATAAAAAGGTTTTAGTGGTTGCGGGAGTGTCCCCCGCCTGTTCAATGTGATAATGTCCCAGCAAACCAGAGCCATTTTTGGCAACATTATTACATGCAACCGGCAAATACAGCATGTTGCGCATGTACATATTCCCCAGGAAGGGTTGTTGGAATCCTGCCTACATAGACCGCCGATGTTTGAAGACAGTGCAGCAAATAATAAGTATGTTTCTTACGCACCCGCACCTGTAAGATGAATACTGGGGAAGTGTTCTTCCTTGTTAAGACCTCCACATAATGATGGGGAGAACAGCAGCACTGGGATGTCCCTAAATTGTGCTTTACCCACTCTTTTTAAATTATATGAAAATGTAAAGACGAAATAATTGAGCACACACACGTATTGGCATCCATTAACTGAGATATTTAACTGTTTTCAGAGTGGCTTCAGGAAAGAATACTCTACGATACATAACATCACTATCTTAGATATTCTACGGACAAAGGCCATGAAGAATGGTAATCCACTCCTATACCACATGTTTGTCGACTTCCGGGCAGCCTTCGATTCAGTACGGAGAGAAAAACTATGGGCCAAATTACAACTATTGGGCTGCCCACATATACTTCTGTACTACCTAAAACTACTTCACAAAAGCAATTCTGTGGCACTTAGGTTAGATAGCCGTGGGAATTTGACAGCTGCAATCCCCCAGAACCGAGGAGTCAAGCAGGGCTGCATTACGGCCTTGTTCTTGTATAATCTTTTAACATATGACCTTCTGATCATTTTAGCCGCTGAACATAATTGTCCTCCAGCTGTCGGGATGGCCCACTGTCCGGTACTAGCCTATGCCGATGACTTATAATTATGGACCATACATTTAGTGGGCTCCGAAGATCAGCTATGAAACTGTGGGAGTATGCAGAGAGCAACGATCTGGTAATCAACCAGGAGAAAACCCAGTTAATGGTATTTTCTGGCAGGAAGATCGCCCGTCCTCGACTCATAGTGCATGAAATCAAAATTAAATACACGCAGCAAAACAGGTATCTAGGTGTCGAAGTGGACGCAAAGAGCGGTTATAACTCATGCATTCAATCACGCAAAACCAGGGCCGCTCAAATGACATCACTGATAAGTCAATTTTCAAGTAAAAACTGCGTCTTTAGTCTATGCGGTATCCGCCAACTATATACACAGGTTCTGGCTCCTATGGTAGTATATGGCCTCGAGGCATTATTACTGATGGACTTGAGTTGGTTACAAGTGGTAGAAGGAAAATTCTGGCAGAGAATACTAGGCCTTCCCCAATCTATACCGATGGCAATACTCAGACTGGAGATGGGATTATCCTCTTTGAAATCTATTGTACTGAAAAAGAGAACAGAACTGTATTTAAGGATGAGCAATAACCCAGAGAATCAGCTTATGAGAGCCATTTACTGAGAAATCTCCAAAGAGGCAACCAATTGTCACCTCAAAAATAAAACTGAAATTTACTTTAAGGAAATATGCTGGACCAATAGAGGTGACAGATTCAGTCATCCTTTAAAAATAGCTCTGTCAAAAAAGGTCGATCTTTGGGATTGGCTTGAAAATTATGAACACCTTGGGAAACTCTGCAAATACCAATATATACATTATATGCTCTATACATTTAAACAAATGCAGAACTACCTGACCCTATGTCCTTCAAGCAAGCTTAGACGATCCATACTCTTACTGAGGATGGATAACTTACCGGTCCTGACAAATAGGAGTATACACAGTGCTCGTTGGCCCCCCTTAGAAAGATTCTGTTGTGTATGTAAAGATGGAGGAACTAAAGAAACTGCAAAACTTCTATTGATAGAGTGCGCAAACATGGCAGATATGTACTTATTATGCTATAGTAATCATGTACACGACTTAGAATCTATCCGAGAACCCATGTTTTGGCAACGTTTCATCAAGTCCGAAAGATTGCTGGTACTAATTGCTATGTTCAACTTCTGGCTAAAAGTAGAAAGACTCTTGGACATCTCCATCTGAATTCATCCAATAATACGGATCTACCCCATACCCAAGTAGAAAGTGATATCAACTACTGGGCAAAGAGGATTTAGGGAAAGGGCAATAGACCCAACGTAACCTTGGTTGAGATGATAATGGACGCATGATACCCCAAGTGTTATTGGTGATTAGTTTCATTTGTACTCCCGGAATGTACATAGGGATCTTAAATAAGGAAGCACTTAGAAATATGAGTCTTCCATATATTTAATGTTTTTTACCTTGAATATGTTTGATATCTTTTTTTTCTTCTTCTTGTCATCTGCTTTGATTTTTGAAATATTACTGTTTATTCTTCAAAATAATTTGTAAACATGTGTAAAGTTTAATTATAAACTGTATCACTTTATTAATAAATTAAAACATTAAGAAAAACATGAATTACATTTTAAAAATCACAGGCTCAAAATCAATTCATCGCTGAGAGGGTTCTGGGGAGGTGATTTTAGTTGATTCCCAGGAGCAAATGGAATTCGATGTGATACAGGAAATAGAAATCAAGGATTTACATTTATGTAAAGCCGATGATGAACTGCTTCGGATAACAGAGTTGCTTGAACGCTCTGCATGCCCAAGGATGTTTCCTCTCCTACTAGGAAAGTGTTCTGGAAATGCGAAAGAAGATAGGCCGCAAAATAAAATTAAAAATATGGAAAACAGGACAAATCAAGGGAAAACATTCCAGAAGTTCCAGAGAAATCTGCAGGCACTTAATGGGGCCTGCCCCCATATTCATAAAAAGGAAATTAGTCAAAGGTAAAGGGGTCATCCATTCAGTACAAGAAACGAGAGGTAGGGTCCCTGAAGTGGTGAACATTCCTGACTCTCCGTCAGCCTGTAGCTTCTCGGTGGGCTGTCAAACTATGGCTGAGGGCGTTGATACTCGACGTGCCTATGAGCAAATCATCCCTCACAATGAAACCAGGAATATGGAGAACATTGGAGACCATTTGGGCAGTCCTAAAGTTGAAGTAAGTTCGGCAGATATGAGACAGTCCTGCAGTTCTAAGTCCCTTGATGGGTCCTTTGTGTGAGCTTCCCTCTGACCAAATGAGTCTGATTCACTAAATCTGGAAATGGCCAAAAGGAGAGTGCCTTATGGTGGCCTCTGCAGCACTCTGAGAGAAGGAACTAACAATCAAATGGGATTACACAGGTGGTCTCCTAATAAGACACTTAACGGTATAAAGTCAGCTGCTGATATAGTGCAGCCATGTGGTTTCAGGTCTCATGTTCCATCATCCGCTGGTTGTTCCTTTGGTGGAAATGGGACTTGTTTTCCAAACCAGTCAAAGGACAAAGCGAAAGTGCCCTATAGTGTTTTGAAAGGTTCTTTGGGTGCAGGAAAGGACGAGCAATCAGGCTGTCAGGCGTTGTCTTCTACAGAAAGATACAATAGCTTAATTTCCTCAGTTGAAGCACACTATGGTGACAAGACCAATTCCAAAGGTGTTTATGATAACTCCTTAAAAAGGTTAACATTGGAAAGAATTTTACAAGATCAGATTGTCATATTAAATGGGTCTAATGTTTTATCCAGATTCCTGACTCTTTGTGAACAGAGATTATCTGAGAGATTGTACTTTACAAGATGTGATACAACAATGAATGATGCTGATTGGCCATGGGCGGCAGGAATCTTAAATGGCGCTCATTTTAAGAAGGGGGAGGCTGGATATGCAAAATAGGACAATCCAGTTATTGGGGTACAATTAACCTTCCATGAATTTATTCTAATACAAGAATCTACGTTGTTGAAAGCGCTTATATAGGATGGCTATGAGGTGTTTGATTTACAGACTGAAAAAGGGGAGTTTGGCATCCCATTTGGGGGCCTAATAACTGCAATAAAATCCAGAGGTGGTTTAAAAGCAAAGCAAGTCGAGGCCAAAATTAGGGGGGTACTATGTGCCTCGGGAGAAAGGCAGTTCCATACTACGACGGAACCATTTTAATTGTGAACATCTATTGGCACTGGGGATTCCACCCCTGGAAACTATTCTGAGTCAACTGTTTGTGATATTAATCGAGGCTCGTTGGAATAATTTTGGCAGGTGACATAAACCCATATTGTAGTATCTGCACACAAAGTAAGAATTCCCTATTTATATGTGAATGCTTGAACCCCAGCAAAGAGAAAACCGCAAATGGGAAGAAGCGGCAAGAGTTTACTGACATCTTTGAGCTGCATCTGGTGAATGGGAATATTAAGGGAGACATTCCTATGAGCTGCACTTGGAAGCGGGGATCTTCTTTCTGTGTGTTGAATAATATATTTGTGTTGCAACAACGTTTTAAAAGGTGTGTTATGTTAACTGTCTTGACTATGCATGTTCGCAATCATAGTTTGCTTTCTTGTTCCTTTGAAATTGATCTCCCTTTTTTGGCGAGGGATGCCCCCATGGGCCTGTCTTTTAATGTAGCTGCTACCAGGATTAGGTGGTCTGAATCTAAAATACCAAAATATGATTGTATTGTATGAAGAGTGGAAGTGGGAAACTTTCAAACAAAGCTCCTTCCATGATTATGCTTTGTCGATATTGAGATCTATGCAGTCTAATGTCTGTATGGACAACTACAATATGGTCAAAAAGGTATATAAGCATGCTTATGATCATCAGGTACAGGGTCAAAAGGCAGCTATGAGGAAAAGATTGTGGAGATAAGGAAATATGAGCTTAATCCTACTAATAGGGGTGCATTAATTAGAAGGGCAAAGCAATGTTATGGCAATTTGATTAATACATCTGTTCTCCACCAACGGGATGGTCAATTTTCTTTTTGAAGTAATGACCAGACACAATGATAAAGGTTTATGGGAAATGATCCATCAAATGGAGGTCGTTCAAATAGATCTCTAATTGAATCGGAATTCGGAAGAAACTCATGGATCCTAATTCAGTGAGGTGTATAAATATGTAGGTAGGGATTCAGACCTTTTCTTGGAACAGAAGGGGAGTGTCTGGCAGGTGGCTTTTGATGAGATTGATATTAGGCATATCATAAAAGTCAGTTAATCCTGTGCTGCCGGCCCATATCAGTTTTCCAATATGTTATTTAAGGCTAACGTTAATCTATAGGTGGCTATTCTCTATTTCCTTAAGACACGTATTGCCTAAGAGCTGGGAGACTGGTCATGTAGTCTCCATATTTAAACGTGGTTGCCGACAAGAACCCACAAATTATCGCCCCATAAGCCTTTTGGATGCAGATGGAAAGCTATTTGCAGCATGGGTATTGTTCGACCTTTCTAGATGGGGCATAAATGCTGGCAGGTTGTCCAAAAATCAAAGGGTTTTTTGGGCAGATGTAGGAAGAAATCTAAATGCTTTGCTAATTCATTGAGTGCAGGACTCCCTTTGGGAGCAGAAGGACCATGATGCATATATTTCATCACTATTGGCCTTTGATATGGTCAACCATCATTTGCTGTTGACAAGCTGGCAAGATGGGGGCTACCAGTGGGCCTACTGAACGTTTTAAAGGCATTGCATCAGCACATGGAATGGATCATAAAGGGTCATTGACAGAGAAGATCTGGACGTATAGGTTAGTGAGGCAGGGATGTATTTTGGCACCCTGCCTCTTCAATCTATAAGTCTCTTATATAGGGGAATGCTTAGAAAAAGCAGCCTTAGTTTGCCCAAGGATGGTCAATTTGGGGTTAACCTGGCTCTCTTATGCCGATGATTTCTTGTTGATGGATAGGACCCCTGTGGGACTTCAACAACTGATAATAGTGTTTTGGGACTATGCAACAGAAAATCATCTTAAGGTAAATTGCTCCAAGGCAAAGGTTTTTGTTATACAACCTACATTTAACATAATTCGCTATAATTGTTTTTTATAAACAACCAAACTAGAGAGGATATCCTCATTGGTATACCTAATCTTCTTCATTTACTCCACACGTAGTAAAGTGTTTATGCAAGATCACATTAGAGGTAAAAATGATTAAAACCCTCAGTAAGAATGGCAAATTCACGTTGCAGCCTATGATCAAATATTTCGAACAAAAAGTTTTACCAAAGGTAATTTATGGTATAGCGTTGGCTATGCTTGAGGGCTTTTGAAAAGCTGGAAGACAGATTCTGGCACCGGGTTCTAAAGCTTCTAAATTGTAAACTGGCGGCCATAATCCAGTATGAATTAGGAATTAGATATCTTCAGGCGTTAAAGATACTTGTTCGTGCTGCGGATTCCTTCATCATAGATTTGAATGTGCCACTTATAAATGTGAGGGAAAACGTGGTTGTTAAATTTGCATACCATTGTGAGTCCTTCATAAATAGCATAGGTTTATCAAAGGAGCAATTGACAAATTATCCAAGTGTGGTAAAAAGAACAGTCTATGGAAGGAATTGGATAGACACCGTGGACTAATTACACAGTTATCTGTATAGCTAACTGCTGTTTGAACATAAGAAATGAGGTGTTCTAGCCTGTATTTGGAGAAGTACCCCTTAAGAGCAATGGCTTTCTTTCTTATGAGAATTCGGTTCAACTTGATAAAAACAAAACAGATATTATGTATTTGAAAGTCCATAACATATGAGCAAGCTTATTGTCGGTATTATGGGGATAAGAAGACATTGGAAACAATGCAGCATATAATATTGGAATGCCCTAAACTGACACAACATTGTTTAACATACTTTAGTAAATGTGTACATTTATAAATCATATGAACATCTGGAATTGGTTATTGAGTGGATCATGTACTTATTTAAATATAGCGGTTATTAAATTCATGGCACAAATCAATTTATCTTGAATCTCGTTGTAAACTTCCTTGTGCGACCTTATGGTTTAGGATTTAACCTATGAATTTTATGTAGTTAGATAATCAACAAGTATATTTCTATTAATGTAGATAATGCGTTTATTAATATGTTTTGTAATGCTTGTCAACTGAGACATTTTAGTGTTTTGTAAAAGTTAACTTTTAACCAAAACAAATTAAAATATATATTGGGGAACATCAAGGAGGGGAAAGTAAAGCAGTAGATAATTTAGGAGAGAAGAGTGGGACTATGTACGTGCATGTGTCAAGTTATCAAGGTAGTGAGTAAGTGTGGGCCTGTGGGCAGTATTGGCAGCACCATGCAAGGTGGAAGGATGCCTAAAAGCATGCCAGTTGAAACTCTGAGGTAGCCTCCTATGTGATTAAGGCAGAGGGCCTTTGAAAGAAGAAAAATCTCTCTTTGCCCTCCAGCATGATTCCCATTTCTGGATGTCAGAAAGGGTCTGAGACAGAAGATGTGGGTCTTCCCATGAGAAGAAATGAGAGAAAAATATGGTTTTAAATAAACAGGAGCATCAAGAGAGAAGTGTGGGGACATTTAAACCCCAAGACTGTGAGTGGCCATGTAAGAACCTTTAGAGCCCTTTTGAGGATTTTATTGAGAGACTTTGAAAGACTCATTTACCTTCCTGTTTGAGTTTTGAAGTGGTTTCATTATTTTTTGCCCAATTTGGTAAACATCCCAATTAAACCCGTCGGGACCCATGTTATTGTGTTGTTCAATTTGTGGCTCTGCATCCCGTCCTATCCTAATGTCCTGTTCTGAAATTAGGTAACCTAATTTCATTCAATTGTCATCCAAGAAAGCCATAAAGCTTAATATATGGAATACATGAATTTGCCACCATTTCTGAAACCTGATAATGCAGTTTGAGTAGAAATTAGCTAGATATGGGAAAAACCGACTCGAAAAAGATTCAAGCCTACCTAAACGATTGGGGTTTGACTCAGCTTGAAAACCTCAAACCATTTTTAGCGGAGTCTCAACATTTTTCAAAACCTGTGAACCAGAAGTTATGTTCAGCTGCACATACAGATATGAGTATTGTGTGGGAGTAAGGAGCCAGTAGGCCCCCCATCCCTCCTTTCCTTAGTACAAACTTGGACCATGTGCCTCCAATGGTGGGGGGAGCCCCTGTTGCCCTTGTGCAATGTCAGCATTGGTTGGCACTTGTGCAGGACACAAGGCATCCATCTTTGTGTCCCCTTGACGCCATCTTGGAAGCTAGGCCTCACTGCGATAATACGAAAAGGCTTCTCTCGCATTGGCAGCGCCGAACACACAGCACACCTGGCCCCCACCTTTTCTCTCACTGTGTCTGTAAAACTCTGCAGCTCCATTCTCATGCTGAAGCCGGAGGTAATTGCAACAAAGAACAAATGTAACAACTCACTCTTCTTCTGAGATCACTGCCCTGTGTGTGAACCAGCTTGAGCCAAGCATCCATCTCCACATAGTCAATGCCCCCTCACCCTCGCCATTGGAAAATTACTGCCAGTGTAACCCTGTGTCCCTGCAAGATATACTCTTGATGTACCAAATATGTGACCCCACCATGTTGCCCGCCAAGCAGACCCCCGACTAACATTAGACCCCGGTCACAGTATATCGTCTCCCACTACTAACAAATGCCAATGTGCCTTAGATTCCTTACGAGTCCAGGCCCTAGCTTCAATCAATGCTATCATGATGGTCAAAGCCCTTTAACCTGATGCTCTATATAAGCCACTGTTATTGACGATGTAAATACATGTAAGACGTTTTTGGGTTTACAATGATTTGTTCAATCAAATTGCAAAGTAATTATTTAGTGCATGCTTCACAAAGATGTATTATGTTAGCTTAGTTAGTGATCACCCCACCTCACAGCAACCTGACCTTCACCCCTCCTGGACACTGACAATGGGATCACGTGAAGTCCACCCTCCCGGCAAAGGACCGACCAATCCAGATGGAACCATGACGTCGTCACCACATGGCCCTATACTGACTGACCAATACTGCACCACCTCAACACCCTATACTAAGTGCATCATCTATGACAAGTTGTGCCTTTATAATGTGATGTTATTGTGATATTTGTCAGAGCGCTCTCGGGCAGCTGAGTTCTTTGGATGTCAATTATATGAACTATTTTTTTAACTCTCGCAACCTGTCCTCTTAGCCTTATTCCCCATCTGGGTAGTGTCACATTTATTCTTTTTCACGTCTAACGACGGGGAGGGCGCCTACAGTATCTTAGAATTCAGTATTACTGATGTCTCAGGAAATTCAGAGGATGCACTTTTCTCATTTCTGTTGATTTGATCAAATCTGCATATCTCTTTATCCACAAAAATGACCTGTGCATATCAGGGGGCTTGTGTGGCAGCACTAATGATGCGCTTGCCAGCCCACTTGCATACATTAGCGTTGGGAGCCCATGCCCAAACTATTGTATGACAGGTCTGAAAGGATCAGCGACCTGATCCTCTCAAGGGGTTGGGGACCCCTCTCAACTTGGGGCAGGAGGCCTACCAGGGTGTTTATCAGAGCCAACCCTGCTTCTGCGGTGGGGTGGGGGATTTGGAAGTACCCCAGTCTCAGTTCCATCCACATGTGAATGGTTAAATGTACAGAGTAACACTTGTTATCACCCCATGCCTATCTCCTCATGTGCTGACAGTGTGACATCTCATCCTCTTCAGGACTGGAACATCCAGAAACCTCTGAGGCATAGAGTGACACCGGCAACCCACCAGAGAGGTGCAGCAAACATTCTACATTCAGGTAATTGATCTCAGAGTAATAGCGTTCCACACGCACCATCAGGCACCAGGAATGCATTCCAAAATTGAATTTCCCCATAGCAGGCCCCCATTGCAAGAAATTGGTGGTCCCATGTTCACAACGGGTGGCATGACGTAAGGGGAGCTTCATGTTTTTACACCACTGTAATCTGTGCCAGGGAGAAAAGAAAGGCCACAATTGGACAGGGAACCAACTGAGTGAAAGGGCCAATTGGAGTGGAAGGAGGAGATTAATGGGATGCAGGGAGTATGGGTCAGTGTGGGTTGTTTGGGTGAGGGAAATGTAGTAGAAGGCGGTCCAAAAGACCAGGTACAGGAAGAGGCACAGGAAGGATGGTGCAGCAGAGCATGGAGGAAAATTACAGAGGGTGTGTGGGAGGTGAGGTATTGGTTGGGGAGAGAAAGTGGTACTTGGGTGTGAGAATGTATGCATGGTGGTAAAGGTAGTCACTGAGTTAGATGGTAAGAGTAGGGGGAGTAAATGAGAATGATGGAATACGTTAAATGAGAGAGTGAAGGGAGTGTTAGGAGTGGAGTGTAGAGTAGAGAAGGGGGAGACTAGTTGAGAGGGAGCTGAGAGTAGTGGAGAGGGAAGGCGAGAGTAATGGAGACAGGATAGGAGAGTTGTGGTGAGCAGTAGAGAGAGTGGGAGAATATTTGTAGAGATAGGATAATTGAAGGGACAGGAATGGGGATACAGAGGAGAGAAAGACTAGAGGGTGAGGAGGAGAAGGGAGGAAAGTAAAAGAAAAGGAAAAGAAGGAAGAGCTTCAGGGCGAGGAACACAAGAGCATGAAGGACCAGGAACACGTGAGACCTGGGTGGAAGGCACAACTTTTTGAAAATAATCCTTATTGTGGCAGCCCAGTTAGGTTCCCCCTCGATTGATGCCTGAGGGAGTAGGAGGGAAAAGACAGTCTCCTTTAGGTCCCTAACCTTATACAGCAACACACTTAGATAGTGGGGGTTATCCATCTCTAGTGGACATATTGGGGATTAGGTACACCTGGGCTAGGGAGGTCAAAGCCTACAGGAGACAAGGGAGAATGAGGCAGTCCTCATTGAGACCCTATTAAAGAATCAAAATAAAAACGCTTGAACTATCTTCGAGCGATAGCGTATTGTTGAGGTCATCTGTGAGACAGGCTCCCAGCACCCAAATCGGTGCTGGAAGCACATTTCACAGTGTTGAGAGACAGATGAATATGACATGCATACCAAGGCCCAACCCCAGGCCAATATCGTGCAGGTGACACACTGTACTCACTAAGGCAACTACATTGCCCATATCCAGAACAAGTGCAAAAGGAGATAGACAAGCTAAAGATGGTGAGAATAAACACATGCTGACAATGAAATCACACATATGCATCCATTAGACATGAAGCATATGTGCACTAAACATGAAGAAAACACACTAGGTCAAATATGAATTTACACACAAAGAATATTAACATTAGCAATCATAAAGACATGAAGAACATAACATAAGCAATGTACAAGTAGACGGCAACACAAACAGTATGTGAGTATATCTTAATAATCTAGAAATGCTATAGTAGTGGGCAGCCAAAATTTCCAAAATGGAATCCTCAGCAAGACTTTAGAGAGTGCAGAATGCTGAAATAGCAGAAATAGCAGATACATGCAGAGCTCAGACAGTAACTCGAAGCCTACGCCAAGGTTATGAAGAACTTAGGGAGGATCTGCACATTGCAGAGAAGGCACCAGATAAGGATTACCAGGATGCAAGAAGTATACTCCCAAATTAATTAAAGTCTGGAAGAGCATATGTAAGTCAAGGGCAGGATAATTGTAGGTCAGAAAACCCAATGAAAAATAAGCTCAAGAGTGCCCTCAGTGGTGAAAGAAACTGCAACTCTTCTACCAATATTAGCTAAAATAGTCATACATGCAGGGTGAAATAATTTAAAACACTGGGGGTCATTACGACCCTGGTGGTAGCCGTGCCGGTAAATACTGGCATGTCTGCTGCCGGAGTCATGAAATTACCTTGCATCCGTCGAGTTCTCCGAGCGGGTGCCGGGCCGCCTGCCGCGTCAGACCTAGCGGGCTGAAAGGCACCCACTCGCACACCTCGTAGTTTGGCAGTCTGGAAACAATGGTACCGGCAAGCTTACCGGTACCATTGTTTCTGGACCGGCAAACTTGTAATGAGGCCCACTGTCTATTCATTAGTGCAGACTGAGATAAGCTACCTGCTTCTCTCCTCTCGCATATTCCTAGACACAATGCACCTTACCAGGTTAACTACAAAGCAAATCACTTTGGCTCATGGCCTAGGTGATGATGGATGGCATTTAACCTTGAATTAAAGCAAGCAGCCCGTGGACCTCTCTCCCCCTACCCAATTTGTCTCATACTTTGATGACCTGTCAGTTGCTCAAGGTTGGTCAGCAAGATGACCCTCAATGAAAACCCCCACTAGCAGGCCGCCCAGTATGTATCAAGCTAACCAATCATTTGCTGTAAAGGTGATGTCTTCTTTTTGTTATCAACTAAGAGTTGATCCAAGGAGGAGCCAGTAGATAAGTGTTACCCAATTATAAGGTTGACCCTCCATAGAAATCTATATGTGTTTTATCCCCTAACCAATCCCCTCACCACATAGGCTTTGCATTCTGATATTGCCATTATGACATGTTTTTGCTTTAAATATGATGTTTTGTATGAAGAGCTTTGAGAGCGACAATTTTTCTGTTTTTATCCTGCCCCTACTTTATGCTAGATTGTTCCGCCTTTCACATTTACTATTTAGATTATGGAGTGCAGGATTTACAGGCCTGTCATTCCTGCGTTAAACTGGGAATTTCCAGACCATCCTAACAACACTGACATCTTTGCAAAATGTTAAAAAGAAGAAAAAAGTATTGCTATCCCTATTTAAGGGATTAAAATGCAGGTCAGACAACAGTGGTTCATACTTGTTCTGTTCCACTTAAAAGAAAATGCATGGCGGGGTCGGCAATGAAGATGTCTTGCACTGCACAGCCCTTTAGACCTATTCCATACAGAAGCAAGGGGAATGTGACTATTTTCTGTGTATTTCAAGAAAGGATTCAATTTTTGGATTTGGGATATGCTTTGAATTGCACAGAAAAAATCCCTTATTGGTGTAAATGCAAAAAGTGGATGAAAGGAATAGTGCACAATTTCTTGTCGTACAAGTTCTGAGATGCGCATCACACCTTTTCTTTAAATCTACATGTATTTAAAAAAAAAAACGTTTAGCCAGATTTGAGACATAGGGAACTATACTTCTGTAAAATTTCAGAAACGTGAGCATTGGTGGGTCTATCCATCATATTGGAGGTAACATGCCAATAGTTTTGATCCACCGGCGACTTCTAAATTCCATATCCTCAGAGGGTGAAGCAACATTTTTTTTAAAACAAAAGCCCTCCCTCCCACATCGTTCAAATTAGCATAGCTTTTTCAGCTCCCACCGACTGCTACTCGTGATAGATAGAAGACATATTGGGGGTGCTGCCTTCTCTTATGTTAATTCAGCAGAAACAGGCCTTCATTACGAGGTATGCCGGTAAGGGAAAAACAATGCCGGTATGGTAATACCGGCATCGTTTACCGTTCTGTAGCATTCCGACCTGGAAACCCGGTATTAGCGGCATACTAAACAACGGTGCCGCTAATAGCGGCATAGGCGCGTACACGCGCCCCTTCAGGGAGCAAATACCGGCATGCCGGTAATAGGGGGTAATTCCAACCCACGCATACATGCAAATACCGGCATCGTGAAGCCGGTAATCACGGGCTGCATGATGCCGGCCATACATGCATCGCGGACCGCCCGCAAACAGCAAGCAGGATACAAGGCAGCTGCCACAGGTGCACACAATCCCACAGGTGGACCCAATGGAGGCTGTGCCAGTATAAACCGAGCACACCCACACACCACAACCCCCCCCCCAGGTGTATGCAATTCAGAGTGGCCCAGTACAAAAGGAGCACACTTACACACCACACTCCTTCCTACACCAAAATGCTACCACTAGCAGTTGCAATCATGGCGCTGGAGGACATGCCTATACTGCTACAACTACAGCAACAACAGCAACAACAACAACAACTACAGCATCAAGAACAGGCAGCACAGAGGAGACACAGGAGGAGAAGGAGGGTGAGACAGGCCTAGCAATTACCACCAGCGCAGGCAGCTGTGCCTTGTAGGCAGCCACCAATCCCTCGCACCAGACCCAGCCCATTCAACCTAACCCCTGAGCAGATCCACACCCTGTACCGGTTGGACTGTGACACCATCACCACCATATTGGACATGATACAGAACGACATTGCCAGCCAAATAGAAATACGCACTGCCATCCCCCCACTACTAAAGGTGGTATCTGTGCTACACTTCCTGGCCACAGGCACCTACCAACACACAGTGGGACAGCTGCATGGCATTTCACAACCACTATTCTCACGCATGCTGAACCAAGTGCTAGATGCCCTCCTGAAGCACGCAAGCACACATATATCCCTATCACGGACTGTCCAGGAGATAGCCGAAACCAAAGTAGGCTTCCATGCACTGGCAGGCATGCCCAATTGTGTTGGTGCCATCGACTGCACCCATGTGGAATTGGTAGTCCCCCATGCCATAGAGGCGGTGTACCGCAATCGCAAGCAATACCACTCCATCAATGTGCAAATGGTATGTGACTCCAGCAAGATCATCACCCATTGCTGCGCCCGATTTCCTGGATCCACACATGATGCCATGGTACTGCGCAACTCAATGCTACCCCGTCACATGGAGCGACATGCTGGACCACTTGCCTGGCTGCTCACTGAGTTGCACAACAGGCCCATGTCCATGCTGTGGGGTACTGATGTGTGCGGATGCAGAAGGTGGGGGGGCTACTGCACCTGTGTGGAAAAGGGGGGGGAATAGTGCACCTGTGTGGGAAAGGGGGGGAATAGTGCACCTGGGTTGCACTAGCCAGTGAGTGGAGAATGCATGCAGAGCTAAACACTCCTCCCCTAAACCAGCAAAACAGAACACAACACATCACTGGGCCACTTATCACAAATATTGCAGATGGATGACAACAAGTAAGAAGCACAACCAGGGCACCATCGTTATTGCAAGCAATGCATTAATGAATAGGATGGCAACTGTGGCAATGCGGCGAGTGTGACCATGCATATTAAAGAATATACAGCATGATTTGGAGGCCAAACATTTGTGCACTACCAAAGCACATCTGCCAGTGCATGCATGATTACACCCAGCATCATCTATTGAACCCCATCCAGTGTACCAAACCTCATTACAGTATACATTGCATCTAGGTGACTATTTTGTACACGTACATGTGCATGCCCACACCAAACAGCTGCTGCCATGACTGTGCTCCCTGAAGGTGGCAGTTCTGTGTGACACACACCTATTTGTATCTGCTTGCAGGTGATGGGGGATATCCCTTGAGGCCGTAGCTACTTACCCCTGTGGGGAACCCGCAGAACAGCCATGAAGAGGAGTACAATCGTGTGCACACTCGTACCCGTGTTGTGATTGAGCAGACCTTTGGCCTGCTGAAGGCGCGGTTCCGCTGCCTAAGCAGGTGTGGTGGGGCACTCCTATATAGACCCGAGAAGGAGGCAAAGATCACCATGGCCTGTGTCATGCTGCACAACATGTGCGTCCGAAGGAATGTACCACTGCCACCTGACATTGACATGCATGGGCTGGGTGAGGATGAAGGCGAAGGAGCCCCCCTGCCAGTACGTGATGAACGGGATGGCCATGCTGTAAGCCAAGCACTGATTGATGAATACTTTTGAAACGCATGGACAATGTAGGTAATGTGTCCGTGACACACTGAATCTGGACATGCACACATTTTTTGTTCGAATTGCCCCACTGTACACCATCACACAATAAATGTACATGTACAAAAAGAACGATGTCCAGCCAATGATTTGCTTGCACACAACGGTGTATTTTCAGCAGACGTGATATGGTGAACATAATCCCCTCACAACCCCCAGTAAACTCCCTCACCCACCCCACAAACCACAGAAAATACCCGAGTAAACTCCCTCACCCACCCCACAGATCCCAAATGTCCACATATGTCCAACAAACAGTGGTCCCTTCACCAATGTACTTTTTCTAAATGTCATTGCCTGTCCTGTTATTTCTTGGCAATTTTTGGTTCTGGGGGTGCCATGGTCAAGCGCTGTGCACTGCTCCGCGTTAACCGCACAGGGCTCGATTGGGCCAAGGTGGAAGGGGTTGTTGCAGTCAATGGTCAGTCCCATGGCTTGCCCAAGGTGTGGGTGCTGCATTTGTGGGAGATTTGCAAGAAGGGCCTGTGTGAGTGACCCCATACACTCCCTGAAGGCACACGTCGATGTAGTATTGGCTGCAATGGCCGTGACAATGGCCCTCATGGCCTCATTCCCAGTGTTCACCTGTTGCCGCATGAGTTCCAGCATGGACTCTTGTCGGGCCTCAACCCTTGCCAGGCGAGCCTCGAAAGAGTTGTCAGCTGCAGGAGTACCAGTGGACAGGGTGGTGGCTGGAAGGGTGGTGGCTGGTAGGGTGGTGGCTGGCAGGGTGGTGGAAGGCACCTGTGTGGGGCCCTCATCCAGGGCCCTGTCCTCCTCAAAGATGCCAATGTCAGATTCCCCTAGGTCCGAGTCATGGAGGGATCGTCCATGTCCTCAGACTCTGTAGGGGGGGAGGCTGGTGATGGGGCTTGGGGTGGGTGTGCCGGACATGATCTCTGCCTCATTATCCACCTCTGTAGACACAACGTCCGTGGTGGCTGGCGGAGTATCAATGGAAACGGCTCCCACTGTTGTGGGTGCCTGCTGCTGTTCTGTGGCTGCAGGTGTCCCCTGCTGGGTTACTGCCTTGCGTGGCACACTGGCTGTTGCTGTAGGCATTTTCTTGGGCTGGGGGTGGCGGTGGCACTGGTCCCTTTGCGTGCAGTGGATGTACTTGCACCCCTGTCTTGCGTTCTATCTTCCTCATCGGTGCCTGGGGGATAGAAGAGATGCAGGTCATCGGTGATGTTGTCAAATGGCAGCTATGATGTATTGCGGTGTGATATGTTCATACATGCAGGCATCATTTCATTTCTGAGGTGTGGCATTTGATGTTCTGAGGGGGCATGTGGGCAATCAATGCATGGCTGGTGGCATGGCATTGGTTTGGTGTCTGTGTGGTGAGTTCCATGGGCATCATGTTGCACCTCTGTTGGGATTGGGATTGGCAATCAGCATGCGTGTGGTGCAGGGTGTGGCACTCATTCTTCAATGGATATGTTGATGTAGCCCTGGGACATGCATTACCTTGCCTAGTCTCACTTCCACATCACTTGTGCCACATCATGGTTTAGTCTAAATGGATGTGATGGTTCACTCACCTTCCTCTGTGGTAGTTGCAGCGCCAACCTCCTCGTCTCCAATTCCCTCAATTGATTCTGGGTCGATGAAGGAACTTGCGGTCTCCTCCCATGCCGTCAACTTAACAGGGGAGTGTGGGCCCCCGCCTGTCGCCATTGCGGCCCTCCTGTTCTCCGCCAGGATCTTCCTCACCCGGAGGCAGAGGTTGTCCCACCGCTTCCGGCAGTCACGCACACTCCTTGGGGTGCTCCCCACTGCCGACATCCTCTGTGCGACCTCCTGCCAGACCTCTTTTTTTTTGGTTTGGGCCGCATGCTTGAGGTCATTGCTCCTGATCGTATCTGCATGCTGTGCAAGGGTGTTCGCAAGCATGGTGAGTTCTGCGTCTGAAAAACGCTGCTTTCTCTTCCTTTGGGAGGACTTCTTGGTGGCCTTTGACATCCTGCTTCTGTTGTGGCACACAACAACACGAGAGAAGTGGTGGTTATGTAGTCAGGCAATGGATTGTGTTTTTAAAGATGGCCGCCGGCCCATTTCCCGTTCCTGCGCGATGATGTAATTTCCGGGTCTGTTTTTTGCGAACACGGTAATACCGTGCCGGTATTACCATGCCGGTATTTAAGGGTTGGTATGAGGCGGTACCGCTATGGGCGGATCACGCGATGCCGGTATAGGGGAGTTGGAGGCCCTTTAGCGGCATGGCGGTTTTGCCACTGCCGGCATGGGGGAACGCACATGCTCGCATACTCGTAATCACCAGCTATTAGCGGGTTCATAGGAGCACAGACCCGCTCATTCCGGCATGCCGGTAATGAACCCGGTTTTACCGGGCAACTCGTAATGAGGCCCAATCTATCTCTATGTAAACAAATTCCAAAAGTTGTGGTCAAGCTATTCAAGTTTTTAAAAATGTGTTCCTTTTCATATAAATAAGTATCTTGGAAATTCACCCCATTTCCCAAAATGCCATGTTTTAGCATGCAAAATACATGGGTGATTCTTTTAGTAGATGAATTCACTCAATTTGTATAACTAATTGTCTTAACATAAAAGAACACAGTCCTTCTATTTTGAAAAATGTACGTTATTTCCAGAATTTAATAGGAGTAAAATATATCTGCTAACAAGCAACATCACCTACCATAGCACACCACTAAAAGTTCACTTTCAATTCAGTGCCACTGAACAATACATTGTGCGTATGTATATTACACAGAAAGCATGCCTTTTGCTTCTAGAGGGATGGTTCCCCCTACGTAAAGGCACCCTGCTTGGTCACTCTGAGACTTTGGCTTGCCTGTATCTCATCAACGACACCAACACACATTCCTGAATCCTTTTACCCCGGACAGATTGCACTTGCTGAGGGAGAACTGATAATTGGCAGGGATTTTAATTTGGTCCCAGATTCCATGCTAGATAAGATGCTCCATTCATCCTCCACAGACTACAGGAACGCTTTGGCTCTTCTGCACACCCTGCATGACCTGGGCTTGGTGGACGTTTGGAGACAAATCCCTGGGATTGATAGGTAATACTTGTTCTATTTGCATGTGCACAAGGGCTTCTCCCAAATTAACCTACTCCTGTTCTCCTCTAGTTGTTCCCTTTTGCCTCCCCCATCAACAGGAGGATGTTGCTGAGCAGATTCCAGACATCCTGTATTAATTTAGCCATGCTCGAGGAAACCCATCTGATTTCACAGGATGAGATGAGGTTAAGGAGCAGGTAATTTCCAAAACAATACTTTGCATTAGCATCGGTAAAAGGGAGAGGTGTGGCAAATTTTATGGGGAAAGATGCCCCATTAGTCCCAAAAGGAGTCCAGAGGAACCCAGATAGATGGTTCCTCCTACTTAAAGGTGCCCTGCTTGTTCACTCTGTGGGCCTCATCACGAGTTGGGTGGTAACGCCGGCGCTATTGGCGCCGGCGCTAATAGCCCTACCGCCAAACCCCCCAGCGCTATTAGCGCTGGATCACGGGTTTGGCGGAAGGGTTATTGCCCATTCCCCATTGGGCCCATTCAGGAATTCCTCATTCCCTATTGGGCCCAATGGGGAAAATTTGCGCTATTACCACCGGCGGATTTTCCGCCGATAATCAGCAATTTTGCCGCAGATTTCCCCCCAGCTCAGAGCTGGGTGGAAAACCGCCAAAGCCATGATCTGTTGGACCCTTAAATGCGGCGGTAATAGCGCTGCCGCCGCATTTAAGGGTTACCGCCAGACTCGTGATGAGGCCTCCCTGTATCTCCCCAATGACAACCAATACATTTTCCTAAAGTCTTTCCTCCCCCAACTAATGGCATTTGCTGAGGATGAACTGATAATCAGCCAGGATTTTAATTTAGTCCCAGATCCCACAGTAGATAAGATGCTCCCTCCATCCTCCATCCTCCATGAACTACAGGAAAGTGTTAGCCCTTCTACACACACTGGTTGAGCTAGACTTGGTGGACATTTGGAGGCTCCCCCATGGAACTGATAGGCAATACTTGTTCTATTTGTATGTGCTCAAGGGCTTCTATCGGCTTGACCTCCTCGTGTTCTCATCTAGCTTGCTCGCTTTTGCCTCTAAGTCTGACAGAGGCCCTAGGTTGTTCACGGAACTTACCATAGTAATGATTCAGCTGCGGGTTAGTAGACTGTACCTGTCTGATAGGTGTACGTGGAGACTTTTTGATCCTCTGCTTCAGGATGCCACTTTTCATGTGGACATAGTGACAGCTATAGACTAGTATTTCTTGTGCAATGACGTGGAGGGGATTTCTCCCAGAAATGTGTGGGATGCTATGAAGGCAGTCGCCCAGGGGTAAACAGGCAGCCAATCGGCAGCATGTTTTAAATCTACGACTCAAACTAAAGCAAACCATGAATCCCAGGTGCGGGATCACAAACTGGCCCATGCAAAGACACAGTCTCTGAATGCCCTCATCGAATTGCGACTGGCCAGATCTGGCCTGGAGCCCCTGAAGACAAATCCCTGAGGCAAACAAAGCAATTGTATTGCACCCACAGAAATAAATGTAACAAGTTGTTAGCCTATATTCTTAGGGCACAAAAATCTAAGAAATATATGGGACACTACCAGGACTTTAGATCTTTGCTGATTTCTACGGGGAACTTCTGGCTGTTAAGAGGCCAGACCTCGAGGCACAGGACTCCAATATGAGTTCATCAATACTTCCCCGTCTTCTCGCAGATCTGCACAACTGGCTTGAACTTCCAATAACAAGAGAGGAAGCGGATCGGGTGATTGCCTGTTTCTTAATAAATAAGCTCTGTGCCCTGACAGGTTCACCTCACTCTTTCATAAAAATGTCAAAGCTTAACTCTTAGCCTCACTAACCGACATGCTCAATAAATTTCTCGCTTCAGACAAAGTGTCCGATTCTATGGAGGAATCACTATTATCGCTCATTCTTAAGCCTGCTAAAGATGTCACTTCTTGTGGCTCCTACCATCCAAACTCCCTCTTGAACACAGGTGCCAAGATTTACTCAAAATTTCTTGACACCAGATTGATGGAATCCCTCCCTCGCCGGAGTAAGCATTATAATATCAGGTTGAGCCATTGATGTGGTAGAGATTGGTAACAGGAGCGGGATCTTAATGACTTTTCTGGCACTAGACATCAACACGGCTTTTGGCAGGGTAGACTAGTGATAAGTTCTGTTGGCACTGTAGGCATATGGGTTCGGACCCACATTCATAGCACAAATAATGTTTTTTTGTAACTCACTTTGGATCAGAATCTGCATTAACGGATATTGCTCACATCCCATATCTATAACCAGGGGCACGTGGTAGGGTTGTCCATAGTCCCCTGTCACCTTTTCCTTGATGTTGGAGCCCTTGGCAACTCTGATTCACTCCAACATAGACATTAAAGGTGTTCCAGTAAATGCGGTAGAACATAAGATGGCCCTTTTTGCTGCCAACTTTTTGACAAAGATGACCCACACTGACTCAACCCTCCTGACCCTTTTGACCTAATTTGGGAAGTTCGAGCAGGTCACTGGCTACCTCATAAACTACGAACAATCCATGTGCTTAAAAATGTTAAAATCCTCATAAGATATGGACAGAATCCAGTGGGAGTTCCCTTTTCTTTGGGGTGACTGCACCCTTGATTATCTTGGAATCAAATTGATGCCATTGTTTGCTGGCTTGTACCAACTTACCTTCCACCCCCTTTCATATATCTGGGTGACAACCTAAAGCAGTGGGAGAATCAAGCGATCTCCTGGGTTAAGCCATATCATTGTCATCAAGATGAATGTTCTCCCCAGGGTTTTGTATCATGCACTGGCCCTCCAGGTCCAGATACCACACCCCACTCTCAAAGCCTTGCATGGGAACATTGTTTCATCTGGACACAGCCCCAGAGATAGTAAGCAAACCTTGCACTCCAACGAACAAGATGGAGTGTTGGGTCTTTCCAGAATGATATAATGGCTGCTCAGATCTTCCATATGCTGACCCAGCAAATTAACTCTGGTGGGGCCCTTTGGGTGTCTATTGAACAATCTGCTACTCAGCATTCTTTAATGGATCTGCCACATCTGAATGTTGTCCACAGAAGTACAGTCAGTGTCTTGCTGTCCTTCACTGTGGTGTTTTTGGCATACGGGGATGTGGCCCTTAAATTGTAGAAGTTTCTGAGAGGCATTGGCCCTCAATTCATCAATACTTCCCCGTCTTCTCGCAGATCTGCACAACTGGCTTGAACTTCCAATAACAAGAGAGGAAGCGGATCGGGTGATTGCCTGTTTCTTAATAAATAAGCTCTGTGCCCTGACAGGTTCACCTCACTCTTTCATAAAAATGTCAAAGCTTAACTCTTAGCCTCACTAACCGACATGCTCAATAAATTTCTCACTTCAGACAAAGTGTCCGATTCTATGGAGGAATCACTATTATCGCTCATTCTTAAGCCTGCTAAAGATGTCACTTCTTGTGGCTCCTACCATCCAAACTCCCTCTTGAACACAGGTGCCAAGATTTACTCAAAATTTCTTGACACCAGATTGATGGAATCCCTCCCTCGCCGGAGTAAGCATTATAATATCAGGTTGAGCCATTGATGTGGTAGAGATTGGTAACAGGAGCGGGATCTTAATGACTTTTCTGGCACTAGACATCAACACGGCTTTTGGCAGGGTAGACTAGTGATAAGTTCTGTTGGCACTGTAGGCATATGGGTTCGGACCCACATTCATAGCACAAATAATGTTTTTTTGTAACTCACTTTGGATCAGAATCTGCATTAACGGATATTGCTCACATTCCATATCTATAACCAGGGGCACGTGGTAGGGTTGTCCATAGTCCCCTGTCACCTTTTCCTTGATGTTGGAGCCCTTGGCAACTCTGATTCACTCCAACATAGACATTAAAGGTGTTCCAGTAAATGCGGTAGAACATAAGATGGCCCTTTTTGCTGCCAACTTTTTGACAAAGATGACCCACACTGACTCAACCCTCCTGACCCTTTTGACCTAATTTGGGAAGTTCGAGCAGGTCACTGGCTACCTCATAAACTACGAACAATCCATGTGCTTAAAAATGTTAAAATCCTCATAAGATATGGACAGAATCCAGTGGGAGTTCCCTTTTCTTTGGGGTGACTGCACCCTTGATTATCTTGGAATCAAATTGATGCCATTGTTTGCTGGCTTGTACCAACTTACCTTCCACCCCCTTTCATATATCTGGGTGACAACCTAAAGCAGTGGGAGAATCAAGCGATCTCCTGGGTTAAGCCATATCATTGTCATCAAGATGAATGTTCTCCCCAGGGTTTTGTATCATGCACTGGCCCTCCAGGTCCAGATACCACACCCCACTCTCAAAGCCTTGCATGGGAACCTTGTTTCATCTGGACACAGCCCCAGAGATAGTAAGCAAACCTTGCACTCCAACGAACAAGATGGAGTGTTGGGTCTTTCCAGAATGATATAATGGCTGCTCAGATCTTCCATATGCTGACCCAGCAAATTAACTCTGGTGGGGCCCTTTGGGTGTCTATTGAACAATCTGCTACTCAGCATTCTTTAATGGATCTGCCACATCTGAATGTTGTCCACAGAAGTACAGTCAGTGTCTTGCTGTCCTTCACTGTGGTGTTTTTGGCATACGGGGATGTGGCCCTTAAATTGTAGAAGTTTCTGAGAGGCATTGGCCCTCAATCCCCAGTTGTCGGCAATTTGTGCTTTTCCCCCGCCCTCAACAGTGACAACTTTCACGCATTGGGGAAGAGGTGGCTTGCTACACCTGTATCATCTATACCATGACAATGTCCCTTCACCTTTGAGAGATACAAAGAGGCGTCACAGATTCCTGAGAATGAACACTTCCGGTACTGCCAAACTCGACATTGGATATCTCATCCAGAAACTGTTGTGGCTGGTACTCATTTTCTTTCTGCACTTGAGCTCATCGTATGCAAAGGCTGTCTCCATAATCAAATCCCCAGACTGTGTAGGCTATTGAATAAGTCAGACCCCTTACACCACCATTCTTACATGTTGCAGTGGGAAAAGGATTTGGGGCACCATCTCACTGAAGAAGCTTGTGGAAGGAAATGGGCAAGGGCTGCCACTATATCTAGCAATGTGAGAAATAAAGAGAATGCACATAAGGTATTGTTTTGGTGGTACTTGTGTGTGACCCAGCTTCACAAAATCAATTACTATGTCTCCCTGCATTCTTGGAGGAATTGAGGGGGATTTCATCATCCTCTGGTGGCACAGTTTCTAGGCCAAGAATTTCTGGGTGGATGTGCTTGCTATGATTAGTGGTGTCATGGGTTCAATGCTGCTCTTTGACCCTCAGGTGGTTCTACTGGGTGAGGCGGTAGAGTCTGTCTAGCCTATGAGAGGCTCCAGGACTAGGCTGATCTCTCACCTGTTGTTAGCTGCATGCATTACATTAGCTAGGAATTGGTGAACGGAGGATGGACCGTACTCAATGTCTGGTGGTACAAGAGCTGGGAAATAGCTGCAGTTGAAAATGTGTGTGCTACCTCTCTAGACTGTCTACCTAAGTATATAGCAACCTGGCCTCCCTTGCACAAATTCAGCAATCGATTCCCACTCAGATCTATCAGGCCTCAGCTGCTGCTCCCTTTTTCAGTAATATAGATGGCAAGGAACGAGTCTGTTCGAAGGTTGCCTCCAAATCACTTATTGGTCTCATTACAAGTATGGCGGAACAGAAAACAATTGGCGGTAATACTGTGAGTATGGCCCTGGAGTGGAGAGTAAATCATCCAACTCTCTTCTGAAAAAGCAGCAAAATCGGTAGAATTACTGCGGCAGAATTACAGCCACAGTAATTCTGCCAGAAAAGTCCCATAGAGTCTTATGGACTCATAATAAAATGGGGATTTACACCGCTGGACCAGGTGGCAGTAACAGTAATTCAGATTGGTTAATAACACCCAACTCGTAAGGAGGCCCATTTTATTTACCTGTGTGCTTCCTGCTGGAAACTTCCAGCTCCAGCACGCCTGTGTTGTCGTAATATGCAAATCCCTTTTTGCTCTGTTGCGCTTTATTTTGTTTTGTTTTCTTTTATATTGCATTTATCTTATTTTGGTTCTTTGTTCACATTTGTATTTGTATTCAGAAAATGATAAAGGAAGCCTTTAAAAAAACAAATGATGAAAAATTCTTTCGACTTGAAATGTGAAGTAGAAAAGGTAATTTCAGGTAACAAGCCTCCATTCATGCTACAGTGTATGTTTGTGGTTTTTGAACCTGGAGGGTGGTGGTAGAACAGTTAAATTTCACCTCCCTTTTCCCCTCTGCCTTCAAAAAGCACTTGGTTTTACACAAGCCTATTTTAAGGAATAAACTTGCTTGTAATACCATTGTAAATGCTGACTGCAATGCGTACATGGCAGGCAGCATTTACTCATTTTGCATAGCAGAGTACAAAAGGGAGGTGTAAATGTGATGGTGACACCATTTTACACCTACAAGAGTAGTACGTGTTTGTGATGGTGCTGGACTTCATTCGCATCCTTAGTTTTGGATTAGTTTGAGGCAAGTCAGAAAGGGAAACCCTTCAAGTTTGTCAAAGTTTGGTTTTGATTACTTTAATTATTGTAGTGCACAAAGGTGCTCATAGTTGTCAGGCATGTATAGTGCAAGTCACATGTGAAAAAGCCAACACACGTTTCAACCAAAGTCTTTATCAAGGTGTGGTAAGCAAATGGTGGAAGTCCTTGATTAAGAGATTTTATTCCACTGGTGAGACGGGGAGACTGGTCCTTCAATGTTACAGCTTATTAGTCACTCGGGTGCCCAGGGCTGGGTGATTAGGGCTCTGCGGTATTGCTGATCTTCGAAAGAAATTAAAATACCTTAATAAAGGACTTCCACTATTCGCTTACCACGCCTTGATAAAGACTTCGGTCGAAACACGTTTTGTTTTTTGTCACATGTGACTTGCACTATACTTGCCTGACAAATAGCACCTTTGTGCACTACAATAATTAAAGTAATAAAAACCAAACTTGGAACAAACTTTAAGGGTTTCCGTTTCTGACTTCCCTTCAACTAATCCATAACTAAGGATGCAAACAAAGTCCAGTGCCATCACAAACAAGGTTTGCTCCTCTACTCTTGTCCTTTTTTGCTTTGGGAATTTCAGAGCTTGTCCCAAGCAAACCTTGTTCCCGGCCGCAGGATACAACCAATTTTTCAACTAGACCATAACCGTAGCGCAGGGGACTCACTTTCCTCCAAGCTCCTATACTGTTTTACACCTACCTATAGCACTCTGCAGTGAAAAAGATGGAAATTGTCCAAAGGGACCGGTTTGCACCTAAGATCAAATATAAGCAGCACTCTCTAAAGGATTTCTGTCTTTTAAATAGAAAATGATTTCCAAAATCTTTTATAAACTGTTCGGCATGTTCAAAGTTTTTTAGATTGCAGTGTCAAAGATACACATCCCTCCAGGGTCGCTGTTATATTCATCCATGTCCCAATATTCTCTCATTCTGTTTCCGACTTCGGTCATCCTACAGTCTCTGCTGCCTCTTCTGCCTCACTCCACTTCTCTCATGGATTAAAATCTCTAACCCTAGAAAAGTGCTACATCTCTCCATTGGACCTAGGACCTAGGACCTTTGAAATACTTCCTAGCAGATTGCCCAGCATTCCTTGTTTCTTGGACAACACTGTGGCCCTCATCACAAGTGTAAAGATAGTGCTGTCCCAAAACGACCTGAAAATTAGGAGACAAAAAAATGCTCAAAAACCGAGTACACGAACAGCAGAGGGCACACAGTGTAAAACTTAACACTGTCCCACATGCACCTTTGGGGCAAGACAATTTATAACTGAAAACCACAGGTTTTGCATATTTGATAAGTGTTCAATAATTCAAAACTCCTATGGAACACTATATATCCTGCCTTCTCATTGGCAGATCCAACCTTTCCTTTCCACGAAATCACCTTCATCATACCATGACCTCATTTATGTTTGGATTGTGTTCTTATTGACTGGATCGTACAAGGCATTCCTGACAAAAAGTTATGTTCTAATAGGGACATCAAATATTTTTAGATAACTTTGAGCCTTCACGTCTCACTGAGATCTGACCAATGTGAATGAACTCCCGCACCTGCATGTTATGCCACCTGCATCTCAACATGAGGCACAATCCAGTACACAATGACCTTTAAGCTACATTTTTGATGAACCACCAAGCTAAGACACAACTGCTTGAATTTAATTTGATCTATTTTCTTCAAATTATTAAGGCAGTTACCCTACAAAACAAGGCCTTTCGGGGCACTCGAGTCACTGTGCACATGCTCTAACTTTGTACGTTGGCACTATTGACAAGTCGTGTCCTTGCATTTTATTGTGTGTATTGAATTTCTTTTAGCCTTGGAAGGTACCTGCTTGTCTGAAATTGGGTTTCTAGTTATAAGGGCTGCGTCCTTTGCAACAATTAATCAACATCTGCTTTTGCTACCAAAACTTTCTGGCCTTGAAGCGCCTGCAAGCACCACAGAACACAATTCTATTAAAAAGGGCCTCCATTCTTGGAGGCAACCTAGCATAATAACATGGTGAAATGTAAAGCCTGTAATGTTATGTTATTGTTATTTTGCATTTATATAGCGCCTTATATACCATTGGTATGGTCTGAAGGCGCTGGTAGGTTGAACGCCCTTGGGAACCGAAGTTCAGATCAGTAGAGAGAGTAGAGAGAGTCAACGGTGCTTGTGAGCACCGGGTATGTGTGCAGCTGGTGGGGTATTCGTGTAGTAGCTGCTTCTGAGCGGTAGGTGTGGTGGTTGAGAGATCAGGAGTATGTGATCGTTCTGGCAGGATTTATCCAGACCGAGTGTGGCTGCGTTAGGCCTGAGGAGAACGCCTGGCTGGGGGGTGCATAACCAGCAGTGTTTACTTAGAATGATGTGTAGTATGCGGCGGATGTTGGAGAACAGTTATACCGAATGGTGTCATAGTATCTCTGTGTTCTAGTTGAGGGGTGGTGTAAAGAAGAGAGTAAGCGTGGTGGTGTGATATGATGGGTTATATGCTTTTTCAAAATGTTCTCTGTATTCCAAACCATACTATATACGTCATGCAATTCTAAGTTCAACTTTCACAAAGAGGCTATTGAGCACACTTCTTAATTCAACTTTTCACAGAGAGGCTATTGGGCACACTTCTAAATTCAGTTTTCACAGAGAGGCTATTGGGCACACTTCTAGATTCAACTTTCGCAGAGATGATATTGAGTACAATTCTAAATTCTACCTCTAAATGTGCTTCTAAATTCAACTTTCAATGAGCGGCTGTTGGGCACTCTTCAAATTCAACTTTCAGAGAGAGGCTATTGGGTACATTTCTAAATACAACTTCGAATTGTACTTTTAACTTCAACTTTCCACAACGTGGCTATAGGGCACACTTCTAAATTGAGCGTTCACAGAGAGGCTATTGGGCACACTTCTAGATTGAACTTTCACAGTGATGCTCTTGGGTACACTTCTAAATTCAACCTCTAGATGTACTTATAAATTCAACTTTAAAAGAGCGGGTATTGGGTAGACTTCGAGTTCAGCTTTCAGGGAGAGGCTATTAGACAAATACAAGTTTCCATGAGCGGCTATTGGGCACACTTCAAGATCCAACTTTCACACAGAGGCTGTTAGGCACCTTTCTAAGTACTACTTTTCAATGTAGCTTCTAAATTCAACTTTTCACAACGTGGCTATAGGGCACACTTCTAGATGCAACTTTCTCAGAGAGGCTATTGGGCACACCTCTAAATGCAACTTTCACAGAGAGGCTATTGGGCACACTTCTTAATGCAACTTTCACAGAGAGGCTATTGGGGACACTTCTAAATTCACAGAGGGGCTATTGGGCACACTTCTAAATGCAACTTTCAAAGAGAGGCTATTGGGCACACTTCTAAATGCAACTTTCACAGAGAGGCTATTGGGCACACTTCTAAATGCAACTTTCACAGAGGGTATTGGGGACACTTCTAAATGCAACTTTCACAGAGAGGCTTTTGGGCACACTTCTAAATGCAACTTTCACAGAGAGGCTATTGGGGACACTTCTAAATTCACAGAGGGGCTATTGCGCACACTTCTAAATGCAACTTTCAAAGAGAGGCTATTGGGCACACTTCTAAATGCAACTTTCACAGAGAGGCTATTGGGCACACTTCTAAATGCAACTTTCACACAGAGGCTATTGGGCACACTTCTAAATGCAACTTTCAAAGAGAGGCTATTGGGCACACTTCTAAATGCAACTTTCACAGAGAGGCTATTGGGCACACTTCTTAATGCAACTTTCACAGAGAGGCTATTGGGGACACTTCTAAATTCACAGAGGGGCTATTGGGCACACTTCTAAATGCAACTTTCAAAGAGAGGCTATTGGGCACACTTCTAAATGCAACTTTCACAGAGAGGCTATTGGGCACACTTCTAAATGCAACTTTCACAGAGAGGCTATTGGGGACACTTCTAAATGCAACTTTCACAGAGAGGCTTTTGGGCACACTTCTAAATGCAACTTTCACAGAGAGGCTATTGGGGACACTTCTAAATTCACAGAGAGGCTATAGGGCACACTTCTAAATGCAACTTCCACAGAGAGGCTATTGGGCACACTTCTAAATGCAACTTTCTGAGAGAGGCTATTGGGGACACTTCTAAATGCAAGTTTCACAGAGAGGCTATTCGGAACACTTCTAAATTCACAGAGAGGCTATTGGGCACACTTCTAAATGCAACTTTCACAGAGAGGCTATTGGGGACACTTCTAAATTCACTGAGAGGCTATTGGGGACACTTCTAAATTCACCGAGAGGCTTTTCGGCACACTTCTAGATGCAACTTTCACAGAGAGGCTATTGGGCACACTTCTAAATGCAACTTTCATCGAGAGGCTATTGGGGACACTTCTAAATTCACCGAGAGGCTATTGGGCACACTTCTAGATGCAACTTTCACAGAGAGGCTATTGGGCACACTTCTAAATGCAACTTTCACTGAGAGGCTATTGGGGACACTTCTAAATTCACAGAGAGGCTATTGGGCACACTTCTAAATGCAACTTTCACAGAGAGGCTATTGGGCACACTTCTAAATGCAACTTTCACAGAGAGGCTATTGGGCACACTTCTAGATGCAACTCTTCACATGGGGGCTGTTAGGCACTTTTCTAAGTACAACATCTAAATGTACTTCTAGATGCAACTTTCACATGTATAGAACTGAGTTTCCAGATGCAAATATTTAACAGATATAATGAGTTTACAGTGGTGATTAGATGAGTGGTTGGGTAGTATGGCGTGAAGTAATTGCTTCTGGCCCCACCCTTCCCACACTTACTTATTGTTGGCTTCTTGCTTCTCCTGCGGATACCTGCAGATACGAAGTGGAGCCTTCATTGTACGAGCCGTCCTTTGCCTCGGGTCCTTAGCCGAAGGGCTGCCAGGCAGAGGGCTGCCTTGGGAGGACCAGCAAAGAAACAGGGAGCTTCTCGTCTGCAGCAATCAGGGCGAAGGAGGAAGCGGTCTGGCCAATCAGGGGAGGAGGGAGGCGGGAGGAGAGACAAAACAAGGAAGGGAGACGGTCTGGGGGAGGGAGGGCTGAACGGGGTGGAAGCGGGCTGGGGACACAACCGGAAGGGTCTGCGGGCACCAGGAATTAGGCCCAAGAGGGTTTAAGCAGGCCCAAACACTCACCGTAGAACAGGAACAAAGTGGGCAGCACGAGTGCAGCGCGAGCCGGTAGGCTCAGCTGCTCTGTGTTCGAGAGCCAATCAGGGCCAAGGGGGAAGCGGTACGGCCAATCAGGGGAGGAGGGAGGCGGGAGTAGAGACAAAACACGGAAGGTAGACGGTCTGGGGGAGGGAGGGCTGAACGGGGTGGAAGCGGGCTGGGGACACAACCAGAAGGGTCTGCGGGCACCAGGAATTAGGCCCAAGAGGGTTTTAGCAGGCCCAAACACTCACCTTAGAACAGGAACAAAGTAACCCTAATATTTATACAAAAATGGCTGTTCTCTTGCTCATAATGACTGATGGCATCTCACACTTGCCAAACACAAGCTTCATAATGGGAACACGTTTCAACCTAATATAATACTAGGCTTACAAAAACTATATGTGTGTTTACAGGCCTCCAGATAAGGGTCGAACCATGCCTTGTTATGCATGAAAACCTTGTAAATACGACAACTTTATTATTTTCCTGCGTACATTTACGCACATGTTTAGAGCCGAGGGCAGTGCAAAGGTCAGGTTACTTGACAGAAAGCAGAACGCTTCGTTTAGTTTGTGTCTACATGGAGGTAATTGCAAGCCATGGAGAAAAGCCTCTGAAACAGAATGTATTTCTCTGAAGCCTTTCAAAAAAGGAAACTGCACCTGCACACTGTGATAAAAGGAATGGTTTATTTCTGTTATGCTTTGGCTGTGTTGTTCGAAGATGCTCATGGAGCAAACAGAAACACTGCGCATATTTATTTTGCTACCATTTTAGGATTGTACAATCAATAAAATGGAAAACTAAGTTGCAGTTGAGAATAAATCTTTGTAACAAATTATGCTTTTTCCAGGAAAGGCAAACCAGTATTGCACAATTGTATTTTTCAGAGTTCCTATTTGTGCATATTGATGCGAGGGCAGATAATATTTACACATACAATATAATTTTCACTCTAATTACAAAAACAGTGTGTAAAATGAGTATGCACAATCTAGTGTACATCCATTCAACCTTTCAGTCAATGGGGTACATTACTATAATTGGTCAATGGCAGCAGAGTCTTTGCTCAGAGGTGAGTGATTGTCATTGCACCAATCACAGGTGTTAGAGCCTCTCAAATCTTCAAGACTACAATTAAAACATACAACACCTGACTCTCCACGAAGTACAAGCACTGTTAAAAAACATATGAAAGTTACATTTGTAATTGAAATAGAAACTCGGCAAAACCTGTGCCTGTGATAATCCAAACAGGTATTTAACTTTATGCAGTGCTTCATACTCGGTTTGTCCAACATCTAGGCACTGGGATTTTTATACCTCAGTCGATCCTCAGTTTACCGACCTCTGAAGAATGTTAGCCAATAAGATAGCTCAGCCAGTTGAGTGCTCGTTGCTGCGATCTGTACATGATCTGTAGTTGCAGGTTTGAATCTTGGCAAGGCCAACTCAGCCTTTCATCCTTTTGAGGTCGATCAAGGAGTACCAACTTTGGTTTGGGGATAATTGTGATAAATATGTTCTATATACAGTGCTTTGCTAAAGTGCTATGTAAATAACAATTTGACCATGAGATTCGGTATAAAATTTAGCATGGAATCCTTGCCTCTGCACTGTTGTATCATAACATTGTCATACCATTAGGTAGTAATAGCTCCAGGAAATGAGGACTTTCACTAAACATCAAAAGACAATTCTGCTGTCCAACCTCAAAACACACAATACACATCATGTTTGCTTTGCTATACAATTGGCTAGGCTTTTGTGTTTTCAACATTTAAATATATACAGGAGTGATCAAATGGCAGACCTTCGAGAAATAATGTAAGGTGTATTCTGTCACAATGCAGAAAGCTTCTGCATGGTAATGATTTCCATACAGTTTTTGCACAAGTCAGCTGAATGTCACATACATTTTACTCTTGCAAAGGAGAAAAGTCATTTTTACTCTCTTGAAATCACATTTACACTCAAAGTTTAAAAATAGGTAATAAAAAATACCCCCACCTCAAACTCTTATCTGGGGCACTCTGTGTATATATTTAAAAAAGCCACATGTAAAAAGAAAAGCACATTTTTACTTCAAATAGAAAAAGCCCTACCCTAACATGTTCAAAGGCATTTGCTACATATCTGTTTCAATACCTTCCTACATGCATATGTTTTGCTAAACTCCTTTTGCTATGTAAATATTTAAGCATCCTCATAAAACGTATGTTATAATGAAGCCATTTACGGTACAGTCACATCACCATTAAAGGCTTAATATCTAATTGGTGGGGACTTTCTCAACTTATATCTGCACATGCACTTAGAACACTGAATTTAAATATTAACACAAGTTTGTCGGTATTCTGGTGGTAAATCCTCTGGAATGCCAGCAAACAGAATTACTGTTATTGCCACTTGGTCTGATGGAATTACAGCTGAATTACAAGTTATGTTATGCTATGTTATTCCCCATTAGACTCCATGGGATTTTTGGCAGAATAACCACTGGCGGTAATACTTCCGGTTTGGCCATTTCATTAGCGGTAAGGCAGTGGAATTACCTCCAGCATTTTGCTGCAGGGTTTTTCACCGCCTCACAACCAAAAGTTGTACGCTCGTACCGATATACTTGTAATGAGGCCATTAATCCTCTCTTGCCAGTGGTCCCTGGCGCTCATAAATCTCCTGGCCTCTTGAGTAATTTTGTGCCTCTACCTTACGTATTCAGAACTCTTTCCACCATTGCAGTTCTCTTTTACAGCATTTTAACTGTGTACAACCAACGAAGTTCAAAGCTTCTTCTACTCACATGATTCTCTAATGCTATCTCTCCTCCAGGATTCAACAACTAACACATCTGTTTGTAGCCTCTTCGAGTTCTCTGCAGATTTTCTCAACCTGCTGTGTCTCTTCACCTTTTCCTACTACTCAGGCTTTCTCCCCTTGGACTTGTTCTTACTGGTCCAATTTTTCTACTGTTTTATTGCCAGACCATGCCCTGTTTTTAAGTCATAATCACATGCTGTGAAGAGGAGAGATTTTAAAACGTAAGACTGCCAGAGAGAAAGCAGCTCCTAATCAGAACTCCTTGTGTCCAACAACCAAGTAGAAGCCAAGTACCTTTATAGGTTTAGTTAACAAAACACACTGATGTATTCCTTGATGTTCCACAACAAGAGAACTGCTGAACAACAATTTGAAGGCAAATCAATCGACTTCACTGTCATTGGCATCTCAAGAATTGATTGCCTTCCACTTTTCAAACACTTTCTTATGCAAATTCCCTCTGCTAATAAGGCCAGATTTTAACCAGCTATTCATAGATGGCTTCAAAATATGGTGAGGGCAGTACTCTACCAATACAGGCAAGTGGTGGAACATCCTATTGTGTATGTAAGTTGTAAACTCTTCCCACATTAGCAAAACCTCCCCATTACAGAACTTTATTGCTTGGCCATGACGCTTTAAAATACTCTCTCACAGGGAGAAAGCTCCACCTAATCACAGTCCATGTACCACACTGAGGGTGGCTCACACCAAGGATAGGCATCCCTGAATGATACACTAGTTGCTAAAGCTGCAGCCATATGTGTTTTTGGCTAAACAATGAAAAGGCAAATTACAAACTTCAGTGGGTGATGTTTGCCAATACACAGTGTTCAAACCAGAACACACTAGGAAGGTCCATGCAAAATGAGAGGAGGTTTGTGACAAAGCCAGCTGTTCATTGGGCCTGACAGTATTCAAGTTAACTATGAGGACAATTAGGAGCTACGTGCCCTGTGATGCTAATTTAGAGGTGGTAAATAGGAAATATCCCCTAGAATACCTGCAGTTGTTTGGGCAGGGAGCCGGTGTATAGAGAGGGAGTATCCATTTCAGGTATCACCAGAATGTGGCAATTCTTTTGATCCCCAAAGCTAATGCCAGTCTCCCCAGGAGAAAATCACATGAAAATAGGCCTAAGAACTACATTAACCATACTGATGGATGTATGCATACAGTGTTGAAGCCCAGTTTAAGTCAAGGTGAAGATCAGGTGCTCATACTAAGCTTACAGGGGATGTCCAAGCACCAGAATGTACTCCTGAGGGTGGGGGGGGCAGGGTGTTAATCAATTTGGCCCATGGGGACTGGTGAATGAGCCAATCCTCATTCATCTATCATGCATCACACTAGTAGCCAATCATAATCAATGCCCATAACCTTGGGGAAAATATGGAACAATTTTGCAAGGATCAATCAAGGTAGCATCAATCTGGACCACTCCTTTCCCTCATCTAATAATGTATGGTATAAAAGGAGTTGCTAGGAGACAAAGGTGGCAAGAGAGTTAAACTAGGCTGTGTGAGTCAAGACAAAGCTTGAGAGTATCATGGATCTAGCAAGGGAAGCTTCTTACTTGAACTCCGTCAGATCATTTTGATGATCCCTTTTACTATTTACTGAAAGAATGCAATCATTGTTTGCTCTGTATTTAGAAATCTTGTTACCCTGAGACCTTGGAATAAACTCTCTCTGGAATATTTAACTGACACTCTGCTTTCCTCTGATCTTTGCCTGCCCCCAGATGTCCACTCTGCCTATTCTATGATTGGCAACTGACAGTGGCCCGCACTTGATGCTGCTTGAAGTGCAGTATTAACACCACTAGAACTTTAAAACCAAAATGGTCCACTCCAGATCGGCCCAAATCTCTCACAAAAAGAGAATCAAGAATTTGGTATTGTGATGATTCGACTATCGCCAAAACTGAATAACTTGTACAGCTCAACCACTATAAAAACTGATTAATACAAAACAAACAATTATTTCAACTTGTATTGAGACTCAATCGGACAAGCAAAGTGAACTCTGTATTATGCTCAAAGAGCTTCTTTTTCATGGTCTTCATGCATATGTGTCATAGTTCTTCCTCTCCCTCTCCCAGGACTCCATGTCTTCCCTACCCTCTCACCTACTCCCTGTCGTCCTTTTTACTAAATCTGGGTCTTTGGCCGATGCCTGCCCTATTAAAATTGTCACGTTCTTTCCTTCTATGATCTGGCCCTGCCTTTTTATATCTAGGCAGAATTCCTCTGAACTTTACCTGTCCTCTTGTATCTCCTCTTTCTAAAAAGCCTACTCTAGATCATTCTTTCCCAGAATATCTTGGTCCATTCTCTAATCTTCCTCTAAAGACTCCCCTCCTTCAGACCTTTGCAGGGACATCATTTAGGAGTTGCCAGGGGCCACAACTGCAACCTCTGAGGTCTCCCTTGCGATCTCTGTGGTCTCCCTTGTGACCTCTAAAAAAAATAAAAAAATAAAAATATTTTTTTTTTTGGAATGCAAGTTCCTGGGCTGTGGCCAGCACCATGTGGCTCTTTACTTCTGGAGTGGCTGGTTTTCTTGTTCAGGCCCCTTAAAAAAAGAAATACAATAAGACAATAAGAACAGGAGTGCCACAAATCTAACACTTTCAGCACTGACCCTAAATACGAAAGAATAGGAATACCAAATAATGTGTCTTTCTGTAAATCTATACAATAATTGCAAGGCTCATTAAAGGTTTATTTCAGCCACACTTCAGTGAGTGAGTCACTGATTTAGTCTGTTCTTAAACGCCTCAATTCAGCCTTTCATCCTTCTGAGGTCAATAAATGAGTACCAACACAGGTTGGGGGATATTGGGTGTATTTTTTTCTATATAAAGTGCTTAAGCGTAAGTGCTATATAATCACACATCATTATCATTTGGTCATGGACTTCTGCTTGCATTCACAGTAATTTGGTAATACGGGCCTATACACATTGATCTTAACGATATATATGATGATCCATTCTTGTATGAAATGTACATCACCTTATAGCGATATCTTAACCATATTTGTCGTAGTGCACAATGCTATGTGGTGCCACTTCCTGTTTTGTCAACATACAGGTGAAAGGTCGTGTTCCATCACTTCCCGCAATATCACTTCGGGGTGGGGTCAAATGGGGGGTCAAGGGTTGTGTGATGTCACTTCCGCTACCCCTGGCATTTTGGTGAAATGACGTCCCTGGACCTTTGCTTAAACAATTCTATTCAACCCCTAGCAGGCAGGGTTTCATCCTGGCCATAGTACTGAATCTGTCATGGTGGTAGCTTCATATGAGCTTAGACAACTCTCTGATGATGTCAGAGTAACTCTTTTGTTAGAGCTCTCTGCTACTGTTGACATTGTTGACCACACCATCTGTATCAGTCGCCTTCACTCTTTTGGTAGCATGGCTTTAGAACTGGAAAGACGTTTCTCATTTCTTTCTCATTTCCTAATTCCAGGAATCAGGGTGGCTCTCTCGCAGCCTTCAAGTCTTGCTGACTCTTCTATAAGGTAGTCACCCTCACCCTCGCGGAGAAACTCAGCATCTCTGGCGGACAATGCACCACCAGAAGCCAGGACACGTGCAGACTTGAAATCCACTGCTGCAAAAAAGAAATTACCTGAAAACAAGCCCTCTCTGCTTATGACAATGGAACCTCCTCCCCGTCAGCAACAGACTTGGCCCCACACTCCTACAATTCAGAAAAGAGCTCAAGACTCACCTCTTCAAGGAGTCTCTCCTCCTCAACACATAGACCATCACATCACTCCTTGCGCCATCTGACTCGCTAGATGCCACCTGCCCCTCTCCATCCCGCCGCTGTAACCGTCCTCTGTGCCTCTCTGTATCCTTCCTCCCACTGTATATCTGTTCTGTTGTTACTTCTGAAAATCACTCCGTCAGGCATCGTCACTGTCGTATGCCTCTGTAAAGTGCTCTGTTATGTATCTGTATTGTTGCATAGCTCAAAGCTAGGTCCACGCTCAATAAATAAAATAATAATAATCATAATTTCTAAATCTTAACCCTTCACTGCCGAGCTCCTCAGGACTCGTCTTTATGTTCTCTTCTTTTTAACCTGTATGTACTCCCTGAATGAATCATTGACACAGAACCAAGCAGAACACTTGCTCAGGCCGGTGCACATATTCATATATACATGTATGTGATTCTGTGTACTGTATGATACATCATAAAACATTATTCAAAAAACCTACTTGTGGGGAGAACCCCATCCCCCAAACACCAGTCACTCACCGAAATGTGTGGAAAATGCGTACAACCCTCTAATCAAACAATTCACCAGGTGCCACTGTCTTACCGTATTTAATTTCTCAGAATGTTCATCTTGTTTTTCTCTTACAGCTGCTATGATCCGGTCTAGACTGGGCTTCAGCAATGCCTTTTATTTTGGGCTCCCAAATACAGCCTTCCTCGACTTCAGTGTGTTTAAAATGCTGCTGCTTGCTTACTTGCCAATACCAAACAGTATGCCCAATTTTCCCCTGTCCTTTCTCCACAAGTTGCCTATAGAACATTGCATTTATTTGAAAACTCCTTTGTTTTCAGTGAGTGCCTCTTACTGCCCTGCCTCCTCTACTGACTGCACAACAAAGTAGGTTGACTGTGATGCAAGAAGGCAAAGGTCATGTGTTACCTTAGCAGGGATTGGACCCCTTAAAGCAGGTTTGCATTTCCCCGATTCTGGGTGGTCTTTTTCCTTTATAAGGAAGATGTCTCAAACTCTTTGTTTGATTCAATTTTTGGACATTCCAGGACTTCAAGGACAATTCATTTGGCCATATATTGGTGAGAGCAGTCTTTTCCAGAGACCTACACCCGTAGGATTGAAGATAGAGTGTTCCAAGTTAGACGCAAGCACTGATCCCAGGAAACATTTGGGGTGAACTATCTTTCGAACCATACCTACCTCTTTGCCAGCTGCACTGGAACCCATGCCCCTCACTATTGGTGAAGTATTCCTGCAGTTTATATCTAGCCTCCCCCAGGTTGGCAGTGACAAGAGAGAGGACCAGTCTTGTCCATGAGGCACTGGATTGGCACTCACAGCAACAGAACAAAGTAAGCTGCTGGTTTCCTGCATTGTATTGCGTTTAACCATCAAGAAACCATCAATGGACAGGGAAACTTACATTCAGAATTCCACCATTGTTTCCAGCAAGGTACCCACAATAAGAGTCAGATATCACTCTCCACAACATACTGCTACCACAAATGCCAGAGAGCAAAACTGTCTTATAAAGACTGTGGCCCTCTGAAGACTCATTCCCCAATTAATGGAATTGGGCCTTTAAGAGTGACGACTCCCAAATCTGAGAATCGGACAAAATATCAAACCACTCCACATACCAAAAAGGAGCATTTCTTTTGTTCCTGCCAAAGGGGAGTCATGGGCACTGCCCGTTTAAAGAGTTGAACACATTGAGTGAGGGAAGGCTTTCAGCAAAGGAAACAAATCTCTTTGTTGTGGGTAGCAAGCACATGCTCAGACACTAGAGGTGCATAAATGCATACATTTGAGGCTCCTTACATGTTTCTCCGGCGTCCACTTGTCAAGAGCACACAAATATTAGATGTTCATTTAATTATTCTATGGCACTTACTCAGTGAGCCCACACATCAGGGGCCAACCAAAAGTTTCTGAAATACTCATGCAGCACACCTATTGCAGGCACTAACGCCATACTCTCTATATGCTCTTGCAGGGAAATGACAACAGACTCAAAAGTGCCTTCTTACCTTCAAGTAAACCACCTGCATGACCATAACACACACACACACACACAGATACAGACACACACTCACATACACAGAGAAGAGAAATCCAAAATGAGTCAGGTCATAGGGCTAGTTACACCAAAGCGCTCAATAGTTGTTTGAGATGGATTGATTACAAATTGTCAAAATTTCATTTGTTTTTAGTTGGTTCAGTCTGAACCTTAAGAAGGTTCTATTTAGCCTTTTATCTGGAAATTTGAGGAGGTATCCACGCACCTCGTCGAGTTTCATCGGCGTGTTGGGTAGGTTTGCTGTCAGTGAGTAGTTGTTTGCAACTTCCACAGTGTTTATCCAATCGGCTTCGAAGAGTTTCTTTGATACCTGGTTGGGATTTCGTATCAGTGTTGCCAGGGTAGTATCTAGTTCTTGAAAGATGGAGAGGTTGTATTGGTCCCATCTGGTAAGCATTGTGTTCTTCCCGCACTTGGTTTCCCTCCAAATGAGAACCAGAACTTTATTTTTAGGAGAGTTGAAGACTTTGCGGTACAGCATAAGAGTGGATCTCGTTTTTAGAGCCAGAAAGGAAGATAAACAGAGTTCTCTTCTTATCAGGGCTACCAGTGTAGAGATAGCCAAGTTCAGAACACCTCGCCAAAAGAAGCTTTTGTATTTTGCCCGGATTGAGTCAGGTATCAAAGGCATTGCATCGGTGCCGTAAATCAGGACAGGAACAACCTTAGATTTATAAAATCTTATGATAGGGATGATGGAAAATGTACCATGCTTTCTATCCACTGCATTGGCCTGCGCCGCAAGCTTTTTCAGTTTTGACCAAAGGGACTCTTGCATGACTTGTTCCTCCTTGTCGTTAATGATCATGATGCCCAGGTACTTAATTGACTATTTCGAGCGTCCTCCCTTCACAATGACAAGAGAATTTTTTCTTTCTTGTGGCCCCAGTTCCCAGTATTAAGACTTTAGTTTTGTTGTTATTCAGTCTTAAGTTGTTTTCTGCCAGGTAGCGTATTGGATTGTCTAGTTGGCGTTGGAGGCCTATGGGGGTTAGATCCATCAAGATGATATCATCTGCGTACAATAGTCGCTCTATTTTTGAGCCTCCTAAAGAAGGAGGAAACATCTGACCAGTTCCGATGATTTCCTGTAGTCTGCTATGTAGGCATTGTACAAGGCAGGTGCAAGAGTGCAAAAGTGCAAGAGGGCAAGAGGGCATCCCTGCTTTACGCCTCTTGATGTGTGTATTTCCATGGACAGTCTTCCTTCAGCACTGAGTTGCACCCGTATTGAGGTGCCATGATGTAAGGCTTTTATGGGTTCCAGAATGTGTCGAGGGCAATCTGAGCTTTCCAGTTTCCCCCATAAGCGTTGCCTATTGACCTGGTCAAAGGCTTGGGCCAGGTCAATGAAAGCCGTATTGATGGGTGCACCCCGCTGCATCACTTTGGCTTTCAGGGAACTTAGGAGGAAGATGTTAGTTGTTGTTCCTGAATTTTTAACAAAGCCGTTTTGGAAAGGGTTCCCCAAGGTCGGAGGTGTTGATCCATTTTTGGAAAGCGTCCAAGGCCAAGGATGCAAACACCTTGCCCATAACATCCAAGAGGGCGATCGGTCTATAATTACCCGGGTCGTCTGTCGAACCCCTCTTGAAAATAGGTACGATGGTGCCTTTTTTCCACGAGGGAGGAATGTCCTGAAGGCGATTGCAGTTGGTGAAGATCTTGCTCATTATGGTTGCCCACGGTTCTGGATGGTTCTTGAGCTCCGCATTACAAAGACCGTCCGGCCCAGGGGCCCTCGAGTTGTTCCATTTTTTTATTTTAAGTAAGATCGTTTCGTCGTCGGCAGGGATGTTCCAAGATTCAATATCATGTGCTGATGTTCTAACAGCACGGCCAGACGAAGGATTGTTATCTGCTATCGGCGCGAACAGTTTCGAAAAGTGGGTTATCCACTTAGCCTCTCCTACGTTATTCTGGATGTCTCTGGTCGTTTTGTTTAAAGCCCCCTTGATCAAGTTCCAAAATTCTTTTGGTTTGTTTCCACGTATGGCTGACAACAAGTGTTCTGCGTCGCTCTGATATAACTTGTGCCGATAGTGTCTGAGCCAGCTCTTGTACTCACGGACGGCAAATACCCATAACTTAAGGTTTTCTAAGGTGTGTGTTGTTAGGAAAGATTTCATGATTGTATGTAATTTTCCCTCCATACGTCAACCCCCAAACATTTTGCTGCTATTTTACACCCTGATCTAGACTTTGCCACAGAAGCGCAGCCTTCCGCCGCACGTCTCTGGGCTTTCGCTCAATTCTTATGGGGAAACTGACATGCCCTTAAGACAGTCAGTACTGGGAGAATTCATTTCCCTTAGTCCTTTCCTCATGTTGCAGCTGTTGTGCAACATGAAACAAGAGTGCACTGTAACTTACTTTACCGCGCTCTTGGGTCTCTAGTCATTCCAAAGGCCCTAGAAACTCTCGCTGGACTTATTATGAACTGTGCAAGTGTGTCACGGACAGGACTGGTGGCAGCTATCGTTTCTCTTGTGTTTTGAACCCTTTTTTACCATGTTATCCGCGCTTACCGTGTTTGGCACGAATAGGTGGCCTGGCTCCAAAATATCCATGCCACGAGGTTCTGTGTCCTGTCCTTTGACCATCTTGCCCCTTCACATTCCCCGGGTCGAGCCGACCTGGGTCCGTCCTTATTTGGTCATGCACTTTCCCACGAAACCCAAAGCTTTGGCGGGCTTCTGCATGCCTTGTGTGTATGCCTCCAGGATGTGGGCTGGGATGTCTGTTCCCAATACACATCCAGGGTGCCAGAGAGTCTGGAGTGTCCTGAATGCCTGGAACCACCGTGGTCCGTGATCGGTCCACGTTTGGTGTGAGTGTTTGTGAGCAGATCTCCCATTGGGTCCTCTCCGTTTTGGCACGAAGGGAACTTTGGATAAGAGGAGGCTAGAAACACCACTACCATGTCCATCTCCTGAGTTCACACCGAACAAGGGATAAGGAGCCAAGTATCCTGCAACAAGAAGCTGAGTCGAGGAACCGCTGGTGACCCGCTAGAAGGTTTGGCACCCTGAGCCCGCTGTTGTCCTGCGAGACCCCTCTGCCTCTGATCGTCCGAGAAGGTCTGCGAAGGTGCTTCGATCCACTGGAATAGTGGGATCAACTATTCCCAGCACCTTCATCAAACCCTGCAAGTAAGCCTCTTCGGAAGTGTCCCTGGGCCAACTAGTGGGCTGACCATCTTAGACAGGATGTTTGCTCTGTCACCGCCGCCGTTTCGAGGAAGCCCTCGAAACATGGCCTACAGCTAGCTCTGTGTCCACGGCACTCTCACACCGAATATCGTACACTTGGCATTGCCAGGTCTGAAGTGAGACGAGTGCGCCCGGACCAGAGTAAATGCGGTTGCCGTGTTGCCCTGCTGTGGTAACAACTTGTGCACGTTCGCTGCATTTGGGACACCCTCGCCCCTGCATCCTGCTACCGCGGAATCTACACGGTGTCGACACGTCCTGATCATCGCAGCCGAACCTGCCAGCAACGTGAACTGAACTGGCGAAGTCTGGGTCTGCCTGCATCGGGGACCGGTGAGTAGTCCATACCCCAACCGGTGGCCCCTAGCGCAGGTGCCCTTTCTTTTCTACTGCTGTTGCGAAATAGCGGATCCTTCCCGCACTCTCTGGGGGACCTGTTCTTCATCACTTCGTCTACCTTCCTGAACTGTCAGAGACCCTTGAAGAGACCCTAATTTGTCCATTGGCAGAAGCGCATGCAGGTACTTTTGAGCATAGGGCTCCTCTCTTCGTAGGGCTCGGACTTCCTCCTAGTTAGGTGTATTTCTGATGTCGAACTGGGTCTAATGATTACTTGCACTACCTATTTTCCTCCCCATCTAGGTGGTCTACATATTACGTGCTCATAACTCCTTAGACCCCTCGATCTTGTATATATATTGTATTGATTGTGATGTGTTGGTTTACTTTAGTATTATTGTGATTCTTTGATATGGTCTATGTTACAAAGGCCTTGTAATAAATGTGTCTAGATTTTTAATATAAGCCCTGTCTGGAGTAATTTGTAAGTGTCCTTGCTTTGTGTGCTCCTTGAGGTCTTTCAGTCACCCTCACCCCTCTTGAGACTTAGGGCCTGATCATGACTTTGGCGGTAACGCCCGCAGTATTACCGCCGGCGGTATTAGCCCTACCGCTGAACTCCCCGGTGCTAATAGCACCGGATCACGAGTTTGGCGGTAATGTAATTCCTCATTCCCCATTGATCCCATTCGGGAATGCTGCATTCCCCATTGGGCTCAATGGGGAAAATTTGCGCTCTTACCGCCGGCGGATTTCTCGCCCGCGGTAATAGCGCAAATTTTCAGCGGATTTCCCCCCAGCCAAGAGCTGGGGCGAAATCCGCCGAAGTCCTGATTTGGCGGACCCTTAAATCTGGCGGTAATAGCGCGACCGCCGGATTTAAGGGTTACAGCCAAAGTCGTGATGAGGCCCTTATTCTTCACCCCCGCCATCGCTATCCTGATTGGTCTGGCTTGTCCAGAGGTTACCCTGTTCCAAGAAATTAGGCTGGTCTTCTGAACCTCTGCCCCTCCAGGTCCGAGTTCAGAAATCCATCTTAACAAATTGGTGTACAGCGGTGAGATAGGACTGAAGGAATCCAGTGTTGCATACCATTGAAGACATTTCGAGTTATTCCTACCAGGACACATAGTGAATTGTCGTAGTATAACTTTTTAAAGGCCATAGTCCTATCTAACACTATGGAAACAAGTACCTTGTTAACTTTAAATGCCTCTAAATCCGAAATATTGAAAAAGATGTGTGCTGAGAGAGGTGTCTCCTCTCAAGTCACAAAAATGGAAATGATCCAAAGAATCATGGGCTGGCAAGAAGCGCAGCTTAGTGCTATAGCTTCAGAGTACGGTGCAGAAGGAGGTGGGGCTGCTCTCACTGGTAGAACTGATAGTTCTGCCGCTGCACTGATCCACAGTAACCATGAAGACATGGAGGATGTAATGTCTAATGTTTCCTCTGCCAGTGCTGATGGGGAGGCCATACTTGAATTTAAGAAGCAAGAACTGCTGTTTAGGCAGAAGGAGCTTGAGTTCAATATGGCCAAACTAAAAATCGAACAGGCAGAAAAACAAAAATACAGGGATCACCCGTTGGAACTGGCCAAGCTTCAAGTTGCCAATGGATCCAAGGATCCTTGACATGGGTCTGGGGCCTCCTCTCATCCAAGGTTTCCAAAAGATCTGCTCAGTATGTATGAGGAAAATAAGGACATTATGGACTGGCTCAATACATTTGAGTATGCATGTGAAGTTCAACAAGTTGACAATGCTGATAAAATTGCCTGGTTACTTAGCAGACTGCCCCATTCTGGCTGCAGTGCCATTATGGAAATGTCGAAAGCTGAGAGAGCAGATTTTGCAATGTTGAAGCAAACTCTCATCTTAAAGTTTGGAAAGACTCCTGCCCATACTTAAAAAGATTCAGAGAGTATAAGAAAAAAAGAAGGTGGTACTTGGGTATCTTATGTAACTGAATCCTTAAAAACCTTGACTGGCTGGGTCGAAGGTTATAAGGTTTCTACCTTTGAAGGTATGATAAGTCTTGTCATGCTGGAATATATTTTTGCATCTTCTGCCCCTGAGCTGAAGCAGCATTTGGCAGATTCAAAGGAGATAGATCCTAAGAATCTTGCCATTGGAGCAGATTTATGGGTGTCACATCGAGTTTCCCATAAGGACAAGACTCATCCTGGTAAGCAGGAGGAAGGGAAAAAGTCCAAAGATAAGGAGGGTGGGGAAACTGATAAATGTTCTTCCCAAAAAGCCCACAAAAAGAAAAATAAGGGTAAGACAAAAGAGAACTTGCAGGGTAGTGGAGGTCAGCCTCCGAAACAGAACTCTGGTTATAATAAGCCTCCCTATCTGAACAGACCCAATTGATCTTGTTTTGCTTGTGGAGCAACTGACCACGTGAAGGGGGATCCCAGATGTAAGGTTAAAACATTGGGGGTCCACTCTGCTAATCTGGCCTTCTCCTCCTACGAGGAAGAAGAGATTACCGGAGCATCCTTCTCCTCAGACTCCTTCCCCAGTGGGATAGAAGCTGAGGTAGTTTTAGTTTCCCTGTGTTCCTGGGAACCTAAAGTCGCAGAGGCTTATGCTAGGATTCCAGATAACACCAAGCATTACTTTAAGGACAGTGTGCTGATCAATGGAGTAGATACTCCAGCTCTTAGGGATAGTGGGTGCAGTCGAACTGTAGTGGATTCTACCTTGGTAGACCCAGAGGAAGTTGCCAGAGCTACTCTGATGCCCATTAAGTTGGCTGACAGCCCACCTCTCATGTTCCCAGTAATACCTGTAAATCTTACTATCAATGGTACAGCAGTCAGGATTCCAGTGAGCATTCAGAGGAGTGTCCCAGGAAAGATCTTGTTGGGCAACGATCTCAGAGCTTTAGGGCTTGTGGGAGATACTGCTGACAGACCTACACAAGTTCTCAAACAAGGGCAGCACTGGCCAAGACCAATGCTCTGCCCCAGCCAAAGGGGAAACCCAAGGCTAAAGGAGTCAAGAAACCAAGAAGAGGGAAAGAGATTATTCCCCCTAACTCGCCTACCACTGAGGTGGAGGTAGTTGGTCAATCACCCGGACCTGACGAGGAGGTGGTGATGCCTGAAGTATTTGACCCCAATGACCATCCTGAACTAAACGATTTGTTAGTAGAAGGTGGTCCTGACAGGGAAGAATTCAGTAAAGGCCAACGTGAGTGCCCATCTCTGGAAGGCCTAAGGAGACAGGCCTGCTCCCAGCTTGAGGGTGAACCTCCTGGGAAGCATCAGATTTATTGGGAAGGTGGGCTCTTGTATAGTGAGCCTACAGAGTCTACAGAAGGAAACCATAGGAGGTTGGTGGTTCCCCTTGCTGTAAGACCCTTCCTCCTGCAGCTGGCGCATGAAGTGCCCCTTGCTGGTCACCTTGGTATTAAGAGGACCAAGCAAAGGTTATCCATGCACTTCTACTGGCCCAAGATGGGGTGCAAGTAGAAAGTCACTGCAGGAGTTGTGTCTCCTGCCAGTTATCTGGTAAGAGTGGTTCAACAATCCAAGCTCCATTGGTACCACTCTCAGTTGTGGGAGTACCATTCGAGAGGGTAGGGATCGACATAGTTGGTCCCCCTGGCCCCCAAAGATCATCAGGCAATAGGTTTATCCTGGTATTGGTCGACCATGCAACCAGATATCCTGAGGCCATCCCATTGAAAACTGTGACTGCCAAGTCAGATGCAAAAGCTTTACTTGGCATCTTTACTAGGGTTGGCTTCCCTAAAGAGGTTGTGTCTGACAGAGGCAGCAACTTTATGTCGAAGTGTATGCAGGCTATGTGGAAGGAATGTGGGGTCACCTACAAGTTTTCTTCCGCATACCACCCCAAGACCAATGGTCTGGTGGAACGGTTTAACAGGACCTTAACAAGTATGATTGGGGCTCTGGAAGGACCTCAAAGAAGAAAATGGGATCTTCTTTTACAATGCTTACTGTTTGCCTCCAGAGAGGTACCACAAGAGGGTGTTGGCTTCAGCCCCTTCAAACTTCTGTTTGGTCACCCTGTGCGGGGACCCTTAGCCATAATCAAGGACGGATGGGAGATGCCCACTCCCCCTATTACTACCAACGTAGTAGACTATGGGCCTCATTACACGGACGGCGGTAAGGGTTAACGGTCACCGTTAATGGCAACGGTGACCGTTAACCCTTACCGCCGTACTACGAGGTCCCTTTGCGGGTTGGTGATTTAACGCCTGCTTTTTGCAGGCGTTAAAAACCAACCCGCTAAGGGACCTCGGAGCTAATTACGGCACCGCAAAATTGCGGTGCCGTAATTAGCGCCTTCCCCATTGGGAATGGGGAAGGGCAATGGCGGAAGGGGGATTTACCGCCCCTCCAACCTTGGAATGGGGCGGTAAATCCCCTTTCCGCCAAGGCGGTGCCGGTATTTCACCGGCATGAGCCATGGCGCTAATAGCGCCATGGCTCACCGCCTTCCGTGTAATGAGGCCCAATGTGTTAGGGCTCAGAAAAAGGATGGTACTCCTGATGGGTCTGGCTAGTGACAAGTTGAAGGCAGGGCAGGCTCTGGTGAAACATTGGTATGACCAGAAAGCTTCCCTCATCAACTTCACACCTGGTCAGCAAGTCCTGATCATGAATCCCATAAGGCCTAGAGCTTTACAGGATAGGTGGTCAGGCCCTTACATAGTGGTGGAGCCCCTTGGTGAGGTCAACTATTTAGTGGACCATGGAAGGCCTGGACAGGTTCCAAAAGTGTTCCATGTAAATAGGCTGAAGGCTTTCATCCCAAGAGTTGAAATCGCAGCACTGCTATTGGCTTCGGATGTTGAGGAAGAGGAGTCTGAACCTCTCTCTGACCTGTTTCAAATCAGTCCTTCAGATAGCTCCTTTGAGGGTGTCTGAGTGGCCCCTCGTCTGACTTCTGATCAGCAGGCTGAGGCGAAGAGTTTGCTTAGGCAGTTTTCCCCCCTGTTTTCACAATCCCCTGTTTTGACACCTTGGTGCAAACATAACATAGACACAGGAGACAGTGTACCTACCAAATATAGGGGATATAGGATGTCAGACAAAGTATGGTCTTACATTAAGACGGAGGTCAAGAAAATGTTAGATCTTGGGGTGATTGAACCCTCTATTAGTCCTTGGTCCAGCCCTGTGGTTTTGGTTCCAAAAGCAGGTGCTTCTGAATTGAGGTTCTGCGTGGATTACAGGGCTCTGAATGCTGTCACCAAGACAGATGCACACCCCTTGCCTCGAACAGATGAGCTGGTGGATACCTTGGGTGCCTCCAAGTACCTCAGCACGTTTGACCTCACTGCAGGCTATTGGCAAATAGCACTTGAGGAACATGTCAAGGAGAAGACAGCATTCTCAACTCCAGAAGGACTTTACCAGGTCAGGGTAATGCCTTTTGGGTTGAAGAACGCACCTGCCACTTTCCAGAGGCTTGTGAATCATGTGTTAAATGCGTTGGATGAATTCTGTCTTGCATATCTAGACGATATAGCAGTTTTCAGTGCCACCTGGGAAGACCATGTGAAACACCTTGGGATTGTGTTACAGGCTCTTCAGAAAGCCCACTTGACCATAAAGGCCAGTAAATGCCAGATTCGACAAGGCTCAGTGGTTTACCTTGGACATGAAGTAGGTGGAGGGAGGATACAGCCTCTACCCAGTAAAGTACAAGCAGTACAAGACTGGCCTACCCCCACTACACAGACCCAAGTGAGAGCATTCTTAGGAATCACTGGGTATTACAGAAATTTCATGGCAGACTATGGAACCATAGCTGCCCCTCTGACTACTCTCACCACTCCTAAGAAACCCAAGAAGGTAACTTGGACTGAAGAGTGTGAGAAGGCTTTCAATGGCTTAAAAGACTCCTTGTGCCAGGCCCCTGTTCTCAGGGCCCCTGATTACCAAATACCTTTTATTGTGCAGACAGACGCCTCTGACACTGGGATAGGAGCTGTACTATCACAAGTAGATGAGAAGGGTAAGGAACACCCTATTGGCTTCATTAGCCGCCAGCTTAAGGACAGAGAGCTCAGATGGTTCACAGTAGAGAAATAATGTTTCTCTGTTGTGTGGGCCCTACGGAAGCTGAGGCCCTACCTCTATGGGACCCACTTCACTGTGCAAACTGACCATAAGCCCTTAAAGTGGCTAATGAACATGAAGGGAGAGAATCCAAAGTTGCCTAGGTGGTCCATAAGTCTACAAGGCTTTGACCTCACTATTGAGCTTAGGCCAGGTGTCCAACATAGAAATGCTGATGGGTTGTTCAGAATGTTTAACCGACCTGAACAAGAAACTCATCCAGGGGTGGATTAGTTCCCCCTGTCCTCAGTCTGGGAGGGGCGAGTGGTAGGAAAGATTTCATGATTGTATGTCATTTTCCCTTCATGTGTCAACCCCCAAACTTTTTGCTGCTGTTTTACACCCTGATCTAGACTTTGCCAGAGAAGTGCAGCCTTCCGCCGCATGTCTCTGGGCTTTCGCTCAATTCTTATGGGGAAACTGACATGCCCTTAAGACAGTCAGTACTGGGAGACTTTGTTTCCCTTAGTCCTTTCCTCATGTTGCAGCTGTTGTGCAACATGAAACACGAGTGCACTGTAACTTACTTTACCGTGCTCTTGGGTCTCTAGTCATTCCAAAGGCCCTAGAAACTCTCGCTGGACTTATTATGAACTGTGCAAGTGTGTCACGGACAGGACTGGTGGCAGCTATCGTTTCTCTTGTGTTTTGAACCCTTTTTTGCCATGTTATCTGCGCTTACCGCGTTTGGCACAAATAGGTGGCCTGGCTCCAAAATGGCCATGCCACTTGGTTCTTTGTCCTGTCCTTTGAGCATCTTGCCCCTTCACCTTCCCCAGGTCGAGCCGACCCGGGTCCGTCCTTATTTGGTCATGCACTTTCCCGCGAAACCCAAAGCTTTTGCGGGCTTCTGCATGCCTTGTGTGTATGCCTCCAGGATGTGGGCTGGGATGTCTGTTCCCAATACACATCCTGGGTGCCAGAGAGCCTGGAGTGTCCTGAATACCTGGGACCACTGTGGTCCGTGATAGGTCCACGTATGGTGTGAGTGTTTGTGAGCAGATCTCCCATTGGGTCCTCTCCTTTTTGGCGCAAAGGGAACTTTGGATAAGAGGAGGCTAGAAACACCTCTACCATGTCGATCTCCTGAGTTCACACCGAACAAGGGATAATATAACTACATACAATACAAATGTAATATAACTATATTGTAACCTGTGTATATACTGCTAATGACTATGTAACTATATTGCAACCTGTATATATATTGCTAATGACCATGTAACTAAGTAACTAAGCATTGTACTGTAACAAGTGCCACGATAATCCTCGGGCTGTTGTGCGCTATATAAATACGAATAAAACTAATAAGGAGCCAAGTACACTGCAACAAGAAGCTGAGTCGAAGAACCGCTGGTGACCCACTGGACGGTTTAGCACACTGAGAACGCTGTGGTCCTGCGAGACCCCTCTGCCTCTGATCATCTAGAAGGTCTGCAAAGGCGCTTTGACCCATTGGAATAGTGGGATCAACTATTCCCGGCACCTTCATCAAACCCTGCAAGTAAGCCTCTTTCGGAAGTGTCCCTGGGCCAACCAGTGGGCTGACCAGCTTACACAGGACGTTTGCTCTGTCACTGCCCCCATTTCGGGGAAGCCCTCGAAACTTGGCCTACTGCTAGCTCTGTGTCCACGGCACTCTCACACCGAATATTGTACACTCGGCCTTCCCAGGTCTGAAGTGAGACGAGTGCGCCCGGACCAGAGTAAACACAGTTGTCGTGTTGCCCTGCTGTGGTAACAACCTGTGCATGTTCGCTACAATTGGGGCACCCTCGCCCCTGCATCCTGCTTCCGCGGAATCTACACGGTGTCGAGACATCCTGATCATCGCAGCCGAACCTGCCAGCAACATGAACTGAACTGGCGAATTCTGGGTCTGCCTGCGTCAGCGACCGGTGAGTAGTCCCTACCCCAATCGGTGGCCCCTAGTGCAGGAGCCCTTTCTTTTCTACCGCTGTTGCAAAATAGCGGATCCTTCCCGCACTCTCACTCTGCCTCTGCATGCAAGTGGAGGCATTGCTCGTGTAGTGGGGGACCTGTTCTTCATCTCTTCCTCTACCTTCCTGAACTATCAGAGACCCTTGAAGAGACTCTAATTTGTCCATTGGCACAATTGCGTGCAGGTACTTTTGAGCATAAGGCTCCTCTCTTCGTAGGGCTGGGACTTCCTCCGAATTAGGTGTATTTCTGATGTCGAACTGGGTCTAATGATTACTTGCACTGCCTGTTTTCCTCCCCATCTAGGTGGTCTACATATTACGTGCTCATAACTCCTTAGACCCTCGGTCTTGTACATATATTGTATTGATTGTGATGTGTTGGTTTACTTTAGTATTATTGTGATTCTTTGCTATGGTGAATGTTACAAAGGCTTTGTAATAAAAGTGTCTATATTTTTAATATAACACCTGTCTGGAGTAATTTGTAAGTGTCCTTGCTTTGTGTGTTCATTGAGGTCTTTCAGTCACCCTCACCACTCTTGAGACTTAGTCTTGACCGCCGCCATCGCCACCCCGATTGGTCTGGCTTGTCCAGAGGTTACCCTGTTCCAAGAAACTAGGCTGGCCTTCTGAACCTCTGCCCCTCCAGGTCCGAGTTCAGAAATCCATCTTAACGTGTTTTGTAGTATATTTTCTTTAAGCGTCGATGGAACTTTCTTTTTTCCACGATGTCACTGTTATATAGGTGGTTGTGGCCGACTGTAGGTTTGCGAAGCTTTGACGCTGGAATCAGAAACCTGATCAGCAATGGGGTGTAGTCCAGATCGCCTCTGGTTTTTGTTCCGAGAATCCCACCAATCTGTTGAGAGCAAGAATATTGGAGATCAATTTCTCGAAGGCCTTTGTCCGATATCTTTTCCCGATTCCATGTGGTCGACTTCTCCAAAGGGATTGGATTTGAGAGAGCTTGAGGTCTGAACTTCGTTCCTTCTGTGATGAGAAGGTTATGGTCACTGAATGCCGTCCACACAACCCTGAAAGTATGGTTTAAAGAGAGGAGATCCTTATAGACAAATGCGTGATCGATCGTGGCTTGTTGGTCTCCTCTTTCCCACGTGGGGATCTCTAGGTTAAGTTTGGGTTGAAACCAGTGAAGGTTATGCAAGTCCCTTGTTATCATGAGGTGCTCGAGAAGTTTCCCTCTTCTCCTCACCAGAAGATTTTGATCTTGCTGTTTATGTTCTCGACCGATCCCTTCACATGCTGAATTAAAGTTGCCGTTTATGATGGTGTTGTGGCACTGAGTTTTTTCGTCGGCTTCGTCGAACATGTTTGAAAGTACGGTTTCAAATTCCTCATTAGTTGTTATGTCTGGGTTCCAACATATGTTGCGTAGGAGGGTTTTCCCCTCGTTAGGGGTCTGGAAGGGATCCTGGGTGATCGTACGGTTTAAGATCATCGCCTGGACCCAGTTAGGTGAGACCAGGACTTCAGTCACGTCAAATCCAGATCCCGATCTAAGCGCGGTAATGAGCCCTGCTGATGGTCGTCCCATAGCCCCTTTTGTTGCTGTGGAGAAGATTATTTCATATCCATCCAGTTGGGGTTTAGTTGTCAGCCAAGTCTCCTGCAAACACAGGATGTCAAAGTGGCCTAAGTTAACGTCCATTGTTTTAGTTAAGTGGTTGAAGCCTCGCATGTTCCAGCATCCTAGTTTTAGCCGATTGCTTAGGCCTTTTTTGGGTCCGTTACCCTTTTTCCACGCATCTGGTAAGTTGGTTCCCTCTTCAATTGGTGGTTGCTAATCTTTACGGTTGGGGTATGTGTCTTGCTTATGCCAGATCCAAGGCCTTCTATTTAGCCCCTCCGCTCTTTCCAAGGTTTTCCGTGGTGAAGATTTCTGCAGTTGGTGCGAGCTTCTGTAAAGCCGGGCTGAAGATCGATCAGACATTGACTGTCTACTGGGTCGGTTATTTGGAGTGGCAGGATCCACTACTGGAGCTGTGTGTTCTCCTGGCTTCTCGTTAGGTCGATTGTTGTGGGATGGGCACAAATAGTCCATCCTGCTGGTATAATGAATGCGAGAGGTGCCAAGCTTTGTCGATGTAGTTATTGGTTTTCTTGGGTCGGCAGCTGGTCGTGTCGGTAATTCAGTTTGGTCATTTGAACGGTTAATTTCTGTTAGTTCGTAGCCAAGGAACAACAGGGATTCCATTTCTTTCATCAGTTGGAGCTTGATGATTTTTGACTTTAAATGGATATACGAGTAGTCCCTTCTTCCTGATGTGCTGGGTTCCACCATCCATAAATCATTATTCCGGATGTATCTTAGGCTTGGAATTTGGGCCAGTACTTTCAAAATGTTGGCTCTGTTAATTGTTTCTTCTCCAACCTTAGAGCTTATTGTTTTCAACCTAATGATGCAATCACTTACAATTTGTTTTGTTTGGACCTTTGTGGCCCTTTCTCTCTCTTGCCTTATCGAGTTTTTGATGTTCGTTGCTGCACGATGGTTCTGAGAGAGAGGTTGTGGTCTATCTCTGAATTTGTCTCGCTCGGTGTGTGTCAAACTTTTCTGATCAGTTTTCCTCTCGGAATTACAAAGGTGGAGGTTCACGGACTGAGATCTATTTCTTCGCCTGGAGGTGTTTGATGTCTTAACGGCTGTGTCACCGTTTTTTTTGTTTGCTGTCCGATTCAATGGGTTTTCTGTAGAGTAACCTTGGTTTTTTGAATATTTTTTTTGGTGACGGCAATTCCGATAAAGATTGATCGTGCAGTACTACTTTGATTGGCGGTTCTCACTTGTCTGGTGAGGTGAACACTTCGTCGACTTTTCGCTTCGAAGTTTTTTTTGTGCTAGGTCCGAAGCCAGTTTCGTCGATCGTTATCGAACTCCAGTCAGATTGGTCCTCTACGATCATCACTGGGTTAGGCACCTCCTCCAATTCCGTTGGGTTTATTATGATCGGTTGGTGGTTCAACAAGACAGGATTTTCGACTTAAGGCTTGGATGTTATTTCTCGGGTTCTTTCCACCCACTTGTTTTTGCACTTCGATGTTGAAGGACATTGTAACGTTACAGTCTTTTTTGAATTTTTCTTAATACCAAAGTGTACTGCCGTCTGTTGCTGATTAAAGATGCCGTAGGAGAAAACTTTCAGAGTAATGTCTGGTCTGTTGGTAGTCACTTTCTGGTGGCCTACCGGTTTTGTGTAGGAAAAGGGGTTGGCCGTTGGTAGGTTTGTTCCAATGGGGGTTGTAGTTCGATTGACTTCATGGTTGATCTCTTCGTCTTCTTCTATTATCGTGACTATTGAATCAAGGGGGTCCGTCGAACGGTCAGGTTCCAAGATGCTATTGTTACGTGCTTTAAGAACTATGGCATCATGTTGCTCCTGGACTGCTGATGAAGAAAATTCCACGTTTGTTTGGGTGGAGCTGGACACTCTGTTGCCATGTTCCCCACCTATGCCATACGTGAGTGGCAAGGTTCTGGAAAGGGCCAATTTGAGTGATTGATCTATTCTTGAAGCCAGGCTACCATCATTTCCAATGATTAAACCTTCAAGGTAGTTCAGCTTTGCCTGCATCAAAGCTATTAATGATGTCTGATCACGTAGGGTATCTCATAAAGCTTGCTAAAAGGAGCGAGCGCGATCATAACCGTGGACATGATAGACAGCAAGTCTACCTTTTTTTGCTGAGGTGTCGATTGAGGTGTTAAGTGGTCGTTTTCACTTGGTCTTCGCGGTTGTGTGGGAGTATGAGGGAGGTTGATACAGCTGTTTGATCTGCTGATTTTTACTGCGTCAAAGCTTTTTTGCCTGAGTGTCAGGGACTTTGTAGTTGTTTGCACCGACACAAAGGGGCTCGGGAATACAAACGTGCCTGGTTCCTTTGGCCTAGATAGGGGCGTGCTCCTTTGGTCTTTACCATAGTGGATCGGGTTTGCACTAGTCTCTGGGAGGACTGCAATTTGACTTTCTGTCGGGATTGTTATGTTTAACCCCTCAACTTCTTTGTTTGGTGGAGCTACAACGGCAGCAGGAGTCCCGTCAGACGACTCGCTGACTGTTACCGTTATTGGTGTAAGTTTAGGTGTACAATGCCATCTTACACAGGAAAACCTTCCACCGTCGATGGAGGCAATTGAGATTGCACTATCCGGGGTGTTGTGATATGGCACCCTGTCGATGATTTTGTGTAAGTGACAGATGACTCTTGTTGCATTAAGCTATCCAAGATTTCAATGTCAGAGAGTTCATCTTGGGGGGTCCCCGGCTCTCCAATTTCTTCTTAAAGAAGTCGTTCAGAGCTGCCACTGTAAGAGGTTTGGCAGATGTTTCTTAGGGTCCATTTTTTTATTTAGCGGAACCATAGGTTTCGCAGTCTGTCTCTTTCTACACTCATTGCTTGTGTGGCGATGGTGTTTGATGTACATTATGGTTGTTAAATTCTGATCATCCTCGTCTGGTGGATTTAAAAAAAAAATGTTTTGGTCATGCAGGGACGTCTTGCCGAACAGCCGTCACCTGGACTGCTTGGGGTGTTTCCTCAGAAGATGTGCTGAGAGAGGGTCACCCCGAGCTTCCTGGCTCTGTCGGTGCGTCCACCCGCCTGTTGAGGGTGGCTGCACCAGATGGTTGATTTTCCAAGTTAGGAAAAGGTATCAGGTTTATCGTGCGCTCATTAGTGTTTTTGACTAGATCTGAGGAGTAAGACGTCTCCTTTGGGCTCGTCAGATCGTTCCGGTTTGGAATAGGGTGGACTTCGATTGTGAAGAGTGTTTTTTTCAGATGGGTAGGTTGGGTATGAGTTTGGTCGGATGACAAACTTTCAGTTTCGTTTACGACTTCATCTTGGTAATTTTCGATTTGGCTTGCAACAAAGTTAGGGTCGACTTGAGGGAGAGAAGCCACGCCACCATTGTCCCCAGGGCTAGCGGGTGGGTCCGCGTCCCTGTCGCCTCTTGGGCAATGGTAGGAGGCCGCTGGTCTTCCGTTGCGACATAGCCAGACAGCACAAACAGGCTTGGGGAGTGGCCAGCTAGATCACTCAGGCGATGGGGCGTGCAGGGGGAGGAGTCAGGGCGAGCCACCTCCCTGCACACCGCTGAAGCAGCCAGCATCCTCGCCGTCTTTCTCGCCGGGTCTGTGGGCTGCGGGGACAGGTCAAGCAGGCCTGGGAAAGCAGCACGCTTTATGGCCCATTTAGCAGCTGCCGATTTGTCACCCCGCTTCTTCACGGGTAGTCCGCGCACGGCAACCTCCCTCCGTTCGCGAAGAGCCTGGCGGGGAAGCTCCTCCCCCTCCTCCTCCTGTCGTGCAGAGCCGCAGCCAGATGAAACAGCACGGAGGGGAGTAGAAGGTAAGGACAGGATACGGAAAGCGGGTACAGGGGTAGGGACGGTGTCCGTAAATGGGGTGGAGAGAATGGAGGGAAAAGGAGAGGTAAAGGAAACAGTGTTTCAGGAATGGGGAAGGACGGGAAGGGAAGTTTCGGCTGCAGCGGGATGTTGCAGGGGAGGGGGCACCAGACCGGGGCTTCTGGTGCCGCTCGAAAAAGTTACCTCGAGTCCTGATTCTGGAGTGTTGCTGTCGTGTAGGTGAGCCTCCATCTTGGAGCAATCCAATCGGGCCAAGTTGATCGTAAGCTTCGATGAAAGCGTGCGGTTTAGGACAGAAACACGGCCCCTGCGGTGTCCCGCACGGTCCTGCCAAGGTCTGCCAAAGTCTGCAGGCACACTCAGCAGCACACTCCGCGGCCGCTCTGCGGCTGGAGTGAGTTTTTAAACAGGCACAGGAAGTTCCAACTGTAGAAAGACTCAGGGTCCAAAGTCTGCAGGCACACTCAGCAGCACACTCCGCGCAATGTTAATACTTGCTTACTGTTGATTCTGAAAATAGTTTTTTTTCTGCCTGAAAAAATTGTTGGTTTTGGAATTATCCTTTCATGTATATGCTGACAAAATACTCTGGACATTGCTTTCTTTTATGCATCGAATTACTTTAACTAAACATATGTTCTTATGAACTTGTATTGAATTTGTATTCCTTTGCATTACATTACTTAGTGCTTTTGCGCAAGCTGTTAATATTAACATAGAAAATTGTGTTGAAGATTTGAAATGGTCTTACCATAACCATAGCCCTTTAAGGAGTGCCAGAAAGTTGCCCCGTTGGCAACAACAGCCTATTTTTGTGTTGAACAGTTTCTGCATGTAAACTGTCTAAGGCATGGCTTAAGCATGAGACCATTACATGAAGAGATCAAGCCAATGGTGGGAGGAGAATGAGCCCAGAGATTGCCATTGAGGAGAATAAACATCACATGAGAAGTGGGGTGGTTAAGAGGAGTCAGGACCTTAGAGCAGGGTACTTGTGGGGGCCCCTGTAAAATTCACACTGAAATATCAGGAAAAGCAAAGTCTAATTGCTTTAACAGCCAAGGAACAAGAACATTATGAGATCAGTAGTGAAGAAACCCAGAGATTTTCTGAGAAGAAAGGAGCAGGACGCACGTATGCCTAACATGAGGCCCAAGATGGAGGCCAAAGGACTGGAAGCCAAATAAAGGAGGCCAGAGAACACATCTGTGTCAACTCCTGAAACCTTAGACTGAGAATCACAGGGGTGAAAATGCCCAGAAAAGCCTCAAGGTGAAGGGGGCAGGAAACTCGTATATACAACATGAGACTATAAGGACATTCCCTTAAATAGAAGAGGAACAGATCGTACAGGAACCCATTTAAAGCCAGACTTTAGGTTGCCTCATGTTACTGGAAGACTCGGTTACATTTCAGTAACCCATTTGTTGTTTTTTCCACCTTCTGTTATTGTCCCCCAAAATAAAGACCTGTTCTTTGAAGGCATTTCCATCTTGGGCTGGTTGCTGGTGTTTCACTCACCTGACACAACATAGAAGATATTCTTACCTTTCTCTCTAATAGAGGCATGGCCCTGACATACCTGGTCAGATGAACATCCACACTAAGCTGGTTATCAACCCAGTTTATTCTGCCATTGTAAGAGTTTATCCTTTTCAGCATGTGTTGGGTGGCCTACAAAGACTGTTTGCAATTAAAGCCACACCCCATAACCAACTTTTTTATTATTTTCATAGTTAATAACTAAATATTTTTTTGGCTATTTAACGTAACAGTTCTTAAAAGTAACTTTAGCCCAATACAGGTCTGATCAAACAGAACTGATCGGCCTACATAAATAATATTATTTATTGGGCAGGTCATAGTTTTGGGGATAGGCTGTTATACTGTTCATTGACTTGAAGAGCTCAGAGATGTAATAATAAAATGGCTGGGATCAAAAATGCACTCCTGCATAAGATCTTGATTTGTTTAGAGTGAATATTCCCATTCATAATCAAATACATTGGGCCCCGGTGACAGATGAGAGTGATATGGTCACTTGCAGTAACTATGCACAATTATGCAATATACCTAGGTTATCCCAAAATACAATTACATTGATGAAAATAAAGTCAGTTGTAGTCCATGAAGGAGTATAAAAGTTGTGACTTTGTTTCATTGCATTTTTAGCCCCATATTCTAGAACAGGGCAGTAGTGAGCACACTTTCCAAACCCTTTAGGAAGCTGAGCTGACTAGTTGTGCGCACTACCTAAATGGTCGGATATAAAGATTTGATTCCAATAGATTCCCAATGGGAAAGATGTGCAGACACTCGTTTTCTAAGCTGTAAATAAAAATAACTGGTGTAAATGCACATTTATTCTACTAGCTAACTCAACACGGTGTGCGGAATAGCTGCCTACCTGTGTCAGGCGCTGCTGCACATAAAGATTATCAATCTTCGTAAACTCTCAAGGGGCGAGAATCGATGTCTAATATCGCTTGGTTCCGTTGACTGTAATAGCAAATGGAATCACACTGTCCATATGCGGCTTGATGCATAAATGTAAGTAAACGGCATATTGAATAGCCGCATATCTTCCGTAACCGGTGCTGTAGACAATGAACGAGGGACGCGCTGGAACACGCGCCCAAAGGCATAAGTCTGGTTGTCAAGGAGATGGCCAGGATGCCGTTGTATGGCCCCACAGAGGAGGCCATACCCACAGCGTCTGGTGTCCCGATCCCTCCAGGATAGAAGAGATTGGGACACGCCCACCCCACAAGGTGCTCCAGTCTATGTTGTATTACATGTGTGTGCAAATATAACATATCTTGTAGTGATCACAAAAATATAAATGTAAGTGATGAGCGCAACTAATGAAAATAATAAAAACAAAAGAAAGACTAGCTCACCTCTTAGCATGCTGCGGTCTGTTAGATAGGTTGTTTCTGGTTATTGCTGCAATGGAACTTGCTGGTTGTTGTGTAACCAATGTTTGTAAGTCTGGTTGACAGTATAATACGTGTTGTCTGCCATATATGCATACAACAGTTGGTGTACCTGTACTGATGATCAAGAGTATTCTAGCACATTATGCTGTGGTACAGGATTATGGTGATACCATTCAGGAATAAGCAGCATGGTAATAAGAAATAATATACTCAAACACAAACATCTGTAGATTGTTGTGTGCATCCTTCATGCTGGGATCCTGATATTTTAGCAAAACATAAATGGAGTTCTAGTTCTCAATGTGCACATACATCAAAATCACATGGTATTAAAATATATGTTTTTACAGCTGGCAAGTCCTTCTATTAGTTCTATAAAAGGTCAATGTTCTCAAACTAAACTCCCATGAGAATGTGAGTATTGGAGCAAAAAAATGTAGAGGCTAAAGACTTTTATTAGAAAACAAAAGGGTCTGGGGAAAGACCTCACAGTGCCTGTACTAGCAGAGTGTCAACCTAAACCCAAAACTAATGATCTGTCAGTGCCAGAATGTCCAAAACAAAACTGCCCTGTGTCCAAAGTTCTATGCTGACCCTCACATGCTAATCAAAGAAATTCTAAAGTGAAAAGGATATTGAGTGTTTGGTAAATGTCCAAAAGAAACAAAAGATGAATATTTTTCACAAAAATAAGTTTGCCAGGATACATTTCCGGTCGGCAGCGGATTCTTCCTTTCCTCTGGATTCTTTGTCACTCTCTTGTTTTATAAATAACAGTTTGTGACATTCCCTTGGGGCAGCAAAAAAGTTATCTTTAAGTTGATTATCTTTCTTTTTATTTGTGGTCAGAATACCTGGTGTACTCTCCTGCCAGATATGTTGGTTCTCCAATCTCTTAGACCACCCCAGCCTACTGGCTATCTCTTGTATTTTGTCTACTTTCAACTTGCCTCGTATGATGCCCTACCAGGACTTCATTGGCACCCTTGCAACTGCCTGGTATACTCTCCTGCCAGGCTTGCTGGATTCACACTCTTACAATTGCCAGGTATGCTCTCCTGCCAGGGATTTTTAAGAAAGCACACTTTCAATTGTCTGTAATCTTCTACCAGTGCTTTCTGTAATCTTGCAGTTGAAACTGCCTGGGAAACTCTCCTGCCAGGGCTTCTCTTGAATGCACAAACCTCTAGTTGCCTGTTAAATCATCTTGCCAGGACTTTTTGGGTGTGAGCTCCTGCTCACTCTCGCCACATGTGATGGGTCTGTCTTGTAGCCTTCTTGGCTAAAATACTTTGCTTCTTAAATGTTGGCTTTTCACTCTCTCGTTCATGTACTTGTAACATACATGGACAAACTTGAAAGTCTCTCCCGTTTGGAAACTATGCTTTCCGTCTTTGTCTCACCAGTTTCACAAACTGTTCCTTTTACCTCATGGTTTAAAAAGTTACATTAATTTCAGTTTGGCTTAATTGTTGATACACCCCGGTGTTCCCGCTGTCCTTCCGTGGACTCACCGGTTGTTGATGGCATTTGCTGTTGTTTCTACAGTCTGCCAGTGATGGTCTCCTGCTGCCTTTCATGTCCCGACTGTTCTTCCACCAGTACCCTGCTTTTGGAGGCTTCCGCTGTGCTCGTCTACTACACATGGCATTCCGGTGAGAAAAGTGCTCCTCTTTGATGCCGGCGAACGCCAAGGAGCTCTCTGCATGCTTTTGGCATTCCCACCACACGTCACCTGCTTACAGCAGCCTTCTTGCTCATGATTCTGGGCTAGTTGGCTCCAAAGACTTCTTATCGGATGGAGAGGAGCAACACACTCCTGCCAGCAGCCTCTCTGTGATTCTTGCTTCAGTGATCTAAAGGTCCCGGACACAGCTGTGCACTTGCTGCCACTAGAGCGCTGCCTGTGCTCGTGGAATCCCATGCTCTGCATTACTCCACTCCTATTCTTCATCCCAGTTTTGTGGGGATTGTCGGAATAGTATTCCTCCTCTAAAAGTAGTGTGTGTGTGGCAAACTAAGTTTGGACGAAGAGTATGTAGGGCTGGGAAAAGAGTATTTCACAATTTTACATGGCCAGTTGGATTCTAAGAGTTGGCCTTTGGAATGTAATGGCAGATTCATACTATCTTCCATCGTTGGAGGAGAGGAGGTATTACAATAGGCGATTAGGTCATGGGGAGTTGGAGATGTATTTTCAGAAAGGGAAGGGAGATACCATGTCTCATCAGATGATACCACCACCCTCTATTGGAGGTTGTCTCCCCCCATGTGATCCTAGCTCATATAAATAACCCCATGATCAAGATCAGTTAGCGGCTGCTGTTCCCTGGCCACATCAGAGGTGATTACTGCCAGGAAAGGAGTGATGATACTATTGGATTCATCACAGATATATGGTTTACAGCAAAGATCATCTAAGATGATATCAGCCAAATCAAAGGTGCGCCATAGTAATAAACAATGAAAGCTCAGAGAGCAAAATTGCAATATCACCTCTGACTCAGTTCCAGCAATGTTCCAGCATATAGGTCCATATTACCAATTAGGCTAATATTTGCGTAATTACATTCCTGAAGATTGTCCACTCCAGCTGTGTTTGAGAAACATTTTTCTAGGCTATTTAGTCGTGCTGTTTCTTGTTGACACATAGGGAGTGTAATGTCATGCACTTTTAGCTTGTCTGTGAAGCTGATATGGACTATGGGTTGCATCTCTTTTGTCAGCATTGTTTCATTGAATTGGTTACAGTTTGCAAGGGTTGGCATCAAGCACATACCTTCTTGTGTTTGCTGCATTAATTATTCCATTACGTCAGGAGCAGATGTGTTTTGTGCATACAGCTCATGTATTAGTCTATTTTTCAAGGATAAATTTGCATCTTCAGTAAGCACATCAGTTCTAATGCTTTTTAAAGTGGGAGCATATGTTAGATCTGCAGACTGACTTATGTTTTGTGCAAGTGCTCTGTACCGAAAATGATGCCACAGATTGACATTGCCAAGTTGCTGAGTGTATTACGGCATTATTTGTAGCCTAATGTTTTCAATATGTTTTCTTTTTTTTTTTACATTTATGACAACACCCAGGGGTATCATGGCGTTAGTACAGAGGATAAGAGTGCAGATGATAATGCAGAGGTACAACACGATAATCGAAGAATACATGCAGTAGTTTGGTGTATTTATCAAACACCCAGGTTTTGCTTTGTTCTATAAAGGTGGGATAGGATTGTTAATTTCCTTATGTAAGTAGGTAGAGAGTTCCAGAGCATTGGGGCTGTTACGCAGAAGCTGGCACCTCCCACTCTTTTTCTCTTGAATCGAGGGGTGAATAGAGAGATGCTCTGGTTAGAGCGGAGTAGACGAGTAGGTGTGATTTGGGTGATGGGAATTGGTGAGGTATTGTGGTGCCACCTTGTGGAAACAATGGTGTGTGATGGATAAGGTTTTAAACTTGACACAAGCTTTCACTGGGAGCCAATGGGCCTCACATCTGATAACAGAGATGTGATCTGAATGTTTAAGGCAGAGGGCGGATCTTAGACTATGGTTCTGGAGAAGTTGCAATTTAGTCAAGTTGGCTTTGCAGGAGCCCATATGTAAGATATTGCAATAGTCAAGTTTGGAATGGATAAGAGCTCTGGTGAGTGTGACGCAGTTGTTCCGGGAGAGGAACTGCCTGCTCAGTGACATCAGCCTGGCAGTTTAAGGGCGTTGATTTGTCTGGTCATGGTGAGGTCAGCTTTGAGGTATACCCCCAAAGTTTTTATTTACTTAGAGACAGGGATGAGCGACCAGTCTATGCTGAAGGACATGTATGCAGGGTTGACGTGTTTGATCCAATATGATGGACCAATGATAAAGAGCTTGGTTTTGTCATCATTCAAGCATAGTTTGTGGGTAGCCATCTAATTTTGGATAGTGCTGTAGACAGCATTGATTTGGAGTGTGTCAGTGTCATACTCCCCCAAGAGAGGGACTCTGAGTATCATCAGCAAAGTTGATAGATGATTCCATTAGAATCAGGGAGCTTGAACAAGGGTTTGGTATAGGTATTATAGAGGGTGGCTGAGAGACATGACCCTTGAGGCACACCCTGTGGGGCTGGGATGGCATCAGCTGCTGCGTCTCCTATGAACACTCGCATGGTGCTAGCACTTAGGAAGGATTTTATCCACATTGTGGCTTCCAGTAAGATGTGGAAAAGTTGGTTGAGGTGTGCACATAGGGTATTATGATCCACCTGGTTGAAAGCAGCCGATAGATCGAGAAGGAGCAGGATTGCTAAATTGCAGGAATCTAGAATAGGGTCCATTTGGATTTTTATGTCTAGTAAGACAGTTTCTGTACTATGCTTGGGGCGAAAGCCAGATTTCCTTTTTCCAAGTAGGAAGTAGGTTTCTAGGAATTTCTGGACTTGGACCTAAGCTAGGCGGTCAATGCTTTTTAAGCAGAAGTGATGGACGATAGTTGGTGGGGAGGGTAGGGTCTTGTGAGGATTTTTTTAAGAGGCTGATTTGATCACTGGGGGTACTGTACTCATAGCGAATGAGGTGTTGGAAAACTCAGTGATGATGGGAGTCAGCGTGGGGGTGCAGAGCACAACTAAGTGCACAGGGCATGAGTAACCTTGACAATTTAAGAGCTCCAAAGGTAGGTGCGACATTTTCCAGGGTCACTTGATTGAAGAAAAATGGTGCGATGTTGCTAGCGAGCGCTAGGATGTGGGGATTTTTTGGTATTTATTTTGGTCAGTACTGTCTCCATTTTAGAGAAGAGGGCATCTTGAATTGTGGTACACCAGTCTTTGTCAGTGCAGGTGTATCCACCTGGGGAATGGGGGTCTCAAGTTCCCAGAGGCTCGTGAATAATTCTTTGGTGTTGGAGCCAGCATTGGAAATTCTATCATTATAGCTATTAGCTTTGCAGGTGAAGGCAAGGTTCTGACAATTTTTTGGGGGGATTTGTCTTGCAGAGGTGCTCAAGGGATCTTTTTTCTCTATGTAAGTGAACCAGGTCCTCAGAAAACCAGGTGTTGTTGCTTATGTGGGGTTAGGGGTTTTAGATTTGAGGGGAGCATGTAGGTTCAAGACCTGGAGCAGGCAATCATGATATTGGGATGTCAGATCATGGGCTGAGAGGCTGGTCGTGGGGCTGTAAGAGTTCACAGTGGTGAGGAGGGAAGGTTGTAGGTCCTCATGCTTCAAATTACGAGTGTTCCTAATCAGTATGGGACTGAGAGGCTTAAGAACGATTTTGAGGAGCTTTGAGGTGTCGATGGTGAAATGGATGGTGAAGTGGTCTGGCCAGAGTACTGGTTCAATGGTATCAATATTAATGATGATATTTACAATAAGAGTGAGTAGGGGAAGAAATGAGTTGGGTGAAGCACATATCACTGAGGGCAGCTGACAGTGCAGTAGCTTTGGCATCAGTGCAGTCATTGTACTCAAGGTTGATATCTCCGAGCATGATGCATTTGGTAGCTGGTTTCATAAACAATGTGACTAGGAGTGGAATATCAAGGTCAGGGCAGCTAGGACTATTGGGTTGTCTATAACATGGCATGATGTTGACAGTAGTTTGGGAATCTGTGGACAACTTCAGGAGTAGAGTTGTGTAGCCTGGAGTGGGAGTCAGAGGACATACTCTGATTTGTAGAGAGGATTTAAAAATGAGGGCAACTCCTCCTCCTGGCACCTCTAGGCAGTCAGCTCTGAGGATAGTATATTTATCAGATTGGTTATTGAAAGTAACAGGGAACGCGCATGACCTAAAATCTACTTGTCCATCAAAAATATAGTAATTAAAACAGTTCTATTGGGTAGCGTAAAGAAGAATGTAATGCTAGGGTGAACAGCTGACGCATGTTTCGACCATGTGGGTCGTTCTCAAGGCTGTACAGTACATAACCAAGACAAAGGTGTTGGAATTGAGCATAAGAAGTGGATAACTAGGAGGGGGGCCAACGGAAGCGGCAGCTTGGACGAAGATCCGGTCGCACCGGGATACTAACGAGGGCTAATGCCAAAAAACAACTGGCAAAATGAATCTGCCCAATTTGGTGATTAATTTGTCTCAACACACTTTGAATACCGATTTTGTCAGTTTTCAGGTAGACTTGTTCAAATTCGTAAGAAAATTCAAATGGAAAACATTCTTTGCTACCCAAGTCTAAATGCATGTTTCCAAACCCATACTTGATCCACTGAGCATGTATACCATGGCAGACATTGCTAACACAGAATCATTGCTATCTTTACAATCAGATAATACTTCAGACAGAGCTGATCTATACAGGGAACCTGGCGTCAAGTCTAGACACCTGGTAATGATTTGTTCTGAAAACTAGGTCCAAATTCACACCACAGTTGGTAACAAAAAATGTCATAGATACATTTCACATGGATCTAGTCAAAGACATACACTCATTCTTGGACAAACCACGATATAATAAGAGAAAAACCAAAACCAATCTAGATTCCTGAGAATTGAAAGCATTAGTCAACCTATTAAATGACACTTCCATTACCATCAAGAAAGCAGATAAAGGAGGGAACATTGTTGTCCTCAACACTCATGATTATATCATGATGGGAACAATCATCTAGGCACCCCATATTGTTACTCTAAACTTACCAGCAAGCCAACTAAGAGAATTGTACAAGATTTAGATGCATTAGTCCTGGAGTGGTTCTCTTTAGGATATTTAACAGATGAGGAAAAAAGCATTCTACTCATTAAGAAACCCACCATGCCCACTCTATATTTCCTACCAAAAATTCACAAACAGTTTGACACTTTTCCTGAAGTTCGGCCAATAATGAGTGATATTGGCTGGGCCACTGAAAGGATTTCCCAGTATCTTGACGAAGTGCTCAAACCATTTGTTACAAAAATGACCACATATTTGAAAGATAGTACTCAGGTGCGCCAGCATCTACAATTTATTGAATGGCAATCCAATTATCTTCCAGCCACCCTTGACATCACAGCCCTGTACACCAACATTAACCATACTTTAGCAATTCAGGCAGTGGGCTATACTTTCCGGAACTCATCCGCTTCATATCATAATCATATTGAAATAATAAAGAATTTCTTAAGATTTGCCTTGACCAACAATACATGTGTTTTCAATGGTACCTATTACTTGCAAAGTAAAGGAGTTGCCATGGGGGCTACATTTGCACCCTCCTTGGCAAATCTGTCTATGGCATAGTACGAAGAGACACACATATTGAACAATTTGACTTATATTAACCAACTCATTTCTTGGAAACGTCATATTGACGATGTGTTGGTAATTTGGCAGGGATCCCAAACCTCATTTGACAATTTTGTGACATTAAATAACAATAATACCAGTGGTATTAAAGTAGCTGGTCACTCAAGTACAGCACAAATTACTTTTTATGATCTTGATATTTTCATCGAAAATGGCAAATTAGAAAGGACAACTTTTAGGAAATCAACAGAAGTCCATTCCATTTTACATGCAAAGAGTTCCCACCAACAAGCCATAATCGACAACATACCAGGGCAGAGTTCTTTAGGGCAAGAAGAAACTTAGTAAAAAATCTGATTCTGTAGCAGAATGTAAGATATTGACGCAACTTTTCAAGGAAAGAGGGTATCTCCCCAAAACCATTAAGAAAGCTGCTGACAAATACAAACAGACTCAGCAATCAGATCTGCTTGTTTTCCAAGTCCTCTCCCATTCTTTAAAAACGTGTTCCCAAACATTGGCCCCTTTTACATTTAGATACCAACCTTTTACCATATTTATCTTCGAAGTCCAAGTTTATCTTTACAAGAGCTAACACTCTCAAGAACAAACTTAGCCCATCCTTTCTCAATCCAGACATTGACAAACCACAAACCACAACCTCTTGGTTGCACCCACCAGTTGGCTTTTACAAATATGGTAACTGTAACAGTTGCAAATTTGCTTACATGAATTACCAAGAATTCGCAGATGACAAAGGAACAGTCATCAAAATCAAGGACTTCATAAACTGCAAAAAACAAATGTATAGTTTATGCCCTTATTTGTGTCTGTGGAAAACTGTATATAGGCAGTATGATCAGACAAATACGGTGCAAATAATGGAACATCTGGCCTCTCGCCATGCACTGGCAATTAGAGCATCAATTAGCTGATAAGGCAGATTTAAGATTCATAGGCCTTATGCAAGCCAAAAAGGGCAAACGTGGTGGTAACCTTCTTGTGAAACTTCAGCAAATGGAATCTAAATTAATCTGTTATCTTCGATCTACTGTTAATGGCCTGAACACAGACCATGAAATGCATGTTTTTCTGTGATGCATTGTCTATCTTGGTTTTCTGCCAACAGTAATTCGTAACCAATGTATTCCTAGTTTCTCTCCACCACACCCATGTATCAAGTTATGACATGACTGAACAATGTCTTGAAGATTGCTACAATATATTAACTATTAATTATTATTTGTTTCTTTTTCTTTTGCACACCATCATATTTTTCCAAACAAATTGCATACAAGTATTTTGATTGCTAGGACATCTCTTTTGCCCATGAAATTCATCTGCCACTCACTCGGTTGCAAATACTAATTTTAGTTACATTCCAACTGAACATGATGGGTTATGCATATATTGTTCAACCAAGACCTCATCATTTAGAGGGGCCTTCTCTCATGGTCCAATCTTATCAGACTTGATTCTAATTGGCATGCCATCTGTAATTTCACATCATAACCTTCACCTTTTTTTTCGGAGGCCTGTGATTTCTGAGAAGGCAACATCCGTGCTTACGTTATGCTTAACATTTACTTATACTGTGTCAAGATCCCCTTTTACAAGATTTCTCTTTACGCATGTTCATTTGGTCCTCTTGTTTTCAATCTGTGCAGCAAATGATGTTTACTACTACTTTATTAGGCTCTTAATCTCTATTTCTCATCCCATACCTTATCCCTTAATGTTTTGTTATTCTGGCCTTTCACTATAACACCATCCAGCAGTTGACGGTCCATTATTTTTCTTTGACGTCATGCATAGGCCTTATGCATGATGTCATCACGTTATTGTTTACTTGTGATGTCACTCGTTGGCCTTACACTTGATGTCATCACGCAATTGTGATTTGCCCCCGCGGTCTCCTTTTAATTGGGTACTTTCACTCAACAACCCTCTCTAAACACACGTCGTGCTACAGGGATTGACCCCCTACTATTTTCGTGGACTTTCAATAGACTGATATTTGCCATCAAAGGTAAGTTCCATTTACATGCCATTAAGACCCTACCTTCATTCAGTTTTACAACTGATATGTTAGAATTTTTTTGTACTACACTAATCATTTGGATTCCTCCACTTTGTCCTAATATAGGCATGCTATCTGGTTCTATATTCACGCTGGCGCTCGCTTTGAACAACTTGGACTCACTTCTCCAATTCTAATTTCTTTGCACATGCTACCAAAGGTGAGCCCTTTTGTCTTCCTAATTCTTTCAACAACCATCTCATGTAGCCATTGGAGCTCCCCGAGTATTACAGAGAATGTATCTCACTAATTCAGAGCTGGCTCCCTCCCATAAGAAGTTCTTACAATCCTTGTCCTATGTTTACCTTACATAAGTACGACCTTCCTTTTTGACTTGCGATTTAGCGCCATTACTGAAACATTGAACAGCACTACAACTCAACCATTTTTTGGATATCGCAATTCACCTTATTGCCATATGCTGAGTGACTTTATTTATTTCTCCTCTGTCCTATTTTACGTTCTTTTGCACTCCTTTCTGACTAGAGACACTTTTATCCTTATTTTATCCACCACCAAATCCTTATATAGCGAAATATAGCAGTCATATTCCAACTGATGACCGCTGATACAGTAACTGCATCTGCATCTCCATCGTTCTACTTGCTAATTTCATACCAGCATTTCATATAGACAAGACGTTTGGTACGTTAATTAAACTTTTCTACTACTCATTCACGTGGTTATTTGCACCATTTGATTAACTTGTCTTTTTCACTTTGACTTGCACGTCATCTGCCTTTTCCAGTTCCTTGGTCACTGTAGCCCCACTAACATTTGTCTTCTTAAATTTTTTGTCATCCTAAAACACATTTGGACTGAGCCAGCTAAAGATCACCTGGTTTAACTCTCTGACGCATTCGGCGCATGCAGTTTCACCATTTCTGATACAGTAATATTTCCTGATCATTCCACTCAGGTGTTTTCCGAAGGCAAACCCAATCCTTTCACCATTTTTCTAAAAAAGACTCATGTTTATGACATGCCAACTTTTCAATTATGCATTCTCTGTGTCATTTTTCTTTCATGTACGCCTCCGCCCAACCCGAATTGAACCCCTGACCTGTGGTTTGTTATATCATTTCATTGTTTAATAACATTTTCGTGAACAACTTTATGATTTGTTTTTGATGATCACTAACTCATGTTGGTATTATTTGGCCTACTGGCCGATTTGTTATTATCTATGTTAAATTGTGTTTATCATTTAACCAATTGCAATTTGTTGAATTTTCTGTAACACAAACTTATAATTTTTCTGTTATGCACTTCTTATGCCAATTCCAACAACTTTGTCTTGGTCATGTACTGTACAGCCTTGAGAATGACCCACGTGGTCGCAACATGTGTCGCTGTTCACCCTAGCATTAAATTCTTCTTTACGCTACCCAATAGAACTATTTTCATGACTATATCTTTGATGGACAAGTAGAATTTAGGTCATTTGCGTTGCCTGTCACTTCCAATAACCAATCTGATAAATGATCTGGGCTCTGTTAGGGGGATCCCAGAGGAAGTAATAACGCAGCAGACACTCTCCTCTCTCAATAACCCGTTACCAGAAAGTGGTGAAACTAGCACACTGGTGTTCACCAGACAATCTCCTAACTTCTCTATTTCCTAAGGATAGTATAGTTGGGAGGGATTGTGAGTGAAAGAAGAGAGATGTCCAGAGGCATTGTGCAATCAGGATTCAGTGATGGCTAGGATGTCTAACTGCGACTCAGTAATGAGGTCATGGGACTTATACCCCATGGGAACCTAAAGATCTCACGTTGATGAGCGCACATATCAGAGAATTGGATGCTCAAGGGGCAGATCTGGTGCTCATAGGGAAAATAAGTGTTTCATTGTTGGTATGCTCAGTGCTGGCAGTAGGGGCAGTAGGAGATCTGGGAGTGAAGCTGATCCCTATAGATGGAGGGTGCGGTGTGCTGGCATTGTGAGTGTTTGTTCAGGAGCAAAGTCTAGATTGGCATAGTTTCCCCTGGTAGGCAACAGAGTGGGTGAGGATCGGGTCAGTGGTAGCAGGTGACTGTGGTATCAGCCTATGTGTACTAGGAGGATTAGCAGTGACAGTGCTGTATGTGCGAGGGGGGTGACAGTGGGTATATGATTTAGGGTGTGTAGATGATGGTGGGTGACTAACACCTCGATATGTAGGCTGGCTGGCCATCCACCAGTGAGTGACTGGCGGGGTCCTTGTGTTTTTGTCAGGTGGGACAGGGACAGGTGCCGAGTGGTTAGCTAGCGTCTGTGGGAAGGACTGTGGAGGACCAGTACCAAACCACAGTAGTGGTGGAAGGAAAGGAGAGGGGGAGTGGTTGGATGTGAAGGCAGCTGCAAAGTTATCAGCTGTGGTCTCAGGCGGGCGGTGATGCCTTGCTGGGGGACTGTTTTGCTTCCATATTAGTAAAAGATACCCCATTACACGAGGTGAAAGTTCTTCGAGACAGGGAGGCAATAACACAAACTTAGACCAATAGTTTGAATATATTTGGGTCTTTACAGTCCCTTTATTCACAGTTTCTAACAAACAACACACACATGAATGAAGGCTACTTATCACACATAGATACACACAATGACAAGAATATAATCTAATACATCACTGTTAGTGCAGCTGTAGTGAACACCTTCATCTCGCCTGGTTCAACACTGCAAAGCCCCAAAGTAGGTACAGAGAAAAACCACCTCAGCTATCGGGACTGGAACGGAGCATCCTCTTCCACAGTGAGAGTTTTTCCCTCTCCTCCGCGGATTACCTCACGCCTATTATTTGGTCAGAGTCTCTGCTTTCCACAGGTTACTGAATGTCTCCGGTCGGAGTGACAGACAGCAAGCATCTGAGGCACTCTGACAGTGGAACAATCCAGACAGTGGAAAAACCCATCTCATGCTACTGTGCTCCCAATACCAGCATGCTTATCAGTGCACCTGCTCATGTCAGCATCTTCTCGTAGCTTGTCCTTGAACGAGCAATGCAAAACTATCCTACGCGATGAACTCATGCGCTTCTCACTAGAATACTACTGGCGCTACTAAATCATGTTTGCCTTCTAAAAGGGGTTAATCGCAAAATGCACACTTTTAGTGTAGTTGGAAGCAAATGTCCAAAATGGCCGCTTACCGGTGCCATGTTTTAGCTCGCTTTTCACTCGAGCACTACAATCCACTCTTAGACATTTAGCTTCCACATCCAAGTGAAACAAAAGAGAGTTTCTGAAAGATATGAAAAATCATCACTAAATTAGGAACACAAGAGTTACAACAACAACAAATAACCACAATTAAAACAATCATAAAAATGCGCACAAAAGTAATGTGACGTGTTAGGAATCCAAGAAAAAAGTTGATCCCACCAGCTCCCGGTATGATCCTGGGCAACTTGAGAAATCAGGTCTTTCAAACTACTAATATGTTTTTCAATAGATTAGGAATGGTCACGCCGGTCAAAACAACCCAGATTATGGGGCTCATTACGAGTCCGGCTGTAACCGCGGCGGTAAAACCGCCTGGTTACCGCCGGACTCGTATTACCATTCCGCCTCTGTGATTCCCGGAATTACCGGGGCATTACAACCCCGGTTTTCCGGGAATCACGGAGGCGTAATGGTGTTAATCCCCATTCCCATCGAGTCCTATGGGACTCGATGGGAATGGGGATCATGGAAACACCGGCAGCATCTCGTAATGCTGCCGGTGTGTCCTCGTCCGCCTGCAGGCGGGCGGTGTTAAACCCGCCAGGTCAGACCTGGCGGGAACATCACCTCCCGCCTGCAGGGGTCGGACTCAGGCGGTCCGGAAACAACGGTGGCGGCGGGTTTACCGCCACCGTTATTCCCGGACCGCATGTGTCGTAATGAGGCCCTATGTTTCATAAGCAAATAATCAATGGCAGCTCTGTTCTGCAAAATAGCTTACTTCAAAATTCTACTATCTAAAACAAATTCTTCTAGAGCTTGAGAGGTCTGATTAAGCCCTTCACCACTAAATAAGCTAATCTATTCAGGGATGCATAACCCCTAGCAACAAGTTGCCACACACCCACCAAAGAAAATGCAAGAGCTAACACTTCAGCTTCGGACAATAAATGCACAAGAGAAGCACAATCAGGCGATAAACCCACTTGTTCAAAAGTAGATCTACTCATACGATGCAAAGTAGGTTGCAAAGTAAACAAAGTCAGTCGCAATTGAGTTAAAGCACAAGGACCTCCAGAAATGTTAGCAGGAATGTAAGTGTGATTAAAGTTCCCACAGGAAAACAACCATTCAGTAGGCAACTTCACATGTTTTAAATGGCGTGCAGCCTTCACAGTAAAATAACATAACATCAAATTCCAAACATTATGACATGCACTAGAAGGTCGCAAACACAACTGTTCATCGAACACAGTACGGTTCTGTCCATTGGACAAGTTCAATTGTTGACACTTGCCAATGTCTTTAGGTTCACAAGTCAAATTATAGCACACATCTCCATGCGCAACATTGTAAGGCACAATGTGCGTCATATTTCTCCATTAACGGGTTGATTCCCTACAAAAATGACAGTACTCAAAGACGGAAAACAAACTCCTCTCATCATAGTCTTCAACAAGCGAATCATAATGCAGGATTCCAAGCAAATGTTGCAACACAGTAGCCAACGCCCGCACAGCCACAAGACACGTTGAATGCAGATTTCCAACATCATGACTGTCATGATGAAATATTGTCAAGTTTGAAATATTTAACACATGTCGCACCAAGAAGACCCACATGTTGTCTGTTTGCTTCATGATGGAACAATAACCATGCCGAAGAAAAGAAAGATCTGCAGAGGCAGTAGGCAAAGCATCTCGCCTAAATCTATGGCGTCTTCTCACAATTTTCCAAACTCTCGCTGCCGCGTCAGCCAGCCATCCTGCATCGGCCATGGGCAAGGTAGTGTAGTCATCGCTGCGGGACATCATTCCCATCGCTGGAGTTGGTTGCACAAAGGAGATACTTACCACTCTTCTTTCATGTCCCCAAACCCTCCAGAAACAGACTCCACACAGCCATACAAGAACAATCGCCACATAAAAGATCTGTAAAAAAAAATAGATAGCAGCGTTGTATATCATGTATGTAAGTTAACATTTGTCAGCAGGGATGTGGCTCCATTACCTCTTCCCAGGTTCCATCACTAAGACCACTTGATCCTCCACTTTTTCCAAATGGGATACCCAACTCAATTTGCTACCGATGGTAACATCAAGGTACTCATAGGTATTGACAGCTTCAAGAGATTTCAGCAGAGATTTCATGTAAGTCCAACTTAATCAAAGGAAATAACAAATATTCATTACTGACTACGGAAAGGGCAAATGGAGCCATTATTGAGACTTAAATTAGCCCCTTCCTCTGAGCCAGGCAGCTCTGCTTCACTAAAATGAGTCAAGTTATGTAAAGGCATTGGAGGGGAAGCCATGAGGGTCCTATTAAGGAGACCCAGTTCAGATTGATGTTCAGTAAGGTCCAATCCTAGGACCGATCAATATAATACAGATGGCTGAACCACAACATTTGATAACTTATTTGCTACAATCACTACACCATTGAGCACTTCAACAGCTGTCCCTAAAGCTGGCATTGCTATATCAATCATTAAGGCAAGTGCTGGGATGTGTTTGTGGCATTGCCTAGAAGAGGTCCAATAGTAGCCAAATCAGTTTGTTTGGAAGGACAGTAAAGAGGAACGTCAGTATCAACAATTTGCGCATGACCAGCCTCAAATCCGGTGCTTTGCTTAAGGTCAGCAGAATCACCAACATAAGGTAATGCTCTATGAATGTTGTTATCCAGTGAAGCTGAAGCATCCCAATGATTGAATTAGGTGATCTGCAACAATGAAATACAATGAAGGAACATAGTTGACAAAAGTGTCATAAAAGGGTGCATAAAAGTATGTGATTTTGGGACTCAAACTGAGGCATGGTTTTAGCATTAGGAAAACCTTTGGAAAACCTTTAGCAGAAATTAGGCTTAGCATTGTGCTCTGAGGTCAACAGGGAATAAATAATGAGATGAGTCTTCCGACACTGGTGGACGTCAGCATACATCATCCTCCATCGCCATGCCACTATTCGTCACAGTGTCAGACGGCCCGCATGCCGCTAGAATGCCATCCTTTGCGCCGCTCAAGTACCTGATTTATGTTGGCATGAGCGTGGGGGGTTCCAAGGTACTCTGTTCAGATTCCAGTAGGTAAGTGGAATTTCAAAGGTGCGCTGTGAAAGTAAAATCGGCATGAATTGCCACAAGCTAAAACCAAATGTATGACCCAATTCCTTAGAACTTCAGCTAAACCCCGAATTTGACTAATCATGAAAGGCCAATGACACTTTTGCATGAAGTCATTATTTCTAGATGTTAGTGGAGAATGGTGACAAGAAGATCACTGCGAGCCAAGCGAAGACCCTTCTTTGAGATGATGGAGGGCTTCTGCAAGTGGGGGTTACACAAGTACATGCTGAAAGGCTTGGGAGAATATATAGGCCATGAGTGCACTTGACGTGTTTCCTCTGATGTCCTCTGATGTCTCAGATCATCGAGAAAGGCAGTGCATAGTTTGGGTCACCAAAGAAAGAAGCCACCACTGGTCTGGTCTGTTTTTTCCTAAATATGGCCTTTCAGAGAATGGCCTTCAAGGCAGATCCTAGGTTTCATTGTAGGATGCATGGAGTAACTAAAGTAGTCAATCATTTTGGCCCTATCTTTGGGCACCCTGTCCTTCTTTCTGTCAATCTTCTTCTCTAGCTCCTTCCATTTCATCCTCTGTTCCCCAGCCACGTCTCCCCTCCCTTCATACATAATCAATGACCCCTCTTGCTCAACCTCAAGACTTCTGTTGGGTGCTCCCTCTACCCCTATTCTGAGAAACATGTATTTTGCCACATTGAGCCATCCCTTGTATGCCAGGCAACCCCAGGTATGAATAGAGCATTGCTACTCTCAATATCACTCTGGAATTCAGCATGGCATTTGCATCCACAACTTTGTGCCATACCATGATTTTTTGTGCTCACAAAAACCTGTTTTCCAATAATTGCAAATCTTTGGTTGACACAATCCTTCCTGAGGGGTACAACAGCCAGGTTTATAATATAACCAACAGCTCTGGGCGTAGCCATGATCTTTTGTCACCTTTCCCTTCCTCTCTGATCTCCACCACTGCACCTTCCTCAAAGTGTAAATTGCTCATTGATCCCAACACCTGCATTTCCTTTGTCATGGTATATCAGTCTCCAGGTGACCTCACACTCTTCCGTAGTAAATGGGTAAACTTCATTGGTAACTTGCAAACTAACATTAACACTAACTGAACCCAATTAACATGTGCTTGCCTTTTATAACATGTGTGATTGCTTGACTATCAATAAATGTCCTTCTGACCCTACTTACTTTGGGGCTCATTGTCCTGATTTTATGCTGTCATCTGTCCCTTTTCAAGTGACCAATTTCTTGGTTAGCCACCCTCCTTGTTCTGATCACCACCATAATGGCTTGCTAAATGCACTTCATCACGGCATGGCGCTCTTTTTGACTTGGGATCTATCTTGGTTAGGTCTATGGTACATGCATTTTCCCCCTTGCTCTCAGAGACCTTTGACAAATTATTGGACGACACTGGTCTCACCAAATCCATCCACACATGCTTATGAATGCAACCTATTGAATCCCTTACACAAGTTATTAAAAAGAATATCGAGCTTTCCGATAAACACAATCACTCGTTTGAGTCAGAAATTGCAGTGCTTAATTTGCAAGTAGAGCCCTACATTTGAAATGGCCTAGGACTAGGGACCTCATTGACAAAAGAGATTCCTACAATTTCAAAAGGGATATCATGCAGTCACTTTGCACAAGAAGAAGACAATCCTACAAGACTGCAGTGCGCTGTATCTAGCACTTCTTCTTAACTGGTCAGAACCTAAAAATATCTCAGATTCCTACTGAATGCTTGGCCTCACCTGAAACTTCTCAGGCTCTTGGTGACCCTCTGTCTTCTTTTTTCATTGAATAGATCAAAGCCATTAATCAGACCATTTCTGGCTTAACTACATCACCAGCTCTAGTTATCACTAAACCAGAAACGCTGCCTCACTCATTGCTTTCAAGCCTATTTCAGAATGGTTATTACTTGTTAAGGATATGACCAAGCCAAAACTATTAATGACAATAGCATCCCTTTGACCGCTACCTTAACTGCCACATTCATCAGCTACCCAGAAATGTTTTTTCCATGTTTGTTAAAGAAAACATTCATCTCTCCCATACTCAAGACATCCAATGATGATCCCAATGAGAGCTACCTTTCCATTGTAATATTATTGTAAATGTGAACACTCAGCAACATTTTGAGTACAACGAATGATGCAATGTCTGCACGTCCATATATCTGGCTTGAGGCCGTTCAAAAGAGCAGAATTCTCCTTTCTCTGTATAAAAAATGAAATCCTATCAAACTCTTGATGCCAATACACCAACCATCCGCCTCCCTTTGGAACGCTTGGCAGAATTTGGTATTGCCAGTTATCACTCCTCAGTGGCATTGAGACATCCTTCAGATAATCTGCTTTTGCCGTTAAGTTCATATTGTTCTTTCTCTCTAATGCACATTAAATCAATCCCTTTTCTCTCTTCTCCTGTCTGTCTGCTCTGATTTGTCCCACAGGTTTCCATCATTTCCCCTTCGCTCTTTAATGTTTATCTTAAATATCTCACCAATATCATCACACTCCATTATGCTATCTTAGAGGCTTACACCGATGACACACAAATCATCTTGGGACTCCAAGAGATACTTGCAAGATTGCATAATAGATTTTTTTTTTTTTTTTTTTTAATATTTTTTATTTTATTTTAAATGAAAACAGTACAAAACAAACTTGTGGCATTATGTACAATAGGACAATTGACACTTAAGAAAACACAACACTGCACTCCCCCCCCCCCAAGAGCTTATCGACAGGGTAGTTCTGTATCGACCTGGAGTGGCCGGGTGTCTTCCTCCTCCGAGGCAGTAGGTTCCCCTTGCACCCCAAACAGACCAGTAACTAACAACCTCCAGGCTACTAGGTTGCCCACATCCTCCTCCCCGCATTTACTGCATGCCTCTTGCCAGACCATGGTTTCAGCTTCCGCCCATTTTTGCAGATCCCTCCACCACATCTCTATCCTGGGTTTGTAGCATTGCTTCCAGTTCATGGCTATCCTCCTCTTAGCGAGTATATACGCTAAGTCTCTCAGTTTCCCCAGATGTCTGGTGTTCTTCGGTCTGGGGAACCCCCCTAGGAGGCAAGCCCAGGCCGTGTCAATGCTTATCGGGACCCCTTAGTCTGCTAACTTCTGTGACACTTCTCCCCAGAAGACTTCGATTACTGGGCAGGACCAGAACATATGCGTCATGTCCGCGTCCTCCTCGTTACATTTCGGACATGCTTGTCTGCCTGTGTTCGCAAATTTAGCTATCCTTTTGGGGGTCATGTACGCTCTGTGCGTGATATATAGTTGGATTTGCTGTAATCTAGCATTTCTGGACACTTTTTTATGATATCCCATAGCCCGTTCCCACATCCCATCAGTCATCTGAGTCCCCACCTCCGTTTCCCATTCTAGTCTCAAATCCATCAGGTCCTTTCCCACCCGGGACATCACCACCTCATACAATCTGGAAATCTCGTGTCCGCCCTCTGATATATCATATATCGTGTCAATCAGGGCGTCCGGATCCTCCGCTAACACCGTCTCAGGCCAAGATTTTCGGATAATCCGTACCAACCTGAGGTATGTAACGTATTGGCCCCCATGTAACCCAGTCTCCTCTTCTAGGTCTGCAAAATCCTTGATGGCCCCATCCTGCCATATATCTCTTAACGTGGCCAACCCAACCGATTCCCAGTATATTCTGATCATTTTCCTAAGTTGGCTATCCCCCGCAGTCAAGGCGACCAGTGGCACTTGCGGCGAACACGGGTCCAGGCTTTCCAGTAGCCGACATGCTCTACGCCACATTCTCCACCCAAGTAACAGCATGCCAGGGTGAAGATTTAAGTCCTGTCTAGGGACCCAGATGATCTCCTTCAAATAAAACGGGGTGCAATCTGTCCCAACCAACCTAGACTCGGGAGATTCCTTATCAGAGAGCCACTGTGTAACATATTGCAATTGGCTCGCTACATAATAGGCCTCAAAATGTGGTAATTTGATCCCTCCTTTATCGTAAAAGTTTTGCAGCTTCCACAGTGCCACTCGGTTGCGAGTGCCGTGTCATAGGAAGTCCCTGCACATACTGTCGAGTTTGGTAAAGAACCTCCTAGGTATTAAGTATGGTATGTTGTTGAAGAAATGCAACAGTCTAGGCAGGACAACCATTTTAAGCAACGCCCCCCGCCCTATCATCGCCAGCGGCAGCTTCTCCCAAAATCGCATGGACGCACGGATTTTATCCACAGCAACTGCAGTATTGTGCAGATGTTCGTTTACCACAGTATGATATATGTCTATTCCGAGGTATCGGAAGGACTCGGTTGCCCAAGGCACGGGTAATACCGGTAAGCGTTCCGTGGGGACCCTCGAATAATAACCTAGGGGGAACATGCTCGACTTGCCGGGATTAACCGCTATGCCGGACAATTCGGCATACTTCTGCATGACCTCCAAAACATACTGGAGGTTCTCCTCCGGATATTTTAGGTACAGCAGCAAGTCATCGGCATATAGGGATATCAAGTGGCTCTCTCCTCCCACCTCGATGCCCACCAGGTCATATTGCTGTCTAAGATATACCGCTAAGGGTTCCAGGGCCAATATGTATAACATCGGGGACCAAGGACATCCCTGCCTAGTACCCCTACCTAGGCGCCACTTATCGGATATCACCGATCCCGTGCGCACCCTAGCCGTTGGCTGGCTATACAGCAGCCTCGCCCATCTGATATAGCCTGGCCCGAACCCGTATTCCCCCAGGACCGCCAACAGCCACGGCCACCTCACTGAATCAAATGCCTTGACTGCGTCTAAGGAGATCACTGCCATTTCCTCATCTCTTCTGTTCCCTTCTTCGATCACCCGGTGGAGCCGCCTATGATTATGGGTTATATTCCTGCCAGGGACATAACCTGTCTGATCCGAGTGTATCAGTCTGCCGATGACCTTGCGTAGCCTGTCCGCCAGGACCGCTGTCAGGATCTTACTGTCTTGGTTCAACATCGACAGCGGTCTGTACGACCCACAGTGTTGTCTCGGCTTGTTAGGCTTGGGTAGCGGCACGATCAGCGCCTCTCTGAGCGTGTCCGGCAATCGGCCTCTCTCAAATGATTCATTATACATCTCCAGCATAGGGGGGAGTATCTCTGCGCTATATGTTTTGTAGAACTCACTCGGGAGTCCATCAGTGCCCGGGGTCTTGCAAGTAGGCAGCCGTTTCACCACCTCTTCCAGTTTATCTAGCGTAATGGGACCATCTAACTCCTCCCTTTCCTCTGCACTAATTCTAGGCAATTCCATATCTTCCAGTGTGTCCCTGATTTTATCCAGATTGTCTTCCCCTTTGTCCTCATACAGCGCTTTATAATAATCTAAGAAAGCAGCGTTAACCTCTTCCTGAGTGTGAGCCTCCTCCCCATTTTCCCTTTCTATCATCATGATCGGGGCCCTAGGGGTTTCCCTCTTATAAAGCCATGCCAGTAGGCGACCAGTTTTGTCACCGCCTGCATGCTGCCTCTCCACGTATTTCCTGTAGTTGAGGTCACAAAGCCGCTCCCAAAGCTCTGAGCATCGTTGCTGTAATTCGAGTACTAGGTCTGTGTCCCCCCCCGCTCTGGTACATTCACGCTCCAATTCTTTCTCCACTTTCTCTAGCTCAGCTAGAACCCCCCCCTGAAGGCCCTTTGATTTGGAAATAGCGTCGCCCCTCAATACCACCTTGAAGGCCTCCCAAAGTGTACTAGCCAAATCTACACTGCCCGTGTTCTCCTCAAAGTACCTTATAATCGCCTCTCTAATATCCTCTCTGAAGACCGGGTCTCTGAGCGCCTCCACCCGAAGGCGCCATGTTGGTATCCGCCCTCTGGGGCGGCCATATTGCCAGGCCATCACCAAGGGCGAATGGTCCGACAGGACCTTCGCTCTGTATTCAATCTGAGTAGTTGCTATCGCCACTTCTGGCGTGGCAAAGAAATAGTCTAGTCTCGTATGCAACTGTTGAGGGGCCGAATAATGAGAGTACTGCAAGGCAGTGGGGTGTTTCAATCTCCAGACATCTTCTAGTCCAAAATCGTCTAATAGTACCCGTAAAGCCATAGCTGCCGGGGTGGGCCTGTCCACTTTACTGTCGGACCTATCTATCTTGGGGTCAAGAACACAGTTGAAGTCCCCCCCCCAGATAATCGGTTCCTCTGCGCACGGGCCCAGGAGTGTACATAAAGTCCTGAAGTATATAGCAGTATTCTGGTTGGGGGCATATGTATTAATAATACTCAGTCCTCTGTTCTCAATCAGTGCCCTTAGTATTACCAGCCTACCCTCCGTGTCTACCTCCTCTCGTACAATTCTGAGTGGGACATGCGGGGCCACCCAGATCAGCACACCCCTGGCATAGGCCGAGTACGGGGAGCCCACCACCGTGCCACCCCATTTTTTCTTTACAAGGTCTAGTTTATGTTGGGTCAGGTGCGTTTCTTGTAGCAGGGCAATGTCGATCTTCTGTCGTTTAAGATACAACATGACTTTATTTCTTTTCAGGTAATTATTGAGTCCGCGAACGTTCCAGGTGGCAATCTTAAGGTCACCCATGGCAATTATATGTCTTCCCACCCCATTTGCAGGAACCTCCAGCAGTTCGCATGACACAGAAGGCGTCCCACTGCAGCCACTCCGCGAATAAGCTCATTCCCCAACTAACTACACACACAACCAAACCCCAACTCCCTTTCCCCTCCCTCACCCGCCCTCCCCCCAACACCACACACCCCAACTGTTGCCCAGCTTCAACAACAGAGCTCAGGCACCCCCACATCTAGTTCCGCAATCACCGATCAGTGCACGGAGCCCAGTAGGGTGAGGTCGCCCTAATGGCCACCTAACCTAAGCTATTGTGGGGAAAGAGTATCGCTCCATGGGGCTCCCGTTCGATAATAATCCCAGTGTTTGCGACAAACAGTACAACCAACTGACCTTCCATACCGAAGGTTCCGAACCGACTATAATCAAGTCTCAAAGTTCATGAGTCGCGCCATCTTGCGACGCCATTTTACGCCTTCCGCAGCTCCTCCGAGTCCTTCTGGGGCCGGTCCGCCGATTCCTGGGGGCACCCCTGTGTGTCGAGCCACTCCATGGCGTCCTCTGGGGTCTCGAAAAATAAAGTTTTATGCGCCTGTATAACCTTCAGTTTTGCAGGGTAAAGCAACATATATTTATAACCTGCCTCCCTCAGCCTCCGTTTCACAGTCCCAAAATTCATGCGGCTCCGCTGCACAGCTAGAGTGTAATCCGGATACGCCGTGATGTTTGCTGCTCCTCTCTTGATCGTGCCTCCTTTTCGAAAATGTTCCAATATTCTTTCCCGATCGCGGTAGTTAAGAATTTTGGCAATGATGGGTCTAGGCGGGTTTCCGGGAGGCGGCCTCCTCGTTAAGGCTCTATGCGCTCTTTCCACTGCGAAGCCTTGGGATAAGGCCCCTCCGGGTATCTCCTGCAGTAACATGGTCTCAACAAAGTCAGTAGGGTCACGGCCCTCCGTCCCCTCCGGTAGGCCCACAATGCGGATATTGTTGCGACGGGCTCGTCCTTCCGCCTCCTCCGCTCTACTTTCCAAGTTGCCCACCCTTTGAATTAGGGCATGCAGTTTTGCCTTGTGGGTGGCGCAGTCCGCCGTATTCGGGCCAACTTCTTTTTCCAGGGACTCTGTGCGCTCTGCCAGAACCCTAACGTCCTGTCTCAGCAGATTGACGTCCTCCTGGACCTCCCCAACTTTGAGGTCCAATGCCGTTTTTAATTCAGAGACAGCCAGTTCTAATTTCGACTCCCAGGCTGCTCTCAGGTCCGCAATCGCCGCCAGGATTTCTTGATTAGAGCTCGAAGGCGTCGCGCCACCCACGGCCGATGCATCTTTATTCTTGGTGGCGTCCGGGCCCGGGGACGTCTTGGTGAAGTCGTCCAGCGTGGGCTGTTTCGCCTTGGGTCGCACTGCCTTACTTGACATGGTTCTGGGGATGTGCAGGTCTTCCGAATGATGAGTGGGCGCACTGCACGCTGGCCTGGTTAGGTCTTCCCGCTACTCTTTTCTATTCCGTCTCGGGCCTATGTCGGCCATTTTGAGTCACCCTTTGTCCTCAACGTCTCTCGACTTTTCTTCTCCAATCTTCGCCGCCGTAGCTACTATGTCCTCCAAAAGTTCACAGTGCATAGGTAGCACTTTCACACGCTGTCATGCGTATCGTCGGTATTCAATAAGCAGTCACACCGCACTAATTTGCCCGGATCTGTTCAGGATCTCGGGAGCTCCGCTGGAACGCGTCCTCCTACATGGCTCTCGTAGCCACGCCCCTGATTGCATAATAGATAACCACCAAAGCCTTTATTGCATGAAGGCAGAGGGTGCTTATTTTGGCAACAATATACCTCCTGCCTTTCGTTTCATGCAGCCTCCTTCTCTCGGAACTCCACCTACCCTTCGGCCTCGGCTAAAAACCTTGGATTCATTTTTTATCACTTTCTTTTTTTCCCAGACATTCATGACATCTCTATAAAAAAAAAGACTTTCAGCTCCATGTCCTGAGGTCTAACGGTCGTGAATGACCAGAAACTAACAAGAAAGTAAGTGTGGGTTCCACAAGTTTATTAGAGCACAAGACTCCAATGCAGGTCCATCCAAATGGACGTCAACGAGAGATGTGTTCGTTAATGGCCACGCAGGACCAACTGTCAAAAAGCCATTGTGCATGTGTTGGCATTCCATAATGTAACGTGGGCTGCCATTGCGTGCACAGCATACACATATCACACATGTTCCCTCTTGCCCATAGCCGTTCAAAAAAGTGATATGTACATTTTTATGTATAAGGTGGGGTACAGAATCGGAAAAGAATACATAAACAAATGATGATTGAGAAACAAGCATAGATGTAAATGATGCAATGCAAATGGAGCATAAGAAAACAACAACAATACCAGGATATGTGCTATCTATACATTACATAATAATCAAGCTTAGAAGGTCTCCTGCTTACCTGACCTCTTGTGCTATGAAAACACTTTCCTTGGTACCTAACATCATGCCAGGACACCTCATCATGTCCACCATGTGGGCCTACCTGTATACCAACTTGACTGCCGTATGCGTCACTACTCCTGGACAAAGAAGGAATTTCCTCATCATGACCCATGTCACTGTCATTTGTGGGATGTATTGACCCACTCCACTATGCTATGCGGCATCACCCTGCCAGTTATGGGGAAAGAAACAGCAACAATTGTGGCAAAACCCTTGTGCGCGCCAAAAACCTCCAAAAACCTACAAAAGCCATGTGCTCCAGCACACAAAAAGAGGGATGCACAACTTGCCACCCATGGTACATGTGCGGTGGAATTAAGCACACCCTGCGGAAATGTGCCAGTGGACTCCATGACCAGCAAACAGAGTGCATAGAGAAAAGCAGCACTTTGCAAGCGAAACCCCAAAATGTGCCTACAAATGACATTTTCTTTATTGCCAAAAAACTCCAAAATGCCCATAACACAACACTTTTCAACATTCAAAATCTTACCTGGTGCTAAAATTCATGTATCCAATAAAACATTGTGAACATACAAAGTCCCAATGTGAAGAGCAAAACATTCTTCAGACAAACTGGATTGTCTGAAAACTGACAGCATAGGCCAGAATCTGGGTGCAGTACCCAGGGCTACCTGAATGACAGCTGTCAGAGGAGTACTGAGGAAACTTTAAAGGGACCTAAAACTAAATAGTCTGCTGGATTGCCAAACATAAAAAGGATTACAGATTTTAGTTGTGTTTTTTCCCACAGATGTTAAGGCCAAGAAAGAAATGTATTTATGTTTGATGTAACAAATTTGGGTTCTGCTGGATTTAAGAAGTTAATTAGCCTGGCTGAAGCTGCAAGAACTGGAAAAGCAGGTTTTTCTCCTAGAAGGAGAGCCTTCCTCTCAGCAGAAACTCACTGGGAGGTGTTAATTGCGGGTTAGAACAGAATCTTGTCTACAGAAAGCAAAGGAACAATGACAAAGCTGCAGCCCAGGAAATTGGAAGTTTGAAGGGGGTCGTAAAAAATGGCCTCTGGAAGGAACAATCAAGGAGGGGGATGCCCTGGACTGCAGGGAGACAAAATGGGGCGGACCATCTGTTGCTAAACATGAACAAAGAACAATGTTTAAAAGACTCATAACTTGCTATTCAAAATGGTGAAAAATATAAAAAGGACAGAGTTGTTAATTTAATTTCTGGCTGCACATGTGGAGATGCAGTGGAACTGTGTGACATGTTCTCGACAGGAATGGCAATATATGTGGTTTTATGCAAAAAGTATTATTGTTAGAATTGTGAAAATGTACACGCATATCCCTATGTTAAACACGCACATTTGTGGAAATTTGCATAAAATTTGGAAATTGTGCTCATAGCGAAAAGGGCAAAATTCAGTAGCAAGTTGAGACAAGATCCCACCGCTGCAGGGTTTTGAGGAATAGCTGCTACGTAAGATATGGCATCTTTGTCTGTGATTTGTATAAAGGTGACCAAGTTAAAAATGTACATTTAGTATCAAATCTGATTTTGAGACCAGTGGCTAAAGGGAGGTCTCTGAGGGTTGTAAAGCAAATCATAAAAGTGACATCATCCGGCCTTGATCCAATCACTCAAATTGCAAGACGGAGATGAAGTGTGGTCCTATCCCAGCGCACAGGGGCAAGCTTAGCTAAGCCAGGAAACACACACCCTTTGTGATGTCATCCTATAGCATAAATAGAGACAGCTGACAACACGACTCACTGATCCAGCCACTTTCCTGATTCCGGCGAAGCACTCTGATCCAGCATCGTACATCCAGCTTTAATATTCTTCCAGATCCAGATGCCCAGACTCTTGCCAGCAATAGAGACAATTAATTTCAGCAAGGTCCAGATCCTCAAATGTATTCTCTCTTCCCAGTAAAGCACTTGGTGGTGTGAGAAGGCCTTTTGAACCAGTATCCTGAAATTCTCTGGCTTGCCACCACTAGGCTTGCCTGAGGAACTCGCCATCCAGCTGATTCAAATACCCACATACCAGGAGGGCAGATCCTGTGCAAATCCAGTGACCGGCATAGCTGATCCAGTACCATGCCTGAGGTGCTGTCTTTGCTAGACCAGACCAATCCTATGACCAGAGCTGACGGTCAATTTAAAAAACTTATCCTGTGAGTATTAATAGGAGGAACTGTGGCCCATAGTATATTTGCATTGTCTTATCCCTATTTCAAACCCATCCTATCTTTCCTTCAGAACCAGTATTGTTAGAACCATCTTTGCGCTGACCCTTTTCTCATCTGTGGAAGTCGAGTTTCCTTAGCAGGCAGGTCACCCTGATCAAGTGACTGTAAGATCCCTGTGTGGTATTCGCTTTTTCATAGTCATCCTCTAGTGTAAGCAAACCCATTTGTCATTTTCAAAAGTGCATTTCTGTTTACCATTCTCGCGCCTATCTCGCAAAAAAAGGACCTTTACTAAAACCTATGTAACTTCCTCAGTGTTTGTGATAGAAACAAAATTACAACTTTTACTTGTACCTAACATCCATAGCTATCTATAGAACTGCATTTCAAATCAGTGTGATTCTCCCGTTATTGCGGATATTGCACAATGAAAAGTTTGCCGCGATTTTAAAAATCTGAAAGGTTTACACGTGTAAAAGAGCTCTAAACTGCTTCCAACTTGGACTTTAAGATTTCAAATGTTTTCTGCTGACTAAATCATTGCTTGTGCTTGTGTGCAACTGTTCAAAGCAGCTCCCATAAGAATTCAGAACAATTTAAGCATTTTTGACCACATTTGGTATTTTTGCCCAGTCAATTCTAAAGACAATTGTAAAAGCCATCCTGACAGCTGAAAAGTCAATTACGTGTTTCTTATGGGGGAAGGTGGGACTGATATTCTGTTTGATTTGTGCTATTCCTGAATACCTGCTATCTCCTCCCATCTCTTTGCATTGCCTATTGGGGGTGGAGGGGTTTTGCAGGGGGAACCTCTAACTAGTGCTATCTGATCTGAACCAACACAAAAGTATTATATTATGTGCTGCATTTGTTTTGGTTTTCACTTATTCCTACTGTATTACATATATTATTCAGGATTCTTTCACCCCATTGGTGATTGTTGTTTATCTATTAAAACATATTGTGATTACATTTTTAATACCTAAATACTTATTTAATTTACCTTTGCAAACTAGCCTGATTCCTGGTTCAGTGTGACCGGGTGGGGGGGGGTTCCAAGAGAAGGGTGTGGTGTGAGTGGTATATCGTTCAGAATATTGAATTTACAGACAAAAATAAATGAGGGTTTCAGTTGTGCACTACATGCTGGGCTTTGACTTGGGTGTGTGCCGGATTGAAATTACTTACAGTTTGGGGGCTCGTCGTGAGATCCTGAATTAGACATACCACTTGTGACAGTCTAACACAGCGTGCTAGCTGACGGGGTACATACACCTTGTTGAGTTACCATACTGTGCTACACTGTAAAAGCACCCCTCAATAGAAATACTCAAAGGAGTTGGGCCTGTTTGCAAAAGTAAAGTAACCCTGAGATAAGCCAGAAGTAAATTAATATTTCCGGAATGGCGACCCCAGTGGAAATCAATATTGCAAGGGAACACCTACTGCACACATTGTTTGTCAGGAGTGAATGGCTGGAACAGGATGAACAGGTATGGCCGCAGGGAATAAAACAAGAAGTCACTGAAAACAACTTAACACTGGCAGGACAAGGGGCCATTACATCAAGCACTCAGTGAGCTGTATATGACCCCTAAAATAAAAGAGGAGCAATTCCAAATTGCCAAAATAGCAGCCTACCTGTACCTCCACATAGGAGTCATACAGGAAAATATGCAGACTATGTAGACTTCACAAAGAGGCAAGGAGACGCAATGCAGAAAATCCAGAGCAATCTGGACTCTGCAGAGCAAAGGCTCCAGGGTAGCCAAGAATCTGAAACAGAGGCTAGGCAGTATGCCGCCAAACTCCAAGAAGATCTTGCTCTCTTACTGCAAAAGAATGCAGAGCAAGACACCCAGATACAGACACTGCAAAAAGAGTGTCAGGAAAGGTTGGACTCCCTACAACAGAGTCAACAAAAGCTGGCGCAACAATTAACGTTTAACAGAGTTTGCGCAGAACAGGTGGTCATCATACAGAACCAGATAGACAAATTAAAAGAGGAAAATAATAAATTGATTATCAAAGACCTAGAATCCCAAACAGAGTTTGATGAGGAGCGCCAGAAAGCTGGTGCCCTTAAAAAACAGAGGGACGACCGGGCTGCACAGAGGACCACTCTAAGTCAGGAAAGGGACTCCTTAGGCCAGGAAGTCAGCCATTTAAAAACAAAGTTGGAAGAAAATCACCTGGACCATCAGGAACTTGGAGAAATCAAAATGGATTATGAAAAGCTGTTAGAGGATGCCAGGTGGGTGGAGGAGGCTCTGGCAAAGAATAATCAGACCAGTAAGGACCAAACTCAGGAGGTGAGTCTCCTGCAGCAAAAATTGGCCCAATACTCTCAATTCAGGCAGGAAGCACAAAGAGACAGTGAGGCTCTCTGTGAAAAGAATGACAGGCTCCATAGACAGATAGCCATGCAAGAACAACTCATAGAGACCAGTAAGGCCTTAATAGAGGAGCAAAAAGGTCAGATATTGGCATGTCATCAGGAAATAGGGGCTGAAAAAGATGAGGTAAGATGGGAGAGAGAAACCCCTGAGCATAACCTCAGGAGCCTTGGCATCAGGGACTTTAACCCCTTCAACTTCATGGACTCTGCCACCCCCATGTCCACTGCCTCATATGAACCAAGGGCCACGGAGATGGTAGACTTCAACACAATGGGAAATATGGGACTGACAGATCAGCGCCTCCCAGATATGGATGGGCGGGCATCTATGTACAGGTTCCCAAATGCTGGGGCCAGCTTCTCTGATCAGGGAGACTCCAGTGAGGGGAGGATTAGAGAACTGGATCATCAAAAATATCACCTACCAAGAGATCAGTCAGTCAAATTTGGTGGGGAATTCCAAGAGACTAGGCCCACTAAGAGCATCTTAAAAACCTCTTCCCAGCTAGGACAGTGGGGGGGGGGGGATACTCAGCCAATCCTGGGAGCAAGGGAGAGTCAGAAGACTCTTCTGAGCGCCACAGGTCTCAAGAGAGTAGGCCCCCACATTCTTCCAGCCATTCCCAAGCTCGCAGAATCAGGGAGAGCCTAGAAGATCAGACAGCCACCTATGGTAGCAGTGCCTCTGAGTCAGAGTATGAGTGGACCAGGGTGACCAGAACTAAAAAGGCCAACAAAGTTACTGAAAGATCCCCTGAAGCAAATCAAAGCTATTAGGAGCGTCATCACGCCCTACCATAAAAATGCCAAATATTCAGTTTGGGAGCACCTGGAGCTGTTTGAGCAAATGATGGAGACTTTCCACCTGAAGGACAGCCAAAGTTGTATTCAGTATGTCAAGTGGACATTTTCACCTGAGTACTCCAGCTTCTTTGCGGGGCTGGAGGATCAGAACCACTTAAGATGGTCCACATATAGGACGGCCATCTTAAAGCACTTTTCAATCGCTAGAAACCCTCAAGAGGCCCGCAAGGCAGCCTACAACCTGCAATGTGGGGAAGACCAGGCCCCACAAGAATTTGTCCAAGAACTGAAACGTGCCTTTGCACAGACCACCAGAAGGGTGCACACTGACAGTAGGGAATTTGTCAATACCTTCTTTCATGCACTCCCTAAATACATTATGACCCAGCTGGTGAGGGACTTTCATGAGAAAAGATCACTAGGCTGGGTCATTGAACAAGCAACCCGCATTTACGAAGTACAGAAACCAGTAGAAAGTAAAAGTGCTAATAAAAACCCAAAACAGACCAACACCCCTGCTGCTGCTAAGGTGGCGGAGGTGAAGGTTGCCCCTATTTTAGATGTGAAGAGGGGGGCCCTAAAAACATTCCTGCACAGAATCCTACCAACCCAAGTCCCAGAAGGCCCTCAGGCCAATCCCAAACAGGGAGTCAGGGAGGTAACCCCACAAATGGGACCCCTAACTCCCGGACTACATCAGCCCCCGTTACAAGGGCAACAGACCCATCCTGGGCTATGTGTGGACTTCTCCAGCCCAAGGGGGGATCCAACCAGGCAGCGCCCACCCAGGAAACTTCCCTCCTTACTGTCGCCAGGAGGGCAGTAATCACCAAAATGCCAGGCTGAGTTTCTTTCCCCGGTACCTGCCAAACACAAACCCCCAACACAACCCTTCTTTCTTTCACCACTTTCCTGAGCCCAGGCAGCCCAATCCAGGAGATGGGATGCCAAGGGAGGAGGGATACCAAAACTATCCTAACCAGGGGTATTATGATAGAGGGGGCAGTACCCTTCCTGTGATCAACCAAGGGTAGACCAGAGGACCCCGTACCAGTGGAGCGCCAGGTCCAGAACATGGCACAGGATCTGGGTTGCATGCTGAGGGCTCTACAGAACTCTCAGATGAGCATGTGGACTCAGAACTCCTCAAATCAAGGGTCTGGTGCTCCAGAACAATGACGAGGGAAGAACCCCGACAACCCACTGGTTCCCAGGGAGGAGGCACAAGGGGAGGGGGTGTAAAGCCTTAGAGGAAGCTTCCTTCCCCACCTGTGGAATGCCACTGGAAACCCAGGAACCGGAACCAGAATCTCCTGCGCCGAAAGTCTGCAACCTAAGGAACAGAGGGCAGGTAGGAGAAATAAAGAGCCTTGAAAGGCCCATTTTGTGGAGGAGGTGTGAATCTTCCAATTTGAAGGAGAGTGGTCCTCAGAGGATTCTGGGAAAAGGATCTTCTCCTCCAGTGATGGGGGAACTCCTCCCAAAGAAAAATGGGTCCCAAGAGATCCTGATCAAGACTAGGTAGATGTGGGGACTGGGTTAAAACCGCTCATCATCAAACCCCAGAATGACCAGCAAGAGAATCCACGTGTTCAAACCAATTCTGGTGACTGCCTCCAAAAAGGGGGGTGGGGGCAGCCCAGAATCAGAACCAGGGGAGCCCAAAACTTCCCCCATATCCAATTGCCATCTTTTTCTTACAGGTTCCTAAGATCCCAAACAAAATCCTGCCCAAATCACCCCTCTGTCAGAATCCAAAGCAAATAAATGAGCCTACCAATTGGCCAAAAATGCACATTATCTGTGCCCCCTTGAGGAAAAGGAGGGAATATCTCATGCCCCAGTCCAAATACAGGGGCAATGTATATTTTTGGCACTGATGGACACTGGATCCCAAGCCACCCTTCTGTCAAAAAGGGCCTTTGATCAGCTGAATTCGGAAAGTAGGGAGAAATACCAAATCCCTCTCACCCCTCTTCCTGGACAACTTCAGAACTTCGATGGGAATGAAATTCCTGTCGAGGGGACTGCAGATTTAGATATTAAAATTGGGCGACACAAGGTGAAGCACCCTGTCATAATTGTGACTCCAGAGGGCACACCATGTTTGCTAGGGAATGACATCCTGCATAGATTGTCTCCCCTCATAGATTGTGTAAACAAGGTCCTCTGGACCGAGACTAACCGACCAATAAAATTGAAACATAGTGTCAACCATGTTAGATTAAACGCCACATGCCACATGGTTGAACAAAAACCTGACCAAATTGAATTCCACTTCCAGAACAACCAAATCCCAGACGTGACAGCAATTGCAGTAGGACAACAAACTGGTGATGGGGTGTCCTCTCTATTTCTGAAAATCAACCTTCCTTCCAGTCTAAGGTGGCATTCCACACTGGAAGGGAACACTCTGAAATTCTATACAAATTCACAACCAGAAAATCCTTCTCCTATAGTCCAAAATGATGAGAAATCAGCTCAAAGCTTGGCTGATATTCAGAAAATTGGAGAGAAGTTGTTCATCCCTATTCAGTTAAATGAAGGGAAGCACTCTGTTCTCGCCCGAGTGTGTGTCAAAAACAGTAAGAGCTTCATCAGCGAGGCCATGTTCCGCATACTCCCAAAAGATCTAGCGATTCCCACATTTAAATTGGTAGACAAATGGGAAATGGTCCTGGAAGCACCCAATTCCAAACATCTCCTGCCTAGCAGGTGTATGCTCAAAATGTCCATAGGTAACAAGAGCATCATCCAAGATGTCCCTGCTGCATTTTATTTAGGCAGTGACATGCTAAATCGCTTTGCCATTAGTTTGGACCTAATAAACTTCAAAGCCTGTTCCCGATTAGCGGGTAATCCCATGGACTTTGATGACCCAGAGAAAGCATTTCAGTCAGCTCAACTGCTGCCATATGCAGTTGAAATTCAGATTGAAGAGGAAGTCACCATCCCAGAACGGACCCGACAATTCTCACTGGAAGTAAAAATTAAAAGAGGACAGAAACTGAAAAATCCTGACGCCTATGTTCATGTCAATGCTCATTTCCAACAGCAAGGGTTGGGGGTAAACCCAACACCACTAGTCAATATAGAACACAACACCATTTCAATAGAGGAGGATAACAGCGACCTAAAGAGTATCACTCTGGGCGCAGGCACCATTATTGGAATGGCGGTTGATGACCGACATTTTTCCGTAGATTTAGGTAACTAACTGTCAGGACCAATCTCCAAGGACTGTTTTGACAGTGATAGCGACAATAACACAACACCAGATAGGATCTTCACCCGGCATGGGGGGAATTTCCTGGTGTACTCTTCCTGCCCTTATGGTAAGAAAGATGTGACCTGTGACTTCAGGAAGGATGAGGTGATCTTTCAAGTCCACAAGGACTGCCTTCCCCACCTGAAGCCATCAGTCCAAATCAGTACTTTGACCAGGGACTTCGCCACCCAGCTAGAGGAGGCCGCTGAGATTGCCAAACCAGAAGTATTTCCAGGCTTCAGGCAGATGGTTGAAGAGAGAGTCAACCTAGCTGATGCCTGTGGGACTCTGGAGCAAAAGCAAAAATTGAAACAAGTTTTCTTATATTTTCAAGATCTCTTTGCTGTGGACCCATATGACTGTGTTCGCACCGACATCCACACAACAACAATTCCCGTGGACCCTGGCAAGACTCCAGTGTTTGTGGAGCAATATTGCTTTCTTCTCGCATCAATGGAGTCCCTTACTGAAATAATTAAGAACCTTGAGTCCCGTGGGATAATTCGTCCAGTCCACATCACCTTCTCCAGCATGGGGTCTGGCATGGATTCACATGCTCATGAATATTCCCCGTCGTCAGGCCGGGAATCCTCGGTATAGAAAAAAATCAGTATCAGTTTCGTTTCTGATCTGTCTTTCTTAGTAGTAACCAATCACTGGTCTCTGGGTCATACTGCCCCCAGCCAATGACTGCCCTCTCCCTAAGCCCAGCCTCTGGCAGCCATCCTCAGATTTTTACCGCACGTTTAAGTGTTGGGAGTCCTCATGCTGTAGCTCTCAAGCTTTTGCTGCGTTTTCGCGCTTTTCAGGAGATTTTTCTCTTTTTTCGGTTAATAGAGCCTCAAGCTCCACCGTTTCTACATCCGATCAACGGGGACCCATTTCTGAGTTTTCTACGTCCCTCAAGGGTGAAGATTTCATCGAGTTACGCTTTTGGAGGATTCCAGAAGTTCCGAGGCCTACCCGGACATGGCCCAGGAGAAAGGAAGCTCGACACCCGGGAAGCTGTTCAGGACCTGTCCTGGATGCCACCTTCAGAATGTGTTCAAGGAGGACGGGCATTCGTTATGTCTCTACTGTCTCCATGAGGACAAGACGCACTCAGAGAAGGACTGTGCGTTTTGTGGGAACATGTCAGAGCGGACCATGAAGGCTCGCCACCTCCGTCTCGCCAACTGGCTGGAAGGGAAGAGCCCGTCAGGCGAGAAGAAGAAAAAGAAGTCCGAGTGGTCTTCTAAGTCCTGTGAGGGTGCCCACGGCGACGGGGGATCAACAAAAGTTCAAGCACCGCGAGTCCGCGGGCACCGGGAGCGCTGAACGGTCGGGCTCCTTGTCTGCCAGGCAGGGCGCATCCTCCCCGGTGCCATCAACCATGAGCCAACGCTCTGGCTCGGGCAAGAGGAAGTCCGAGAACTCAGCAAAGCTTCTGGAGAGGCCCCGGTCGATCTCGAAGATTCCGGCAGAGTGGGAGCGAGGCTCGGACCTTCCCCCCAAGGTGAAAGCCCCAGGCGTACAGAAGGTGACGATGGCCTTAATTCACCCTGCTAAGACCTCCATTGAAGATGTTGCAGCGGCCCTGGCTCAGCCTGTGGAGGCTACGACAGTGGAGGCAACCTCAGGATCCAGAGTCTCCCTGCCACCGCGGAGGGGGTCGTCTTTCAAGCCCATTGAGAGGACCCCCACAAAGTCCTCGTTTGAAAATGAGGGGGAGTGGCAAGTGGCCATCATGGATACGGACACGACCTCTGAGGAAGAGCTCATCGAAGTCAGGGAGGAGGCCCAGCCCATCTGGAGGGATCCCGACGAGGGCGACGACGAGAGCGACGGTGTCGCCAACGAGGTTCCTCAAGAGCCCTTGCTCCTGTCGTTTCCGGTGCCTCAGGACACTTTGGCAGCCATTTTGTCAGCGATTCAGTCCTTATGCTCAGAGATAAGGACAAGGTTGCCCCTCCCCTCGACAGAGGTACCTGAGCCAGACCCGATGGGGGAAACAGAGCCGGGACCGTCGGAAAGTCCACTGCATAAGAAGAGAAGGACGCATCCTCCTCCACCTCTCCCACCTCTGCGGCCTGCTCTGCCTTCCCCCGGTCTACTACCCACGGGGATGATACAGGCACGGACACGGCTACGACAGGTACAGATGACGACAGAGGCGACGACGGGACATGTCTCCTGTCGCTCCCTGCTCGGGCGTCCCCGCCCAACGAGATTGGATCCTTCCATGCCATGATTTCCAAGGCATCCAAGCTCTTCCAGCTCTGCCCAGAAGAGAAGAAGAAGGAAGGGTTCCTTTACCAACGGCGCAAGGCTAAAAGGAAGAAGGTCCTCGCCGAACCACTTCTTGATGACATCTGGGATGAGTGGCTCGCCCTCCTCAAGAACCCTGCCACAGCGCCTGCAAAGAGGGACCGGTACAAGAAGAAGTACCGGGTCCCCGACGCTGCCCCCTTGTGCCTTCGGGCGCAGCCTACCCCGGATTCGGTTGTCTCGGCGGCGGCAAAGAAGAAAGCTGGGGGGGCATCGGCCTCGACATCAACTTCCCCGCCGGACTGCGAGGGCAGGAAGCTGGACACGATGGGACGACGGGTCATCGCATCCGCTGGCTATCGTAGCCCACTACAACAGGGAGTTGTGGTTCAAAATCACCCCTCTGTTGGACTTCCTTCCGGACGCCAAAAGGACTGAGGCCCTTGAAATCTTACAGGAAGGGGAGATTGCTTCGGACCACGCCATCACGGTGGCAATGGACATCGCCGACACCGGTTTCCGTCAGTTGGGCAACGCCGTTTGCCTGAAACGACGAGGATGGCTCAAGGCGACGGATTTCCGCCAGGACGTACAAACTAAGGTTTTGGACATGCCCTTCGATGGGAACAACCTGTTTGGGAAGACGGTTGATGAGTCCCTTCAGGTCATCAAGACAGACACTGAGACTGCCCGGGCACCGGCAGTGCTCCAACAATGACGGCCGTCCTTTCGGAGCTCCCGAGGCAGACAAGGTGCCTCCAAGGGATCCGGTGGTGGCTCCTCGATTTACCGCAAAGCGACAAGATCTTCATCTCAGGAAGCCTACAGGGGACGCGGCAAATCAGGTGGTGCCTGCCGTTGTCGACAGGGAGGTCAAGGAGGCCAGGTGGCCTCCAAACAAGATTGAACCGACCGTGGGGTCGGGCCCTCACCGAAGCACCCCGGTGGGAGGCCGGCTGGCGAGGTTCGTCAGCGTGTGGGAGTCCATTTCCACCGACCGTTGGGTGTTAGACGCCCTGGCCCAAGGGCACGCCCTCGAGTTCCAGAAGAAGTGCCCTCGCATTCCACCCGTGGCCAGGAAGGAAAATCACGTCCCTCAACTGCTGTTGGAAGTAAGGGCGATGCTCAAGAAAGGTGCCATCGAGCTCGTCCCAAAGAGGCTTTGGGGCTCTGGAGTTTACTCAAGGTACTTCCTCTTAAAAAAGAAGACAGGAGGATGGCGTCCCGTCCTGGACCTGCAACGACTGAACAGGTACATCAAGGCACAGAAGTTCCGGATGGTCACCCTCCAGCACGTGCTGGGACAGCTGGAGGAGGGCGATTTCCTGTTTTTGTTGGACTTGGAGGATGCATACTTCCACATCCCCATTCTAAAGAGACACCGAAAGTTCCTCAGGTTCGTGGTCCAAGGGCGGCACTACCAGTTCAAGGCCCTCCCGTTCGGATTGAAGTCGGCGCCCAGGGTGTTCACCAAGTGCCTTGCGGGCAAGGACAAGGGACGACTGGCTCCTCCGGGCAAGGACAAGGGAGTTCACCGTGGAGCACACTGCGAAGACCGTCCAGCTGCTCACGGACCTGGGGTTCTCCATCAACTTTCCAAAATCCCACCTGGTCCCGTTGCAAGTCACCCTGTTTTTGGGAGCCAAGCTCGACACAGTGCCGCGGCTGGCCTCGCCGTCGGAGGAAAGGACCAGGACCATCCTGGGCAAAGTGCAGCGGCTGCTGGCCACGGACATGGCCCGGGTAATATCTATCAAGTCCCTCCTCGGGATGATGTCCTCGGCATTTATCTGGTGCGCCTTTGCAGGCTTCGGATGCGCCCCTTATAAGAGTTCCTTGACACCCGCTGCGTCCAGTCGACAGGCAGCTTCGAGGACAGGATCCCACTCAACGAGATGTTCCGTCAGGCGATCCGGTGGTGGGGTACCCGCCCTCATCTGTCGGCGGGCACAGACTTTCAGACCCCAGCTCACCAGGTGACGGTGATGACGGATGCCTCCCTGGAAGGTTGGGGAGCGCACTCCGGAGATCTTCACGCGAGAGGCCTTTTGTAATGCTCACCTGATTCCCACGGAGGCGCTGATCCCGGCTGGGCTGCTATCGTTTCTTCAATTGAGAAGCGTAGAGCTCGGACGACTCTCAGGACTGGGCTTCCTCTTATCAAATGTCTGACTTGCAGGGTATGTTTTCTGCAGGTGGAAGAAAAAGGGTTAATCACCGTTTGATGGGATTCCTTCTCCCACCAATCACCAGTTTCTCCCACAGCCTAGCTTTCTACTTGTCTCAGCGAGCTCTCACCTTAGGCGTATAAATGCTGAGCTCTCCATCCTGCGTCTGGTGCAGGGGTGCGTGGATTCCAGTTACGTCACTGGATGAGTTCAGTGTTGAGGCTCAAGTCTTTTGCGGCCTTAGTTGTGGCACTGGTGCTGGGATGCCGAAGAGCGATGCCGCCGTTATTGCACGAGCTGATGCCTGTAAGTATACTGTAGTCTTTAGGCTTTAAAAGATGGGCACCTCAATAATGTCCCTTTTCCTTTGTTTCAGGCCTCGGGATGCTGTGGGCGTAGTTTTCCGTTGCCGCTGCACGTGCCGATGCACGTAAGTATAATGTTCGTTGGCCGCTTTTAATGGCACATCTAATAATGTCCTTTTTCTAGTTTTCAGGTGCCGGGATGCTGCGGGCTTTATATCCGTTGCCACTGCATGTGCCGATGCACGTACGTATAATGATCGTTGGCCGCTTTTAATGGCACCTCTAATAATGTCCTTTTCCTAGTTTTCAGGTGCCGGGATGCTGCGGGCTTTATATCCGTTGCCACTGCACGTGCCGATGCACGTAAGTATAATGATCGTTGGCCGCTTTTAATGGCACCTCAAATAATGTCTTTTTCCTGTTTTTCAGGTGCCGGGATGCTGAGGTTGATGCGGCCGCTACTGCGCGTGCAAAAACTGGTAAATTAAGATGAATGCGACTGCCTTCATCCGAACCCCTTTTTAATTATGTCCTTTACCTTTCAGGTGCAGAGAAGCTGCCGAAGAGAAGGCCGCGGTTAGCTCCGTTGCAATCACGGATGGATCAGGTAAGCGGGCGCGGCTGCGAGCGAGTTGCACTTTTCTAACCTTATGTTTATTCTTTGCAGGTTTTGCCGGTGACTGGATTCCGGGATCTGGTAAGTATTGTTCTGTGTCTTTCTTCATCCACAGGTTGCTGCGCGGAAGCTGAAGATGACTCTGGACCTGGAATGCAGGAGCCGACTCGGTGAGCGTCCTGCTGCTGCTGCAGAATAACGCAAAGCACGTGTTTTCCATCGGGCGTGGTTTAAATAGCAGAGAAGTGCTTCCAGTGTGTGTTCTTCCACCGGTTCAACCCAGGTAAGAAAAGAGTTCCTGAATGGAGGGAATAGTTCCTCGCAGCCCTGATGGCTGGGGACTTCAACCAGACTGGTTTGTTCTGGGTAAATATGCAGCATGGTCTGCCTCAGGTAAGTCCACCCAAGCATTATTACACTGTTTATCAATATGAGCCCGGCGCCTATGGCGCCGGGACTGAAACCCTTCATGAGCCTGGTGCCAAAGGCACCAGGACACGGTCCAAAGGGCCCCTGTAGGGGTCTGCTGGGTCCGGAGTAGTGGAAGACGGGTCTGCTTCCGAGGGCGCTGGACCAGTCCTGGCCCCTCGGGAGTAGCGCCCATGACACCTTTGGCTCCCGGAGGAGAAGTCACTCCACATCAACATCTTGGAGCTCCGCGCAGTGTTCTGGGTCTTTTCTTCCGTCCCTCAAGGGCAAGGTGGTGAGGATCTTCACTGACAACACCACCACGATGTTCTACATCCGGAAGCAGGGCGAAACCAGATCCAAGGAAGCCCAGGATCTGTGGCATTGGGCCGTCGCCGAAGGGATGTTTCTGGTGCCTTTTCATCTGGTAGGAATAAAAAACACCATCACCGACTCACTCAGCAGAGTGCTGCGCTCGTGCCACGAGTGGGAACTACCCCAGGATCAAGTGGATCGACTCTTCCGACGATGGGACGAACCCCAGATCGATCTCTTCGCGACGGCAATGAACTCCAAGTGCCGGAGGTTCGCCAGCAGGTTCCCCCAGCCGAGGAGCATGGGCGATGCTTTCTAGTTCCCCTGGGACGGCCTATTTCTTTATGCGTTCCCTCCGCTGCCGTTGCTGCTCCGGCTCATCAACCAGATCAAGAGGTCCTGGTGCAGGATGATCCTAGTCGCACCGGCGTGGCTGAGACAGATCTGTTTCCTGGACCTTCTGGACTTGTCAGCGTCCACACCAGTCAAGCTGCCGACGGACGCGGATCTTCTCTCCAGAGAAGGAGGCGCCATTCTTCACCACAACCCAGAGTCGCTGAACTTGCAGGCCTGGCTCCTGCAGCACTAGAGTTTGGAGTGTACGACATACCAGCCGACTACAGAGAGGTTCTTGCGAAGGCCAGGGCGTCCTCAACTCTCAAGTGCTACGGACATAAATGGAAGAGGTTCTCTGTCTGGTGCCGTGCACAGGAGATTAACCCTCTGCGGATTACGGCCCCTCAAGTATTGCCGTACCTATGTCATTGGCCAAGGCTGGACTAGCTCATGCTTCCATCAAGATACATCTGGCCGCCATCTCACGATACACCAGAACTACGGGACGGGCGTCCTTGTGGTCTCATCGAATGGTGAAGGAATTTATGAAAAGATTGTTCCGATCATTCCCGCCAGTGAAGGCCCCTGCCCCAGCGTGGGAGCTCAACATGGTGCTGACCAGGCTCATGGGGCCCCCATTTGAGCCTATGCATTCTGCACCATTGAAGTTTCTGTTGTGGAACACAGCATTTCTCGTGGCCATCACCTCCGCACGACGAGTGGGAGAGATCCAGGCCCTATCTTGCAAGCCTCCATACTTGACTTTTCACGGCACGAGGGTGGTGCTGAGGACGCACCCCTCCTCCAAGGTGCCATCTGACTTCCACCTCAACGAACCCTTGGTGTTGCCAGTTTTCTTCCCGTCGCCTTCGTCGCCGGCTGAGAGGACTCTGCACTCGCTGGACGTAGCTAGAGCGCTGAAGTTCTACGTGGACCGCACAAAGAGTTTTCGGAAGACATCACAGCTGTTTGTAAACTTTGGACCTGTGAATCAGGGGAAGGCTCTCTCGAAGGCTTCCATTTCCAGATGGCTCTCCGGCTGCATCATGCACTGTCACCGGTTGGCAAACCGACCGCTGCCCAGCCGTCCGAGAGCCCATTCGACCAGAGCGATCGCTGCTACCACGGCATTCCTGTCTGGTGTGCCCCTGTTTGACATCTGCAGGGCTACTACGTGGAGGTCGACGCACACCTTCATGAGATTCTACTGCGTCGATCGAGACTCCAGTGAGGAGTCCAGGGTCAGCCTAGCAGTGCTGCGCAACCTGTTTGCTCAAGGTGAGCCTGGTGAGGAGGTAAGAGATGCTTAATGTTGAGTTGTTGTATTGCTTATTGTTGAGCCTGTTGCCACCTCCCGTGGTTGTGCATGTGTATACTGCTATGTATTCTTATATTCATGAGCATGTGAATCCATGCCAGACCCCATGCTGGAGAAGGAACAAGTTACTTACCTGTAACTGTTGTTCTCCAGCATGGGTCTGGCATGGATTCACATGCGAACACTCCCGCCTACCCCTCTGCGGCTCTTCACTTGGTCATACTGCCACTTTACGTGCTACCAAATCTGAGGATGGCTACCAGAGGCGGGTCTTAGGGAGAGGGCAGTCATTGGCTGGGGGCAGTATGACCCAGGGACCAGTGATTGGTTACTACTAAGAAAGACAGATCAGAAACGAAACTGATACTGATTTTTTTCTATACCGAGGATTCCCGGCCTGACGACGGGGAATATTCATGAGCATGTGAATCCATGCCATCCCTTTGCGGGTGGCACTTTAACGCCTGTAATTTACGGTGCCGTGATTAGCGCCTTCCCCAGTCCCATTGAGCCCTATGGGGCAAAAATGGGAATGGGGAAGGGCCATGGCGGCATAGGGAATTACCGCCCCGCCAACCTTGGAATAGGGCGGTATTTCCCCATTCCACCATGGCGGACTTGTTACAACACCGGCACCAACCATCTTGCTAATAGCACCATGGTTTAGCGCCGGGGTTGTAATGAGGGCCAAGGAGTTCTTCTTGGAGACAGGGTTCTCAAATACTTGCTTGACTGCAGTATTATATCAAAAGCATGACAAGGTCAATAAAGTAATCTCCTATGCGAGTAAGACTTTATCCTCTGTGGAGGAAAAATTCAAAAATTGTGAGAAGGGACTCCTGACAACGGTGTGGACATTGAAGAATTACTGTCCGTTTATCCAGGGGGAACACATCATAGTGTTGACTCCACACCAACCTTTGCAATACCTTCAAAGTGACAGAATCCGGGCGAGAAATGTGAGTAATTCCTGAATTACTTCCTGGATTCTGTCAATGCAAGGCTTTCCTGTGGAGGTCAGATATGGCCAAAATAAGAAGAGTCCCCTCGCGCAAGGTCTGGCTGACTTGCATGATTGTGCCAGAGAAAACTGTCTCGAGGACGAAAGTCTTAAAATCAAGGACTACATGGAGGCATACCTTAATTCCCCACACAAAGTCAATGAAGAAGAGAAGTGTGAGGGAATGCCCACTGTCTATGTGTATGGGATCTCCTACCATGTTGACAACAATGGGGAAAAGGAACTTGTGGCCCGCGTGGGGAATGCATGGGTGAATGATGCCCCAGAACCCTCCGCTGGGTACAAAAACGGTCCCCAAAGTAGTCAATTGACATCCTCACTGCTGTCCAACACCAACTCCATGAACTGGTCATAATCACTGATTCAGATTATGTAAAGAACTGGTTCGTGGAGCACGTGGTTAACTGGAAAACCAAAGGCATGCTATGTGCTAATAATAAACCATTAAAACATGGAAAATTAATACAAAATATTGAGGATCTGGTCACCTCGAATGGGATGACCATCTACTGGAAAAAGATCAAGGGTCATTCTGAAGTAGAGGGACCAGACAAAACTGGAAATGACCTAGCTGATCAGCTGGCCAAAACCAGAGTCATCCAAGGGGATCGACTTGAGATCGAGTCCCTGTTGGGGGAAATCCAGGTCACTGCTATCACTAGGTCCCAGACAAAGGCTCACAATGAACTCTCAACTGCACAATGGAGTAAGGAGACCCCAGATGCTGATTTGATTACGGCTCAAAAAGGGGATCCAATAATTGGTAAGTTTTATCAACACATTGAGGACACTGAGAACTTTCCCCTGATGGATACCGATTACATTGGGAAAGAGGACCTCAGAGTGTTGATGAAATGTCCAAAGATGTTCCGAATCCAAGACGGTTTGTTTCTGAGGAGATCCATAGCTGGCCACGACCAGTGGGTGGTCCCCACCTCATTCCGAAGCCTGATGCTAAGTCACGCCCATGATGCGGCCACAGCCGGTCATCGGGGGTTTCATACAACATTAGAAATCTTGCAAGAGGTTGCATACTGTCCACACATGGGGCAGGACCTCGAACAACACTTGAAGGGGTGTCTTGTGTGTGCACAATTTCAGCCAACATCACTCACACACCATGCTCCCCTCCAAAAGAGGGGGATGACACTGCCTTGGTCAGATTTACAAGTCGATTTTATCGGGCAGTGATTCGTTCTTCTAGGGGGAACAAGTACATATTGACCATAACATGCTTGTTCACTAAATGGGTAGAATGTCTCCCGGCCCCAAATTGCAAGGCAGAAACAGCAGCTGCCCTGATGATCAATCACATCTTCTCGCATTTTGGACAACCCCAAAGGATTGAATCAGACCGAGGTAGCACCTACGCTAGCGAAGTGATGACAAAGATGTGGGAGATACTTGGGGTCAAAGGAAACTACACATTGCCTACCGCAGTCCTCTAGTGGTGGTGTTGAGAGGTACAATAAAACAATAGTGAGCATATTAAAAAAGTTTGTGGCAGATTCTGGGCCATGTTGGGACATTGGATTGCCCCTTGTCCTGATGGACATCAGATCTACCCCTTCTCCTGCAACAAAAATTTCTCCATTTGAGCTGATGACTGGACGAAGGATGGTGCTACCCCAGCATCTGCTCTACAGAACCCAAGAGCAGACCTTAATAAATGCCTCTACAACTCATGAGTATGTTGAGAATCTGAGAAAACAGCTTCAACATGCTTTTTCCTATGCTCAGCGGAATCTGAAAGATCTGCAGACAGTATGAAGACTCACTATGATCTCAAGACAACTTAAAAGGAATACCAAGTACGAGACCGGTTCTACTTGTACAATTTCCAAAGGAACCAAGCCAAAGAGCGCAAATTTCTCCCAACTTGGCGAGGCCCTTTTGAAATTGTGGACAGAATCTCACCAGTCGCCTACAGAATCTGCATCCCCAAGGCAGTTTGGCAGAAGGGGAGGACAAGTGGGTCCACATAAACCAGCTGAAGAGTTGCCATCCCAGGCATACTTCGCGGCAAATAGAGGAGCCAACCAGAAACCCAGTGGGGGAAAATCTAGAAATATAGAAGAATCACTAAATGTTCACCATGTATGTGCAAGAAGAGTGTTAAGACCAGAAGTAAACATAGAAGGGGAATATTGCCAAGTATAACCAATGCAAGTGTCCTTCCCACTGCTGACATCCCCAGATGACGTGTGGACACAGTAGTGGGAAAATATCCATAACCATGTTATGTTCCATCTTCTAGCATCTGGACTAAGAATCAACCAAAGGATTACCAAGGAGGACCACTCGGGGGCCAGGAGGAAAGACCCAAGGAGCCCAGAGTGCCGCTCCATACTCCCAACCAGAACCAGCAATACTCCTGACCAGAACAGGGGAAGAGAGCGTGTCGCCTTCAGCACTGACGGGAGAAGCAGCTGAATTCTCCACATGGACAAAAGAAAAAAACATCCCAATCTCCCGACTTCCCCTTGACGGGCGGCAAAACGATTGGCGGCTCTGTGGGATGTATTGACCCACTCTGCTATGCTATGCGGCATCACCCTGCCAGTTATGGGGAAAGAAATAGCAACAATGGCGGCAAATCCCTTGTGCGTGCCAAAAACCTACAAAAAACGTGTGCTTCCGCACACAAAAAGAGGGATGCACAACCTGCCACCCATGGTACATGTGCTGTGGAATAAAGCACAACCTGCAGAAATGTGCCAGTGGACTCCATGACCAGCAAACGGAGTGCAGAGAGAAAAGCAGCATTTTGCAAGCGAAACCCCAAAATGTGCCTACAAATGACATTTGCTTTGTTGCCAAAAAACTCCAAAATGCCCATAACACAACATTTTTCAACATTCAAAATCTTACCTGGTGCTAAAATTCATATATCTAATGAAACATTGTGAACATACAAAGTCCCAATGTGAAGAGTCAAACATTCTTCAGACAAACTGGATTGTCTGAAAACTGACAGCATAAGCCAAAATCTGGGTGCAGTACCCGGGGCTACCTGAATGACAGCAGTCAGAGGACTACTGAGGAAACTTAAAAGGGACCTAAAACTAAAAAGTCTGCTGGATTAGCAAACATAAAAAGGATTGTTGCCAAAAAGGAATTCAGATTTTAGTTGTGTTTTTTCCCACAGATTTTAAGGCCAAGAAAGAAATGTATTTATGTTTGATGTAACAAATTTGGGTTCTGCTGGATTTAAGAAGTTAATTAGCCTGGCTGAAGCTGCAAGAACTGGAAAAGCAGGTTTTTCTCCCAGAAGGAAGGCCTTCCTCTCTGCAGAAACTCACTGGGAGGTGTTAATTGTGGGTTAGGACAGAATCCTTTTTACAGAGAGCGAAGGAGCAATGACAAAGCTGCAGCCCAGGAAACTAGAAGTATGAAGGGGGTCGTAAATGGCCTCTAGAATGAACAAGCAAGGAGGGGGATGCCCTGGACTGCAGGGAGACAAAAAGGGGCCGATCATCTGTTGCTAAACATGAACAAAGAACAAATGTTTAAAAGACTCATAACTTGCTATTAAAAATGGTAAAAAATATAAAAAGGACAGAGTTGTTAATTTTATTTCTGGCTGCACGTGTGAAGAGGCGGTGGAACTGTGTGACATGTTCTGGACAGGAATGGCAATATATGTGGTTTTACTCAAAATGTATTACTGTTAGAATTGTGAACATTTTCATGCATATCCCTATGTTAAACACGCACATTTGTGGAAATGTGCATAACATTTAGAAATTGTGCTCATAGCGAAAAGGCCACAATTCTGTAGAAAGTTGAGGCAAGATCCCACCGCTGCAGGGTTTTGAGGAATAGCTGCTACGTAAGATATAGCATCTTTGTGTGTGATTTCTATAAAGGTGACCAAGGTAGAAATGTACATTTAGTATCAAATCTGATTTTGAGACCAGTGGCTAAAGGGAGATCTCTGAGGGTTGTAAAGCAAATCATAAAAGTGACATCATCCGCCTTGATCCAATCACTCAAATTGCAAGGTGGAGATGAAGTGTGGTCCTATCCCAGCTCACAGCTTAGCTAAGCCGGCACCCCCCCCCCCCCTTTGTGATGTCTTCCTATAGCATTCATAGAGACAGCTGACAACACATAGGGACTCACTGATCCAGCCACTTTCCTGATTCTGGTGAAGCACTCTGATCCAGCATCCTACATCCAGCTTTAATATTCTTCCAGATCCAGATGCCAAGACTCTTGCCAGCAATAGAGAAAATTGATTTCAGCAAGGCCCAAATCCTCAAATTTATTCTGTCTACCCAGTAAAGCGGTGGGTGGTGTGAGAAGGCCTTTTGAACCAGTATCGTGAAATTCTCTGGCTTGCCACCACTAGGCTTGCCTGAGGAACTCGCCATCCAGCTGATTCAAATACCCACAGACTAGGAGGGCAGATCCTGTGCAAATCCGGCGACCGGCATAGCTGATCCAGTACTGTGCCTGAGGTGCTGTCTTTCCTAGACCAGACCAATCCTATGACCAGAGCTAACAGTCCATTTAAAAAACGTATCCTTTGAGTATTAATAGGACGACCTGTGGCCCATAGTATATTTGCATTGTCTTATCCCTATTCGCTTTTTCATAGTTATTCTCTAGTGTAAGCAAACCCATTTGTCATTTTCAAAAGTGCATTTCTGTTTTCCATTCTTGCGCCTTTCTCGCACTAACGACCTTTACTAAAACCTCTATAATTCCCTCAGTTTTTGTGATCGAAACAAAATTTCAACTCCTACTTGTACCTAACATCCATACCTAGCCATAGAACCCAACAAGATTTCAAATGTTTTTGGCTGACTAAATCATTGCTTGTGCTTGTGTGAAACTGTTCAAAGCAGCTCCCATAAGAATTTAGAACAATTTAAGTATTTCTGACCACATTTGGTGTTTTTTCCCAGTCATGTCTAAAGACAATTGTAAAAGCCATCCTGACAGCTGAAAAGTCAATTCCGTGTTTCTCTTGTGTTTTATGGGCGGATGGTGGAACTGATATTCTGTTTGATGTGTGCTATTCCTCAATACCTGCTCTCTCTTCCCATCTCTTTGCCTTCCCTACTGGAGGTGGAGAGGTGTTGCAGGGGCAACCTCTAACCATAGTACTATCTGATCTGAACCAACACAAAAGTATTAAGTTCTGTGCTGCATTTGTTTTGCTTATTACTTATTCCTAGTGTATTAAAGATATTATTCAGGATTCTGTCACCCCATTGGTGATTGTTGTTTATCTATTAAAACATATTGGGCGCTAATGGGTTAACAGCGCCGTAAAAGGCTGCAGCGCTGTTAACCTATTAGCGCCTAATTCCGAGGTCCCTTTGCGGGACCCGACCTTAACGGCTGGTGTAGACCAGCCGTTAAAGTAGGGACCCGCAAAGGGACCTTGGTGCTAATTACGGTGCCGCAATTTGCGGCACAGTACTTAGCGCCTTCCCCATTCCCATTGAGCCCTATGGGGCAAAAATGGAAATGGGGAAGGGCCATGGAGGAAGGGGGAATTACCGACCCGCCAACCTTGTAATGGGGTGGTAATTCCCCCTTTCTCCATGGCGGAGTTGGTAACTTACGGGCATGGACCATGGTGCTAAAAGCACCATGGTCTTCCGCCAGGGTCGTAATGAAGCCCATTGGCCCTCATTAGGACTCCGGCGGAAATCCATGGTGCTATTAGCACCATGGTCAATGCCGGAGTCCGCCATGGCGGAATGGGGCATTACCACCCCATTCCAAGGTTGACGGGGCGGTAATTCCCCATGGCACCATGGCCCTTCCCCATTCCCATTTTTGCCCCATAGAGCATAATGGGAATGGGGAAGGCGGTAAGTACGGTACCGCAAATTGCAGTACCGTACTTACCTCGAGAGTCCCTTTGCGGGCCCCTACTTTAACGACTGGTCTAGACCAGCCGTTAAGGTCAAGTCCCGTAAAGAGACCTCGTAGTAAGGCGTTAAGGGTTTAACGGCGCCAACACCTTTTACGGCGCTGTTAACCCCTTAACGTCTGAGTCCTAATGAGGCCCATTGTGATTATATTTTCAAAACATAAATAAATGTTTACTTTTGCAAACTAGCCTGATTCCTGGTTCTGTGTGACCAGGGGGGTTCCAGGAGAAGGGTGTGATATGAGTGGTATATCGTTCAGAATATTGAACTTATAGACAAAAATAAATAAGGGTTTCAGTTGTGCACTACATGCTGGGCTTTGACTTGGGTGTGTGCCGGATTGAAATCACTTACACATTGTCATCACAACCCTTTTACCATTCATCTCCCCCATCCCAAAGGTCATCCTCATGTCCTTTACCACATGCAGATTGCTTTAAATCCAGATTCTGGACAATAGCTAAACAATCCATGCTCCACCGCCTTCCATCCCATATCACCATGTTCCTTCTACCCACATTTACCGCAGAGATGGGTTCAAAATAGAGAGAGCAGCCTTTCGGTACACTAAATGGTTTCTTTACACGCTCTACATCTCCCACACATATCATCCCCCTCCAGAAGCATTCGCTCAATTCCAATGTGTTCATCCTCAACCAACCAAAGTGGGAATAGTTAAGAATGCGTCTTCCTACCCCTCATCGTCTCAAATGGATTTACTCCTGTGAACCCATGTAGCATGTCTTGGAACTCTCTCATCCTTTCCTCCACACTGTTCTTCCAGTCGCAACCATAGGTGAATGCCAATTGAATGGTCTCCTTAATAATGCAGTTGGTCCGCTCTACGAGGCCATTAGCCTTGGGATTGTAACAAGCATTGCAGTGATTCTCAAAATCATTAGACTCTAAATATTCATGCATCTCCAGCGACACAAGCTGAACCCCATTATCAGAAATTATAAACTTAGAATAACCTTCCATAGAGAACAACCTCTCCATAAAATCAATCATGCACTTCGTTGAAATGCTTTCCACAAACTCCACCTCAAACCACCTCAAGCCATAGTCCACTACTACGATGGCAAATTTATGTTCCTGCCCCAACAGATTCATGTGACCGATTAAACCAATAGCCACTTTCTCATATGCCTGCTCTGGGACATCTACACTACCAATCCTAATCATCTGAGTCTTAAACAAACAACTTATCACTAGCCCCACAAGGAACACACAATCCCACTTCCTCATTCACCATATTATCCATACCAGGCCACCAGATCTGTCCCTAGATCTGTGTTTGGTTAAACTCTTATCAAGATGTGCACACTTAACCAACTCTCTCCAAAGCGTGTTGGGGGATCCAGCTTTTCACCTCTTGCCAAGCCCCACACCGAGCTGCTCAACCCGTCCCTTTCCCTGTAAAATGGTGAACTGACCTCCTCACCAGTGTGCCAACCATGCTTGGTTCTAACCACAGCCTCCTTCAATTCCATATCACATTCAATGCCCTACAACCAACCCTCCTTAGAAAATGCACAGTCCACGGTGTTCAGCACCTGTGCAATCCACTCGTCACACTCCACCTTCACCCTCAGCAGAATCCATCTGGGAGACCTCGACAATCTGCCACAGGATTGCAAATACCTGCTACAAATTTCACCACAAAGTTAAATCCTTGCAGTGCCAACAGCCATCTGGCTATTCTTGGTGTTGCCAAACCAGATCCCCTTATGCTAAAGCCCAATAGCATGCCAGGCTCTCATGCTCAATGGTGTAATATCTAGACTCCGTCACCATCAAGGTGCATGATGCAAATGCTACCGGAACCTCCACCCCTTTTCTGGACTGATTAAGTACTGCACCCAAAACCACGAGCACATGCATCCACAGTAATTATCATCTTTGGCAAGGTATTGAATCTCTGCGATGTGGACACATTATCCACTTTCTGTTTCATCCTCCTGAACACCTGCTCTTCCTTACTCCCCCACGCAAACGCTGCCCTCTCCTTCAACAGATCTCTCAATACTACACACTGCTGAAAAGTTTGCACACATTTGGCATAAACTTCCATCAAACCCATGAATTATCTCAACTCATTCTTTTTTGACAGTGATTTGATCTCCAAAATGGCATCTATAAAATCCAGGCAAGTTTCCAAACATGGACCAGACCATCTGGGACCCATAAATGGCACCGGATGTACTTTAAATTGGCATTTTTCTTTGTTTACAGTCAAACACTAAAATATCATCCTAAAAGCATCTTATCCCAGGAACATAGTTTAATATAATTTCCATGATCTTCTGAAAGACAGCAGGTGCTGATGACAGACCAAAAGGCAATCTTTTAAACTAATACGCCCCCATGGGTGTAATAAAAGCTGTCAGTGAGCTGGTCATGTGATGCAGATCCACCTGATGGTAGGATAATGACAGGTTGAGCCTGGAGTACCATTACGTCACCTCCATAGTTCTTAACATCTCATTCATTTTGCGTAAGGTATGTCTGTTGACCAAGATATTGTGATTCAAATCCCTTAAATCAATGCATAACCTGATCTGTCCATCCGGACGCTGAGTTGCAACAATAGGAGAACGCTATCATCTACACTCAATGGGTCCAATTAACCCCTGCTCGCACACACCTTGCAACACCATCCTAACCTTTTCTCACACCGCCAATAGAAGATCCCTCACCTTAAGCATGCACGTCATAGTGTTCTCCACCAACTGAATTTTGTGACAGTATTGTGTAATCTACCAATCCCTTTGCGGAACATATTACTGAATTTCCTCCCCACATCATCCATCAACCGCTCAGTCTTGTCTTTGACGACCATCCTCACTTGCAATTCTTTTCCAGGATGTAATCCAAACCAAGTTTTCCCTTGCGCTTCCACCCCAGCAGACAATCATTTTTAGCCCCTACGTACACTTCTGCATGAATGTTTTTGCTACCATAAACAACATCACACCAAAAAAAAATCTGAATGTCAATCTTACCTCCACCATATGCTTTTGGCTGAATGTCAGATGTGCGCAATGTCTAGATCTTGTCACCCCTGATTTCCCTATACTTCTCCTCAGATATAATGGTGTAAGGTGAACCTAAATCCACAAATGCTTTATTAGCACACACAGCCACCACAATTTCTACATTGGGAGGGGTGTATTCCCCCTCTTCATCTTTTTCCACTTCACACACCATGTAGACGATCTTGTTCGCCCACTCCTGTTTCTCCTCCACCACGCACTTAATATTTGTCTCAACCTCTAGCGAAATACCCAATTCTTCCACACTTCCTGCACTCCACTCTCATGACAGGACACTCCTTGGGATTAAGCGCATGCTTCTCAAATCCATATCTCAGGCAATGCCCATTACTCATCATTTGTTGGGGAACTTGACTACTTCCCCCTGACCTGTTGTACCTTTTTACTGCACACACTGTTGACTCCTCCCAGACGTAACCTTATCACTCCCACTATCTTTCATCACTTACATGCTCTCCTTTCCATTTTTTGCATTCACTTCCTTCAAGCAGCTGCTTGTTAACTCCATCCCCTTGGCAATATTCAAAGCATCCTGTAAAGGAGGGTTCTTCGCCTGCCATAACCATTCCTGAATCTTGGGATTGGATATATGCATCATTTGCTGATCCCGGATGTACTCATCCTCCCGCCCCGTAAATTCACATGATGCCAACAACCCTCTCAAATCAGCCGCAAACAAATCCACCTTTTCACCAATCCCTTTCTTCCTTGAAAAGAATGTGTACCTTTCCAACACAACAATTATTTGTTTGTCATACTGAGCCTCCAGCTTCCTCATCGCTTCACCATATAATCCATCACAATCCCCGCTCCCACCATCTTCACCATCAGCCCCTTGTACATCTGGTAACTTTTTATCACCCTTACTGACTCCCACCGGACTGGCAGCTCACCAGTGATAGCCAAAAACCTGGGAGGCGGGTCCAAATTCTGCATGGCAATAACTGACAGTCTTAACAAATATGGCCAATGCACACTGTTAGGAAAGATTTCATATTAGAATGTACTTTTTCCTCCATGTGTCAACCCCCAAACTTTTTTCTGCTGTTTTACACCCTGATCTAACCTTTGCCAGAGAAGCACAGACCTCATCCGCACTCCTCTGGGCTTTCGCTCACTTCTTATGGGGAAACTGACATGCCCTTAAGACAGTCAGTACTGGGAGACTTTGTTTCCCTTAGTCCTTTCCTCATGTTGCAGCTTTTGTGCAACTTGTAACAAGAGGGCAATGTAATTTACTTTACCGCACCCTGGTATTGGTGGCAGCTATCGTTTTTCTTATGTTTTGAACCCTTTCTTGACATGTTATCTGCGCTTACCGCGTTTGGCACAAATAGGTGGCCTGGCTCCAAAATGGCCATGGCACGAAGTTCTTTGTCCTGTCCTTTGGCCATCTTGCCCCTTCACCCTCCCCAGGTCGAGCCGACACGGGGCAGTCCTTATTTGGTCATGCACTTTCCCGGGAAACCCCAAAGCTTTTGCGGGCTTCTGCATGCCTTGTGTGTGCTTCCAAGATGTGGGCTGGGATGTCTGTTCCCAATACACATCCTGGGTGCCAGAGAGTCTGAAGTGTCTTGAATGCCTGGGACCACCGTGGCCCGTGATTGGTCCATGTATGGAGTGAGTGTTTGTGAGCAGATCTCCCATTGTGTCCTCTCCGGTTTGGCGCGAAGGGAACTTTGGATAAGAGGAGGCAGAGAACACCACTACCATGTCGATCTCCTGAGTTCACACGAACAAAAGATAAGGAGCCAAGTATCCGGCAACAAGAAGCCAAGTCGAGGAACCGCTGGTGACCCGCTGGAAGGTTTGGCACCCGGAGCCTGCTGTCGTCCTGCGAGACCCCTCTGCATCTGATCGTCCTAGAAGGTCTGCGAAGGCGCTTCGACCCATTGGAATAGTGGGACCAACTATTCTCGGCACCTTCATCAAACCCTGCAAGTAAGCCTCTTCGGAAGTATCCCTGGGCCAACCAGGACATTTGCTCTGTCACTACCGTGGTTTTGAGGAAGCCCTCGAAACTTGGTATACTGCTTTCTCTGTGTCCATGGCACCCTCACACCGAATTTCGTACACTTGGCACTCCCAGGTCTGTAGTGAGACGAGTGCGCCCGGACCAGAGTAAACGCGGTTACTGTGTTGCCTTGCTATGGCAACGACCTGTGCAAGTTCGCTGCACTTGTGACCCCCTTGACCCTGAAGCCTGCTACCACCGAAACTACACGGTGTCAAGACGTCCTGATTGTCGCATTCGAACCTGCCAGCAAAGTGGACTGTACTGGCGAAGACTGGGTCTGCCTGCGTCGGGGACTGGTGAGTAGTCCATACCCCAACCGGTGGACCCTAGCGCAGGAGCCCATTTTTCAACACAAAGTGGCCCCTGAGGGCCCGTTTCCTTTCCACCGCTTTTGCGAAATAGCGACTCCATCCCGCACTCTCAACCTGCCACTGCCCGCAAGTGGAGGTCCTGCTTGAACAGTGGGGACTTGTTCTACATCAACCTTATCCACCTTCCTGAGCTGCTAGTGACCCTTGAAGAGACCCTATTGTGTCCATTGGCACAAGCGTGTGCATGTACTGTTGAGCATAAGGCTCCTCTCATCGTAGGGTTTGGACTGCCTCTTAGTTAGGTGTATTCTTGATGTGGAACGTGGTCTAAAGATTACTTGCACTGCCTGTTTTCCTCCCCATCTAGGTGGTCTCCATATTTCGTGCTTCTTAATCCGTTAGACCCAGTGGCGTCGCTAGGGGGGAAACCTGGGGGGGCCGGGGCCCCGCCTGTGACACCCTGTGCCCCCCCCCCCTTGTATCCCCCTACCTAAGACGAGCAGTGACCATGTTCTCCCTCTACTTTTGTCTGTGCCCCCCCTACTTTTGTCTTTGGCCCCTTCTGTGCCCCTCTTAAATTTGATTCCTGGCGACGCCACTGGTTAGACCCCTCTGGTCTTGTATATATATATCGTGTTGATTGTGATGTGTTGGTTTACTTTAGTATTATTGTGATTCTTTGCTATGGTCTATATTACAAAGGCCTTGTAATAAATGTGTCTATATTTTTAATATAACACATGTCTGGAGTAATTTGTAAGTGTTTCTCTGGGGAGACTGGGTGGGGGGGGGGGTTCCTGGGGTTACATCTGAAAGAAGTCACTGGTACAGATTGCAATTGGCCATTTCTCCTGGCCTTTGCTCTGTGCCGGCTGTGCCTCCCAGCTGGGGGCCATCACTTGCTTTGATACCAAAGCAAATGACTCTTGCTGAGGCGGTCTTGCTCGCTGCACTTGCTCGCTACCACTGGAAAATACATTTACGCCCCACCACTTTAAAAGTTCACCAGCCGCCACTGATTACACCATTTGAGCAAATATAGCATGCAAACACAAACCCTCTAGTACCGTTCAGGTGTGATACACACCAAAAAATGTGACAAAATATGTTTGTCCCTGTATAGTGAATAAAACATAGATAAACATAATAAAAAAAAACGGACCTATTCCATTTGTTAAGATTGAGGAATAGCATTCTGGAAGCTTAGACAACGACTTTACTTCAAAGAGATGCGGGGGACAAGCAGACTTCAGCAGAAGGTACTGGGGTGACTGGGAGAGACGGTAAAAAGAGCAGGCAACCGGGGTACCAACACAAAAGAGGTCCACGGTGCAGATGCCCAAAAGGAAATCTCCAGAGTTGCCTGTAGGCCAGTCCACCACTGCATGTCCCCCAGGCTTAATAATAAAGACAGCAACATATATTTTTGCAAGCTAGACATTGTTTTGAAAGAAAAAAATATTTAAGTGATACATTGCTTTATTTTTTACTGAACAAGATGTTTCTGGAGTTTCAAAAGCATTTACCTATTAAATATATGTATGTTTGTCGCATTGAACTGATTTGCTGTGTTTCTCCAGTAACAGTATCAATGATGGCGGCCTATGTTATCCTGTATTCTTCTACCAGGCGTGTTTGTACTTCATGCCTTTCAAGTGTGCATTATATAAATACCCAAATGAATTGAAAATAAAAGGCATCACGCTCCCTTGGTATCTTTTTTTTCCTCATGGACCAAAACAGAATCAAAGCATTTTGCTCTAAAAGCAATCCTTGACATCTGTTTCCACTCAGTACATTTTAGAGCAACAATGATATGCTCCAGGGCACATGTGATAAAGGATGTTCACATGCTTCTTGAGTGTTGAAGGTACTCAGTCTTCGGCAATGTGCATCGTAGCTGACTGAAGTGTGCGTTACTTACTACGTTCCGCTGAAAGAAAATACAAGCATACGTCTCCCACCTCTCACGGTCGTGCCTTGCTGTAGAATCCCATCGACCCCCTCCATGTCTTCATGTTTTAGTGGGATTTTTCAGGAGAGTGAATCCATTTTGGAAGTATGTTTCTCTTCAGACGCTGATGAGCATGATTCATTTAATGAAATTGCACTGAATTTTGGTATACCTTATCTCAATTTCTCCTTGAATGATATAGAAAGGGGGCCAGTGAGTGGCTTATAAAGTTTGAAGGTTTCATTTGGAAACTGCATCCGGGTATTTATTTATTTGCATTTTTAAAGCGCCCACAGAGCCCCGGGGGCATCGAGGCACTGTTACAGTAATATGTCTCTTAGTTGCCTATTTATAACGCGCTGAACACCGGGAGGTTTCTAAGCATGCACCGGAGATCGAACCTGTGCTGCTTCGTGTCCTCCTGTTTCCAAAGAGAGCAGGTTGCTGCTGAGCTATCCTCCCAGGTTATTCTGGGGAATAGGATACATAACATTCAAGTACCTGTCCTGAATAAAAAATCATCATGGGCAAAATATCATCACCGTTTCTACTGCCTTATGTCCACTTTTAGAAACTTGATGCTCCCCTCCCACTAGAATATCCTCCACTGTGTGACACATTAAATATTTCCCCTAGTGTGAAACCAAGTAGATGGACGTACATTACATCCACAGACCTTAACTGGGTCGTCATGTTCCCTATCACCTACCTGGACCAACGGTTCAGAACATGTACTGGAGGGTGATAAGGAGGCCTTTGGATTTCTGACCCTCTTTAAAAACTAGTCCTGCACAGATCTGGCCTGTCCCCTAAATTCCTCACATATAGCCACCATGCCTTTCCTTCACTGTTCAGGAAGTGACCAATTGCACAAGACCCTCAGCACAACAAGGTTGTGCAAATGTTACAGGTGGCCTTTACAAATCCAACCTCTCACAACTCATGGGATAACATAACACATTCTTCACATTTCCCCTGGTTTATAGAAAACCACATGCGTGTAAAGCAAGAAGGCATTCAAGCGTTCTCACCTTTGTTAAATGGGTGGTTTACACCTAGCCACGGAAACCCCACATACCCCTGCTTGCCCACTCTTATCAACAATCCCTACTTGGAGCCTCGAGCACCGGCTAAGGCCGATGAAAATGCCGCCAGTTGGACCATCTGCTGTTATTTACTTCTCCAGTAAGTTAGTATGCATAACGCTGACCACACAGCATGCTTCCTGTTAACATATGTCTCCGCTCATGATAGTGAAACACGGAAAATATGGTAGGGCTGTGCCCTGAAACCCACATGCAGAGTCTGACTCTGGCCTGACAAGACTACATGTTTGGCCTCACAGCCCCTACCACCTGTCTCCCACACATGATTGGCTGCAAAGGTGCTGAGGATGTATTGTCCTGTTTCTCAAAAGAATAACTTGGCTACCCATGTCCCTGAAAGCAAATGTGTCACGCCACCCGCGCCACTTACATGTTCGAGGGGTCGGGGTCTTCGGCTCCGGCAGTCTCCCTTCCGGAGATTGTATCCACGCTGGCGTCTTCGCCGGCATCCCACGGTCTGGGCTCCCGGTTCCCTGGGCGCAGCCATTGTGAATGTCCAGCGCATGCGCGATCGTCAGCGTCCGACGTTCCGCGCATGCGCAGTGACAGAGGCTTGCGCTCCAAGCCTTGTACTGGCCCCAGGCTATGTATAGCCACCGCAGACCCGGAAACAACGCGTCTCAACGTAGTTGTTTGGTCGTGTATGCGCTCCTGGGGGTCTGCCTTGCCTGTGACCCTGGTTCCTGTTCTTGCTTCCCTTTGAGCCTTGACTCTGTGTTCCCTGGTTGCCCCAGCCTTGTACCTTGGGGCCCCAGTCCTGCTCCGGTTACCTGCTCACTCTGGTTTTCCTGCCTGGTCCATGGTTCCTTGTGGTTCTTAGGTTGTTCCTTGCCTGGGTTCCCTTAGTCTTGTCCCTTTCTTTGTTTTCCTGGGGTCTGGTCCTGGGGTGGTTTGGTTCTGGATTCCACTCCCTCTTTTTTCCTTCATTTCTTGGAGGGTCAGCTTTCGCAGTCCCACATTCCTTCAGTCATCTACTGGTCTTGTGCCCTGCTGGTATCTGTGGCCGTGACAACATCCAAAGAATTTACCGAAGATCCGACCATTGATCAACTAGTTCTGCAACAGACTTCACCAGGCCTTCTCTGTCAGTGTTTACACTGTCCTGACGTCACGATAACCAGACAAGTGCTATCCGTGGCATTGGGAGCTGGTTCAGCTCAATCCCGTCATTTAGTGTCGGGAGGGTGTTGGATTAGTACCCTGCGACGCTCTTTTCATCTTGCGAAGATTCACAGACAGACTGGCAGCCTCATCTCCTCGCTCCCCAGGAAGAAAAGGTAACCAGCAATCTCATGACGCCTTGTATAACAGATTGAGAAGCCTCTCTTCCAGCACCGACATGGATGACATGCAAGTACTTTGTGAAGAACTTCGGGCCATGCGTTTTGAGATGACCACCCTTCATCAGGAAAACGACACCCTTCGACAAGCCATGGGTCGGGGATTGAATGTTGCTCCACAGCCTGAGAGTTCTATGGCCCACACTACTCCTATGAAGTTTGATGGTGATCCACGTCGAGTGGCAGAGTTTTGTACCCATTGTAAAATCCATTTCCAGTTTCGGTCAAGCCATTTCAATCAAGATAAGGCTAAGATTGGGAAAATCCTTGGTAATCTAACCGGCAACGCTCTAGCTTGGGCCGCTCCTCATGTTTCCTTCAACCATCCCTTGTTGAGTGATTTTACTGCTTTTGAGAAGGCTTTTTTGGATGTCTTAAAACCGCCAAACTTGGCAGCCGTAGCTCAGAACCAGTTAATGGATATCAAACTGGGATCCGGTGACATCATCAACTACATTAGTCGGTTTCGACAGCTCGCAACTGACTCATTATGGCCCAAAATCACACAGAAAACTTTGTTCCGTCGTGGTCTACGAGACGAATACAAGGATGAATTGCTGGATATTCCAGAGCCGGAAACTGTACCCGCATTGTTGGATCAGGTCCTCCGTATCGACCACAGACTGGCAGAAAGGAGAAGTGAACTTCTTCGAATGGAAAGATACCATCCGGGGCTATCAGTACCCCCTTCTGGGTCGGCAACCTCAACTGACGGGGGACCTCAGCCTATGCAACTGGGAGCTATCCGAGGACCGTTATCGGAGGCTGAGAAGAAGAGAAGGTGCCAGCAAAACCTATGTCTGTACTGTGGAGGAACTGGACATTATCTGGGAACCTGTCCACTGCGTCCTATTAAGAAGTCGGAAAATTAACGGGCCCGCTGTGTGGTGAGAAGTCAGCGGTGGGCCGTTTTTTTGAATCAGACCTTCCACCCATGCAATCAGTGCCCTTGTTGTTCTTGGAAGTCGGTATTGCATGGCAAGGGAAACGCATTAAGACAGTGGCTCTTCTAGATTGTGGTGAATCGGGCAATTACATCGATGTCACGTTTGCAGTTACCAATGGAATCCGACTGCATCGCAAGGAACACTCAGCAGTGGTAGAGGTTATCAATGGTATGCCATTGTCTTCAGGTCCTGTGTGCCAACATTCTGGTCAGTTATGGCTATCTGTGGAGGGACATCTTGAACGGATTTCCCTGGATGTAATCGAGTCTCCCTCCTTTCCAGTAGTACTCGGTTTGCCTTGGCTGCTTTATCACAATCCACAGGTTAACTGTACCTCCCGAACCCTGGTCTTTTCTTCTGCACGATGCTCGCAAGAGTGTTGCCCTTGTGGTACCTTCCCGGCAGAATTTGGCTTAGGGTCATCCACTCCCGGAAATACCTCCGTCCACCTATGTGTTACTCAGTCTATACCTCAGGAATATGCTGGTTTTCTTAAGGTGTTTTCCAAGCCAGAAGACATTCTGTTACCACCTCACAGACAGTTTGACTGCTCCATTGATATTCTACCTGATGCTGTCATTCCTCATGGCAAGATCTATTCTTTGACACAATCTGAAAGAAGTGTCCTTCAGGAGTACATTGAGGAATGCCTTAAGAAGGGTTACATTGTACCATCTAAATCCCCTGCAGGATTTCCACTTTTCTTAGTCAAGAAGAAGGAAGGTACTTTGCGCCCTTGTAACGATTATCGCCAACTGAACGAAATCACGTGCAAAGACAGATACCCCCTGCCACTCATCCGGGACATCATTGAATCATTGAAATCTGCTCGGATCTTCACCAAGTTGGATTTAAGAGGGGCCTACCAGCTGGTGCGGATTAAAGGAGGTAATGAGTGGAAGACGGTCTTTAAGACTCCCTTTGGGCATTACGAGTATAGGGTAATGCCGTTTGGTCTCTGCAATGCCCCAGCCGTCTTCCAACAGTTCATGGATGTTGTCTTTTCTGATCTTGTCGGAGTGTCAGTGTGGGTATATCTGGACGACATCCTGGTTTTTTCGTCTACCCGCATGGCTCATGTCGGACATGTTCAGGAGGTCCTTCGTAGGTTATCTGCCAATCATTTGTATGCCAAGGCCGAGAAAGGCCAGTTTCATCAGGAAAGTGTGGAATACTTGGGTTACGTAATCAGCAGCACAGGAGTGCGGATGGACCCCACAAAGCTGCAAGCCATACGGGAATGGAAACAGCCCCATGATCTTAAGGCACTGCAGCGGTTCCTGGGCTTCGCTAATTTCTACCGACGCTTCATTCCTCATTTTTCTCACTTAACTGCCATGTTGACTCATCTTACCAGTGACAAGATACCTTTTTTCTGGGATTCTCAGGCTGAAGTGGCGTTTCAGGAATTGAAAAAGGCCTTTATGTCTGCACCCATTCTGAAACATCCTGATAACGACAAACCATTCTTAGTCGAAACAGACGCTTCCGATTTTGCTATTGGTGCAGTCCTGTTGCAACACGATCCAGATACTGAGACGGAACATCCTGTGGCATATTATTCACGGAAACTATCTCCCGGCGAAAGAAACTACGCAGTAATTGAGAAGGAACTCTTGGCTATAAAAGCAGCCTTCAAGGAGTGGCGGCATCACTTGCTGGGTGGTAGATATCCGGTGCAAGTACGCACCGACCACTGCAACCTCTACTTTTTACATTCCTTGCTGTGTAGAACCTCACGGCATGCACAATGGGCCTTTTTCTTTTCTCAGTTCGATTTCATGGTGACTTACATACCCTGCTCTCAGAAGGTAAAGGCCGATGCTCTGTCCCGATCCTTGGAGAATGACATTGACAGAGCCAAGATCAAGGAACCCTTAATTGCTTCAAAGCATTTCCTGTCAATGTTGACTCCCCATCTTCAGCAACTCTTAGATGCCACCCTGATGGATCCATCCAAATTTCAGATTCTGCAACAATTTGACACCTGTGAACGCAACAGATTACTTTTCTTCAAGGATTGCCTGTATGTTCCCACTTTAGATTTTCAGAGGACTGTCCTTCAGAATTGCCATGATTCCACTGTCTGTGGTCATCGAGGGGTCACGACCACCCAGGTATTGGTTGCTCGACAATTCTGGTGGCCGGGATGGGGCAAACAGGTTAAGCAATATGTGGATTCCTGTCCTGCTCAAGTGAAGATTCCACGCCAGGAGCCCCTTGGTCTACTGCAGCCTACACCCACGCCACTGTACCCTTGGCATACCATTGCCACGGACTTCATTGTTGAATTACCACTCTCTGAAGGGAATACGTGTATCATGGTAGTGGTGGATTGTTTCTCCAAGCTGGCTCATTTTATACCTTTCCCGAAAATACCTACGGCCTCCAAGATGGCACGGCGTTTCTTGCATGAGGTGTATCGTCTTCATGGCCTTCCTGAGAAGATTCTGTCGGACCGTGGTTCTCAGTTTATTTCTTCTTTTTGGGATCAACTGTGTCGTCATTTGGACATTCAGCGTGCTCTGAGTTCCAGATACCATCCCCAAACCAATGGGCAGACGGAGCGTACCAATCAAACCCTTGAACAGTACCTGCGATGTTACGCCAATGCCACTCAAGACAACTGGTCGAATTGGTTGGACACTGCAGAAGTAGCTTACAACAACGCTGTTCATTCTGCTACCGGACTCAGTCCCTTAGTTTGTTCTGTTGGCCTGCATCCCAAGTTGCTGCCCATTCGTCCGGTATCGCCGAGTACCGTTCTGACGGCTGATGCCATGGTGGCTCTTATCCGTGATCAACATCATCTGGCGGCCAGTACCTTGGCAGAGGCACAAGCACGTATGAAGGCTCAGGGCAATAAACGGCGGAACCCAGAACCCGACCTTCGGGTTGGTGATATGGTATGGCTATCCTCCAAGATCTGCCTGTTTGCAATTTGCCCATGAAATTGGCTCTCCGTTTCTTTGGTCCCTTTCGTGTCACTAGGCGCATTTCCCTAGTAGCCTTTCGTCTGTCATTGCCCCGCTCCTGGCGGATACATCCTGTTTTTCACATCTCTCTTTTGAAAGCCTGTGTGCCCAATGTTTTTGGCCACACCTGTTCTCGTCCTTCTCCGGTCTTGGTTCAGTAAGTCCCGGAGTTTGAGGTGCAGGAGATTTGTGATTCACGGATTAGGCGTGGGATGCTCCAGTTTTTGGTCAGCTGGAAAGGTTATCCTGCTTGTGACCGCACTTGGGAGCCTCGCTCCTTTGTGCATGCCCCCCGCTTGGTTCAGGACTTCTTCCTCTGCTATCCCTGGAAGCCTGGTGCCCCAGGGTTGTCTGGGAGGGGGTATGGTGTCACGCCACCCGCGCCACTTACCTGTTCGAGGGGTCGGGGTCTTCAGATCCAGCAGTCTCCCTCCTGAAGATTGTATCCATGCTGGCGTCTTCGGGCCGGGCTCCCGCCTCCCTGGGCGCAGCCATTGTGAATGTCCTGCGCATGCGCGATCGTCAGCGTCTGACGTTCCGCGCATGCGCAGTGACAGAGGCTTGCGCTCCAAGCCTCGTTCTGGCCCCAGGCTATGTATAGCCACCGCAGACCCGGAAACAACGCGTCTCAACCCGGTTGTTTGGCCGTGTATGCGCTCCTGGGTGCCTGCCTTGCCTGTGTCCCTGGTTCCTGTTCTTGCTTCCCTTTGAGCCTTGGCTCTGTGTTCCTTGGTTGCCCCAGCCTGGTCCCTGGTTCCTTGTGGTTCTTAGGTTGTTCCTTGCCTGGGTTCCCTTGGTCTTGTCCCTTTCTTTGTTTTCCTGGGGTCTGGTCTTGGGTGGTTTGGCTCTGGATTCCACTCCCTCTTTTTTCCTTAATTTCTTGGAGGGTCAGCTTTCACATTCCCACATTCCTTCAGTCATCTACTGGTCTTGTGGCCTGCCGGTATCTGTGCCAGCGACAACATCCAAACAATTTACCGAAGATCCGACCCTCGATCAACTAGTTCTGCAACGGACATCACCAGGCCTTCTCTGTCAGTGTGTACACTGTCCTGACGTCACGATAATCAGAGAAGTGCTACCCGTGGCGTTGGGAGCTGGTTCAGCTCAATCCTTTCATTTAGTGTCAGGAGGGTGTTGGATTAGTACCCCGCGTCGCTCTTTTCATCTTGCGAAGATTCACTGCCAGACTGGCAGCCTCATCTCCTCGCTCCCCAGGAAGAAAAGGTAACCAGTGATCTCGTGACGCCTTGTATAACAAAATGAGACATTCTAGTAGGCTGCAGTGCACAGGGGAAGGATGACAGCCCGAATAGTCTGACTAGTTTGTGTGTTTAGGGCTCTTACTTAAATTGGTTGTCAAGCAACCCCAGTGACTATAAATGTAATTTATTTATTTATAGCTTGCAATCAGCTCCTGTTGCATGCAGGCCATTCACATGCCTACAGTGCATATGATTGTGATGTTATGTTATGTTGTTATGCCATGTTATGTTTCATTATGTTATGCTGATTTATACCACTGCCATTTACATTTATTTATTTATGTGTTTATATAGCACTGCAGCCCGCGGGCATCAGAGCGCGTACCATGTAAACAAAAGACGCAATTAGCTCAGGACAACATGAAGGGTGGTCTCAAGGTGATCGTGATTGATGAGCGAAAGGTTAAGTGAAACTCATTTGCCTACCAAGTGATGTGTGACATACAGCACAGCAATGGCTGTTTGTGAATTTTTTTAATGGATGGTGTAAATGTTTGTCCCAGATATGGGACACCGACAGTGAATGAGCGTAGCGAGGGAGCCTACCCCAATCAAGGAGTTTTAGGGGGTTCTCCCCCCGTGAATTTTCTTTTAAAAATGGGTTAAAATGGTGCATTTTAGAGCACACCTTTTAGAAAATTGGGTACAAAGCCAAACAGTTTGCAATTGGTTTTGTAGGGTAACTCCTGAAAAAATCTAAAACATGCAAGTCATCAACAGTGCACAGGAGCATTTATCCAACACATGTTCATGATGCCTTTTCCCAACATGTGTGCCAGTACAAATCAATTTCACACTGGCTGTGCCCATACATGTCCATCCTGACTGCACCATTATACCGTAGTATTCCCGTTTAAAAACATACTCATGTTTGCTTTGCACATAATGGCAGTAATGATACTATAAGAAAACATGTCCATGTTTGTTCTGCCAACATATGGCAGTATCCCCATGTAAGAACATACTCCAGTTGGCTTTTCCATTAAAAATGAATGACAAAGTCCAAAGTGGCTGCCCTAAAATGCCAGTCGATCTACATAATAACACTTATCATGCTTGCTTTATTAAAGATGCCCAATACAAAATGTCATACCGCAATAAGAAATGGCTAGACTGGTTGCATAAAATTGCCAGTCATGCTTCATAATAACACTTACCATGCTTGCTTTATCAAAGCTGCCCAATTTAAAATGTCATACCACAAGAAGAAATGGCTAGACTGGCTGTATTAAAATGTCACTCTAGCTACATAATAACACTTCCCATGCTTGTTTTATCAACCATACCCAGTAAAGAATGCCATGCCTGCTCCATGGTGCACCAGCGCCATGCACTCAGAGATAATCACATTAATGATGAATGTGATATGTATGAGTGCGAGGTGCTTGGGGTCCAGGGGGCAGTTGTGTGTCAGGAGCTGGGTCAAGGGTACAGCCATGGCATTTTTTACTGGGCACAAAAATAAAGAATGCAATGCCCAGCCCCTGAGGCGACGAGTGCCTCACAGGCACACATTAATTGTGTGCGTGCTAGGTGCTGCTGGGCCCAGCCATAGTATGTTTTATTATGCATCTATCAGATGCCCATTAATACATGGCACTCCTTCCTCCATTGCCCGCCAGTTCTTCACATGCACATATAATCAATTCTGTGTAGATGCAAGGTGCTGGGGGACTCAAGGGGTGAGGCATGACATTGCATGTGGGGCGCTAGGAATCCCTGCAGACTGTACTGGCATTCTTTACTGCGCGTACCCAGTAACAAATGCCATGCCTGCCCATAGGCCCCAGTGCCTCACGCGCAGATGATGAATGGGATTGTGTGTATGTGAGGCACTGGGTGTCCAGGAAGCGGGCATGGTATTTTTTACTGGATATCTATCATAGATGTCCAGTAAGAAAACACCATGCCTGTCCCCTGGGCTCCACAGCCCCTAACACACGCAAACAATCAATGTGATTATGTGGGTATGCGAGGTGCTGGGGTGCCCAGGTGACAGGCATGGCATTTGTGACAAGACATCTATGATAGACTTCCAGTAGAAAAATGCCATCCCTGTCCCCTGGGCCCCAGAGTGCCAAACGCACGCACAAAATTAAAGAGATTATGAGTGAATGCATGGTGCTGGGGGGCAGGTATGGTATTTTTTACTAAACATCTATCATAGATGTCCAGTATAAAAATAGAAGGAGAACTGGTTTTGGCCGGTGGAGAAGGGGATTGTTGTTAGGGAGAATTCTCTGTTTAGGCTGAATTTCCTAACCTAGTGAGTGCCCCAGCAGCTTTGCTGGATTTCTGGAGTTTGTTTTTTCCATCCTGCCAAGAGTGAGACTCTTTTTCTCCCACTCTTGGACATGAATGTGTGTAATTCCTTTGAATGTCAATGTGTTCTATGGGCTATGGGGTCTTTTACTCCATAGGGTCTCATATGTTTTGCTATGTGTGTTACACCGCGCCCTCTGTGACTCAAAAGAGAATTTGAATAACTCAAATTCCAAAGAGGGCCCCAAACAAAACCAGAAGGGTAAGCCACAAGGAAAACCACAGCAGAATAGTGTGTCTTCTGGTGCCAAATCGGAAGGAGGCCAGAACAAGCCACCATTCCAGAAAGCATTCGGTAAATGCTTTGTTTGTGGCTCGACTGACCACGTGAAATGAGATCCCAGATGTAAGGGTAAACCTTCAAGGGTCCAGCTTGTCTCCTTAGCCTTCGCTCCAGAGGAGGAAGTCCAAATAGCAAGTGGGAACTTTCTACTGCTGGCTGATGAACCCATTGGAGTCTCAGCCAGCGTTTCTTTAGTATCTCTGGGGTTGTGGGAACAACAGAATTTAGACGTCTATAATTCTATCCCCGATAATACTAAAGAGTATTATAAGGACAGTGTCCAGGTGAATGGTCAGGAGACTCCTGCCATTAGGGACACTGGGGCCAGCATAACTGTGGTGGATAAATCATTTTTTCAGGCTGAGGATGTTGCTAAGGCTCCCAAACGCCTCACCAAGTTAGCTGGAGGGCCTGTGCAGATGCTTCCCCAATTACCAGTTCTCATCCAGTGTAACGACATGACTGTGAAGATACCTGTCAGCATACACAGTGAGGTACCAGGACGCGTTCTGTTGGGTAACGATTCGAAAACTCTCGGAGTTGTATCGCATACCCCCAGACCTCCTAGTAAACGGTTACAGGAGCTAACCAGACCTGCAAGGGAGAGAACCATGTGCGGTACTCCACAGGAGATGATGAAGAAAGAAATCACTCCTGCTCCACTAGAATTGTCCGCTGCTGTCTCAACGAAATCAGAAGCGAAAGGGAAACCTAAGACTTCTACCCCTAAACCAGCAGCCAGCATTTCAGTGCAGCCAACAAGAACTTCCCCGCGGTTGTCCAAAGATACACCCGTAACTCCACTTCCAGCTGAGGCTGAGAGGGAGGTACAACCCTGTGTGGTAGAATTAGACTCTGAAGAAGAGCTAATGGAAGGCCAGGAACTCATTGGAGATCTGGATCCTGTTGACCATCCTGAGCTGCAGTCTTTACTGGCAGAAGGTGGACCCAGCAGTAAGGGACAGAGAGAATGTCCAACTCTGGAAGGTCTTCGCCACCAGGCAGAAGCTCAGGCTGAAGGGCAAGAGCCTGGGAAATACAGGTTGCACTGGGAAGATGGCCTCTTCTACAGTGAACCGACCGAGTCTGCACCTGGAGACTACAAACGACTTGTAGTACCCCAAGAGAACAGACCACAGTTCTTGCAGTTAGCCCACGAGATTCCTTTGGCTGGTCACTTGAGTTTCAAGAAGACTAAGGAAAGGCTCTCTCTCTACTTTTATTGGTCAAAGATGGGGGCCGAAGTAGAAAAACACTGCAGGAGCTGCCACACCTGCCAGACCTCTGGTAAGGTTGGCTCCAAGAATGTGGCACCTTTAGTGCCTCTCCCAGTTGTGGGAGTCCCATTTGAGAGAGTAGGGATTGACATTGTTGGTCCCCTTGATCCTCCAACCTCCTCAGGCAACAGGTTTATACTTGTTGTAGTACACCATGCTACTAGGTATCCTGAGGCAATTCCTATGAGGACTGTTACAGCTCTGGCTATGGCTAAGGCCCTCCTTGGTATTTTTACCAGGGTCGGGTTTCCTAAGGAAGTAATCTCTGACAGGGTGTCAAACTTTATGTCCCACTACATGAAAGCCATGTGAAAAACCTGTGGAGTTACTTACAAGTTCTCAACGGTGTACCACCCACAAACCAATGGGTTGGTAGAACGGTTCAACCGAACCATGAAGAGCATGATAGGTGCTTTAGAGGAACCCCTTAAGCGTAAGTGGGACCTTCTACTGCCATGCCTTCTATTTGCCTATAGAGAAGTCCCTCAGGAGGGAGTAGGTTATTCTCCCTTTGAGCTTCTCTATGGTCATCCCGTCAGAGGTCCATTGGCCCTGATTAAGGAGGGGTTGGAGATTGCTCCTTCCCCCAAGCCAGTCAGAGTGACTGACTACGTGATAGGTCTCTGGAGGAGAATGTCACACATGATGACAGAAGCAAGCGATAACTTGAAAGCTGGACAAGCATTGGTCAAGCACTGGCATGATCAAAAGGCTAACATGGTTGAGTTCGCTCAAGACCAGCTTGTTCTCGTTATGATCCCAACAAGGCAGAGGGCCTTGCAAGACAAATGGATGGGACCCTTCAGAGTTGTGGGTAAACTCGGAGAGGTCAACTATCTGGTGGACTTGGGCAATCCCAAGAAGGCTCCGACAGTCTTCCGCACCAACCGACTCAAAGCGTATGTCTCAAGACCTGATGTAGGAGCGTTGCTTCTAGCATCATCCGAGAAAGAAGAAGAGAGTGAAGCTCTTCCAGATCTCCTCAGAGGCTTACCGTTAGACGAAAAAATTGAAGGAGTAAATCTCTCTTCCAATCTGACACCCGAGCAACAAGAAGAGTGCAAATCTATGTTGAATCAGTTTGCCTCTCTGTTCTCGCTTTCACCAGGCTTGACCCCTTGGGGCCAGCATGACATACTCACTGGTGACTGTCTGCCAGTCAAAAGCAGAGGATACTGAATGTCAGAAAAGTTACGAACCCACATCAAAGGTGAGGTCAGCAAGATGCTTGATCTCGGGGTAATAGAGCCCTCTACTAGTCCATGGTATAGCCCAGTTGTGTTAGTACCAAAGGCCGGATCTAAAGAACTTAGATTCTGCGTGGATTATAGAGTTCTTAATGCAGTCACCAAGACTGATGCCCACCCTTTGCCAAGAACAGATGAGTTGGTGGACAAATTTGGCGCAGCCAAGTTCCTCAGCATATTTCACTGACTTGACGTCAGGCTATTGGCAAATAGCCCTGACAGACCATGCCAAGAAGAAAACTGCATTTTCTACCCCCGTTGGCTTATACTAGTTTAAGGTAATGCCTTTCGGATTGAAGAATGCACCTGCTACATTTCAATGGATGGTAAACCAGGTTCTGAATGGGATGGAGGACTTCTGCATGGCATACATGGATGACATAGCAGTGTTCAGCAATTCCTGGGAAGAACATATAACCCACCTGAGAGGTGTTTTGCAGGCTCTTGGATGAGCCAATCTGACCATAAAGGCGAGTAAATGCCAAATTGGACAGAGTAAGGTAGTCTATCTTGGACATGAGGTAGGAGGTGGAGAAATAAGGCCTTTGCTCAGTAAGATTGAAGCTGTGCAAAATTGGACAACACCTACTACTCAGACCCAAGTGAGAGCCTTCCTAGGCCTCACTGGGTATTACAGGAATTTCATTGAGAACTATGGGACCATAGCTTCTCCACTGAATGTCATCTCCTCGCCTAAATTTCCTAAAAAGGTTAGATATAACGAGGAGTGCAATCAAGCTTTTGAAAACCTGAAAAAGGCTCTTTGCCAAGCCCCAGTACTCAGAGCTCCTGATTACCGCCAAACTTTCATTGTGCAGACAGATGCTTCAAATGTAGGAATAGGTGCCGTACTCAGTCAACTGGATGGGAAAGGTAGGGAGCACCCCGTCTGCTTCATCAGCCGCAAGCTGAAGGATCCTGAAACAAGGTGGGCAACAATCGAAAGAGAATGCTTTTCTATCGTGTGGGCTCTGAAGAAGTTTAGGCCATACTTGTATGGTTCTACTTTTGTCATTCAGACTGACCACCAACCCTTGAGATGGTTAATGCAAATGAAAGGGGAAAACCAAAAACTACTGAGATGGTTGATCTGCCTACAAGGGTTTGATTTCACCATTGAGCACAGGTCAGGGTGTCACCACCAAAATGCTGATGGTCTCTCTAGGATGTATGTCATAGACTAGAGGTATGAGATTCATCCAGGAGTGGATTAAATCCTCCTGTCCCTTAGTCCTGGGGGGGGCGAGTGTTAGGGAGAATTCTCTGTTTAGGCTGAATTTCCTAACCTAGTGAGTCCCCCAGCAGCTTTGCTGGATTTCTGGAGTTTGTTTTTTTCCATCCTGCCAAGAGTGAGACTCTTTTTCTCCCACTCTTGGACATGAATGTGTGTAATTCCTTTGAATGTCAATGTGTTCTATGGGCTATGGGGTCTTTTACTCCATAGGGTCTCATATGTTTTGCTATGTGTGTTACACCGCACCCTCCATGCTGTAACACTGGGGCGTCCTAGAGGATCCCCACCATAGACTCCATACCCGGGGACAGACTACTGTCTCCCCGGGCATGTAAAGTCACCATTGGCTTTACTAGACCTAAATTTACTAACAGAACTAGTACAAACAATCCTATTGTGGATGTACTAGTAGGGGTAATTTGATTACTCCTGGGTCTGTTATTCGAGGGGGCACTGTCCCGTCCCCCCTCGTCGAGTTTTGGCTGGTGGCAGTGGAAACTACTTGTTATATTCGACCCCGAATATAACCCTATGGGATTCTTCCCATTGTTGGAGATTAATACTTTTTCTTGTTAGTCTCTAACATACCACCGGGTTATTTGTCTTAAACAAATCTATCGGTTGGTATTTTCTGCCAGAACTCGGTTTTTAAAATGGCGTCTGTGTTCGTCTCTGTGACTCCTAAACCAAAGGTTGAGCCCTTTGTTCCACTTTTGGCGGGCGTCTACACAGAAGTCCTCCAAAGTGGTGCCATTCTGTCTGGGTACCATTGGGGGTGTGGGAGGGGGTTTAGGCACCCTGGACTGAGTTGCCTTGCCAACTCAAGTCGCACTCTGGTGTGATTGGCCCAAGTGGTGAGCCACCCCGCTCACCACTTAGCGTGTTTTGATTGACAGCTAAACTGCATAAAAGCAGGGCTTTTGGGACTGGATCTTTAGAAGTCGCCACAGGACCTAAGAATCTGACGAGGGTAAAGCTGAGCCGACCTGCAACGACGACACCTCCGGTGGAGCCCTGCTGAACCGACTCACCACTTCCCGATGACAGGGAAGATCACCCCGCTGGAGAGTCTCTTCCCCTGACTGGTGGGAACAACCAGCCCCCTTTGCTTTTTCTTCGTTCCAGGGCGCAGTGGTCGAATTGCCCATGCAGAGCACCCCGGCAACCGGATAGCCACTAACCCCTGTACCGTGACCAAAAGGTGGTGCCTTGTGACAGAGCACTCCGCAGCTGGTCTCTTCCCTGGTGGTGCAACGATCTTCAACTTTCCTTCGACAACGAGATCATCTCTTCTCTTGGCAAAGCCCCGACGTGCATCCACCACCAGGAACAACTGCCCCCGCCGGAGCTGTCTCTCCACAAACAAGGTACCGTGTCCGCCTGGCTTCCCTTGTGTCGGTTAGCGTGAGGTGTCTGAATCCTCGCCTCTCCATTGGGTCGCCTCCAAGCCTTCTTAACTTTCTGTTCTGAACTGGTCCAATCTTTCTATAACAATTTGCGACAAAGACTCGAAGTGCATTTCCACTGTGATACTTTTTGGGACATATCCCCTTGCCTCTCTCCGAGTGGGCCTGGCCTCTAAACTTTGCGATCTACAGTAGACCCTGCC